>NC_141693.1:78403518-79603518 GCF_964263255.1 Lissotriton vulgaris
AAACGGTCCCCACGTCTCCTGCAGCCACCGAAAAACACGAGGGCACAGCTTCCAATCGCTGTAGTCCCTCAAGTGTCTGGAATTCCAATCCGCTACCTGATTGGCCTGTCCCGGAATATATTCGGCCACCACCGAGATCTGGTTCTGGAGACAGTAGTGCCAAAAATCCTTGGCTATCTGCACCAGCATCGACGACCTCGTGCCGCCCAACTTGTTGATATACCTCACCGCTGGCACGTTGTCCAAACGGAGGAGGATGCAACAAGAGGTCTGCCTCGGGGATAACGTGCGAATCGCAAATGACCCCGCCAGTAGTTCCAAACAATTTATATGCATCTCTAGTTCTTGTGCCGACCATCTGCCGCCTGTAGAAACTTCTCCACAGCGCACGCCCCAGCCCCATCTGCTGGCGTCGGACTCAATCACTACTTCCGGCTGGGATCCGAAGATCGCCCTGCCGTTCCAGGCATCCACGTGGCTGAGCCACCACTGCAGCTCCATTCGTACCTCCTCCGATAGAGGAACCAAATCTGTATACGAGAGGCCTCTTTGGAGGTGCTGGATTTTGAGGCGCTGGAGAGCCCTGTTATGCAGCGGCCCCGGGAAAATGGCCTGAATGGACGATGCCAGTATACCCACAACTCTGGCCAGCGTCCTGAGAGTTACCACTTGCCTGTCTAACAACTTCCTTATCTCTGATTTCAAGTCCCGCAGTTTTGCCTGAGGGAGACACAGCTGCGCGGTCTGGGCAGTTGATCATGAACCCCAAGAAGTCTATCGCTTGCGTCGGAACCATCACTGACTTTTTTAAATTGATTACAAATCCCAAGCTTTGGAGCAAGGACGTAGTCATGGTCAGGTGTCGTAGAAGACTGACTTGATCCTGCGCCATGAGCAGGATATCGTCCAAATAGATGATCAGTCGTACTCCCCGTTCCCTGAGGAATGCCACCACAGGCTTCATCACCTTTGTGAAGCACCATGGAGCAGAGGACAGACCGAAGGGAAGAGCCAAGTATTCGTAGCAGTGGTTGTCCCACATGAATTGTAGAAACCTGCGATGAGGAGGGAAAATCGGTATAGACAGATAAGCATCCTTTAGATCTAGGCGTACAAACCAATCTCCTTCCTGCAGAAGGTCCGCTAGGAGTTGAATACCTTCCATTTTGAAATGGTTGTATGTCAAGTATTGGTTGAAGTCCCTGAGGTTGAGCACCAACCTGTTGCCGCCCCCTTTCTTCTGGACAAGGAAGACGTTGCCGAGGAAAGCTCGAGGACCTCCCGTGCATCGAGATATCGCCCCTTTCCTCAGCAATTCTTCCACCTCGTCGCCTATGAAACTGCGATCTTGTAGGGAAAAATGGAGAGGTGGAGGGGGAACGCCTGCGCCGCTGGACGGGAATAGAACTCCAGATGAAACCCCTGAACGGTTTGTAATACCCACGCATCCTGCGTCAAAGCTCGCCACTGCGCCATGCAATGCTGCGTGCGACCCCCCAATGGAAGAAGGGAAACATCTGCGACACTCACCGGAATTCTGATGCGATTTGAAGGATGCTCTATTGTTTCCCGACTGGAAACGTCCTCGATTGAATCTCCTCTTGGACGGGTAGAAGGTGCCACCGCGGGTGGAGTCCCACTCCCCACGACCGCGGCCAAAATCTCCACGTTGGGAGCCTTGCTGGTATCCTCGGCCTGACGAGCGACCCCCACCTCGTCCGGCCCTGGTGAAAACCCCTTGTGTAAGGGCTCTTTTTATCCCGCTCTGAGCCTTGTTGAGGGCGGTAAACGTACCAACGTACTTGGTGACATCTTTAACAAACCTATCACCGAATAGAAAACCTCCGGCCAGAGGTGCCGGTTCCGCCTCCGCAAGCTCTGTTAGTTTTGCTGTCCATGCGGAGTAGCAGGGATTTGCGCCTCTCCGCCGAGATAGCGCAGTTGGCGTTGCCCACTAGGCAAATGGCACGCTGAGCCCAGCCCGCCAAAATCTCCGGGTCCACCGCCTCCTGCCCTTCCTTGGCCTTCAGAGCCATCTCCAATATTTTCGCCAAGGGCCCCACGACGTCTAACATCTTGGCTTGGCAGCCCCGCCAAGCTCTGTCCAATCCCCTCTTGGGATCCTTAGAGAATTTCCTTAAAAAGGTAAGCATGCTTGCGTCAATTTCGGGGGTGTTGGCCACGCCATCCGGAATTTCAGGACGCGGGCATTCTGATCGCAGGCGATTGCGAACCTCCCTACTGAAACCCTTCCGGAGGTTGTCGTGCAGGTACTCGGAGATCGCCGGAGGCGGGATCCAGTCCGAAGACCGAGGGTGGACTATCTCAGAAGGATCAAAGCTGAAGGTCTTGATCCTGTCTTCCGCCGTCTTAGGGTCTATTCTGGCCTTCTTAGGGGGAGGAGGATGTTCCTCCGAGGTATCAGTATCGGTACCCGTGTCCGTATTAGTGGTGGACGTGTCAGTGTCAACAGGGATGGGGCGTTTGGCTTTGGCCTTTCCACCCACATAGTGGAGGTCATAAGATCCCTTCGGAGGCAGAGCGGCCAAGGAGTGAGCGTGTGGCCATTGAGTGTTGTCTGCCGAGCCTGACGCGGAAGAAGTGGCTGCCTGCTTCTGTTTCTTCTTCCCTTCATAACCATGACGTTTGGCAAAACCCTCCAATTGTTTGCGAATAGGACGCAGAGCCACTGCAAGTGCCTGTTGCACCGTCTGCGGGACTTTCGTCTCCATAGCTTTAGCTACTGAAGCCTGGACCGAGGCATCCAATGCTTCCACAATATTATCTTCAAGAACAGCCTCCTGCTGTCCATCCACAATTTCCTCCCCATCATTGAATTCCTCATCAGGATACTTCACCCAACCTTCCATGGTGAAGGCACACACACTGCAGACAAAGCAAAAAACCCTGGGTGGAATGGGGGTATTGGGGGGGGGGGGGGGGGGGGTCAGCCCAAGCACACAGATAAAACAAATGGAGGCAACGTTTCCCAAACCCCCTCAGCAATGCTATAATCAGAGAGGTCAGAGACCCTGGCCCTATCTGTCCCTGGAGCGTGTGCGCACTCTGGGCCAATTATTTTACAACCAGCTGGTCTATTATGCTGGCGATCTCACAGGGGGTCCTGCCGGTGTGTAGAACGCGCGAAAATCGCGTTCCAGTAAGCCGGGGAATCGGAGCCAGGCGCGCCGCCCAAACGCTACCACTTCTACTAGAAAGTAGCCCAAATTGGTTAGCGTCTGGGGCGCGCGCGTCGGCCGAGAGCCACCCGGCCAGAGCGTCAGGGCGAATCAGGGAAGCCTCTGCGCGCCTCTAGGCTGCCGGTACCGGGCTCAGTGAGGTGCACAGCGGCCCCCCTGCCGGTCAGAGACCGCGTCAATCGGCGCTCCAGAAGCGCGTGGTCTAGCGGGCGCCACCCCGATCACCTGGCTCAAAGACGTGGTTCACAACAAGGTCAGAGCAAAGTGCTACAGCGCTCGCTAAAAGCCTAATACCAAGCACAGCAATTAAACAATTTATCAACAATAATCCGCTAAACACGCGGAGCGAGCCGCACAAAGCTACAATCTGCCTTCAAACGGCACAGCAAGTAGCATATCAACCCCACAGGGAAAAACCCAACAAGCAGAGTGAGGGAACCCGAGGGGAGGTGCACTTAACTCTGGCTTGAGCAGCAAAGAAAGAGGATGTGAAACGCACGCAAAGGGTTCTTATGGACTGTGGGGGCGTGCCTATAACCATGGTGTTCATGGGAAATGTAGTAATTTATTGATTATTGTGAAAATGTTGCATTTTCATTGGCTGCTGTGTTGATGCAGTAAAGTTTGAGAAGCATAATCTGAAGCCTCCGGTCCTGTAATAGAATCCAAGTTTTCTGTTTTCACTTTGTACAAATCAACCACAAATGGGTACCCATTTGTCTCTCCTTTTTCCCTTAAATGGTAATGCTTTTGTTATCCATCACCTGTGAATTAAGCTGATATTTCTTTGCCAGGGTTTAAAACTTATTTCTGTGGACAGTGTTTTTGTAACTTGATCGCGATGACCCTGCTTGCTACTGCCCCATTTCATTGTTGGACTCCCTAGTAAAGGTCGCCGGGCGTGTGGTCTTTAATAGATTTCAGATGTGGGCTTTGGATACAGGTATCATTTCAGATTTACAGTACGGATTTCGCACTGGTCTGGGCTCAATCGAACAAAGCCTGAATCTGAGCCTCATTATAGGAAAATATGTCCAAGCCAAAAAAGGGAGTCTGTATATGTGTTTTGCTGACTTGAGCTCAGCGTTTGATTGTGTCAATAACCAAAGCTTTGGAAAATTCTAGAGGAAATGGGGGTGGAAGGTCAATTAGTTAATTTCTTAAAACAATCCTATCTAGAGGCCTGGGCTAGGGTTTGTTACGACACAAAGGGTGAGCTTAGTTCTAGTTTTCCCATTGGAAAGGGGGTAAGGCAAGGGTGTGTGCTCGCACCATTCCTTTTTACCCTCTATATAAACTGCTTGGGAGACTTTTTAGCACTGGACTGTCAAGACCTGCCTGCATTGGCAACAGGGCAATTGGCGTCGGCGTATAATACGCCGATGATGTGGTCCTGTTAGCCCGCACCCCGAACGGTCTGCAAAAAATAGTGACGAGTTTTGTATGTTATATGTCAAGCCTGGACCTTAAAGTTGACATCTCAAAAACCTTTGTCATGAAATGTAGTGTGAGAAAGATGACGGCAGCCTTACCTTTTAAGTCGTCCTGGAACGAATATTCCGTGGTTCAACGACTGCCTAATGCATCCTGAGACTTGGAGGAGGAATCACGTTCCTATCAATCATTATCCCAGTGTAATGTTTCTCCACAGCGAGGCCCAGTAAACACCCCGGAATTAGGCGGAAATGAACCAGGAAGTGGATGTTACGGTCCAATGAAAAACGGAGAACACAGGAAGGAGTTGTCTATGACCAGCGAAGAAGAGGAAGGACAAGTGAAGAGACGAGACGCCGAAGACCGACGGAAACTTGAGGAGGACAACGCGGGAATCCAGGAGAACGCGGGGCCTGAAGTCGGTTAGGAAGAAGACGAGGATTCGGTGGAACGAGGATTGGTGGTGTCCACCGGAGGAGGCTGGAGAGCAGCCGCAACTCAGGAGAGTTGCGGCGGAGCCGGTGAGTGGTACCGCCTCCGGGGACTTGGAAGATGAAAGCGGGAGGTGTGTTAAGGGTAGGGTAGGGATACCTTGTCTTGCTTCACATTGATATATACCTTGTCTTGCTGCACATTGATCTAAACATAGCCTTGTTCCACAGTGATATGATAGATACATTGCTGCATATCAATATACCTTGCTGCACGTCGATATTGACCCCTGCTGCACGTTGATATTGAAATACGGGCACTGACTAAGAGAGCAAGAACCGTATCATTTTTCCTTCCATTCCCCTCCCCCCCCCCTTTTTTCCGGTCCCAGTATCCAACCACCGCATGGTTCCTCTTTATCGTTTTTCCCTAGTTAACCAGGGTTTTTCCCAGTGCACATTCTTCCCGATCGTTCTTTCCATCACTCCCAGGTGTGGTGATTGGTAGAGAGAATCTCATACATAGAACAGAGTATCTGACGGCTCCATTTCTATCTCTTCTTCTATGAGCCTCCGGGGAGACCCTACCAAGACCGAAGAGCCTGGAACATCTTCTTACAGCCAACCCTTTCAGCTCCCCACCCAGTTATTCTGGAGAAGATCAAAAGGAGAGACACTCTGTACCAATGGATAACCCACCTACTGCTAATAAACCAAGCTCTGTTTATGAAGCACTCCCACATGTAGTAAACCCAGTGTAAAGTGCTGCAATATTTTCATACATAGCGGGATTTTGTATCTCATTTTTCATCTCTGGGGGTTGTTTTTCACAATAGGGGTTTGAGGGCTACAGCTGTCAATTGCAGAAAATTACTTTTTGCTAAAGCTACAGGTGCTCTGATTAATTTTGCAAGGAGGTTGGGCAAGCACCCTATTGATGACCTCCTGGTAATATATAAAGCCAAATGTATCTCTGTTTCCTTGTATGGGGCTGGCATTTGGGGCCATGTAAACGAAGAGCCACTCCAGCAAGTTGAAAATAGTTTTGAGATACCTCTTGGCTGTCCCTGATAGCACAGCTACTTACATCTGCAATGCCGCACTGGGCCTGCCATACCTGTCTGACCTTATTAAAATCCAGACGATTTTATTATGGCATAAGGTCTGGACAGGTGTGTCTACAGGCCTAAATCGGAAAGTGATTTTAGATTGTTTGAAACTGCTGCAGGTAAATTACATCCCCTGGCTCGCATATGTTAAAACATTTTTTGGTGACCTGGACCACATTGAGTTGTTTGACAATCCTGACTCCATGCTTCATATCTCGAGGAAGGACTTAAAAACATTGTTTCAATCCTCTGGAGACTATCCGGCTGTCTTCTAACATTATAAAACACAGTCCGAGTCAATCAATTGCTCTTGATTCAAACCGGGATACAACCGTATTTATTGTGTACCCCAAGTAATTATGATAGGTTCTTACTGACTCGCCTATGCTTAGGCAACTTTCACAATCTGGTTACATTTCCCCAATAAACGACTGGTCACTTTCTCCCTGCCCCTGTCCTTGTGTCAATGTATCTAAACAGTTGGCAATCCACATCGTTTTTTTGTACATTGTATACTGTACTTAGGAGAAGATGGATTGTGCCTTATTTGAAGATGCTAGGCTTGAGGCAATGTCGACCCACATTTATAAGGCATCAATCTCTAGTGAATGAAAATGTCACTAGTCACATTGTAAAATATCTGAAAGGGGCGGTCAGAACAAGGTCCTCGATGCAAGGTCCAACTCTTGTTGAAACTAACTGATTCCCATGATGATTTTGTTACTACCTGAGCATGCGGCGAACACTTTGATATCTGTCTGTTATTTCATATCTATGGTAATTGTAATGGATTTTAATCAGTTTTTAGCTTGATAAACATTATGAATGCTTATTTTAAATGTTGAATGATACTTGTGCTTTTATGATTTAATACTTGAATCGAATAAAGCAAATATTGATTGAACTTGTGAGCATGACGAGGCTAGTGAAGATATATTACAATACAGAACTATTTTTTTTTAAACAATAAGAGTACCTACACTCTAAAGATTCAATCACACTTCCAGTCTGCCATGCGTACGTTGTTTTTTTGTGAAACATCTGCCCTACTGCACAAATCACTATTGTAGTCTATTAAATGTGTATTATGCAAAGATAGGCAGACTCTGTAAACAATGTGCAATAATTGTATTTTCCAGCATGAATACAACACACTATCATCCTCCTGCAGTGCTTTCAAGACTCCCCAAACATTTCCAGGTTGCTCAGACATATTACAATTATCTTGTGTCTGCACATGTTTTCAGTTATAGTCTGTATACAGGCCATTCTGATTTAAAAGCAGTTTTTGTCATGAAACGTTAAGAACACCAGCTAGATGTGACCCTCCAAAACAAATCTGCCTCTCACGCCAACCCCACGTGCATGCTGGAACTGAGATAAACGAGGTATTTAATAGAAAGCAATCAATCAATCATGCGGTGCTTGTATAGCACAACGAATCACCCGTTAGGGTATCAGGGTGTTGGCCTGCGGGTTTCAGTCGACGTGCCAGGTCTTTAGTCCCTTCTTGAAGTCCGTCAATGAAGGTCTGTTCAGACGTTGAGGGGAAGGGTCTTCCATGACCCGGCAGGGTGGGAGAAGGACTGTCCTCTGGTGCTGCAGCGGTGGATGTGTTGTATGTGCTCAATTGTTTAATGTGTTTTTAATTGTTGTTCTCAAAGCATATACACCTGTTTCCCACTTAGTTCAGTTATAATAACTTCACATATTATTTTCCAATATTAACATAATGATGTATTTCTCTGAGAAGAAGCAGAGCTGAGGCTGGTGTAGTGGATGTGTACAGTTTACCCACAGCAGACCTCACAGTTGCTTCATCTGGCTAATATTTTTAAACTATAACTTTCAAATATTAACCCCTTCGCTGCGGGGGTAATTCCCCCACGGTGCGGGGGTCGGGGGTGCTCGTGACCAGCCCAGCTCGTCATGAGTCACAGTGGAGCTGTGCTCATGACGAGCTGGGCTCTCTCTCTGTCCCTGTCTCACTCTCCCCCTCTGTGTCCCTCTCTCTCTCCCTCTGTCCCTCTCACCCTCTGTGTCCCTCTCTCTCTCGCTCTCTCTGCCCCCCTCTGTCTCCCCCCCCTCTCTCTCTCTCTCTCTCTCTCTCTCCCTCTCTCCCCCTCTGTCTCCCTCTCTCTCTCCCCCTCTGTCTCCCTCTCACTCTCTCCCCCCTCTGTCTCCCTCCCTCTCCTTCTCTCTCCCCTGTCTCACTCTCTGTCTCCCTCCTCACTCTGTCTCCCTACTCCCTCCCTCTGTCTGTCTCCCTCCTCCCTCCGTCTGTCTCCCTCCCTCTCCCTTTCTTTGTCTCCCTCTCCCTTTCTTTGTCTCCCTCCCTCTCCCTTTCTTTGTCTCCCTCCTGCTCTCTCTCTTTGTCTCCCTCTGTCTGTCTCCCTTTCTCGGTCTCCCTCACTCTGCCTCCCTTTACCTCCCTCGCTCTCCCTGCCCCCCTATCCCTCCCTCCTTTCTTTCCCTCCCTCGCTCTCCCTCTTGTCTGCCTCCCTTTCCCTCCCTCCTTTCCCTCCCTCTTTTCCCTCCCTCCCTTGCTCTCCCTCCCGTTCCCTTCCTTTCCCTCCCTCCCCCTCTGTCTGCCTCCCTTTCCCTCCCCCTCTCTTTCCCTCCCTCCCTCGCTCTCCCTGTCTGTCTGTCTCCCTTTCCCTCCTCGCTCTCCCTCTGTCTACCTTCCTTTCCCTCCCTCTCCCTCCCACCCTCCCTCTCACCCTCCCTCCCTTTCACTCCCTCCCCCTCTGTCTCCCTCCCTCGGTCTCCCTCCCTCTAACTCCTTCTGTCACCCTCTTCCTCTCACCCTGCCTGTTTGTGCCCGGTGGGGTCTTTCCTAAGGGATTGTTGGCTCTACACCCACATACATGCTGGGTACACTTAAGGAGGGTTTGCATCATAGGAGTACGCTTGATTACCGCTCTGTCTGTATGCCTACATATATTCAGTGTTTAGCACCATGGTAGAGCTCTATCTGCTATTTATGTTAATGCTTGTAATCCCTTTCATTTGCTTTTGCCTCCTGATTGTTGCAGCACATATATTTTATACTTGAATAACTTTTGTTCAATAAATCTATTGAAAACATCCCACCGTGCATTCTCTGCATATCTCTCTCCAAATAAGAGGGCACGAGTGACCGAGCGAAAAGTACTGTACTGTTTCCTTGATCCGTGAGGGGTCGCGGGTGTCATGTTCGGTGGTTGCCAGAAACCTTTCACTCCTGAGCTAGCTGGTATAGGCCAATATATCCTGTAGGGGTCCCCAGAACCAGTCTTGGCACCAAGCCCTTAGTTTGTGTTGGCTAACAAATGCATAGATCCTACGGATTGGTAGGAACTACACGACACTCCGCAGCGAGCCTTATGCAAGTTGCTGCTACTCTCCCCTGTTCTGCACTGCCATCTTTCTCTCATCACTTCCCTTCTCTCGTGTTGCTGTCCATCCCTCTCGACTTTACAACCCCTCTCCTGTCTCACCATTTCGTGGCATTGCTTTTAGTAGTTCAGCAGTTGTAGTGGCACCGGAGCCCACTGCACCAGCAATACTGCACCAGATGCTGGTCCTTAAAAGGCCGATGCGGTGTCTCCCTTCTGTGATCTGATACCAGCCTACATGACCCTGTAAGTTGTTTGGGTGTCTCCCCTCTGTGATCTGATGTCAGTGTGCGTGACCTCTGTAAGAGGTTGCGGTGTCTCCCCTCTGTGATCTGCCATCAGTGCGCATGACTCTCCCTCCACCAATAAGAGGTTGGGTGTGTCCTCTCTGTGATCTAGCATCAGTGTGCGTGACCCCGTAAGACGTTTGGCTGTCTCCCCTCTATGATCTGAAGTCAGTGTGCGTTTCTGGTCAGAATTTAAATGCAATTCTGGCCACCTTGTATTAGTGTGTTTTGTACCCAAAGCCCTTTGAAGAAGCCAAAAGATGTCATATTGGAACTACAAAACTCCCAAATAAACAAGTACTTCTCAAGACATTTATCCGAGCAAAACAAAACTGCAGGTTCCAGTAAACCAAGTACAACCCATTGGTTCAAGATGCCCTCAGGCTTGACACAGAATAACTTGTGAGTCCTGTTTACAAAGCAAGAACATGGAGAAAACACACAGTCTGAGCTGCTGAGTACAGGTGTGATCCTCAGCAGGGTTGTTGGTGAAGGAACACTTCTCTTCAGGAGGTGAGATGCAATGGCTGCTGCCTTCATGTGCCCAAGGCCTCCGGATTCAACTGTTTGTGGAAGCAACAGAATCACCACAGCCAGATTAATCTTTGGGGATAAACTGTGTCAGCTTTTCAGAGCTGCCAAGTATCTCAGTGTCAAGGGTTATACCTTCAGCCACTTGGGACTGTTTAGGCAACAATGAGGTTCATTGTGAGACTTTGTTAAACTTGGAACAGTAAAAGTGTTATCAATCCCAGCATGCAAAGTTCACAGCTGATCTGTGCACCCGTGTCATGTGTGACACCTTCAGTCGGCGTCATATCTGGCTTTTACCCACCAGGACTTTGAATGCTGGCATTTTTTTGACAATAACAAAACCGTAAAAAGAAAACTCCATGTCCCATAATGCGCGGTGCTGTTTACTAAGAAGGACGCTGATGACCACAGAAATGTATTCCTAGCAGTGATGTGTGCCTTAGAAATATAATTACTCATTCACTTGCTAATAGAGCACAAGTTGTCACCTGGGAGGTGAATGACTGAATATAAGTATTATGCCCAAAAATCACACAGAGGCATTTTAGCCCAAATGAAGTCCCAGGAAGTGAAAAATAGAAGAAAGGTGAAAAGGAGTACTTTAGCACTGCCAATACGTCACGGATGTCTGTAGACCCAATAATTCACCATACATGCAAAAAAAGACACATAAACTCAAGAACATATGCAAGATAAATTAAAAGACTACAAGTAGAAAAAAAGGACACACACTACCTTCTATATACAGTGGGCATATGTTTATAATACCTAAACTAAACATAGCCCCTGGTGTCCGTCTTCAAAAGGTATTGTAAATAGTCTTTCATTGTTTTAGAGTTTGTGTGGCCGTCACATTTAGAGCCAATATATTTGCCATCTTGGAGTGTCAAAACAGTGATATCACGTAGGCAGCAGCATTCCATAATGAACTCCTGGTTTAGAGAAGGTGACCACATGGAATGCGGCGCTCTGCAGATAACATGAGCGCCAAACAAGCAACTCGTTACACTGCCCGGAGAGCTGTAATATCCTCTTAAACAATACATTTAAAGAGGGCAAGCAAAGAAATGAAAAGTAAACTATTAAAGGAGAAAATTCAAAACGAATGGACTGACAACCAGCCCTTATATTGACGAGCACTCATTTATAGGCGTATGTGCACACGTGATCTAAAAATACCATCAGTCACAGCGCAAAAGAGCCAATGACTGAAACCGGCCAATCCATTACCCCATGCAGTACGCGGTCATGGATGGAAGCAGAGTCTAAATGACTGACAGCCCAGCCGCAGAACAGAGCTGATCTAATGTATCTATATGTATATATATTTATATAAATGGATGGATGTATTATTTAATGGCTTTTTATTTTAAGATCCTGTCCGACATCTAAGAAGAGATTCTAGCAAGAATAATTACAGTGCAAATCTCCCCCTAGCGTTTGTCAGCGGCCGTAACCAGCAGCAAATCACGCCAGCAAAGTTAATCTGACATAATGTGCATCAAAATCCCTGTCTGCAGCCTTTAAAACCGAGAAATAGCAGTCCACTCTTAAAGGCCTTTCGATTTTGACGTATGCTTTTTACAATCAATATGTCAGACGTACTCCGTTTATCATAACTTTTCATAATATACCTAATACCTGGAATGACAGAATTATTTTACCTAATGAAACAATCAGGCCAATCACTGTCATCAATGAATTATTACTGTGACCAACTGAGGCTTCCTGCACTGAGCAGAAGCTTTCCCACCAGGCACCCATCGGGCGTAGTCATAAAATGACATCCTAAGCGAGCCTGGTAAGGATTCTTGTAGTGCATATCTTCTATCCTCACGGTTTGTAGAATTAGACTGTAAGCTCCTAAGAGAGCTTTATAAGGATTATTCTAGTAGTGCATAACTTCTATCCTTACTGTTTGTAGAATTAGACTGTAAACTCCTAAAATAGCCTGTAAGGATTATTCCTGTAGTGCATAACTTCTATCCTTAATGTTTATAGAATTAGACTGTAAGCTCCTAAAAGCTTTATAAGGATTATTCTAGCAGTGCATAACTTCTATCCTCACGGTTTGTAGAATTAGACTGTAAGCTCCTAAGAGAGCCTAATAAGGATTATTCTTGTAGTGCATATCTTCTATCCTCACTGTAGAATTAGACTGTAAGCTTCTAAGAGCTTTATAAGGATTATTCTAGCAGTGCATAACTTCTATCCTCACGGTTTGTAGAATTAGACTGTAAGCTCCTAAGAGAGCCTAATAAGGATTATTCTTGTAGTGCATATCTTCTATCCTCACTGTAGAATTAGACTGTAAGCTCCTAAGAGCTTTATAAGGATTATTCTAGTAGTGCATAACTTCTATCCTCACGGTTTGTAGAATTAGACTGTAAGCTCCTAAGAGAGCCTGTAAGGATTATTCTTGTAGTGCATATCTTCTATCCTCACTGTAGAATTAGACTGTAAGCTTCTAAGAGCTTTATAAGGATTATTCTTGTAGTGCATATCTTCTATCCTCACAGGTTGTAGAAATAGACTGTAAGCTCCTAAGGGAGCTTTATGAGGATTATTCTAGTAGTGCATATCTTCTATCCCCACAGTTTGTAGAATTAGATATAAACTCCTAAGAGAGCCTGTAAGGATTATTCTTGTAGTGCATATATTCTATCCTCACGGTTTGTAGAATTACACTGTAGCTCCTAAGAGAGCCTGTAAGGATTATTCTTGTAGTGCATATCTTCTATCCCCACAGTTTGTAGAATTAGACTGTAAGCTCCTAAGAGAGCCTAATAAGGATTGTTCTAGTAGTGCATAACTTCTATCCTTACTGATTGTAGAATTAGACTGTAAGCTCCTAAGAGAGCTTCATAAGGATTATTCTAGTAGTGCATAACTTCTATCCTTACTGTTTGTAGAATTAGACTGTAAGCTCCTAAGAGAGCCTAATAAGGATTATTCTTGTAGTGCATAACTTCTATCCTTACTGTTTGTAGAATTAGACTGTAAGCTCCTAAAAGAGCTTTATAAGGATTATTCTAGCAGTGCATAACTTCTATCCTCACGGTTTGTAGAATTAGACTGTAAGCTCCTAAGAGAGCCTAATAAGGATTATTCTAGCAGTGCATAACTTCTATCCTCACGGTTTGTAGAATTAGACTGTAAGCTCCTAAGAGAGCCTAATAAGGATTGTTCTAGTAGTGCATAACTTCTATCCTTACTGATTGTAGAATTAGACTGTAAGCTCCTAAGAGAGCCTAATAAGGATTATTCTAGTAGTGCATAACTTCTATCCTTACTGTTTGTAGAATTAGACTGTAAGCTCCTAAGAGAGCCTAATAAGGATTATTCTTGTAGTGCATAACTTCTATCCTTACTGTTTGTAGAATTAGACTGTAAGCTCCTAAGAGAGCTTCATAAGGATTATTCTAGTAGTGCATAACTTCTATCCTTACTGTTTGTAGAATTAGACTGTAAGCTCCTAAAAGAGCTTTATAAGGATTATTCTAGCAGTGCATAACTTCTATCCTCACGGTTTGTAGAATTAGACTGTAAGCTCCTAAGAGAGCCTGTAAGGATTATTCTAGTAGTGCATAACTTCTATCCTTAATGTTTATAGAATTAGACTGTAAGCTCCTAAGAGCTTTATAAGGATTATTCTAGTAGTGCATAACTTCTATCCTCACGGTTTGTAGAATTAGACTGTAAGCGCCTAAGAGAGCCTAATAAGGATTATTCTTGTAGTGCATATCTTCTATCCTCACTGTAGAATTAGACTGTAAGCTCCTAAGAGCTTTATAAGGATTATTCTAGCAGTGCATAACTTCTATCCTCACGGTTTGTAGAATTAGACTGTAAGCTCCTAAGAGAGCCTAATAAGAATTATTCTTGTAGTGCATATCTTCTATCCTCACTGTAGAATTAGACTGTAAGCTTCTAAGAGAGCCTGTAAGGATTATTCTTGTAGTGCCTATCTTCTATCCCCACAGGTTGTAGAAATAGACTGTAAGCTCCTAAGGGAGCTTTATGAGGATTATTCTTGTAGTGCATATCTTCTATCCCCACAGTTTGTAGAATTAGATATAAGCTCCTAAGAGAGCCTGTAAGGATTATTCTTGTAGTGCATATCTTCTATCCCCACGGTTTGTAGAATTCGACTGTAAGCTCCTAAGAGAGCCTGATCAGGATTATTCAAGTAGTGCATATATTCTATCACCACCGTTTGTAGAATTACACTGTAGCTCCTAAGAGAGCCTGTAAGGGTTTTTCTTGTAGTGCATATCTTCTATCCCCACAGTTTGTAGAATCAGACTGTAAGCTCCAAAAAGAGCCTGATTAGGATTATTCTTGTAGTGCATGTCTTCTATCCTCACCGTTTGTAGAATTAGACTGTAAGATCCTATGAGAGCCTGATCAGGATTATTCAAGTAGTGCATATCTCCTATCCCCACAGTTTGTAGATTTAGACTGTAAGCTCCAAAAAGTGCCTGATAAGGACTATTCTTGTGTTGCATATCTTCTATCCTCAAGAGATATCAAAAAAGGGGGGAGTGAAGAGGTGGTGCAGAGCTGCACCAAGGTGGGCGTGTCCTCCTCTTCTGAAAGTACAAATAATCAACAAGGACCACCTACGTAGAGTTAGTGTATAGCCAGGTGTTCATGGAATACACAGTATGTGTTAAAATACCCCTCACACACCAAAAGGGCCCTTGGTGTCATGCTTCATCATTGGGGTCTTCCTGCTTCGCTGCGGGACGGGGCAGTGCTGCGACAAGCGACTACGCTGGAGCACCTTTTATTTTGAGGGTGCTATGTGAGTGAATGGGAGTGAGTGTCAGTAGGGTCAGGGGTGATAAATAAGTGATGTTAAAAAATACCTGGCCTAGTGGTAGAAAAGAATTTTTAATAAACACTGGCTGGTATTGTTAAAAAAATTGTGATGTGGAGAGGTAAAGTGGATTAATGAACTTACTCTCCTGTGCGGGTCAACATGTTTCAGGGCCTCGAGCCCCTTCGTCAGGACCGGGGACAGATCCCCCTGTCACTCACTTATGTTTCACCACAAAAATAAGGGTGTATGTACTAGAAATTATGATCAATGTGTACAGGTAATTTATAATTAAATGTCCGTGTTCCTGGCTATACCAGTAATGCTGATGTAGTAAGCCTGAAAAGATAAGAGCACAAAATTATAATTGCGCGGATCCCAGTGCGCAGGACTAGTAATCACCTGTGAGGGAAAAAAACACACATATCTATGGAATAAGGTACATGGTATCCAAGGTTGTGCTGGAAAGTACCTTGTAAGTGAAGTGCTAAAGGATAAAACAGTGTAGTTACAACACAGGTCAAAAGGCATACACAAAAGTCAAGCAGTCATTCTGGCTGGGATACATACTCAGGATATTTGGAGTCCGTGCCCCATGAGCCAACTCTGGAGCGAAGGGTACATTGAGGATCCAAACTGTGAATGGGGAGAGAAAGGGAGTGGAAGAAAATAATTTTTCTATACCTAAGTAGTTGGAATTAAAGTTACTAGACTTGGTAAAAAAGTAGAACAGAGGGCAGCTGTTCCATGCAGCTGTGCCGTACTTACTCAACCCCCTGCACAGCGGTGCTTCCTCCTTCGTCCGTGGCTTCCGTGATTCTGTGAAGCTGGGGAGGGGCGCCTTTTATGTGGTGGGGTTAATTGAGTAATTAGGAGTAAATTGAATTATGGCTCTCACTCGGGACAGGTGTGCCCGAGAGATCGAGTTAAAAGACATGTTCTGCGGCGGCCATTATTGACAGTTTAGTTAGTTCATAAGGAACCCTTTATTCTGTCCAAATTCGTCTCTGTTTTGCCAAAAAAGCTGCAAGTATCACTAAATAATTTCATTTGTCAAAGTTCAGTGCCGAACGAAAAACTCGTCCGCTGTGGGTTGGGTCTTCCTATTCTCTGCGCATGCGCGGTAAAGGGATACTGATCATAATAGCCATGCGCATGCGGGTTAGAGTGTAACTCTCCTGCACGTGTGAACGCTCAATGTTTACTAACCAGTCGCATTCCTATTAGCCAAGACACGTGCACGCTATGGGTATAGGCGCGCCTGCGTGTATGTGGAGGCACAGTTTATTGTTACGGTACTGAAAACACTATCACATAGCGATTCTTTTTTAGTTCGCGCACAATGAAACCCCTGTTGTGATTTAGAGGGGGTCGGGACAAAGCTCTACAAAATGGTAGGGGAACAGCTGGCAATAATGGAGTGTGGTAATGGGACGGAAAATGCTTGGGGACAATAATACATTCTAGTCTTAATCAATGGGTTGTTGAACCTTCACAGAAAAATCTATCCAATGGATAGGAGTACAATTAGATTCTTAACTGAGACCATGGTATCTCGTCATTTAGGCCTGTCAGGTGAGTGCCAAGACGAAACTGTAACAGCCGCAACGTGGTCTACCTGATCACCTGCCCCTGCCTGAAAGAATACGTGGGCATGACAACCAGGCCAGTAAAAGTCAGGATGAGTGAACACCGCAGTAATGTATGCTGTAAAAAAACCACGACTAGAATGGCGACACATTATGTAACTATGGGTCACAGCATCCATGATCTAAAATGGACTGTAATAGAGGCGTACCGCAACGACAAGGACATCCTATCCAAAGAACAACGCTGGGTGTTTCGTCTTGGCACTCACCTGACAGGCCTAAATGACGAGATACCATGGTCTCAGTTAAGAATCTAATTGTACTCCTATCCATTGGATAGATTTTTCTGTGAAGGTTCAACAACCCATTGATTATGACTAGAATGTATTATTGTCCCCAAGCATTTTCCGTCCCATTACCACACTCCATCATTGACAGCTGTTCCCCTACCATTTTGTAGAGCTTTGTCCCGACCCCCTCTAAATCACAACAGGGGTTTCATTGCGCGTGACCTAAAAAATCGCTATGTGATAGTGTTTTCAGTACTGGACAATAAACTGTGCCTCCACATACACGCAGACGCGCCTATCCCCAAAGCGTGCACGTGTCTTGGCTAATAGGAATGCGACCGGTTAGTAAACATTGAGCGTTCACACGCGCAGGAGAGTTACACTCTAACCCGCATGCGCATGGCTATTATGATCAGTATCCCTTTACCGTGCATGCGCAGAGCATAGGAAGACCCAACCCACAGCGGACAAGTTTTTCGTTCGGCACTGAACTTTGACAAATTAAATTATTTAGTGATACTTGCAGCTTTTCAGTGCTGGCAAAACAGAGACGAATTTGGACAGAATAAAGGGTTCCTTATGAACAAACTAACCTGTCAATAATGGCCGCCGCAGAGCATGTCTTTTAACTCGATCTCTCGGGCACACCTGTCCCGAGTGAGAGCCATAATTCAATTTACTCCTAATTACTCAATTAACCCCACCACATAAAAGGCGCCCCTCCCCAGCTTCACAGTATCACTGAAGCCACGGACGAAGGAGGAAGCACCGCTGTGCAGGGGGTTGAGTAAGTACGGCACAGCTGCATGGAACAGCTGCCCTCTGTTCTACTTTTTTACCAAGTCTAGTAACTTTAATTCCAACTACTTAGGTATAGAAAACATTGTTTTCTTCCACTCCCTTTCTCTCCCCATTCACAGTTTGCATCCTCAATGTACCCTTCGCTCCAGAGTTGGCTCATGGGGCACGGACTCCAAATATCCTGAGTATGTATCCCAGCCAGAATGACTGCTTGACTTTTGTGTATGCCTTTTGACCTGTGTTGTAACTACACTGTTTTATCCTTTAGCACTTCACTTACAAGGTACTTTCCAGCACAACCTTGGATACCATGTACCTTATTCCATAGATATGTATGTTTTTTTCCCTTACAGGTGATTACTAGTCCTGCGCACTGGGATCCGCGCAATTATAATTTTGTGCTCTTATCTTTTCAGGCTTACTACATCAGCATTACTGGTATAGCCAGGAACACGGACATTTAATTATAAATTACCTGTACACATTGATCATAATTTCTAGTACATACACCCTTATTTTTGTGGTGAAACATAAGTGAGTGACAGGGGGATCTGTCCCCGTTCCTGACGAAGGGGCTCGAGGCCCCGAAACATGTTGACCGGCACAGGAGAGTAAGTTCATGAAACCACTTTACCTCTCCGCATCACAATCTTTTTAACAATACCAGCCAGTGTTTATTAAAAATTCTTTTCCACCACTAGGCCAGGTATTTTTTAACATCACTTATTTATCACCCCTGACCCTACTGACACTCACTCCCATTCACTCACATAGCACCCTCAAAATAAAAGGTGCTCCAGCGTAGTCGCTTGTCGCAGCACTGCCCCGTCCTGCAGCGGGGCGGGAAGACCCCAATGATGAAGCATGACACCAAGGGCCCTTTTGGTGTGTGAGGGGTATTTTAACACTTACTGTGTATTCCATGAACACCTGGCTATACACTAACTCTACGTAGGTGGTCCTTGTTGATTATTTGTATCTTCTATCCTCACCGTTTGTACAATTAGACTGTAAGCTCCTAAAATAGCCTGGTTAGGATTATTCTTGTAGTGCATATCTTCTATCTCTACCTTTTATTCGTGTAGATCACCAAAATCAAAGCCCTTGCCTGCCACAGTAACCTTTGAATTCCATGTAACAAGTAACCTGCCTACAGGCTTGAGCGCAGTGTCATAACAATCCTTCATTAAAAGACTTTTGTTGATCACAGAAGGTCAAGGGACTGTCAAGCCAGACCTGAAAATCCATTTAGGTTAATGACTGCCCTCCTCCAGTCTGTGCTGCTGCCAGAGAAAAACACCATAAATGATATAGTTATCTAAGACACACGAATAGCATTACAGTGTCATGTGTGCACCCCTGAATGTTCAAGACCAGGCAGAGGGTAAACCAACAAAAGGATCAGACTCATCCTGAACTACCCCAAACACGCCCACATCCTCCCCACTCTACAAGCTCCACTGGATCCCCATTGGGAAGGGATGCCAATTCAAGATGCTGATCCACACCTACGAAGCCCCTCACAACCAAGGACCAGCGTACAATAACCACTGCATGATCTTCCATCATTCTCCAGACACCTGTGCTCCGCATCCCGCTCCCTCGAACACTCCCCTGCATCTGCTAAAGCAACAGTGGGGGATGCTCCTACTCCTATCTCCCTGCGGGAAACAGCCTTTACCCCGTGAGCCGAACCACATGCGGCCGTTACAATGAATGTGTGACTTTAAAGTCCAACCCTTTCCCTACTATTGTGCAGACTGGAGTTGTAATAGTAAATTATACCGCTCTAAAGTCCAGGGTTTTCGCTAAGGCATGCCACTGTAACGAAATGCGTGGTTAAGGAATGCGTGGCAAAAACGCATTTGTTGTAAAGACTGCAGAGTAATGGCATGGGTGGTAAAATCATGCATTGTTCTGCCATAGAACCTCTCACTGCTAAGTTCTGGAACAATGTACCCCTTCACCTCTGGACCCCATGAGTTACTCCGTTTTCTTCGTACCTGGTGTCAAGAGCCATTCGGGTCTACAATCGTTTACAGCCACTGCAATCTTCCCCAGACTCATCTGTTACTTCATTAGCGTTCCTTTACTCCCTTCATGTGCCTCGAGGCGTGCCATGGGTGAGTGGCTGAGTGCAAGGAAACTCAACTTTGCATGGGGAGAACTGTGCCAATTCAATACGGGCTCATGCGGAGGAGCCTGATGAGCGTTCTATTTTGCAGGTGTCTTGACCCTGTCCCGGACTACCATTTTAATCATTTTAATGGAATTTTCAATGTTAATTGTATTTGTGTTTTTTATTTGTAGGAGGAGAAGTTGCACTTTCACCCATGGACAGGAATACCTCATCTAGGTGAGGTTTACATGAGCCTTCATGTCATGGTTAAGGAAGGAATGTAGTCAATGTCACCCGTGGTGGACTTGAACTATCACAATATCATGCTTCCAAAGAATGGTTGTCAGCAGTCAACAGTGGGGGTCTCATGGCTGTCTGCACTCATCTGTGGGGGTCTTATGGCTGTCTGCACTCATCTGTGGGGTCTCATTACTGTCTGCACTCATCTTTGGGGGTCTCATGGTGGTCTGCACTCATCTGTAAAAGTGTCATTGCTGTCTGCAGTCATCTGTGGGGGTCCCATGGCTGTCTGCACTCATCTGTGGGGGTCTCATGGCTGTCTGCACTCATTGGCGATGCTCTCATGGCTGTATGCACTCATGTGGGGGTCTCATGGCTGTCTGCACTGTTCTGTGGGAGTCTCACAGCTGTCTGCACTCATATGTGAGGGTCTCATGGCTGGCTGCACTCTTCTGTGGAGGATCTCATGGCTGTCTGCACTCTTCTGTGGAGGTCTCATGGCTGTCTGCACTCTTCTGTGGAGGTCTCATTGATGTCTGTACCCATAAAAATGTGAAAAACTTTTTTTATTGTTCAGTTACTAAAAACTTACAATTAAAACAACATTATACAATTCTTCTTACATTTCATTCATTATTAAGACCACATAATTAAAAGAAACGTCATCAATGTATAAAACCAAATATAAATAAAACCATCCTCATTGTCCACAGTTAAGCAATTTCTTCTCCACTATTTCTATGAACTTCAAAAGTCTACCCGTAAATTGCAAGCTTTCTCCTTGTAAGCTGGCTATGACTGCTTGTCGGCATGTTCGTATAATTTGACTATTAAAGTCCAACCTTAACAGCCTCCTACGTTCCTCTATTAGTGCAGGGCAGCTACAGATGATATGACAAATGTCTTCCCTCTTGTAATAACAGAGGCGACACACCCTCTCACTACTCATCAATTTCCATGTAGGGGCGTCTCCAAGAAATTGGCTATTTCCAAATCGGAAATTCATCAGCTTCAGCTTTGCCCTTTGGCTATTTGAGTCTCCTAAATATCTGTGGAGTTTTAGCATACCGTACGAAGCAATAACTGTCCATGCATGGGATCTCTTTGCCAGTACTGCTTTGTCCCATAAAGACGACAATTTTTTGCTGCACCCATTTATAACTTTATTAAAAGCCACCTGTGAAAGAGGTAAGGCCCATAGTTGTTCCGCATTGAACGTATCTATCGCCAGTTTGAAATATTCATGGGCCTGCTTATGTTTATTATCTCATATTGCCTCCCAGACCACTGTCATAAGCGAGTAATTATTATTCCTTCTAATTTGTGGCAGAATTTTAAATAAGCTCCTAAGCTATTTAGGTTCTGTCGTTTAAGTCCGAACTCAAGTCGGATTTGTGCCGGTGAAGAATGTCGCAAAAGATTAAACAGGCATCGGTAGGTCCCTGTCACTAGCTTATCTATGGTGTTGTCAGCACAACCTCTTAAGGTCTCTACTCCATATGCAAGAGTTGGCACATGTTTAACTGATATAATGTGTAATAGTTGGTTAAGGGGAAGCCCTTTTAAGTTATTCAGAAGTTTGGAAAATGCAGAAATTAATGAGTTGTTTCTTCTCTGTAGTGCAGCACACTGGTTTTTACCCGTGCCCCTAGCATCTAATATAACACCCAGATATCTATATTCAGTGACAGATTCTAATACAGTCCCCACCATTCTCAATTTTGGTCTTACAGCCAACCCTCTAGTCACCAGCATTGTTTTTGTCTTTTTTAAGTTAATCTTTAGGCCATGAGTGGAGGCGTACTGTGCACTTTCATTAATTAATCTCTGCAGACCCACCTTGGTATAGCTTATTAAAACAATATCATCGGTGTAAAGTAAATGTGAAACATTAAAACCTGCAACAGTCGGAGAGTGAGAATTAATTTCACTAAGCCTTGATGAAATCCCAGCTAAATACAAGTTAAATAAGGTTGGGGCCAAAACACACCCGTCCCTTATCACAATTTTTTTGGACAAAACTGCCTTGGCCAACCTTACTCTCGTCCAAGTATTAGTATATACCAATTGTATCGCTCTCAACAAACTCTGTGAGATTCCCATTTTCGTTAACTTGTTCCAAAGAATATTTCTGTGCACTGTGTCAAAAGCTGAGCTAAAATCAATAAAACATAAGTAAAGGTTCATCTTACGGCTTCTCAGCATTTCCATTATAAGATCTAGCATTTGAATATTAATAATCGTCCCTATGCCTTTAATAAACCCTGTTTGTTTTTTTGGGAGTAAATTACTGGCAGCAACCCAGTCTGTGAGTTCTGTTAGCAGACACTTAGCAAAAAACTTTGCTTCGCAATCCATTAAAGCTATAAGTCTATAGTTAGCAGGATCCAAGACTTGACCAGCTTTGTAAATCGGAGCCAAAATTGAGCCCCTCCATTTGTCTGGGACGTCTGCCTTCCTGAAACATTATTGAACAAGTTTGACAGGTTCTTTGCCCTATAATGTGGATTTTCTTTAAATAGTGCTTGTGGGAGGCCATTTGGCCCTGGTGCACTACTCCATCTCCTGGAACTTATAATTTTTTCCACTGTTGTCCACTGAATCATTTGCTGGGTGTTTTTCCTTTCATTATCATTGACCTTTGTATTTTCTACTGTATTTACTTCTGTAACCTGTCATTGAACCCAAATGCTTCTCCCAGACTTCTTCCGATACATTTGACATCAGTTGTTGTTGTTTCCCACCATTGGCTTGATTGACCAGTCTCCAAATTCACGTGCATCTTTACGTTTTGCTGCATAATTAATTTTACACCAGAACAGTTCAAGCTCAGTTTTTGTTTGTATCCATACTTCTTTTTTATAGAGTGACCTCAGTTTAGGTAATATCGGTAATATGGTGGATTTCTAAGGACCCTCAGTGTATTGTTCAATTTCCTTTTCGCTATCTTAAGTTGAACAGTCAGTTTTTTGGGAAAAGATGTAGCCAATGTTATCATGCCTTTTGAACGCACAGCATTTTTCTCCACTAGATAAGTTATGAACTGCTCCCAGAGGGTCAATGGATTTTGATCTATTCTATTTAACTCTTCCTCCCACTGGTCTATTGCGTGCTGTTCGATCTTTTGTATATTATTTACAGTCCAGCTTATCCTTCTATAGGTCAGACCCATAGGTTCCCCTAACTGAGGAGCGCTTTTTTTCGTGTCGGGTAATATGAAGATTGAGGCCGGTCATTTGTGGTGGGTGATCACTTTCCAGTCTATTTCCCACATTATAGCTTATTATTGATTGGTATTATGGGAGAGGCACTAAAGTGTAATCAATAACAGCTTTGGATTGTGCCGTAAAATGGGTCGCCTGAGCTGGGATGTCCGGATTCACTCGGCCATTCAAAACTCGAAGGCCATGATGCTCCAGGTTTATCACTGTATCTTTACCCATTTTGTCTAATCGTTGTTTAGTTGCATCAATTGCCGGGATATGCCAAAATTGATCAATCTCCTCCAATATTTGATCCCTAGGCACCCCATGGCAGAAATTCATATTGAAATCCTCTGTCAAGATTATCCAAGGGACTGGATTCATCGTGCTTAATGTTATTAGTAGGCTCAGTATTATCTTTATTGTTTCTTTTTTTGCTGCCAAGAGGATGAATGTATACATTTATTATCATCAAAGAAGGGATCTTATTTCCTGTGCTAACTGGCCATACCTTAATTGCTTGAATGTTTGAATGGTTAATTTCCACTTCTTCGATCTTTATTTTTAAGGCCACTAAAACATATAGGGCCAAACCTCCTGCTGCTCACCCCTTCAATTTTGTTCTAATTGCTGGTTTACTATAGCATAAGTATGCTGGTAACTTAATTTCCTCTTGTCTGTACCCATGTGTGGTGGTCTCACTGCTGTCTGCACTCATCTGTGGGAGTCTCATGGCTGTCTGCAGTCATCTGTGGGGCTCTCATAGCTATTTGCACTCATCTCTGGGAGTCTCATCCTGTCTGCACTCATCTGTGGGGGTCTCATTGCTGGCTGCACTCATCTGTAGGGGTCTCGGATGTCTGCACTCATCTGTGGGGGGTCTCATTGCTGTCTGCACTCATCTTTGGGGGTCTCATGTCTATGTACCTATCTATGGGAGTCTCACGATTTTCTGCACTCATATGTGAGAGTCTCATGGCTGTCTGCACACTTCTGTGGTGGGTATCATGTCTATCTGTACCCATCTGTGGGAGTCTCACGGCTGTCTGTACTCATTTCTGGGGGTCTCATCCTGTCTGTACTCATCTGTGGGGTCTCATGGCTGTCTGCACTCGTCTGTGGGGGTCTCATGGCTGTCTGCACTCATCTATGGGGGGTCTCATTGCTGTACTCATCTGTGGGGGTCTTAATGCTGTCTGCACTAATCTGTAGGGGCCTCAGATGTCTGCACTTATCTGTGGGGGTCTCATTGCTGTCTGCACTGTTCTGTGGGGGGGTCTCATGTCTGTCTGTACCCATCTGTGGGGGTCTCACGGCTGTCTGCACTCATGTGGGGGTCTCATGGCTGTCTGCACCCTTCTGTGGGGATCTCATGGCTGTCTGCACTCATCTGTGGGGGTCTCACATGGCTGTCTGCACTCATCGGCGATGCTCTCATGGCTGTATGCACTCATGTGGGGGTCTCATGGCTGTCTGCACTGTTCTGTGGGGTCTCATGGCTGTCTGCACTCTTATGTGGGGGTCTCATGTCTATCTGTACCCATCTGTGGGAGTCTCACGGCTGTCTGCACTCATATGTTAGGGTCTCATGGCTGTCTGCACTCTTCTGTGGGGGATCTCATGGCTGTCTGCACTCTTCTGTGGAGGTCTCATGGCTGTCTGCACTATTCTGTGGATGTCTCATGGCTGTCTGCAGTCCTCTGTGGGGCTCTCATAGCTATTTACACTCATCTTTGGGAGTCTCATCCTGTCTGCACTCATTTACGGGGGTCTCATGGCTGCACTCATCTGTGGGGGTCTCATTGCTGTCTGCACTCATCTGTGGGGGTCTCATGGCTGTCTGCATTCTTTTGTGGGGGGGTCTCATGTCTGTCTGTACCCATCAATGGAGGTCTCACAGCTGTCTGCACTCATATGTGGGGGTCTCATGGCTGTCTGCACTCTTCTGTGGGGGGTCTCATGTCTGTCTGTACCCATGTGTGGGGGTCTCACGGCCGGCTGCACTCATCTGTGGGAGTCTCATGGCTGTCTGCAGTCCTCTGTGGGGCTCTCGTAGCTGTTTGCACTCATCTGTGGGGGTCTCATGCCTGTCTGCACTCATCTGTGAAGGTATCATGGCTGTCTGCACTCATCTTTGGGGATCTCATGGCTGTCTGCACTAATCTGCGGGGGTCTCATGGCTGTCTGCACTCATCTGCTGGGGTCTCATGGCTGTCTGCGCTAATCTCCGGGGGTCTCGTGGCTGTCTACACTCATCTACCAGGGGTCTCATGGCTGTCTGCACTGTTCTGTGGGGGTCTCTTAGCTGTCTGTACCCATGTGTGGGGTCTCACGGCTGTCTGCACTCATCTGTGGGGTCTCATGGCTGTCTGCACTCGTCTGTGGGGGTCTCATGGCTGTCTGCACTCATCTATGGGGGGTCTCATTGCTCTACTCATCTGTGGGGGTCTTAATGCTGTCTGCACTAATCTGTAGGGGCCTCAGATGTCTGCACTTATCTGTGGGGGTCTCATTGCTGTCTGCACTGTTCTGTGGGGGGGTCTCATGTCTGTCTGTACCCATCTGTGGGGGTCTCACGGCTGTCTGCACTCATGTGGGGGTCTCATGGCTGTCTGCGCCCTTCTGTGGGGATCTCATGGCTGTCTGCACTCATCTGTGGGGGTCTCACATGGCTGTCTGCACTCATCGGCGATGCTCTCATGGCTGTATGCACTCATGTGGGGGTCTCATGGCTGTCTGCACTGTTCTGTGGGGTCTCATGGCTGTCTGCACTCTTATGTGGGGGTCTCATGTCTATCTGTACCCATCTGTGGGAGTCTCACGGCTGTCTGCACTCATATGTTAGGGTCTCATGGCTGTCTGCACTCTTCTGTGGGGGATCTCATGGCTGTCTGCACTCTTCTGTGGAGGTCTCATGGCTGTCTGCACTATTCTGTGGATGTCTCATGGCTATCTGCAGTCCTCTGTGGGGCTCTCATAGCTATTTACACTCATCTTTGGGAGTCTCATCCTGTCTGCACTCATTTACGGGGGTCTCATGGCTGCACTCATCTGTGGGGGTCTCATTGCTGTCTGCACTCATCTGTGGGGGTCTCATGGCTGTCTGCATTCTTTTGTGGGGGGGTCTCATGTCTGTCTGTACCCATCAATGGAGGTCTCACGGCTGTCTGCACTCATATGTGGGGGTCTCATGGCTGTCTGCACTCTTCTGTGGGGGGTCTCATGTCTGTCTGTACCCATGTGTGGGGGTCTCACGGCCGGCTGCACTCATCTGTGGGAGTCTCATGGCTGTCTGCAGTCCTCTGTGGGGCTCTCGTAGCTGTTTGCACTCATCTGTGGGGGTCTCATGCCTGTCTGCACTCATCTGTGAAGGTATCATGGCTGTCTGCACTCATCTTTGGGGATCTCATGGCTGTCTGCACTAATCTGCGGGGGTCTCATGGCTGTCTGCACTCATCTGCTGGGGTCTCATGGCTGTCTGCGCTAATCTCCGGGGGTCTCGTGGCTGTCTACACTCATCTACCAGGGGTCTCATGGCTGTCTGCACTGTTCTGTGGGGGTCTCTTAGCTGTCTGTACCCATGTGTGGGGTCTCGTAGCTGTCTGCACTCATCTGTGGGAGTCTCATGGCTGTCTGCAGTCCTCTGTGGGGCTCTCGTAGCTGTCTGCACTCATCTGTGGGGGTCCCATAGCTGTCTGCCCTCATCTGCGGGGGTCTCATGGCTGTCTGCACTCATCTGCGGGGGACTCATGGCTGTCTGCACTCATCTGCGGGGGTCTCATGGCTGTGTGCACTCATCTACGGGGGGCTCATGGCTGTCTGCACTCATCTGTGGAGGGTCTCATGGCTGTCTGCACTCATCTGTGGGGATCTCATGGTTGTCGTCTACTGTACAGGGCTCTGACAGTGGTGTTCAGCCCTATACGCGATTCTCTGATAATGCCTATTGTTTAATCTCTAGCCCTCATGCTTGAGAGAAGCAAACAAAACACATTCTTCAGGGACATATTGTAATTTCAGAGTAAACAATAAAATGAAATTTGCCATTAATGCTATGTTTTCTCAAAGCACTAGATGGTCAGGCAGCGTCTATCTTGCCTCTTTTACTCCTGTGGCACTCTAGTATCCACTTGAGCGTTCCTTCTCCCCAATCTGTGTTCACAAGTTCTCTTAGCAGCCAGCCTCTCATTTATTCAGACGTTTGTATTTAACTGGTCACTCAGTGTGGGAACAAAGCACTGTTGAGTCACTCTGTGCTGGAAAAAAGCACTGCTGGTCACTCAGCGCTGGAAGAAAGCACTGCTGGTAACAAGCCTATTAACGAATCCGAAGGCAGCATTTACGAAAGACAATGACACAAGCCAATGAAAAATATGGGAGGAGAGTGGGTGCGTAATCTCTCACATACTCTAATACAGCGGTCTCGCAGAGCGAACAGTGAATGTGCGCTGCCGCTTGGCTCGACCTAAAAAGGTGCCTCTCGCCTTAAAAATACACTAACAATGTAGTTTGGTGTGCGCCATCCAAGAAAAAGCTGTATACGAAACAAGTGGATGGGACCGCTGGATTGATTATCCTCAACACAGGTGGGCTTGTCTTCCAAACAACCAGATGGGGGAGGACACCTGTAAACGTACTGAAATTTCTTGTATGTCACAGTGGTGCAATGTTCACTTTGTTGTTCAAAATGGCAATAAAATTAGTTCTCAAAAAACAATGTATTTTTGGTCATTTGATGCCTGTGAATGTGAGCGCCATCTTTCAATGGGAGGCTCTCAGTTCACAGGACAAGAGGTGCTTGGAAATCTACAGACTTTTTCTATCCATTGAAATAGAAAACATTTTTTATCAAAATCTGAAAATAAGCAGATTAATTTGAAACTAACCTTTCATTGTATTTGAAGCTAACATATAGTGCAACTCATTTATTATTTCCTGAATTTCTTTTTTACAATCATGTGCTCGGTATTTATTTTACGTTAATGCAAATGTTAGTTGCAATTTTTTTCACACTTTCTTCAGTTCTTGTACTGAACTGTGCAGTCCAACGGAGCTCTTACATTTATTTCAACAATGCGGTTGGTTTTGGGACAAAATATGGCATATTTAGAGACTGTACGTTATGTACCAGTATTAACATACGTACACATGAGTCTTTCCGATTCCATTTTCAAGACAGAAACTCAGGTTCTCCAGAGAAATGCAGTGTCCATAAAGCGGTCTATTGGCTTTGAGTAAGTAAGGGCATCCTTCTTCTGTGTCTATTGTGAAGTGGAAGGGAAGCTTGGGGGAGGCAGCTGACCGCAGGGAGTCTCCCCCCCCCCCCCACACCCCGGGCGATTTGGGAGGGGCTGGGGGGGCGGGGAGCTTAGAGCTTCGGCCATTTTAGTGTTGGGCTTGTTTGGTTTGTAGCCCAAAAGGAGCCCAAGCATAAATGCTTTAAGCTCCTGCTCCCAGCCACCATTTTAGGTTTGGTGACCTGGTGGCTGGGAGCTTAGTCAGGAATTTTTTGGGTTTAATTAGTTTGTCTGCGTTAGGGTTGCCATAACATTAGGTAGACTTTATTTCAGGTGCCTTAATTGATAGGATTTGTTACCTGTAGTATGGAGGATTACAGGGTGCTCGAAGCGCTTTGCTTGTTGAGCAAAGTCGGCAGGATGGATTTGGTGATCAACGCGTGGTCAGCGCGCACTTTGCGGCAGGCCTCTGCTGGAGTCGCAGCTGCGATAGCTGCGTGCACATCCCCGTAGCGGCGGCGGTCATCTCCAGTGTGTGAGCGGAGCCGGTCCCGTAATAGGAAGTCGGCACCCTCAGGTACAGGTCGGGGGCGGGGAGGCCTCTGGTATGTCGGGCGGGCCTGCGCAGGGTGAAGCGGAAGGCATGTCGAAGTGCCTGGCTGGTGTGGGGAATGCTTTTGATGCGGCCTGACCCCATGAGAAAGGGGAGGGGGTGGGCGCATCGCCCATTGAGATCGGGAAGCATGCTGGCCGGCGGGGGAGTAAGAAGCACTCCTCATCTGTGTCTACCATGAGGCGTGTGACGGGGACTGGAGACAGCGTAGGTGAGAGGAGCACGGGCGAAGGCATTCTGGTGCTGGGGGAGGGGTAGAGCGGTTGGGTAGAGGGCGGGGAGCCGAAGGAGGCTGCTCCTGTTGTTCCACATGGGAGCGAGCGGGACGTTTTGCTAGAGGGCCCGGAGGGCATGAATATTGTCACGCAAGGTAGTGTTTTGGAGGTAGTTAGGTCCCCTCCTGCACGTGACCTGGAATATGAAGGTCAATTTGGGGAAGAGGAATTAGATGCTGAAGGGAATTTTGGAAGCCCCCTGCTATTTTTGCCCCTTACATCACTTAGGGGGGCTGTTTCAGTAGGGGGGTGTTCTAAAGGAGATGGAGAATGGGCACAGGTGAGGGTGTGTGGAGGTAAGGGGTTTTTAGGTTTTGGTGCAGGGGAGGTCAGGGGGAGTTTCTCTTATATCGGGGGTGCGTTTGGTGCTCAAACGGTAGGAGCCTGGGACTTGACTCAAGGGGACGGGCCGGGGGCATAGTTTCAGGATCTTTTTCAGCGGTGCAAAGGGAGTTGGAGCCGGCAGGGGTGGACAGGCTTGGGAGGGTTTAGACAATTTTCCCTCCTGGTCAGTGGGAGTGCGGGGTTGTGGCATGGGTGAGCTTTTGGATCGTCAAGTGTGTTTGGGGGATGTAGGCAGGCAGGTGGGGCGGCAAAAAGGGGAGGGTGATGCTGGTCGGGGGGTAGGAGTTGGGGCCCTGCTTCAGCAGTGGTGGAGGTTATGTTAGAGTGGAGTGATGACGAAGAAGGGGGGAATTACCCCCCCGGTGGTAAGTACTGACAGGGCAGAGCAGTCCGGTCCGGTCAGGAGGCGGTCAGCTGGGCCGGTAGTCGCTAGTTGGCGGCGGTCAGAATCGGTGCTTATTAGCAAGGGGCCCAGCACATCAGTCCAAAGTTTTTCTTTTCAGGGTACAGATCGTCGCAGCGCAGCAGACTCGGTAGGGCGGGGAGCGGCCCAACTGTGCCGAGGTGAAGAGAGGGTGGAACCTCGTGCATTCCAGCGCGACCTCGTTGGCCCCAACGACAAGCAGGTCAAGGTGGTCTACCTTACATGCAGCTATGGAGTTACAGAGTCCACGCATGGGGGAGTACCGCCGGGTACAGTCGGCTCCCCCTCCAGGAGGACGCTCGGAGGCCATGAGGGCCAGTGTTGGTAATGCTGGGTCTGGTAAGACCCGTGAGGTGGATTTTGATGCAGAGGGGCTTCAGGTGGTGGAGCCGATTTTGCTTGATTATGATGAAGACAGCCCAGAGGAAGGGGAATTGTCGGATGTGGAGGTGGGTAGGCCATCTCATTTGTCTACTAGTATTTTACAGGTTTCAGGAGTGGTACAGCAGAAACAGGTCATGGCGGCTGGAGCGCAGCCCCTCGGTGAGGGCTCCTCGAACAAGGGATCGATCTGATTTGTTGACACGGTGGTCGGAATCCTCACGGGCATCCTCTTTAGAGCCAGGTGAGACCGATAGAACACAGGCCAAACCAAAAATGGTGTCTGTGGGGACGGGGGGGAAGGGGTTGGGGAGGTGAAGGAAGGGAGATTGCAAAAGGGTACATATGTTAAGGACACTGGAGTAGGCACTGGCGATGGGGGTATGGCTTCGGGTACTAAGGTAGAGAGCGGGATGAACACAGATGTAGCGGGGGAGTTAGGGAGCCGCTGGAAAGCAAGTCATTGAAAATTAAGAAACTGCCTTATATGGGGGTAACTAAGACTTTGGGTGCTCATTTAATGTTGGCAACTAAGGAGCGTATATGGAAGGGAGAGTACGTTGAGATACTGAAACTCCTTCATAGGGAGGTGAGATCTAAAGAGGGCTCTAAGGAAGAGGAATATGAGTTGGCTAAACGCCCCAAAGTGCCATTGACCATTGAGAACTGGACGGCAGCGTTTTTGATTTACGCAAGCGTATACTGTGAGAAGTTTCCTAAGTGCAGCGTGGCTGTATTGAAGTATATGGATGTGATTCGAAAAGCTCAGATTACTGGGGGTGGTTATGCTTGGGCTCAATATGATGAAGAGTTCCGGGCACGGATGGCATGGGACCCAGAGGCAAAGTGGGGGGAGTTGGGTACAGATTTTTGGCAGCATACGATGTGGGCGGCAGCGGGCGGCAAGACCATTTTTACAGCTAGAGGGCTGCCTTTAGTCTACCAGTCCTTTCAGGGGAAGACCACCCGGGGTGGGGTGGGAAGCGCATCCGCAACACAGATGGGAATGGGGGCATGCTGGGATTTCAATAAAGGATTATGCACAAGGGAGTATTGCAAGTATCGGCACGAATGGTCTAAGTGTGGTAAGCAGCATCCCTTGGTTAACTGTTGGGGAGTTAAACCACAAGGAGGTCAGCAATGGCAACAGGCAGGCGCAAGCACATCTGGCACTACACAGCAATTTCAGGGCGGTAGGGGGAGTAGAGGGACACAGGGCACTGGGCCAAAGGGCTCCTACGCCAGTTAGGGTGTCTAAGCTAGAGGAGGCATTACGGGGGTATGAGGATGCAGGGGTGAGACAGAAGCTTTTGGATGGTTTTCAATGGGGGGTTTCATTTGGGTTACCAGGGACCAAGGCAGAGGAGGTGGGCCGATAACCTGAAGTCAGCGGCTGAACATAGCAGGGTGGTGCAAGAAAAACTGTGCAAAGAAGTCCGCGAAGGGAGGATGGCAGACCCTTTTGATAACTGGCCAATGGAGAACCTGATAATATCACCCATTGAAGTGATTCCCAAAAAAAGAAGGGCAGTACAGGCTAATTCAGCATTTGTCATGGCCAGAGGGGTCTTCCGTGAACGATTTCATTGATGAGGAGGCTGCCTCGGTTTTATATTCCTCAGTTGACGTGGCCATGTCACTAGTGGTGACCGCGGGCGCAACTGCAGAGATGGCAAAATGTGACATTAAGTTGGCATTTCGGTTGCTCCCAGTCCATCCAGATGACTGGGATCTTCTGGGTATCCATTTTGAGGGTAAATGGTACGTGGATAAAGCATTACCAATGGGTTGCTCCATGTCATGTGCTTTATTCAAATGTTTCAGCACCTTTTTGCAATGGCATTTCACGCACTACACAGGTCATACGTTGGTAACACACTATTTGGTTGACTTTTTCTTTGTAGGTTCCCCGGGCTCCACGGAGTGCCAGACAGCTCTGAACACTTTCCATGAACTCATGGAGGACATAGGAGTGCCCTTGGCTCCTGAAAAGACAATGGGACCTGCTACAGTTTTATCCTTTTTGGGAATTGAAATTGATTCAGTGGCAATGCGGGCTCGCTTGACAGATGACAAAAGGTTGCAAATGCTAGATTTGTTGGACAGAATGCTGTCAAGGCAGAAGGTGAAGGACATTCAAGTGTTGCTGGGTCATCTTAACCTCGCTTGCAGGGTAGTCAGGGCGGGGAGGACTTTCTGTAGGCGGTTAGGCCGAGCATTAGCTGGACAGCATTTGCCTCACCACCATGTCTGCTTGTCAGCAGGAGTGAAGGAGGATCTGCGTATGTGGTCCGTTTTTCTTACCTCATTTAATGGAGTGCCATTGGTCAGGGAGGAGGATGTACTGTGGGATGTTCAAATGTTTTCGGATGCAGCAGGCAGTGAAGGTTTTGGCTTGTACTGGCAGGGCAGGTGGTGTGCAGAGAAGTGGCCACAGGACTGGAAGGATGGAGGGAGGAGCATAACATTTCTGGAGCTTTTCCCGTTGCTGGTGGCATCGATCCTTTGGGGTGAGGAACTGGCACACAAGAAGGTTCTTTTTTGTCTGGACAACATGCCAGTGGTTGAGATCGTCAACAGGCAGTCGGCGAGAGATGAACAGATTTTGAAGTTGCTGAGGATGTTTGTGCTGGGCTGCCTTAGACATGACATTGCATTTCGAGCTTTACATATCCCTGGTGTGGACAATGACATAGCCGATGCTTTGTCTCGTTCGCAGTGGGGGAAATTCCGAGGGCTGGCCAAGGAGGTGGACAGGACACCGACCCCAATGCCTGAGCATCTTTGGCATGTAGGCAATGTAGGGTATTACAACTGGTGGTAGGTTCTTTGTCTGTGTCCACTCGAACGGCATACTCACTTGAATAGAAGGAATTTTTGGCATCTGGGGCATGTAGGCGGGAGGAAGCATGGCGTTGTTCTGAAGATGTGGTACAGTTTATCTTAGACCTCATTGAGAGAGGCCTTTCTAGGGTTACTATTTCTGGGAAATTAGCCGAAATTTATTTTATGGGGAAACTCTTTTGGGGTTATTCTACTTCTGCTGACGAAGTGGGGAAGAGAAGGCTCGAATGTTGGGCTAGGGAGCGGAGAGGGGTTCAGTTGTCCCGTTCTCCCCTCTCCTGGCAGACTTTGGCTCGTTTGGTTTTACCTTCAGTGTGTAGGGATGATTTTGAGGCATGTTTGTTTGCTACTCTGATGGCGTTCATGTTTTTCTGGGCATTTTGAGTCTCAGAGCTCTTGGGTATCAAATTAAAGAAGGGCATTACTTGGCAAGAAGTATTTTTCTCGGAAGAAGGTTTGCATATTTGGCTGGCTAATTCAAAAACTGATCAGAGGAAAATTGGAAAGGGGGTTTGTTTAGAAGCGGAGTGTCCCAGGTCTACTTGTCCCCTGCGCTTGGCTCATCGCTGGAAGACTTTGTCAGGGGGGGCGGAGTGCGATTTAGCTTTTCAGCATATAAATGGAGCACAAGTAACTGCTTATCAACTGCACATGGTTCTGCATAAAGCCTTGCAGAAGATGGGTTGGACGGGGCGCAATATGGAACTCACTCTTTTAGGATTGGTGCAGTGACTGAAGCGCATAAGAGGGGCTGGTCTCAAGGGGAAATTATGCGGCTAGGGCGCTGGTCGTCAAACTGTTTTCAGCGCTATGTGAGAGGGAATGCGGGGAGGCACATGTGTGATCCTCCTCGCTTTGAGACTCATTTTATTTTTCTCTTTACAGGTTCTGTAGCTGGGCCCCAGTCTAAGGAGTTGACTGTTTGGATAGTGGGGCATTCGTTCATCAAATGGGCACAGGTTCAGGCGTGCCAAAGTTATTTTCGGAAAATGTTGGGTTTCAATGATCAAATGTTTAGGATTGTTTGGAAGGGCAAGGGTGGTGTGCTTTGGAAGGAATACCATGTTTTAATAAAGCATTGGGGAAGGGCCTATGCCTAGATATTTTGTTGGTACACCTGGGAGAGAACGATCTTTGTGGGGTAAAGGATGTGGTTCTGCTGGGGGCAATGAAGAGGGATTTGTCTGTAATAAAGGAGCGCTGGTCAGGTTGCCATGTGTTGTGGACTGAGTTGGTTCCGCAGAGGATCTGGAGAGGTGCAGTGAACCCCAGAGCTATTGATAGGGTGAGGACAAAAGTGAACTTTCAAGGTTTTACCGTAATTTGGGATTCGGGAGAGTGTCGCACTGGAACATCCGTTTTGAGTCAGTAGAGTTTTTCAGGGATGATGGAGTGCATTTATCCAGGCTTGGTATGGACCTCTATTTGCTGGAGATCAGAGAAGTGTTGTCCAGATGCTTGAATGTTCAGAGGTTGGGAGTTTGAGGTATTTCTTCCTAGTTGGGGAGGCAGAAAGGGGGGGATAGTTCCCTACCCCTGTCTTTCTGGGTGGCGGGGACTATTTGTTTTTGGGCAGGTTTGGCAGAGGTTTGTTAATTAATGTTTAAGTTGTGTTATAGGGAAAGCATAGGTTGGTTGTTTTTTGTTCGGTTACACGGTTTGGGGGATTGACAGCTGTGAAGGGGCAGTCACGGGAGTTGGTTAACGAAGGGCTTGTATTTATAGGTTTATACTGGTTGATACAGTGATGTAATGTTTGTACTGTTTGAAATATTGTATTGTATGGGTGGGGCGGAGTCAAGGAATTTTAGGGGCTGGGGGCGGGGTTAGGTATGTGATTTATTTAGTGAGGCTTAGTTTTGGAAGGCTTTTGCTGAGGTTTATTTAATATGTGATGTGCACCTGTTCCAATAATAAAAGCGGCCTTTTCCACATATTTCTTTGTCCGTGGTCTGATTCTCCCCCACCCCCCCTCCCAATGTTTCTTTGTAGATGAAACATATTCATGAGTCACTGGGCAAGCTCAGAGCGGGTAATTACGGGACAAATTCTTTTAAAATGTGATGCTATTCAAGGGATTCATCATTTAATCCTTGGCCCTCTGCCTAAAATCAGGGTAAAGAATACGATATCTGGTGAGGTGGGAGACGTGGACCACTGGATCGTGTGCAAAAATATCGGAGAGGCTGTCTCGCCGACTTTTGTGAGTAAAAACAGGAGCACGCTTAAAAGAATAATAAAGTAGTCCTAAAACATGGCCCTACATTGCCCCCTGTGTATGTCTAACAGTAGTAGGGAGGATCACTCAGGAGGGCAAAACACCAGAAGAGGCATGACTTATGGATGTTTTCGACAAATGGGGAGACACAGACTGGAGCGACAAAGTTTGCAGCAAATAGGAAGTCTATGGGCGGACTGTAAGCCCAGAAGGAGATACCTCATGTCTCGGTTAGAACCAGCACATGCGTGCCGTCTTAAAGCCGAGACCAAAAAGGCATTACCAACCACTGGGACTGCAACACCAACCATTTTCTATTAAATTTTGTAATGAAATAATAAATATGTAATATTTATTAGATATTTTAACATAAATGTATATTTATTTGTTATTTGCAATCATTTTAAACAATTTAATTTTACATTATTTTATGTGGAATTATAATTTAGGTCTCTACCTCCATTATTTAAATGGGAGGATATGGCATTACCAGTGGATGGCCATGCGTACTGTTGGACATGTACGAAAGTGTAAGTTCCTATAAAACTGTACATTACTACAAATGTGCGATTTGTGAATTCTGAAAAACAATAAGCAATGATCAAATGTTTAGGATTGTTTGGAAGGGCAAGGGTGGTGTGCTTTGGAAGGAATACCATGTTTTAATAAAGCATTGGGGAAGGGCCTATGCCTAGATATTTTGTTGGTACACCTGGGAGAGAACGATCTTTGTGGGGTAAAGGATGTGGTTCTGCTGGGGGCAATGAAGAGGGATTTGTCTGTAATAAAGGAGCGCTGGTCAGGTTGCCATGTGTTGTGGACTGAGTTGGTTCCGCAGAGGATCTGGAGAGGTGCAGTGAACCCCAGAGCTATTGATAGGGTGAGGACAAAAGTGAACTTTCAAGGTTTTACCGTAATTTGGGATTCGGGAGAGTGTCGCACTGGAACATCCGTTTTGAGTCAGTAGAGTTTTTCAGGGATGATGGAGTGCATTTATCCAGGCTTGGTATGGACCTCTATTTGCTGGAGATCAGAGAAGTGTTGTCCAGATGCTTGAATGTTCAGAGGTTGGGAGTTTGAGGTATTTCTTCCTAGTTGGGGAGGCAGAAAGGGGGGGATAGTTCCCTACCCCTGTCTTTCTGGGTGGCGGGGACTATTTGTTTTTGGGCAGGTTTGGCAGAGGTTTGTTAATTAATGTTTAAGTTGTGTTATAGGGAAAGCATAGGTTGGTTGTTTTTTGTTCGGTTACACGGTTTGGGGGATTGACAGCTGTGAAGGGGCAGTCACGGGAGTTGGTTAACGAAGGGCTTGTATTTATAGGTTTATACTGGTTGATACAGTGATGTAATGTTTGTACTGTTTGAAATATTGTATTGTATGGGTGGGGCGGAGTCAAGGAATTTTAGGGGCTGGGGGCGGGGTTAGGTATGTGATTTATTTAGTGAGGCTTAGTTTTGGAAGGCTTTTGCTGAGGTTTATTTAATATGTGATGTGCACCTGTTCCAATAATAAAAGCGGCCTTTTCCACATATTTCTTTGTCCGTGGTCTGATTCTCCCCCACCCCCCCTCCCAATGTTTCTTTGTAGATGAAACATATTCATGAGTCACTGGGCAAGCTCAGAGCGGGTAATTACGGGACAAATTCTTTTAAAATGTGATGCTATTCAAGGGATTCATCATTTAATCCTTGGCCCTCTGCCTAAAATCAGGGTAAAGAATACGATATCTGGTGAGGTGGGAGACGTGGACCACTGGATCGTGTGCAAAAATATCGGAGAGGCTGTCTCGCCGACTTTTGTGAGTAAAAACAGGAGCACGCTTAAAAGAATAATAAAGTAGTCCTAAAACATGGCCCTACATTGCCCCCTGTGTATGTCTAACAGTAGTAGGGAGGATCACTCAGGAGGGCAAAACACCAGAAGAGGCATGACTTATGGATGTTTTCGACAAATGGGGAGACACAGACTGGAGCGACAAAGTTTGCAGCAAATAGGAAGTCTATGGGCGGACTGTAAGCCCAGAAGGAGATACCTCATGTCTCGGTTAGAACCAGCACATGCGTGCCGTCTTAAAGCCGAGACCAAAAAGGCATTACCAACCACTGGGACTGCAACACCAACCATTTTCTATTAAATTTTGTAATGAAATAATAAATATGTAATATTTATTAGATATTTTAACATAAATGTATATTTATTTGTTATTTGCAATCATTTTAAACAATTTAATTTTACATTATTTTATGTGGAATTATAATTTAGGTCTCTACCTCCATTATTTAAATGGGAGGATATGGCATTACCAGTGGATGGCCATGCGTACTGTTGGACATGTACGAAAGTGTAAGTTCCTATAAAACTGTACATTACTACAAATGTGCGATTTGTGAATTCTGAAAAACAATAAGCTTACTCAAAGGTTTAAAATTACTCAAAAATGTAAATTTCCTTTTTGACTCAGACCCAATATGTCTGCCATGCCAATGATGTAAAGGTTTTTGAATCTGTGTTCTTGAACGCAAAATACATTGTCGGCTGTTTAAAATGAGATTACTCCTACCACCCAGGTTGAAGGAACCAAAATTTTACAAGGCCGGACTATACTTACCAATAGCCCATATATAACATAAAGGAATAATAATGCAGTCGGCAATGGAGAAGGTCGAATCGTTTATTCAATCAAATACAAGCCCTGCCAATTCAGGTTAACACCCTACAAGGAAAAACACAAGTTGTCAGCAAGCCAGCAGGAAGGCCCATATAAGGCACCATTAATTGCTATTAGCTAAGCTAAAGCTATTCCGGGGGCAGGTCGGCGAGGTGCCCTCTTGTCTATCTAAAGCCCGGGGAGTACAAGGAACGGGCTCTTCTAGAATGCACGCATCCCACAAGAGGGGCAGGTGTGAACTTGGGTTTCCCTGAGCTACCCGAGAAAATAACAGAGAAGCATACTGAGTGATTCAACCTAGTTTCGTACCATGAGCTAACCCATATGACTTCTGGGGAACAGTACATGAATGAAGAGAAACGAAACTAAGTGGCCCTCGCTATATCAATAGGTCTGAATGAGCTTACGTGAATCTATCATAGTGCTAACATATATCGTATAATATTATGTGGTTATTCATACGTATACACGGTTATATGGTACATAGTGGGCCAATCATGAACATATATATAATTTTATATCCCAACAGACGGCCCTTTTGGCCTACTATGGCCAATATAACCACTTCACTCTACAAACACCCCTTCATCGATCTGCATGAGGTCTGTTACCTCCTTCTGAATCATTTGTTTCTCTACTTTTTCCTGTCGGGTAAGGGTTAGAGCAGACGTTATCTTATTGGCACAGAAGGTACAACATTCTGGGCCACATTGGAGGCATAAACAGCATGTGAAAATAATCCCAAATGCTCCTGCCAGAATCATAAATATCTTCCAACCCCAAGTAGCTAGGAGGCCCCAGAACCATCCACTGAGTGACCAAGTACCGTTCTCTTCATGGAGCTCGCTAGTTATTCGATGTAATTTTTTAATGGCGAGATGTATGGTAGGGGCCGAATCGGGAATAAAAACGCAACAAGAGCTGTCAATCACGCTCCGCCCCTATCTGCCAGGATGACGACGAACACCATCCGATTTTGAAGAGAAACAAGCCTCGTAGCCTGAAGCTCCACAGTGAGGTTGGTCAAAATCTAATTTTCCACAATTCTGGACAAGCGCCTTATATTTCGACTATTAAAAATCGGACCCCAAAATGGGACCAGGCCCTTGAAATGTCTTCAAACTGTTGTAGCGAGGTATCTGTCTGATCAGTACTATCAGTATCATAGCTCCTAATAGTCCGATTATATTCTATCTCTCTCTTCATTAGCTGATGGGTGCTATGGTAATCGGAAGGGGCAATATACACAGGGGGATATAGGAAGGACAGATAACACCGTCCTGCCTATCCTCGAGGAAGCCAAGTATAAGTATTTTCCCCGCATACAAAATACACATTAGGGGGGAGTGATCATCGGGGGAGTACTGTCGGTCTGCAATGTATAGGTATAATTACAGGTGCTACTCCCTACCTTAATGTGACCTCGCCCCCTAATACAAAACAGGGAGGTATAATTAATTATGGGAATTGGCAGGGCTCTATCATTAGTAACATTGTGTTCCTTGAAATGCTGAAAATACAAAGTAGAATTAAAAAGTTCGAAATCCTGCATTTCTTCCTGCAGCCAAGTATCATTTTTGGAATCAGTATATACATTCATACAGGCGTTTGGATCTAAGGAACCCTGACCTTCATCCCCTTCAGCATCGAATCCTTGGTGCCGCTCTATATATTTTAAAATGGCTTCATAATCCCTTTCAGAATATATTTTGGGATTTGCAACACAGTGTGAATACATCAACGATAACAATTGCCACCATGCTTCACAACTAGCTAAATTCGACAAAGGGAGAGAGATGAATAACTCATGTTGATGCATGACTGACGGTAACAAGCCACAAACCCAGCAGTTCGTTTTGTTTGTGGTACTGTGGGTCTGGTGCAACATTTCAATAAAAACATTCTTTGAATAAGTTTCCCTATGCCTAGCCTTATGAAGAGGCAGAGAATAAAAGAGGTGTTCTTCTGGGGCAGGAGTAGTTTTTAACAATTTTTGCACTGGATGCTGAAATTCCAAGTATACAAACACACACATCATTATTACAGTAATTATGACAATAAGAGCAACGAATGCCACCTTCACTCTGGTGGGCCATCCGGAAAACAGTTGCATATCATAAACATGGCGCCGAGGGGCAAGTGGTCGTTCATCTTCCATCCTAAATCGATCAAAGGGAAACATACTCTCTAAAAGTCCAAATCTATATCGGTCCCTCGCTAAAAGTCCAAAACTAATCTTTGTATCCACAAAGCACGCACACCACCAGAGGGTTTCTTCTTCCCACTAAGGGATCTTCTCCCTGAGTCCGTATTTAGAGCCTCACAGGCAGACCCTTATCTCTCATCCAAGGAAAAGCAAATTTTTAGATTCCAAAAGCACGATCGCTGCCCTTCACTCAGTCTTTCTTTCTGAACAGAGCCTTATTACACAATGTTCCAAGCTCTCTGCGAGTTCAGTCCAGTGTCTCGCTCAGTACCCCAATCACTCTACTCAAGGTTTTTCAATACAAAGTCTCGATCTAATTTCTTCCATCAGAGTGTGGGGTACCGCGCTGTTTTCGGGGCCGCAGATCGTATCGACAATGGCCAGGTTGCTCCTGGTCAGAAAACAATTCGGTAGCATGGGTAAGAGACTTGGTCACTGTGGAAAAAGGTAGGGCTAGGACCTTTCTCAGGATTTGCCCGGCGCTAACCGCCCTTGTACCATTCAAAATTTACCAAGCAATGAGGCAGACGCCGGAGACCAGAAGGCAGGAAACAGAAGTTTTATTCCGACGGAGCAGAACACATCAGATCAGACAACAAGGTATCATCTCGAGGTGCTCTAACAGCCTCTCCGAGGCCTGGCCTCTTATACACTGGTTTATGGCATGTGACCTTCCTTTAATACAATCAGATCTTTGTAAGGCAAGAAAAAGACATCCCCGTAATCCTAGTGTCAATCCCACCCCCATATACCTTCACAATAGAGGTCCTCAACCTGCTGATAAGAGGAGGGGACCATCACGCAGCTGAGTGTTCCGTCGAGTCTTAGGATGTGTGCGCCTGATCATATCACAGGGGGGTGGGGAGGCCTGGATCAATAGAGGGTCCTTTGAAGGAGAGCGACCTCATACAATAAAGGGCAGTAAATGATATCTCCCGGCTTAGGCAATGGCCTCGGACCTGTGTGGACAGTCGGACACGGGGTGAGGGGCCATCAATGGAGTGGTATTCATGCTGCGTGGACAATCCAGCGCAGGAGGGAGGTTTATCAACAGAGGGGCATTCATAGAAGGAGAGGAGGTGTTGGTCAGGCGCTGGCGTGACTCCCAAGGACAGGGTCATGCAGAAGGGTCATGCTCATAAGGAGGAGGAGGAGGGGGGAGCCAGGGTGTGCGGAGGATGCTTGCTGGGTCAGAGGGACGTGCTGGCGATCGATCGTGGACAGGGAGACCATGATATCTAAAATGGCTGCCGTGCACGTAGTACATAGGTGACAAGCTGGCGCAGATAATGTTCAGATCGCAAATTAAGATTCCACAGTCCTCCCTTTTAACATGTCTCGCCAACTTGTCAGTTCGGATTTATCCCCATAAGGCCACGTATTTCTACTTCATAGAGGGGACTCATGTGCTCATTTCGGAAGTCCAAAGTCTTTGGGCACATACAGTTAGAAACAAGGCCGCACAAAGGTGGCAGACATTGGATACCTAAGCAACACCCACATAATATTACAACAGGTATCAGCACGAAGGAAAACAACTTCCAACCCCAATTCTTCAAGGTGTCCCAAAACCAGCTCCCAAGCGACCATCCTTCTTGTTCTTGGTGAACCTCTGAGGAAAGTCTGTGGAGGTGTTCAATGGCTTTGTAGACTGAAGGCGAGTTGTCAGGCACGTATGTGCAGCAGCTGGATCCGATGATGCAGCATGCTCCTCCTCGGTCGGCTAGGACCACGTCTAGGACAAGTCTATTTTGAAGGGTCACGAGGCGGACCGCCTGAAGTTCCGCAGTGTTGTTGGCGAGGATACCAGCAGTGATGTTGATCGTTGTTTCTACTGCCTGGGTCAGGTGCCGGATAGCGCGGCTGTTTGCCATTGGGCCCCACAGAGGAACAAGACCCTTTGCTGCATCCAGGAACTGTGCTCCGGTGGAGTCGGCTTGTCCAAGGTCGTCTGCGCGCCTCTGCCGGTGATGGTTGGCAGGGGCTACATATGTGGGTGGAAGAACGAAGGCAATGTAACAGATACCTTTCCAGCCTCTCGGGAGCCAGGTGTAAGCTTTGGTGCCACACACAAAGTACATGTTTGGAGAAGCAACAAAGGAAGGGGGGTCAGCTGAGTCCAATGTTCTGGTGATTCGGCAGGCGCTGTGACCCACCAGTTGCGTTCCCTGGCCTTCTAGGCACACAAGGCCGGTGACATTAATAACAGACAGGGCCACAGTCAGAGTGGCGGTAGTTTGTTTTTGCAGATGAGAGAAGGTGGTTCTGGCTGGATTGTGGAGCACCTGTACTTCGACTCGTTCTTTGGCTGGAATGTCTTTGATGAAGGTGGCGCCTGCGAGCGCAGGACACAGGGCAGTAGGAGTCTTTTCGGCTTTGTTCAGCCAGAATCCAGAGTAGAAGTGTGACACTGTCCGGCTGGAGGTGGCGTTGTCCTTGTGGCTCTCTTGCATGAGGATCAACCAGGCGAGGCAAGAGCCGTGAACTGAGAAGGGTGAAGGGATGAAGGGAATAGAGTGTCCAGTGGCATGCGGGAGCAACCCACAGATCCAACAGTTCGTAGCATTCGCAGCAAGGTTGTGTTGGTGCAACAGTTGCACGAAGGAATTGTTCCAGAATTCCCTGCGCCTTTCTCGGAGCTGAGGCGACAGAGAGATTAGGTGATGCTCTTTCAGGGGGGTCGGCTGTGCAGTAGGTAGCAATGCCTCATGAGCCGGTGTGCTTTCCTCCAGAATCCAGAAGGAGGTCATGAGGAGGAGGCAGAAGAGGAAGACAATGAAGAGTGCGATTGTCTTTGATTTGTGCAAGTTGTCAGTCTTTGGATTTCTATACTGGGTATTTCCTGTTGCTTCCATCATCTTCTTATCTGGCGCTTCCATCATCTTCTTATCTGGCGCTTCCATCACCTTCAAGGGAGCTCGGTAGCGGGCAGAACCACAGACTTCGTTTAGCTTCTCTCCCGGCAACCCTTGATTGTGTTTAGGTCGCCGTTCTGAGATTTAACTTAGTCCGTGGCCTACTTAGCCGAAACTCCCTCCTTTCGACGCAGGAAATACCCTTCTCTGGATGGCACAGTAGGATCGGAGAATTTTGCAAGTTCGAGTGCCTCAGTATCGGGATAACAGTCCAATATCGGTCGGTCTTTGCTCAGGAGCTCTTCTTGGGTGCTGACGTTTTCTGTCGTGGCCAGGTTTGCAGAGACCTTCCGACAATGATGCGCGTGCAGCCAGTGCTTCTTCCCCTCCACTCGGAGCGCCGTTCGGGTGGTGATCAGCACTTGCCAGGGGCCCGTCCACCGAGGTTCCAGACTCTTGGTTCGCTGGAAATTTCGTATCAGCACGAAATCTCCTGGTTGGATGTCATGGCCGGGGCCCCTGGAAGCATCGGGGATGGCTTGCTGCACCTGTTGATGAATGACAGACAACGTTTTGGTTAACTTGCACAAATAATCAGATAGTAGGACGTCTGGGACGTCATGAATGGAGGTCGGTTTGGGAGCAGTCCAGAGGTTCATCGGTCGCCCAAACACGACCTCGTAGGGGGTCAAATGGTGCTTGGTGGGGGTGGAGCGCATCGATAACAAGGCCAGTGGGAGGGCATCCGGCCAGTTAAGTCCAGTGGTGGCCACTATTTTTGCCAGTTTCAGCTTCAGTGTGGCATTATGGCGTTCCACTAGACCGGCGGATTGGGGGTGGAAGACCGCATGAAACCGTTGCTTCACTCCCAACCCCTTTAGTATTAGTTGGATAACCTCAGCTATGAAGTGGGGGCCATTGTCGCTCCATAAAATTCGGCAAAGGCCATAGCGAGGGAAGAATTCCTTCAGTAGTACTTTGGCAGTAGTCATGGCAGTGTTGTCACGGGTTGGATAGGCTTCTACCCATTTGCTGAAGGCACACACAATGACTAGTACATACTTCAGGCTTTGGCATCTCTCTAGTTGGATGTAGTCCATCTGAAGGACCTCAAAGGGGTGATTGGGGGTCCCAAACCCTCCCCGGGGTACTACAGTTCCTTTCCCGGGGTTGTGTTGCAGACAGATAAGGCACTGCTGAACTAGGCGTCTGGCTGAGTCGGGGATTTTGTCATTGTGCCAGACTTTGGAAATGAGTTCGATCATGGGTGCAGATCCTATGTGTGCGGGGGAATGTGCCATTGTCAGTATGGGGATCAGGTATGAGTCGGGCAGCAACCACTTGTTTGCATCCTTCGTTCGCCAGCAACCCTCTTCGTCCTTCAAACCCACCCTTGCCCACTTAGTCAGTTCGTGAGGGGTGCTGGCCAACTGTATGTCTCTGATCATTTCCCTTGTGTCACTCCATTTTTCTGCTTGTGACCTGGTTACATATATGCGTGTCACCATCCTATTCTCAGCTGTGGTTCGTGCAGTGATGTCGGCTAATGCATTCCCTTGTCCAACTAAGTCTGTCACCCTTTTGTGTGCTTGACATTTTACCACCGCTAATCGTTTGGGGAGGAGAACTGCTTCAATCAGAGCGGAGACGAGATCTCCATGGAGGATCGGGGTGCCGTGGGACGTCAGGAATCCCCTCTCCCTCCACAGGAGCCCAAAATGGTGGACCACTCCGAAGGCATACTGGCTGTCCGTATATACGTTCGTGGTGGTCCCTGCGGCTATGATGCATGCTCGGGTGAGGGCTATCAGCTCTGCTGCCTGGGCAGATCGTTGTGTGATGCAGGCTGTCTCAACTACTGTTCGGGCTGTTGTTACTGCATAGGCAGCTGAGGTGGTGCCATCTGGGAGTTTGATGCATGAGCCGTCTACCCATAGCTCTCCATCGGGGTCAGTAAAAGCGGTGTCTCGGAGGTCAACCCTACTTCTAGTTTGCTCGTCCGTGAGGGTCACACAGTCGTGGATGGGAGGAATGTCGGGGTCATTTTCAGGCAGGGGTAACAATGTGGCGGGATTCAAAGTCGTGCATCTCTTTAGGGTGATGTGGGGTGCAAGCAGAGTCAACTCGTACCCCGTCAGTCGTGCGCTAGTCAGGTGTTGGGTCTTTGTCTGGTTCAAGAGGGTGTCGACTGCATGGGGTACTAGTACTGTAAGGGAGTTGGAAAGTACGATTCCCTCGCTCTGACGGATAGAGACAGCAGCGGCAGCTACTGCTCGAAGGCAGGCAGGTAAAGCTCTGGCTACAGGATCAAGAGTGGCGGAGAAGTAGGCACAAGGGCGCTGCTTAGGGCCAATCGATTGAGTCAGGACAGACAATGCGCATCCCTCCCTTTCGTGGGTGAAGAGGGAGAAGGGTTTGGAGTAATCCGGCGTTCCGAGGACGGGTGCCGAGCAGAGTGCATCCCGTAATTCCTTAAAGGAGGCTTGACACTCAGTGGTCCAAGGAAGTGGGGAGGGGACATCTTTGGTCAGCAGGGCAAGTAATGGTTTCACAATGAGGCTGTAATTAGGCAACCACTGTCTGCAAAAAGAGGTTAGGCCAACCAAAGAGCGGACCTGCTTTTGTGTTTTTGGGATGGGGGTGTCTAGGATGGTTTGGATTCGGTCGGGTGTAAGTTTCCTCCCTTCTTTGGACAGAAGATGGCCTAGGTAAGTTACTTGTGGCTGGCAGAACTGTAACTTCTTTTTGGAGACTTTATGGCCATTTTCTGCAAGGAAGTGTAGGAGTTGGACGGTGGCTGTCGTTGCAAGCGGGGTGGTGTCGGCCGCCAGAAGGATATCATCGACATATTGGATCAACACCACTCCCTCTGGTGGCTGGAAGGCATCCAGCTGTCTTTTGAGGGCCTGGCTGTAAATGCTGGTACTTTCAGTGTACCCCTGGGGAGCCCTACAAAATCGGTACGAGCGGGATTTTAAAGTGAAGCCGAAGAGATAACGGCTGTCTGGATGAATGGGGATAGAGAAAAATGCGTTTTTAAGGTCGATAACAGAGAAGGTGGTGGCAGTGGACGGGATGAGGGTCAGAATGGTGGTGATATCAGAGACCACAGGATATTGGGGTACAACCACTTTGTTAATCTCTCGTAAGTCGATGATGAAGCGGTACGCTTTCTCATCTCCTTCACCTTGCTTCTTAACAATAGGTAGGATTGGGCTGTTGCAGACGTTGCTAACCACTTCTTCAACCACTCCTGCATCTACCAGAGACTGAATGATCGCTACCAGTGCCTTCTCACCCTCTGGGGATATCCGATATTGCGGGAGTTTCGGGAGCATAGCGTCCTGTCGTACAGTTATGTGAATAGGGTCAATCATCATTCGCCCCACATCAGAGTCATTTTTGGCCCACAGGTACGGAGGCAGGGTGTCAAGCAGGGACAGGTCAGCGTTAGTTATGCAACACATGTGTCGTGGGGGACGGGATCTGGGCATGTCTGGGTTGTCGTACAGAATGACTCGTATTCCATCTGGGGAACACCTAATGGTAGCTCGAAAATGTTTCAGTAAGTCAATGCCCATAATGGCGTCAGGGGAGTTGGAGGAGAGTAGAAATGTCGCGTCAGTGGTGTTGTTTTCTAGGTCAAAGGTAATAGGCACGGACAGGGGGTTAGTGGAGGGCGTCCCATCGAAACCTATCGACGTTATGTGTGAGCCAGACAAGGGTGCCCTTGGAATCAGTCGTTTTGATAACACACTACGTGTCGCCCCAGTGTCTACCAAGAATGGAGACTCTGTACCCAAGACCTTAGCGGTGACATAAGGACCTTGCTGGTCAACACAGAGCTCGACTGGATCCCTCCCTTGCCCCTGGCAGTCCTATGCAAAATCGGGGGCATTTTCACCTTCGGATAGCTGATATTGGTTCTGTCGGGGACGGTCAAATGTGTTCAGTCTTCCTGATCTGTCATTGTTGGTGTCGTTGGAGTTCCCTCGTCCCTGTACTCTATTCCTCGGACCACCTGCCACATCCCTGGAATCCCTATTTCTATTCATCTCTAGCAGAACCGGACACTGGGTTTTCCAATGGCCGAACCCTTTGCAGAAGGCGCATTGGTCATTGCTAATGTCTCTCCGTCCAGTGTGGGATGTTGGGGTGTGATCTTTAAGAGGTAGATCTCTGGGGGTGTTTGATTGGTAGTTCTCCCTTTGATGTTCCCGTCCTAGCGCTATACCCTGTATCTGGGCTATCATTACCCTTTCCTTTAAATCTTTCTTCTTTTTCTCGGACGCCCTATCATTCTCATTCTTTTGGTGCTCGTAATACTGAGCCATCTGAAGGATAGCTGCGGGTTTGGAGGCCCCCCAACTACTCTCGCTCGTCTGCAGTTTTTGGGAGACTTCTTGTGTTAGTCCCTTTACATAATTTTGCACAAACAGGTGTTGTCCGGTCGCGGTGGTCATGTCTTGGCCACTGTAGTCGGAGAACACTGTCTCAAATCGGGAGAAGTATTCTGACACATCTTCCTGGGGTTTCTGTCGACAGGCCGTGACGATCGACCAGTCTACTTTTCTTTCCGGGACCAGTGTTTTTAATTTCTGAACTATTTTATCTGGGAGTTCCAGTATGTCCTTCACTGGTTTACTCCCCGGCTCTCGCTGTCTATCTAGTTTACCGAGTTGGTCCCAGGTATGTCCAAACAGATCCGTGTGGTCAGCCTTCCGGATTTGCTTCCACACGTCAGCCGGCAGACATAGCCCAAAGAACAAGTCAATATCTGCTAAAGTCATTATTGTCGAACCCAAGGCTGTGCCTAATTCGGTATAAAATGCTGTCGGGTTCTTTCTTAAGTCGGGCAGGGTTTGCTTAAAGGTTAGGATATCTTGTCGGTCCCATGGTTGGTAAACCCAATTGTACACAACCCTTCCCTTTGCATTTTCGTTATTAATATCATTGCTCGTTCCCTGGCCCTGTGGCGGGATCCAGTAAGGAGCCGCTTCTCTGATAGGCATCATAGTATTGGCTACTTCTGCCGAGGTTGTTTCAGGGACCGTAACCTTGGCTTCTGGTTTCTGTTCTGTGAGGTGGCGGAAGACCTCAAGCATTTGCATGAAGAGCTCCGTCGCCTCACGTTCAGTCCCATCTCCAACATCAATTTTCCTATACAGTGTTGTTAGTTTAGCGGGACCCTTGCTCTGATACCTATCTTCATACGCGTTCAGGGTGTGGTAGCTGAATCGCAAAATGAAATGCCGTCTGTGGCTGTCGGCATGTGAATTATATATGTTCATTGTGTACTCTTCGCTCTCCCTTCGTTCTACTAAGGTCTTTGCTATTTTGTCGATCCCATCCCGCTCATCTTTGCTTAACCTACTTAACCTGGCTGATGATTGTTTGCTAGCCTCGGGGTCGTTTGACGAAGTTGTTAATGTGGCTGGTGCGGAGGCCGTGAGGGCCGGTGCACTAGCACTAGGGTCACTTTCACTCACACTCGGGGCTTGCAGGTTTTGTTGGCTGGGAGCATATGGAGGGGGCATGTAGATGATTGGGGGACCTAGCAGTAACTCATCGTTTGCCCGTTGTTTGGAGGGCAGTTCAGGGTAGAGCACAGAGGGGGTCCTAACAGGACATTGGCCTGTCGACCCTGATTCCTGGTTTTGCATAGTATCTTTTCTTTCTTTTATTTCTTCTTCTAGTTGCTTCGCGGCTAGGTGGGCTGCCTTTCGTAATTCTTTCCCTATTTTTGCTTCTTCTCTTTTCTTTCGTTGTTCCGTTTCTTTGCGCCACATGCCGATACTGTCAAGCATAGTGGGCGTAGTTTTATTCTTCTGGAGCGCTATTTCTAATGTTTTTATTTTATTTTCGTCAAAGGAACCTATCAGTGGCCACTGACTTTCAGGGTCCTTTTTCGTATATTTATGCCATAGTTTAGTGTAAGCTATAGCGACTAGTCCATACTTAGTGAACATGTCCTTATTAGGGGTGCCCTCCAGTGGAGCTGGATGGTTCATCTCTAATAAGCGGTCCGGGCTAAACAGGCTACCAACCAGTGAGGAGAAGACAGGCATGACGGGTTACAACGGGGACAAAAGTCTGCACTACCTGTCTTATCACGGCGGACAAAGACTAGACAGAATATTTCTATTCTACGTTATTTGGAGGCCGTGAATACCTCAAAAGAACGAATACCGAATAATCGGCCAATCAAACAATCCAGTGGGGAGAATAAGTGGGCACGAAAAATTATCGTTACCCACTCTTTCTCTACCTGCAAAGAGAGGCCTTGCTCTTCCCTGTTTGCAGACAAAGAATCTCCAGACAATAATCCACGAACGACAGTTCGGGAAACAGTGGGGGAGGAAGATATGCACGACGGATTACAATGGGGACAAAAGTCTGCGTTACCTATCCTTCACTGCTTGCAAAGAGAGAGCCTGTTTGTTTTTCCCCGTTTGCAGACAGTGAATCTCCAGAGGGTTTCAACAAAGCGTAATACTAGTATTATCCAAACAAACACAATTTTCCTCAATTCGTCGTGTTTACACGACCTTACCCGGACCGCATGGACGGTTTCCTGTCCTCCGGATCCAGCGCCCGATCGTCCTCTCTCCTTCGTGTTGTTCGCGGCACTCCTGATGGTTCCCAGTCAGGACCGTAGATCACTCGAGAGAGGTCTGTTCAGAACTAGTGAAGGTCGGATGATCGGCTGTCAGACGAGGGTCTATCGGACACGAGCTCTTCCCGATCGTTGCAGTCGTTCACTCTGTCATCGGGACCTCTCCCACTGGATCCACGTGTCGCTGATGGGCCCCACGCTTTGGGACGCCAATTGTGGAAAAAGGTAGGGCTAGGACCTTTCTCAGGATTTGCCCGGCGCTAACCGCCCTTGTACCATTCAAAATTTACCAAGCAATGAGGCAGGCGCCGGAGACCAGAAGGCAGGAAACAGAAGTTTTATTCCGACGGAGCAGAACACATCAGATCAGACAACAAGGTATCATCTCGAGGTGCTCTAACAGCCTCTCCGAGGCCTGGCCTCTTATACACTGGTTTATGGCATGTGACCTTCCTTTAAAACAATCAGATCTTTGTAAGGCAAGAAAAAGACATCCCCGTAATCCTAGTGTCAATCCCACCCCCATATACCTTCACAATAGAGGTCCTCAACCTGCTGATAAGAGGAGGGGACCATCACGCAGCTGAGTGTTCCGTCGAGTCTTAGGATGTGTGCGCCTGATCATATCACAGGGGTGTGGGGAGGCCTGGATCAATAGAGGGTCCTTTGAAGGAGAGCGACCTCATACAATAAAGGGCAGTAAATGATATCTCCCGGCTTAGGCAATGGCCTCGGACCTGTGTGGACAGTCGGACACGGGGTGAGGGGCCATCAATGGAGTGGTATTCATGCTGCGTGGACAATCCAGCGCAGGAGGGAGGTTTATCAACAGAGGGGCATTCATGGGAGGAGAGGAGGTGTTGGTCAGGCGCTGGCGTGACTCCCAAGGACAGGGTCATGCAGAAGGGTCATGCTCATAAGGAGGAGGAGGAGGGGGGAGCCAGGGTGTGCGGAGGATGCTTGCTGGGTCAGAGGGACGTGCTGGCGATCGATCGTGGACAGGGAGACCATGATATCTAAAATGGCTGCCGTGCACGTAGTACATAGGTGACAAGCTGGCGCAGATAATGTTCAGATCGCAAATTAAGATTCCACATCACCCCTTGTGACACCTCGGGACTGGTGGTTGCTTCTGACTGAGCTATAACACCTTCCCCTTCAGGTACCACTTCACTTGATTGCCCTATTTCTTGAGCATCCGAAAAGGGCACAAAACTCTTGATCAACTCTCCTTCCTGACTCGGCACTCCGTCTTTGTTCTGCCGGTCAGAAGGCAGGGGCAGCGGGAGGCGCTTGACGTGGCTCACGTGTATCCAGTGTTTGCGGCCGTGCACCTTCACCGCTGTCCTCGTCACCAGGATGATTTGGTGGGGATCGGACCACCTGGGCTCCAAACTCGATGTCCGTTGATAATTCTTCACCAGTATTCACCGGCCGGGCTCCAATCGATGTACAGGACCCTCCGGTAGTGGTTGCAATGTGTCCGATACCTGTTGATGAATAGAACGCAGATCTTTAGTCAAAGCATAAAGGTAATCTGTCATCAACGGATAATCAATATCCCTAAAGGATCTGGGCCTAGGGACTCCCCACACATTGGCGGGACAGCCAAATATCACCTCGTATGGGGACAGACCGGTTCTAGAATGAGGAGTCGTTCTAAGGGACAGTAAGGCTAATGGAAGGGCATCGGGCCATTTCAATCTCGTGTCTCGTAATCGATCAATCAAGGGACCATGTTGAATTTTCTGGCCATGCGTAGTAAAGAAACCCCGCTCCCTCCACAGCCTCCCAAAACTATGGGCGACGCAAAAGGCGTACTGGCTGTCTGTAAAAATATTCCCCCTCAGACATTCACTCAGTTCACAGGCTCTTAACAAAGCTATTAGTTCAGCTGCTTGGGCTGAGTGGTGTGAAATCCTTGCGGTTTCCACTACTGTCTTTAAAGTGGTAATGGCATATGCAGCTGTTGCAGTGCCATCTGGTAACTTAAAACAAGAGCCATCCACATACAGTTCTCCGTCTGGTTCAAGTAAAGGGATGTCAGTTAAATCTACACGCCCCTTTGTTTCTTCTTCCGTTCTAAATACACAATCATGAACATCAACTCTTTCATCTTTCTCTGGGAGAGGCAATAATGTCGCGGGATTCAAGGTAGTGCATCTTTTAATAGTAATGTGAGGGGCAAACAATGTAAATTCGTAACCTGTCAATCTAGCACTCGTAAGGTGCTGGGTCTTAGTCCTATTCAAAAGGATATCCACAGAATGCGGTACCATGACTGTGAGGTCAGTGTTCAGGACTATTCCCTCTGACTGTCGGATGGCCAGCGCTACTGCAGCCGTGACCCTCAGACAACTTGGGAGGGCTCGTGCAACAGTGTCTAAAACTGAAGAGAAAAATGCACAGGGTCTCTGCTTTCCACCAAAAGTCTGTGTTAACACTGATAATGAACAACCGTCCACCTCGTGCACATAAAGTGAAAAAGGCTTCCGGTAGTCTGGAGTTCCCAACACAGGTGCAGAACAAAGAGCAGACTTTAAAGATTCAAAGGCTTATTGACATTCATCCGTCCAGGGTAGGAGTTCATGCACATCTTTGGTTGTCAATTGTAACAAGGGTTTAGAGAGGAGTGAATAGTTAGGAATCCACTGGCGACAGTAAGAGGTTATGCCAAGAAAAGCACGAACATCACGTTGAGTACAAGGTACAGACATGTTAGTTATAACAGATATTCGTTCAGGAGTTAATCGCCTCCCCGCTTTCGACAGAAAATGGCCTAAGTAGGTCACTTCCTGTCGACAATATTGAAATTTAGAAAGGGACACTTTATTTCCTTTCTTAGCCAAATGATTTAACAATTTCACTGTAGCCTCTTTGCATCCCTCTTTAGTATCAGAGGCTACTAGGATATCATCAACATACTGAATAATAGTATTTCCAGCGGCAAAACGAATTCATCAAGAACTGCTTTTAAAGCTTGGCTATATATACTGGGACTTTCAGTATAGCCTTGGGGGGGCGCGTGTAAATCTAAAACTTCGGCCAGCCAATGAAAATCCGAAGATATGCCTGCTATCTGGATGAATCGGGATGCTAAAGAAGGCATTCTTCAGGTCTATTACAGAAAAATACTGGGCTGTGGGAGGAATCATAGTCAAGATAGCAGTTATATCGGGTACCACTGGATACTGTGGGACCACTATTTTATTAACCTCTCGGAGGTCAATCTCAAAACGATATGTGTTCTTATAATCTGGAGCACCATCAACTGGGGCTTTCTTCAAAATCGGTAAAATCGGGCTATTACAAGTATTTTGCCGTTGTTTCTTCCACCATCCCCTTCTGAAGAAGGTCACGAATAATGTTTAACATAGCCCGTTCACCTTCTGGTGAAATCTTATACTGTGGAATGCGAGGCAGCTGCGCATTTGGTTTCAAGGTAATGGACACGGGGGCTATCTTTAACAGACCAACATCAGTGTCTCCTGTTGCCCACAGAGTCTGAGGAATTGTAGAGAATTCAGGGGGAAGACGTTCATTCTCTGCAAAATATTGAGCGTCCGTCAAAGAAGGTTTCTGCATCGTCAAATATACACCATCCGGTGAACAATAAATCTGAGCATGTAATTTCTTTAAAATATCTAAACCCAAAAGATTCTCACCACAATTCGATGTCAGCAGAAAGGGTGACTGAATAGAAATAGGACCTATAGTGAAAGGCAAAGGCTTAGAAACGGGGCTTACCACATATATTCCAGAGAATCCTACCGATACATTATTTTGGCCAGACAGAGCAGCCCCTGGGACCATTGTATGAGCAACTGAACTATTCATTGCTCCAGTATCCAATAGGAATTTTCCTGATGTACCCAAAAGTTCCCCTTGTACATAAGGTCCCTCTTGGTCAACTGGTACTGTAATGTGGCCCCCTCCCTGTCCTTGGCTGTCTCATGCATAATCTTGTCCGTCGTACCCGTCCTCCCTATAATTCTCATTATAGTACTGCCTATTTTGTGGACTATCAAAATAGTTCTTTTGAGAATCCTCGTCTTCTCTTCGCATGCTATTTCGATCGATATTTCCCCGGCCCTGTCCTCGTCCCCTACTGGGGCCGTTTCTTGCCAACAACAAAGGACAGTCCGACCTCCAATGCCCCTCCTGCTTACAATATGAGCATTGATTAAGACCAATATTCGGGGGACCTCCTCTTCCTCTGCCTGCAGTTATTCCTCTTTGGAAGGAACCTCGTCCCGCATTCTGTCCTCTACTAACTTGCTGCAACAAGACTCTAGTTTTTAAATCTTTCGTCTTCTTTTCAGTCCTTTCCTTGCTCTCATTTTCTCGATGCTCCTAATACTGAGCCATACTGATGATCCGGACGGGGTGGCCGTAGTCCACGTACTCCCGGCTGCCTGGAGGCGGGACATAATCTCTTGTAACAAATTTGTCACAAATCTATTTACAAACAGTCGTATTCCCCCATCTGTGGATAAATCCTGTCCACTAAAATCTATGAATGTTTTCTCAAACTTGGTGAAGAAATCCGACACACTCTCGTCCTTCTTTTGTTTACACGCTGCCAGCTTATCCCAATCTATTTTCTTAGGAGGGAGGAGGGTCTGCATATATGTAATAATTTTATCGGGTACTGCTAAAATTTCATCTTGAGGTTTCTCTCCAGGTTTTTGTTCCTTATCCCAAGTCTTTAGTTGATCCCACGTCCCCCCTAGCTCGGAGTGTGATCCATATCATGTATCTGTCTCCAGATATCTACCGGGTTCAGTAGGCCAAAAAATAACTCAATATCTGGTATAGTCATAATAGCGGAATTGGCAGCCTCGGCCAGTTCCTTGTAATAGGCTGTGGGATTCTTACGTGGGTCAGGGAGCTGGGCTTTCAATGTAAGGACCTCGCTTCATTTCCAAGGGGTATAAACCCATTGTTCCTGAAGCCTTGCATCCACCCTTGCTCTGGTAACATTGCCCCTGTTGTCCTTTATTTCAGGTAATTCCGGAAAGAAGAGAGGATGTACCTCTCTCATAGGATTCTGGGTTCCCCAATCAGAACATTTACGATGCATTCGTTCTCGATACTGTAAGAGAGTTGCTACGTTCTGATATACTTCATCAGCCTGCAATTGGAATTTGTGGGCTCGATCTCTTATATCCCTCAATATTTGAGGAGCGAACCCTTCCTCAAAACACTGTTCCCATAGCGAAATTAATCGAATCGCCATATTTTCTAAAGCGAGTTGCTGAGCAACGGGTTCAAAATCTTTCATAGTGCTCCAAATATCCTCCATTGTATAAATGACATTCCGCATCCATTGGGACGCCTGATTTACTATAGCCCTTCTTTCTTCCATACCTAACGAAGATCTAGTAAAAATCCGTTGGTCACTCGAATCAGACCCAAGACGCTTAGGCGTAGTATCTATGGTAGCCAAAGCTCAAGGATCTATAGCGCTTCGAGCCGGATACTGGGTGTAAAGTAGAAGGGACAACTGAATCTGGTTGTAACGAAATCAAGGGTGAGGTAGTTGGTCGGAGCGAGAGAGGGGGAAGCAGCGCATTCCGTACAGACCCGTCAGGCGGGGCCGTGGCCGCTGCTCCCATAGGGTCCTTGATGACCAACGCAGCCCCTGGGCGATCTATTCGGGCCAAGGGCACTGCTGGATATAAACCCTGTGGAGCATAAGGAGAAGGCGGACGAGTTTCTAATAAATCCTCCATCTCATCTCCAGTATCGGGTCGGGTCACATAACTTTTATCTGTTTCCAAACGGAACTGTCTGTCCATTTGGGCGATATTTTCCTCTACCTTTCCTTTGTCGTAAGCTATGGCTTTTTGAGTTATAGTCTGCCCAGATTTAATCTTTCCCAGTTTCTCTTCCCTTATCCGCCGTCGTTCAGTCTCCTTCAACCATAGGTTCAAGGAGTCAAACATCGACTGACGACTTTTCTTCATAAACATTTTATTTTGCAAGTAATTAATCTTTTTCTCATCGAGCGACCCTGTTAGAGGCCATTGCAATTCAGTATTATCATTTGTATATTTGTGCCATAAAGTATTAAACAAAATTGGTGTAAGACCATGTTTAACATACATATCAAAACTGGGGCTTCCCTCGGGAGGGGCAGCCTGTCTATCTTCCAGCCGAGCACCTCTCCGACAGCAGCACCCAAAACATATTTTGCTTAAACAAGGCATGACAACAACAATATCACAGTTTTTATAAGTTTTCAATCATTCCTTTCATGCGGGCGCGCCCTCCTCACCATTCACTCTCTCATACTCTTCCTATTTTTCAACCATGTAAAGTGCTGTAAAGCGCCTCAGGGTAACAAATGAGCTCAATACAAATTCAAATGCAAATGACATGTCTTATAATACGAACAGAGCCCGACGACTCTCGTTCGGGGAATCAATTCAAAAAGAATTCCAGACCAATCCGAAATTCAACCACAAATAAGTCACTTGGTAGGACAACCACAAACCCACTTCCTAGTTATCCCCTGGTCGCATTCTGGTTGGGCCGGTGTTTCGGGGCTAGAAGCTCCAGAACCCTAGCTTACCCAGCTGCTCCCAGGGATTTCCCGGAGTGAGTTTGGCCGAGCGAGCACTCCGTGCTCCGCGAGGCACCAAGTATTATCTTCAATATTTTCCAAACAAATCCATAGGGTGTCTACCCGTGCAGCCCCTGCACCGCAACGCCAGACCCCTTCTGATTCCCTTGTGGACTTGCTTCCCCGACCACCAACAAAAAGCAGACTGCTATTACCAAATGAACTCTTCTTCCAAGCGTCCGTTTCCAAATTCAATCAAAAGGCTCACTCACCTGGTGCACTCAGGCCGATCCCGACTTCTCCACTGCCGATTTCTAGACAGACCGACACAGTCTGTTCTTCTCTCGGGTTAAGCCCGTAGGACTCTGGCGTAGGGTCTTCAGCAGCTGGGAGGGATACTGGGCTCGAGGGGGGAACCTCTAATTGTCTTTCCACAAGCGGGTGTTTCGGATCAAAATACTGTTTGTCCACCCACTCGGCCAGAACTCCTCCCTGTCCCTTCTACTCCTGTTTACAGGAGGGGACGACCCTATCGTGGAGTCGCCAACTGAAGGAACCAAAATTTTACAAGGCCGGACTATACTTACCAATAGCCCATATATAACATAAAGGAATAATAATGCAGTCGGCAATGGAGAAGGTCGAATCGTTTATTCAATCAAATACAAGCCCTGCCAGGGGAGCCTCGGTCTACACGACCCACGGAGGTGCGCAGAGGAGACTGACGAAAAAACAAGTGATACAAAGCATATATACGTTTTCACACATTCAGGTTAACACCCTACAAGGAAAAACACAAGTTGTCAGCAAGCCAGCAGGAAGACCCATATAAGGCACCATTAATTGCTAGTAGCTAAGCTAAAGCTATTCCGGGGGCAGGTCGGCGAGGAGCCCTCTTGTCTATCTAAAGCCCGGGGAGTACAAGGAACGGGCTCTGCTAGAATGCACGCATCCCACAAGAGGGGCAGGTGTGACCTTGGGTTTCCCTGAGCTACCCGAGAAAAGAACAGAGAAGCATACTGAGTGATTCAACCTAGTTTCGTACCATGAGCTAACCCATGTGACTTCTGGGGAACAGTACATGAATGAAGGGAAACGAAACTAAGTGGCCCTCGCTATATCAATAGGTCTGAATGAGCTTACATGAACCTATCATAGTGCTAACATATATTGTATAATATTATGTGGTTATTCATATGTATACACGGTTATATGGTACATAGTGGGCCAATCATGAACATATATATAATTTTATATCCCAACAAGGTAGCTTTACCAAAACAATGTTGATAATACAAATAAGAAACAGTAGAAGCTAAACTTCAAATAAAATGTGCCTGTGCTGCTATTTTGCTGGAAGCACTTCTTTTTTCAAAGCTTTACATAGCGTAAACTTGAGTCTAAGATTGTTCTCTCATGTATTGTCTGAGATTAGTAAAACACTACTTCCCCCGACTCTATTCCCCTGGTTGACTGTCCCATCATGGAGGACGTCCTGGGCATTCGTTTTGATGAGGAAGCTATAGCCGAAGCTTTGAGATCTGCACCCTCGCTCCTGGGAGCATTAGAAGCAGCCGCTACAGGCTCTACCAATGATGATTGGACAACACTCACTACCCTGAAAAAGGAATGGTTGAGAATCACCATACATGGACTAATTATGACCGAGTACCTGAGAGTTAACATCGCCCCCCAGGGACTCATAGTTAACATCTTCCCCAGGATTTTCCTTGAGGACAACCAGTTTAAGGGGGACTGGTGCCAGGTTTCCTGGAAGTGCACGAAAGATCTTCTGTTCTTAATTGTAAAAACAGCTAAAAGACTGGCTGATGCTCTGCTGGATAAGATCACAGCGATAGAGACGACAATGAAGGCAGCTGTTAATAAAAATTTCTAAAACGCGCTTCTCTTCTAAACTCGCAGAAATTAACCAGGAGATTGCCGATAATCAAGAGTATCTCCTCAAACAGAAACTGGCTAAACTTGAAAAAGACGTGGCAAGGTTTGACAAGAAGAAAGTTTATCCTTACCTCAAGGAAGGATATACTAATAAGAAAACCGGGTACTCCTCCGACGAGAACTCTGGCGCTGACAGTCCCAGAGGGTCATCAATAAGTGACTCCAGTGGAAGCACTACTCCCAACAACAACAGTTACCAACGTTGCTCAAACTGGAACCGAGGTTACCATCAAGGACCCATGTTCCATGGACCCCCCCAAAAGCTGCCCCCTTGGCAATACCCTTTCTACCCGCAGGGACCCCCTCAATTCTACCCCCAGAACCCCCCTTTTCACGACAGAGGTTGGGGCAGAGGAAAAGGGCGCAAGCGGAGCGGCACAAGAGGGGTGCAGTGGCAAGATCAGCCATCGGCATCCGCCCCGATGGAAACCAGGAGTGCCGCGAGGGGGAGAAGAGCCTAATAGTCAACCTCTCTAGTAGAGTACTCACTTCCATTGAAATGGCTATCCTTGAAAAGGGTTTAGGCTTTGTTCCTACCCCCATCCCGGACAACTTCACAGAAATGTGCGAGATAAAACAGCTTTTTCGTAAAGTACGCCTCAGGGCTTACTTCCGAGATCAGCCAGCCACTGAAAAGACTGATACAGGGCTACGCAATCCCTCCACCTTCACCCCCACGGATGGGATGGTCCCACCAGAGGTGTTGACATTTGAGAGGGCTGTAAAAAGTCCTTGGAGACTAATCCAAATACCAATAGTTTCAACAACCTGAGCAGAGCGGAAAGACAGGCAGTCTTATCTCTGGGTAATGACGCCTCCATCGTCATTCAACAAGCCGATAAAGGGGGAGCAACTGTCATACAAGACGCCACTGATTATGACACAGAGTGTAAGCGCCAATTAGCCAACACCACCCACTACAGACCCCTTCCGGCAGATCCAACCAACAGGCTGACCACAGACATTTCCAGCCTTATCATTGAAGGCGAGGCCAATGGCTGGATCTCGAAACATGAAGCAGAGTTTCTCCTGACGACGGGCCCAGTGGTCCCCTATTTCTATACTTTGCCTAAAATCCGTAAAGGTACCAGCCCAGTCCCAGGGAGACCCATCGTCTCGGGAATCGGCTCATTATTGGAGCCACTGTCCAAGTTCTGTGACGTATTCCTCCAGCCCATTGTAAAGAAAATACCTTCCTTCCTGCAGGACACAAGGGATGTCCTGCGCCTCATAGAGTCCATCGAAGGTAGAGAAGAAGTGGACCTCCTCCTCACGCTTGATGTGGAAGCCTTATATACTAATATTCCACAAGCAGCCACACTAGAAGCCGTAGAGTCTGCTCTTATGCAGGAGGAATGGTCCTCACCTACCCCAATATCATTCGTCATGGCATGTGCGAGTATTGCCCTAACGGAAAACTTCTTCCAATACGGATCACAGATGTACCATAAAATTAGGGGTACCTCAATGGGTTCTACTTTTGCTCCTAGCATTGCCTGTATTTACATGGCAGCCTTTGAGAACCAGTTTATCTATCCCGACTCTAACCCCTTCAGACAACATCTAACATTATGGCGTCGTTACATCGACGACATTCTGATACTATGGAAGGGTGACCGCGATAGCTGCACTCAGTTCTGCACTTGGATCAACCAACAGAACCCCTATCTGAAATTTACAGGCTCCATGTTAGAGACAGCCCTCCCCTTCCTTGACCTCACGATACGGCTGGGCCCAGCCGATCTGAGCACTACCCTGTTCCGTAAGGACACGGACAGAAACAGCCTCCTTCTGTTCAATAGTCACCACCCCAGAGCACTACGCAAAAATCTTCCCTTCGACCAATTCCTGAGGGTGCGTAGAAATTGCTCCTCTAGGGATGACTATAGGCAAGAAGCCAACACCCTACAACACAAACTACATGATAGAGGGTACCCCACCAAATTGATACGTGACTCGTGCAAGAGAGCCCTTAACAACCATAGGGAGGCCCTCCTTGAAGTACATCAAAAAGAGCATGATGACCTTATAACGTGCGTCACAAGTTTCACCAGAAACTCCAACTTCATTAAAAAAACTGTGAATAAGCACTGGGACATCCTCAACTCAGGGGGCACGGAGTTACCCAAACCAAGGTTCGCTTTTAAACGCACGGCCAACCTAAAAGACTCCCTGATACATACACGCCCTAAAAGACAACCCGGTGCTGGACAACGGACACTGTGGGACCTCCCACCTGTTGTCGGACACTACCCGTGTGGTGGTTGTGCGGTTTGTCCTCAGTCCAGACAATGTAAAGAAATCAAGCTTACCGATTCCTGTACGTGGAAACTCAACAGACACACAAATTGCCACAGTACTAGATGTATTTACCTCCTTATTTGTCCATGTGACAAATTCTATGTAGGAATGACCATGAGACAGGTGAAGCTCAGAATAACGGAGCACACAAGCAACATACGGTGCTCCAAGACCCACACGAGATTGTATGAACACTACCAACTACACAATCACTCTGCTGACAGCATCCAATGGTTAGTGCTTGAGTCCCAACCAGCCATGACAAAACAAGCACTGTTCAGGCTCGAACAGAGATGGGTACATCGTCTCCAGCTTGATATAGTAGGGCTCAATGACGCTATTCCCTGGGCTACCGTCTCCAGATAATATTCCCTAGCCAGCCCCTCTACCTAGGTAATATTACACACACAGGCACATGTCTTCCCATTATAGAGGGCCATTGGCATGTCACAGGGCTCCACGATGACATTCCCTGGGCTAGCACCTCAATTTTACATTCCCGAGCCAGCCCTTCAGTTTACCTAACCACCCTATTAAGCACCTACAACTTAGTTCGATACAGGCCTTTCCACCCACAGAGGATCATCGGTACGCAATTTCGTTGATCCATCACGAATGAGATGTACTAACCTTGGGGCCCCAAAGCATCTGACCGACTCTTGCCTTCTCTTAGAATAGCCATGCAACTCGGCCAAAATGTAGGGCTTCCCATGACATTGACGGGGCTTCTAATTGCTTATAGCCCCTTCCCTCTCATAGCTTTACGGCACTCCGCCCTCCCTTATTTCCACATCTCTGCCTCAAAGTCACTCTTTGTTTCTCCCGCCACCTGGTCTACCGCTATCCCAAGCAGACCTCACTTACGGCATTAGCGTTCCCTCCAATATGGCCGCTATGCCGTGCCATCAGGATTCAGATGCAGGTCTAGCAACCGTACTGTTTCCACGCATGCGCATGACGCACGGCAGGCGCGGCGCTACCGATGGCGCTCCGGCGGATCTGGATACTAGCTACTTAAAGGCGGACACCGCCAGGATCCCTCACCAGCTGCTCCGCACCCTGACCAGGTGCCGTGAGCGTGAGGGGTAGGTGTCCCGCCGATCCAGCGCCTGCACAAAGGTAAGCCCTATCTCCACCCCCTAACCCACCGAGGCTCGTTTTTCTGCCTGCAGCCCAGTTCCACTAATAGCGACGGGAACTGCTCCCAGCCCCGAATGGGACTCGCGCCGATTCGGTATAGTGCCAATACTACCTAATACCTTACTCCGTCCTTGTAGCCAGATGGTACTGGTGGCAACGGATATTGCTCCCTACCCCACCTTTGACACAATCCGCTTCTCTGCAGCACGGCCAAGAGTCTAACGGAGTGTGGGTAGTGTCCCTCCTTTTTCTCTCCTACTTCTTTTTTCCACCCCTGCCTCCGAGTTAAACTTACTCATTTTTCACCTATACTTTGAAGGCTATGATCAGCGCGGTGAACCACAATATCACGGCGCCAGTGTCAGCAATGTGCTAGGCATGAGTTTATCTTACTCATTTCCACCTATACTTTGTAGGCTGTGATCAGCGTGGTGAACCACAATATCACGGTGCCGGTGTCAGCAATACGCTAGGCATTTTAGTATGGGGTGTTGTCTTAATGCCTACCTTAGATACTAGTCTCCGTCCTGGGGCTGATAGAGTGGCTGTCCCGCCTCCACCTCTATGATTATTTACGAAATCCACTGGTTTCACCCTGGAGGCTACTTATCCAACTAGCCTCCACCAGCAGACATTTCCAAAACCCCTCCTTGATGGGTAATACACCAATCTATCCCTCCCTTACATACCCTACAGGTTCATCCACCAGACAGCGCTGGCCTCACGGGAGCATGCTGCGAGGCTGATGTTACTTTCCCTTAGGGTACGAACCTTCTAGCTATTCTCCTAGGAATGGGTGTTTTCTTGAAAGATTCGGCATCACACCTCAGTTTAGTGTTTTAGTTGCACTCTGGTACCTCCAATGAGAGATATTAATCACGCCATTATTAGACCGATTATGAAGGGATAATTTTACCAAGTGTCCGGTAAGATTGGTTTCCCTACACACCTCCCCTCACCCCTCACAGTGTGGAGAGTATTCACCAAAGTCACTCTATATCTAAAGAGTACATAGTCACTTAAGTAAGATATGACTTGACTTGCTCTCTTTTAATCAAAAAATGTTTCCCCTACCTCTAGGTCGCCTAATTAGAGCAGGACCTCATGGCCCTCTTTACCCCCGACCCAGAGAGGTTGTATCTGGTTTTGACTATGTGAATGAGCATCTAACTCTTTTTGTCTTCTTGTGTAGTACTTTGTTTAGGTCTTGACGAATCGCCGGTTGTCGAGAAACATGTTGACCGCACCAGGGGGTTGAGTTAGTTTTCTGTAAACCTACACGGTCTCTAGCTCCCCTCTCACCCCTTTTAATCAGGGAATCAGCCACGTCAATAAAAGCCATTGTGGACTGATTACCCTTTTTAACACTCACTCACTTTTGCACCGACTACACTTTCTTCCGTCCTCACTCACACCCACCATCGGCAAGGAACAAAAGAACCCCGCCAAAAGAGTGCCTTCGGGTACTCCGTCAGACATTGCAGCGCCGGTCTGTCGAGGGACAGTGAGTCGATGATGATACTGGACATCCTTCAGTCAGGGTGTGTTTCACACCTAATGCTCTGGGTGTATGAGGCTCTCTAGTTCCGACAAGGGAACCCTTCCAGTCTCTTGACTTGTGACATCAACTCTCTTCTCCACTCTGTAGCACCCTCCCCGAGGAACTTTGTATTCTGCTGTGTGCATTAGTAAAAATAAAAACGAAGGGAGGCCTCCTCTATAGTTAAATAGGGGACAAGGAGTCTAATCAGGAGGAACAAGAAAGAGGTCCCACAGCAAATCAACTAAAAATGGAAAGAACCCAAGTGTAGTTTACGTATTACTCCGAGTACCAGATCTAGCTTAGATTATATAGCATGTACATATAAACAAATACTTAGAACGGATATAAACCATAAAGAGTGTGTGTCTTGTAAAAATATACAATTTATTACAATTCAGATTAAAAACAGGTAGTTTATACAATAAATATGCCCAAAAATACAATTGCTGATTCTTTAAAAACAGTTAAAAATCACAATTTATTAAAAAACATTTGATCACGAATATCACAGTTGTTCTTGTAGTCGACGCAGCGTTTCGGTGAATCGGTGATAAAACCTTCTTCAGGACAAACAATTCTGTGTGTTATCTTGACACTATCCTCACAGTTTCAATTCGGAGGAGTTCTTGGTCAGCTTCAATCAGACATCTGGATTTTTACATTTCCAATTTGGATTTCCTTCTCATGTCAGGAAAGTCTGCTTTGATGAGGTTACCGGAGGGGGGCCACCGAATTGTGAATATGAGCACCAAAATTAAGTCAATTCGTTATGCATATGCCAGCCACTGGATACTTTCAATTTTGTCCGCGGCGACACCCTGTTTTTGGTCGTGGTTGATAATAAATCCAACCTTTAGCTTTAGGATCGGCCTCCCTGCTCCCCTCGCGGTATTCTCGGCGTCTGCTTCCCAGGCCGATACTTGGCAGATCGTCCTGGGAAGCAGACGCCGAGAATACCGCGAGGGGAGCAGGGAGGCCGATCCACAAGCTAAAGGTTGGATTTATTATCAACCACGACCAAAAACAGGGTGTCGCCGCGGACAAAATTGAAAGTATCCAGTGGCTGGCATATGCATAACGAATTGACTTAATTTTGGTGCTCATATTCACAATTCGGTGGCCCCCCTCCGGTAACCTCATCAAAGCAGACTTTCCTGACATGAGAAGGAAATCCAAATTGGAAATTTAAAAATCCAGATGTCTGATTGAAGCTGACCAAGAACTCCTCCGAATTGAAACTGTGAGGATAGTGTCAAGATAACACACAGAATTGTTTGTCCTGAAGAAGGTGTTATCACCGATTCACCGAAACGCTGCGTCGACTACAAGAACAACTGTGATATTCGTGATCAAATGTTTTTTAATAAATTGTGATTTTTAACTGTTTTTAAAGAATCAGCAATTGTATTTTTGGGCATATTTATTGTATAAACTACCTGTTTTTAATCTGAATTGTAATAAATTGTATATTTTTACAAGACACACACTCTTTATGGTTTATATCCGTTCTAAGTATTTGTTTATATGTACATGCTATATAATCTAAGCTAGATCTGGTACTCGGAGTAATACGTGAACTACACTTGGGTTCTTTCCATTTTGAGTTGATTTGCTGTGGGACCTCTTTCTTGTTCCTCCTCATTAGTAAAAATAAGCCTTTGAGCTTTCCTGTAATCCCTGTAGCAGTGAATCATTATTAAAGAACCCTATTGGCCTTATTTGGAGTTTGATGGGTGGCGTACACTGCCACAAACATTGTGGAATACCCTGTTCACTCATCTGACAGTCCACACAATCTCATGCGAGTTGGGTGGTCCATCATGTTTCCGAAGGTGCTGCACCCACTGGCTACATCACCGTCGTCGGAAATCCCACACCGACACCCCGATAAATTTGGGGATGTTGGTGTAAGTACATCAAACCGCCATCCTATTTAAAGGGGATGGGTTGATAGACATCTTTTACTGTTTGGGTCCTCCAGAGAAACCCTGGCAGTCCTGAACAGATGGTATTAAAAATTACTCCCACACCCTTGAAGAACCTTCAGGGTCATTAGATTTTTGTCTTTAAAAAACAAACTCCTGCCTGAAACATGACAGCCACTAAGCAAATGTTCAGTGCCTTCAGTGGACCCTCCATGGCAACAACTCCTCTAAAGACCTAGAGATCTCTGCAGAGCATGTGGAGAACTCTTAAATATGCTGGGTCGTAGTCTGGTCAGGGTGGGGAAGGTATTGTCCTCTGACACCTTGACCGATGGAAGGCCACCTCCTATGCTCCAAATGAAATGCTATGCCTTCAGTTGATTCAGATGAACTCCCCTTCATTGTTCAATTTTTGCATGAACCTTTATTCTACATATTCAGCTCAACAAGGGAAATTAGAATATTCAAATTATGAAAGATATTTTATGTAAGAAGGCGTTTATTATTAGGGCCGTATTGAGAAATCATCATATAATGAGTTACATCAACAGAACCACTCATTGAACTGCATTCCCTGGTGTCATTTCCCATGCGAGCCATCTCTCTCAGGTCCTTCAGAAACAAAACCCACAGTTATTTACAACTGTCAAGAAGAGAAGGCATGGGAGCACCAACGCCCGGGCCACGTCCCTCTTAGCCACCACCAAAGCTAGTGCTACGAATATCAGGAGTGGGCGATTCCAGTCTACATCGTTTGTTATGCCCAGCAGCACCAGTTTGGGGTCCACCGGTAGAACCACCTCCAGCACCTCACCTAATTCCTTCCGAATCTCATCCCAGTATGTCTGAATTATAGGGCACACCCAGATAATATGGTTAAAGTCCCCCTGCCCCTGACCACATCTCAGGCAGTTAGTGTCATTAGGGTGACCTATGCGGTACAGCCTTAGTCTGTCATAATATACCCTATGCAGGATTTTATATTGGATGAGCCGGAGACGGAACTTAATTGCGGCTTCCCTTGGATGCATCAAGGCTGTCTCCCAGTCCACTGTATCCATCTCCTCCAAATTTTGCTCCCATGTCTCTCTAAGCTTCCCTAGCCCATCTGGCATATTATTGATCATAGTTTTATAGGTCAGGGAAACTACCTTGCAAGGGATGCGTTCCTGCAGTAAACGACCCTCGAACGGGGCGTACTCTGGCAAGGAAGAGGTGAGCGCCTTCTCCACCCGCCAAGCGTGGCACAGTTGTGCATACTTCAGATACTGAGTGCGGTGCAGTCCGTATTCTGCTCACCAGGTCCCCCAGTATGGAAATTCCAATGTCATCCCATCTCTTAAACCCTCTCAGCGTATTCAATTCCTTTAACCACGTGCAGTGCCATATTGGGGTCTGTTTTGTTGGTTTGTGAGTCCATCTAATCGTCCTGGTCGCTCTCTCCCATACCTCTATTGTAACCCGCGTTGCTCAGTGCAGTCTTTCCTTCCCTCTACCCCCGTATATATAATGCAAACAGGTGCGCTGTGCCATTGTCCTTCTCTCTAAGTTGTATGTGGGGTGGTCTGCTGGAGCGTGAAGCCAATCGTTGATCGGTGATAAGTGTTCTACCCAATAATAAGTTTCGATATTCGGCAGGGAGATCCCCCCATTGTACAGGTTCCTTTGCATTGTACCTAGGGCTATCCTGGATTGTCTCCCCAACCAGAGCAATGACCACAGCTCAGAATTTATATCTTTAAAAACCTGCTGGGGGAGTGGGAAATATTCATTTTGTAGGGCATACAGGAACCGTAGTAACGTTATCATTTTAAACATTGCAGCACGCCCTAAAATTGTAAGGGGGAGTATCCTCCACCTAGCAGCGTCCTCAACAAAGTTTGCGAGCACCCGCTTGACGTTTCTCTGGTATGAGAGGTTCCTATCCATAGTTATATATATCCCTAGATATGTAAACCCTTCGCCCGTGACTCTAAGAGCACCGGGCACGAGGGGCCAGTCCTCTCCCTGGCTGGGGGTATATAAGATCGACTTATGCCAGTTCATCTTGTAACCTGCAGGGCGCCATAGCAACTCAACAGGGTAAACAGCACCAGGATTGTAGTAGCTGGGTGGGTGACATACAAGAGGACGTCATCCGCATATAGCGATATTTTTTCCTCATACATATACGTCTGCTCAATTTTAAACCCTCATTTTTTTCCTACCTAATTTCACATGCCGCTATTTCTATAGTAAGGGCAAAGAGCAACGGGGACAGGGGACATCCCTGCCGGGTCCCTTTTCGTATGGGGAAGTCCTCTGACAGTACCCCATTTAATTTTACTCTGGCTCGTGGGTCTGTGTAGAGGTAGAGGAGTCTCACCCAATTCCAGAACTTGAAGGCCAAATCCAAACTTGATTAACACTCCCTCGAGTTAAGGCCAATGCACAGCATCAAACGCCTTTTCGGCGTCCAAAGATAAAAATACTTGGGGATCTTGACGATTGTCCACCTCCATCAGCCAGTTATGGGTTCTTCTGAGACTCAACCTAGTTGCCCTATCCGGCAGGAAACCTGTCTGGTCCAAGTGGACCAGGTTGGGAATTACCCATCATAGTCGAAGGGCCAAAATTGTCGCCAAGAGTTTAACCTCCACGATAAGACACGCATTCTTCGGGTGGTTTACCCTGTTTATAGATCAGAACAATTGTGGCCTTACGAAGATCAGGCGGTAAGATGCCATCTTGGACTGCCTCTTCGTACAGGGCCAACAGGTGGCTGCCAAGGAGATCCACAGTTTTTTTTAAAAATGCAGCAGGAAACCCGTTCGGGACAGGAGATTTCCCCGGGCGGAGTCTGGCCAGGGCCTCTTTAATTTCAGTGATTGTTATCTCACCCTCAAGGCTCAACTGATCCTCTTCAGATAAAACGGGGGTCTCTATGCTGTTGATGTATGTCAGTGCACCTTCTAGCGCACCCAGATCCTTAGCTTTGTAAAAATCTTCATAATAGGCGGCGAATGCTTGAACTATCTGGACGTCGTTCCGCCTAATTTGCCCCTGCCTGTCAAGCACCTGTTCCACCCATCAGGGCATCCTGCTCTCGCAGGCTTAACCACGCCAGGAGCTTTCCAGACTTATCCCCTACATCATATAGTTTGTGAAGGGTCGCCTGTTCCTGCGTTTTGGCTTCATCCGTCACTAGGGCCTTGTATTGCTGTTGTTTGTCCACTAGAAGTCTAAGAGTCTTTGTGTCCCGGTCAGTCACATGCCTCCGCTCTAGCTCCATGATATGCGTTTCCAAAGTATTCAGCTCTTCCAGCACTTTCCTTTTTTCCCAGGCTATCCTATTTTGGACCCTGTCTCGCATAACTGTCTTAAAAGCTTCCCAGATAACTACACCTGACAAAACCGATCCTATGTTTTCCGCAAAGTATACCTTTACATCTGCCCTGAGTCCCTTCACCAATTCCTTGTTCTGCAGGTCCCATGCCAGCAGACGCCATCCCCCTCCCCCAGATGCATGTCTCCCACCCAGCCGCACCAGAAGAGGTGAGTGATCCGAGATACCACAAGCTTGATACTCCGCCACATCCTCTACGCTAATAGCACGGCGCGGCAGGAAGACATAATCCAATCTCGAATGCACCCTGTGAGCCCCTGAGAAATATGAATAGGTGTTGGCGTCCGGATGCAGCCACCTCCAGACATCTATTAGCCCAAGAGTAGAAATGGTCCTAACTAGGGGAGTTATTGTGGAGTCACCAAGCCGATTCCTTGACCTGTCCCACAGAGATGACATAACATCATTAAAGTCCCTCCCACCACCTGCAATGTATCTGGTGTGTTCAGGAGGATATCAGTTACACCAGACAGAGTTCTAGCCTGTAGTTTCGGTGGTGCATATACCAAGATTATTGTGAGTCTCTGGCGTCCCCAGGTTCCCGTTAACCCCACGTAGGTCCCCAGTGGGTCCGTCCATGTCTGAGTAGCCACAAAGGGGAGTGATTTCTTAATCAGGATAGCAACCCCTCTGGAGCCTGTCGTGTAACATGCATGGATCAAAACTTTATACGGTCCCCTCACCAGCAGTGGCGTAGCTAGGGGGGGGGGCGGTCCGACCCAGGCGGCACAATTTTGGGGGTGGCTGCGCAGCATTGGTGGCCTGTTGCGGCCTTTATAATTTATTTGGGGACACTGTGTCCCCAAATAAATTGTAAAGGACGTGTGCCGCCCAGTTTGAAAGTGCGCCCTGCGCGCACTTGACCTGTGGCAGTCACAGTGCTTCAAAAATTTCAGCCACGACGTCCCGGTCCCGTGTTTGAATTAGCTGTCCATCTCAGCCTCCAGGCCGCCAATCAATCTTGTAGCGCGCGAGCGCTACCAATGACTGCCCTCGGGGCGACATTAAATAGTTTATTATTTTGGCCCGCCCTGCCCTCGCGTCGCGATGAGAACAACGTGGCAGTGAGCGTCATGTGCTTCACCGCTACGCGCTCTCGCGCTCATTTTCGCCTGGGGCAGTCTGCGCTGTGCTGCTCTCTGGGAATGAACCACCCCTGGCTGCCTGGTATATAGACCCTGGAGCGAGTCACTAGTGAGGTAAGAGAGCTTTCAGAGGGCATATTTAGTGAGTGGCAGCATAGATACCAACAGGGCTTTTAAGTAGGATGAAAAAAATGGGGCTGGCCGATTTAATTAAGGGCGTGGTTTTAAAACACGCCAAAAAGCTGTGTTTATCATAGTGTGTCAACTGACTTGTATTTTGCTGTTTCTGTCATTGCATTCAGATATGTGATACATCATGCTCACTCTGTCTACATGAAGGATCGCTGCTTCTTAGCAAGAGTTTCAGAGGTCCACTGTTTGACCTGTGTATGGTGGTTACCTGGGATTGCACTCACATGATTGGCCATCATTGTTTGCTCATTTCGGATTCAGTGCATTCTATTTGTGGTTCAAAGGTCATCCAGTCGATTGCTTTGATCTGTTTATGTTGCTTGCATTTTAACGTGCCATCTTAGTGACGGCCATAAGTCTATTCAGATTTAAAGATGGCCCCTAAATTTGCCTTGTAGTCATAAATTCAGACCCAGGTCCATGTGAAGGAAGCTAGTCTAATATAAATTCTGCACCTGATGAGGGACTCACTGACAAGTTTTCATGTTTACTAGCACATACACACAAATACCTTTTGGGCATTCAGTTTTGTACCAATATTAAACACGTCACCAGTTTTTGCATCAGTGTGGATCCTAATTAAAGATCCATTGATGGCAAATCTATTTTGAACGATGGACTATATGGTTTACATTGAAAACAGAAGGACAAATTTACTGTTTAAAAGATGGAAACTGAAACAATAGACACCAATAACTAGCTCCAACATGCAACTAGAATCAACTAGTCTTGTCTATGTTGCTTTTTAGTAGTTGTCCAAAACCCATTTGCCACCAATATGATCTGAAATAAGACATATGTAACTGGTCAATTGGAATGTCTATAAGGAAACCACTTACATGAAGTGGAAGAGGATGTGGCCTAACACCTAGAGAGGACGAGCTTGGAGCGGAAGAATCAGGTGCGAGTTTCGGCAGGGAGGCACAACATCCTGTGATTCTGGGCAAATCAATTTATCTCCCTGTCCCTAACAAAACAAGCATTTGCATTGCAATAGGTCTCACATTAATGAGAGTTTAGGCTATTGGCAATGCAATAGCTTAAACTCTCGTAAATGCAGGACCTATTGCATTGCAAGTATTTGTTTTTTCACTAACGGCCCTGCTTACTTATTTCTTTTGTTTACTTGCGCCCATGCAGCGCTTTCATATTCATAAAGGCTGCACCTACACTGCAGGTGTGCAATCAATATTTGAAGAGGGGTGGGGACCCTCAAGTCTGGAAGAAAGCAATTGTCTGTGTGCTCTCTCTTGTACTGCCAGTCACCGGTGTATTCAACTGTGTAGCCTTGGACCGCATCATGCATGTGCATGTAACTTGCGTGATCGAGGTAACTATTAACGGCAATACTACGTGTCTCTCTGGCCTCTTTTAAGTGCTTGCCGTCCTTATTCCCCCAGCACCCCCCCCCACCCTCCAGGGGCGGCAATCCGAGGGATAGCCCTGGGCGCCACTCCTTACTCCTTATGTACCACAGCGCAATCTGCGCTCACTAAGCCAACAACTACTGACGGTCCCTCTCACAAAGTTGGCTCGCACTGGCGGACGCTCCTTTAGAGTGCTAGGAGCCAAACTTTGGAACAACCTGCCTGTGAGTATTCGCTCCCTGGAAAATCTGTCTGCCTTCCGGAGAGCCGTTAAAACCCACCTATTTCCTCCCCTTTAGGTCCCCTGCCTCTTGCTTTCTGTCCCCTATGGAGTTTCTGTGGTTCTCTAGCGCCGGGATGCCCCTTTGCTGGGCAGCTGTTTGCGCTCTACCAAATTTTAACATAACATAACAAGCTCTAGCTACGCCTCTGCTCACCAGGAACCCACATCGAGTGCCCTGAAGGTGAGTCTCCTGCAATAGGACAATATCCAGCCCTAACCCTCTTCACATATGCCAGGACTAACCCCCTCTTCACTTTATTGCCCAGGCCGTTCACGTTCCATGTAAGGATCTTGGCACAGCCACTAACTTGGACAGCCTCCTGGGGACTACCCACTGTTGAGGAGGACATCAGGTGTAAAATAAGTGTGTGGCGGCAGGATTCGGGTGTTTAATACACAGGTGTATGTAGTGATCCCTACTTTGACATGCCAAAAAAACTTAACACTCAGCCCCAACCAACATGTAGCCCCTCCCTCCCGCTTCCCCCCCCTGAAAACATTCGCCATCCCCCCGCAATCTCCCCCCTGCCCCGCTGTCCCATCTTCCACCAAGCGGCAGAGAATACGCTGATTGGGGGATGGAGGTCTGTCGCCCACCCACTCCCAAACACCCAACAGAAAAGAGACCTGCTCTAAACCTTCAAAGTCACCACATGCAAAGGTGTGAACAAGGGCAAGCACGAACTAAACTAGATAAAGACTAATTAAACAATCCAATCGGGGGGGGGGATCCTGTCCAACTTGCATGCTCAAGGCGAGACATTATCTAGACTTGGGCAGCCACGTCAGTCCCCTCTTTCACGAGGTAGAGTCCTGGAGGTCCCCCGGAGACACCACGGCTTCTGGCATGGGCTCCTGTTCCATCTCATTGATTTCAACTGCCAAGGGATGCAGCGATTGCCCGTCCCTCCTCCGATGAGAAATCCTGAGGCTCTCCCTCCACATCTGAACGCGACTTCCCCGCCAGGCAAGAAAACGGAGACCCCGACAATCGACTAGGGCCAAGGAATCCGTTGCTTCGTCGTCTCCGTCGTTCAGATCCAGATTTGGGGTATGGGGTCGCACCTGAAAGACGCTCTCCACGACCCTGTCTCGACCTCTGCAATTTGGGTGCTCCTCTGGGGCCTCCCGGAGTCCTCTCTACTTCAAGTGACTTTTGAGCACCAGTCGTGGATCGTGTCAACAGGGGTCGTTCCTCCAGCCTTTGCCCAGCCTCTTCCGGGTTCAGAAAAAAATGTGTTTTGTCCTTGTAGATCCCTTTTAATTTGACCGGGAACAATAACATGTACTGAATTCGGAGGGTTCTCAATTTTGCTTTTACCGAGTCATAGGAGCATCGCTCCCTCTGCACTTCCTGGCTGTAGTCCGGGAAAATCATTATTTGGGCATTGTCCTTCCGGATCTCCCCACGCTTTCTAGCTTCCTTGAGAATCGTGTCCCTGTCCAAAAAATTCAGGAAGCGAACAATGACTGGCCTAGGTCTCGCTCCAGCCAGTGGTTTGCCCAACAACGCTCAGTGAGCCCTTTCCATGACGAAACAGGTAGAGAATTTATCCTTTGGGAAAGTACGCAGGAGCCAAGAGTGCTGGAACGCCGCCATGCTGGTGCCTTCAGTTCCCTCTCTAAAACCTACAAATCGGAGGTTGTTGCGTCTTGCCCTGTTTTCTGTGTCGTCGACCTTGTCCGAACTAGTAGCCGTAGAGCCTTCATCCTGTGGGGGGGGGGACTTAGCGGTCCAGTGTGCCCTGCCGGGGGGGGGTCTAGGGTCCCTGTCCTTTACCCTGCCCATAGTGCGCTGCACCGTGTCACACACCCACACCTTTAAGGACTGGGCATTCTGGACATTGTCCAGCCCAATGCTCCGCTTCGCCTCCTCTAGGACCCTCACCGGGCAGTCCTTCTGTTACCACTTGTGAGCGTGCACCTCTGCCAAACCCCCGCCCATCCTCCTGCAAGCACTCTCCTCAGCGTTTGAACCCCGGGAGGGGGCTAGGATGGGCGGAGTGGTGCTGGGTTGGGGTAGGCCGGCCGGCCAGGGCACCCGGCCAGTCCAATCCACAGGGCCGGGACGAAATTGCGCCACGCTGTCTCCACGCTTACTTGCCAAGTCTCCCACTACTCATGCACCCCCAGGCGGTTCTCTGTCGGGTTGACTTGCCGGGACAAGCCTGTCGCCACCACTGGTTCCACTAGTCTGCGTTGCCCCGGGCGTCCCTGACCTCCAAACAGCAGTTCACCAGCGTTCCAGACCTTGCTTCCCTCCAAATCTGTGCCCCTCGTACCTTCCTCTGGCAGTGTCGTTGGGTTGTCTTTCAAGGTGCTCCACTGATATGGGCGACAGCAGAGGGGGGGGGAAGAACCCACCCGGTCCCCGCAGGATGGCGAAGGGGATTCCCTCCCTCCGGGCAGGCGGCCTCCTCAGGCCCTCCTCACCAAGGCCTCGCAGGGGGTCCTGTCTCAGCTCGCGTCTGGTCTCCTGTCAGTCCCCCTGATTACCAGCCGAGTGGAAGGCAGCCAGCTCACCCCACAGTCCTCCGCGGTTCCACTGGCACTTCACCGGTCCCTCCGAGCCCTGCAGACCTTGGTGCCACCCCCGCATCTCCCAGCCGCGTAGCCCGGTCCGGCGGCTGGCCGTGATTCTTGCCTCCACTTCGCCACCCTCCGTCACGGCGTCCCCCTCATCAGGAGCCAACGATAGTTGTGTCCGGGGTCCCCCCGCACACCTCCAGGGCACTGGCGTCCAGGCGGGGATGCTCTCCGGGGCACCCAAAGCTCCCGACAGGCTCCGTAGCAGCCAGTCGCGCTGCCTCCTCTCTGTGAGGCCGATGCGCCATCTTGGGTCTCGCTAGCGGACCTCCAGGCTGGCCCGCACCGTCGCGGAATACGAGACTGCCACAGCCTCCTCTTGCAGCCTTCTGATGCCGGAGGGGATATTGGACCCCCAGGGATCAAATTGTTTTAAGTTTTCGGGACCTTAGGCTCCTGTAGAATACGTCGGATCACTTCTCTGCACCGGAGCTGTGCAGACTCGCGTCTCACTTCACCATGCTGCTGGTAACACCCCCCCTTCTTTTGTTCTAAGATTTAACATTCCACTAGCGTCAACGGGGTGTGACCAGCAAGATGGCCAACAGGACGCGTCTCTAGGGAGCTCCATCTCCCCACCGCTCAATCATCAAGCATCCTGTAACCACACACGGGCTGCCTGCCGCCTTGGCTTGGGGAATGCATCTCACTATAGTTTGGAGAAGCTGTGATGATTCTGAGGCACGATAATGCCCCAGGGAGGTAATTAAGCACTTAAAGGGAGATCGCTGCCTGATGGAGACAAGGCTCACTGCATCGCTATCTGCATTCCATATCCTGGCTTCAGGGGGGGGGGGGGGGGGGGGTCCGTGGTCACTGCAATGCAAAACATCCGCACATCAGGTGGTAAATGAGCAGGTCTCCTACCTGAGGGCGCCTGCAAAGACAACAGAAAGGTGAAGGTACCCCTCAAGCCCTGGGGGGAGACTGCTGTGTGTGCTAGAGAGGCCTGCAAGTGCCCGGCCAAGAGCCCTGCCCGCTCACAGAGTTTTGGCCTCCAGGAGAACCCCTGCTTGAGGTAAGCTGGATCGGGTGGCCCACGAAGGAAGGGGGGGCTCCCAGACGGCATTGGCAGCCGACTACAGCACTGGCGAGCTGGGCCTTGGGGGATGTTGGCCTGTTATGCTCTTGGGCTAGGCCCATGTAGTGAAGTGGCTCATTTCTTACATTGTCCTATTTTTCACAATAACATTTCTGATGTGACCATTTGCACATATTTGTGTGCACAACAATGTTGGATTATTTTCTCTGAAACTACTTTGTTTACTCATCTAGCTTCACACAACATTATCATGATCCCTCGAACATTTTGTACAAGGCCCTTCTACGCACTATGTGCACATGTTGTTCTGTCTTCATCCATGGGGCGACAGGGCTATCTACATATCCATAACATTGCTAATCTATTATATATATTCTATTATAAATAAAGAGCACCCAAAAGAGTAGCAGAGGAGGCACTTCAGCTGACACCAAGGGTCCCTGCTTGCTGAGACAACACAACACAGCTCTCTGACATCTCCGTGAGGGAGTGTCCAGTTTGTGACCAAGACGAGGTCGTACATTCTCTCCCGCCAGGTAATGGGGTTGGATTGTCAAGAAACTAAATTTCTATGCCATCAAGAGCAGAAGATTAGTCCTACCATTGTAGTTATGTTGTAGGTGAAGAATTAGATTAATGTTGAACAGGAGCTTATGGTTCAGTGCTGTGGAGAGCTATTGTGGGGGTGGGTGGGTGTTGGATGAGGGGACCTATTATGGTTTTGTATTATTTGTTTAAGCCCTACCATTTAGTTCTGCGTTACAAATAGCAATGGACAATCTACACAACTCCACCTTGCGCCGTAAGGGCTACCACTTGGGCTTACTTGCAATACTCGATACTAGATGCCTCAGTTGGGACTGTTAATACAGCACCCAATTACTCTGCTTTTATGGAATGTAAATGGGCTTGGCAATAAGGTCAAGAGAGGTCTTGTTGCCCAGTACATTAGACCGCTACAGCCGGATGTGGTCCCCCTACAAGAGCCATACCTAAAAGGATCCCACTGTACGTTTTTGGTAAGCGAAGCCTACACCACATTGGCCGAGCCTGGATTTTCCAGCGGAGCTGTATAGTGGCAATATTGATGAGGAAGAACCCTCCCTTTACTGTGTTGAAAACATCGGAAGACCCTTTGGGGTGCTACGTTGCAGTGCAGTGTACCAGGGGAGGACTGCCATCTATCTTAAGTGTATATGCCCCTCCCCAGCAGCAAGCACATACTCTTGCTAAGGTCACGGATATAGACATTGTGGGGGGAGATTTCAATGATTGGATGCCCCAACTTTGGATCTTTCCAGTATCCAACAACAGATGCCCCCTCCGTCCGGCTTAGCACAGTTTTTCTCTTGCTTGGGCATGCAGGATTTATGGTGTCAGCAACACCCTACCACTAGGGCATATTCTTATTTTTTTGGTGCACATAAAGTGTACTCCAGATTGGATTATGTCTATGTATCCAAGTGTTACATAGGGGAAGTAGCCCAGGCTGAATATCTGGTGAGGGGTCTCTCCGATCATTCGCCTTACTTTAGCTGTATGTGGAGGCCGGAAGAGGGGACAGCTACAGGATGGAAGAAAACAAACATGCCATAAAATCTTGGATTGTGTTATGGGAGGCCATCAAACCAGTACTTTGGGATACGACCCAAAATATTGTAGCTCAAAAAGGACTCCAGGAAAGGGCCAAACTAGAGGCCCTGGAAGATAAGATTATGCATCTTGAGCCCGATTTGGCCACAGATCCCATAGGACGAGGCAGTTAGCGACAAACCAGACAGATGGCAGAGACCTGGTGCAACAAAAGTCCATACAACAAATGATGGCATCCTTACACCATTTATAAGAAACAGGTGTTAAGTCTGGGAGGCTGCTCGCTTGCCTTGGACGCTGAGAAAGAGATGGCTACGTGCGGTGCACAATCAGTCAGGGTAACTTCGCACCTGACTATCAACAATTATATGCTGCCAGACCACTTCACGACCCCTAGGCCATTGCCTATTATCAGACCCTGATTGCCATGCCAGCTCTGAACAAGGAAGATCATGAGTCCCTTGAGGCAGACCACATGGGACAAGGCGCAGGATGCTACAGCTAGATTACGGTCAGGGAAAACGTGGGGTGCAAATGACATAATTGAGGAGTTCTATAAACGAAATACGAACCTGCTAGGGTCTCATCTCCTGAACCTGTTCAAGGAGGGGAAGAAAAAAGGGAAACTACCATTGAACCTTTGGATAGCAATGATAGCGGTCCTCCTCAAAGAGGGCAAACCCAAAGACGGATGCAAATCATACAAGCCTTTATTCCTACTAAACGTAGAGTCCAAAATACTGGCCACAATTTTAGCAACATGCCTCCTCTGGGTGATTACTCCTCTAATACATCGCCAGCAATCTGGATTCATGCCCAGCAGATCGACCGCTACAACTTTTGTCGAACACATATATGGCTGACCACTGTATAGGCCTGCCTGTTGCCTCATGTATTTTTATCGCTAGACTTGGGAAAAGCGTTTGACACAGTTCACTGGCCCTTCCTGGAACAGACATTCTCAGAATTTGGCTTTAGTTCACAATTCAGGGAATGGGTAGCTCTGTTTTACAAGAATCCTAGAGCCATGGTACTGGTAAATGAGATAATGACAGAGGAATTACCTGTAGAAAGTGGGACCAGGCAGGGATGCCGTCACTCCCCGTTGTTATTTGCCCTCACTTTGGAAATGCTGGACTGTATAATCAGACAACACCCGGATATGCATGTCTTCCGTATACAGCCAGAAGATACAAAAGAGGATAAGTTGTCTCTATGCAAATGACATGCTCCGTTATGTGACAGAATCCAATGGCACCATCCTGGTCCTTTTTGATGCACTGGAGAAATATGGGGCCCACTCGGGATACAATATCAACTGGGCCAGATCAGTGTTGTATGCCCTGTAGAACCCGGTACCAGTATTGCCAATTGCAATGGGATCACCGATTGTCGGTGGAAGGTTTCATATATTTGGGGATCTTTATGGTTGCCCTTAAGGAGCTTTATCCTAAGCGTAATGTTGGGAGAGTCATCACAGATTTCCTGACAGACGTAGACAGGTGGAGGGGGCTCGCCCTGACACTGATTGGCTGCGCTGCATTGTTTAAAATGATCACCTTACCTAAACTACAATATGCGCTTTACATACTTATGACCAAGTAGTTCCATTAGTGTTCACTAAAGTTAACATGTGCTGTGGGCGCTATTGTGGGTGGGCCGCCACCCCGAGTGTTGCTTCGCATCCCTGCAAAGGACCCAGTATGGTGGATGCTTGGCGCTCCCAGATATTGAGGGTTACTACTGGGTGTCTCATCTAATCTCCTTCAATGATTGGCTCTACTCCCCACAGGACCATGCAACATTTCATCCAGAATGGGCAGGGCTGGAGAAACAAACACGTGTCCACTATCTTTACGGGGGTAAGGGTGCCTACATTCTGGTGCTTGCAATGCAGGTGTCCCTACAAGTGTGGTACAAGGTCACCAGAACAATGGGTTGGGTGCACAAGATAACACGTGAGACACCTCTATGGAAGGGTAAATGGCTGGTGGAGATTTCTGGGCTACATGGTTTTGGGACATATGGCATTGCCAAAATAGGAGATGTACTTGAGAATGGCACACTCATGCCGTTCCCTTAATACAAGGGGAATACCAACTACAACCTACTCAATTTTGGAGATATGCACAACTAATAATGCCTCCTGAGGGTGTAGAGGAGGAGGAGAAACCTTGTGGCAGTCGGAGGGACTGGATAATGAGGTTATCCCTGAATCCGCTCCTCTTAAGGGACGTTTCCTAAAGGAAGCCCTAGAGATGGACACCATATCTCAAACATACAGGACCATAAACAAGAGTATGCCAGGCACACTTATATATCTGCGGGAAAGATGGATATGAGATCTGGGTATGTTCGAGGCCATAGATGTTGAAGGTGACTTTTTTCTCCACAGGGAGCCAGTGGAGCCTTCGTCGGTGTTGGCTGATGTGTTTGTGCTGGGGGCTGCTGAGGACAAGTCTGGTGGCGGTGTTCTGTATCATCTGGAGTTTACGGAGTAGGGACTTGTTTATGCCGGCGTCAAGTGTGTTTCTATAGTCCAGTCTGCTGGTGATGATGAGTGGGTGAGTGATAGTCTTCCTTGACTCTGGGGATGGAGGGGGGGATCCATTTGAATGTCTTGCGGAGGATGCAGAGGGTGTTGAAGCAGCTAGAGGTGACGGCGTTGACCTGTCGGTTCATGGTGAGAGATGAGTCGAGTACGATGCAGAGGTTTCTGGCGTGGTACGATGGGGCCATGGGCTTCCGAGGGTGGTTGGCCACCAGGTGTTGTCCCATGCTGAAGGGGTGGTTCTGAGGACAAGGACTTCTGTATTCTCGGCATTGAGCTATAGGCAGCTATTGGTCATCCAGACTGCAACGTCTTGCATTTCTTTCTGGAAGTTGAGTCTGGCGGTGGTGGGGTCTTTGGTGAGGAAGAGGATGAGCTGGGTGACGTCAGAGTAGGATTAGCTGTTGAGGCTGTGTTGTCGGACGATGGCGGCGAGGGGGGCCATGGACATTTTGAAGAAGGTCGGGCTTAATGATGACCCCTGTGGGACTCCGCAGGTGATTTCTATGGGATCGGAGTGGAAGGGTGGCAGTCTCATTCTTTGGCCTCTTCCGATGAGGAATGATCGCATCCAGTCTAGGGCTGTTCCTTGTATGCCGGCATCGTGTAGTCTGGCAACGAGTGTTTGGTGGGAGACGGTATGGAAGGCTGCTAAAAGGTCGAGTAGGATGAGGGCTGTGGAGTGGCCTTGGTCCAGGAGGGTGCTGATGTCGTCTTTGGAGGCAAGTAGGGCAGTCTCATTGCTCCGGTTGCTTTGCAATCTGGATTGGGATGGGTCGAGGACGACGTTGTCTTCGATGAATCATGTCAGTTCTCTATTGAGGAGCGAGATGGGCCGGTAGTTCTTGAGGTCAGTGGGGCCAGCTGTGGGCTTCTTGAGCAGGGGCCTGACTTCTGCGCGTTTCCAGTCAAATGGGAAGGTTCCTGTTTCGAAGATGGTGTTGATGGTGCATTATAGTTCGGGTACGATGGCAGCTCTCTGGATGATGTGTGGAGGGCAGGGTTCGGTGGGGGCCCATGACTGGATGCCTGTCTTGGTCAAGGTGGTGTCTTTGGCCATGATTGGCGTTCAGGTAGAGATGGTGGGCTGGCTGGTGTGTCTGGGGGGGCTGGCTGTGGCGTCTGGTGGATGGTCGATGACTTTGTCGTTTACGTTTTTGATCTTGAGGTGGAAGTAGGTTCTGAGCTTTTCTCAGAGGTCTTGGGATGGGGTGATGTCTGTGGCTTCGCTGCGGGGGTTGGTGAATTCCTGAGTGACACTGAAAAGTTCCTCGGAGTGGGTTTCGGGTGTCTTGGTGTTTCTCATATCTTCTCCCGGCGTCTGCAGGTGTGTCTGGCTTCTTGGAGATCGGTGGTGAACCAAGTGGCTTTCCTGGGGCACTGTTTGTAGGGGTTGGGCAGCGGCCGATTTTGTCTGCGCAGTTGGAGATCCAGGTGTGGAGTTCCCTAGCTGCAACGTTGGCATAGGATGCCGAGGTGTGGTTGTCTCGGGTGAGTGTGGAGTTCAGTTGCTCGTCTGTGACGTTGCTCCATTTCCTTTGTGGTGGGCGTGCAGCAGGTTTGGGTGTCTTGGGTTTGTCAAAGGTAAAGTGTACGCATTGGTGGTCGGTCCATGGGGGTTGTGTTGTGTGGCTGAAGTGCACACTGCTTCCTCTTGCGAAGATGGGATTGAGGGTGTGTCCTGGCCTGTGAGTTGGTTTGGTGACGAGTTGTTTAAGTCCGATGTTGGCGAGGTTGTCACAAAGAGTAGTGGAGTTGGGGGTCAAGGTGGAAGTTCAGGTCTCCGATGAGTATGTAGTTCATTGAGGCGATGGCATGGGGTGCGAAGAGGTCGCTGATGGCGGCGGCAAAGAGGGCCCGGGGTCCGAGGGGTCTGCGGAGTGTGGAGCTTGAGCTGCTCTGGATCTGGAAGTGCAGGTGTTCGGCGGAGGTGCTGAGGCAGAGGGTGTTCTTGTGGGTGATGGTGAAGCTCCCCTCCCGGGTGGTTGGGGTGGTACTTCCTCTGGATCTTCTATCCGTCCGGGATGGCGGTGTTGATGTCGGGGCGGAGGAGGCGTTGGTCCAGGTGTCCGTGAAGAAGGCAATGTTGAGCGAGAGGGAGTCGAGTAGGGTACAAATCTCCATGCTGTGTTTGTGCATGGAGCGCACATTGAAGAGGATGCATCTTAGGGTGTCGCCGGTGTTGGCGCCGGTGGTGTTGAAGACCGGGGTGGTGGTGAAAGTCTGGCGGCAGTGGAGGCAGGAGAACTGGCCATCGGTCAAGTTTGGTGCGGGCTGTTGGAAGTCTCTGAGTCTTCTGGGGTTGAGTGCATGGAGGGCAGCTGTGCTGTAGTGGTGGGTGTATCGAGATGCAGTGTCCCTGGCCCTGGTCGTGTCGCAGATGTGTTTGCCTTAGGCGCGCCTTCAGTAGCAGCACAGGTAGAGTGGAACTGCTGGGGAGAGAGTAGGCCTGAGACCAAGGGTGGGAGGTCTTACTTCTTTTTTATCTAGTTTTAAGTAATTCACAAGGCTTTCTATGACCACTGAAAACTACATACAATAGATAAGGCCCCCACATTCACATGTCTGCGATGCATAGTGGATGTCGGCTCCTTTCTGCACACCATCTATTTAGCTCGTTGGAACTGGTTGTGGCCAAATGAGATATTGCAAGGTACTGGGGTGAAGCGAAGACCCCCTCTCTGCAGGAATGGCATAGTGGAATGGATTCTTTATATGGTGGCGGAGAAGGTGATGTGTCATAGTAGGGGGTGCCCAGGTAAATTCCATATGATCTGAGGATGGTGGAGAGCACACCTATGGATTCACTGATGTAGCAATAGCGCTGCCCCCTGAACAGTTCTTGGGGGGATGGAACCCAAGTGACTGGTGTTGAGATGGGCTGGTTCTTCACCTTCACATTTTCAATGTATTTCTGTGCTGGCATTGACTGTTATGGTGTTGGGTGAACTGTTTTCTATTAATTTGATACACGATTGCCCTTGTACATCGGTGATGCATAATAGCTGTAAAGGGTGCATGTTGCACGGACTTGTAGAATGTTTTCTGTTTGTTGTCCTATACATAAAACAAATGAAAATACATTAAAAAAATATGAGTGAAGCTGAGGAATACGTAAGGGCAGAAGTAAAATAGAATGAAGAACACAAGTGAAAGAAAACAGATCTATAAATATCATCAAAGAAGACGGGGAGGTGTTGAGACCACACGAAAGAATGACACATCCAAGCTCCAGGAAGACGACATAAGGGGAGAAGGTGGATAATGTAGGAGACAGACTAGGGTGATCAGCTTTTCTGCTGATACCATCTTCTCTTCTAATCTAGACCACTTGTCATCTAAATTTTGGAGTATTGTATTGGTCTCCTTGATGCACAGGCAGTGCCCTAATCTCTTCCAAGTGAAGATCCATAGAAACTGAAGAAGTAGGTTTTGTAAGCAAAGGAGGGTCTTCTTTCAATCGTTTAGTTGAAGCTTTTCCTGTTGCATGCAACAGAATAAAAACTCCTGAGGGTGTAGAGGAGGAGGGACTTCGAGAGGTCAAGGCATTTGCGTTCTCTGTCACAATTTCTACAGACCAATAGGAATATGAAGCAACAGGTGGTCTAGAGAAGCCTGATGCTACATTAGAGTGACATCAAGCTTTTCTCAGCCTGTTCATGCAGCAACGCGCAATACCTTAGTGGAGCACCGGTGAAGGAAAGAACGGTAGCATCTGCAATGACCAACGGACGGTGAATATAGACCTCTACTATGGCCACAGTACAATACCAACTGATCTCATACGGGGTTCACATTACGGGTTCAATTAAGAGCTGAATGACAAGTTTAAAATGTTGTTGTAAACTGTGACTCTTCCCTGATAATGCAGAGAAAACTCCAAAGAGGCAAAAATGAGAAGCGCAATAGGGTGTCAGAATGAAAACTCCACAATGGTTACACTAAAAGGTCAGAGTTATTTGCCTACAAGTAATCCTTTGCAGCTTTTGAACTCAGTAGAATTATAGGCTACCTCGATTAAAAGTACATAAATCACCAAAATGATGTTCGATGAGGTGATGTGAGAAGAAAAACCTACTGGGAATACTTGAAAAACATTAAAGGAAGGCTCCGTTTATCAGACGTTTATTGCAGGAACCAGCCTTTCACCAATGTACCATTGCCGCCTCCTCCTCCGATGGATGTGCGCTGCAGGCAGGAGAAATGTGTTGTCTTGAAGAAATAGATTAACACAACCTAGAGAAGTCACGAAACCGATCCCAGGAATGATTTCATGCCTTACATTGTCTACGGATCAGTAAACTGTAGGCGACATGAAGAAGAATCGCCTTCGTATGATAAATATCTCCCATCGCTGTGCAGAGAGCTAGCAGGGTGCCGCCATCTTCGTTGGGTGCAAACCACGCCCCCATGACCTCCATTCCTAAAGTTGTAAATGGTATATGTTGCACTTTAATATCATTCAGAAGAAATCACAAAAGATCCCATCTGTGAGACAATGGGCCATATGTAGGTAGCTAAATAGCGGTCGGTAACAGCCGAAAATCTGTAATTATCCCGTTATGGACCGGTATTTAGCCCTTTCTAATGTAGGAGGCAGATATTAAGGATTCGGTAATTTACTGATTCATTATTTTAAGGAATCGGTAAAATACTGAATCCTTATTTTAAGGAATCGGTAAATTACCGAATCCTTAAAACCTATGTAGGTAGCACTTAAGTGAGTGCATTTTTTTAGCTTTAAGGATTCGTTATTTACCACCAACTACAAGTTGGGGGTAAATACCGAATACCTTAAATGAAGCAATTTTTTGCTTTTTCCTCCGTGCTATGTGGCAGACATACTGTGCGCCACATGTGCACACATGCACGATTCAGGGGTGCAACAGGGTGTCAATGTGACACCCTGCCACCCTTGAATATGCTCCCCCTATGTTATGTTATGTTAATAAACATTTGTAGAGCGCAAGTACGCCCATAGGTTTCATGGTGCTGATGCAGAGAGACGTAACCAAATCCTTAGATGTATGCTTGCTCGAACAGCCATGTCTTCAGGGACTTCCTGAAGACCATGAGATTGTCACAGTTCCTAAGTGACAAGGGGAAGGAGTTCCAGAAAGTGGCGGCTAGGTAGGAGAAACAGCTTCCTCCTTGCTTTTTTCGTTTCAACGATGGAATAGTTACCACGTGGAGATGGGCAGAGTTTAAGTTACGCTGGGGTTTGTAATTTTTTACCATGTTTCTTACAAATTTGGGGCCGTTGCCATGCAGTGCCTTGAAAGCTATGCAGCCCGTCTTAAAGGCAATCCTTTGGGCCATCGGTAGCCAGTGTAGTTTTTACATACCCGGTCTAGATGACTGCCATTTGGGTTGTTTCCAAATGAGTCTTGCCGCCTGATTTTGAACCATCTGGAGTTGTTTTAACAAGCCCAGTGGCAGGCCAAGATAAAGGGAGTTCGAAAAATCCAGCCGCGAGAGTATCAGGGCTATCACTACCTGTATGAGTGCAGAGTGAGTCAGCAGGTGTGCAATTTTCCGAAGATGGAAAAAGCTAGAGGAGATGACCGCTCCCAACTGTCCTTTAAGCGACAGGTCGGTGTTGAGGATGACCCCTAAGCTTTTTACCGAAGGGGAAGCACTGGAAGAAGAGGCCATATCAGTCGGCCAGAAATGCGGGCCCCAACTGAACCCACTCTTCCCGGGCAGTACTAGTTCTGACTTGCCTGGATTGAGTTTTAGATGGTTCAGGTCTATCCAACTCCGTATGTGGGACATGGTTGCCCGGAACTGTGCCTCAGAATCTGGGGAATTCAGAGGTATTATCAGCTGCAGGTCATCAGCTTAGTTGAAAATGGTAATCTTGCGATGTTTTAGGGAGTGTATCAGGGGTCTGAGGTATAAGTTAAACAATAGTAGCAACAGTGATGATCCCTGAGGGACCCCACAGAGGGAAAAGAACCTCAGGGCGGTAAATTTTCCAAGTCTTACTGATTGCGTCCGCTCGGTAATGAAGGAAGCAATCCATCTGAGAGCGGATCCCCTGAGGCCAGCCTGTTCGACACGGTTCAACAGTATGTTATGGTCGACCGTGTCGAACGCGGCCGACAGATCCAGGAGCACCAGGGCCTGGTGGTTGCCCTTGTCCGCATTGACTCTGAGAGTATCCTGAACTACGAGGATCACTGTTTACGTTGAGTGTAACGGGCGGAAGCCAACTTGGTTAGGTTCCAGATAGTCAGAATGCTCGATGAAATTCGAAAGACATCTATCTAGACACGTGGGCCTTTAGTATTTTGGCCATAAAGGGGAGAAGGGAGATGGGCCGATAATTGGATGGGTCCATGGGGTCTGCCCCAGGTTTTTTTATGAGTGGGACGACCGTTGCATTTTTAAAGATGCAAGGAACCTTGCCCTGTGTGAGAGATTCATTGAGGAAGGGGAGAATACTTTGCGGTTGGGCCGAGAAGACCTCTTTCATAATATGTGGTGGACAGCTGTCGTAAGGCGACTCGGAATTGACCCGAGACAGATGCTCTGAGAATGTTTTCGGGTCAATAGGAGGGAGGGCATCAAGAGTAAGATGATTATTATAGATGTCATCCAATGGTTCCTGACTGAGGGGGTTAGGGATGCTGTTTTTAATAGCAGAGATTTTGTCTATAAAGAACTTATTCAACGTGTTACAGAGCTCCTGGGTAGGGGTCTGAGTGGGTGCCGTTCTCTCGCTGTTACATCGGTCATTCACTATTTTAAAAATATCTTTTGATTTGTTTTGGGAGTTTAGTATTTTTGTAGAGAAATAGGCCGCTTTGCTATTTAGGATAGTTTTCTTATATTCCCTACAGGCTGTGGAGAATTCCTCCTTATCTTGCATGGTGTATTTAGCTCTCCAATTCCTTTCTTTCTGGCGTAATTCAAGTTTTAGTTTTTTTAGGACAGAAGTGAACCATTTGTGGGCATCCATACAACGTGTGTGGGAAAATTTAACAGGGGGGCGTGAGTATCGCTAGCCGCTGATAACCCCTCCGTGATATTTCCTGCCATAATGTCGACATCCGAACAGAAGGTGGGTAAGGTGGATTTCAGATTTCAGAAACCTGGAGGTCCCACGTTTGGCCTCAACTTCAGACGCAGCTAACTCTACAGCCCCATTACCAAAGCCATTGTTCCAATCTGGTGCAAAAGGTTACCCTTTTGTTTACAAGGATATATCAACAAAAAAGAGTCAACCTAAAATCCACAGTAAATTCTTCTACCTCAAGGATCAAGCTGGGGCAATTTTTACTTCTAATTCAAATATCCCTGGACTACCATCCCTCTTGGAGTCGACTGTCCTTAATCAAGTCGCTTCATACGGTCTTTTACAAGGCACTCCAGACAGGCTAGCTGCTCCCTATTCCAAACCCAAGGCTACTATTAATGAGGTTGCGGCACTCCATGACCCCGTCCGACCTCGACCCGCCTGCCATCCCCAATGCCAAAGAGGAGAAGGGTGCAATCACCACCAATCGCATCCAGCAGGTACGGGGCGATACACCTGTGAACACTGATAAACACTGCGCAAGTAGAGAGTAAGAAACTCAGGGCCTCATTTATGAGGAATTGGCATAGAGCAGCACCACAAGGCTTCCTGCTGCACTGCCCTACTCCAATGTGAATGGGCAGGAATGCACCATATTTATGAAATATGGTGCATTCCTGTCCTTTCTCCATTCGCTGGCGCAATATTTGCTACCTAGTTCGAATGTAGGCACCCTTGCACCATGGTGCAAGGTTGCCTCTGATGGAGCAGGGGTGAGACAAACATTTTTGTGTACCCCCTGTGAAGTCATACTTGCATAACTATAACAAATGTAATTGTGTGAAGCATGACAAATTAACCAACAAAGTTGCACTTAGACATCAATATTACACGTGGGTACTAAACGCTTAATTGCAAAGACTAATTTATTGACAAGTGTGAACGAGTCATACTAATATAGTGCTATAATGCGAAAAACTGCATGTGTGTTCTGCTTTTGTGAACGTGTATGTCTCATTGTGGCAAAAAGAAAATAAATGCATTTGGTAAGTAGAAAACGCTTCATGTGTGTGCTTCAGCTAGGCAATTTACTAATGGGAATATTAGAAAGGCGTGAGGTTAACAGAAAAATCTATAATTCTATATTTTAATATTCTATTGTTTGTTTTCGCACTAGTTCTCATTGTGGCCTTCGTGGCTGGGAGCTGGAAATGGCTGCTGACTGCAATGTTAGCGTTGGTTTAAAGCTGAGAGGTTGTGCGCGTGCGTGTGCGCATGAATAAAAAGACCAACTCAGCAAGAAGCACCTGGAACATTGAGCGACTGATGTCAAGGTCGGCTTGACTCAGGAGTGAAAAGGGTATGCCAAAAGTTGTTTTGCATCTAAGATCCTGGGAACGGAAAGGCATGTAACGATTGAACTGAATGACAAAAACAAAAACGGAGATGACATGTATGAGAAAGGGTAAAATGACCTTTCGTCATTTTGGAAAACTGGTTCTGCCAAGGATGGATGAGGTGACCATTGTCACCCCATTGCTGGACCAGTCAGAATAAACTATGGACCGTAAAAAATTTAATTTTAGTAAGATAGTTAGTGAAAGAGGGTATAAAAGATCTTGTTCGAAAAGGGTAAAAAAGCTTGCTCCTGATTTTTATTTTGCACCACGACATGCTGTCAGTCTGATCTATTCTATGGTGCTAGAGACTTTGAAATATTTTTGGACTTTAACGTTTTGGAGCACTGAAGATGACTGAATGTGGAGATTTTATTTTGAGGTGTAAAGGAGAATAGAGAGGCAGATTGAGACTCGTGCAACTCTGTTATTTATATGACAGAGTTAGGTAATATAATTTATAATTTCTGTTTTGTTTTAAAATGTACCAAATAATGGCTAAATTCTCGCTTGTCCGAATAAACTAAAATTCTGTTTCTTAAATGAATAGATAAAAATTACTTTAAATTTAAACTCGAGTAGCGTTTTATTGAAATAAAGTCAGGACAAGATAAATGTTAATGTATTATTTGGATTACTATGATTGAGCAGGTCTTAATCTCCATCAACTAGCTTCTCCTAGATGATCTATTGACCAAGTAGTGGAGGGCCTTGGTGTAGAGTTTTCCAGATTATGTGTTGACATATAATAAATAGAAGTTAATGTATATTATGTAAAGGATATAAAACCTAGGTACCCCACTAACCAGCAGCTCTACCTCGATGTCACTGATTCAGATGTATTGTGTGTGTTTTGTGTGACTCTCAGTGTTATGGTCCCCACCGATGAGTAAATAGTTATTACATCTGGGTTGAGTGGAATTGATATTAAAGGTTGTTAGAGAGCCGCGCTGGATCACCTCCATTGCAGAAAGGATTGTTTTTGTGCAGGAAGGAGCACTTTCCTGCACTAAAACAGTCCACGGATTTGTTTTCCTCTTTCTATGTGGCTGCAGAATGCAGGACATATGGAAGGAGGAAAAAACAAGGAGAAATACAAATATTACTCCTAATTATGCCTGCTCTGGGGAGGCATAAGGTTTTAGCACTGCCCCAGGTTTACGTGAATAAATTAATCTGGGGTAGGTCAAAATCCATGGGTGTTGCATGGAGAAATCCACCACAAAACCCATGGAACGCCTCTTTGACACAGAGTAAGGCAAAGTGGCGCTGCTTTGTCTTACTTCATATCGATGAGGCCATTCAAAGCCACGCAGAGTGGTCTACGCGTCACCTCATAGATAATATTGAGAGGCTTGCAGTGCAAGAGTGTAAAAAAAAAGTGACACTCCCACAGGTGCAAGCCTCTCATAAATGCGCTCCTCTATCTGTATTCCCCTTCTGTGCGCAAGTACACCTACGTGCAGACAAGATCGGCGCTTTCCCGAATCTATCTGAAAGAAAGGACGGCGGAGACCTCTCTCTTCTAATTGAAGCAATGGGACAAAGGGAATTGACCCTGCACTCATTCTTCACCCCCGCAATTCCCCTACCACTGGCCCAGGGGTCAACCTCTTGCTACGGAAGAGGCTCCCGTCTTAATATTAACGTCAAAGCAATAGACAAGCAGCTTTATCCTGAGAAACACAGCACTGTGATGCACACTAACTACGCTTATCCAGGCAGCCTCATTCATCTGGAAAGTCAGGAGGCGAAACTTCAACAAAACCCGTTTTTGCTCACCTCGACTGAATGGGAAGCCATGTGCCAATAGGGAAGTTGCACCAGAAAAAGATTCAGCATTGCCAGTGTCAGTTCATCTTCTTTTATTAACAAAAGTTATTGATCATAAACCCAATCACCTTGGCTCAACCGCAAAACAAAACTACTCAGCAGACATATGGGCAATCTTGCCATGAACATTGCAATTAACATCAGATGCCCTCAACTATCAATCCATGAACATGGATCCTCAGATCAAGTTATTGAACACCAAGGCGGTCCTTACCTCATGGATTGATACAAGAATTGACAGTCCCGATAGCCTCATAATCAAAGCTCAAAAAGCAGCTGACGTTATTGAGCCAGCAGGTCCTGTACCTGCCCCCCAATCCTAGACAAACTGGAGACACTCCTTGCAACCCAGGGTGGCTTCCTCTGTGACCCCAAGCAAGCCACGAAGCCTGCAACCCCAACAAGCGACCCCCACACTTCATGCCTCTAAGGGTCTCATTGTGCCCGCTCTGCACTTGGCTCTGGAGGAAAAAAAGGGTACGTCCAGCATCTGCCAGGGCCAAGTGCCTCAGGCTCCTTCAAAGCCTAAAGGGACAGCACCTCCTGCAGCGACAACTGTGGAAGCCTCACCACATCACCTGCCCACAGATGGGGCCATCTGTGGACCCAGATACAACTTCCTTGGCATGAGCCAACAGTCACAGTCTGCCTCGGACAAATGTCAGGAGCCCCACGGAGCAAGAATCGACACAAAGCACGAAAACACATGGAGAAAGCAGGCGGGAGGAAGAGCACCTACCCCTGCTTCAGCAATCCTAGCAGCAATGCGAACTCACACAACAGAAGTATAGCACAGGAACAAGAAACAAAAATAGGCTGCGCCGACCACATGGCACCCTTAAGTAGCTAATTATGACTCTGCAACTTCTCACGAAATCACTATACGGGGGAGGGAATGGGAGACCGCAGTGAGCGTTGAAAGGTGGCGACCGACGCAGACAGTCAACACCTCAGATGGGTGCACATGTAAAAACAGGGCAGAAAGACTGCCCCGCCCAGGCCAGCGAGCCAACTGTGCCCCTTATCCAACAGATACCCCTACAACAGGCCGTGTCACGAACAAGGAAGCACCCCTCTAGCGCTGACTTGGGCTACTGACCAGGCGACAATAATGTGCACCATCAAAATGACACAGGGCTTACACAACCCCAGTAAACTCAGAACCCCAGGACACCATCAAACTAGATCCTCCCATACCTAATGTAGACAGGTTCACAAATCCATCAGCAATTAGGGCACCGCCTCTCAGACTTGAGGCTCAGCAGCTGGGCACCACTGGACCAAACATCACTGACTCTGGGATCATATCTTGCAGTGCAACAAGCAGCCACGTAAAACTAATGTATCCTATTTCCAAAGACTGTGGGTGTGCTCTGTGATCTACACATCTATATACAACAGTAATTCGTCTCAACCGTGTCCTTGTTGCTACAATGTTTTAGGGTGCTCTTGTGGTGTCATAATACCCACCCACCAGGGTATACATCAACTAGGACTGGAGACAGCCTAGAACAGTATCCAACAAAAAAACACCAAAGCACACCAACTGATTGTTACTATCATCCAAGTTCAAAATTCTGTGAATCAACCAATCACAGTAAATGTCCTTTAGAAGAATCCCACCACAACTGTTGTGTCAGGTCCTTTTGTTTGGTTTATTCCTTGTCATTACATATAGTTTTCAGCAGCAGACGACATACGTTTTGCCCCCTTTGGCTTTCTCAAGGCTGCAAAAACATATTTACACACTGTTTGTATATGGTATTATATTATACAGTTTTTCATATATTTTTTCCTCTTCTTTTCTACTTTCACATTGCTGTTTTTTGAATGCACAATAATAAGGGCATTTATTTACTTTGTCTATTATATATGAAAAACTGTATAATATAATCCTGACTATGAATCAAAGGGGCATTTCGACCTTTCATTCATGGAAACAATCTTTGTTTATTTTGCCAAATCCCAGAAGCAGTAAATCCGACCATGGCTGATAGTTTATCGGTTGAATTCCTGTCTCCTAAACCAGGACGAACTAACTAACGAGACCACCAAGGTGACCTGGTCACCCTCTGCAGCTGCTGATCGGGGTCACTGCTACCTTTAGAAACGGGGGGACACCGCGTGTCTTCTAATGTAGATCCAGCGTACCCCATGTTTTACTAACGAACAAGAAGAACCATGCGCCCAGCACCCCAGATAACAGCCCTAGCGACCTTAAGGAGGGCACTGAGCAAGTCTCCAACGCCCCCATCTCTCACACTCACCCAACCTTGATCCGGACTCCCTATGTGTGGGACCCGAGAACTATCTTGCCGGGATATCAATCGCATGGGCTGGTACCGTAAGTGATGAGATATTGCTGCATGTTGGTTATTTGGTGACAAAGAGAGACATTTCTGAGCGCTGTTGTGCAACCACCAGTGGTGGTCCACCACCGACAAACAGTGGCGTAACGAAATTTGAGGAGGCCCCTTTGCAAGATGCATGGAGGGCCTCCACTCCGAATTTTTGCAGAAACTCTCGGTGAAAGTACTGTGCAGAGGGGGCTCCCTGCAGCTGAGGGCCCCCCCCGCACCTCGGGGGCTCCGGGGCCTGTGTTATGACCCTGTATCAATAGCTTATATTAAACCTTAAGTAAACGTGTATCTATTGGTTTATTTAATAAATACCGTAATAAGCTGTAACTTGTTAGTGAAATGCCAAATACTAAACAAGCATTGGCATAGCCAATAGGTCTCGCCTTTGGGACCTTACAAGTATTTAATTATGCAGCACAATATGCTTGGTGCAACATCAACTGTTATATGGCTAAACACTTATAATGTCCCAAAGGCGAGACCTATTGGCTATGCCAATGTTGTCTTTTTTGGATCCATTTCACAGGGAAGCAACTAAATGAAAGAAGGAAAGAGAGGTTGTGAACCTTTCTTCAAGTCACGGTTTTCAGTAAGTGAGTAGCAAGACAGAAAGAGAGGGAATAATAGGAAGAGATGGGGGAAGGGGGCAGCTGCCAGCACAGAAAAGAAGAGGACATTGTCTGTGTCTTCTATGGGCAGTAAGGAAGAGACAGAGTCCTTTTCCTTCTCTGCCTGTCCCAGAACGGCCACCAAAGCAGAGCCTTATCTGAATGCCTTTGCTATTTCTTCCGACCTGGGAGACAGTTTTGAAAAGAAAAAGTAGGGGAACGGAATCTTTTTAATAAAAGAAGTAGGGGTATGCCGTGCCCTTCCGATCCCGCCCACTGCGTTAAGGGAAACTTGTCCTGTAACAATCCTTAAAATGTGCACTATGCAAACCAAATCATTAAAACGTTTTATTTCTTAAAAAAACAGGACGGTTTCTTTCTCCTGCTCTTTTCCTTCCCCTTTTCCTTTCACATCCTCCTTTCACCTCCTCATTGTCACTGCTTACCCAGTTACCCGCATTATGGTGTTATTTGTTATTTTTATTCTTCCTGGGGTCTGAATTTTCTTCTTTCATTCTTCTCTCCTTGTGCTTATTTTAAATCCACTCGTGGATTATTTTTTTATTCTACTCGTGTATTTTCTCTTTCCCTGTATTTTCGTTTACGTGTCGAGCAATAAACAGCACACCCTGAAGCAATAACTTACAGGCCTGTTTGAGAGGCTTTTCACATCTTCAGTATCCACCAATGGGAGTCAGCAGGCTGTCAACTAATCAGAGCCTGTGCTGTCCTCAAGAACAACCAATGGAAACACGCCGGCTGTCAACCAATCCGAGCCTGAGTTGCCATCCGCAGCCACCAATGGAAACAAAGCAGGCTATCAACCAATCCGAGACTGCGCTGTTCTCAGCAGCAACCAATGGAAACAAGAAGTCTTTCAACCAACCCGAACCTGCTCTGAGCTTAAGAGGAAGAGAAACGAAACTTAGTTTAGCTTCCGGCATTTCTGAATCATGGCGGGAGCAGGCGCAGCTCAGCTGGTGAACCTCAAGGGAGAGATCACTTGTTCCATTTGTTTGGAATATTTTACTGATCCGGTGATTATTGAGTGTGGCCACAACTTCTGCCGCTCCTGCATCACCCAGAGCTGGGAGGGAAGAGATGAAAACTTCCCCTGTCCACAGTGCAGCGAAATATCTCCTAGGAAAAAATTCCGACCCAATGGACAACTGGGAAACGTGGTAGAAATTGCAAAACAGCTTCATCTGCCCACAGAGAGGCCCCTGGGAGACAATCTGTGTGAGAAACACGAAGAGAAACTGAGGCTGTTCTGTGCAGAGGATCAGAGGATGATGTGCTGGGTCTGCCGGGAGTCCAAGGAGCATACAACTCACTCAGTGACTCCTATAGAGGAGGCTGCAGCGGAGTATAAGGTATATCTGGGCATTCATGGATTGCAAAGTCAAGCTACGAGTAACCTGTAGAGGAGTACAAGGTGTGTGTGCGTGTGGTTTTTTTCTTTCTATAACCACAAGTGAAGAGCACATGGTGTGTCTGGAAATTCATAGGACACTACGTCACCTGGTGCTCCACATCAATGTGCAGACGGAGAGCACCAGCTGTGTGTGCAGATGCTCAGAAATCACATCATCTTGTGCGTCCCATGGAGGAGGCTGCAGAAAAGCACATACAATGTTTGTGGATTTCAAATGTTTACAAGGCACCCTGTCGGTCCATATAGGAGACTGCTCAACGCAATATGAATGCGGGCTGCCCACCGTCCACGAAGGGGACCCTCCTACGAGGGCGGCCTGTCCCATTAGTGCCACATGATGGCACAGGGACAGCCCAGCGTTGCGAGACCCCTCTGGGGGCCCGGGAGGGGGAGAGGTACAAGTTGCTCACCCCGCCCACCTAGCGGCAGTGTTGCCAGATTGTGCGTGATCTAGCCCAATTATGGCTTCTCCCTAATATGGGAATTGGTTTGGGGGGGTGGGGGGCGTGGTCGACCTCCGTGACCCTTTTCATTACCTATGCTCAGTTTCTGCACAATCAGCGAACCTCTAGACTAAACCAGCCTGATAGTTAAGCTGCTGGGCATTAATCTTTTGATATACAAATTATTTCCAAATGAACAATTCCTGTCAAACTTTCGCAGAGAAAATCGTTCACCTTTCTTAATAGAGGCATTTGTAACAATGGTGCTCAGTTTCTGTTATCTGCAAAAAGGGAGCATTTTTGCACAAGCTAGTTCACTTTTATCTGAGAAAAGAAGCTTTAAAACGTACCAAATGTCTGTGTTGAAAATGGCTAAATGTGCATGTTTGTAACAGTTTCTAAAGAAATCAATGACCGATTTCTGAATGACCTCGTTGCATCGCTCACGTTTTAAAGCGCCGCTCATGGAAGGTGCACTGCAAGCACTGGGAGAAAGGTGCAGATAATGACAATTATAAACGGAGGGTTGCCTGTTTACCAGAGGCCTCCACCCCCTGTATGCCCAACTGATCCAGAGTACGGGGGGAGGTGGTGGGAGGGGAGAACAACAGATGCACAGATTAATCTAAAGGACACTCCTCTGATACAATCACAGTTGCTCAATTAAAAAAAGTAGGTGCTGTAGTCCAGGATTTATCTTAAAAGCGTGCCACCTGTGATGCCAAATGCTGGGCATTCCGAAACCTAAGGAAACCTAATGTTGATCGTCGCGCCTCTTCCTCCATCGCCTGCGAATCCTTTCTCTTATTCTTTCAGGGTATTTTTCACCATTTGTCATTTGTTTCGTATCTTTAAGCTCCTACCCCATTTCTCCTTTTGGATTTCTTGGGTCTTGTCCGAAGTATGCAGATAAACATAGGTTCTGCTCTCCAGAAATTATATGTCGATGACCAACACTTACAAGCACTGGTACAATTTAAGCTGCGGCTGCGACACGTGGCAGTAACTAGTCAAATAAAAACCTTGGATCTGTTCCTATGAGCGTATTGGCCTGTGCTCACTACAACTACCCTTGGTTTTAGAAAGTATTTTAATGTGGTGTGAGAAGAATCTTTAGCAATAGCCTTGAGCACAAGATTCCATCTAGCCTGCTTGACCTGGACTCATCGAACTCTTATGTACCCAAACCTCATTTTACTACTATGATCTCTAGAGACTCTTTCCTCTTCCATCCCTCCTTCTGCTATTCTGAAACCTCACCTCACCTTACTACTAAGCTCTCCCAAATAGCGCGTTCTAGACTCTTCCCTCTACTATCCTTTTCAATCCAAATAAGACTCACATGTCCACCTCTCATATTTCCCTACACTAATCCACCACTAATACTTTTTGGGTTCAGGAGTAGAGTGCTACTTTCTGAAAAGCACTTTGATGCCTGGATAGTTGTATTAAGCGCTATATAAATACAATTACAATATGCCTGCGCTGACTGAGCTCGGCGCTTCCCTATAATAAGTTTGACCAAACCACTTGAAAAGTCCAGTCTTGTCACACACATTTACACAGACGCATCTCAACTATCCTGCCTCTTTTGCTCATCTGCATTTTCAGAAGCTTGTAAGAACAGTGCAAGTTTAACAGTGATAAACTTTCTTACACAGGGAGGCAGATAGAGCATCTCGCTATGACACCATTTAAAATTCTCAACTTGCGTAGTTACTCAAACCTGCAATTTGTCATGCAGGAAAGTCATATCCATCAGTTTGTTAGACAGATTTACAGGTGGAGAAGGGTAACCAAGCGAATGTAAATAAATATTAGGTTGTTACATTTCCAATTTCGTGAGTCAAAATTGCTTAAAATACACCACACCTGCTGTCTTATAACTGGGGAACGAAGTGCCAGTCTCGGCGTTGGCTCAACATGCTGTGAATCTCGGCAAATAACTTAATCTCCCAGTGCATGAAATAAATAATTAAATGTGCCCTTGAGTATTGTTACTAGTGTTCAAGCAAAGCCCTCCAATACCTCCGGGGCTAGTTTTCGATATATAAAATGGCAAAAAGAATATGAATATGAATATATATATATATATATATATATATATATAGCAACGGCTCCACCAGGCGTGCACCATCATACCTGCTGTTCACTGTGTATGATGAGGCCTCTCTTCAAGACCACTGAACTGTATTTCCGACCGGTTCAGCATTTTGTTGTTTGAGTCATTGGTTCTCTCCAAGTGCATAGAAGGCATTATTTGTGTTTGTACCTGCCTGCAACCATCAGGCCATTCATGGCGATCATGGGCAGGAAGAGCAACATTGGGACACTTTCCCTAAGTGGGCTAATTTGCCTCCCTAAAGTTCCTCTCCCGTAGACGGGACGGTGTTGTACTGCTGAGCGGGACCGGGTTTTCGACTGTGGAACTGGTTTAGGTCCCACCTACTTTAAATGAGGCAAGGCGGTTCTTAATATGTAAAATAAGTGCCCGATCCCGAACCAGGAGTCCACTGCAGCTTGCAGCACCCATCGCCCCCATCTCTCTCTCTCCAGCAAGTGAGACAGTTCAGATTATTGGAATCTCTGTTTAATATATTGTTTCTCCGCAGCCTTGCATGGAAGCAGGCGTCCGACCTAGGCTGTGGGCTGTGCCATGCTACTACTAAGTGTGGGTGACATTATACTGTTCACAAGAAAGTGTCACTCATAGTCGCTGAATGTCACTTGTATTTTCACTGAAATTAAGAAAATGTCACACGTGAGCAATCTGAAACCTTGGCTGCTATGTGGCAGCCTGCTGCAACACCAATCCCAAAGCGTTTCAGCTCTGCTTGGAGCATTGATCACAGGAAAAATGAAATGAGTGTGGAGTCAAGCAAAGATTGTGAAATGAAATCTTTTCAGACTTAGTAAGAGTGTACATTCTGCGCAGACCACTTCTGTAAAATGGTCCGGCCACAAATCTCCATTTACTGCCTGCTTGACGCTGTCCCTGCCCCCTCTTCCTTAAAGTAGCAACATTGGGCTACTTTGGGCTACTTTTTGGTTGGCTGTGGGCTCGCGAATGCTCTAAATATCGGACAACACTGCTTTCAAAAGGAAGAGAAACTAAACGTTGTTTAACTGTTACATTTCTGAATCATGGCGGCAGCAGCTCAGCTGGGGAACCTCCAGGAAGAGGCCACTTGTTCATCTGTTTGGAATATTTTACTGATCCCGTGATGATTATTGACTGTGGACGCATCTTCTGCCGCTCCTGCATCACTCAGAGCTGGGAGGGAAGAGATGGAAACTTCCCCTGCCCACAGTGCAGTCCACTTTTCCGCTTCTTTCTGTCTAGGGTGAGACTTCAATGCAATTTTAGCGCTGAGACGCCTAAGGGTAATTGTACGCGCTCTATAAATGGCATTAAATAAATAAATCTTTTGGGAAAAACCTCAGACCCATCAGACTATTGGGGAGCGTGGTGGAAATGTTAAAACATCTTCATCTGCCCCCAGTGATGCCCTAGGGGGAGAATCTGTGTGAGAAACATGAAGAGAAACTGAGGCTGTTCTGTGTAGAGGAACAGAGGATGATATGCTGGGTCTGCCGGGAGTCCAAGGAGCATAAAACTCTCAGCAAGTCCAATAGAGGAGGCTACAGAGGAGCACAAGTTTTATGTGTGTGTTCTCCTGTAGCCACAAGTGAAGAGCACAAGGTATGTCTGTGGAAATTAAAGATTGCTAAGTCACTCGGTGAGCCACATCAAGGGGCAGCCGGAGAGCACAAGCAGCGTGTGCAGATTCTCAGAGGCCCCACGTCACCCTGTGCGTCTCAAAGAAGAGACTGCATAAGAGCACAAGGAATGTTTGTGGTTTTCAAGGGGTCACAAAGCATCCTTTAGGTTCATATAGCAGGTCTGCTGAAGGGCATTATGTATGTGTCGAGGTTTCCGGATCATAGAGCACCCTAAGGGCCCCAAAGCGAAGTCTGTAACATTTTTGTGTATTCTACAGAGAAAAAAATTGTAGAGGAGCACAGTATGTTTGGGAGTTCAGGGTTTACACGTGAATTCACTTGTTAAGTCTGTAAGAGGATACAGGGAATGGGATCTGGTAATATGGGATTTAAATATCACCCACGGGTTCCATAGAGAAGGGTGCCTAAGAGCACATAGTGTGTGTGGTTAGGGTTCAGAAGTTTAGACACTTAGCCTCTGAGGCAAACGGCACTTGTATGTAAAGTTTCAGGGATCACAGGTTGTTCACTATGAGTCTCCCCGAAGCAGCAGCAGAGGAGCACAAGATGTGTCTGTGGGTATTCAGGGATCACAACGAAGTCTGTGGATCTGCGAGAGAAGGCTGCTCAAAAGCACAAGGTATGTTTGGGGTGTTTGGGGATCGTAAGTGAACACTCTGTGAGAAATATATACGAAGGTGCAAAAGACCACAAAGCGAGTCTGTCAGAGCGCTGAGACCACATGCGTATACCATGAGGCACAGAGGGGACTGCAGGAGATCAGAAGGGATGTGTGCGGGTGTTTTGGAATCTCGAGCGCTGTATTCAAAGGATTCAGTGTGGCGGTGCAGTGTGTACAAACATTCAGTGTCCGTAGTCTTGATGCGACTATTCAAGGTTTAGCACACGGGCTCATGTGGTTATCGGCCATAGTGGAAGAGGTGCAGCAAAGCAGGGTGTGGCACATGGGGTCACATGGACATTGTAAAGAGCAAAAGAGCTGCAGACGGCTCTCTTCCCCGGTCCACCGCGGGTCCTAATCCTGCTTGAGTGGAGGGAAGAAGCCCCTTCCGGTTGGTCGGCGGTCTAGTGTTCAGCCTGAGTTTAACATAAATGGCCCTGCAAAGCGGAGCGCGCAGCGGACCTGCATGAGGTAGTGGTGCTGCTGAATTCTTTATTATCTGCCCTGCGCTAGTTGCTGACGCTCAAGTACACTTTTGAAAATAATTTAAAAAACATTTCTTTTAGTCTTGGTGCACATTACTTTGTTGGGTGCTTTACACGAGGAATAACTCACTTCTCTGTTGCACTTCGCCTAGCCCCACCTCCGGCTCTCTTAACCGGTCCAAACACTGACAACTGTGGAGTCGTTAGGCCGCAAGCACATGATGGCGTTGGCGCTGCGGCGGTAATGAGACTAGCCCTGGGCGAAGAACTACGCTCCGTTCGCGGAGTTTCGGCAACTCCGCGCTCCGCGGAGAACGCGAAGTTGTCGAATACTTCGCGAACTGCTGCGTAGCGTAGTTCTCGCGCGCTCAATAGCCTTTTCGCGTGCGCGAGGATGCTTGTCGGGAAGATCGAGTTGCCGAACACGCAGAAACTGCAATCTGGCACAGAATAACTCGCGGACACGTTAGTAGTGACCGGAAATAAGGGGACGCAAGCGGGCGGGACAAACCTCATGGGTAACTTCGCGCGCTACACATCCCAAGCATGCAGGCAATCAATCAATCAATCAGGATATTTGTATAGCGCGCTACTCACCCAGAGGGTCTCAAGGCGCTTGGGGGAGGGGGATCCACTACTGCTCGAACAGCCATGTCTTGAGTTGCTTCCTGAAGCAGAGGTGGTCTTGGGTCAGGCGGAGATGGATGGGGAGGGAGTTCCAAGTCTTGGCTGCCAGGTAGGAGAAGGATCTTCCTCCCATGGTGGATCTTCGGATGCGTGGCACGGCGGCGAGGGCGTGGCTGTTCGATTGTAGCTGGCGGGTGGGAGTGTAGAAGGTCAGCCAGTTGTTGAGGTACCTGGGGCACAGGTCGTGGAGGGCCTTGTGGGTGAGGAGTTGGAACGTGATTCTCTTGCTGACGGGGAGCCAGTGAAGGTCTCTCAGGTGTCCAGAGATGTGGCTGTATCGGGGGATGTCCAAGATGTTTTTTTTTTTTTTTTTTTTTTTTGTATGTTCTTATATAGCGCTCGACTACCCAGAGGCATCTCGGCGCTTGCCTTGGGAACCCGTCCTGGCTTTTCCCTGTGAGATAGCCCCTAACGGGCATCCCCAAGGTGAAAGCCAGGCATCCCGCCGCGGGGGGCCGTTGTGGAGATTAAGCAAGCTTAATGCCCAGAGTTGCAGAGTGTGAACCCATGATTAGGTCAGGCACCGAAGCGAGAATTATCGAGTCCGTGGACATTTGAGCTCAAGACCCTGCCGCGTCGGGAATTGAACCCTAGTCCCGGGTCTGACCTCTGCTTCAGGGTCTGCCTGCTCTAACCAGTGAGCCACACTTCTCCACTCCAAGATGAGTCGTGCGGAGGCGTTCTGGATGTGTTAGAGTCTTTTCTGGAGTTTGGCTGTGGTTCCGGTATAGAGGGTGTTTCCGTAGTCCAGTTGGCTGGTGACGAGTGCCTGTGTGACCGTCTTCCTGGTTTCGGTGGCGAGCCATCGGAAGATCTTTCGGAGCATGCGTAGGATGTTGAAGCATGATGATGAGACGGCGTTGACTTGTCTGGTCATCGAGAGGGAGGAGTCCAGGATGAAGCCCAGGTTGCGTGCGTGGTCCGTTGGTTTGGGTGCGCTGCCCAGGGCAGGGGGCCACCAGGAGTCGTCCCAGGCGGAGGGTGATGATCCAAGGATGAGGACTTCCGTCTTGTCTGAGTTCAGTTTCAGGCGGCTGTTCCTCATCCACTCGACTACGTCTTTCATCCCTTCGTGTAGGTTGGTTCTGGCGGTTCCTGGGTCGTTGATGAGGGAGAGGATCAGCTGGGTGTTGTCGGCGTAGGAGATGATGTTGAGGTTGTGTTGGCGTACGATGGCTGCGAGGGGGCTCATGTAGACGTTGAAGAGGGTGGGGCTGAGTGATGATCCTTGTGGTACGCCGCATATGACTTCGGTGGCCTTGGATCTGTACGGGGGGAGGCGGACTCTCTGGGTTCTTCCTGTGAGGAATGAGATGATCCACTCCAGTGCCTTCTCTTGGATTCCGATGTTGCTGATGGTGGTGTTGTCGGTGTTGTTCTCCAGGTGGAAGTTGAGGTCCCCTAGGAGGATGTAGTCTGCGGAGGCGAGGGCATGCGGGATGATGAAGTCTGCGATGTCTTCGCTGAATTGTGTGCGAGGTCCTGGGGGTCTGTAGATGAGGGTGCCTCTGAGTGTGGTCTTGGGGTCGGTGTGTATCTGGAAGTGAAGACGTTAAGCGGCTGTGAGGGTGTCGTCTGATTGGTCGTGATGCGGATGGTGTTCTTGTGGACGATGGCGATGCCTCCTCCTGTCTCGTTGACGCGGTCTCTCCGGGTGATCTTGTATCCGTCCGGGATGGCGACGGTGATGTCCGGCGCTGAGGAGGCGTTCATCCATGTTTCCGTGAGGAAGGCGACGTCTGGAGATGTGGTGTCGAGCAGGTTCCAGAGTTCCACGGCGCTCCCGAAGACGAAAAATGGCTCGCGAACGGGTCAAGCAAGCTACTACGCATGCTCGCGGAGCTATGTGTAGTTCGCGGAGTGCAAGTGCATCTTCGCGTAGCTCGTGGAGTGCGGCTACGCGAACTACGCCCAGGCTTAAATGAGACTCTGGACACGTAGTTTGGTTTACCGCGTGGTCCGGACTAACCCCGCCGGCCACGCCCTCTTTCTTTTATATATGCGAGCGCGTGACGTCACGCGCTCGCGAATGCGAACCCTTCGGTGCGCGACCAACTAGACCGCTGACTAGCGGCCGTGAACATTACATTCCTTCTAACCTTTTCTTTAAACAAAAAAGGGAATAAACACAAACGTCCAAATCAGTAAGAGGTACAGTCAAAAGAAAGACAGGGCCGTACGGCCGATTACCAGTACGAAGAATGGTCAGTTCATGATCAGCCCACTGCAAAGTCCGCCAGCTGAGAAGACTGGGCCGGGTTCCTCCGCAGCCCGTACCCTGCTGCTTCTCCCCAGGCTGGGGCCCTCCGAGGGGTCATCCATGGGCATACCCTCTCTCTTGATCTTTGGCTGCTTGATCTCTGTCACAGACCCTGGTTGTTGTCTGCACTGTTCCTGTGGCTGTTCTATGTCACAGACTGTGCTCATGGCTGGTGCCTGCTCTTGATCGTTGGTTGTTTGCTCTCTGTCACAGACCCTGATTGGGGTTGGGGTCCGCACTCTCCCTGTGCCTGTTCTGTCACAGACCCTGGTTGGGGTTTCCACTCTTCCTGTGTCTGTTTTCTGTCAGTCTGTGATCATGGCTGGTGTCTGCCCTTGATCGTTGGTTGTTTGCTCTCTGTCACATACCCTGATTGGGGTTTGGGTTTGCACTCTTCATGTGGCTGTCTTATGTCACAAACGTCGATCTTGGCTGGTGCCTGCCCTTGATCTTTGGCGGTTTGTTCTCTGTCACAGACCCTGGTTGGAGTCTGCTCTCTTCCTATGCTGCTTCCCCGTCATAGCCTGTAATCGTGGCTGGTGCATGCTCTTGAGCGTTGGTTGTTTGCTCTCTGTCACAGACCCTGATTGGGGTTGGGGTCCGCACTCTCCCTGTGCCTGTTCTGTCACAGACCCTGGTTGGGGTTTCCACTCTTCCTGTGTCTGTTTTCTGTCAGTCTGTGATCATGGCTGGTGTCTGCCCTTGATCGTTGGTTGTTTGCTCTCTGTCACATACCCTGATTGGGGTTTGGGTTTGCACTCTTCATGTGGCTGTCTTATGTCACAAACGTCGATCTTGGCTGGTGCCTGCCCTTGATCTTTGGCGGTTTGTTCTCTGTCACAGACCCTGGTTGGAGTCTGCTCTCTTCCTATGCTGCTTCCCCGTCATAGCCTGTAATCGTGGCTGGTGCATGCTCTTGAGCGTTGGTTGTTTGCTCTCTGTCACAGACCCTGATTGGGGTTGGGGTCCGCACTCTCCCTGTGCCTGTTCTGTCACAGACCCTGGTTGGGGTTTCCACTCTTCCTGTGTCTGTTTTCTGTCAGTCTGTGATCATGGCTGGTGTCTGCCCTTGATCGTTGGTTGTTTGCTCTCTGTCACAGACCCTGATTGGGGTTGGGGTCTGCACTCTTCATGTGGCAGTTCTTTGTCACAGACCGTGATCATGGCTGGTGCCTGCTCTTGATCTTTGGTTGTCTCTTCTCTGTCACAGACCCTGCATGTGGCTGGCACCTGTACAGGACAAAGTACCCCTATGGTTAATGAGTCAAGAGGGTGGGGGTATTGAATGTAATCTATTCAAGTATAATATGGATCTGTGTGGCCATAATTTTCAATCTGGATATGTGCTATTTGGACTTACACTCTTAACACATATGAGCAGTACTTACAATCTGGGTACAGACCACTAAACTGTGAGCATTGCCCCAGGGAAGATGCAATTGTTGGTGGAAGGGCATGGGTGGGCTGTGAAGTCAGGGGTAGTACTCCTTGAAATGTATCTTTTGCAATTCAGAAACAAATTGGCGAGTTTGAGCTGATGTCATATCAATAGGGATGCGGTGCCAGATTATGGGACCATGAATAGAGAAGGCTGGCCTCCTGGGTTTTTTATTTTATGTGCTTTGTCTCCTGTCTGGTGATCTGTCTTCCTGGCATGACATTGTTCTCTATATTTGGTTAGTTTGTTTGACAGAAAAGCTGGCATCCTCTTGTTGAGCCCTTTACAACTGATGCAGTTGGTTTTAAGGATGAATTTGGTCACCCTCCAAACCAGCTCTGCAAGCCCTCCACTGGCTCCCAGTGGAGAAGAGGGTAGAGTTCAAGGCCCTCTCCACATGCCACTGCATCTTGAGCGGTAAAGCCCCGGCTCCGCTCCTGAGCCTGGTGACCCAATATGAGCCCACACGCAGCTTACGGTCCTCTCGGACTGGACTGCTGAAAATCCCCAGAGTCAGGAAGGCACGTATGGGAGGAAGATCTTTCAGACACCTCGCTCCCAGATGCTGGAATGCTCTACCGTTAGATCTGCGACTTGAACCATCTGAAGTCCTGTTCAGAAAAAAACTAAAAACCCACCTTTTCAGCAGGTAGCCTTCCGTGGGAGGGGGGGACAGCCACTTCACTTACTACAGCGCGGGGACACGCCAGTGGCGTAACCAGGCACTTTACAAATGCCCAATAATAATAATAATAATAATAATAATAATAATAATAAAACAAAAGAATTTAGATCTTTTAAGCTCATCACCCATGACTCCCTGGCTGAAATATTAGGTCACCACCCCATACCTGGAGAAGGGTCTCTGAAAGAGGATACACTTGCTCTTGAAAATTGGTTGCAGTAGTGTTCTTTGCATCTTGCTCCTTTAAAGACACATAGGGCCTCGTGAGAAAACATCTCTGCCCCTTAGTTCACGGAAGCACTGAAGAAAAGCAAGAGTGCTTGTAAATATTTGGAACGTTTATGGAGAAGTTTTGACCCTGAAAGTAAACATATACATAAACAGGCACTTAAAGTGCACTATTAAGGTTCGTGATGAGAAAAAAAGATACCTGACCACTAAAATTGATATGGCCAGAAATAGTAGCAGGGAACTCTTTAAGATTGTAAAGGACTTTTCCTCTCCTAAAGCTCTTCAGAGTCCTTTTGTCCCCACCTATGAATGAACCACTCAGATTGCTGATTTCTTCCATGATTAGATTAAGGCCATTCAAGATACCTTTGTTACTCCTGTCTCCCAGAATCAGAATGAGGGGTTTTCTCTGAGGGGAGACCCGAAGGGAGAACCTCTGTTGGAGTTCCCTCCGATGTCTTTGGATACCTCACTCTCCATTATGAAGACACTTAAATCTGGGTCCCCTGTGGATCCATGTCCAGCTAAAATTTTAGCATCTGTTGCTGAACTTCAAAACCCTGCCGAGAATAAAGTCCTGAACCTCTCGTTGTTTAGTGGGCAGGTTCCGGCCAGATGGAAACAGGGTAATATTTGACCTCTTCTGAAGAAACCTTCAGCGGACCCTACTGTAGTCAGTAATTATAGGCCCATTACATTGCTCCCTTTTTTTGCAAAGACTTTGGTGAAGCATGTGAAAAAGGTCACTTCGAATTTTATTGAGGCCACCAATGCCCTTCACCCGAGTCAGTCTGGTTTTAGGGCCAACTACAGTATGGAAAAAGCCCTACTCGAGGTCTCCGAAAGTATCAAAGACCTTTGTGATAGAGGAGGCAAGGCAGTTTTAGTACTGCTAGACCTTTCGGCAGCCTTTGATACTGTGCCCCATGGACGACTCCTTCAGAGGCTGGGGGAGTACTGCCTGGGGGGCACAGTCTTAAAGTGGTTTGCTTCCTTATTTTTAAGGCCGTCAACAATCTGTCTGGTCGCCACCTTAATCAGCTGACATCCCTCCGCTGAATGTTGGAGTGCCTCAGGGCTCAGTTTTGAGCCCTACTCTTTTTAATATTTATATGGCACCTCTTGCATCTTTAGCGGAGAATCTTGGGGCCAAGGTTCTTACCTATGCAGAGACGATACCGAACTGCTGTTTACCTATGAAAAAGATGTGCCGTTTAATGAAGGTCAAATACATTTATGTCTGAAGACCGTGTTCGACTGGTTCCGACAGAATCTAGTATCTTGCAACTCCGCCAAGACCGAAATTAATTTTTTTGGACATACCTTGGATGATGAATGGCGGAAGTGGTGGCCTCAGGATCAACCGGCCCCTTCCAGCCCTGTTACTACTGTTAAAAATCTTGGAGTTATGCTGGATTCTGATCTTTCTATGAAGTCACAGGTGGAGTCAGTGGCTGGTACGTGCTTTAGGCTGTTAAAAATGATGAGGAATTTCCTCACATTGCTGTCATTGTCCCATAGAAAGACAGTGGTCCAAGCCTTGATAATGTCTAGGCTGGACTATGCGAATGTGCTTTATTTAGGTATTCCTAAGTACTTATTGAACCTTCTTCAGGTTGTGCAGAATTCAGCCGCCAGAGCAATTTCTATGGTTGGACCAAAAACACACATGACGAGTCACCTGAGATCACTGCATTGGCTATCAGTAAAAAATAGAGTTGACTTTAAATCTCTGGTGCTGGCCTTCAAGGCGTTGCACAACAGTGGGGCACAGTATATTAGAAAAATAATTATGCCCTATACTCCAGCTAGGACCTTGAGGTCATCAACCCAACATTTGTTGGTAATGCCTAAATTCTGTAGGTCAAGGAAGGGTGGACACTCCTTTCAGGTGGTAGTGAGTAGCTTATGGAACTCGCTGCCTTTACTCTTGAGACAAGAAGCATAGCTCCTGAGCTTCAGACGACAACTCAAGACCTGGCTGTTCCAGCAATAATGAGATCTAGGTATGAGTGGGAGTTACTGTGTCTCTCTTTCCAGGGTCTTTTCTTTTTCTTTTTCTTTCCTTAGCGCCGGGACACTCTTTGGAGCAGCCGTGCACTTGTAAAAATGCCTCATAACATTAACAAGGCAATACACCCCCTCTGGTGCCCTCTTCCCTCTCTGAGTTTTAATGCCTACGGTCCACGGGATGTCACATGAGCGTGGGCCTTATCCAAGCACAGGTGATGTTTGCTCTAGCTCACCGAACCGAATCATATCTAGATCAGTTCAATCGCTTTTGCCTCAACGAGTTACATGGACAAACTGCTCAGATTGCAGAATTGTCCCTGCCTCTTTGATGGGGTTATGGGTTTGATGGCATTGGCACACAGGCTCGACTGACCTGTTCCTTTGGCAGCAGCTCCAGTTGTGTAGAGCTGTAGCGGCAGCTTCACTCAGGCCAAGGACTGCTGGTGATAATCCGATCAGGAGTCCTGCCTTGCGAAGCTCATCTGTGACAGTTGTGGTCTTACAGGTTGGATCAGTAACGTTGATGGTGGTTCTTCTTGGGGCAGTTCTGATTCACATTCCCAAATCTCCTGTCTTCCATCCCAAGTGCTAAATGTTCCGAGCTCCACCTCTTTTACATGTTCACGTGTCAGTCAGACTTGACTTCAGCCAGTCTCTCCCCTCAGCCTGTCTCTGGGTCTTTGACTGTCTCTGCCTGCAGTGGGTTGTTTCCCTTGCGCCCTCACCATGGAACGAGCTTCTCTGCAGCTTTACAAATTCTGATCTCTCTGAGGTCCGTGAGGTGTCTGTGGGGAGAGGGAAAGAGTGTGAGAAGGACGTAAGATGGTAGAAGTGAAAGTACTTGGAGAGACTGCCGTTCAGAAGTGAGGAAAAGCATGTTAGTTTTCTGAAGTTTGAAAGAACCTGAACCCTCCCCCTCCACACTCCCAACCTAAGGATGGCAGGGCCTGAATGAAGCTTCTTAATATCTGACCAGTATTTCTTTGCTCCTGACAGGAGAAGTTAAGAACTGAGAAGCAGAAAATTGAATCCGAGTATGAAAAACTGTGGCAGCTGCTGAAAGAAAATGAGCAAACACTTCACAGAAGACTGGAGGAGATGGAAAAGAAAATCACCATGGTGGAAAATGCAAATATCCCCAGACTCTCCAATCAAATCACCTCTCTCAATGCCCTGATAACAGAGATAGAAAAGAAGTGTGAGGAGCCAGTTTGGGAACTCCTGAAGGTGAGATATAGTTTGATTAATTCAAGGATTGTATTGTATTGTAATTGCATTTATATAGCCCTTACTACCCCTGATGAGGCGTCAAAGCGCTTTTTCGGCGAGTAGCACGCTACTCCGGGACCCATAGAGTATTAGTGTTGAATTAGTATAGTGAAACATGCAAGTACATTTTAAGTGGTGGATAGGTTAGTCAGTTATTTAGACTTGAATGATAGTAGAAGGATAGAGGAGGACAAAGGTTTGTATTTATCGCTTGTTGACGCATGCTATTCAGGAAGCCTATAAATGATTAGTGGTGAATTAATATGGTGAAATATGAAGAAATGTATTAGTCTGTTACTTGGAGTGAGAAGGATAGCGGAGGGATAAAAGGGGAAGAGGGATTTGCATTCATATAGCACTTGTTTCCCCTGATGGGTGTTGAAGCGCTTTTCTGGCGAGTAGCATGCCACTCCGGAACCCATAAAGGATTAGTGTTGAAAATTAGTGTAGTATAAATATTAAGTAATTTGAGTAGTAGAAATGTTATTCAGTTGTTTGGGCAGTATATTAGTATAGTTGAATATGGAATTTGAGAAGTGAACATGTTAGTCTGTTAATTAGTGGATAGTGGAGGGATAAAAGAGTGAAGGACCTTTTTTTTTAGGTCTTAGCAGTAGGAAGAGGCTTTTGGATGAGTAAAAAGGAGTTTTGGAGGGGAGGAGTCAGAGAGAAGAGTTTAGAAAGGCTTCTCATTTAGCAATACCCAGCCCACACCATCCACAAACAGAGCAACACATTCACACCAAATGTACACCATGCACAACGCTATGCACAGATTAATATACCAGCATGCACCACAAACCCAACCAAACCACATCTACACACCCTACTATCCCAACTACCACACATATCCACCATCACCCACAAACCGTACTCAACTCTATCCTATACTACTAACCAATACACTCATCACTAACACAACGCCAATCAACACCATACATAACTACATCCCATTCAGAAACTCTCCCTTCTGTAATTACATCTAACAGACCACCTTTTTCACTAACACACATATAATGATCCTTCCATCAGTTGTCCAACAAACACTCTCCTCTCTCTTCTACCATAATAACACTAACACACACACTGCACACCACCACACTTTGTAACTCTTGCAACAAACGAGTCTAAGATAAACACTCTCACCTCTACTTCATTCCCTCCTACACACAACATACACTCTACTCATAAACACATCACCACCCCCTCTACGTCACAACCTCCTCTCACAACCAAGACTGCACAACCACATCCAGGGCATGAAACCTATACATCAGCACCCCTTTTCACTACACCTCGAAAGCAAAACATATCACACACACAAGCACACCTCATAATACTTACCATCACAAAATACATACATATACCCACCCACCTTTCAAACCACACAAAGGAACAAACTCCAATGCCAAGCTTTCACTGTTCCACCACACCTAATACAGATACAGCAATACAGCACCTCTCTTCTAACCGCCTCTCATCCATTGGACAATTTAGAACATTACTACATGACCCACATGCTGCACCACCTCCCCTGACTCATACACCTTCCGCCTTAAACACAGGCAAAAAATAAGCAATCAATCAATCAAGAAATTTGTATAGCGCACTACTCACCCGGATGGTCTCAAGGCGCTTGGGGTGGGGGTGGGGGGGAGGGAATGGGGCGGGGGGTGGGGGGGTGGGTGTCGTAAATAAAATTTACCAGAACATTTTTCTATACATTAAATATCAATAAGGATAGCTCATAAATGAGAGGCAGAGTCCGTGGTGTCCGAGTTCAAAAGGGCTTTATTTCAATGGCTCGAGCCAGGGGAGAATCGGGTTCCATCACCACTAAGGTTCAGGAAGGGATATCTAACGTTTTATTCACAGAGTACAATATATATATAGTCAAACCATACATTGAGTTCAATCCAAGAAAAGGCGGATCGCTCCAGGCGGAGCAAGAGAGAGATAAGAGCACATGGGCATAACAGAGGCGTGAAAAGAGGTGTTCACTAGATATGTCATAGGTGGATGGGTGCATAGAGGGGGTCTGCATGGGCAGCTGGAACCTTTACCCTACATGTTCGCGCAACTGGTCATGACGTGTAACTAACGTGTAACTGGGGACTGGAGACGAGCTGGGGGGAGTTGACTTTAGCACTAGAAGGGGAGTCTGGAATCTGGGATGTCAGAGCGACCTGTACCTATGGCGTATCTGATATCTTGTGTTTTTGAAGGATGTATTGTCTGAAGTAAAGATCTCTCGAGCAAAAGGCTGTTCATCAATAATGCTAGTGTATGCATATATTTCTTCGTGCGTTGCACGGGGGCCACGGGCTTCTATGGCAACGGGTTCAGTAAATCACGAAAAGGGAGACAGGAAGGCTAGGCCCTATGCTCTGCAGGCAGAATATGTTTACCTATTTCACTAGACTGGAATGTGTTTTTGCTGAGCTGAGCAGATAACTTGTAGGCAAAATACTGTCTTGGCAGGCAGGCAGGCCAGGCTGAGCCGGGCACCTCTCGGCTGAGCAGGAAGTAAGGGAAAGGTCAGGGATACATAACAGAGTATCAAGAGGAGGCTCAGAGCCTGAATTCGGGTCCTGGCCCTACGGAGCCACAAAACGGGTGCATCTTTAAACGTGCACCATGTAAAGACGTTGGCAACATAGGCCTAAAAGCCAATTTATTGTTGCTTTCATGGAGGACTGAATAACTGACATGTTAACGTTGGACGCAAATGCAAATGCGTCTTCATTTTCGGCCATGGAGGGAAAATGCATGGATGTCATGCACATATACTACACGTTGGGGTACACGTAGGGGACACATAGACCATTAAAATTCCATTTTCCTCATTCCCTCCTTGTTCCCTTCAAGAAACCTCAATATTCATGAGACCATCTATTTGCTCATCCTTTTTCATTCGTGCACGGGAACGTGGACGTGGAATACAGGCAGTGGCACACAGGCCGCAAATCGCAGGGCCACATTGTAGACAGAGACAGCAACTGAATACTACGAGCAGTATTATTCCTAGGAATGACAATACTTTCCATCCCCAGGCTGATATCACACTCCAGAGCCAACCGGACCAAGTCCAAGTGCCTGGATTATCTCGTGAGCTATTTTATGAAGTCTTGTTATTGCTGTATACACTGATGGTGCGTTATTTGGAATAAACACACAACAACTGGATCCGATGACTCTACAAGCTCCACCCCTATCGGCCAGGATGACGTCAAGAACAAGGCGGTTCTGAAGAACAACAAGTCTCATTGCAGACTGCTCTTCGGTTAAGTTTCCTAAGGCAAAGGTGGTCTCATTCACTACTGCTTCGAGGGTTCTGGTTAATTTACGTATTAATTTACTATTTTGCAGGGGACCTACAAAGAAAAAGAATCCTTTATTGAAATCTGTATATTGTTCCCACGTTGTCTCAGTCTGATCGACAATTGGGGGAAGGCCCCTCTTGTGTCTAACATGTACTAGTCTGGAATCTCGGTGATAATGGGATGGGGCTAGGAAAACAGGTGGCAGTAGGAATGCAATAAAACATGTTCCACCCCAATCTAAGGGCAGAAGTATATAGGCTGTCTGACCACAAATGAAATAGGAATGGCGGGAAGCTTTGAAAGTAGACTTTCCTTTATCATCGAATTCGACCACAGTATTACAATCACTATGTCCTAGGTACACTGAACCATTTTTCCTGACACATAATTCACCCTTTACTGGTAAGACTGTTATGAACGGTGAACCTGTATTTGTCTCGGACTGGGCATTCAGAACCATGAAGTTAATGGAAACATTTCCTAATTCGTACACTTCATTTTCTAGATCGGTACCTTTCCTTTGGGGAAGACCATCTTCGTCTGGAAAACATGCCTTATTCATAACCGTATTCAGGTTTCCCCATATCCAATCGCCCTGGGAAACTGTGGATCTACTGTCTAGTGATGACATTAAAGCAAACCAAGCTCCGCACGAACCATTGTATGAAAACGGATAAGGAAAAAGAGGCAGAACTCCCATCGTTTTCTGATAAGGTGGGAGTCGGCCACATACCCAGCAATTTGTGACATTGCTGGCCTGGTGAGAATGGTGTAACATACGAATAAAAGTGTTGTTGCGTAGTGCTAAGCGATAGGACAGTTCGTGGGGTGGCAGGTCGCTAAATGTGTGCTCTACAGTATCATTGAAAAATGAATGTATATGGGAACCAAGAGGAGGAAAGAAAACATGTAGCATCAAGCTTATACATATAATCGATATACTTAGAAAAAACATAATGATCAGAGTTATTATACATCTGCTACGTAAGTTTTTGCAGTATTTCTCTTTCATCTTTATTCGCCTATCTCTCTGACTGTTTGGGTCTACTGTCTTATACATGTCAGGAACCTGTCTAACCGCTTCACCCGAGGGGGACTTAAACAATTAAACACTGTCTGACTTACTAGACCGCAATTTTAATTTATATTCCTGTTGCGGAGTTTTCTCTAGCAAAGGGGGTTTAATGTCCATGTTCTTGGAACAGTTCTCAGAGTCTTTCATTGGACCAAATCCATGGAATCTCTTCACGTGGTGGGCATGGAGCCATCCTTTCCTTCCCTCAATCTTCACTGCCGTCCTTGTTGTTAGTAACACTAGTTTGGGCGCACGCCAGCGGGGCTCCAGAGGACTTGAACGGTCGAAGTTGCGGACCAACACCAGGTCTCCGGGAACAATTGCATGCGTTTTCACCTGGGTGTTTTCCGGGAAGGCAGCTGCAACCTGTGAACGACAAGATAGGAGTGCAGACATCAAGGAAGCCAGGTAATCTGTCAGCATATTACTGTCGACATCAGTTATACGTTTAGGCATGGGCGTACCCCACATGTTTGGCGGTCTCCCAAAAACAACCTCATAGGGAGACAATCCTGTTCTGGAATGAGCTACCATTCGCATGTAAAAGAGGGCAACCGGCAAGGCTACCATCCAATCCACGCCTTTTTCTGCACAGACCTTCGCTAACCTAGTCTTGAGAGTCTGATTGTGTCTCTCTACAAGACCTGCTGCTTCGGGGTGTCGTACACAATGGAACTTCCATTGGTATCCTAACAGAAGTGATACTTGTTTCATCAGCTCAGAAGAGAATGGCTGACCGTTGTCGGAGTATACGACACGGGGCAAGCCGTATCGCGGGAAGAATTCACGAACCAACTGCCTGGCAGTGGTTACAGCAGTGTAATCTGGGACTGGGTACGCTTCTGTCCATCTGGATAGTGCACATACAATAACGAGGACGTATTTGTATCCTCGACATCTGTCCATCTGAATATAATCCATCTGGAGGACTTCGAAAGGGTGGTCAGGAGGATAAAATCCACCTTGTTCCACAGGAATACCTTTGCCTGGATTGAACTGGCAACAGATCATACAGGTACGTACTTTCTGTTTTGCTGCTGCACGCAGATGCTTGTTAAACCAAATGTTCTGTATACTGTCTAGCATAGCTTTTTCTCCTAAATGTGCCGGACTATGTGCTGTATTTATGATAACTTGAACCATTGAGTCTGGTAGGAACCATGTAGTTTTGCCTTTTGTCATCCACCCCTGGTCTGTCTGGACCCCTCCTTGTTCAGTCCATTTCTTTATTTTGTCTGAAGTGGCATGTGTCTGAATGTCGAGTACGTCTTGTGAGGCATCTCTGACTGTCATGCAATTCGTCAGTGGCTGTACTTCAGTCTTTGTCATGTCGGTTGGAATATCTGTTTGAGTCTGAGCTGTAAGTTTTGCTGTTCGATCTGCCAGGTCGTTACCCTGGGAAATAGTGTCGGTGACTTTCGTATGTGCTTTGCACTTCATGATGGCTATGGCTGTAGGCAAATGTATTGCATCTAACAGGGCTTGAATGAGGGGACCATGCTGGTTCTTGGCTCCGTGAGAGGTCAGAAAACCTCTCTTGCCAGAGGACTCCAAAGTCGTGTACGACTCCGAATGCATACTGAGAATCTGTGTATATATTTACTTTCAAGTTCTTGGCTCGTATGCATGCTCGTGTCAGAGCGATGAGCTCTGCTGCTTGGGCTGACAGGGTGTCAATTCGATGCGTCTCTATGACTTCAGTATCAGTAGTCACTGAATATGCGGCCACTAACTCTCCTGTGCTTGTTCTCATGCATGAACCGTCTACATAGAGTGTCGGGTCTGAGTCTGGTAGTGCAATGTCTGTCAGGTCTTGGCTTGGCTTGGTGACGGTATTAACTACTTCCACACAGTCGTGTGGTACAGGGTCTGTTGTGCTCGAGGGCAAGAGTGTAGCAGGATTTAAGGTACTACATCGTCTGATCTCTATGTGTGGCTGGAATAATGTCAGTTCATAACCTGTCAGTCTGGCTATAGTCAGGTGCTGTGTCTGTGTTCGGTTCAAGAGAACTTCCACTGAATGTGGAACCTGCACTGTCAGGGAATGGCCTAACACTATGGAATCGCTTTGTCTGATTGCTAGAGCTGTGGCTGCAACTGATTTCAGGCACGCAGGCAGAGCCTGGGCCACTGGATCCAATGTACTAGAAAAATAAGCACAAGGCTTGTGTTTTCCTGCTTGATCTTGTGTAAGGACAGATAATGCTGTACCATTGCGTTCAGTGACAAACAGAGTAAAAGGCTTGCTGTAACATGGAGTCGCTAAAACTGGTGCTTGACATAGAGCTTTTTTCAATTCTTCAAATGCAAGTGTATGTTCCTGAGTCCATGGGAGGACAGTCTAAGTCGCTGCCTCCTGTGTTGTCAACTGTATGAGTGGTTTAGCAAGATATGCATACTGGGGAATCCATTGTCTGCAGTAAGAAGTGAGGCCAATAAAGGCTTGTACCTCCTTTTGTGTCTTGGGCTGTGGAAGGTGTACAATTAACTGGATGCGGTCTGGTGTAAGCTGTCTACCCCACTTGGACAGCAAGTGACCAAGGTAAACAACTTGCTGGACACAGAATTGTAACTTTGAAGGGGATACCTTGTGTCCCTTTTCTGCCAGAAAGTATAAGACTGTCGGTGATGCACGTTCACAGTCTAGTTCTGTTCGGGCAGTGATCAAAAGATCATCAACGTATTGGAGCAGTGCAGTGTCAGTAGGCATGTGAATACTGTCAAGTTGTCTCTTTAATGCTTGGCTGTAAATACTAGGACTTTCTGTGAACCCTTGAGGAGCCCTCGTAAATTTGAAGCTTCGTCCATTCAAACTGAATCCGAATAAGTACTGGCTCTCCGGATGTATTGGGACACTAAAGAAGGCGTTCTTGAGATCGATTACAGTGAAGAACGTCGCTTCAGAATCAATTGCAGTCAGGAATGAGGAAATGTCTGGGACTACTGGGTACTGTGGTATTATGCACTTGTTTAATTCTCGAAGATCGATCACTAATCTGTAGACTGGAGGTGCATTAGGGTCAGTTCGTTTAAGAATAGGAATAATAGGCGAATTACATACATTGGAGTCAGTTTCTACAACCACTCCTTGTGCAATAAGCTAGTCAACAATTTTCAATAATGCTACTACGGCATCAGGTGGTAACTTGTATTGTCGGATTCGTGGCAGTACAGCTCCTTGTCTGAGAGTGACACGGTGTGGCGTGATGTGCATGTAACCTACATCAGTCGGACCTTGTGCCCATAAATGCTGTGGTACATTCTGGAGTCTGGGATCAAAATCTCTCAACACATAATGTCCTTTTAAATCACGTAAAAACAATCTCACTCCTTCCGGAGAACAACAAATCACTGCTCCTAGTTCTTTCAATGTCTTTATACCAAGCAAGTTCTCTGGGCATGACTTAGTAAGTAACAGGTCTGTAGTACGGGACAATGGACCAACTTCTAGGGAAACTGGCTTTGACACTTTGTTAACAATAGGCTGTCCTGAAAAACCAAGGGCAACGTTCTGTGAGCCTGAGAGGGGTGCCCCTGGAACCTCGTCATGACTGATAGTAGTCCTGCTTGCCCCTGTGTCAATCAGAAATTTACTGTCTTTTCCCAATACACAACTATGTACATAGGGACCCTCTTGATCTACAGGAATCTCAATAAGGGGCAAGCCAACCTCCCTCTCTAGGCTATTTCATGAGTACTGTTGGTATTCTGGGTAGTCTGACTGGGCGTACTGGTGCATTTGCTGAGTGACATGTTGTGTGGCAGCTATCGGTTGAGGCACTGCTACTGTCTGTTGCGAATTCTGTGGCTGTTGGGTGTTCTGCGTGTTATCCTGTCTAGGAGGACGTGGTCTTTCTTTTGTCTTGCCTGTAACTATGTTCTGTTTCAGGACTGCGCACTCATTCACATAGTGACCTGGCTGTTTGCAATAATTGCAATTTCCCTTAGCAGGTGCCGTGCCCTGAGTATTCTTTCTATTTGCATTAGCTGGTACTGATTGTGCAACTAGTACTTTCATTTTCGTGTCTTTCAAACGTTTCTTTTCATGTTCCTGTTCTTCTCTAATTCTGTTCTGGTGGTACTGTAACATTTGCAACATTTGGGAAGGACAGGTACTCTCAACCTTCAGTGCTCTATTCTTGATCGGGGGTGAGGAATTCTCTACTAATTTGCTTACAAAAAGATGTGGGTATGATTCACTACTTGGCTTAAGGCCACTATTAATAGAAAAGCATTTCTCGAATCTCGAATAAAAATCACTAGTATCTTCATCTGGTTTCTGTTTACAGGCTGAAATAGCATCCCAATCCTCCTTTTTAGTAATCCATAATCTCGGCAGGACCTGTATCAGGAGTTCAGGTAATGCTTTAGCTAGATCCCCAAGACCTGTACCAGGGAGCCGCCCTTTATCCTCTGTTTCCAATAATGCCCAATTAATCTTTTTCTCCCCCAATTCCCAGTCTTTTTCTTTAAGCTTTTCATAAATACCTGCAGGTAACAGTACTTTCAGTAACTTAATAATATCAGCGTACGTGTAATCCCCTATGCGGAGAATGTCTTTTAATTCACGATGGAATCCCCCTGGATTTTTATCATGGCAGGGAAGCATCTTTTTCATTTCCAATATTTCCATTTTCATTAGGGGTGTGTAAACAAATGCTCGTTGAAGTGCACCATCATTGTCTTTTACGGGATGCACTTCTCGAAGGGGGTTCTGTCTGTCTATGTGTAAACCATGTCTGTCGTGGTGTGGGACAGGAATCATGCTCGTGGACAGAAAAGTCACATACTTATGTCGTTGGTCTAGAATTACATTAATTAATTCAGTACCTGCACTTGTCCGTCTATCGAACAGTATGTCGTCTAGTAATGTGTACAAGGGACCGGGATCAGCATATTGACTTTCATACAACGTGATCAGATTTTGAACCATGTAAATACCAGCTAAACGCTGTTCATTTGGAGAGAGACTCAAAAAGGTTTGAGCCACTACGTCACCATTATATATGTTGGAGTTAGACACCCATTGAACTGCTGACCGGGCCAATTCTTGTTCATGTGTGGTGTGGGGTCTGTCACACTCTACTCGTTTTTTCAGTGCGTTCTCAGTAGCTTGGAACAGATTTTCAAGAGAGAACCGTTCTTTTATAAGGTGTCCCTTCTTTTATAAGGGGTCCCTTCTTGTGGTAATCAAGACATATGGGCCTGTCGAATGGTCTTGCTCTACCTACATAAGCAATTCTATCGGTATTCTCGGTGTCATCCTCCTCTGAGGTTGAATCTTCTTTCTCTTCGGACTCTTTCTGGTGTATTTTTAAAATCTCTTTTCGTATTTTCCTATACATGCAGTCTGTCTTTCCCACTGTATCATGTTTACAGGCGGATATGTTGTCACTCCAATCAATCATACCTCTAGCTACTCCTTTTCCTGGCTGGTCTTGTTCCCTGATCAGACAATTTATAAAAAAACGTAGAATCATGTTTTTAACCTCTACCTTTCTATGTTTCATGGCATTCTCTATACTCTCTGGTCCTTCCCCCGTTCGAATGAAACGGTATATATTGTCTAAGTGTTCCTTCATGTCTGGTAATGGTAATAGATAATCCGTAGCTCGTCTTAGTCGGATTGAGTTCACTAACAGGGCACCTGCGCCTGGTACGGGATCGTATATACATTGCGATATTGGGACAGACATAGTCCTATAGGGTGATGTCATTGCCGGGGACGTCCGTATGTCCTGCAGTGATCGTGTTGGTGGCGGTGTTCGGGGTGCCGCTGCCCCTCCCACTGCCCCTTGTCCTGCGTCATCTGACTGTCCCTACGGCCTGAAGAGGCTGAGTCTGTGTGGGCTGAGTCTGTGATGCGGGTGGAGGGAGAAAAAAAGGATTGTTCGGGTTATTAACGGGACGAGGAGGTGGGGCTGCTGCGTTTACATAATCCGGAGCAGGCTCCGCTAGATAGGAAGAAATAAATGCCTCAGCTTCTGTCTGTTTATGCTGACGTACTTTGGTCGGGATCAGGGGTGGCGGCAAATTACTAGGTCCTTCCGCGAGGACAGGATACATACCCATGTTGAGGGCATTTTTCCCTCGGTCTACTTGTTCTCTCTGGACCCGCTCCCCCTCTTCCTTTAGTTCTTTTTCTCTGGCCTTTTCCCCAGCTTGTCTAGCTCTATCTGCTTTATTCATTTCTTTTTCGGTTCTCCTATGCGCTTCTTTACGCCATAATTCAATGGCGTCTTTCAGGGACTGTCTTGATTTCTTTTTCCATAGGGCTTCCTCTATTCTCATAATACATTCAGGATCCCATGTTCCTGAGGCAGGCCATCTATACTTTTCATCCAGATCTTTAGTGTAGTCCACCCACAAGTCTAAAAACAGAATGGCGTCTAGCCCGTGTTTCTGATACATAAAATGACCAGGAGTGTCTCTGGGCGGGACGGGAACAGCCTCTTCAAGTATCCCTTTCCTGGTCCCTATCTGACGTAATTTCGAAAACAGTGGCATGTTGGAACTAACTCAAACGAACACAATATGTACACAAGAATATACTGAGAACAACCATTCACACTACAACATTAAAACAGATACATCCTGACTAGTACATAGAAATATACGTTCTTTGAAAAACTTAATTTACTTTATGCACTGCAAAAACAGTACAGCCATACCGGTCTCGTAAGGAGACACGTCTTTACCGCATCCACAAAAGTGGACCCGTCTTTACAGGATCTGTGTACCCAGACCCGTCTTTACCGGGCTCAAATAAATGAACCCGTCTCTATGCGTTCCCAATAACGGTACTCACCGGGAAGCAGAACTGAAGGCCTCGGAAACTCGACTGGACTGCTACGACGTCTGATGCTGCGCATGCGCCTTGGATCAGGTGGGCCTCGGGATACCTCGGACCTTGCTCTCTGTGCTTGAGCTCTGGTCGGGATGGTCCGCAATCCTCACCGCCTCGTGTGGATGCCTGGTCGCAGTCTCCGTCTCCTCCGTGGGCCTGAGGGAGTAGGCAGGAAATCCCGCGATCGTGTACACATGTGCTCCGTCACGACTGTAGAAGGGGTAGAGGGCTCGACCTACATCACCGGCGAGTGGTGAAGGGGACTTGTCCCTATTCGGGCGCCAGAATGTCGTAAATAAAATTTACCAGAACATTTTTCTATACATTAAATATCAATAAGGATAGCTCATAAATGAGAGGCAGAGTCCGTGGTGTCCGAGTTCAAAAGGGCTTTATTTCAATGGCTCGAGCCAGGGGGAGAATCGGGTTCCATCACCACTAAGGTTCAGGAAGGGATATCTAACGTTTTATTCAGAGTACAATATATATAGTCAAACCATACATTGAGTTCAATCCAAGAAAAGGCGGATCGCTCCAGGCGGAGCAAGAGAGAGATAAGAGCACATGGGCATAACAGAGGCGTGAAAAGAGGTGTTCACTAGATGTGTCATAGGTATGTCATAGGTGGGTGGGTGCATAGAGGGGGTCTGCATGGGCAGCTGGAACCTTTACCCTACATGTTCGCGCAACTGGTCATGACGTGTAACTAACGTGTAACTGGGGACTGGAGACGAGCTGGGGGGAGTTGACTTTAGCACTAGAAGGGGAGTCTGGAATCTGGGATGTCAGAGCGACCTGTACCTATGGCGTATCTGATATCTTGTGTTTTGAAGGATGTATTGTCTGAAGTAAAGGTCTCTCGAGCAAAAGGCTGTTCATCAATAATGCTAGTGTATGCATATATTTCTTCGTGCGTTGCACGGGGGCCACGGGCTTCTATGGCAACGGGTTCAGTAAATCACGAAAAGGCAGACAGGAAGGCTAGGCCCTATGCTCTGCAGGCAGAATATGTTTACCTATTTCACTAGACTGGAATGTGTTTTCGCGGAGCTGAGCAGATAACTTGTAGACAAAATACTGTCTTGGCAGGCAGGCAGGCCAGGCTGAGCCGGGCACCTCTCGGCTGAGCAGGAAGTAAGGGAAAGGTCAGGGATACATAACAGAGTATCGAGTGGAGGCTCAGAGCCTGAATTCGGGTCCTGGCCCTACGGAGCCACAAAACGGGTGCATCTTTAAACGTGCACCATGTAAAGACGTTGGCAACATAGGCCTAAAAGCCAATTTATCGTTGCTTTCATGGAGGACTGAATAACTGATATGTTAACATTGGACGCAAATGCAAATGCGTCTTCATTTTCGGCCATGGAGGGAAAATGCATGGATGTCATGCACATATACTACACGTTGGGGTACACGTAGGGGACACATAGACAATTAAAATTCCATTTTCCTCATGGGGGTGGAGTGGGGGGGGGGCTGGGGGGGGGGTGGGGAGAAGGAGGTCTGCTTCTGCTCGAGCAGCCAGGTCTTGAGTTGCTTCCTGAAGGAGAGGTGGTCTTGGGTAAGATGGAGGTGGATGGGGAGGGAGTTCCAGGTCTTGGCTGCCAGGTAGGAGAAGGATCTTCCTCCCATGGTTGCTCTGCGAATGCGAGGATCGGTGGCGAGGGCATGGTTGGTAGATCGTAGCTGGCGGGTTGGAGTGTAGGTCAGGCGGTTGTTGAGGTACCTTGGGCCCAGGTCGTGGAGGGCCTTGTGTGCGTGGGTGAGGATGCGGAACGTGATTCTTTTGCTGACGGGGGGCCAGTGCAGGTCTCTCAGGTGTCCTGGGATGTGGCTGTGTCGGGGGATGTCCAGGATGAGTCGTGCGGAGGCGTTCTGGATGCGTTGGAGTCTTTTCTGCAGTTTGGCTATGGTTCCCGTGTAGAGGGTGTTTCCGTAGTCCAGTCGGCTGGTGACGAGTGCCTGGGTGACCGTCTTCCTGGTTTCGGTGGGGATCCAACGGAAGATCTTTCGGAGCATGCGTAGGATGTTTAAACACGATGATGAGACGGCGTTGACTTGTCTGGTCATCGAGAGGGAGGAGTCCAACATGAATCCCAGATTGCGTGCGTGGTCCGTTGGTTTGGGTGCGCTGCCCAGGGCCGGGGGCCACCAGGAGTCGTCCCAGGCAGAGGGTGATGATCCCAGGATGAGGACTTACGTCTTGTCTGAGTTCAGTTTCAGGCAGCTGTTCTTCATCCACTCGGCTACGTCTTTCATCCCTTCGTGTAGGTTGGATCTGGCTGTGGCGGGGTCTTTGGTGAAGGGTCCGTGGGTGTGTCCTGGAGTGGCTCGGTGGCGGCCGGTGTTGAGTGCGCTGAGGGCGGTGGCGTCGTACGTCCGGCGGGTGGGTTGGCATCGGCGGGGGCCAGGGGGTCTGACGCTGGGCGCGGTCCAGGCGCGGACGGGCGCAGACGGGCTTACCTTTGGCGCGCCCACTGCACGTGAACGCTGCGCGCACGCGCAGACTCTGCCATAAATGGAGAGTGGGGGGGCGGAGCGAGGGAGGTGCAGCTGGGAGGCTGGAGCGGGGTGGCAAGTGAGGAGGGGAGCGGTGCTGGGATGCTGGAGGGGACGGGGTTGGGGCCGCGTGGGAGCAGCGGCTTGGAGCGGGGGAGGAAACGGCGATGGGGTCACACTAACTCAATCAGGGACACAGCGGAGGACAAGAGGGGACAAATACTGGCACAATACAGGTCCTGGCAAACTAATACGGGCAGAAACGGGCAGAGGCGCGACAGAGGGCGAGAGCAGGCACAAAACAATACAGATACTGGCACAATACGGGCAGATACGGGCACAATACAGTACAATGCGGATACTGGCAAACTTACGAAATACAGATACAGCGAGATCAGGGGCAACACAGGCTCAAACAGGCAACTACCCTTGTCCTCTCCGCCCTTAGCCTCCACGCCCGGGCTGAGACGCCCTAAGCCTGGTCTCTTTTATAGCCCTACTAATCACGTGACCCAGTCAGCCAATGGGAACCCTAGCCCTAACACTATCCAATCACAACACTAGCCCTAAAATCTAGAACCAATAGGAGACCAAGACCTTACAGCCAATCTTAGTCCTAGTCCAAGCACCCAATCGGTTTTAAAAACCCTGATCTCTACGTCCAATAAAGGCCTTAGCCCTACCAGTAGTCCCACCCAAGTCCAAGCAGCCAATGGTACAGGTAGCCCTAGTCCCTACTTCCAATAGAAAGCCTAACCCTACTCTTAGTCCCACAACTAATCCAACAACCAATCACACCAGAAGCCCTAATCGCTACTTCCAATGAAAGGTCTAACCCTAGCCCTAGCCCCCACCCCCTACTCCCAACAACAATAACATAGGAAGCCCTAGTCCCTACTTCCAATAGAAATCCTAACCCTAGCCCCAGTCCCAACCCTACAATGACTGAAACACAGACCCAGAAACCAATCGGATCCCTCAAATACCCAACCAATGAGGAAACTAACCCAAACCCAATAGAAACATCAGATACAACCACCAATCAGTGTACGCATGTGCCAACCACTAGCAGACTATATAAGGTCCCAGCGACCTCTGACAAGGTTTGCTGTCCAGGGAGTTGGAAGCTTCTTCTCCTGTTCAGAATCTCCTAGGAGACAGACAGGCTGAATCCACACTTTGGACTTCTGCAAGTAAAGGCTTCACTAACTCGAAATCGAACAATACTGTTTGAAGAAAACTTTACTCCCCCTGCTGGTCAAAAAAACGAAGTGCACAGGCCCGTGTAAATACAGTTTAAACAGCTCACAGAAGCACCCTCTGATGTAAAATATCCCTGTGGGGGGGGGGGGGGGGGGCTGATTTCACTGGCTTGTGAACACAAAATGGTGGCTGGGGGTGAACTGTTTAACACACAGGCCTTAGCACAGAGCAAAGGAGACATTTGGAGGGAAAACAGATTTGTCACCAAGGAATGAGAGGGACAAACTACAGAGGTTGGACTGCAAATCCCACAATTCAACAAGTTAAATGCAAGCAATCATGGGCAGGGAAAACCACAAGTTTAAAACACAACAGGTGATTAAAATTGCAGTTTTGACCTGCCTGTGATTGCATAACTGTAACAACCACATGCAAAGACAGTAATCACAGAAAGGGGAAATCGTTTTTTAAACAACTTTTGTTTTGGGAAGAGACAGCACTAGTCTGCCTCCTTACCACTTCATGGACTCTTCTCACTGTAATCTGGGGCACAGGTATGCTGCAATTCACAAGATGGAGGAGAATGATTTGGGGTGCACCCAGCAAGGCCTTAAGGGGCCTGGGCTGCTGTGAGAGGAGGGCTCAGACTTGCCTGGTAGCTGAATAGCCAATGGTCTGCTGGCCTGGTGGTGGGAGCTGGGCAGCTGCTTCTCCTGTTCAGAATCTCCTAGTAGACAGACCGGCTCAATCCACACTTTGGACTTCAGCAGGTAAAGGCTTCACTAACTCGAAACCTAAAAATACTGTTTGAATAAAACTTTACTCCCCCTGATGAGTAGATATATTCATACTTTGCATGCAGGGTTAAATGCGTGAGTGTAACATACGATTTCCTGACAGGTTCAATACACAGTGACCACAAGCACTATGTCAGTCACCCAAAACATACAGATGGAGGGTTATTTACACTGCCCCCTTTTGTTTGTGAGCCCAATACAATATACAGACTGGGGCATTTAATGTGACTTCTTACAGTGTCACATACATTTCTGTAACCCATTGTTACATTCACTTTCCATGTTTAATGTGTTATTTCACCCTTGGACACTGCAGTAACCCCCCCCCGCTCTATTCCACTAGTTCGTCCCTGACTTTGGAACGCCGAGCCTCAGGTGGCTAACGCCCGTTGGGTGGATGATCGCCGGCTGATGGTCCTGTACAGTGGAGAGCTTTGGTGTTGGTGATGCATTAATCTAGTTGATGGCGGGAGAATCGAGTGACTTTTAACACACCCATCTCAATATAAAGACTAGTTATTTTTTTATTTTCTGCTGTTAGGGAGGTTGCAAAACACTAAGCAATTCTAGTGACAGTAATTTACATATGGAGACCAAGGAGCAAAATGTGATCAAACAAGATAAAAATAGATCACATTATGAGAAGCAAAATCTGAGAGACTGGGAGGGAAACCACCTTCCTCCCTTGTTTCAGAAGTTTGAAAACATTTCTGCTCTTCAGCGCTTAATTTTCTCCTAATGAAGGTGCTCATATATTTTCACTCACACAAACCTCTTTTTAGGGTGAACAGTGAGCTACATAATTGGGCGTTTAGAATGGGTAACGGTAAGCTCACTGGGGGTTTTGCCCCCAGATTAAGGCACAGATTGCTGCATAAAAAACAAAGTGGTCACAAAAATGGGCAAGTAACTGAAAGGTGTTTACATTTGCACAAAGACCTAATATTTGCCATGTGGGAGCACAAAATTAATGAAACTGTAAGATCCTGGTAGCATATATATGGCCTTAAGTGAAGGGCATCGACTACCCATGACTACGAGTTGCCCTCTGATGTATCACTGAATGTGTGAAACGAATTTCCCCAAATTGCTGCCCATAGCAAGACAAAATTCACTTACACCTGGATTTTCTCAACACCCGGAACTGTAACCAAATTCCTCACCAATATGGCGTAGCATGAGTCTTGAGATATAAACCCCCTTATCATGGTCATGCGCTGTCACTTTAACAGTGATGACCTCCTCAGATAGGTTGATTAGTTCACAGCCAATGAGCTTCCTGAGAAATAGCTTCATGCAAATGGTTTCAGGTGGCGATGATGGGGAGCATCCCTGTCTGGTTCCATCGCCCATTCTGAAAGAATCTAAATTGAATTTGTTGATCATGACCATGGCCTGTCAATGTTTGTACAGAAACCTACTTCACCCAATAAGTTTACCCTAAACACATTTTCAGATGCCATTTCTGTTCTTAGGAACATGATAGATGAGTGTTTGTGCGGCACTTGAGCCCCCTCGAGGAGGGGTGTTGCCAAGTTAGAGTGCAACGTGGGCCCTTCCCACACAATGAATCCATGTTGCCTCGGGTCCCAGTTTGGGGCTCAAGCCACCGCCCATGCAGATAAAAATGTAAAATGTTGTTTCATTTCAAAACGTACAGGACAAAACGGGGCAGAAAGACCTATAATTCGAGAGGTTTTTGCTTCTTAAAGAAGAGGCCTTCTTGTGTCATTCTATGGTGATGGCTCCTGACCTGTTGCTGTGACCTCTCGTCATTCTAGGGCGATGATCCCAAACCTTATGATGTGACCTCTTGAAGAAAGTTTTTAGAAAATCTGGATCAAACGCACTGGGAGTTCCTTGCACTGCTTTCCCAGAAGGCCACCTGGCCCAGCCGCCTCTTTTATATCTTTAATTTTGAATCTGAATTTAAGATAAAGTCCGTGTCTGGATCCAGAGCCACAAGATTAACACCCATAAAAAGCAAAGATTTTGGTAGCAGATTTGTAGAGCATAACTTCCAGCTTAGTTGTAATCGTTTTAATAATATTGCACAAATGCCACTCCTGGCCAAAAGTGCAAGTTTTATCTCCAAGTTCAGTTGGGCGCATCCTTGCAGGTTAGTTCTGCCTACAGGACTCCTTCAAGCTATTGACACTTTCACAATATCCTGGTGTATTCTGCTTACAGTGTCACAGGGACGCCACGCACCCATTCCAATATGCAGGTTAGTTCTTCCTGCAGTGTTGCATGCATGTCAGTGACCCATCCCAATATAAAAGTCAGTTCAGGCTACGGTATTGCACGTATGCCTACGTTTGGCCTACGGTGTTGCATGCACACCAGGAACCCATCCCAATATAAAAGTCAGTTCAACGTATGGTGATGCACGCATGCATATCTGTAACCCATATAAATATACAGGTTAGTTCAGGTTAGTTCAACAGTATCTCTCCTTTCTGATGATGGATTCATAATATACTGGCCAGTGCTGCTGAGACTGCCCTATGTGTGCTAGGGATGGAGTCCTAATATACCAGCAAGTGCTGCTGAGACTGCCCTATGCGTGCTAGTGATGGATTCATAATATACCGACCAGTGCTGCTGAGACTGCCCTATGTGTGCTAGTGATGGATTCATAATATACCTGCAACTGCTGCTGAGACTGCTAGTGATGGATACATACTATACCGACAAGTGCTGCTGAGACTACTGTGTGTGCTAGTGATGGAGTCCTAATATACCGACTAGTGCTCCTAAGACTGCTGTGTGTCTGCTAGTGATAAATTCACAATATACCGACAAGTGTTGCTGAGACTGCTCTATGTGTGCTAGTGATGAATTCATAATATACCATCAACTGCTGCTGAGACTGCCCTGTGTGTGCTAGTGATGAATTCATACTATACCGACAGGTGCTGCTGAGACTACTGTATGTGTGCTAGTGATGAATTCATAATATACTGGCAGTGCTGCTGAGACTGCTGTATGTGTGCTATTGATGGATTCATAATATGCCTGCAGGCATGTCCAGGATATTCACAAAGTACAAGTCAGGACTATTGTCTTTGACTAGAATGTGACAATCATGTAATCAAAGCCAACGTGCTTTGTCATTAACATCAGGTCTCTGCCTAAGAGACCAATGAGATTTGCAGGCAGGCATAAATGAGTAGCCAAAAGTCTTTCCCCGGTATCAGACCCTGTGTGTAGGCTTAGAGGCAGACTGGGCGACTGGGCCACAACTGTGGGGGTTGAGGTCATTTGCTGCTGTAGTCTTTGGATCCTTTCTGCTATTGTTCTGCAAACTGGACCAAGTCTGCCCTTTCCGCACCTTCTCTTGAGGGTGACGAGAGCGAGCACTCAAAGGCTTCTCAGGGAGGTAGTGTGGATCAACATACAGACACTATAACTTATTGTTTAACCCATTTATTATGCTTAGGAAAAAAAGTACTTTAGTCCAGCAGCCGTTCCTTTATTGGGGTGTGGGGCCATTACCCCCTTTCTATTTTGATGCCCCCAGGCCCCGCAATAAATGTTTCCTATCACAGCAGTTCAGCGTGTTGATTTTTATTTTATTTTTTGCCGCAGTGCGTGCGGCATTGCTCGCCAAAGTTTGCCTTTACAGCCTGACAGGCAGATGTTGGTGGGGAGCTTCTGACAGACCGGTTTAGCTGCCGCCCTGCTTGGGTGAAGTGCGCATGTCTGGTTGGACGGGTGCTGTACTCTGACCATCCCGACATGCCCACTTGAACTCCTGCCTACCTGTGCAATGTAGGAGCCTGGGAGTTTACAGGTACAGTCCTCAGGTCTCCTAAGGAGCGGTGGCAGCGCCTGACTGAGCCAATCCTCATGCTGCTCTCTTGCGCTGTTTAACAGCAAGTGAGCAGCGTGTACATTGGCTCCGGAGTCACGGGTGGGACCGGAGGTTGGGCTGAGCTGGTCACAACCTCCAATCACGCCTCACCAGGTGGAGGCATAGTCATGAGGGATCATCAGTCCGGTGAATGTCACTCTCTTATTGCGTGTATGTCGCGGTGGAACTCCGTTGAGGCTGTGGGAGGTAAGTACTACTCACTGTGAAACACTGTGTTAAGCACTATGTGTACTTGTGTGTGTGAGTGTCTCACTGAGCCCTGCCTTCCAGCACAGCCCAGGCTGAAAATGCAACAATTGGGTTTCTTCTCCCTAAAGCTCCTTCCTCAGCCCCCCGTCCACCCCTGGTCTGTCTGAGAGACAGGGAGAGCGGAGCACAAGCTGGGGGGGGGGTGCAGAATGTGCTGTGTGTGAATGAGAGTGATTCACCTCGCCAAGGTGGGGCCCTCAGAACAGTGCAGGCCTACTGGCGCAGGCTTCCGTGGATCATTCAGCAGCTCAGGGCACATAGTGCCAATATTGGCAACACTCCCAATTCCCATACAGCAAAATACACAAATAAACCACACAATACCTTGTTTGTGGAGGAAATTGCTGCAGGTTTGTTTGCATAACAAGTATGCCAACATGGTGGGTTATCTTACGGGCGATCCAAGGGCAGGCCAGTCCCTATGCCGCCTGATGAACTCAAATGCCGCTGTCGCCAATTGGTGGTTACCAATTTTGGGAGGGACCACCCCTCCCAGCGGTGGGCCGCCAGTCCACGCCCTTACTCACGCCCCCAAAGGGGCTGCGTGTTACAGGCAGCCCCCGGTTGTGCAGGCCCAAACAGGCCATAGGACTAACGGGGCGCCGCCGCTCTTCCAGGGGCCAACGCGAGGACATCCCTGGGGCCACTTGGCTTTGCACCCTTGTTGTGCTCCTGCATAGAGTACCCTTCTGTACCTTCCAGCCTCTGGATCGCCCTGTAACTCCTCCACAGCTCTGGGTGTGGCCACAGTCACACCAGTGCCCCCCACCAAGGCCGCATTCCTACTTACATCCTGCTGCTTCCAGAGCCTCCCCCAGGACCAGCAAGAATATGTCCATGCCCACCCTTGAAAGATGCAACCCTTCAACATCCAAGCATCCCGTTGACTTGGCGTGCAGTAGCCCATGTCTGATAAAGCCAAATCCCCTTTGCTCTGTAAATTTACACATGTCGCTGTTCACCCACCTGCGAGATATCTCCATGGCCTCCCCTGACCGCGGTACTTGCCAAACTAGGCGCAGTGTTATTTTAGACCTCCGCAGTTCACATGACCCCAACTGGTTGCTCAAATGACACATTGTGTCCCTCATCTTTTGCAGCAGTACTTCCTCCCCAGTGAAGTCAGGTCATTCCCACCCAAGTGTATGACCAGAACGTGGGGCAGAGCGATACCCCCCCACACCCGAGTCTCTGCTGCAGCTTCCTCATCAAACGTTTCCATCACATCCCCGGGTAACCTAGCCACGTTATCTCAGTGCCGGAAAAGCCATGTTGCCACTTCCTGCTCGCAGCCTACCGAGACACTCTAGTGACACACGAATGGCCAATCACCCAGACCTTGGTTCCTGGCAAATAAAGAGATGTTGTGTTTGCAAAGTTTTATTAATATTCGACACACTCTACTTCACTACATTGCACATCAAAAACACTGCAAATTCACCTGCCTCAGGGGCCCCCCGTGGTACCCCATTGTAGTCCTCCATACCCTTGCCCGTGAACAAGGCATTGTATATCTCTTGAAGCATTGAAACTCCCAGCGCCCCACCTACTTGATGCGCTCGGTCGGCAAACCTGCAAGGAAGGCCGTGGTGGCCGGCCCGATCCTGAAGGAATGATTACAGAACCTCTTGCTCACCCCTGTGTGGCCTGACTGTTGTAAACAAGACTGCATGATGTGGCTACTTGGAACTTCATGACCGGAGACCCGTCCTCATGCATGAGGAGGTACCCTTCAACCCCAGGGCGAATTGCTAAATAGGCGGAGACCAGGACCACTGGGCAATACACTGCCTCGCCCAGCCTCTGTAACAGGACCACTCTCCCTTCCTCTGCCTGGTCCGTTTTCGACCGCCTCACCACAATCCTGAGGCAATTTGTGAATATTGTAACATCCTTGATGTCCAGTGCTGCCAGAGAAGTATCCAACTTGGACCTAGCCACTAGTTCCCCAATCCTAAAGAACCCAAAGTAGGCCAGGGTAAAAGTGGCTGAAAATAGGGATACTTCAAACACAGAGCGGGTGGCCTTGGGCAGGCAGTCCAGCATCCCCTGCAGGATAGAGAAGTCAATAGGAGACCTATTATCCGGGGCCCGCGGCTCGCTCCTAGCCCACCCCTTGTGTTCCGCCCTGATCAAAAAGGATTTCATGGGGTCGGCCTGTCCTCTTAACCTGGCGTGGTGGCTGATTACCGACAGGTGACCCGGGATCCACGGGTGGGTTTTCCCACTATGTCTGGCCCACACAATAAACTCTTGTACTCTTAGTTCCAAAGGTGACCCCACCGCATCCCAGGCTCCCACGGTCGCACATAATCTGCCCACACAAGCCTAATAGCGCTTCCTCGTGCTCGGTGCCAGGGACATCTCACCTATTCACCTCAGAAGGAACCATACATGCTGGAGGAAAGGGGTCATCTCCTCTCTGGGGCCACGTCTCCCGGAACCAGCGCCACTGAAAACGAGAGGGAGCGTCAGCAGCTACGTTCTGCACCCCTTGAATGTGGCGAGCCCTGCAGTCCACATTGTTCCTCAGGCATGCCCTCACTAGCTCCCTCAACAGGCACAATACCAGCAGGCATTTAACTCCCATTCGGCTGATTGCTTGAACAACTGCAAGACTCTCATTGTCGCCAGTACAAGAGGCCACAGGTGGCAGGCTACCACTATGGGGAATAGTTCCAAAACAGTTACCTTGGACGTAATCTTCTTTTTATGCCAAGAGTTGGACCACCTCTCAGCACACCAATCCCTGTCCAAGATTGCCCCGAACCCCTCCCTTCCTGCCGCGTCTGTGAACAATGCCAATTCTGCGCTGTTTGCCCAAGGTGCTCGCCAGATGACTGCCCCGTTGAAATTCTCCAGGAAGTCCGTCCACATATGCAGGTCCTCTCTCATGCCCCTGCTCAGTTTCACCATGTGGTGCTTCCTTTTAACTGCTGCAGTGGCTCTGGCCAGTCTATGCACAAAGACCCTCCCTGCGGGGATGACCCTGGCAGCAAAGTTGAGCTTCCCTAGAAGGCTCTGAATGAATGCTAGAGGAGCTTCTCCATCCCTACAGCTAGCTGGATTTGCTGTCTTAGGTCCCGTACCTTGTCTGGAGGCAGCCTGGATTCCCCTGCTAGAGTGTCTAGTTTGACACCCATGACAGTTGGCACCCGTGCAGGGCTTTTTGTCTTCCCTGGCGCCAGTGGGACCCCGAGGTACTCCGCCAATATCCCAAAATCCGCGAGGGCCTTCTTGCAGCCCTCCCGTCTTATGAAGAGGAAATCGTCCAGGTAGTGGTTCACCCCTTTTACCTCAAAGGTTTCCTGTAGAGCCCACTGCAAGAAGCAACTGAAGGCCTCAAAGTAGGCACATGAGACCGCGCACCCTATGGGCATGCACATGTCAGAAAAGTACTCGCCGTCTAGCCTGAAACCCAGAAGGTGTTGGCTGCTTGGGTGAAATGGTAGCAGGCGAAAAGCAGATTCAATGTCCGCCTTTGCCAACCAGGCCCCCTTGCCCGCCCTATAACACAAAAACGCTCAAGGGTCAGAGCTATAATGACCGGCACAAATTTTCACTCTTGGTAATCCCTATTTAGCAAATGGTTCCTCGTGCGACAAGGTCGAGGATGTGACCCATATACATCCCCTGATAGTGACTAAAATCTAGCACCAAGTTCTCTGCGTCTTGCCTGACAGTGATTGCGTCTAGGGTCCCTGCCTGCCCGCCTCCCGCTGCCTAACTCCTTGTAACATCGCGGAGTAGGGCCGCCGAGTGGAGTGTGGGCGGGGCATAAGAACTACAAGCCCCAGCAGCCCTAGCGGCACCCAGGGAAAGCTTTTCACGCCAGGAGGCGCTTAAAATCAACGTCACCCCGGTCGAGCGGGGGAATCTATCTAGCACCAAGTTCTATTCGTCTTGCCTGACAGTGATTGTCCCAACTTCAAGGAAGAACTACGTCTGGGGTCCCTGCCTGCCCGCCTCCCGCTGCCTAACTCCTTGTAACATCGCGGAGTAGGGCCGCCGAGTGGAGTGTGGGCGGGGCATAAGAATTACAAGCCCCAGCAGCCCTAGCGGCACCCAGGGAAAGCTTTTCGCGCCAGGAGGCGCTTAAAATCAACGTCACCCCCGTCTCGCGGGACGCGGGCGGGACGCCGGGCGAAGCCCGGGCCAAGGGCGGGCCTGTTTAAGACCGGGTAAGACTGGACTGGGCCACCTTATTAACATTCCACTACCGAGACTTTGCACCCTGTATCACTTGTATATGCTCAATTGCCAAATCTATTTGTCTAACTTATTGTTGGCAAGAGGGCTTCCATTAATCACTAGGTATACGTTATTACTACCTTCTCTTATCCCTGTCTATTGTATTACACACGCTGATTCCTACCACTAATCATGAGTACAAGGGGAAGTAGGAGCAAAACGGCTCAGGGTGTAGGCCAGATTACAGGCCCGATCGATCAATTCATCACGAGGGCAAATGAGGCGATAGACCAGGGCATCATTCTGTTGGAAAGAAGGGTTTCACAAGACCTAGCTATAGCACCAAGGTCCTCAATGGGCCCCTTGGCGTCAGCCAGAACTCCAACCCAGTCAGGAGCAATTGGACCACTCCTGTTGGAAATCCCCGCAGACATTCATAGCATCCCTAATAATGTAGATCTATCCGCATCCCAACTTACAATGGATTCAGAGATAAGGGAAGATTTAGAGAAAACTCCTGTCTTGGTTATGAGTCCAACCCAAATAGTACCCCCAACCCAAGTAGAATCCCCAAAAAAGCAGGAAACGGGGAGGAGGGAGGGAGCCATCCCAAAACAAAGTAAGAAGAAGAAAGAGCTCAAACAACAACCCACCAAAGCCTCTGCAAAGAACCAAAGACACCGAAACTCCCCCCAAAACAAAATGACTTAAATTCTACAAACACATCTATAGTCAACCTCTCTCCAACACCGCCTAACGCAGATGCTACAGGTGGGGGGTTGAATCTATGTGAATCAAATAAACAGCTGCTAGCCAGCATCGGGGAGTTGATTAAGATTCATCTACTACCAATGGAGCGAACTCTAATGAACATTGAAAAACAAATAGCCAAGCTGACAATCCATCCAAACAACCCGACCAATTCAAAAGCTTTAGGAGTCACTAATGTGGGGGGTATTAAAGGCCTCACTACACAGAAACATCTAGGGCCAACAATAAAAACTAAAACACCTTCAAACATGCCCAATGCACAAGAAAAACCAAAAGTAGTTCAGGATAACACACAGATAATACCTGATATCCCTAAAGGACCCACTCGGGCAGAAAAACAAAAGCCAACGCCATCTAAGACACCAGTACCTCAACCTGAGGGAGACAAAAAAAAGGGAGGGAGGTTTAGGCGTACCATCGATCTCCCACCAGAGGCAAGCCCTTTCACAGTGGTCCTCACAGGGGTCCCAGAACTCCCCGAAAATGTGAGAGAATCCACTTGGTCTTTAAAAAATAAAGTTCAGCAATGGCTTAGCACAAATAGACCGCTTCCCCCCCCCCCTATCGTAGTAGTAGAATTTCTATGGTGCGCAGGGGGACTGTATCATTATACATTTTGATGACCCAGGTACAGTCGGATATATTTGCTCATGGCCAACACTGGCAAAAAAAGAAGGAATTGATGCAAATCGTCTATCCTTCTTTTACCCTCCAACATATGCTTATGACCAAGAACCCCCGTATAACTGGAACCAATGCTCTGAATGGAACTGGAGCCAAGTAGACCCCCGGAATAGGAGAAGGGACTGGGAGGCCTGGTCCTGGAATCCAAGGAGAGACCAATCCTATATGGAGGGCTGGAGAGGCATACCAACTAGCAACGGATTTACATGTCTAGAAATGGTAGACTGACCATCACCAAGCTTAATACCTACCGAGATAGATGCTATAAACCCCAGGACGCCCATAGCCCAAAGGGGAATCCGTACCCAATCAAACGAGAGGACTTGTCCTTCATCCAAACATAAACTAGGGAAAAATAATACTGATCTGTCTATCGACCAAGAACCCCCAAGCCCGCACCCATTAGTAATAAGTAATGTATCTGGGGGGACTAACATTCTAACCAATAACAGGGGAGACGAGGAAGTCTTATCGGATGGCAATCGAAATAAGTTTCTAGCCCAAAGAGAGAGTGCAGGAAAAAATGGGAGCTCAATCCAGTTAAGAGTGGGGTCAAGTCAAACGGGGCCAACTCGAAAAGGTTCCAGGGACAATCTGTCCATTGTAACATGGAATATTGCAGGACTTTCCAAAAAAGCCACAGACCCAACTTTTTTGAACTTTGTCAATATTTTTTCGACTTAATATGTCTTCAAGAATGTTGGGATCTGGAGCCTACCAACTTAGATGGCTTTAACACTAATTTTACTCCGGCTATACAGACTAGTAAAGGTAGGAGCTCAGGCGGTCTCTGCATGTATGCTTCAAATATGGCAAACATGGCAGTAGAGAGTCTGGTTTCTGAGCAGGATAAGAATAAGAATAAAAACAAAAACAATAAAATTGGACACTCAATCCAGGCATTCATAGTGAATGGGAAAGGGGCCCATAGTTTCTTGTTGATAAATTTATATAATAATATCGTGAGGGACGACCAAGTAGAATTTATGGATGCTATCAAATTCCTTGACGTGGGGAAAGGGAAGGGATAAAGTGGAAAGATGTGCCATAGTGATGGGCGATTTTAACTGTCATTTATGCCCCCACAGTGGATCGAATGTTTGTGATATAAGAAGCCTTAATGGCGAACCAAGCACCCACTTCGAACATACCCACCTTGGAAATTTAATGAACAAATTAATGCATGATTGGGACTTAGGCTTTGTTAATGAGCTCACCGAGCTAATGGTTAATTTCCAACCCACTTTCCACAGGAGGGGGACATATTCTTTAATAGATTTCATGCTGATGTCCAATAGCCACTATCGAAGTGCTATGGCTTTTAAAAATGAGGACATCGCCATGAGCGATCACTATCCGATTAGTGCAAAATTTGATGCAGGCCTTAGGGTCAGTCAGACATCGGATTTGACGGAAACCTTACACTGTCACTCGATCTCCCTGGCACGTACAAATGGTTACTCTATAAAATGGTCCAAGGTAAACCCGAATTTCTGAAGATCTGATCATGGAGGATCTTGATCAATTTGTGATATGCCTTGAACCTCTTAACCCGTGCGCAGTAAAAGCGGCCTTTGGAAAAATAGCAGCCACAATCAAGAAAAACTTGATAAGGAAGCAAAGAGAAGATGACAGGGATAAGTCTGTGGGTTGGTTCAACTCTGAATGTTCAAAAGCCCATAATACCCTTAAAGACACATTAAAAAGAGTACCCAACTCGACTGGTATATAAACAGTCAATTAAGAAACGAAAAAGGGAACTGAAAGATGCCGCCTGGGAGGCGCTACTAAAAGCTAGCACCTTGAGGGATAATACGGCCTTCGGGAGGGAAGTGAACGCACCTTTTTTTAGGGAGAGGACGACAGACCTCCTAGAAATTGCTATAACAGAGGACGTCTGGATCAACCACTTCACAGATTTATAACCTTCTGTGAACCCCCCCAGCAATAATGACCCATCTTCCTTGTTGGTGTACCGCTGAAGGAGGGGAATGATGTTGTTGTTGTTGTTCATGTTCACTGGGGATGGGCCTTTGACTCCGCAAACGGGGGTTGTAGCGCTGTGGATTGCGGGAAAGACGCTCAACAGGGCTGGCGAGGCATGTACGAGAGAGGCACAGCACAATGAGTCACGGGGGGACTGGGTCCTAACTTAACTGGCGCCTGCCATGTCCAGCCTGCCGGGACCAGCGGGTTTCCTTGCCTGCTTGGAATGACAGGAGACCGAGGGGTGAGGGCCACCACATTTGCTGCAGGCATGCTGGAACCTTCACCTTTTTCCCCAAGAGCACGCATTCGCGTTGAAGAGATGTACTGTTCCAGGAGGCAACCTCCTGAACCAACCTCTCCGCCCACCCCTGCGTGCCCCCTCGGAAGGGCTGCCTACGAAAGTAACCCGTGCCTGAGTGGGACCCCACCTGCGCCTTAGGCTGCGTCCCTATGCTCTGCGCAGTGCGTGCCCCCATATGATCCATCAATAATTGGACCTCCTTCTGTTCCCACCCCATCTCTGGGCAATTTGCCATCTTTTTTCTAAATTCACAGTCGTAGTTCAACCAACCTGACCCACCCTACTTCTGTGCCTCCATGTGGCTCAACCGTGAGTATTGAACCAGCCCTGGCACCTGCTCTGAGAATTTTTCCATAATCGCTGATTGCATTATAGAGAAGGCTGTGAGCCAGTTGCCGATATTCTTCCCCGGCCACGCCTGATACTTCATTTATTTTGTCGTCCTCCTCCCCCCCCCCCCTCCCCTCCCCCCCAACTCTATGAGCTTTTAAGCCCTCCAGGCCTAGCATGTGCAGGGAAAACACGTCTATAAAATTCCCGCCTCCAAATGACCTCTTTGACCAGAGCGCCCCCCCCGCCCTCTGTGTTACACGCCCCTGGTGTCAGTTGCTGTTGTCTTGCCCTTGGGAGTAGTGATCTGGCTGCCTGGTCCAGCTGAACCAATACCCCTGCAGATCCCAGACCCATGCTAGTTCCAGTAGGTCCTGCCCCTCCCTTAGACACTTCGCTGGATGCCCCAGGGAGGGCCCTCTGTTTTCCCTGTAAGCCAACCCCTTGCAGGGCCCAAACGTTCACAGCCGCCGCAGCCCCTCTTTCCCCATTGTTAACGCTGCCCCCCCCCGGCGACAGCGCTGGCCCCAGCGAAGTCTGATCTGACTTCAGCCATAAAGATCCTCAAAGTGTCTGTGAGCTTATCCAAGTCCTCTGTTGTGGCGTAGGTGCAGGGGGCATACTGCTGGCCGGGGGTGTTACTGGTCTCGGTGTCGGGAAGGGGAACAGGCAAAGGTATGGCGGCACTTCGGGGGGTGGCCAGCACTACTCTTGGCTGGCAGCGGGTCTGCCGGGAAGTCCTTGACTGTGTACCTGCGTATCCTCTTGGATCTAGAAGGGTCTGCCTCCTCACCGGGCTCATGCTCTGTGGTCGGGACCACACAGGCGACACCCGAGTCCTCTGGATTATTGGCCTTCAAGAGTTCAGTGGCCCAAGCTAATCCCTTGGTCTTAGCCATCTCGATGAAGGCTGCGAGCTGAGCGTCTTGTGGCGGGGGGGGGTGTTCCTCCACTTGGGATCTCTGCGAGAATAGAGGAGGGGATCCCTGGCTATCCTTCCTGCTTCCTGCACTTGCTGGCTCAATCTGGAAGAGAAATACAACTGTAAGCTACTCCGACCGAACATTGAGCCAGGCGCGACCTTGCTCAGTCCAGGTGCTCCGCGGCAGCGTTCCTCTGCTAGCTCTGTACTTACTTTACTCTCTCTGTGCTATCGAGCTTTAAGCTGACGACGCTCGTAGGGCACTTCGATGAACTCTGCGTGCAAAGATGAAGAAAGAGGGCTAGGTAAGCTCATCCCCCGCCCCCCCCCATACCTCCCTTGCACAATGCCCCTTTAGCCCGCGTGCCCCACCATGCTCTGTGGAGTGACGAAAAGCCCTCACATTCTTACGAACGCTACCCCAGCTGCGAGTTCTGTGACTCCTCGTAAAGGAAGAGGGCTGCTCCCTGTCTGCTAGGCCTTGCTTACGCGTGGGGTTCAACCGTGCGCCAGTACCTGATGTGGGTTCGAGAACCGGGAGGCAATACGGTGATAGCCGCTCTGAACGTCCGATCCTGACCTGCATAGGGAGACAAAACATGAAACAGGTGATGTGCAACATATCCCCCAAGTGACTCGGGGGTCCGCTCCAAATCTCGCACCTTGTGGCATGAGGCAGAAACTGCCCCCCATCACCAAATTCAAACATGTTACACCTAGCAAATTGTGACCTCGGCCGCTGTGCTAAATTGCTGCAACTTTCTGGTCCCTTCTGGCCCAATCCGCGCCATGTAAAACTGACGATAATCCCACCAACACGTACATACCCCGGCACAAGCCCAGGCCACTAAGCAATACCTGTTGCGAATTTGAGCGCAGCGATTCAGTTTGTGGAGCTAGCGGCGGGCGTTCAATCTTCTTTGCTGTAAACTGGGAACACAAAACATAAATGAGTACTTCACCCCAGTATCAAGTAGCCCCTTAATGTTGCTAGGTAACGTAACGCTTTACCCCCACCGCTTCGGCCTGACCAGCCCAATGAATGCAGCCTTATGAACCAGGAAGTAACTGTGGCTGAGGCCGCAGTACAGAACTGGCCCTGGCTGTGCCCACCTCGTAACGCCTTGACTACACACCAGACCTCACAGCACAAGCAGACCTCAGCACTGTCAACAGGCCTCGACCCCCTGACCTCGCAGATGCGCCACAACGCACCCTTTGAGGCTGCTTTGTACCAGGGCCCTGCTTGACTGTGAGTCCCAGAAGGCGTAACAGCTGCTATACTAGCACCTCCATGATGCTCCAATTGTGGGGAGCCAACCTTGCCGGATCTGGTATTGAAACCTAACCTTTATTGTAAAGCTCTGTGTGCCGAACCAAGTTGGTGAGTAGAAATGCACACGACCTCCCCCAGGGCAAAGCATACCTCAATCACAAACATTGCTGAGTCTCCACCCCAGTTTGAAAGACACCGTATACCGAAAGCAGTGTTAACCCGCGGTGTTGTATTGTTTCTTTCCCCTGTAACCGTTTACTCCTTCATTCAAATGTAGATAATGGGTGCCGCTATGGGCGCGACCGAACCTCAAGTGATTGGGCGCTTTACCTGAAGACCAGTTACCTTGCACACATACCAGGTCAAATTGCATACTTTTAGGACTGTGGAGATTGCGGGGTTTGCCCTTTGATTACTACTGCAACGCGTTTAGTGAACTCCTGGACCTCACTGTCCTGCGCGAGACACGGTCCAGGCAAGATGTGAGGCCATAACCGCACTTTCCCGTTTGCAAAATTGCCAGGCGGGCCGGCAGGAATTTTGAATAAAGAACAATTACCCTTGTCAATCATTGCTCACACTAGTCCCTTCCCCCTCCCGCCGGCAGGATGCCGCACATCATTCTAGCCCCGGGCCCCTTCTGTCCATGTGCTTCTCCATCGATAGGCCAGCGAGAACCCCCTAAGCCCCAGATGGAAGCGGGCCCGCGGCCTCCCAAATCTCCACCTTCACCGGCACACTGCACAGCACCCCGGCCTGCTGCGTGCAGTGGGTGCACCAGGAGGCCCGAACCCCGACCGTGCAATGACTCCCCCCACATAATGCCACTAATATCCCATGAGCAGCTCCCTTTGCACGGGTACCTACAATCAATGTGCGGGCCACCATCGAAAAACAGGCCGGCGTTTGGGGGGCTGGCGACAGACCCACTGTGACCGGAGACCACGCAGACTACTGCCATCTGAAGCAGTGGACGAACTGGACATTGTTTCCAAGCCTCCTGACTCCCGATCCTACGGAGCCTCAGGTTCCCCGAGAAAACACCCGGCGAACCAATCCGGACCTCGGTTCTCACCCTGAATTCCCACTACTGAGTCGAAGGACTCCCCAAGAACAAATCCGGACCTTGCAGCACACTAAGACTGCCCGGACTTCAGCTAATTCCAAGTAGCACAGAGGTCTCTCACCCTTTTCCCGGACATCCACGCAGGTGGCAAGACATCACGTCCCCCGGTCTCATTTTTTCTAATTAATTCGGGGCGGATGCAAAAGTAATACAGGCAGGCAAATGCTGTCAAATCTTAGTCCTGAAGATGGTCCCATTTAATTAGAGCAAAAAGGGATCTAAACGTCGACTGTTGTTAATGCTTTCACAGCCTAACCATTGTGTTTCAACTTGCTGTGTCTAGCATTTTTTGGCAATACTTTAAATTGTAACACTGAGTTAAAAGTGGCCAACATTGCTCAAATTTGCCTGTGTAACCCTTTTCCTTGTATGTTGTTTGTATGTCTTAAGTACGGTACAGGATTGTGCCTTCCAACCAGTTACCACCTTCTTATCTTATTAAATAAATACCCTGCCCAGCTGGGCAGTGGAAAATATAGTCTCCTATTATGGCCTATATTATCTTGTTCTTGTTGATTCTGATAAGCTAAGGACCCTTGTTTTTCAGAGCACTAATATCCCATGAGCAGCTCCCTTTGCACGGGTACCTACAATCAACGCGCGGGCCACCATCGAAAAACAGGCTGGCGTTTCGGGGGCTGGCGACAGACCCGCTGTGACCGGAGACCACGCAGAAAGTTTCCCCAACCATCTCTAAACAGTGGGGGCATGGTTCCACCATGTACCGCAGGCGTAGCCTCAAGACTATCATGCGGCATCTGCCACCATTATTTAAACTCGGACCTCCGGCTAAACTTTACACCACAGGCGCCTACTCGACCCTGCAGCCCGCCCTTGTGCCGGCCCACGCGGGCTAAGCTCAACTGCGGGCACCGCCACGTATGGCCCCCCGCAGCCCTGGGTGCTGATATTCCCAACGGCGACGGATCCCCTGACGAGCTCCCCGCACCCAATACGGTGAGGACTCGTGTGTGCCCCCGGGAGGAGGGAGGCCCGAGCGGGCGGAGAGCGTGCAACAGGGAGGCGGGGAGCCCCAAAAGTGCTGCCTGCTCCCTCCGCTTCACCGAGTGGGAGCAAGCCCCCGACCACAGCAGGCCACCCCGGGGAAAAGATGGAGTCGCGATGGTTTGCTGTTTATTTTCTATTGAGTGTTCCTCACCCCAGAAACACACTGGGCTTCTCCACCTGAACCATCCCTCCTCCTGCACTCTCATTTCCTTTCTAAGCGTACAGACAGGCTTCTAGGTACTAGACAGACCCTCATCTTCTCCAGCAGGCGATGTCTCCTTCCGCCTAGGAGAGAGGCTGTTAATCAGACAACAGCTCTGGTCACAGAGCAGCTCTTTCAGTACTCTGCGGAACACTCCTGAGAAGAACTCCTGAAGAAGAACTTGAGATTTGAACAAAGTGCGGTGGTTTGGGTGTCTTTTGAATACTCCAGGCAGGAGACGTTGTTCCAGTGTTAAAGGTTATGTAGCTGTCTGCTCAAGGCATATGAGCTGTAGATCATATGCTGTGCATAGATCGCCATCTAGTTTTATGTTTGCACTTTGTTTTTCTGCGAAGAAGTCTTTCCAGTCACGACGTAGGTGACTCCTTCTTTCATTGATCGTGCGCATGGGTATCGATTCAATTGCTAGATTGTTTTTTTCCGCCATCTGGTTCGGATGTGAATTGTTGCGCTCCAGTTTGGCACTGTTTTGTTGGGCCCCCCTTCATCGCGCAATCCACTACCCTCGACCATATTGTTTATCGATCACATTTCCCATTCTCCGCGTATCGTTTACACTCAAACCTTCGATCGGAAGATTTGTAGAAGGCTGTTGGGCCTACCCACCCCTGGGTCGGTAGCAGATGATGGAACGGTCTCCATTCAAGTTCTGTCCAGGTTGTTGCGCTAAGTTTCCGCGCAGCGACTTTCACGAAGTATGCAACCTTTGCCTATCACCGGAACACGACGAGAAGGACTGCAACGCGTGTCGGTCATTTTGATCAAAGAAGACGCTCTGTGACAGTCGGGCTCAACATTACGAAATGTTCCAGCAAATTGGCTCCAGGCCAGATCTCCTCGGAGCAGAGTCCGAACACAAAGAATCACAAGCGTAGGATGCTGAAATGGAGGAGGAACACATCTCCATGTCTGAAGCAGACTCCGATGCCGAAGACCTCACACCGAGCCACCGGACCGTGAGTAAAAAGACTTCCTTCCCCAACCATCTCCTCCATAAAAAGTCTCCGGTCTCTCCTCTGCCTTCGGGCCAAGGTCCATCACCACCCCCTTTTCTGAATCGTTTTGTCCACCATAAGCGTGGAAGGGTATGCTCAGACATGAGTCCCTTGCTCACTGCACCATCAGGATTCAAGCAAGCCGGGCCGAAGACGGCTGTAATGCCAGAAACCGGTCCCCGGAAGCTTGTTTCCTTTCCAGTAAAAGAATTGGCTTGGTAGTTTGGTCTGCCCTGTTCCCATGATGCACTGGGCCAGGGACAGACTAATTTGCATGTAGCCAGGTTCTGAGCTGGGATGGTGCAGTGAGCTAAAAAACGGTGATGGATCAAGCCCTGATCTGTTGACTGGGTACGAGTGTTCTGCTTAATTCAGATACTCTGTCCATCACCACCCCCTTTTCTGAATCGTTCGGGCCAAGGTCGGCACCAAGAAAAGGTTTTGAGTGATCCCGCCTTCGAGCTCGACGGCAAAACATAAACAGCCAGGGTCTACTCATCTCCACGCCAGTGCCGACTCGAAAACCTTTGGCGTCGTAATCCATACACATTCTGGTTTCCGTGCCACCTGTCTATAAAGCTAAATCTTCGGAGCTGAAAACTTTGGAGCCAAAACTTTCGATACCTAAACCGACGTCTAAAGAAAGTACTTCAACTAAGAGCGTCGGCCCGATAATCCACCTTCGGATCCAAAACAGAAGGAGATTGTGATTAATCCAGAAACTGTACAGATTCATGCCAAACTTCCTGAGAAGAGAAAAATTGTCTTACAAGAAGACCACCACAGTCCTCTAAAAAGGAAAAATGTGGGTACTAACCCTTCTCCACCTTCTTCAACCATTGATCCACATTCACTCATTGCACCTACACATTCTCCACCACCACCACCACCACCACCACCACCACCATCACCTGACCCACGGTATACAGGGGATGGGGATATAGAGGACTACACACCCCAGGATACTGACCCATGGGATAATTATAATGCTGACCCTGAACCAGATAATGATCCCGACCTATACCCAGCTAGACCTTCTCCTCCAGATGATAACATTGGATATATTGAGCTCGCTAACAGAGCTGCACCGGATCATGGAATAGAGCTTCATAAAGAGACTTTAAAGGAGGATTTATTGTTTGACACACTAAGTTCATTGCAAAGGGCTACACAAATAACACCAGTGTTAAAGGGTATGCTTAAACATACTGAAGTAATCTTTAAAGATCCTGTAAGAGATAGAATCATCACTCCCAGGGTAGAGAAGTACAAATCTGCACCTAATGACCCTGTATAGATCAAAGGCCAGTTACCTTTCGACTCTCTAGTAGTGTCCAATGCTCGTGAAAGAACTAATTCCCAAATAACAGGGGAAGCCCCATATCCCGATAGAGTCCAAATTAATGAACACTTCGGGCAAAAGAATAGCGTCGCAAGCAGCTAATCATTGGTGCATTGCTCTTTCTCTGCCAGCGCTCTGTGGACTCGCGCTTACCTGCCGCCTGTTGCCCTGAAGGAAGGAGCTTGCCGCACCCGCTCCGCGGGTGCCGCTTTGTTGCTGCACGCACTCTGCCAGTTGTTGTGGGGGCACTTTGCACCAGACGGAGGGACCAGCAAGACTACAGGGCTGCGAGCGTGCAGGGACTACCTAGCCCAGGTGTCCCTGCGAGACCGAGTCCACCTTCCGGTCCGCTCTCCCTGTAGCCCCGCCCTCTGTCAACCGGTGTGCTGTTAAAACACCAGCAGCAGTTTCTGACCCCTGGGACACTTTCTCTGCCAGCGCTCTGTGGACTCGCGCTTACCTGCCGCCTGTTGCCCTGAAGGAAGGAGCTTGCCGCACCCGCTCCGCGGGTGCCGCTTCGTTGCTGCACGCACCCGCTCCGCGGGTGCCGCTTCGTTGCTGCACGCACTCTGCTAGTTGTTGTGGGGGCACTTTGCACCGGACGGAGGGACCAGCAAGACTACAGGGCTGCGAGCGTGCAGGGACTACCTAGCCCAGGTGTCCCTGCGAGACCGAGTCCACCTTCCGGTCCGCTCTCCCTGTAGCCCCGCCCTCTGTCAACCGGTGTGCTGTTAAAACACCAGCAGCAGTTTCTGACCCCTGGGACACTTTCTCTGCCAGCGCTCTGTGGACTCGCGCTTACCTGCCGCCTGTTGCCCTGAAGGAAGGAGCTTGCCGCACCCGCTCCGCGGGTGCCGCTTCGTTGCTGCACGCACTCTGCCAGTTGTTGTGGGGGCACTTTGCACCGGACGGAGGGACCAGCAAGACTACAGGGCTGCGAGCGTGCAGGGACTACCTAGCCCAGGTGTCCCTGCGAGACCGAGTCCACCTTCCGGTCCGCTCTCCCTGTAGCCCCGCCCTCTGTCAACCGGTGTGCTGTTAAAACACCAGCAGCAGTTTCTGACCCCTGGGACACTTTCTCTGCCAGCGCTCTGTGGACTCGCGCTTACCTGCCGCCTGTTGCCCTGAAGGAAGGAGCTTGCCGCACCCGCTCCGCGGGTGCCGCTTCGTTGCTGCACGCACTCTGCCAGTTGTTGTGGGGGCACTTTGCACCGGACGGAGGGACCAGCAAGACTACAGGGCTGCGAGCGTGCAGGGACTACCTAGCCCAGGTGTCCCTGCGAGACAGAGTCCACCTTCCGGTCCGCTCTCCCTGTAGCCCCGCCCTCCGCCCTTCCTTAATTTCTTCATTGCTATAAACAGTGTTTGTCTCCCACAGCGCGGGACGCAGCGCCGGGGCGAAGACAGGGCAAAGACCGGGCCGGTTGAGGCCGTTCGAGGTCTGAGCGGTCTGGTCTGGGCCCCTCCTCTTACGCCCTTCTCCTGCATCCTGGGATTTGTGTTTGTCCATTCTTGTTGCCCTGGTCGCTAGCCATAGTTAGTCCACATGTGTACCCGCGTTACACGTAATAGGGCGGCCAAGGGAGGGTTGGTCCATAATGGGCCTATGGACGATTTCATCACACGGACAAGCAAGGCGATAGATCACGAAATCAACAAACTGCAAACTAGAGTGTCCCTTGATCTGGAAGCGGCTAGGAAGCTGTCACTCGAATTTGCTTCCCACAAGAAATCCTCCCTTGGACACATAGCTTCTGTTACTTCTCCCAATCGCACTTGTAATCGGGAGGGTGTTGTAACGTTGGTTGATGTTCACGATATTCCTGCTTTGTCCATCCCCCCCACATCTCTAGGCCCACCTGCTCTGCCTGACGGCTTGCCCATTGTTGTGGGTAGCCCTCCCGTTCCCCCCATCTCTACCTTACAATCCTTTGATACCTCTTTGGCTTCCACTTCATACGGTGGCCTCGATAGCATCCCGGTGAATTTTAACAAGAGAAAGCGTTCCCCCAGTCCAACCTCCCCACGGAAAAAAATGACAACGCAGGGGGGTAACTTGTCCATCGTTGATAATACAATAGCTGATGGCAGCCCCGATACGTCTTACTCTTCCCCACTGGCTCCTTGTGGCGAAAATAATGTGGGGAAAGCCCCTGTAGATTCTGGAAGCACCTTACCAACTGAGAGAATAGATCCGGGTTGGAATAACCAAGAAGGGAGGGAGAGGGAATTTATAGGAGTGGTTTGGGATTCTTTAAAAAATCTTCTATCTCCCCTGGATTTAAGGCTTTCTCGAATAGAGAACAACCTCCTCGAGATGGAGAAAAGCATCATTGCCTTGGCCACTCTTGGCCTGAGAGGCCTTGAACGCCAGGGTTTGATAGACAGCAACATGGTCCCCCAGGTTCCTACCCCACCTCCCACAGTCATTCCTGGTTTGCCTCCTAATCCTATTGTGCCTTGTCCTACCCAGCCTATTCCCAAACCCCGCACCAGGAGTCTTATTACTGCAAATCCGCCCCCTCAGCCCAGGGCTAATACCTCAAATGCTCCAACAACACAATCACATATTAGCACCACGTCAGCTGCCCCGAGAGCACAGAATTCCGTTAGCTCTAGGTCCCGACCTGCCCAGGCCCCCCAGAATAAACCTCCTACTCATTCTTTTGGGGGTCCTCATACCAGGAGTAATTTTCGAGGAGGTTACATCGATCTTCCTCCTGAAGCTAATGATTATGTGGTGGTTTTGACGGGTGTCCCGGAATTAGAGATTGGCCACTACGAACACCAGCATTCCCTACACAACAAAGTCATGCATTGGCTCAATACTTATAGACCTATCCCCAATGGTAGGAGGAGCAGAGTCTTAATGGTACGTAGAGTTCCGTGGGTGGGAACCACAAGGAAATCGACCCCCGGTGACTGTATAGTTGTAACCTTTGATGATGTCTATACGGCCAAACACATCTGTTCTCGTGGGAATCAAGATTGGGGCTCCTCTATTGCCCCGAGGTCTCTGTCATTCTTTTATCCCCCCTGTGCTGTATGCCCGCAGGGGGGTAATTGGTCTACGGTCCCCCAACAGCCCAGTTGGGGGTACCCTCCCAAGGTGCATAATCCAAACAGTGGTTGGCTTGGTATTGCAACTTCAAATAGGTTTGGCAGCCTCGAGGATGTCGACTGACTCCTAACGCCCCCAGTAACAGCACTACTAATTAAATCCAATAGCCTTACACTGGAGGCGGGGAGATCCTCTCTGGCGACAACCTTGGGCGTGACTAGTACTGCCCCTCCGACCCAGTGTTTAACCCAGGTCTCTCTTGTACAGGATCTGGTGCACCTTCCCACAGCTGACTGCTCTTCTAATATTCCCTTAGTCTTAAGCATGATAGCCCCCGATTCCTCGCCATCTGCACCTCCTCTCCAGTCTTTCCGGGATGATGACATCCATGCCGCTTTTCCAGTTTCTGAGCCCCAGTCTGGCGAGATCTCGGCAGGTATTTCCCAGCTTAAGATTCTAAGCTGGAATGTGGCAGGGCTTGCCCGGAACCTCGACAAACCAGACTGGATCTCTTTCATGGAGCCTTTTGGGATCTGCCTCCTACAAGAAACCTGGTGCCTGGAGCCTGTGCACAGGGTCGGCTTTATGACCTACTCTGTGCCGGCCTCCAGGTCCAAAAGCAGCAAAGGCCGTCCTTCTGGTGGCCTTCTTATCTGGGTCAGTATATCGTTGGGGCTCATTGTAAAACATATAAATACCCCATCCCCAGATCTTCTGAGACTCACTATTCAATGCCCGGGGGGCAAGACTCTAGAGCTTTTTAATCTGTATCTTAGGGGGGCCAGGGCGGGGAACTCTTGCCCCTTGTCTTTAACTGGAGTTGAAGAGGAGCTCACTGGCTGCAATAATGACTCCTTCATTTTCTTGGCCGGGGATTTTAATTGTTGTTTTGAGCCTCTGGCCAGTGATGACATTTTGGACACATGGGAGGATGACGTCAAGAGAGGTATTCCCTTGCTTGCTCTTGACCCCATTAAGAAATGGACACAGAATGCCATTGATATTAACGCACTCTGCTTGGAATATGCCCTCAGAGCCACTAATGGCCGTTGTAAGTCAGATACTGGGGGTGTGCACACATTCAACAGGGTTGGTCACACCTCCAGAATCGATTACGTATTGTTAAACTACAACCTGTGGGAATATGTCCTTGATATGGTCGTCCAACAAACCACGGATAGTGACCACAATCCCTTGGTCCTATCGCTTGCTCACCCGTGGGAGACAGGGGCTTCAGCATTACCTCGGCTACCTTGGAAATCATCCCATGAAGTTGTTCCATCTAACTGCGGGAGGCGATTGAAATGGGCTAAGGTAGCTTCTGACGATGCAAGAATGGCTCAAGTAAAGACCATAATGATGGAAGCAAAGTGTGTCGTAGGCACGTTGGATTCCGACACCCCCATTCTTGTGCCATTTGTGGAGACCATTGTATCACTTAGCAATCTTTTTTTGGTTCCTCAGGGGAGGGGTGGGTCCAAGCGGAGAAACGAGACTAGGGGCAGAGATCAATGGTACTCCCCCGCTTGCCGTCAAGCAAAAAGTGAGCTTATCCTGGCAGTCAGCACTAAAGACCCGGCTTTGATCTCATTAGCTAGGAAAAACTACAAAAAGACCCAAGCTGTGGCAAAGGACACGCATGAAACTAATTACTGGAGCGATTTAATGGAGGCTGGCTCCAGAAAGGATTCAAGGGCTTTCTGGGCTCTGATTAGAGGCAGGGACAGGCCTGTTGATTCCCTGTTAACATGTAACATCACAGGGGAGGTCTGGTTGGCCCATTTTTCTAAACTCTACTCTAACTCCTTGGGGGTCTTGGGTCCAAGTAGGGGTTCTAGTTATATAGTGCCAGATAATAGCCCTCACCTTGGCCCCACTTTTTCACCTAGGGAGGTGGAAATAGCAATAAGGTGTATCGTCCCTAATAAGGCGGCAGGCCCAGATGGAGTCCCCGGTGACTTGCTTCGAAGCAACGCAGAGGTGTGGAGCTTATATATTGCTAAACTCCTGAATGAGGCACTGGAGGGTGGTGGTTTCCCGGATTCTTGGAGGGGTGCGGAAGTCGTCCCCATTTTCAAAAAAGGCTGTAGGGACGACCCTGCCAACTACCGACCCATAAGTCTGCTTGATTCCACCCAGAAGGTAGCAGGGAAGGTAGTTTTGGGTAGGATTCTGCAGTGGGCTGAGGAAATGCAGGTTTTGTCTGACTTGCAGGCCGGTTTCAGATCCGGAACCGGTACGATTGAGCAGACATTCCGTTTCCTAATGCTTTATTGGAAAGTGGTTAAGCTAGGCAAGGGCAGTCTGTATCTCGCCTTCATCGATCTGCGGACTGCCTTTGACCTAGTTCCACGTAACCAACTGTGGGCTGTACTTGAGGGTATGGGTATGCCCGCTTATTTGTTGGCCTTAACCATCAAATTCCATGAAAGCAACTTTGCCCAAATCAGATGGGGTCTGCAGGGCCAAAAAACCTCTCGGATTCCTGTTGACAGGGGTGTCCGCCAGGGGTGCGTGCTAGCTCCCACTCTGTTTTCTCTATACCTAAACGGAGTGGTAGAGCACCTTCTCCAACTACCTGCAGATGCTCCCTCCCTGACGGGCAGGAAGATACCAACGCTCCTGTTCGCAGACGATACCCTGCTGATTTCGAAATCCCCGACGGGCCTCCAAACCCTGCTAACGAGGTTCCAGGGCTTTTGTGACGCAAGGGGCTTGGCTATCAACATCAGTAAAACCAAGTTCCTTGTGCTGAATCCCCCCAGGAAGACAGTCCACTCGCCATCTTTAGACTCAGTTCCACTAGAAAGGGTTAGGGAATTTGATTACCTAGGAATCAGACTTTGTGACTCCATGAGTTGGAAGGCGCACCACCAAAAAATCATCTTGACACATAGGAGGGTTACGGGCGCCCTCCTAAAAGAACATCGCGCCTCATCCCTGAAACCCATTGGGGTGATACTTGATATCTACAAGGCAAAAGCTGTGAGTGCGGCATTGTATGGGGCTGAGTTGTGGGGTACCCAGAAATTTGATACTCTATCCCATCTGGAGAACAAGTTCCATAAAGATCTAATGAGGCTCCCCCACAGCTCTCCCACTCTACCTCTACTACTTGATACAGGAACACGATCCATAGCCGATCAGGCCAAGTTACGTACCCTCCTTCTGTGGGCCCGTATATGGAATGTCCCTGAACTTTCAAGTTATGCGGATGCACTAAGCGAACTTCTCTCAACCCCGGGTTGGTATAAGATCGGTTGGCTCCTGGGAATAAAGCGCCTCCTTTGCGATTTAGGCCTGGATGACGCTTGGGCCAATAGATCTTCACCACCCAAACAGCTGTTAAAGAAAATATTCTGGATGTGGGTGGATAATGAGAGAGCGACTCATTCGAATCTGTGCAGTTCCGCTGAGGAGTTTGTGGCTATCAAATGCCGTCCTTTCAGAGAACCCTACCTTGATGTGATTTTGAATCCAGTAGATAGGGCGTTGTACTTTAAATTTAGGGTTGGGGTTTTGCCTTTAGGCACAAGGACAGCTAAATGGAAACCACCTTGGCAAACCATAGAAACTTGCCCTTTCTGTGCGACCAGGGATGAATCCATTCCCCATTTGATGTTCGAATGCCCAGCCTATGCTGCTCCTCGTCGCAGATGGTTGAAACCGCTCTGCACGAGGCTGGGCACTCGGTCACACTCTGAGGCCCTACAGCTGTTAAGATCAGACCCTCTCCCACTGCTTGCTTGTGGCCTGGCAAAATTCTTGGGGTGGGCTTGGAGGATAAGAACCGCGAGGAGAATGATCCTCCAGTAAGGGTGCCAACCTACACTCTATTGGCCCGGCTGTTTATTGCTGTGTCCCTTTTCCTTTATTTTTTCCAAAGATGATAATTACGTGTTTGTATAAATGCTTTTAGAATGGATGTTACTTATTATGTTGTATATTTTACATTGTCCTTTTGAGATCTGTCAGTTTTGATGGCCAAATTGTATAACTGCTTTTATGTTCACATTGATTTTTATTGTAATGCTTTTATGAAATGAAATATTTCGAAATAAAGCTATACAACAACAGCTAAAGCACTATCAGCAAGGTATGACTGAGCTCATAATGATGAGCTCGAAAAGCTCATTGAATTTTTTTCTGATGAGCATAAGTCTAGAGCTAGTGCCCTGATTCAAGAGGGTAAATAATAACTAATACCTCTATCTGGTGTGCTCTAGGTGAGGCAGACACAGCAGCTCGAGCAGTAAACACTAGTGTACTGCTCCGTAGACATGCTTGGTTAAGAATTTCAGGATTCAAATCTGAGGTACAAGCCTCTATTCTTAACCAACCCTTTGGCAAAGAACACCTCTTTGGTCCAGCTGTCGATACATCACTGGAAAAGATAAAAAAAAGAATACTGAGGTTGCTAATTCCATGGGGGCCTCACAATCACCTTCCAAAAGAGGGTCCTTTTGTTGCTCATTTTACAGGGGCGGCTCAAAAAATGTCTACAGACAATCCCTATTCCTCGGGCAACAATCAGTCACCCTCTTCAAGAGGTTATTTTAAAGGTGGATATAGAGGAAACAATGATAAGGGAAGTGGCAGAGGTAACTCAACACGCACTTCCCCTACAAACACCAAACAGTGACTTCCTCTCCATACCCCCCTGACCATTCCACTCCTGTCGGGGGACGTCTTTCCCAAATTCTACACGTTTGGAATACGACTACATCAGACGAATGGGTTCTACAAATTATCCAATCTGGTTATTGCCTGGAGCTTAAAATTACTCCTCCGAACATTCCTCCAAGGTCACACCTCATGTCACAAGAACATCTCACACTTCTAAAGAAAGAGATTCTCTCTTTATTGCAGAAAGGTGCAATAGACCCACCAGTCCCTGTACCATACCAGGAAGCAGGGGTATACTCCCTCTACTTTCTAATTCCCAAAAAGGATTGCTCTCTCGTGCCTATATAAGACCTCAGATAACTACATTTATAAATTCAGTCAGACCATTTTCATATGGTAACACTCTTAACAAGTGCTGCCCCTTCTTCAGCAAGGCGACTTTCTCTCCACTCCCTGCAAATACCTCAAGTTTGTGGTAGCAGGTCAGCACTATCAACTCAAAGTACTCCCATTTGGAGTAATAACTGCACCCAGGGTTTTCACAAAATGCTTGGCAGTAGTCGCAGCCCATCTAAGACGGCAACATATTCATGTCTTCCCATACTTAGATGACTGGCTCATAAAGGCCATCTTGCACAACCGCTGTCTACGCCACACACAAAAACCTGTGCAATTGCTCCACGGGCTAGAATTCACACTAAATCTGTCCAAATCCGATCTCCAGCCATCCACGTCTCAAGTATATCTAGGAGCTACTACAAACACACAAAAACCTTTAGCATACCAAGCTCCAGCCAGCGTCCGGAATATACAAACCCTGATGTCAGTTTCAGCCTCAACACTCCTTACCAGCTCGAGTGTTCATGCAGTTACTGGGAATGATGGTGTCTGGCATTTTTATAGTCTCCTATGCAAGACTTCAAATGCGTCCCCTACAGGAATGCTTAGCACGTCAGTGGAACCAAGCTCACGGTCAGTTATCAGATCTGGTGTTGGTAGACGGCCGCACCCAGCGCTCTCTGTAGTGATGGAACACACAAAACCTTTTAAAAGTTTGGCCCTTCAGCGACCCAGTTCCACAGATGGTACTGACAGCAGACTCATTACTGACAGGTTGGGGAGCGCATCTCCAAACCCACACAATTCAAGGCATATGGAGCTTGCAGCAGAAACTGCTTCATACAAATTATCTAGAGCTGCTAGTGATTTTTCTGGCACTGAAAGCATTTCAAGTTCAGCTAGTACGCAAGGCTGTCCTAATTCGTACAAACATGACAGCCATGTACCACATACAAAAACAGGGAGGAACACTCTCCAGCTGTCCCAGCTAGCAGAGACCATCTGGAAATGGGCAATACATCGCCAAATATATCTCCAAGCAGAACACCATCCAAGAGTAAACAATCAGATGGCAGATTTGCTCAGTCATCAGACATAGCAAATCCACGAATGGGAAATACACCCTCAAGTTCTACTCCCATTCTTCCAAATGTGGGGACTCCCACACATAGACCTGTTCACAACACATCTAAATGCAAAATGGCCAAACTTTGCGTCCAGGTATCCACGCCCATTATCCAAAGGCAATGCACTATGGATGAATTGGTCAGGGATATTTGCTTACGCTTTTTCGCCTCTCCACTCATTTCATTAGTGGTTCAGAAACTCAAACAAGCGTCCCAGACACTAATCCTAGTTGCTCAGTACTTCCTCACTAAAAACATCTTACACCCAGTCTCCTCACACAGAGTCATGGAGACATAAGACATCCAGACCCCAGTCAACTCAATCTGGCGATCTGGCTCCTGAAGTCTTAGAGTTTGGCTATCTTAATCTTCCGCCAGACTGCTTGAATAGTATCAAAGATGCTAGATGTCGTACCACAAGAGCCTGCTTTGCAGTAAAGTGGATATTCTGTAATAACAACGACACCTACCCTCATTATATGTTATTTGTTACATCTACAATGCTCCAATTTAGCGTACACGTCCACACGCTTACATCTGGCTGCAATAGCTGCATACCTCCAGAATAGACCACATCTATCTCTTTTTAGAGTGCCTGTTATCATAGCACCAAAATAAAGTGGTTCTTCGGACTAAAAAAAAACCCTAAATTCCTTCCTAAAGTAATTTCTGCTTTTCATATCAATCAATCTGTTGAGTTACCTGTGCTTTTCCCTCAACCAGATTCAGTGACGGAACGTGCCCTAAACACATTAGATGTGAAGAGAGCATTGCTTTATTACATAGAAAGGAAAAAACCTTGCAGTAACACAAATTGACTTGTTGTCGCATTTGCTCCACCACACAAAGGCAATCCCATCTCAAAATCAGGTATTGTAAAGAAGATAAAGTTAGTTTTGCTTTTGCATAGCATATTTGAATGCACTGGTTTAACAGTTCCCCTAGAGCACACGCTACACACAAACTGGGGGCTTCTATTGCATTCTGAGGAAATATACGCATAGATGACATATGCAAAGCTGCCACATGGTCTACACCTCACATATTCACGAAACACTCTTGTGTAGATGTGTTAGCAAGACAACAAGCTAGAGTGGGCCACGCAGTTTTACGTACACTATTTCAAACCACTGCAACAGAGGCAGGTTAGCCACCGCTTTGGGAGATAAATGCTATATAATTCTATGCACAGCATATGATCTACAGCTCATTGTCTCGAACGGAAAATGCTACTTACCCAGTATGCATCTGTTCTTGGCATATAGACTGTAGAGTCATAAGCGCCCACCCGCCTCCCCGGGTACCTTTACCTGTTGCAGTAACATCTTACTTAGATACATGCATTCCTGGAAATCTCCTTTTACTACTTTTACTAACTCCATTATCACCCTCTGGGGGAAAACAATCTAACAATGGAGTCAATGCCCATGCGCACTATCACCAAAAGGAGGAGTCCCCTACCTCGTGACTGGAAAGACTTCTTCGGAAAAAACTAAGTGCAAACATTCGGACCCATCACTAGATGGCAGTCTATGCCGAGCATATGACTCTACAGCTCTATATGCCAAGAACAGATGCATAATGGGTAAGTAGCATTTTCCTTCCAGTGGTTCCCTTTCAAATTTCTTTTTCTGGATATTTGGCAGACACAGTTTGTGTGCAAGGTGATTATCTCACAGAAGGTAGCAATGATGCTGGTTCCAAGCCGTAGTCCAAAACAAAGACACAATGAAGGGTGAATCACTACACTTGGCTGTCATCAGCCTTCCTGAGGTAGCAGTCGACATATAAAAGGGCAAACCCTGTCTTGAAACTTGCTCATGTTGATTAACGGAAACTGCTGGCCCAACCCAACACAGGACGAATTAATCGGCCACTTTTTTCTAACAAGAACTTTGTTGAATTTGTTTTACAGGTAGCCCAGCCTACATCCTCCTTCATGTTAGAATCTGGGTCTCCACCCTCCAGCCACAGAAACTTAGTCCATGCACTTCCACTGTCCACTGCCTGAGGAAGCTTTCTCTATCCTCCACCTTGTGCCGTGCTAAACCAGGCACCATCCAAATTGGATCCCACTGGTCCAAGTATTGAGGTTAAGAAGACTTCAAGTTTGTCCACTGGACAAACATACATATCTATGTGTACACTCAGCCCGCTTTGCCTCCACCCCCACCACCCCATCCAGCCCTCCCAGCGAGTGGTGCTAAGGGACTGTAATCTTCTCAAACATAGAAAAAGTTACCTGTGAAGCCAAATGATTCAGAAATCTCAGAACGGTACCACCGCCTCTTTCTATTACGAACCTCAGATTGTCATTTAAAGGCCTAGGCTTCTGTGCACAAGGAATGCCAGGATGCCAGTTTCACATGCAGTTGGACACTCTGGCAGGCCTGCCTTGAAACTTCCACATGTTGATTAATAGAAACTGCTTTCCCTCCTTTCATCCCTGCAATCTGCGGAACGGGAGTGCCCGGGAAGAATTAACCAGCTGCTGTTTCCTAACAAGAACCTCATTGAATTTGTAAAGGTAGCCCAGTCTCCATCCTCCTTTGTGTTAGAATCTGGATCTCCACCCTCCAGCCAAAGAAATGTAGTCAATGCACCTTCACTGTCCAATGCCTGAGGAAGCTTTGTCCACCCACAATGTATGCTGGGTTTCACACTAAACCCAAACTATAAATGAGTGGGGTCAGTGGACTGTACTCTAGACATAGAAAAAATGTCTTGTGAAGCCTAATGGTTCACAAATCTCAGAAGTGTGCCACCACCTCTTTTTATGACTAACCTCACTTTGGCATGGAAAGGCCTAGGCTTCCCTGCACACAGAATGCTAGGATACCAGTTCCACATGCAGTTGGACATTCAGGGCAGGGGTACATGCTCGTACACCATACACCAAAACTGTAGCCCGATGCAAGATACCTTGTTATGGTAGTCATGTTCCCTGAGCAACTCTCTCTTTGCTTATAGGGTTGCCTGGAAACCCTTTTTGACCCTCCACACATGGGTCACCTCCCCGCAGTGCCTTAACAAACGTTAGACCCACAAGGTTGGTTTTACACAAGTACCTGCTCCTCCTGGGCATCCCCTTGGATTTGCGTCTGAGGGAACCTCTCCCTGACATGGGCCGGTTTCGATCATTCGGCTGCGGCTTTGCCTCTGCTCTGAGTGACTGTTGCAGGAGTTCTGATCTCTGTCAGGAAATTAGCAAGAAACTAAATTCTCTCCTAATGCACCTTCTGCTCGTACCGGCTTATGCAGTGCGCTCTTCTCGTACCGCTTCTGCTTGTACCTCCTCCTTCAGGGCACTCTTTGCACAATCCTTCGGCTCGTACCTCCTCTTTCAGAGCACTCCTATCGTACCCAGTCTGCTCATACCTCCTCATGCAGGACGCTCTTCTCATACCCCTTCTGCTTGTACCTCCTCATGCAGGGCACTCTTCTCGTACCCCTTCTGCATGTACCTCCTCATGCACGACACTCTTCTCATACCTCTTCTGCTTGTACCTCCTTATGCAGAGCACTCTTCTCTTACCTCCTCCTGCAGCGCACTCTCCTCATGAATAGTACTCCTCTTGTACCCCATCTGCTCTTACCTCCTCATGCAGGGCACTCCTCTCATACCCCTTCGGCTCGTACCTCCTCTTGCAGCGCACTCTTCTCATACCCCTTCTGCTTGTACCTCCTCGTGCAGAACACTCTTCTCGTACCTCCTCATGCCCGGCACCCTTCTCATACCACATCTGCTTGTACCTCCTCATGAAGGGTACTCCTCTCGTACCCCATCTCCTCTTACCTCCTCTTGCAGGGCACTCCTCTCGTACCCCTTCTGCTCATACCTCCTCTTGCAGAGCACTCCTATTGTACCCAGTCTGCTTTTACCTCTTCATGCAGGGCACTCTTCTCATGCTCCATCTGCTTGCACCTCCTCTTGCAGAGCACTCCTCTCGTACCCCTTCTCGTACCTCCTCTTGCAGAGCACTGCTCTTGTACCCCTTCTCGTACCTCCTCTTGCAGAGCACTGCTCTTGTACCTCCTCTGCTTGTACCTCCTCATCTAGAGCACTCCTCTCGTACCCCATCTCCTTGTACCTCCTCATCTAGAGCACTCCTCTCGTACCCCATCTCCTTGTACCTCCTCTTGCAGAGCACTCCTCTCGTACCCCTTCTCGTACCTCCTCTTGCAGAGCACTGCTCTTGTACCTCCTCTGCTTGTACCTCCTCATCTAGAGCACTCCTCTCGTACCCCATCTCCTTGTACCTCCTCATCTAGAGCACTCCTCTCGTACCCCATCTCCTTGTACCTCCTCTTGCATAGCACTCCTCTCGTACCCCTTCTTCTCGTACCTCCTCTTGCAGAGCACTCCTATTGTACCCCGTCTGCTTAGTGAGTTAGACTCTACCCTCAAGTAGATGCAGCAGCTCCCTCAGGTTTGGGCCCAAAGTGTCTTGCACAGCTCCTTAGTCACCAGGCAGCTCTGCTGGTGAATTGCTTCACAAGCAGGTTTCTGTGGTGTGCAGTCCACTGACCCCTATGTCCAGCAGGTAGTTCCTGCTTTCTCTAGGCAGTGTACAGCTCTCTTTGTAGGGGCCCTGCCCAGGATGTCCGCAATCAGGTGTCCTGGCTCTGAAGCTGCAGTATTGCGCACCATCATGTCTCTATAGTCCTGAAAAGGGTTGAAGAGAATCCTGGCACTCTGATCTAGGTTTCCAGACAATATTTATCCAAACTGTGCAGACATAGATGTGGGCTCCTGAGATCCATCTCTGGACGAGTTTCAGTCATGTCCTGATAATGTATTTATTTGCCCAGAATGGTCAGGCCAAAGTTTTGTTTGCTCAAATGTGGCAGTAAGTGGGATTAAGGGTGGGTGTGCCTTGAAGGAATCTGAGACAAAGTGACAAAAGGAGGAGAGGCCTTACAACTCAACTCAGCTGCTCCACAAATCTGTCCACAGCAATTCGTCTGGAGAAGAAAGAAGCAGGAAGTAGTCCTGGACTGTCCTGGACTGTCCCAGCACTTCTAAGTGGCACCTGTCTCCCTCCTTCCTTTCAGAGGCGCCTTACCAGCTTTAAAGGACTTTAATGTACCCATAACTTACCTCCTTGTTTGGCAGATTCTCTCCATCTTCCTCTTGGGTTGCATTGACACATAGCAGATACAAAATTCTATCGCCTTGCTGGATTCTGCTCTTACCTGTTGGAGACTGCTGCCATCAGCCTACTGTTTGCGGAACCCGCTCCGCGGGTCCCGCTACGCCAGGAGTGTTGCCTGCTGACCAAGGAAAGGGGACGTTGAGGAAAGTGCATCTGCCGGGGCTGCGAGCGAGTGCGAGCGCTCAACTGGGACTACATATCCCAGGAGCGCCCGCCTGCCTGCCTGACCACTCACACCTGGGCCGCTCTCCCCGACCCCTCCCCCCTTCACCGAGTCCTTATTAACTGCCTGCCTGGAATTGGCGAGTGGGACGCCTTGCTGGATTCTGCTCTTACCTGTTGGAGACTGCTGCCATCAGCCTACTGCTTGCGGAACCCGCTCCGCGGGTCCCGCTACGCCAGGAGTGTTGCCTGCTGACCAAGGAAAGGGGACGTTGAGGAAAGTGCATCTGCCGGGGCTGCGAGCGAGTGCGAGCGCTCAACTGGGACTACATATCCCAGGAGCGCCCGCCTGCCTGACCACTCACACCTGGGCCGCTCTCCCCGACCCCTCCCCCCCTTCACCTATTTGTGCATCTATCCTACATTACGCTCCTAGCATCCCCGCTGCGCGGCAGCGCGCGGGAGCGCCGGGAGAAGCCCGGGACAAGGGCGGGACCGTCTGTGGCCGTCCGGGGCCGCTGGAGGCCGGGCTGGGCCACCCCATTAACATCTACGGTCCAGGTACTGATCATCCCACTGTTTTTGTAACTGATTCGTGAATTGCTAGCTTTTTGGTGGGTAGAAGGAGGGTTTCTAGCACTATGGCTTGCTCAACAAGTATTTCCACCCTGCTGCCTCCTATGGGGGAAGCAGAGCCTGCTGTCATGGGCCCTCTTGACTCCTACTTCAAGCGTTTGCCGCAGGATATTGATAAAGAGATCGCTCTGGCGGAAAGACGAGCCGGGCGTAGGCTCTCGATCGAGCTTCTGAAAAACCCACCTGAGAAAAATCAAGGTCTGAACTTTCCTGCGCTGGTTACACCTCTATCATCCATTGTTTTACCAGCCACCCAGGACCTATTACTCGACGTGCCTCTGCATACTGAGTTAGCTGTTAACTCTTCATCGGACATTGTAGCAACCAATTTATCTGTTGCGCATTTTGATGTATCTAGCCAAATAGTAAAAGGGAAAGGAGTTTTAGAAAATCACTGTGTACAAATGGAAGCGACTAAATCTAAGCCCGGTGTTAAAAGGAAAAGGGGAGTTACTGTAAAAAAATCACAACCTTTAAAACCTGCAAGAAAGTACAGGAAGCTGGGTACTAAACCGTCTTTAAGCCATGTCCCTCCAAAGAATGGCGTATTAATGACAATAGGGGAGGCCGAAGCAGCCCCAGTAGAAGTGGACCCTCTAATCATGGTGCCTTCGATAACGTTGGCGGTGCCAGTCCCAGATCCAACTATCATAGCACCCTCGGGGTCATTATCTCCCAATCATGATCTTCTGATAGAAGTGGAAAAAATAATGCGTTCCCTCCTAAATCCAGTAGAACTAAGACTTAAAAAGCTAGCTGAACAACTTGACCATCTAGAACAAGCTAGCCTAGATAACTTTTTTTCTATTAAATCTTTAATTAAGTCTGGCAAAAAAATGGGTGAGACTGGGAAACATCAACAGACAGTCGATAAAGATCAAGGAGCCGTGTTGGTTGACCTACAATCCCCGCCTGTAAGTGGTATTCCTGTACAGGATAATAAAGGGGGGAATAGTAAGAATGTACCTGATCTAATGTCCACCAAAACCATTAGTAATTGCGGGAAACCTAAGCCCAATAACATCACCAACAAGGGTAGCAACGGCAGTGTAAAAAATCCACCTACCACAATTAGCAAAAATGCCACACTTTTGCCGACCGGATCGGGAAAAACTATGGCTCAACGGTCGGGAAATGATAAAATCCACTCTAGCAATGGCATCGGGACCAATGCTCATTGTATTGGGAATGGGACTAATACTTGTGTGACAGTGGAAAACACCCTCACACAGAGCCGTGTTCCCTTAGAACAAGCACAAATACAGACCCAAATAACCAAATTGCCGACTAAGATCCCGCCAGTACAGCTCACCCCTGACTCCTACCCATATGTGGCCATACTTACTAACGTCCCACCCCTAACGGAGGGCCAAAGAGAAACTTATGACATGTTAAAAAACAAGGCCATGCATTGGCTTTCTGTCAATAGACCACTGCCAGGGGGAGTGGATGGCCTGATAATTGGGGCCAGAAGGGTCAATTGGATAGGGAATACCTTAAAAAAACAGGGGGGTGAGTGTATTATAATCAACTTTCAGGATCCAAGGGTTGTGGGGCTGATTACGGGACAGGGTTGGAACACTAATATTGGTGGGATTGGGGTTGTGGACCTCACTTTCTTTTATCCCAGACCGGTGATCTACACAGGGGGCTCCAGGGAGCAACCGAGACCCAGTCTTTGTACTTGGGTAGAGGCTGGCCCCCCTGCTGCTCCCATATTTAGATCAAATAATTGCTACATAGAGGCATTTAACCCCTATAATGGGCAGGGGCAGACGAGGTGGGGATGTTGACAGATCAGTTGAACAATTACGACTGGAAGAGGACATGGTTGGGGGAAGCAACCCTGATGTAACATTGATAGCATATGATGAAACGAACCAAAAATTCGAAGTGGCGAATGTGAGGGATGGGGGCTTTATTGTATGTTCGGAGGGGTGTGCGGGTGAACCGGGCCTCCCAACTACTATTTGCACCAAGGAGGGCACAGATGCAAATTGTATAAATATTGTTTCAAGTGAGGATTGTGACTGTGGGAAGCAGGATGATTTACCGCCCACGGCACCTAACGTAAAGGGGATTTGTATAGAAAATACCCTGGAGAGACTTATATCATGGAATGTTGCGGGGCTGGGGGCTAGATTGTTGTCACAGCATTGGATTGATTTTGTAAGTGGGTTTGAAATGTGCCTATTCCAAGAGACATGGGCTTGTGACACAATTCATTTCCTGGGTTACCTAAATTTTTGTATACCGGCAACGAGAGGCCCCAGGGGTAGACCTATGGGAGGCCTTGCAGTCTGGATTAAGCAAAATTCAAGCGTAAAGGCAAAAATGATTGATCTAGGTTGTAAGGATATTCAATTATTGAGATTATCTGTAGCCAAGGGTACAATAATAGACATTTATAACATATATGCTAGGGGCAAGAGTCTAGGGAATTCTGCTACCTTAGAAGTTCTATCTGCTTCCCTGGAATCCCAGTCACTTGGAAACAGAGTAATTTTGGCTGGTGACTTGAATAGGACATTCGAGCCTCTAGAAAATACTGCATACCCACTAGGACTAGAGGAAGATGCCCTCTGGGGCATCCCAAACCTAAACCTCCTACCCGTGAAGCGGTGGACTAAAGATATTTTGTCGTTGAATGCGTTATGTTTGGAGTATGGTCTGAGGGCCCTTAATGGCAGGACAAAAAGCGACCAATGTGGTAATTGTACATTCGACAATGGACATAATAAAAGTAGGATCGACTATGTCATCTGTAGTCTTGAGTTATGGCGTGGCGTGGGTGACATGGAAATTGTGGGGAGAGTAGAAAGCGACCATAACCCCCTCTGTGTCTCCCACTCATGGTGGAGGGCCGCACGAGCCAACTCAGTGTCAGGTAGTGGGAGCGTACCTGTTATGGCCAATGACTCAAGAAGGGTGAAATGGCCATATGTCCTGGCTAATTTGGCCACCTTGGAGTCTATTAATTTGGAGGTAGACAATGCTATTGCCGCCATGGAAAAAGTAGATCCTGTATTACCAGGCTCTGTCCATATAACTGATATACATGACACATTCTTCTCTTTGATAAAACCGCACTTTACTAAGCCTCTGAAGGCTAACAGAAAAGTACCAATCACATTGCCAACCTGGTTCAACAAACAGTGTAGGGTAGCTAGACTGGGGTTGGGCAGAGCACTCAAAAGCAGGGACAAGGCCTCGATTAGAGCCACCAGGAAATATTATAATGACAGTATCCGAAAGGCTAAGAAGCGGTGGGATGAGGAGTACTGGGAGGAGCTACTTGAGGCTTCAGGGCAAAAGGATTCCAGAATGTTCTGGAAAATTGTGAAATGGGGAAGAGGGGGCGCCCCCAATAATCCCGACAACAATGTCGATGAGGCATTGTGGGTCGAGTATTTTAAACCCCAGTATGCTGAGTGTAGGGATATAGTGGCCATAGAATCAATCCCTATGGTTTTTTGTAAGGGTGATCTATTCCTAACTAAGGACGCAGAACTTGTAATTTCAACTCTGCAGGGGGGAAAAGCCCCCGGGCTAGATGGAATCCCTTCAAACATTTTCAAACACGACAAGGTCAAGTGGGCAAAATACGCGACCCTGTTGGGAAATGGCTTGGCCAAAGGGGCAAAAATCCCCAACATATGGAAGGGAGCTATAATAATACCGATTTTTAAGAAAGGCGACCGGTCACTCCCAGCAAACTATAGACCAATAAGTTTGCTGGCTACTATGCAAAAAGTAGTGGGGAAGATGCTGGTCGACAAACTTATGGCCTGGGTAGATGACAACAATGCCTTATCCCCCTACCAGGCAGGATTCAGACGTGCAACCAGTACGGTCGATCAAATTTTTCGCTTCACCATGCTACGGTGGGGGACTGTACTCCTGGGTAAAGGCAGCCTTTATGTAGCATTTGTAGATCTAAGGGCTGCCTTTGACCTGGTGCCCAGGTGCACGCTGTGGGAGGTTCTGTCCAAAATAGGGGTCCCACTTGATTTGCTCACGTTGATAATGCGTCTTCACGAAAGCAACTATGCCAAGGTTCAGTGGGGGAGGAATGGGGAATCCACTACTAACTTCCCAGTTGAGCGGGGGGTGCGGCAGGGATGTGCAATGGCACCCCTGCTGTTCTCCCTGTTCATTAATGGCATTGTAGATAGGATATTGGACGCAATGGTTGACGCACCTTCGTTAGCGGGCATCAGAGTTCCAATTCTGATGTTCGCGGACGACACCTTGATTGTGTCCAAGACCCCGTCGGGTCTCCAGCGAGCCCTGAATATTTTTGACGCATTTTGCAAAGAACGGGGTCTCGAGGTCAATGTAAATAAAACCAAGTTGATGGCCTTTGGGCAAAAGCGCCAATCCCAACCCAAGGTATTTCTGAACAATATCAAATTAGAGCTAGTAAATGTTTTTACATACCTCGGGGTGGAGATATCAAGCAAACTTGGTTGGTCAAGACACATAGAGAAGGCGGTGTTGAAACATCAGCAAATTTCAGGAGCCCTCAGGGTTGAGCAAGTAAAATCCAAAACCAGGCCCATAAAACCTGTTCTCATGGTTTATGACGCAAAAGCCTTGGGCGCAACCCTTTATGGGGCCGAAGTCTGGGGCTTTGAGAGTCTTACCACCGTTCAAAAATCTGAGAACAAGTTTTTGAGAGGGATAACTAGCCTTCCCCAAAGTACCCCATTAATACCGCTTGGCCTTGATCTAGGCAGAAGATCGCTTAGTGACCGTGCCCGACTGAGGCCTATCCTCTATTGGAGACGGCTATGGACAACCATGGAAATAAGACACTACGCTGAGGGGTTCCTAGCATTAGCCAAATCAGATGTTTTTCGTAAAATTAAATGGCTAAAAACGCTAAGGGACGTCCTTGCTGAACTTGGGTTCTCAAAACTATGGGAAAACCCCCTCGGGGAAGTATTCCCTAGTAAATCCAATATCAAAGAAATATATTGGGACCACATTGACCAGAAACTTTGGAGGAGCGTAACCTCGGAATCCATGGGGGGTAGATTTATGGAAATTAAACAAAGACCATCCCTAGAAAAGTATTGGGACAGTATAACTGTCCCATTAGACAGGAAACTATTTTTCCAGTTAAGGGCAGGCTCTCTCCCCCTGAGGTGTTTGACGTCCAGCTGGAGAACTAGTAGTGGTTTGTGCTGTCCGTCATGTGGGGCCCCCAATGAAAACATCGCACATTTTCTTTTTTTATGCGAGGCCTATGTAACTCCAAGAAAATCTTGGTTGGCTCCAGTATGTAGGAATCTTGGTGTCCGAAGCGGTGTGGAGGGGTTGAGAATTATCTGTTCCTCCATTGAAATGTCCATCGTAGTTGGAACAGCAAAATATCTGGGGTGGGCATGGTCCATAAGGAGGAGGGCTCTATCCCCTAATGTGTTTTGAATTTTGCATTTTCCTTTGTTTGACTTATCCTTGCAAATATCTACTGGGAGATATATATGAATTTTAACCACAAAATGCGGATAATATGTATGGTATGAGTTTTTATTGTATAAACTTTGGGAATGGTCCGTAACGCGGAGGTCTCTATACCTCAACATGCATCTAGTTTTCGCATATCATGAAAAAGCTTATTTTATCCTAATTGGTAACAATTTTAATGCTTATGTATTATGTATTCTCAATTATAAATTTATTGTAACAAAATGTTTGATGTTTTAAAAATGTATGAAATTATATGCCTGTGCTTTTATGAGTGTATAACTCGAATAAAGCTTTTTCAATCAGTAAAATTCTATCCTCTTAGGTTAACGCACAACAGACACGTTCCACCCTCACCCACACATGCAAAACGCATAGTGCACACAGTCTTTATCCAGGTCTTCTGCAACCTACTCAGAGACCCTTACTCTAACTACTCAAGTGTGGCTGGCCATATATAAAAATAGGAGCTCTATTGTTAGCAGCTCATAATTCCATTGTAACAGCAAATACAGTGGGTGAGAAGTCTTTTGGAACCCTTGCATCACAGGAGAGGTCCCAATACCAGTGGTGAAAAAGTCAAAACTTACGGTTTTCAGGGCTAGAGACCCTTCTTAAATAACTCCTGGAGCTGCTCTCTTAGTTTTTGTGTTATCGCCTATGAGGTCTTGTAAAATGGCACATTTATGAGAGGAGGTTATTTATAATTTGTAATATTATGTGAAAGTCACCATGTGGTGAGTCTTGTGATACAGACTAGAATATAACAAACAATGCAGTGTCATGCGACCCATTTCAAAATATTACAGATGTATCAATCATGTGACTTCAATCAGAATATCTCAGACTGTCCTGGTTCATATATTACGACTCAGAATATTGCAGTCATGTGGCAGTTTCAGAATATCAGGCTGTGTAATATGAACTGATTCATAGCATCACGGACTGCTGAGTCGTGAGACCTTGTTCAGAATCAAACGGTGTTATGTGAGCCCATTCAGAATATCAGAATGTGCCATGTCATGCTTCCCATTCAGAATATCACCGTGTCTGCTGTGCCATGTGACCCCATTCAGAATATTAATGTGTATTGTGCTGTCCTGGGATTTCCATTCAGGATATAACAACCTGTGTTGACAGAATATCAGACTTTGTAGGAGGATGTGGGGGCAGCGCCCACCCCAATTCTTTCTAACTAGAGATAATCAGAAGTGTTCAAAGAGGCTTAGATTTTCGAACGCATTGAACTCCTAAAATTTAATATTGTTTGGGGCGTGGCCGAAGGCGTCAAGATGGCGGTCACATTCTGAGTGCTCCGGACACCTCCGTCATCCGCCTTGGATCCCACGACCATAGGCGCCCATCCGCAGCCCTACCTGACCGCAGTCTGTTCTTCTACCGATGGTGCTCCTCCCTTGGTGTTTTGGTGCCGGCTCGGGGCGCCTACGGCCTCCTGGGTGTAGCGTTCTGCTGCGGTCGGCCACGGCCTACCTGTTGTCGCGCCCCCCGTCATCAGCGGGACTGCCGGCTGCGGCCTACCTGCCCTCGCGGCCGTGGCTCCCCTTTGCCAGTGGGACCTCCGGCCGCGGCCTGCTTGTCTTTGCGGCCGCGGCCCCTCTGTCAGCAAGATTGTGGCACCGCTGAGCGTCGAAGCTGGTGTGGACCGGGAGCGCTGTGACGCTTGCGGGGTGGGCCCCTCCTGCGGCTCTGAATCGGCACTCGGCACGCAGCACGCGCTCCAAGGCCTGCGGACCCGGATGCGTCCCGCGGCCTTTGTCAATTGATCGGCCAGCACGTCGGCTGGCGAGGTGGTGGCGGTGGTAGAGACCCGTATCACACGAGGCCGGGTGGGACCTGCGGCGGATCTTGTGGTGAGTGGAGGGGTACGGCTGTCAATTCGGGCAGCGGTGTGGGTGGCCCCACCCTCTCTCCCGCCTCTTGCTGCGCCCCCACTCGCTCTGTGCCATTGCTTTGAGGGTTGGCCCCAGATCGATCAGAGCGCCTGAGGTGGCGGGGCTTGTAGCCTGGGCCCACACGGGTTGGGCGACCCTGGGTCAGGCCTCCTGCCGCCTTGTCGTGCTCCTTGTTATATCTTGCTCTTTCCACCTTGGAGGTGGGGACCGCCTGCACTATTGGACAACAACAAGTTGGGCCCCCCTCGCCCACATCTACCTGGCTGCTGAGCCGGGCCCCCTTCCTGGGCTGTCGCTGTTGACCCTGCACCAGCGTGGGCCTGCACGGGGAGCAGTGGTGGTGGCGGGGCCCATCCCGGGCTGGGCAGATTCGGCCATTTTACTGGGTGGCGTGGGGAGCTCCCTTGCAGGGGGGCCTTGGTGGGGTGCCCCCCCCTACCTGCTGGACCTGTGGGCGTGTTCGGGCCCCTGCCAGCCAGTGCTCTCATCTGATCAGCTGTGGGTGAGGCACTAGGTGGGGGAATTTTCAGCCACCATACCGGGTGGCACTGGGGAACTTGGCATCTTCCGGCTTTCCGTGGAGCGCTGTGCCTGGCGGGGTCCTCTGCAACCCTGCTATATGTCAGAAGACAGAATCAGGGGCCTGACTGTGCTATCCTTGAGGCCGGATCTGTGAGGGTGGGGGCACTGAGCCCCCCCCCTGCGGCCTGGGGCCCCCAGCGGTGGTGACTAGAGGTGTCTTTCCCCGCTTTTAGCGTCTGGGGAGAGGACTGGCTGCGCTGTTGGGTTGTGCCCCCCCTCAATCCTATGCATTTCTTCTTGGGGACTTTTGCGTTGCCCACCCGTCCCTGCTTTGGCGAATCTAGTTCTCTGGGGTACTGACAGCAATTGGAGAGGCAGGGGAGGCCCGACCCCACCGGACAGCATCGGCCATCTTCTCGGGTGGCGGAGGGCGTTCCCGGCACGCAGGTCCCAGAAGGATTGATCTCCTCCTGCGGGGCCCCTGAGGCTGATCGGCTGTTCAGACTGGGCAGCTCCTGTCTGGCTTGGGGGTGGCCTTCACCTCGTGGGTCCGTGGATCCCACGCCGGCCTCCCGTCCCCCTGGGCTCCCTACTGCTGCAGTGATGCCAGGAGCTACCACCTGCCATGGGGAAAGACCGGTGCTCCAAGCCCACACCGGCCTCCACGCAAACCAAGATTGACCGGTTCACCACCTCCGAGCAGGAGACCCCCGGGTGGGATGTGGGGGGGGGGGTCGCCTCCCCCCCTCAGGTTAACGACTGCGACACTAGCCTCCAGGCTATCTGGGCCTCCCAGGCATCCATGGAGGGGAAGATTGGAGAAATTAAGATAGACGTGTCTCTCCTCAGGCAAGATCTTCGCAACGCCACCACACGGATATCAGAAGCCGAATCCTGTATATCCACGGCCGAGGACGACATTACACAACTCAAAGAACAGGTGACTCATCTCAGCACTTGCACCAAGAACCTCCACAGGCGCGCAGAAGACACGGAAAACCGGGCCCGTCGCCACAACCTCCGCCTGGTGGCGTTCCCTGAGGGGGTGGAGGCAGGCCAAGCCGCCACCTTCGTTGAAGACTGGTTCCGGTCATGGATGCCTGGTGATGCCCTGTCGATGTGGTTTGTGGTGGAGAGGGCCCACAGATCCCTGGCGCCCAGACCTCCTCCCGGTGCCGCGCCCCGTCCCATTATCCTGAAAGTTCTCAATTTCAAGGACCATGACGCCATCCTGCGGGCGGCTGGTCCACTCAAGTTTCAGAACCACGTTATGATAGTCCCGGACTACACCAGGGAGGTCCAGGACCTCTGGCGCTCCTACACTGAAGTAAAGAAGAAGCTCCGCTCCCTGGGCCTACAATACCAGCTCCAATTCCCAGCACGCCTTCGGGTCATTTTTCAAAACTAGACACAGTTCTTTGAATTGCCCCAGGCGGCTTGGACATGGCTAACGGAGGAGCGCCCCCTCCGCCAGCGGCGTGATACGTCCCTGGATCATACGGAGTCACAGCCTGGGGAGCGGAGGTCGCCGGGACACCGGCGCCAGCACCGTACACGGTTGGGCAAGGGGCGTCCACTACAGGCAACAGCACCCAGGTCCTTAAGTGCGGCAGCCCCAGATCCCCATGACTATTTCAACAACTCGGAGTCCCTGCCGCGCCACAGGCACCGCTCTGTTGAGAACTTGGCGGGCTCGTCCCTACCATTGGCCCAGGAAGACTCTGATCTCTCCCGCACCCCCACCTTTTAAAGATAATGTAGTCATACTCTGATGTATGTTCATCATCTGGGGGAGAATGCCTCGCCGGGGGGGGGGGGCATATGACTATGGGTATGTCCACTTGTGCACTCACACTGTTCAACGCGATGCATGCATATCCGTTCTTCTGGAGGGGTCCTCCGCGCAACCAACCCAAGCGTTTTAGTTTGGTTCAGTCAAATGGGGGGTCGACAGATGCTTCTGTTCTCGAAGTATAGGGTGGGGGCAGGGGAGGGTGGTGGGTCTGGGACTGGGGGGGGTTTCTTTGTTGACGGGGGCTGAGGTTGTTTGCACCCGAGGTTTACTACGGTTCATTATAGTTTTGTTGCACCACCACACACACACACGACACTCAGCCTGCCCTTCTGGGGGGCCAATACACATGGTTCTACCCACCAGCGTGCTGTCATGCTTGCACCAGGCCCCGCATCTGCCGTCGACTCTTCAGGGTCCGATGGGCTGCAATAGTGACTTCCTTCCCCCATGATTTACGCTCCAACTCCAAAGGCTGCCCTTCATATCTTATCCTGGAACGTTCATGGCCTTTTAGACCGCCACAAACTAACAGCTGTACTGTGCTACGCACAACGCCTCAATGTAGACATACTCCTGCTTCAAGAGACGCACCTGCTCGGTAACCACTGCCCCTTTCTTGCGCCCTACGACTGTGATAGTTTGGCAATCTGGCTTCGCCCGAGGCTTTTGTGGTGTTGCTGTACTACTGAAATGCACCCTTCCCTTCGTGCTTACGCAAGTTATTCATGACCCACAAGGCACGTTCGTAATCGTTTGCGGTACACATGGGGGGGTACTCCTCTTAACCTGGTGTCCTTGTACTCGCTCCCCTCGATGCTCGCCATGATCTTAACACAGTCCACTGCCCTGTTGCCTGCCCTCCCTAAGGGATTCACCGTTATTGAGGGTGACTTTACCACAGTCTCTACCCAGCTCCTCAACACGACATGCCCTCCATCCCCCTCTAGACTGACGCAAGCGAAGAAGTTGACAAGCTGGGCTGCATCCCTTGGCCTTTGCGATGCGTGGCAAATCTGGCACCCACAAACTTAACAATTCACACACACCTCTGCCGCTCACCACACGCAGGTGCGTATAGATGCCGTTTTTCTTCCGTCCACAGACTGCTCCTCCATTCAAGACGTCTGCATACTCCCGAGAGGCATCTCTGACTATTCCCCGCTGCTCCTTAGTATGGGGGCTCCCCCCCCCCCTACTCATGCCCAATGTGGCTGCTGAACGCCTCGTTTCTTCAAGACCAAGGCTTCAAAAAAGCGGTGGGACAGGAGCTGCAGTATTACTTTGATGCTAATGTGGGGTTGGTTCCCTCTTCGGGTACCCTGTGGGAGGCAGGTAAGGCCACCATTCGTGGGTTTGGCAAAGGCCACGTCCAACAGCAACGGCGGGCCCAGCTATCACAGATCACCTCCTTGGGTGCGCAGGCTCTACGTCTCGAGCACTCTCCCTCTGCGGGCGACGATGTTGATCGCGATCAGCGCCTCATGCATATTCGGAATGAAATCAAGCATCTCTCCCTGAAGGCCGCCAAACTCTTGTGCAGATTGTCTGTGGCCAGAGTCTATGGTTGGGCGACAAGAACGGCACAATTCTGCATAGGCTCGCCACGTATCCCAGAATGAACCTTATTATTCCAGAGATACTGGACCAAGAGGGGTCGACACAAAGATCCCCGGTGGCTATGGCAGGCACATTTGCCGCCTTCTACCGTCTGCTCTATGCCAAGCGGACCCTGACGCGGTCTCTCCATGGGCTGCTGTGATCGGTGGGTGCCCACCTCCCTCAACTGGACCCTACTGCTCTGGCCGACCTTGACCGTCCAATCTCACACGATGAGATCAATGAGGTTATCGCCCACACCTCCTTGGGCAAGACTCCTGGCCCAGACGGCCTTTCCCAGGAATATTACGCAGCATGCCGCGAAGCCCTCGTGCCTCGCTTGGCAGAGCTGAATGCTGAGGCCTTGGAGAAAGGGTCCTTTCCGCCAGAGACGGATATGGCTACCATCGTGGTCCTCTTGAAGTCACAACTACCATCTCCTCACTGTGCAGACTATCGTCCCATCTCTCTTATTAACATGGACGTTAAGCTCTTTGCAGCAATTCTTGCTTAACGGCTGAAGCCCCATCTTACCACATTGATCCACCCGGACCAGTGTGGTTTCATGCCCCAGCAAGGCACCAGACACGGTCTCCGGCAGCTTCACCTGGCCCTGGCTCACTGCCAGGTGCTTTCCCCTTACTTGGCGCTCCTTCTGATAGACTTTGAGAAGGCGTTCGATTCCGTGGACTGGACGTACTTGGGTGAGGTACTGGTGGCAATGGGCTTCAGCCTCCATTTCTGTTGGCTAGTTGGTGTTCTCTACACCAGGCCTCAAGTGCGAGTCTTGGTTAATGGGGCTCTTTCTGACGCCTTCCCAATTCAAAGGGGGACGAGACAGGGATGCCCCCTCTCGCCCCTTCTCTTCGCCTTGGCGATGGAGCCCCTAGCGACTTTGATCCGGTCCGCGAGTCCTTGTACCGGGATGGGAATGGCCCAATTCGGAACTGGACAAGATTGATCTTTACGCAGACGATGTCCTGCTCTACCTAGCAGATCCCGCCCAGTCAGGCCCCTGTTGTCTCCAGATCCTGGGTTCCTTCGGATAGGCTTCCGGCCTTCGAATGAACCTTAACAAGTCGGTCTTGGTTCTGCTCCACCTATCCAGAGAATTTTACGACTGGCAATCCACGATACCGCTCAGTCCTTTAAGTATCTTGGGATCTGGGTAGCTCTCCTCCCGGAATTGGGTTGGTCCCTTAATGTTACCCCGCTCGTAAAGAAAGCTAAGGAGGATCTCCACAGATGGCAGGCTCTACCCTTGAACCCCTTGGGGAGGGTCGCCTTATTTAAAATGATGATACTTCCCAGATTCCTTTATGTCCTCCAAAAAACCCCCTTCCACTTTCTGCGGGAGTGGTTTCGGGAGCTGGACGCTATGGCTACTAAATTCCTGTGGGGGGGGGAGGAAGGGCCCGGTTGGCACTCGGGACCTGTCCGATTCCATCATTCGATGGGGATGACACATTTATACCTCTACTACCTGCCAACCCGTCTACTGAGTATACACGACTGGTTCAACGGGGGCTGGTCCAACCCTGCCTACAGGTTGGAGCTCAGTGTGCTACCCAAGATCCATTAGGGGTTCAGAACATGGGATCTTATTGGGATCTCTCAACTTGGCTACGTGTGGGCCAGTGGCCACATGCGCTCCTTTAAAGACCTCCAGCCCAGATACTCCTTGCACCCATCGCAATTTTTTAAATACTTACAATTACGACACGCCCTTCACGTACACATACATGACGGCACCAGGATCCCTGAATACAGTCCCCCGAGGCTCAGGCCATGCTGGGCGACTTGGGGAAGGGGGGCATATCTCTCATCTACAAGACGCTGGTTAACAACACCCCAACCTCACTAGACCGACTCAGGGGCCAATGGGAGGTGTGGGTGGGGTCCTCAGGCAACATAGGGCGCCACGCCAATCTTCTTCGTCCAAAGTTGGTCAACACGTCCGCTAAGCTCCGCCTGATCCAATTATACTACATACACAAGGCTTACCTAACCCTGCAGCGCCTATATCGTGCCGGTTTTCCCCATCTGCCGCATGTACGAGATGCGGTCAAGAACCGGCCGATTTCTATCACATGGTGTGGGCGTGCCCCCGTCTGACTCCGTTCTGGGGAGAGATCGAGAGTGAATTATCTGAGGCCCTGGGGTGGGAGATTCCCGATGATCCACGTCATTCTCTTCTCGGGATCACAGACGGACTCAATGGGACCAGGAATGAGAAGCAATTCTACAACACGGCCATGGTTGTGGTTAAGAGGGGCATTGCCGCCTCCTGGAAACTTCCCACACCGCCGGGCTTGGGGAGGTGACAAAAGGGGGTGGACTGGTGTGTGGCACAAGAAAAACTTATGTACGAGGCACAAGGGTGTCCGAAGAAATACCGGAGGGTTTGGGGCAAGTGGCTGGGAGCCATGGGGGTGACAACCTCTGTATACGAGTGTTTGTATCTACCACTGGGGGGTGGTACTGGATAAGTGTTACTTATGTCTTTTTCATTATACTATGTCAGTGTTGGTGCTCTTCATGGTCTTGCAGTTGGTGCTTGTACTTTGTAAAACCATAAAGTTGCTTATCAAAAAAAATGTAATATCGTTTTGTGGAATCTGATTTCACTGTGTTTGTTTCTCTGTTTTGCAGGATGTCAGAAGCACCCTGAGCAGGTAAGGCTGGTTTACTATCCTCCTCTCAGTGTGTAAGGAGCAGGTCTTGCTGCTGCAGTGTGTAAAGGCAACTGCTGAGTTCACATAAGTCCCCATCCTGCAAAAGAAATATGTCAAAGGATCTTATATTGTAAAATATACAACCCACCTGTGGCCCCCATGAACTTATGCCTAGTACTTTGACAAGTCCAAACTATACTGACACTATTCTCCTTGGTTTCAAAATCCACAATATATTCACAAGTTCTTTCAAACTGCTCATTTTGTTTTAAGAAATCTTCAGATCCACATAAAACTTAATTGAGATCTCAGAAATCTCGAGGTCCCCTGAAAAGCATCCTTGAGTCCGGAAAATACTCGCTTGCATCCACTTGAAACTTGTTTGAGTGATGATATAACTGAATTAGTCCTCCACAAATATCTATCTTCATAAAACTTCTCCCCTCAAGTTTTCTGTCCGGTTTAGGGGGCGTGGACAGCTGGTCTTCAATGCCAATCCTAAGCTTCTCCTAACTAATAGCTCAAAATATCTATTAAAAACTGTTTCCAAGGATATTCTCAAAAGGTGAAAGAAGAGATAGGGTGGAGAGCTAAAGATCCGCACATGGGGTGAGTGTCACAGCCACGGATGTCTGATGAATGATCATGGCGCAGACTCCTAGATCAGAAAGTAATCACACTGCAGACCAGAGTACGGTGACATGAACCAGATCACGCAATTAACTCCAGGTCAGCTTCCCGCTTCAATGTATAAATGATCCAGTTTTTAGACTGTAGCTGCTTATCCACACAGTAGGCGATCTTGAGCCCAAAGGCGACAGGGATAGAACCCTCGAACCCTTTGCTGTACAGAAAGGATAATATGTGAACAACAGGCATAAAAACTAAATAAAACAAAGTAAACTAAATGAAAATCAAACATGAGAGAGAGCACAGCCAGGCATGGACTAGTCTGCAAGCAAGAACCTCACCACTCGAAAGCTCCTAGGCAAGTTGTTTCTGGCAAGTTGTTTCTGATTAAGTTAATATTAATAGAGTTTCATTAGACATGATACTTCTCACTGATGTCTTCTGTTGTAAAGGTAAGAATGCTATCTCCTCAAAGCCTTAACGGATATGCTGGATCACTTAACAAAATAATCCAAGTTGGCAACAGACCACCCAAAATAATTGCACTTGTTTTGGGAATAGATTTGAGAACTCACTTTACCCTGATTATTAAAAACAATATAAAGTATCCTGTTTGGTGGTCGATTCTTAGCCAAATGTTGACCAAACATGTGAAAATAAATATGACCTACGGCGGTCATTTTAAACCAGTCTAATACTACGAAAGGAGAGAGAGACTGAGTGAGAGAGAGGGTGATGGAAGTACCAGAATACAGACAGAAAGGGAGGGACTTCGCCATAAGGAGACAGAGGGACTGTGATTGAGAGGAATACAAAAAGTGAGAGTGGAGAGAAACAGAAGTAGACACAAAGGGAGAGAGAGAATGAGAGGAAGGGAGAGCAGAGTGGAAGAATAAGAGGGTGGATGTGTGGAGTAGAGACAAACAGGGGTAGATAGAGCAGGGGGTTAAGGGTGAGTGAGAGAAGTGGAGAGAGGTATAGGTAAAGTACATGGCCAAAGAGAGGGAGGAGAATTTAGGGAGAGAGAGTGAGGGGAAAAAGAGAGAAGGAAAGGGTGAGCAGATTTAAAGGGAGCAGGAAATGGGGAAGGTGATTTGGAGGGAACAAGGGAGAGAGACCGGGTAAAAGATGAATGAGGGATGGAAGGAAAAAGGGAGACCGAGTGATCGAGAGAGGGAGAAGATACAGCAAGCGAGACAATGAAAGATGTAAAGAGATATCAAGAGTAAGATTGAGAGAGCGAGATACAGAGAAGAGACTAAGAGACTCCCTTGTTTGAGGCATGTGAGCTGCAGATTGTATACTTTTGCATATATCGCCATCCGGTTTTGGGCTCGGATGTTTGCAGTTTGTTTTTGTCTTGGAAGAAATCTTTGTAGTCACGAGGTAGGTGACTTCTCCCTAGGACGATGGTGCGCATGGGAATCGGCTCCATCCTCTGATTGTTTTTTCTCCGCCTTCGGGTTCGGATGTACATTGCTGCGCTCCGAGTAGATATCTGTTTCCAATCCCCCTTCGACGCGTAATCTCTCCACTTGACAGTATTGACTCTATTGCGTTACTCCTTCCTGACGCACATCTTCACAACAAACTTCTTGACCATCTTCGACGCAGGCCTTTGGGCCTCTCCGCGCCGACCATGCCTGCAGACAATGGAAAGGACTCCTTTCAAGAAATGCCCCAGGTGTAGTGCTAAGTTCCCACACACAGACTTGCATGAGGTGTGCAATCTCTGCCTCTCCCCGGAGCACGAAGATAAGTATTGCAAGGCCTGTGCATCATTCAGGTCGAAAGAAAAAAATCTGTGATCGTCGGGCTCGATGACACAAAATGTCTTGCGGAACCAGCTCGATTCCAGACGTCTTTGGAACAGATCCCGAAATCCAGCCGGAAGAATCAGGCGGTGAAGAAGACGTCTCCATCTCCGAAGCCGAAGAGGAGACAGTCACCTCGGCTCAGCGGTCCATGAGTACCGAAACCCCTCTACCCAAAAACAAACCGAAGGCCCCGGTAACACCCTCGCTGTCCGGCTCAGGTCGACACTGACCACATACTTTTGACATTCTACCTCCGGGCCTGGCTATGAAGCCAAAGCAAAAGCCTTCCGACTCAGGCTCGAGTCACTCCCATTCCGGCACCGGGAAGTCCTCCCTGGCACAGATGCCACAAAGGAAAGATCCTTCCTCGGTGCCAAAGACCGCCTCGACGTATAAGCTGTCGGCATCGACGTATAAGCGGTCGGCATCGACATACATCAAAGATAGAGACCCGGAGCCGAAGAAATCTTCGGAGCGGAAAAAGGCTTCAGACTCCGAAAAGTCATCGGAGCCGAAAAAAGCTTCGCAACAGAAAAGCCCTAAAGAGTTTAAGACCCCACGGAAATAATAACAGACTCACTACAAAGAAAGCTCGGACCCGAAATCTTCGGCACTGAACAAAGAAATTTTGCCCACAAAGCCTAGACCGGAATTTTCGGACCCAAAACAGAAATCTCTGTTCATTGATCCATCCACGGGCAAACTAGTCGCCAAACCTCCAAAAAAGATTAAACTGGACACCTCAGAGAAGCCTCCAATACCTCCCAAGAAGCAGGACATTGGTACTAACACTTCCCCACCTCCTTCTCCAGTTAATCCACACCAATTGATTTCACCTCCACACTCCCCACAGCATATACTTTCACCTCAGACATCAGACACTGATGATGACCAGGGTGGGGGATACGGATCCACAGGGGGATGATAATGTCAACTCGCATACCATTCCACGTAACATAGACCCTTGCGATGACTACAATACAGGCCCGACCCAAATAATGACCCGGATGTCTGTCCATCTAAGCCCACCCTGCCAGATGAAAACACTGGGTTTGCGCAACTTATCACCAGAGCTGCCCAATACCATGGGGTCCCCTTACACTCCGACCCCTTAGAGGAGGATTTCTTTGCTAGAAACCTTTGCACCCTCGCAAAAAACAGCATACACCCTGCCAATATTAAAAGGCTTGTTAACACGGAAGTGTTTAAAGGCCCAGTCAGAGCCAGGGTTATCAACCCAAGGGTGGATAAAAAATACAAGGCAGCTCCTAATGACACCAATTTATAGTAAAGGTCAGAACCACCTGGATTCCCTTGTGGTGACTGAGGCACGCAAGCGGGAACACTCGCAGGGTACAGGCGACACTCCCACTCTTGATAAGGAATCCAAATTAATTGACACATCAGGAAAACGTATCACGTCAGACTGCAAACCATTGGCGAATCGCCAAAGCCTTATAGGCCAGGTACGACAGAGCTCTCTAGGACGAGCTTGAAAAGCTCATGGAACACCTCCCTGACCAGTACAAACAAAAGGCCAAGTATCTTATTCAAGAGGGCAAGTTGATTATCAACACATCAATAAAATGTGCGTTAGATAGGGATGATACAGCATCTCGTGCAATTAATACTTGCGTCTTGTTGAGGAGACGCACCTAGCTCCGGGTTTCTGGATTCAAGCAAGAAGTTCAAACTGCTATCTTAAATCAGCAGTTTGATCAGTAACATCTTTTCGGTCCCACAGTTGACACATCCCTAGAAAAGATGAAGAAAGACACCAAGACTGCTAAGTCTATGGGGTCTTGCAGTTCCCTTTCCCGAGAGGTTCTTTTCACCGCTCTTTCTACAGAGCCGGCTCAAAAACCATGGGCTCAGAACAGCCCTCTTCCTCCTACAAGAGCCCCACGCAAACATCCCCTAAGGGATATTTTCACGGAGGATAAAGAGGCAACAATAATAAAGGAAAAAGTCGCTGCAACAACAACCGCACCTCCCCTACCACTAAACAGTGACTTCCCTCCTCTTCCCCCCGATCATACCACTCCTTTCTGGGGACGTCTTTCACAGTTCTTACCTGTCTGGAATTCCATCACAACACACAAGTGGGTAAGACAAATTATCCAGTATGGTTATTGCCTGGAACTCACTTCTACCCCCCCCAAACATCCCTCCCAGACAGCGCCCAATGTCCTTAGAACATCTAACACTTCTCAAACAGGAGGTGTTCTCTCTATTACAAAAACATGCAATAGAACCAGTCCCCTTGCCACATCAAGGCACAGGGGTTTATTCCCTCCACTTCCTAATTCCAAAAAAGAACGGCTCTCCCAGGCCCATACTGGACCTCAGGCCACTAAGCATCTACATTCAGTCAGACTACTTCCACGTGGTCTCTCTCCAACAGGTACTTCCACTACTTCAACAGGGTGACTTTCTCTCCACGCTGTATCTAAAGGAGCCTACTTCCATATTCCTATTCACCCAGCTCACAGGAAATATCTCAGGTTTGTGGTAGATGGTCAACACTACCAATTTAAAGTACTCCCATTCTAGGTGACTACAGCACCCAGTGTTTTCACCAATTGCCTCGCAGTAGTTGCAGCCCACTTAAGGAGACAACTAATTTGTGTCTTCCCTTATGTGGACGACTGGCTCATAAAAGCCAAATCACACAGCAGTTGCGCGCAACACACACAAGACAATTCAGCTGCTTCACAGTTTGGTATTCACAGTAAACCTCGCCAATCCAGTCAGGATAAGCACCATACAGGCTCTAATCCAAAACTTTCAGCCTGAACACTCACTGCCAGCGCGAGTGTTCATGAAGTTAATCAGGATGATGACCTCATGCATTCTCCTAGTACCTTATACAAGACTAGAAATGCATCCCTTACAGTAATGTTTGGCACGTCAGTTTAACCAGTCTCAAGGAAAGCTGACAGTTCTGGTGTTGGTGGACGACCGCACTCATCGCTTTCTGCAGTGGTGGAAAACACAAAGTATTTCCAAAGGGCTGCCGTTCCTCGACCAGGTTCCACAGACCATGCTAACAGCAGACTCATCGCTCACCGCTGGGGAGCTCATCTTCAAACCCATACCATTCAGAGCATATGGACCAACCAACAATGACAATTCCACATAAACTACCTGGAACTGTTAGCAGTCTTCCTAGCATTGAAATCTTTTCAACTCCATCTCCTAGGCAAAGCTGTCCTGGTCCGCGCAGACAACATGACAGCAATGTACTACATACAGAAACAAGGGGGAATACACTTGCTGCAGCTTTCACACCTTGCTCAGAGCATATGGAGATGGGCCATTCCGCAAAATATATGTTAGAGGCATATGAGCTGCAGATCACACACGATGCATAGATCGCCATCTGGTGTTGGGCCCGGATGTTTGCACTTTGTTTTTGTCTTGGAAAAGTCTTTGGAAGTCACGAGATAGGTGACTCCTCCTTTGGATGATAGTGCGCATGGGCATCGGCTCCATCTTCACATTGTTTTTTTCTGCCATCGGGCTCGGATGGGTTTATCGCGCTCCAGTTCGGTGCTGTTATCGATTCAACTTTCGCGCGTAATCCTTCGCCCCTTTCTTCGGTATTGTTTCGATCGTGATCCCTAGTTGACGCACATCTCTCCAAGTTCGAAGTCCTCGATTCAGGTCGTCGACGAAGACCTTTGGGCCTACCTAGGCCATTACGTCTGGCTCATGGAAAGGACTCCATTTAAAAAGTGTCCTCAATGTGGGTCGAAGTTCCCACACACATCTTCATGAGGTGTGTAACCTCTGCCTTTCACCGGAGCACGAGGCCAGAGACTGTCCAGCTTGTGCCTCCTTCCGCTCCAAGAAGACTATTCAAGATCGTCGAGCTCGAAGAAGCATTCCTCGCTTGTCACCATCCATTCCCGACGACATCTTCCAGGAGGGTGTCGATGTACTGGAACAGGAGCGGTACGAAGAAGGCCTCGTCCGCGCCTACGAAGCTGATGACTCCGACGTCGAAGACATCACTCCTGGGCAGCGGGTCGTAAGTACTGACGCCGACCCCCTACCCCAGCACCGAAAAAGGCTTTGGTCACACCTTCACCTTCGGGCCCAGGTGCACACCAAGACAGTACTTCTCACGCCCTGCCTCCGGGCCCGGCAAAGAAGTCAACAACTAAGCCTTCAGGCCACTCAAGCTCCATTCAGCCTGCCGTTGGTCCCGAAGCCCCGACACCCAAAAATAAGCCATTGTCTTCCTCCGTGCCGACTACTGCCTCTGCTCCGCACTCGTCACCAAAGCCTATCAACACCAATCCCTCGACTCCGAAAAAAACATCGGAACTGAGTAAAAAAAACGCTACCCAAGACTACAGACTCTCAACCTCCGGAGCCGAAAAAGACCTCGGAGCCGAAAAACAACCGGTTCCGCAGACTCCTGAAGAGACTGTAAAACATCACGGTTCCAAGCATAAAGAGCACAAAACCGCTCCAGAGTCTGTCGCACAAGCATTCGGAACCGAAAAAATCAGCACTGAAAGACCAACTTCCAGCAGAAGAGCTTTTCAAACCAGATCCCACACAAAAAAACTCTTCTAAAAGACCCAAAGACTGGTCAGCTGACTCTCAGTTCTAAAAAGAGACCACTGGGCACGCCCAAAAAGAGAGACATTGCTACATCTTCTCTCGGGATCCCTTCTCCACCTCCTCCTTCTCCCCCACCTCCTTCTCCACCACACCACTCTCCTACACCATCTCCTCCACCAGTGGACGATGATGACACCTCTGACACAGGGAAGGGTGCAGATGATGAGCCACTAGGGCATCCTAGTCCACATTCTACCCCAGACCCCTGGGACGATTACAACACACCAGATGTACCTAACGTACCACAAGACGACATCTACTCCTCTAGACCTTCCTTTCCAGAGGATACTATGGGTTTTAACCAGTTTGTTCAGAGCTGCACAATACCACGGGGTTGACTTACACACATACCCTGTGGAAGAGGATTTTTTTAATGGACACTTTTGATATTTCACAAAAGTACACCTCCATTCTACCTATGCTCAAAGAAGTAATTAAACATGCACCGGAAGTGTTTAAAGATCCAGTTAGGGCTAGGGTTATTAACCCCAGGATAGAGAAGAAATATAAAGCAGACCCAGCAAACCCAGCATACATCAAGGGCCACATACTGTTGGACTCCTTAGTAGTCTCCAACGCCAGAAAAAGGGCTAACTCGCAAACATCTGGGACGCTCCACTTCCCGACAAAGAGTCCAAACTCTCTTGGTCGCTGCTGGTAAACGCACAGCGTCACAAGCAGCTAACATATGGCGTATTGCCAACACTCAGCTCTGTTAGCTAGGTATGATAGAGCACACTACGACGAGCTAGAGACTATTGCAACACCTTCCGGATAAATATAAAACCAAGGCCAATGACCTCATACAGGAGGTTAAACTTATTACTAACACCTCCATCAGTTGCGCTCTAGACGTAGCAGACACCAACTCCAGAGCTATCAACACAAGTGCTTGGCTACGCATTTCAGGTTTTAAACCTGAAGTACAAACTTCCATCCTTAACCAGCCATTTGACGAAAAACACTTATTCGGTAGATTAATCTCTGAAGATGAAAAAAGACAGACATGGCTAAATCAATGGGAGCCTTGCAATCGCAAGCTCCCAGATGTTCTTTTCGTCGTTGCTACTCCTCTGACAACCCCTCCGCCTCTTAAAAGACTCCCACCCAGACCACATTTACCAGAGGTTATCAATGAGGAGGTTACAGAGGCAATAATAACAAAGGTAGAGGCAAGACCAACACCCACTCTGCCTCCACCCCTACCCAATGACTTCCCTCCCCTCGGACCATTCCACTCCGGTCGGGGAAGATTGCTACAGTTCCTTCCTGTCTGGAACAACATCACCACAGACAGGTGGGAGAGGCAAATTGTTCAAACAGGTTACTGTCTAGAACTCAACTCTAACCCCACCCAAACATACCACCCAGGCAGCGCCCAATGTCACTAGAACATCTCACTATTAAAACAGGAGGTAATCTCTGAGGTGCCGGGTTTTTAGAGACACGGTGGTGCGAGGGGACCACACCCGAAGACCTCTGGGTTCTCCCTGTTCTGGACTACAGAAACAGAGTCTTCTAGTTGAAGTCAGAGATCGAGGTTTATTGGTTGCAACCAAGTAACATGTGTCCTAGAATTACAACAGCACAGGCTGTAAGTTCTCAGGAGACTGTTCGTTTTTACAGAACTAGCCTTCTCCTTATATACAGAAATAACAGCTGCGGGCAAGAATTCTTGAGTTTATGATATGGTTATACACATATTTCTACAATAATACAAAGAGCGAAGTCATGCTGGTCAGCACATATTTTAGATGTCCAGATCGTGATGGATTACCCAGCCAGGCCCAGAATTCCCATCAGATATCGATGAAACACCAATAAGGTCGGGCACCCTCCCGTCGTAAAACTGGTCATAAACAAGAATCATGGACAGGTGTATGTGTATGGAAAACATGGTCTGTATGTAGTGAATGGTTTATGGCATGTTGTGCCTTGATGATATCTTACTCGGCCACTGGGCGAGGAGCTGCCCAAACAGGTTTGGCTGGAGGCAGTGGAATCAGCTCGGCCAGGTCATGGGGAAGTCAGCTAAGGTGGACGTGTCCTTTCAGATCAAACTCGGCCTTAATCAATTGACTATATGAGGGCAAGTCATAAGATGGATGCCGTTCACAAAATGGAGTCCGAGGGTTTGGAACGGAAACCACGATTTAAGGGTGTTAGCATCACTCAATCATGACGCAAATGCATAGGGATAATGTCCTAATCCTTACCGGTCCGTCGGTACCAAATTCGTCAAGGTACGACGATATTTTGTGATACGAGGGTTGGACCTCGATACCGGTGGAACAGCAGGGTCCGGAATTACAGTACCACAGACCCTCCTTTTGCCCTCATATTAGGCAATAACTCATGCTAATCTGAGTCCAAATCTGTATTGATGAATTCATGGAGATGCTGCTGTAGCATCATTCTGTTGCTCAATTCGTCCCTTGATACAGGCTTCCTTACACATGAAGTAGCACAGAGGCCACATATTGCAGGAGCGCACTGTACAAACAGGCAGAACATAAACAGAACGGCTAGGATCATCCCAATGAAGATCAGAGTTTTCCATCCCCAGGCAGAGATCAGTTCCCACAGCCACCCTAGCAGGGACCAATCCCCTTTCTCCACGTGAAGGGAATCGGAGATTTTGTGTAATTTGGAGATGGCCTGGTACACTGTCGGAGCATTGTCAGGGATGAAAATGCAGCAACTAGATTGGATCACTCTACATACACCACCACGGTCTGCAAGTATGACTTCTAGGGCAACCCTGTTCTGAAGGGTCATAAGTCGATCCGACTGAAGCTCAGCTGTCAAGTTGCTAAGGGCACCGGCCGTTTCAGTCACGGCGGACTCAACTATCCTCGTCAATTGTCGAATGTTCTTGCTGTTCACCATAGGCCCCCAAAATGGCAGAAAACCCTTTGCGAAGTCTCCAAACTCTTGACCCGCAGTGTCGTCTTGACTCGCGACACCCCTAACTGTCCTTGTCCGATGGTAATCTGCCCCGGCCGTGTAGGTGGGTGGCAGCAGAAACGAGATGAAGCATGTGCCCGAGAAGTCAGGGGGCAACCATCTATAGGCTTTGTCATGGCAGACGAAATAGGTGCCTTTAGCCGCCAAGAATGGAGGGGAAGTTCGGGAAGCAAACACATATGTTTCCGTGCATACGCTCTTCCCCAACTGTGCTTTGGGATCCCTGCCAATACCTTGCAGACACAAGTGACCTCGGTGGGGCACTATCCAGACTGGGGAGGATTTCTTTGTTTTCTGGCTTTTATTCAAAGAGATCCCATATTTAGTTACATTGCAACGACTGTAGGGAGTGAGTTCATCTTTAGGAATCGTTTGATACGTGTCAACATCCCTACTCATATTTCTTATTCCTGCCACTAGTGCCTTGTTGCTGGAATCGCTCTCTGTGGAACGGGGTGGGTATGGTTCTAGGGCGAACAGGAACATGGTCTGGAAAGCCCACAGAGAACCATAATAACTGAATGGCAGGATGAAGTATGGAATGCCCTTATCTGTTGTGTGCGGCATGAGTCCACATATCCAACAATTCGATGTGTTCATTATAGACTGGTGCTGGTGTAGGAGCTGGATAAAGGAGTTATTTACAAACTCTAGTCTTCTGGCAGACTCGTGTTCAGCAAGAGGGTGAAAGGAGTGTAAAGAAACAGTTGGAGAAGGTGTGGGCTGAGTGTTGTTTACAAAGGTGACTTGAAACGTGGACAAGGTATAACCAATCAAGAACATCGTTATGCTACATATCATTAAAATACATATTATCAAGAATCTCTTTCTTTCCATCACAGTGCACATTTTCTTGTTAAAGTTCATGTGTCTAGCAGGTCTCTCCATCCTCTGGTTGCTGCCCGCGGTGGGAGGTTGCTTCTGCCAGGGAGTGTTCTCTGTTCAGTCAGGGGTAATTCCCTCCGACTGACCAGAACCGTTGACCTAAATGTCCCCAGCTGTACTCCCCAGACTTCAACCGCGGCCCTAGCAGCAGAACCGGATGGCGGTTCGAAAATCAAAAATGAGCTAGTTCCCTGGGCGAGAGAGCTGTAAAATCAAAAATAGTTCAGTGTGTGTGGTCAGACCACTATCTGATTGACACCACATTTTCGGCGGTTGGCCAGATCAAGGTCCCCCCACGGGAGGGCGGCTCGGCTCGCAAGTGGAAGGCTGTCGATCCCTCCAAACTATTCGCTCATTTGTCTCAAACTTATCCCCTGTTACCCAATGACACTCGCACCGACGAGCTCCATGGGCTTGTGGCAGACTGGCTTACCACAGCCAGTGACATCTTTGCCCCCCTCACCAAGTTCCCCCAATCCCGGCACAGCAATTCCCACAAATGGTTTACCCCCCCACCTAAAAGCTCTCCACTTGGAACTCCGCCAGCTTGAGCGCAAGTGGAGGAGGGACTACTGCCCTTCAAGCAGAGACGCCTATGTGGCTGCCCGCAATAGGTATAAACTTGCCATCTTGGCTGCCAAAAAAACGTATGCCTCAGGTAAAATCCTATCTGCCCCCTGCCAGTCTAAGGAAATTTTCAAGGTTCTTAATGAATTTACCTCCGACCCCAGGACGCTCCCTACCCAGGCCCCCACACAGGAAGCATGCAATACCCTTAGCACTTTTTTCATCGAAAAAATCGTATTGATTAAGGACACCATCCCTGCTACGTCTCCTGGCGCTGGATCTGTCTCCCCCCCCTCACAATACTTCCTCTTTCACACAATTTCCTCTTCTAGACTCTACTTCTTTGGCCACTCTTGCTACCCGCATCAAGTCGGGATCTCCAGATGACTGTTGCCCCCCCTCCATACTCCGGGACATCTGCCACTCTCTACCCGGCTGCATTCTCCTCCTGCTAAACTCTTCTCTCTCCTCTGGTACGGTGCCGGGCTCCTTCAAGGAGGCTGTGCTGGTGCCCCTCCTTAAGAAGCCAGGGGCTGACCCCGCCGTCCCGGCTAACTACCGTCCTATCTCCCTCTTACCTTTCGTCTCAAAAATCCTGGAAGCCCACGTCACCACCTGTCTCTCACAGTTTATCGAGAGCTCCAACTTTCTCGAGGCCAACCAGGCGGGCTTCAGACCCGGCCACTCTACGGAGACAGTGATCTTGGCCGTGCTGGATGCCCTGAGAGACGGTGTTGACAAGGGTGCCCCCCCCAGGCCCTGGTATTACTAGACCTGTCAGCCGCTTTCGACACGGTGGATCATAACATCCTTCTCCGCCGTGTCGAGCAGGCTGGCATCCAGGGTCTGGCGTTGGCCTGGGTCAGATCCTTCCTGACTGGCAGGTCTCAGACCCTTAGTCTGGGCGCCTTCAGGGCTCCTAGAGAGCACTCGCTCTGCGGGGTCCCCCAGGGTTCTTCCTTGTCCCCTCTTCTTTTCAACCTTTATCTTCGCCCCCTTCTCTTTTCTTTGAGGCAGTGGGACGTTACCGTATTTAATTACGCGGACGACCTGCAACTCATCTTTTCTCTCAACTCCCCCTCTGCTATCCCCAACTTCCAGGCAGTCATGTCCCACATTCTCCAGTGGATGGGCCACAACCAGTTAAAGTTGAACCCTGGTAAGACGGAGCTCCTCCTCCCCGGTAGGAGCGCCACCTTCTGGGGGCCTCAATTCTGGCCGGCGGAACTGGGCCCCTCTCCCACCCCCGTAGCTTCGGTGAAGAGTCTGGTAGTCACTATCGATTCCGCCTTATCCTTAGGGCCGCAGGTGGGGACCGTGGTCTCGTCCTGTATCTACCAACTGCGCAGGATCTTCTTACACCTGATGCCCTCCTGCAGGTTATCATGGCCCTCGTCCTCTCCCGCCTAGATTTTTCTAATGCGATCTACCATGGTCTGCCTAAAACATCGATGACTAGACTGCAAGTGGTCCAAAATCAGGCGGCGAGATTGGCCTTAGGGATTCCGAAGTGGCAATCTGCCAGGCCCCTCCTTGTCAAACTCCACTGGCTCCCTGTCATCTCTAGGGCAGCCTTCAAGATCGGCTGCCTTATTTTCAAGTCATTAGCTGGCCCCTGCCCTGCCTTTGTGAAATCCCTTATCAGACCCTACTGCCCATCCCTCAACTTGAGATCCTCTCACCTCAACTTCTTGACCGTCCCTTAGTTCTTACGAGCTCTGCAGATCTGGAGGCCGGAGATTTGCTTACCTGGCCCCCAAACTCTGGAACTCTTTCCCCCTTTCTCTTAAAACTTCTAATTCTTTGACTCTTTTTCGTAAATCTCTAAAAACTTGGCTTTTCCCCCAATCTGGTTAGTCTCTCTGTCCCCTTTTACTTCCAACCAGCGCCAGGAAACCCATGGTGTCAGTGCGCTTTACAAGCACCCCTTACGATACGATACGAAAAATGGAAAATCGCACTAATTTGATCATGTCAGTTCCTTGGTCTTGACCTCAGATTATATCGTTCTTTCCCAGGTACGGTGTGATCTTCAAACAATGTTTCAGGTTCTGTAGTGTCCAACTGCATTGACGGTGGCACAAATCCTTGCAAAATACAATCGCTCTCTTGGTCGGTACCAGTTCCTTTTAATCGTGCATCGCTGAAGGGGACAAAGCGAGGTATGGACTCTGTCTCGGAGTCGGCGACTCCTTGCTGGACCCACCGGTCATATGGAAGGGGCAGCGGGACCCTTTTGCAATGGGCGCCGTGCACCCAGTGTTTTTTTCCGTGGACACGTACTGCAGAGTGGGTAGATAGCAGGACCTGGAAAGGTCCGGTCCAGCGAGGCTCCTCGTTCTTTGTTCGCCTGAAGTTCCGAACTAGGACCCAGGAGCCAGGTTCGATGGCGTGGCCTGGATCGTCAGACGCCCTTGGAGAGGAGCTGTGGACCTGTTGATGTAAAGCATGCAGTTTAGTTGTCAATTCGTGCAAATAGTCAAACAGTGCGGGGTACTCTATTTCACTCAATCTCTTGGGTCTGGCACACCCCAGATGTTAGCTGGGCGGCCGAACACAATTTATGTGGGCTAAGTCCTATTCTGGAATGGACAATCATCCTGGTTGATAGGAGTGCTAAAGGCAAGGCGTCTGGCCACTTGAGACCTGTGCTGGCTTGGATCTTGGCCAATTTAAATTTTAACGTGCCATTATAGCACTCTACCAATCCTGCCGATTGGGTGTGGTTTGCAGCGTGGAACTTCTGGTGGATGCCTAGACACTCGCACACTCTCTTCATCACTCGTCCCACGAATTCACTTCCATTATCACTCCAGACAATCCTAGGCATGCCAAATCTAGGGAAGAATTCTTTGACAAGGGCTTTGGCAGTTGACAAGGCAGTGTTGTCCTTAAGGGGGTACGCTTCTACCCACCTGGAGAAGGCGCAAACGACAAGCACATATTTCAGGTTATTGCACCTCTCCATGTGGATGAAATCGAGCTGCAAGACCTCGAACGGATACGTTGGAGGTGCAAAATGACCAGCTGGGGTTGGGGTTCCCCTACCGGGATTGTGCTTCAAACACACCATACAGTTTCTGACCAGATTCTCTGCACATTTTGGGATACCACTATTCTGCCACACTGGGGCCAACAGCTTACATATTCCTTTCACACTGATGTGCGCCATTCCATGGGCCATCGTCACCACTGCGAGCACATAGGCGTTAGGTAACATCCATCGCTGATGTTCTGACAGTTCGACCCAACAACCATTCGCATCTAATCTACCCTTGCTTTCTCTCCATTCATTCACCTCTTTCTCAGTCGCGTCAGCTTGTATAGATTTCACGCTTTCAATGGTATCCTCACACATACCCACATCAGGGGTCCATCTAGCAGGACCTACAACATACATCCGACTCATTGTGTTCCTTGCAGTCTCTTTCGCGACCTCGTCGGCAAATGCATTCCCTCAACCAACATCATCTTGAATCTTTCTGTGTGCACTGCATTTCACAATTGCAACCTGTAGGGGCAAGGTTAGTGACTCGAGAAGGTCGTGTACTAGCTGGCCATGTTGAATTCTTGCGCCATGTGACGTCAGGAACCCACGTTCACGCCACAACCTTCCAAAACTGTGGGCTACGCCAAAGGCGTATTGGCTATCAGTATACACATTCACTCGTTTTCCTTTCGCCAACACACACGCTCTTGTGAGTGCGACTAACTCTGCTGCTTGCGCGGAATTGTGGGGGATGCGAGCTGTCTCTACAATCGTGTGTAATGTTGTCACGGCATATGCTGCAGTCGTATCACCATTTGGCAACTTGAAACATGAACCATCAACCCATAACGCATCATTACATTCAGGGAGGGGAGTGTCCTGCAAGTCTACTCTCCCTTTTGTCTCTTCCTCTGTCCTAAAACAGCAATCATGCATTTCGACCTTATCTGTCTCAGTCGGACTGGGCAATAGTGTGGCGGGGTTGAGTGTATCGCACCTCTTTATGTGAATGTGACTCGCTAACAGTGTCAATTCATAGCTGGATAGTCGAGCACTAGTTAGATGTTGTGTTTTCGTCCTGTTTAGTAGGATATCTACTGCATGTGGGACCATAACGATCAGAGTATTATTCATGACTAACCCAGCAGACTGTCGAATACAGACAGCTGCTGCAGCAGTGGCCCTCAAGCAACTTGGTAATGCCTTAGCTACAGGATCTAGAGTCGCAGAGAAATACTCACATGGGCGTTGTTTGTCCCCAAAGTGTTGCGTCAAGACTGATAATGCGCAACCTTCCTTCTCATGGACATATAATGTAAAAGGCTTACTTTAGTCGGGGTTGCCCAACACAGGAGCCGAACATAACGCCTCACGCAACTCATGGAAACTCGTCTGACAATCTTCAGACCAAGGCAAAGGATTGGGTGTGTCTTTACGCATTAATGCCAGCAAAGGTTTGGCCAATAGTGAGAAGTTCGGTATCCATTGTCTACAGTACGATGTAATGCCCAAGAAGGCACGCACTTCTCTTTGTGTCCTTGGGACACTCAGTTCTGCAATTGCCTGTATTCTTTCTGGGGTCAGTCTCCTTCCCTCCTTCGATAAGATGTGACCTAAGTAGGTTACTTCTTGTCGACAAAATTGTAATTTGGAAAGCGAGACTTTGTGCTTCATGTCACATAAATGATGTAGCACTGACAATGTCGCTTGCTTGCAAACTTCTTCGGTGTCTGCAGCGATCAACAGATCGTCCACATACTGAATTAAAGTTGCACCATCCTGCAGAACAATCGTGTCTAGTTGTGTTTTCAGAGCCTGACTGAATATTGATGGACTTTCACAGTAGCCCTGAGGAGCGCGTTTAAAGCGGAAGCTTCGTCCTCCTAAATTGAAGCCAAAGATATCTCTGCTCTCCTCGGAAATCGGGATGCTGAAGAAAGCGTTCTTCAGGTCAATCACTGAAAACCAATTGGCTGAAGCTGGAACCATTGTCAATAAGGCAGTAATGTCGGGGACGACTGGAAACTGTGGTACAACGATCTTATTCACTTCCCTGAGATCAATCACAAATCGGTACACAGGGGGCTGTGAAGGATCGGTACGCTTTAAGACAGGCAAAACAGGACTGTTACAAATGTTGCCTGCTGTCTCTTCGATGACATCTTTCTCGATCAGATCGTAAACGATCGCTAACAAAGCCTTTTCACATTCGTTTGATATTCTATATTGGGGAATGCGTGGTAACCTAACATTAGCTTTCAATGTTATGACATATGGCGCTATTTCCAAACGACCTACATCATTAGAACCATTCGCCCAAAGTACATCCGGAAGAGATGACAATTTGGTTGGAATATTTTCCTTCGCCAAATACATTGGAGAAATAACTTTTCTTCCTAGGGTAAGCTGTACTCCCGAAGGGGAGCAGTACAAAGTTGCATATAATCTCTTTAATAAATCCAAACCTAACAAGTTTTCGCCACAACCTGTTGTAAGAATGAGGTGTGCTTCTAATTCGCATGGGCCAACAGAAAGGGGCATGGGACTGGAGATCGGGTTTCTAACAGGGGCGCCAGAAAAACCTACTGAAACATTCATTTCGCCAGACAAAGGTGCGCCAGGAAGTTTTGAGTGCATAATAGAACTTTTTGTAGCACCAGTATCTAGCAGAAATGGCTCCGACACTCCTGATGTGGTCACCTCGACATAAGGTCCATTCTGATCTACTGGAACTGAAACAACTCCCTCTCTTTGTCCATGGCTGTCCTAGCAATTATTACCCTCATTCTCGTTTTCTGCGTAATAGTCATCTGCATAGTACTGAGCTGACCTGGAAGACGCATTATTCTGTTGGTCAAAGCTATTCATGGAATTCTGAGGCGGAAAAGAAGTGGTATTCTGGGGGAAATTTCCACGGCCCCTACCTCTAGGAGCCTGTTGAACACCTCTACCTCTTGTACCGGAAACACCGTTTAAGCGTCGCGCAAGAGCTGGACAATTACTTTTGAAATTACCCTCTTCTTTGCAATAGGCACATTGATTCGGGCCATACGGAGAACGCTGATGGGAAAACTCGTTTCCTTGCGCGTTTCTCGAATACTGCTGCGGTTGTTGATAAGTGGGCTGACTAGCCGTGCGAGGCGGATAGGCTTGCTGGAGAAGAGCTTTAGTTTTTAACTCTTTAGTCTTTTTGTCTGCCTTATCTAGTTCGTCTTTGCGCCTATTTTCATAGTACTGGGCTGTGGCTAAAATCTGCGCTGACGTGGAAACAGCCCAAGCGCTCAATGAATCTTTCAATTTATTGCACAGTTCAGGAAGCAGATTATGTACAAATTTGTCTACAAACAATCTTTGGCCACCCTCGGTAGCCATATCCTGACCACTATGATCGGTGAAAGTCTCCTCAAATCTCGTGAAAAAGTCAGACACATTCTCATCTTTCTTCTGCTTGCATGCAGACAGCTTGTCCCAATTTACACGCAATTCAGGCATTAATGTTTTCATGTACGCGATAATCCTACCAGGAAGTTCTGCTATTAAAGGCTCGGGTTTAGAACCACCGACTTGTCTAGCATCGGTAGCAGTAATATTAGCCCATGAGTCACCTAGTTCTTGATCATGATCTGTATGACGAATTTTACTCCATAAAAGATGCGGAACAACATTCCCAAACAACATGTCTACATCCGCTAAATTCATTATACATGAGCTGGCAGTCTGCGATAACACCTTGTAATACCCAGTTGGGTTTTTACGTGGATCAGGTAGTGTCTGTTTGAGTGCTAAAACTTCAGATCTTTTCCAGGGGACATGTACCCATACACGCTGAAAATGCGGCAGAATTGGTGGATTTACATTCGCATCACCTTCCCTCCATACTGGAGGAACCTCTCTCACGGGGTACTGTCGCGCCTTTTTCCTACCTGACACATCATCTTCATACAATGATCTAGAGACATTTCCCTTACTCCTATAGGATAACAATAAATCTATTGCTTTTTCAACATCGGCACCTACAATCATACCTTCATAGAACTTAAAACGCATGCAGAATAATTCCTGCATTTTGCGCTAGGGATCGTTTGTCTCCAAATCTTCACAAAGATATACACACATCTCTTCAAATACGTATCTCTGAGTGGGCGCATCCCACTGACGGAAAACTTCCATAACGGACTGAGCATCATATTTAGCAGTGTCAGTAACCCATTTGCGTGCTAACTCATTTAGCACTTCTCTTTCCTCGTAATCAGGCAGTTGACTACGCAACTGTCTACGTCCTGTTTTAGGGGTCGTTTTAGGCGACCCAAAGAAGGGTGAGAATAGACCAGTGACAGTACTTGCCACTCTCTGTCTTACAGAAGGAGAAGCTTGCGGCGAGGCAGATGCGCCAGATAAGACAGGCTGATGTAAAGGAGAAGTCGAAGCAACAGCAGAGGAAGTTGAGGCAGTAGCAGACGTAGTATCATAGTTAACATTTGGACCAGTGGGCAAAGTTGTAGAAGTAGATGAAGTATGTAGCAAAGGCGGCTGCCCTTGAGAAGGCTGCGCCGGAGAAGTAGGAACCAGCTGAAGAGGGGCTGGTGCTTGTGCAAGAGCTGCATTTCGCGCACTGGGGCGCGGTACAACAAAGTGCTTTGGGGGTGCAGTAGCGTCTAACGCATATGGGGGTGGCGAGCTTAATAAGTGGGACATTAACGGATCTTTCTCTGATGTTCCCTTTGAGCCTTGTCCCTCATGTGGTAACATTGGGTAGCATTTATCTACTGCTAGTTTCTTGCTCCTAAGCATTCGTTCACTTTCTTGCTCTTCCTCATTATCCCTGTATGCAACGGCGGCTTGCACCATTGACATACCTCTTTTGTTTCTCTTTGCTAATTTTATTTCTTTCTGTTTGGCTTCTTTGCGCCATAAGCGAAAAGAGTCAAACATCGCCGGCCGGGCTTTCTTCTTGAACAATTTGACCTCGAGGTTGTCTAATACTTCTGAGTCGAAACTACCATATTGGGGCCATTTTAAAACACCATCCTTGCGGGTGTATTTTATCCACACTTCATTATACGTGATAGGACCTACTCCGTGCTTTATATATAACTCATATATTGGAGTTCCAATCGGAGGAACCGGACACGAATCCTCTAATCGGGAGTTCTTACTACAACCAAGACAAAACAAGTTTCCAAGTCTGCTAAGACCAGGCATCTTCGCTCACTAGTCTAGCTTCAAACTTCAAGGGATTATCTAATTATGATATTGTCGTGAATACACGAATCCCTCGGTTTTGGTGCTTGCAAGAACCAATACAAACCGTATCTCGAGGATACCAAAGACTAAGAACCAAACTAAGGACTGGGAGACGCTCCACTTATACTTAACTGAATATTGAAGATCGGTGACGTCACTAGAAGACTCGTCTATCGTTTCGCTCTACCAAGGATCACTGGGTCCAAAACAGGGCGATAGTCAGGGCAGCAGTCCTTTGTAGCCGTCGGGACGCGGGGAACCTCGCAGCAAAGACCTTCGGAACCACGTCGACATGCAGGGGTCGCTGAAGTGGCTGGCCTTCCTCCGGAATTTTCACACGAAGCTCCTCACGAACATCTGGCTTGGACCGTCACCGCTTGATATCGCCTCGAGCCCCACGTTGGGCGCCAACTGAGGTGCCGGGTTTTTAGAGACCCGGTGGTGCCAGGGGACCACACCCGAAGACCTCTGGGTTCTCCCTGTTCTGGACTACAGAAACACAGAGTCTTCTAGTTGAAGTCAGAGATCGAGGTTTATTGGTTGCAACCAAGTAACATGTGTCCTAGAATTACAACAGCACGGGCTGTAAGTTCTCAGGAGACTGTTCGTTTTAACAGAACCAGCCTTCTCCTTATATACAGAAATAACAGCTGTGGGCAAGAATTCTTGAGTTTATGATATGGTTATACACATATTTCTACAATAATACAAAGAGCGAAGTCATGCTGGTCAGCACATATTTTAGATGTCCAGATCGTGATGGATTACCCAGCCAGGCCCAGAATTCCCATCAGATATCGATGAAACACCAATAAGGTCGGGCACCCTCCCGTCGTAAAATGGTCATAAACAAGAATCATGGACAGGTGTATGTGTATGGAAAACATGGTCTGTATGTAGTGAATGGTTTATGGCATGTTGTGCCTTGATGATATCTTACTCGGCCACTGGGCGAGGAGCTGCCCAAACAGGTTTGGCTGGAGGCAGTGGAGTCAGCTCGGCCAGGTCATGGGGAAGTCAGCTAAGGTGGACGTGTCCTTTCAGATCAAACTCGGCCTTAATCAATTGACTATATGAGGGCAAGTCATAAGATGGATGCCGTTCACAAAATGGAGTCCGAGGGTTTGGAACGGAAACCACGATTTAAGGGTGTTAGCATCACTCAATCATGACGCAAATGCATAGGGATAATGTCCTAATCCTTACCGGTCCGTCGGTACCAAATTCGTCAAGGTACGACGATATTTTGTGATTCGAGGGTTGGACCTCGATACCGGTGGAACAGCAGGGTCCGGAATTACAGTACCCCATCTCCCTCCTAAACATGCAATAGAACCAGTCCCGCTTCATCAGCAAAACACACAGGTTTACTCCCTGTATTTCCTTATCCTAAAAAAGGACGGATCTCTAAGACCTATCCTAGACCTCAGTCCCCTAAATCTATTCATACACTCAGACCATTTTCACATGGTCATGCTTCAAGTCCTTCCTCTTCTCTCACAAGGAGACGTCCTTCCCACTTTAGATCTAAAGGACGCCTACTTCCATATTTCCATTCACACCTCACAGGAAATATCTCTGGTTTGTAGTGGACGGTCAGCATTACCAATTCAAGTTACTCCCATTCGGAATCACCACAGCGCCCAGAGTGTTCACCAAATGTGTTCACCAGCGCTACGAGGCCTCCGGGTTGTCTGCGCTTAATAAAACCCATTTAATAATAATAATAATAATAAATGTCTGGCAGTGGTTACAGCTCACCTAAGACAGCAAATTCACGTCTTCCCATACCTATACGACTGGCTCATAAAAGCCAACTCATACAGCCAGTGTGTACATCACAATTACGCTACAATCCAACTACTACACGACTTGGGGTTTACCATAAACTTTGCAAAGTCTCACATGAAATGAAATGAAATTAAATGAAAAAGGATTTATAAAGCGCATGGCTGCCCGAGAGCGTCCCATCGCTGAGAGTGCAATGGAAAACTGAGGGGGTGAAGGGAATGAATTTTAAAATTATTGTGGGAAAAGATATGTCTTCAGAAGCTTACGAAACTTCATATAGTTCGGTTCAATTCGCATCCTGGATGGCAGAGAATTCCACAGGGTTGCTGCCGTGACAGAAAAACGTCGCCCTCCTGTGCGGGCCTTCTTGACTATATGAACAGTGGCCAAGTTGCCTTGAGATGAGCGCAGGGACCTGGAAGTTTTATAGGGGTAGAGTATTGTCCCTAGCATTGGGGGCCCTTTACCCTGCAAGGATCTGTGAGTGATACATAGAGCCTTAAATGTAATCCTTTCCCGGACAGGCAACCAGTGAAGAGCTTTAAGCGCTGGTTTTGCTGATGCTCTCCGGGCGGTGCCTGTCAACAGCCTCGCTGCTGCGTTTTGGGTTCTCTGAAGGATGTTAATAGTGGATTCAGGCGCAGCCATGAAAAGGGCGTTGCTGTAGTCTAATCTGGATAAGATGAGACCTAAAATGAGCAATTTTTGGGACTGTGTCGGGAGTAGGGGGAGAATCTTCCGGGCTGAGCGAAGTAGGCACACACAGGTACCAGACGTCTTTTTGGCCTGAGTTTTCAAAGAGAGGTCTTGCTCCAACCAGAACCCCAAGCTTTTGAGCTATTTCTTAGGTTGGGGGAGAGCTCCTAGACACAATGGCCATATGGAGGTGGGAAGGGTTGTTATTGGATGACCCAGAAGCATAAGCTCTGTTTTTGTGCCATTTAGTTTAAGTCTCGAGTCACACATCCACTTATAGATTCCTGCAAGACAATCATGCAGATTTCTAAGTTTATCTTTTTCCAGTGAGAATGAGACAACCATTTGGGTGTCGTCAGCGTATGTGACAGCTTTGATCCCAAAGGGAGTGACAACATCCTCCAAGGGGGCCATATAAATGTTAAATAATGTAGGGCTCAATGAAGAGCCCTGAGGAACCCCACACTGGAGGGGATAAGACTTGGATCGCACATTCCCTTCACAAACCTGGAAGGTTCTGTCCTTCAGGAAGGATGTGAGCCAACGTAATGCAGTGTCTCTCACCCCTCGATTGAGGAGTCGCTGGATCAGGATCCCGTGGTCTACAGTGTCAAATGCAGCGCTTAGATCCAGGAGGATCAGCAAAGCCGATCCTCCTGAATCTAAGATGCACCTGGCCTCTTCGACCACTGTCAGAAGGGCGGTCTCGGTCCCCTGACCCGGGCGAAACCCTGTTTGCGAGGGGCGAAGCAGATTGTTAGTTTCCTGTTGGACCTCAGCGCGGCGTTCGACACTGTAGCACATAACATCTTGCTACAGTGTCTGAACAGAGGTGGCATCTCTGGCACCGCGCTGAGATGGATCCAAGACTTTCTCAATGGGAGAAGTTTTCGAGTCAGGCAGGGAGACTGCTATTCAAAGGGGGTACCTTTGGGCCAAGGCGTGCCACAGGGCTCGTCATTGAGCCCAACCCTCTTTAATATGTATGTCGCGCCTGTTGCCTCGATTGTGGAGAGCCATGGCCTCCAACTGGTCTCCTACGCCGACGACACGCAGCTGGTGATCTCCCTATCGCAGGCGCCCTGTCTTGCTGCCGATGGCTTCCTTTCGTGCATGAAAGATCTAGCCGAATGGATGGCCAACAATTGCTTGAAGCTGAACGGCAGCAAGACAGAGGTGCTTGTGGTGGGGAGAGCCCAGTCTGCCTGGTCGCCGGCATGGTGGCCTTCCTGCCTTGGACCTACCCCAACCCCGTGCCTAGAGGCGCGCAATTTGGGGGTGTGGTTTGACGTAGGGCTCACTTTTGGCCCCCAGATTAATCGGGTGGTGGGAGTCTGTTTCGGGATTCTGAAGAAGCTGAGAAAGGTCCTGGACTTACTCCCGCTTGAAGCACGTCAAACCCTGGTTCATGCCCTGGTGACAGCTAGGTCGGACTATGGGAACCTGCTGTACCTGGGGGCTCCAGAAAAAAGCATGGCCCGCCTGCAAGTGCTGCAGAATGCGGCAGCACGTCTGATTCTCAGACTGCCTAAAAGGGCGCCTTCTAAGGCGGCCCTCCAGCAGCTACACTGGCTCCCGGTGAGGAGAAGAGTGGAGTATAAAGCCCTCTGCACCTGTCATCGAATTATGAATGGCAGGGCACCCGCCCCTCTGACGAATTTGATCAAAACGTACATACCAACACGTGCGCTTAGATCTACAGGGGGCGGCCTACTGAGGATTCCAAGAATTAAGAAGGCCCGCATGGGAGGCAGGTCTTTCAGATACTTAGCGGCAACCAACTGGAACAAACTGCCAACGGACCTGCGTTTGGAACCAGAGGAGGCTAGATTCCGTGCAAAACTAAAAACTTATCTCTACACTAAATAATGGCCCGCGTAGTTTCCCGTGCTCCCTGTCATCTGCCTATTCCCACTCTCAGCGCGTGGACACGCCGGTGTGCGTAATCGCAGCGCTCTACAAATGTCCCAATAATAATAATAATAATAATAGGAAGAACGAGAGTTGTTGATTTACGGCCTTCTCTGCGATCTTACTCAAGCCTGGCAAAAGAGAGATTGGTCGAAGGTTTGCAAAATCTTGGAGGTCAAGTCCTGGTTTCTTCTGCAGAGCTTTAACTACTGCATGTTTCCAACTAGGAGGAACCACTCCTTGGTTAAATGAGGTATTGATAAGGTCAGTGGCCAGAGGCGAGATGGTAGGTCCCACCTGCTGAAGAATGTGAATAGGGGCTGGGTCGTTCGGGGATCCACTTTTCATGCCTATTAGAGCATTCAGGAAGTCTTCATTGGATATCTGGTTAAAGAAGTCCAGAGTGGGGCCTATAGTTGCGGCAATTGGAGCCGCAAGGGCATTGCTTTCAGCTTTTGGCGGAAGGGATTGTAAAATGTTTGTTATTTTGCTCTCAAAGAAAGCTGCTACTTGGTTGCATCTAGTGACCGTGGATTCCTGCATCAAAGGGGGATTGGGTATTTTAAGTAACTCCTTTACTATTTTATAGGTCTCCCGAGACGAGTTGGAGGCAGATCTAATTTTCTCTTCGAAGAAAGAGGCTTGGGCTATTTTCCGAGCTGACTTATAGGTCCTCATGGCTATTTTATATTTCTCTTTATTGAGGGGGTCCCAGTCTTTTCTCCATCTACGCTCCTGAGTTTTGCAGATTTTTCTTAAGTTTCTCAGTTCTTGTGAGTACCAAGGGGATTTAAAGATTTTACTTTTTTTCTTCAAATATTTCTTGGGTGCTACTGAATCAAGGGTGGTGGTTAGCCACTTGGTGAAGTTTGCGTCTGCTTTCACGGGGTCAGAGTCCTCGAGAGGGGCAAATTGTTCTAATTCCCGAGTCCAGTTCTCAAATGAGAGTTTGGACCATATTCTCTCCTGGGTGCGAAGTACCTGAACTTGGGGAATGTCTAAATTGGTTTGCCATGTGAACGGGATGAGAAAGTGATCAGTCCATGGTAGTGGGAGTGGGGGTGAGATTTCTATTTTAGAGATGTTAGAGAAAATTGGGTCTAAAAGATGTCCTTTGACATGCGTCGCCTCAGAGTTTTTTAGAGAAAGGTCGAACGCTTTTAATTCTGATATAAGGTCGCCGGCAATTTTATCAGCGAGATCATCAAAGTGAAGATTTAGATCTCCTAGTAAAATAAAATTGGGTGTAGCGGTACAGGAGGTAATTGTGGTCTCTAACAGTGAGCCTACGAATTCTCCTAGGCTTCCGGGCGGGCGGTATATAAGCATACCTGAAAGAGATTTGTTTGGCGTAATTTGAAGGTAGAAATGGATGCTTTCGCAGTCCGCAATTCCTCCCTCTTGTATCCGACATGTTAGATTATCTCTGTAAACTATGGCTAAGCCACCTCCTTTTCCCTGGGTTCTGTTATGGAACTGTATTAAAAAACCATGGGGTAACATGTTAACAATATCTGCCTCGGAATTAGAGGTCAGCCATGTTTCTGTGAGGAATAGTATGTCCAGGTTTGTATCCAACCTTCAACCTTCCCACACACAACAGTACCTGGGTGCCACAATCAACACTTCAAAAGCACTTGCATATCCCAGTCCTCCCAGGATAGCAAGCATGCAAATCCTCATAACAAACTTTCAACTGAAACACTCTCTTCCAACTCCAGTATTCATGCAGTTAATAGGGATGATGGCCTCTTGCATATTTATAGTACCTCACGCAAGACTCCAGATGCGTCCTCCACAGGAATGCTTAGCGCATCAGTGGAACCAGGCTCAAGGTCATCTTACAGATCTGGTGTTGGTGGACAGCCACACACATTGTTCTCTGCAATGGTGGAACCCCCAAAACCTTTCCATGGGGCGACCATTCATCGAGCCCGTTCCACAGATTGTACTAACAGCGGACGCATCGTTCTCTGGCTGGGAAGCTCATCTATTACATCACACCATACAGGGCAAGTGGACGCCTCAATAAAGGTTACTACACATCAATCACCTGGAGATACTAGCTATATTTCTAGCATTAAAGTAATTCCAGAAACAAATATCAGGCAAAGCTGTCCTAGTCCGCACTGACAACATGACCGCAATGTACTACATACAGAAACAAGGCGGTACACACTCCCTACAGCTCTCCCAACTAGCACAAAGCATATGGAGATAAGCTATTCCCCAGAACATTTTTCTCCTAGCCCAACACGATCCAAGAGTCCAGAACAACATAGCAGAGGCACCCTCGTCTACAGACCCCCCCAGGACCCGACCTCAGTTCAGCGACTCCATAGCCGACTTTATCAGCACGCACGCCCTGGCCTCCACCGACTACATCTTCCTCGGAGACCTGAACTTTCACCTGGAGAACAACAACGACAGCAACTCGACAACCCTGATCGATAACATCGCCAACCTCTGACTGAGACAACTCGTCTTAACGCCCACCCACGCCGCAGGCCACACGCTCGACCCCATCTTCTCCGCAAGCCCCCACGTTGCCTTCAGCCACACCACCGAGCTCCTCTGGACCGACCACTGCTGCATCCACTTCTCCTTCCAGAAACCCACCATACACCACCGCACCCAACAGATCCACCACCACCTCATCAGGACAGCCAAGAGGGCCTCCTACAAGGACCGCCTCGACAACAACGCATACAATAGCAAGGAACTCTTTAACATCGTGAAGGAACTCTCCAACCCCAGCTCCAGCTCCAACGACATCTCGCCATCGCAAGCCCTGTGCGACTCCCTCGCCGCTTTCTTCCACCGCAAGATAGCAGACATCCACGACTGCTTCAACACCCAGACAGCCCCAACAGACAGCAACACAACAGACAGCAACACACCATCGACCACGACCCCCTGCTAGCCTGGACCAGCGTGAGCATCGATGACCCCATCAAGACCATGAGCACAATCCACTCCGGCTCCCCATCAGATCTATTTCCGCACCACATCTTCAACAAAGCCAGCAGCTCCATCGCACCCACCTGGCCAATGTCCTCAATCTCTCCCTAGAGACCGCGACCTTCCCAGAAAGCTGGAAACACGCCGAGAACAACGCCCTACTCAAAAAACCCACGGCTGACCCTAAAGGCCTCAAAATCTTCCGGCCCATCTCTCTGCTCCTGTTCCCGGCCAAGGTCATCGAGAAGATCGTCAACAGACAGCTAACCCGATACCTTGAAGAAAACAGAATCCTGGACCCTTCCCAGTCAGGATTCCGCAGCAACCACAGCACCGAGACTGACCTCATCGCTTCCACCGACGACATCCGGATACTGCTGGACAACGGTGAGACCGCGGCCCTCATCCTCCTGGACCTCTCTGCCGCCTTCGACACAGTCTGCGGCCGCACACTAGGCACACGCCTCCACGCCGCAGGGATCAGAGACACAGCCCTGGAATGGACCACCTCCTTCCTCTCCGGCAGAACCCAGAGCGTCTGCCTCCCCCTTTCCGATCCGGAGCTTTCGAGATCATCTGCAGCGTACCCCAGGCCCGAAACTGTTCAACATTTACATGCCCCGCTCGCACACGTCGCCCGACAGCACGACTTCAACATAATCTCCTGACGACACTCAACTGGTCCTCTCCCTCACCAAGGACCCCATCACCGCCAAAGCCAACCTCCACAAAGGAATGAAGGCTGTTGCCGACTGGATGAAGACCAGCCGACTAAAACTGAACACAGACAAAACGAAAGTCCTCCTCCTCATCCTCTGCTCCAACCCCTCAGCCTGGGACCCACCGACCACGCACGCAACCTAGGAATCATCCTCGATTCAACGCTCTCCATGACCAAGCAAGTCAACCCCATCTCCTCCTCCTGTTTCATCACCCTCCGCATGCTCCGCAAAATCTACAGGTGGATCCCGACAGAAACAAGAACAGTCACCCAGGCCCTTGTGAGTAGCAGACTGGACTACGGAAACACCCTCTACGCAGGAGCCCCGACCAAGCTCATCAAACTACTACAACGCATTCAAAACGCCTCAGCACGACTGATCCTCGACGTGCCGCAGCCACATCACCCCCACCTGAGAAACCTGCACTGGCTACCCGTCAACAAGAGGATATCCTTCAAGCTCCTCTTCCACGCACACAAGGCACTCCACAAGACCGGCCCAGCCTACCTCAACAAACTACTTTCCTTCTACACCCCCAATTGCCAGCTCCGCTCCACTGATCTCGCTCTCACCACCATCTTGCGCTTCCAAAAGAAAACCACCAGCAGGAGGTCCTTCTCCCACCTCGCCACCAAGACCTGGAACACCCTCCCACTGAACCTACGACCGACCGAAGACCTGCTGACCTTCAGGAGGTTACTCTAGACCTGGCTGTTCGATCAGTTGCGCCCCCCCCCCCCCCACCCACCCAGCGCCTTGAGACCCTCACGGGTATGTAGTGTGCTCTACAAATGTTGGTTGATTGATCTGTTAAGTCGTCAAACGCAACAGATTCATGAGTGGGAACTTCATCCGCAAGTTCTTCAACCATTTTTCCACATGTGGGGACAATTGGAGATAGATCTCTTCGCCACACATGAAAATGCCCAAGCTTCGCCGCCAGATATCCACACCCACTGTCCAAAGGCAATGCGATATGGATGAATTGGTCAGGCAAATAAGCGTACGCTTTTCCGCCTCTCCCACTCATTCCACTGGTGGTGCGCAAACTGCAGCGACACTCACTGACACTTATCCTAATTGCTCAAACAAGGGCAAGACAACCATGGTACACAACATTGCTGGAACTATCAGTATCATTGAAAACAATGGGGTAGACCCAAGAAATCAATAGGACCTGGGTAAATGAATGTATATGAACAGAAGGCGGTCCTAGATACAAGTTTTAAACACAAATGATGATGTGAATTAATTACTTCACAGTCAACAAAAGTCAGAATAAATCTGAGCATACACACACGTGGAGATGTATTATTAGCTTAATAAGTTCAACAAATGCAACAAATGCAGGAAACCCAACACAACAATAATATGACGAATGTTAATGCAGTTTATTTACAAATTCATAAAATTCAGCAAGAGAGAAAAGGAGAGAAACAAAGTTGGTGCTCAAGTGAAGGAAAGTGTGAGTGAAGGTTTTAGAGTGATTTAGTGCAACAGAAAAATTATTTGTACATTGCACATGTAAAGCCTACCCATTTACAATCTATATACAATATTATACAAGGGGACTGGGAGGGGCAGGTGTAGGCTTTAAGGAAATAACGGGGGGGGGGGATCGTCGACGTTTCGACCCTGGCGCAATATGGGGAAGTCACGACCTCTGCTGCGGGTCTTCTTCAGGACGGTTGTGGGAACAGGGGGCAGGGAAGCACCTGTAATAATAAGTATAAGTATTTTACAATTTTTAATGAAGGGTTCACATCCGCGAAATTTTTTAAAAAGAAAGGGGTGTTGGGTACATTACCAATGAGAATTCGAGAGGTGTCGCAATTCCAGATCAGTTGGGCGATGCACCTATCAAAGGTAAAGCCAAACCGGAAAACTGTTAGCCCATCTCCAAAGGCACAGTCCTCCCAGGTTTATCAGAAAAGGGGGTGGGGGGGTGAGGATGAGACTCACCTATGGCTGAAAAACTCTGCTCAGAAAAGGGGTTCAGTCAAGAGGCAGTAACTACTCGGTGGGCAGTCGAATTCAGTCGTGCTACATAGGGGAAAAAGAACCAATCAGTCCCATAGTGTAACTAAAAGCCCAGCAAGTAATTCCCATATATGAGATAAACACTCACCCTAGTCCGATATCATGCTGAACATTGTACCGGTGGTCAAGGGCGAGGGGGGAGTTAAGTGCACGTGATTCTGTTTAAAAAAAAGGTACAGAAACTGTGTTTTACATTGCATCCAAAACACAGACTAGAATGCTAGATTCTCACGAAATTACCCATACATTCAATCGCTAAAAACGGCGAGCCAGTATGAGTTGAATTATATAAGATGACAATTACCCAGGTCAGAGTTCACTAGTCGTAGTTACAGCCAGTGTGATTAATACACCAGTTTATCTCAGAGTCTAATATAGAGGAGGTTAGCCAAACCGAAACGGTAGCCGTTATGATAATATATGGTGAAGTCAGATGGTTAATAATAACAGTGGCCCAAAACAAATACCCGCAATACGGTATTGTGATCTAATTAAACTATTATTTCCAAGCCCCGGAGCATGCAAATGTGGCGGTTTTTACCTCAGTTTTAGAATGATACCCCAACTACTTCAAGACGGGGGCGGCCAGATGGTAGTTCGTTCCGCAGTTCAGAGTGATACCGACAGCTTCCGTCTCTGACCGGCTTGAAACCATGTGATCGCGCAAGCACCAATAGCCGCGAAATAGGCGTATGGCAATAAATGAGGGACTCGGGCGAAGTCAACATAGACAAAGGGCTAACGCATTCAAAGACGCAATGGAGTAGGAAGGGACTGAATCAAATTACAGCCATGCCATTGTTAAAAGGTGTCAGTAACGCGCTGGGAATAGCGGATCAGGCTGCAGGGTACACATTGTTGGCAAATTAATCACAACATTTTTCATGAATGACAGTTATTAATAATTAAACATTTTAACAGAAGAATTTCAAACATTTCATGTGTTACTGGAGGCTAAAGCAATTCGAACAATCCAATCTACAAAAATGTACAAAAGAGACACAATATAGACAGTCACAAACCCCAATATGTATCAATTACATTTGCACAGAGATGCAGTGTATTAGCTGATATTAACAACTATAAATGATGGATTACCATTTCAATGGAACGCAAAGGCGTGACATATGGTAATGAAGCAGAAAAAGACCAATACCACAGATAGAGAGGAATCCTAGGTAGAACAGGGGTCAGCCAGTTGGTAAAAGTGCCATTTGTCTCATGACTTCCTCCTGTTCATTCAGGCCCCTATTTACAGTGTCAAAAAAGTGCATCCACCTGCATTCACGGATGCTTATTGATTGTGCCAGATTACCTCCCCTGGGATTAGAGTTGACTTTCTCAATAACGCACCATCTAAGACTTTCAGGTGTGTGGTTAAATCTAACAAAGTGATCAACCAAGGGCGCTCCCTGTACTTTACATCGGATCCTACTGCAATGCTGCAGGATGCGGGTTTTCACCTTCTGGACAGTTTGCCCTATATACATAAAACCACAGGGGCAAAAGATGGCATATATTACCCCCATGGTATTACAGTTGGTGTGATTTCGCAGTGTGTGAGTGTAGTCATTATACGTACACTCCTTAACTTCCAAGGCCATGTCACAAGCTTTACAGGATCCACATTTAAAATGGCCCACAACAGTAGGAAGATTCCATAGTGTGGTCTGACTCTCCACATTTTTCTTCTGCAACATAGAGTGTACAACAAAGTCTCTGACACTCTTCCCTTTGCGGAAGGCATGCATAGGGGGGTCCGGCAATCCTGTTTCTTCTGCTACTAGGTACCAATTGTTGTTAATAATTCTTTTGATTTCCGTACTCTTGGTATTAAATGTGGTAACACATATCAACTTATCTTCATTCTCCTTCCTTATTTTAGGTTCTAACAGTACTTCTCTATGACAGAACCATGCTCTTTTACGAGCCTTTTTCACCAGGCTCCTTGGGTAGCCCCTCTCAATCAATCGGGTCATCAAGACAGTGGACTCGGTAAAATAGTCCACCTTACAACTACAATTTCTCCGCAATCTCAGGAACTGTCCGTAAGGGAGATTGTCCCTGAGATTGCGGGGATGATGACTGGAATATCTCAACAGAGTATTTCTCTCTGTTGGTTTACGGAATAGGGTGGTGTGTAGCACACCATGTTCCTCCTTGATGGTGATATCCAGAAAGTTTATAGCTTGATTACTACATTCCATGGTGAACTGGATCTTAGCATCTATTCCGTTCAGCCAGTTATGAAAAGTAAGTAGATCATTCTTCGAGCCCTTCCACATCAGTAGGACGTCGTCGATGTAACGACGCCATAGACTGATATTACCTCTATGTGGGTTGTTGTTACAAAGAACCCAATTATGTTCAAAATGGTCCATATAGATCACTGCCAAATTTGGGGCAAAGCTAGCACCCATGGCTACGCCATTTATCTGCATGAAGTAATCTCCTTCGAAGATGAAGAAATTGCGTTTCATAGCGATCTCCAACAGGTCTACTATGAATTTGGTGGGGACTCGGTGTGGCCTAGCCCTATCTTCCAGTACCGTTCTTATCACCTCTAGGGCTGCATGTTGTGGAATGTTGGTATACAAGGAGGTGATATCCATAGTTACCAATAGTTCTTCACTGGGATTAAATGCCTTTTCATCGACCAACTTCATCACCTGCATGGTATCCCTAAGATAACAGGCTGTGTTCTCCGCTATGGGTTTGATAAAGACATCTATAAATTTACACAATGGCTCAAGAATTGAGCCACAGCCAGACACAATGGGCCTCCCCGGTGGATTATGGAGCCTTTTGTGTACTTTGGGTAAGGTATAGATCGTGGGTACACGAGGGTGTGTATTATTCAGGTACTCATGTTCCTGTTTGGTTATAAATCCCTCACCGAGAGCATTATCTGTGACCTTTTTAATTGCTGTGGCAATGTCCTTGGTGGGATTGGCTGATAGTTTAATATAATTTTCAGTCACCGATAGTTGATCACAGATTTCTTTTTTATAATCATCCCTGTTCTGAATTACAATTGCCCCGCCTTTGTCAGCGGGCTTGATCACTATGTCTTGATTTAGTTTCAAATTTTGGAGCGCAGTCCTTTCCTGTCTAGAAACATTATATTTCACATATTTCTTGTCCCTCAGTAGTTTGTTTATTTGACCCATAACTACTTGCTCATACGCTAAGACCTTATGTGGCATCATGTGAGCGGGTGGTGTAAAAGTAGAGGGTGGTCTCAGACCTGTATTACTGAATACCGGCTGGTGTGGTATCTTGTTGAAGAATTGTTTCAGCCTGACTTTCCGGAAGAACTGGTGAAGCTCCAATTTTAGATTGAAACTATTTGGCAAATTAGTTGGGACAAACGATAAACCCTTCTCCAGGATTTTTTGTTCGTCATTAGTCAATACATGACTGGAAAGGTTAATCAAAGGGCTAGGTTGGTGGGTCAAGGCATTGGGCTTTACCACCTGTAGTGTTGTTTGCGGGTTTGGATTTCGCCATGTGATTCCTGTCGGAATTGGACCTGTTTCCCAGGGCGCGTCCGCCCCTGATTCCAATTCGTTTGTCCTCTGCCCTGATTCCAGTTGGTTCGGCCACGTTCCCTGGGGCGGCCCCAGGGGCGGCCTCTGCCACGCTGTTCCTCCCATGGGTCCTGCTCTAAAAAATCAGAGTGGGGGTCTTGTTGTGCAGATGTACTAATGGAGGGTTGCTAAGAGTCCGATGTGCTACTGACAGAGGAATTAGAGAATGTATTGTACCTCCTGAACCCTCCTCTTCCCCTGGTACTATATCTACCCTGGGAGTCCTGATTATAATAACCCTCTGCTAAATACGGGTAGACAGCTTTTTTATCAAAGAAGTTGATATCCTTGGACAATTTGTCCAACTTGGTGGATTGCGTGAAGATATCAAATTCCTTCAGAGTTACTTCCAATCGTTCAAGGGCTTCCTTGGCGTTAAGTAAAGCCGAGTCTTCTGTGATTTCTTTTCTTAGATCTCCTATTTCTTTGATTAGACGCTCAACCTCTTCCAAAGCAGTCTCCACCCCCAAGACCATCCAATGTCTAGAACAGTTATTTGAGATGAAGCTGAACTTGCCCTTAAACTTAGGGTTATCTACAAAGATAGCAGGCTCGTTACGGACCTGCAACCACTGCAAACACTGGCTGTAACTACGACTAGTGAACTCTGACCTGGGTAATTGTCATCTTATATAATTCAACTCATACTGGCTCGCCGTTTTTAGCGATTGAATGTATGGGTAATTTCGTGAGAATCTAGCATTCTAGTCTGTGTTTTGGATGCAATGTAAAACACAGTTTCTGTACCTTTTTTTTAAACAGAATCACGTGCACTTAACTCCCCCCTCGCCCTTGACCACCGGTACAATGTTCAGCATGATATCGGACTAGGGTGAGTGTTTATCTCATATATGGGAATTACTTGCTGGGCTTTTAGTTACACTATGGGACTGATTGGTTCTTTTTCCCTATGTAGCACGACTGAATTCGACTGCCCACCGAGTAGTTACTGCCTCTTGACTGAACCCCTTTTCTGAGCAGAGTTTTTCAGCCATAGGTGAGTCTCATCCTCACCCCCCCCCCCTTTTCTGATAAACCTGGGAGGACTGTGCCTTTGGAGATGGGCTAACAGTTTTCCGGTTTGGCTTTACCGTTGATAGGTGCATCGCCCAACTGATCTGGAATTGCGACACCTCTCGAATTCTCATTGGTAATGTACCCAACACCCCTTTCTTTTTAAAAATGTTCGCGGATGTGAACCCTTCATTAAAAATTGTAAAATACTTATACTTATTATTACAGGTGCTTCCCTGCCCCCTGTTCCCACAACCGTCCTGAAGAAGACCCGCAGCAGAGGTCGTGACTTCCCCATATTGCGCCAGGGTCGAAACGTCGACGATCCTCCCCCCACCGTTATTTCCTTAAAGCCTACACCTGCCCCTCCCAGTCCCCTTGTATAATATTGTATATAGATTGTAAATGGGTAGGCTTTACATGTGCAATGTACAAATAATTTTTCTGTTGCACTAAATCACTCTAAAACCTTCACTCACACTTTCCTCCACTTGAGCACCAACTTTGTTTCTCTCCTTTTCTCTCTTGCTGAATTTTATGAATTTGTAAATAAACTGCATTAACATTCGTCATATTATTGTTGTGTTGGGTTTCCTGCATTTGTTGAACTTATTAAGCTAATAATACATCTCCACGTGTGTGTATGCTCAGATTTATTCTGACTTTTGTTGACTGTGAAGTAATTAATTCACATCATCATTTGTGTTTAAAACTTGTATCTAGGACCGCCTTCTGTTCATATACATTCATTTACCCAGGTCCTATTGATTTCTTGGGTCTACCCCATTGTTTTCAATGATCTCTTGAGCAGGGAATCCTGCGAGGGTTGTTTTCGTTTGTTGAATTGTCTGTATGTTTTTGCATGTTTAGATAGCTGTTGTGAAATGTCAGAGAATGAGACATTGACCTATAGTGAAGACTATATCAAAAACCTCATAGACAAACAAGGAAGTGGGAGTTTCTTGGGCCGCGCTACAATCCCAATCGACTCTACCTTAAATGACAAGATCAATAAACTTGAGAGACTTGAAAAGAAACTCATAAGAACGAGATTACACGGACACTCCCTCACCCAATATCTACTAGCTAATGTTATACCAATAGGGTTGCAGGTCCGTAACGAGCCTGCTATCTTTGTAGATAACCCTAAGTTTAAGGGCAAGTTCAGCTTCATCTCAAATAACTGTTCTAGACATTGGATGGTCTTGGGGGTGGAGACTGCTTTGGAAGAGGTTGAGCGTCTAATCAAAGAAATAGGAGATCTAAGAAAAGAAATCACAGAAGACTCGGCTTTACTTAACGCTAAGGAAGCCCTTGAACGATTGGAAGTAACTCTGAAGGAATTTGATATCTTCACGCAATCCACCAAGTTGGACAAATTGTCCAAGGATATCAAATTCTTTGATAAAAAAGCTGTCTACCCGTATTTAGCAGAGGGTTATTATAATCAGGACTCCCAGGGTAGATATAGTACCAGGGGAAGAGGAGGGTTCAGGAGGTACAATACATTCTCTAATTCCTCTGTCAGTAGCACATCGGACTCTGAGCAACCCTCCACTAGTACATCTGCACAACAAGACCCCCACTCTGATTTTTTAGAGCAGGACCCATGGGAGGAACAGCGTGGCAGAGGCCGCCCCTGGGGCCGCCCCAGGGGACGTGGCAGAACCAACTGGAATCAGGGCAGAGGACAAACGAATTGGAATCAGGGGCGGACGCGCCCTGGGAAACAGGTCCAATTCCGACAGGAATCACATGGCGAAATCCAAACCCGCAAACAACACTACAGGTGGTAAAGCCCAATGCCTTGACCCACCAACCTAGCCCTTTGATTAACCTTTCCAGTCATGTATTGACTAATGACGAACAAAAAATCCTGGAGAAGGGTTTATCGTTTGTCCCAACTAATTTGCCAAATAGTTTCAATCTAAAATTGGAGCTTCACCAGTTCTTCCGGAAAGTCAGGCTGAAACAATTCTTCAACAAGATACCACACCAGCCGGTATTCAGTAATACAGGTCTGAGACCACCCTCTACTTTTACACCACCCGCTCACATGATGCCACATAAGGTCTTAGCGTATGAGCAAGTAGTTATGGGTCAAATAAACAAACTACTGAGGGACAAGAAATATGTGAAATATAATGTTTCTAGACAGGAAAGGACTGCGCTCCAAAATTTGAAACTAAATCAAGACATAGTGATCAAGCCCGCTGACAAAGGCGGGGCAATTGTAATTCAGAACAGGGATGATTATAAAAAAGAAATCTGTGATCAACTATCGGTGACTGAAAATTATATTAAACTATCAGCCAATCCCACCAAGGACATTGCCACAGCAATTAAAAAGGTCACAGATAATGCTCTCGGTGAGGGATTTATAACCAAACAGGAACATGAGTACCTGAATAATACACACCCTCGTGTACCCACGATCTATACCTTACCCAAAGTACACAAAAGGCTCCATAATCCACCGGGGAGGCCCATTGTGTCTGGCTGTGGCTCAATTCTTGAGCCATTGTGTAAATTTATAGATGTCTTTATCAAACCCATAGCGGAGAACACAGCCTGTTATCTTAGGGATACCATGCAGGTGATTAAGTTGGTCGATGAAAAGGCATTTAATCCCAGTGAAGAACTATTGGTAACTATGGATATCACCTCCTTGTATACCAACATTCCACAACATGCAGCCCTAGAGGTGATAAGAACGGTACTGGAAGATAGGGCTAGGCCACACCGAGTCCCCACCAAATTCATAGTAGACCTGTTGGAGATCGCTATGAAACGCAATTTCTTCATCTTCGAAGGAGATTACTTCATGCAGATAAATGGCGTAGCCATGGGTGCTAGCTTTGCCCCAAATTTGGCAGTGATCTATATGGACCATTTTGAACATAATTGGGTTCTTTGTAACAACAACCCACATAGAGGTAATATCAGTCTATGGCGTCGTTACATCGACGACGTCCTACTGATGTGGAAGGGCTCGAAGAATGATCTACTTACTTTTCATAACTGGCTGAACGGAATAGATGCTAAGATCCAGTTCACCATGGAATGTAGTAATCAAGCTATAAACTTTCTGGATATCACCATCAAGGAGGAACATGGTGTGCTACACACCACCCTATTCCGTAAACCAACAGAGAGAAATACTCTGAGATATTCCAGTCATCATCCCCGCAATCTCAGGGACAATCTCCCTTACGGACAGTTCCTGAGATTGCGGAGAAATTGTAGTTGTAAGGTGGACTATTTTACCGAGTCCACTGTCTTGATGACCCGATTGATTGAGAGGGGCTACCCAAGGAGCCTGGTTAAAAAGGCTCGTAAAAGAGCATGGTTCTGTCATAGAGAAGTACTGTTAGAACCTAAAATAAGGAAGGAGAATGAAGATGATAAGTTGATATGTGTTACCACATTTAATACCAAGAGTACGGAAATCAAAAGAATTATTAACAACAATTGGTACCTAGTAGCAGAAGAAACAGGATTGCCGGACCCCCCTATGCATGCCTTCCGCAAAGGGAAGAGTGTCAGAGACTTTGTTGTACACTCTATGTTGCAGAAGAAAAATGTGGAGAGTCAGACCACACTATGGAATCTTCCTACTGTTGTGGGCCATTTTAAATGTGGATCCTGTAAAGCTTGTGACATGGCCTTGGAAGTTAAGGAGTGTACGTATAATGACTACACTCACACACTGCGAAATCACACCAACTGTAATACCATGGGGGTAATATATGCCATCTTTTGCCCCTGTGGTTTTATGTATATAGGGCAAACTGTCCAGAAGGTGAAAACCCGCATCCTGCAGCATTGCAGTAGGATCCGATGTAAAGTACAGGGAGCGCCCTTGGTTGATCACTTTGTTAGATTTAACCACACACCTGAAAGTCTTAGATGGTGCGTTATTGAGAAAGTCAACTCTAATCCCAGGGGAGGTAATCTGGCACAATCAATAAGCATCCGTGAATGCAGGTGGATGCACTTTTTTGACACTGTAAATAGGGGCCTGAATGAACAGGAGGAAGTCATGAGACAAATGGCACTTTTACCAACTGGCTGACCCCTGTTCTACCTAGGATTCCTCTCTATCTGTGGTATTGGTCTTTTTCTGCTTCATTACCATATGTCACGCCTTTGCGTTCCATTGAAATGGTAATCCATCATTTATAGTTGTTAATATCAGCTAATACACTGCATCTCTGTGCAAATGTAATTGATACATATTGGGGTTTGTGACTGTCTATATTGTGTCTCTTTTGTACATTTTTGTAGATTGGATTGTTCGAATTGCTTTAGCCTCCAGTAACACATGAAATGTTTGAAATTCTTCTGTTAAAATGTTTAATTATTAATAACTGTCATTCATGAAAAATGTTGTGATTAATTTGCCAACAATGTGTACCCTGCAGCCTGATCCGCTATTCCCAGCGCGTTACTGACACCTTTTAACAATGGCATGGCTGTAATTTGATTCAGTCCCTTCCTACTCCATTGCGTCTTTGAATGCGTTAGCCCTTTGTCTATGTTGACTTCGCCCGAGTCCCTCATTTATTGCCATACGCCTATTTCGCGGCTATTGGTGCTTGCGCGATCACATGGTTTCAAGCCGGTCAGAGACGGAAGCTGTCGGTATCACTCTGAACTGCGGAACGAACTACCATCTGGCCGCCCCCGTCTTGAAGTAGTTGGGGTATCGTTCTAAAACTGAGGTAAAAACCGCCACATTTGCATGCTCCGGGGCTTGGAAATAATAGTTTAATTAGATCACAATACCGTATTGCGGGTATTTGTTTTGGGCCACTGTTATTATTAACCATCTGACTTCACCATATATTATCATAACGGCTACCGTTTCGGTTTGGCTAACCTCCTCTATATTAGACTCTGAGATAAACTGGTGTATTAATCACACTGGCTGTAACTACGACTAGTGAACTCTGACCTGGGTAATTGTCATCTTATATAATTCAACTCATACTGGCTCGCCGTTTTTAGCGATTGAATGTATGGGTAATTTCGTGAGAATCTAGCATTCTAGTCTGTGTTTTGGATGCAATGTAAAACACAGTTTCTGTACCTTTTTTTTAAACAGAATCACGTGCACTTAACTCCCCCCTCGCCCTTGACCACCGGTACAATGTTCAGCATGATATCGGACTAGGGGGAGTGTTTATCTCATATATGGGAATTACTTGCTGGGCTTTTAGTTACACTATGGGACTGATTGGTTCTTTTTCCCTATGTAGCACGACTGAATTCGACTCCCCACCGAGTAGTTACTGCCTCTTGACTGAACCCCTTTTCTGAGCAGAGTTTTTCAGCCATAGGTGAGTCTCATCCTCACCCCCCCCCCCTTTTCTGATAAACCTGGGAGGACTGTGCCTTTGGAGATGGGCTAACAGTTTTCCGGTTTGGCTTTACCTTTGATAGGTGCATCGCCCAACTGATCTGGAATTGCGACACCTCTCGAATTCTCATTGGTAATGTACCCAACACCCCTTTCTTTTTAAAAAATTTCGCGGATGTGAACCCTTCATTAAAAATTGTAAAATACTTATACTTATTATTACAGGTGCTTCCCTGCCCCCTGTTCCCACAACCGTCCTGAAGAAGACCCGCAGCAGAGGTCGTGACTTCCCCATATTGCGCCAGGGTCGAAACGTCGACGATCCCCCCCCCCGTTATTTCCTTAAAGCCTACACCTGCCCCTCCCAGTCCCCTTGTATAATATTGTATATAGATTGTAAATGGGTAGGCTTTACATGTGCAATGTACAAATAATTTTTCTGTTGCACTAAATCACTCTAAAACCTTCACTCACACTTTCCTTCACTTGAGCACCAACTTTGTTTCTCTCCTTTTCTCTCTTGCTGAATTTTATGAATTTGTAAATAAACTGCATTAACATTCGTCATATTATTGTTGTGTTGGGTTTCCTGCATTTGTTGCATTTGTTGAACTTATTAAGCTAATAATACATCTCCACGTGTGTGTATGCTCAGATTTATTCTGACTTTTGTTGACTGTGAAGTAATTAATTCACATCATCATTTGTGTTTAAAACTTGTATCTAGGACCGCCTTCGGAACTATCAGTAGTCCTGCACCAAAAACTACACCTCTCCCAACGCCTCTTAACACAGAACAATGGAGAGATCAGACACCCGCACCCAGCACAGCTCAATCTAGCGATCTGGCTCCTGAAGTCTTAGAGTTTGGTTACCTTAACCTTCCCCCTGACTGTATGAACGTTATCAGAGAGGCTAGACGCCCCACCTCTAGAGCCTGCTATGCAGCCAAGTGGAAAAGATTTGTGATATATTGTAACAACAACAACATCAATCCACTAGATGCGTCTATTCAACACATCATATGTTATCTACTAAATCAAATCAAAAATCCTTTATTCGGTTATTAAGACAGAATAACCATTAAAGTACAAATAAAAACACAATTATAAAATATAATTAATTCATCCAATGCACTAAGGGTCTGTTCAACTCCGTTCAGGATACAATTGATTTACGTGATTTGTAAACATTTTTTTAAAATGAAGAAATAAATAGTTAAAATGTTATCCAATTTCTGTACAGCTAAAAAGGTAGGGTGACAGTGATTAATTTTCAATAGTGGAACAACCCATCTACGTCGTGTCATGGTATAAAATTTGCAGAAGAAAAGAATATGCATATCCGATTGCTCGGACAAGTTATCACAGGGGCACATAGACAAGTTTTTAGACCAATCATTCGTTACAGGAAAACTGAGCAACCTAAACAACAAATTTTATCTGAAACGAGTTAATAAAAACCTTTCATGGTCATTCATTTGCAGTCTGATATATGGCTGCATTTTTCTTAAAATTACAATCTGTTCGTGGGCTACCACTGTCACTTTCTTCATTTCTATTATTGATCGGTGCTCATGTAGGTAAGTCATACATTTTTCTTTCAAAGACTTCCTTGAGATGTTACATAAAGCGGACGGGTCGGAGAAATAATTCCCCATGCCCAGGTCATTGAGGAATTTCCTCACGTAACACAACCACTTTATTTTGTTACTCTTTTCTAATCCGACCACATTGTTCAAGATCAAGCGATTTAGCCCACACTCATTAGCCGTCCAGATTCTGTGCCAAAGTAATACTGGGGCGGTCTTTATGGTATCCTCCAGATATGGTTCTCCAAGTTCTGCATGGCAGACATATGACCATCCTGCACAGCGCCACAGTGTAGTTATACATTCAGACTACCTGGCATAGTTTTAACTTTGACACTTGGACAATCCTCATTAAATATACTCTTTGTCTAAGTCGTTAATTTTAATTATCACTTCACTAGAGCACTGCACTACACGTCTCTCACCTCCCGAGTAACACTCTGGCTAGAGTTCCTTCCCAATATCCATATCCGCACCTTCATTCGATGGTTTGGGCGGTTTTTGGATGGATTAACAAATCCCACATGATGAGACGCCGCCAGAAGGGTGGGCTGATGTAACTCATTAACTTTTTGCAAGTGTCCTGTTGGTTTCTCAGTTACTAGTACAGAAGCACATACATAGGACCGGTCATTTTGTTTGGTATTTTGATATGTGATGGTAGGGAAGTGAAATGACAGGTCGTTAAACATATTCCCTTTTGACCCTCTTAGAAAATTTATTTATTGAGACATATGTGGAGACACTTTTAGGCACTGCTAGTAGATATTTCATAAAGCAATTTTCTATCGTCTGTAAAGATGTTACATTTGCATAGCCCCATAAACCTGCGCCATATGTCACAATTGCCACACAGGTGGCTCTATACACAGTCCGCATTTCCCCAATGGGTTTTCTTCCTATTTTTCGTCTAAAAACTTTTAAAGCCATAATGGATTTACAGTACAATAGTTTTCTTGTGTTAATTGTAGTATTCCATACGCCCGTCTGATCAAACAAAACTTCTAAATAAGAGAAAGTTATAGTAAAATCAACTGGGGAAGAACCAATAGCAACCAGCTTTCTCTTTTTGTGCGCACCCAAACCACAGTTCATGGTGAAGGTCTTTGTGCAGTTTATCCTCAAATCCAGCCCGGTCATAAAATCCGCAAAGGAGGTAACTAAACTTTGCATTGCCATAGGTATTCTAGCCATCAAGACGGCATCGGCGCACAAGAATGCTGGAATCAGTCTTACCCCCACCATCGGCATGTCCCTACATTCCTTCAATAGTGTTCTCCACATCATTGAGATAGAGTGAAAAAAGGAACGGGGCCAAAACGCATTCTTGGCGTACTCCCCTTGCAATGCCAAAGGAATCTGTGCATTCGCCGTTTTTCCCGTAGCTAACTCTGGCAGTTGCGCCCAGGTAGAGTTCACGAAGAAAGTTGATTATTGAAGGATCTACCCCCGGTTTCACCATCACCAGCCAAAGTTTACTATGCGACACACAGTCGAATGCAGTACTTAAATCTACAAAGGTTAAAAACATTCGGCCGTCCTTGGCTTTTGTGCATTTTTCTATTAAAATATACAGATACAAGCATTGTTCGATTGTACCGAGCCCCTTTCTAAAACCATACTGTAAATCACTGATTATCTTCTTCTCGTCTGCCCAACATTGCAATCTGTTTAAAATCACCCATCCGAAGATTTTAATAGTAGAATCCAGGAGTGATATAGGACGGTAACATTGACAACTAGCCCTGTCACCTTTTTAATATATGGGGACTATCAATGATTCGCACCAGGAGGGCAATAGGTCATTTTTAAGTGTGGCATTAAAGAGTCGTGTAAGAATCGGAGCCCAAAGGTCAGTATTATTTTTAAAGAAATCATCGGGGACCCCATCCGGCCCCGGTGCTTTACCCCCCGAACTTGCATCAATGCTAGCAGTTACTTCTGTTACAGAGATATCAGGGACTGAGTTGCTCATTAAGTGTAAGGGGTACCCAACTGAATCGGTCTCTATTAAACTGTCTTCCCCTTGCATCTCAGCAGAATATAAATGTGAAAAATGTTTCACCCACTCCTTCTCAGGGATCGCTATTTCAATTTTTGCTGCGGTGTTATGTTGCAGAAACGGGGCATTGACAACTTTCCAGAAAGGTGAGGTGTCTCTGCTTAATGATGCTTCGCACAGAGAGTCCCATGCTTCCTTTTTAAAATATCTTGTCTCCTTTTTAGCGTCTGCTTATAGGTATTTCTGCAGTCTCGGATTAGGGAACTATCCTTAACTGCAGCATGTAGGGCACATTTCAGTTGCGAATAGGCCTTAGTGCAGGCCATATCAAACCACCCCTTTTGAACTTTTTTACCACCTTTAGTTTCAACCCATAACACTGTCTTAATTTGTACAATGATTGTTAAGAAATTTTTAATGACATCAGGGTCGGGGGTATTTATATCTGTGCAGGCATAGATTTGAGGAGCAATACTCTTCATTAGTTTTTGCAAAAAATCATCCGGAACGATTTTTGTCCACTTTACGGAGTAGCCGTTTTTCCTAACCCTGGAAATGTTGTCTACTTGTATTCTGGATGTGGTTTTTCCATGTGTTGCCTTCACTCTACCTTTTAAGACTAGGCTAAGGGGAAAGTGGTCACTCAGTGAGTTGTCAAGTGAGTTAAATTTCTGAATCATGTCCCCATGTCTGGCAGTCATAATTATGTAATCAATTGTTGTATTTGCCCCTCTACCATTAAAAGTGGGGAGAAATGGCATCTCGGGCCAATCGACCTATTTGCAAAACCCATGTCACACCCAAAAATGACTTCATTTAAATATTCCCCACATTTAGTGTGCTCGAAGTGGCTAAAACTAGTATCCTTATCCAACATTACTCCGCAAGTTCCTCTCTCTCCTCTTACACATAGAGGACAGTTAAAGTCCCCTGCCCATATGACACAGACTTCTCTATTATTTTCTTCCATTATGGATTTAATGTTACCTCCCATGGATTTGAAAACATTATCTATGTCCTCATCCGGGACATTATAAAAATTCACCAAAACTAAAGAAAAAACAATATCAATCGTAAACCTTATAACTTGATAATACATATTGTTACAAACCATTTCCACTTTAGTGCATGCCAACATATTAGAAACGTAGGTGCATAATCCTCCTTTAGCCCTACCGCGAGCAGAGCTGATAGCTGGCGTACAGTAGGTTCTAAAACCATTTAAGTGGTCGGGGGACCATGGTCCAAGTTTCTTGAAAGCTGACAACATCATATTTATTTACAAGGTTTACCCAGTTCTCATTATCCAATTGGGATCTTAGCCCTGCGATGTTCCAGCTCAAAAAGGACCATGATTCCTCATTTAGTTGTCTATCCGGCACACTTGTATTGCTAATAGGTTCCACAGTGAAAATAATAAGTGGTTTATCATGTGAAGAGCTTTTTTGTTCTTCGGTCCCTGTTCTTTTCTCTCATAAGCCACTATACCAATCTCGCCCTTAGCATTGGTCGTGTCCATGCCATGCTTCTCACTGACTGACCTTTGTCCGCAGGGTGTCTTACTCATTGGGAAATCAAAAACCCTTATATCTCTAGCAAGTCAATCAATATCCTCTAAGCCCTGCAGTATATGGTATTGATTGGATGTTGATATATTATACTCATCTTTGTTTTGTGCCCTTGATTCCCATTGCTGCCGTAAGTTAAATGCGTTCGTTGTGGGGATCATAGTTGGAAAGAAGTAGGTCAGATCCATAGTTTCGATCCCTCCATTTCTTCTCTGACTGTTCCAACCACAAATAAATCTTACTGCACGTCTGTCTCTACAATTTATGATTATACCATCCCCGGTGAGACTTTTTTGTCTGTGCCCTACCCAGCCTACCCTACGAACATGTATAATTTCCGCCTGTACATGCCCTGGTAGTGGCCTGTTGGCATTAAGCCAAAAGACTACCTTGTTCTTTAGTTCAGAGTGGGATTCCCCTTTTTCAGTATTCAGCCCACGGTATAAGGCAGGGACTGAGGTGGAACGTCAATGCGTGGGCAGTTGATCTTACCAGTATTACTTCTATACTTTTTTAAATCTGTCAGTGGTGCCCCTGGTCCGCTCACTACCTGTCAATGCATTTCCAGGCTACCCCCTCATGAACCCCTTTCGTTCAGTGTTTTTAAAAGCCTGTGCTCTGTTCCCTTGGGGCGAAATATGCTGCACCGGGCAGTAATCGCCCTTTGCCTCTGGTGCAGCTGGTTTATCGGGTGCCTTTAAAGCACCGCTGGCTGTATTTAAGACCGGTCTTGGATTAGATGTAACAGCATTTTTACCATGGAAATCCAGTTGTTTCAATACATACAAGTTAACTATAACCATATTTTCTAGGTTGCCTACTTTGTCGGTGAGGACTTTTATTCTTTCCAATAGGGGTAAAATAAGGGATTTCATTAGTTGCTCCAAATGACTCCTAAAACCCTCAGTTTTTAAAGATATTATATCGAGTTGGGCTGTACTCCTCTCTTCATTTTGTTGGGTATTAATTTCTATTGGTTGATCTTCACTCATAAAACCCTTTTGTCTAGATGAGGTAGGAGCCATTCTTTTTCGATCGCCTTTATTTTTCCCCCTAGCTCAAATTTTAGGTTGTTTATCTCTACTGCATCCTTACCTACATTTAGGTTTGCGCCCTCTTGTTCTTTGTGAGGGACTTTCATTATCCCCTTTGTTTGTGGATTCAGTATCAGTGTTAGTGTTAGGGTAGGGATCCGGCCTCGCCACATTATCCGAATCATTAATTATGAGCGGGGGAATCCTCATTTAATTGTAGTGGTTGTAAATTTGGTGTTAATGCAGTCTAGTAGCTGCAAGTGGATGCTCAATGGTGGGGTTTTGTTGTAACTCGGTACCACAACCTCTATCTATCCCTGGAAAGTCTGCGTACGAGTCCATAAGTATGGAGTCATATGCTGTAGTTAAAGATGTATTTATTTGTTGTGTGGCCAGGCACATATTTGGTGGGAGTGAGAGCCGTCTCTCAGTGTTCTCGATTGCTGTCTCAACAACCCCTATCGTTTTTCTGCAACATCCTATCTATTGCTTTCAGGCTGGGAAGTGGTGTCACAATTTATGTTTTCTGTCTCTATCTAGAACGAGTGTGCATTGGTGTGTGTTTGCCCATGTTTCAGATGGAAGCTACAACCGTACAGGACAGACCATACAAGGCACTAATGCTTTTAGCCACGATGTCAATACAACTACACACCTAATGCTCAGCCAAGGGGGGTGGCTCGTCCCGTCCTTCTCCGTTATCGGACGGCCTCAGACGGTCCCGCCCTTGTCCCAGGCTTCTCCCGGGACGCTCCCGCGATGCGGGGATAATAAGAGTTATATGGGAGGAACTGTATGGGCGTGGCTTGCTCCCCGCCCAGGTGTTGTCAGGGAAAGGTTCCTGGGACTTGGAGTCCACCTCGATGTTCCGGTGTGTCTCTACAAGTCCAGGATCACTCCACCAGAGCCCGCTGTTAGCAAAAATGTTTGGCAAGCTTAGACCTTTCCTCACAAAACAAAAGATCACTCAAAGACCTCCACGCTGCGGCACCCCATGTTATCTACTACGTCTTCAAAGGTCTAATCTAGCATACACATCTATTAAATTACACCTCGCTGCCATAGCAGCCTACTTGCAGAATAGGCAGCACTTATCACTATTCAGACTACCTACCATCAAAGCATTTATGGAAGGTCTCAAAAGAATAATTCCTCCCACGGTACCACCCTCACCGGTGTGGAATTTGAACATTGTTCTCGCAAGACTAATGGACCCTCCATTCGAACCTCTGCATAAATGTGAATTACAATTTCTTACATGGAAAGTCACTTTCCTGTGGCCATTACTTCCCTTAGAAGAGTCAGAGAGCTACAAGCACTCACTATTCAAAAACCATTTTTACAACTCCATCATAACAGTGGTTCTCAAAACAAATCCAAAATTCCTCCCTAAGGTTATTTTTCCCTTTTATCTCAATCAGTCTGTGGAGTTTCCAGTGTTCTTCTCGCAACCACAAACAGTCGCAGAAAGAGCTCTTCATACTCTAGACGTAAAAAGAGCACTCCTTTATTACGTTGAAAGAACAAAACCTTTTCACAAAACCAAACAACTTTTCGTGTCCTTCTCACCACCACATAAAGGCAACCCCATATCAAAATCTGGAATTGCAAGGTGGAATGTTAAATGCATACAAATTTGCTATCACAAAGCAAAACGTACATTATCTATTCCTCCTAAGGCCCACTCTACCCGCAAGATAGGGGCTTCAATGGCATTTCTAGGGAACATTCCCTTAGATGACATCTGCAAAGCAGCTACATGGTCTACACCGCACACATTCACAAAGCACTTTTGTGTAGATGTGCAAACAAGACAACAAGCTACTATAGGCCAAGCTGTACTCAAAACACTATTTCAAACTACTGCAACTGATACTGGTGATCGCCGCTAAGGACGGGTACTGCTATACAATCTATGCATAGTGTGTGATTTGCAGCTCATATGCCTCAACGCAAAATGCTGCTTACCAGTATGCATCTGTTCTTGGCATGTAGAGCTGCAGATCCACATATGCCCACCCACCTCCCCGGCTACCGTTATCTGTTCCAGTATTATCTTATTTAGATACAGCATACATGGGCATCTTTTCTGTTTCTCACAAAACTCCATCATTTCCCTGCTGGCGAAAAACATTATAAAGATGGAGCCCATGCGCACTATCATCCAAAGGAGGAGTCTCCTATCTTGTGACTTCCAAAGACTTTTCCAAGACAAAAACAAGTGCAAACATCTGGGCCCAACACCAGATGGCGATCTGTGCATAGTGTGTGGATCTGCAGCTCTACATGCCAAGAACAGATGCATACTCGCAATTAGCATTTTCCATCTCCTTGCAGAACACCTCCCAGGTGTACACAAGGTTATGTTATGGGAACTTATATAGCGCAACGATTATCCGGAGGTGTCCTGGCGCTGGTTATTATTGCTAAGTAAATAGACGGTGAACTGCTGTTACAGGTGAAAAAGACAGGTCTTAAGACTCTTCCTAAACGCCAAGAGATCTGTGCTATTTCTCAGGTGGAACGGAAGGTCATTCCCTGCAACACTTTTGTTGTATAGCGTTACACATCCAAAGGTACATTGAACTCCTAAAGTGTTGCATTTTACTTCTTGAGAGAACTAAGCTAATTCTACCATTTTTAAGATGCAGTATTGTGGATTTTTGTCGTTTGTGGTCTTGTGTTAAGTCTATATAAAAATACTTATTTTTATAATACAACTTGTGTGGTGTCCATCTGTAGTGTTGTCACTGGGTTACTGTATGTGTTAAATAAACACACCAGACCTGTTCCTTAAGGCTTATCAATTATCAAAATGTGGAGGTAGAATTATTTCCTTATTTAACTACATTGAACACTCCTTATTCTTTATAAGGTAGTATCACACCACTTTCTTTGCATTCTTTTTGCATAAGTGTCTTTTGTCAAATGAGTCATACCCCATCAATTCTTGAAAGACGGGTAACCCTGATATATATACCCCAAAACACACCCATAAATGTGTTTTTAATAAATTGTGAAAAAAGCAAAATGTCACCTCGGAAGGCAAAGAAAGTGGAGTGACACTACCTTATAAAGAATAAGGAGTGTTCAATGTAGATAAATAAGGAAATAATTCTACCTCCACATTTTGATATTTGATAAGCCTTAAGGAACAGTTCTGGTGTGTTTATTGATGAATTGAGGAGGGCGACCTGGTTTCTGTATTCCCTCTACAGCTCCGTATTGATAGAATTACTGTATGTGTTCACAAATGCTTTACACACTGCCTCGGAGATAAGCCTGTCTGCTCGTGCCAAGCTACCAAGGGGGTGAGCAGGAGTTATTTTAGGAGTGTACACCCTTACCCTGACTAGAAGCAAGGGTCCCAATTTGGTCAAAGGTACCTACCTCTGCCAACTAGAGACCCCCAAATCTAACAGTTTGGCAACCGAAATCTTCCGCCAGACTGTATCAACATCATTAAAGAGGCTAGACACCCTACCACCAGAGCATGCTATGCAGCAAAATAGAAACGATTTGTCATTTATTGCACAAACAACAGTCGATCCACTAGATGCCACTATTCAGAACATAATCTGCTATCTTTTGCATCTACAACAATGTAACCTAGCATATACACCTATTAGGCTACATCTAGCTGCCATAGCAGCCTATCTACAAAACCGACATTTGTCTTTGTTTAGAGTACCCGCTATCAAAGCTTTTATGGAAGGAATAATTCCACCCAGAGTCCCGTCCTCTCCAGTGTGGAACCTAAACGTCGTCCTTACCAGACTCATGGGTCTCCCTTTTGAACCTCTCCACAAACATGAACTACATTTCCTCACTTGGAAGGTAGCTTTTTTGGTCGCTATCACATCTCTCAGGAGAATTGGTGAACTCCAGGCATTAACCATACAAGAACCATTTTTACAAATCCATCATAACAAAGTGGTTCGTAGGACTAACCCTACATTTTTACCCAAATTCATATCTGCCTTCCATCTCAACCAGTCTGTTGAACTCCCAGTATTTTTCCCTCAACCAGACTCTGTGGCAGAACAAGCCATTCACACGTTAGACATTAAAAGAGTGATACTCTACTACATTGAAAGAAAAAGATCCTTTAGAAAGACCAAACAACTCTTTGTGGCTTTCTCCCCACCTCATAAAGGCAATCCCATCTCAAAGGCAGAAATTGCAAGGTGGATTGTTAAATGCATCCAAATATGATATATCAAAGCCAAACACACGCTAACCATTTGCCCTAGAGCTCATTACACATGCAAACTAGGGGCTTCTATGGTGGCATTCTTAGGGAACATTCCCCTAGATGACATCTCCAAAGCAGCAACTTGGGCTACACCACACCTTCACAAAACACTATTGTGTAGATGTGCAGGCAAAACAACAAGATAGTGGATACAGGTAGCCGCCAGTAAGAAGGTAACTGCTGTATAGTCTATGCAAAAGTATACAATCTGCAGTCCACATACCTCGAACGGAAAATGCTACTTACCAGTATGCATCTGTTCTTGGCATGTAGAGCTACAGATTTGTATAGCCCACCCGCCTCCCCAGATACCTCTATCTGTTCCAGTACTCTCTTATTTAGGTACATTCACATGGACATCTCTTTCTACTTCTTACTACTCCATCGTAACTCTTCATGGCAAAAACAATCTAAGGGTGGAGCCGATGCCCATGCACGCTATCGTCCTAGGAAGGAGCCACCTACGTCGTGACTACAAAGACTCCTTCCAAGACAAAAACAAACTGCAAACATCCGAGCCCAACACCGGATGGCGATCTATGCAAAAGTATACAAATCTGTAGCTCTACATGCCAAGAACTGATCCATTAGTGGATAGCTGCATGTCGTTTGAGAGTCATCTGGAAGCAGTTTTAGGTTACAGCAGAGGGGGCACCTACCCAGTATTACTTCATAGGACAGTGCCTGGGAGCAGTTTGTTGCTTAATGTAAGAATGCTTGCAAACAAGAAAAAGTCAAGGAATTACTGGATTGAGGTATTGGACAAAGCATCGAGAAAGTCAGATGGATCTAAGCCGAAGTACAAAACTTGTAATGAGAGAACCAGAAAAAAATAATTATAACTCTGCAGAGAAATCAGAACCGAGGAAGGCAGGTATTTCAGTAAGCACCACCTCATGGATTCCAGGTGCAGAACTTCAGATATTCTGTTTTACATCAGGCATTCAGAGCCTCAAAAGTGCAGGAAAACACAGATTTCAAGCTTCAGATTCAGATTCCCAGGTGAAGGACTACAGAGATTCCAATGTCCAGTACCACAGAGGTTCCAAGATGTAGGACTTGAGGGATTCCAAGGGGCTTGACTTTGGAAAAACTCCAGGGACTCCAAGGAGCAAGGCTTTAGAGATTCCCAGGTGCCGGAAACTAGAGATTAATACCAAGACACACAATTAGACATTTTAAAGTACTACTAGTATATTCCCCAATGGAGTGCACTTTCTTTTCATCTTTCCTTTCATTTGCACTGAGGCAACCTTCTCTCTAACTCAGACTAGTATATTTGTTCTGAAGGACAGTACCACCTCATACTCATAAATCCAGCTGTTTCATGGCTTCTTGGGTATTGTAGAGAACTCCCTGCATCCTCCTCGTTTATTTTAAGTGGAGTCAGGCGGTCATGTGGCAGTAATGAACTTGGACCACTTTAAATCGAGAGTTGTTGAATGGTCTTTTTATCCATTGACAGGCTGTATTGGCTACCAATCTATGGCCCTTCATCATTGGAAGCAGCATGGCCCTGGTTTATGGTGTCTTGCACGTTTTAGTTGGTTTAGCACCTGTTATCCTCACCCAGTCACTGCCCAGCAGGTTGTAACTGGGTTCCCATATATCGCTGGTGCTTTAATTGTTGTGTGTAATAGTAACACACGCTGTGCTCTGGTCCATAGGACTGCCTATGATTACAGCATTATATTTCTAATAACGGGGTGTAAGTGGGGTTCCTTATGTTATCTTGTACAGTGTTTTTTTTGTTAGACTAACATGATTTATGTGTGTTTCAGGTGTAATGATGTGAAGCCTCAATGCCCAGCGATGGTCAAGATTTATAAAGGTAAATACATTTGGGTTTATTATGGATATTTGATACTATTTGATGACAGTGACCTTGTTTGTTATAGTTATATGCTTGATATACTGCTCACACATGCCAATAGAGCAACACATCTAACCATGCACACAGCTCGAGACCAACTATTAATCAGTTCAACTCAAAATCGTACAATTATATGTATTTTTTTAATGAGAATATGCACTAGTTCTCAAATCACAGTCCAATTGCTTGGTTTGTAGCTCTACTTTCTAACTTTTCCAGAAGTTTTAAAACACGTTTTGGGATTGCAAGACTTATGATGGTTTTTTTTCAACATTGAGCATCTCCACAATTGATAGGTCTACTGACCTGTTTCCTGTTTGATTCTTGCTTCCCTCCTTTGATCTTAAGAAATTCTACTGCATTCATTTTGCTCTTAGAAATATTGATCCTGTAGAGACTGGTAATTTCATGTTACACAATTACTGCAGTATTCTGAGATGTTCCCTATGGGGGGAGAAAAGTAACTTCGGATACCTGATTGTTGTCATGAAGTCACTTTATTTAGGAGCAAGCTGGGCACACATTTGTCTTATTGCCACACCTACTAATATGATTATATATGGTATTTCTATTTTGCAAACCTAGCTTAAAGGCAATGCAGCCTCATCCTTAGCCCGCCATCAGAAAGAACCCCAGATGCTACTTGTGCCGACCCCCAACCTGTTGGTTGTCTGGCCTGCCCATCAAACACCTTCTCTGCACCTCTGTCACCCGCTTTAACTAAAGTGTATTTCCCAGCAAAGGTGAATGTACACTAACATGTATAAATAACTGTGGGTACTCCTAAACCATGCCCACATTCCTCACTACTGCTTCGCCCTGCACCTTACAAAATCCAGACACCGCTCTGTTCATCTCCTGCTATACCTTGTTGATAGCTTCCAGTTTTATTGCCCCCCCTCCACACACTCTTGGGCAATGACTATGTCTACATTATCGTTGTCTTTTTCCATGACTCCTTCACCGTCTCTAAATCCATTTCTATTATTTTAATTGATTCCCGTGGACTGCAACAAATCATTTTCGGGTAAGTGCAGTATCATTGCATCTGGGCGTGGCCATTTCCTGCCACTCACATACACACATCAGTTGACCCACCCGCATGCTGCATGTCAGTGGGTCTGTGTGTGAGTGACTCTGTCTGAGGGTCTGTCACTGGGCTTGTGGGTCTCTGACTGGGTACATAAGTCTCTGAGTGGGTATGTAAGTAGGTGCATCTGTATCTGAGTGGGTGAGTGTATAGGTGTATGAGTCTTTGGACAGGTCTGTCGGTGAGTGCAGGAGTCTTTGAGTGTGTCTCTGCCTTGGTGCAACACTGTATGAATGGGTCTGTGAGTGGGTGCATCACTTCTTAAATGGGTCTGGGAGTGGGTGAATAGGTCTCTGAGTGGGTGCATGAGTTTCGCAGTGGGTCTGTCAGTGGGTGCATGAGTCTGAATGGGTCTGGGAGTGTCGGTCTCTGAGTAGATTTGTAAGTGAATACATGAGTCTTAGTGGGTCTGTGAGTGGGTGCATGAGTTTCTGAGTGGGTCTGTGAGTGAATGCTTGAATGTTTCAGTGGATGTAGGAGTGGATACTTCAGTCTCTGAGTGGATCTCTGAATGGGTGGGTGACCCTGGCTCTGTGAGTGGGTTTGTGTGTGTGAGTGGGTGCACGCGTGGTTGCACGCATCTGTGAGTGACTTTGTGACTAGATGTGTTGGTGTCTGAGTTGGTCTGTGAGTAAGTGCATGAGACACTGAGTAGATGGGTCTATGAGTGAATGCTTGGGTCTCTGAGTAGGTGTGTCAATGAATGCATGCGTCTGAGTGGGCCTGTGAGTGAGTGTGTGATCCTCTGAATGGGTCTGTGAGTGGATGAGTCTGAGTGGCTGAGTGGCTGTGTGAATGAATGCATGAGTCTTAGTGGGTCTGTGTGTTAGTGAATGAGTTTGTCTTTGAATAGGTGCATGAATGTCTGAGTGGGTCACTGTGTGGGTTAGTGACTGTCTCAGTGGTTCTTTGAGTGGATGTGTGATTCTCTAAGTTGGTCTGTGAGTGGGTGTATAAGTCTGTGAGTGGCTCCTTGTGAGTCTGAGTGCATACAAATAATGTATGACTGAGACTTTGAATCTGTATATATATATTTTCGGTCCTAATTATTTTATTTGTTCATGCGGGGTTTACGCCTCCATCGTAACGTTACATCGACGGACGTGCTGAATACCGTTATGGTGTTATAGAAAACAATGGTCCCTATTTTCAGAGGAAGCATCACTTATATACAATAATCATACTCTAAATAGGTAGTATGTCTTTTGTCCAGCCGGACAAGAATTTATTTTGCAAATATATATAAAATTAAATTGTTAGAAACATTCAATGACAAGTGGGCACAGCCGTGACCCACGAAACAGTGGTACTGCCCAAGGTCCCTATACTATACCTTTTGGGTTCCCTTGTTTTTTGTAACAGCGAATACCGTTATGGGTCGCGACTCCATATACGTGGGGAAAAACAAATCTAGACTTTCTAAAACTTATAAGGGAGGTCTAAGGCTCCCCTACAAAACACCCATGGGGTCAAGGTACTCCAACCCTGAACCCTTCTTTGCTATCAAACATTTAAAACATTTCCCTGGACCGGCTCCACTTCATGAAATGGCGGCAGCAACATTTTTCCGCAGCTTGCGGCCTACCAATTGAAGCACTCCTCCTGCTGCTTGGGTTTGCTTAGCTCCACGCCAGAGAAGCGTCCCTTTATATATATATATATATATATATATATATATATATATATATATATATATATATATACAATTGAAAAAATCTTAAAATAAATGTGCAACTACTGAACGGATTTACACCAAATTACAAAAAGGTCGCTTTCAAACTAATAGCTACATTTCTGCCATATTTGTTGTAATTCCGTGCCAGCAGTTCGGGCTGTAGCTGTGCCTACAGTTCCTATGGAAATTAACATGGGGAAAACACATTTTGGGACCCACCCTATTTCTCAGCTTCACTTGACAGATCCCCCGGAAACTGTCAAAACAGCAGCTGAAGTGAGCGACATGTTAGTTTTGAAAATTTCATTAGGATTCACCAAACAATGCCAAAGGTATAGGCATATGAAAAACACTTTTCCTATGGAAACTGCATCCTAACTATAATTCCCTACTGACGAGCGCCAGTAGATTATTTTTGTATCTACCTATATATATCGTGCCCAAAGATTGCCACGCTGTTGCCACCTACTTCCACCACTAGTGGCACCCCAGTGCTGGACTGACATTCAATGGAGAGCACTGGCAGTGCCTTTTGTCATTGGCTGTTAGTAGCCAACACTTTAGGGGAGGGGTCGCTTGCAGATGTTCCTGCAACCAGTGATGACTGGTAATCTTTTAAAGTGGAGTCTCAAGGTTGAGGTGGGTGCATTCACAAAAAAAATATTAACAAATGGGGTGTAATTATGTGTTTTTAAAGTATATTTTTCTAAAAAGCCATCTGGTCACAGTACATCGGTTTGATGGTAAAATGACTGTCAGTGCATGGCCTGCAGTGCCAGTGTATGCTCTGCACTACCAATGCAGTGCATGCCCTGCAGTGGGTCTGGAGGGGGTGGGGGACCATTCACAGCCCACCCACCCCCCATTCACAGGGGACCTGGTGAGACGCCGGATCGCCAGCTCAATCGCCTTGTCAAGCACTTCTGCGGCCCGCTGGAGAAAAGAGCACATAGTCACTATTGTGCCGAGCGTGGCTCTCCCAAGATCTGTGGTCTCCTTGCGTTTTCCCATTGCGAACTGGCCAGTGTGCCTTAGCATGTTTTAGCACAAATATAAGCAGTCTCAGGCTCTACTTGCGTGCACAGGCTGTTAGCGTCACAGACCCTGGTGTTCAAAACACAATGCCCATGAACACCCGAGCACCTCAGCCCTCTAACCGGCCTCAGATAGATATTTACCAATGATACCAACAATTACAAGGAGCGCTGCCTCCCTACCTGCTTCTCTACCACTGCCACCAGAAATGAAGGATGACCAGACTTGTCGTGACGAGGTCCCAAAGGTGGAAGTAGAGGAAGCCAAGAGGGTAGGCTTGTCCCAGCCTCCTCTGGTCTCGGATGGGCGCAAACGGGCCCGACCTTGGCCCGGGCTTCCTGCCCATACTCATGGGGAAGCCACCTCGATCGAACTGTGCCGCAATATCTGGGAAGGGCTAACACCAGAAGAGATATCTCTCATGGCAAAATGCGGCATAGAAACCGCGCTAGAGAAATATCTTTTACGTGTTAAAAGTACTCCTGCCAACTAACGTAGTTTACTCAGTTCTAAGGGGGACGGCCGGCAGCCATCAAGGGAACAATTTTACATCAAAGCGAACATCCTACAATGGATACAGGATAACAAGCACACTTGATCATAGGACAGTTTCCTCCTGTGAGCCGACGCAAACTCTTGGACCGTGAACTCTGACCCGATATGAAGGCCTGCTCTCACGACGGCAACATTAAAATCACAAAGGCCGACTGCAACTGGATCAGCACCAGAACTCCACTCACAACTATCAATCATATCCTGGAACATAGCTGGTCTTAAACTCCTCAGTACCAACTCAGCAATTAAATGCCTTCAAAAAACGACATCCTTTGGCTCCCACACACCTCTTACAGGGGCAAGTCCACAATTGATTGCATCTTCATTTCAGATAGCTTGGCATCTTTCCTCAACTATTTTGAAGTGGACAACAGGGATGATAGTGACCACAGACCGCTGAGGGCCTCCAATTAGAAGGGAAAGTCACCCCACAACTGCAAATTCTAGGGGCTCCAACCGGGGAAGAGCGTCACAAAGTACTGAGTAGAATAAAATGATCTACAAAGCTCGGCCCAAAACTCGCGGAGTGAATTACATCCAAAGAGTTGAACTCAACAGAAATATGTGTACAGTCCCCCTCCCAGGGCATTGGGAAGCACTCCTACTGGACCTAAAACAAGCCCTATGAGGGGGATCTGGATCATCCAGATGCAGGCCACCCACTAACCTACATATCAAACCAAGGGAATTATACCTAATCAAACGTAGCCTTTCAAAGGCCCTGAAGGCAATGAAAATAGGGAAGAAAAACTTGCAAACACACAATCTTAGCTCTCCGTGCAGAGCACAGAAACAGTTTGACACACAAAACCCAAGGAGATCCAGGCAGAATCGCTGAAAATCTTCTCTCCTCAAAGAAAGGGGACATATTCAACTTTGGAAATGCATCGATCAATACAGCAACACCGGTCAGGCAAAAGAGATTGGAGTGGGAGCCGATGAGTGGGTCAAATACACAAAACAACTATACTTTAACCAACAGAATACATCATACACCAACCCACAACAATCTTCTTCAGTAACACGCTAGGTCCCCAAAACCCCTAACTTTGCAGAGGTAACTGATTTAATATAAAAAAAAATGAGGACTGATGGAGCCCCAGGACCTGACAGGGTCCGTGTTCAAAGCCTCACATGATTTGGTTGGGACAGCTTACACCATTCTTAAAGCACGCCTACGCCACCTCAAGAATTCCATTGTCATGGAAAGTTTCCATCCTATTCCCAATTCATAAAAAAGGAGATTGCATGAAATTGGGAAACTATCGCCTCATTGCTTTATCATACCTAAAAGCGAAAGCGTATGCAAGAATACGACTGAAAGAACTAGAAGCCTGGGCAAATGATAACATCCTTCCCCTCTTTCAATCAGGATTTAGGCCCGAAGGTTCTACCACGGATAACATCCTAGCACTGGGTTACCTGGCACATCGAGCTACACAGCTGATGCAACCACCTCTCTTGCGCTGTTTCGTGGACTACAGCGCAGCATTTTACCGGGTGGATCGAGGGAAACTGTGGGAAAACCTAGACTCCTGGGGAATCTTCCGACAGTTACTAAAGGCAATAATGGCACTACATCAGGGAACATGGATCCTCATAAAGACCAGCCAATCTACTGCAACAGCAAAGGTGCTAACCAAAAATGGTCTGAAACAAGGCTGCCCCCCTCCCCCCTACTTTTTGATCTTTATACAGCAGACCTGTCAAAGCACTGGAAGGCGCATGTCTACTAACACCAAAGTTAGGAAAAGTGCAGCTCTAAATTCTCCAGTATGCCAATGACCTCTCAATAATGGACCATATGCGGACAGGCCTACAGAAAACCCTTAATGCACTCCACAGGTACGATCACACGAATAATCTTGTGGTGAACCAGGAGAAGACCAAAATAGTCATCTTTGACAAGTACCTTTGAAAGAAAACTGCCCAATGGCGCCCAGGTGATAAGCAAATTAAAACATGCACAAGTTAACAACTATCTTGGCGTCAGGCTATCAGACTGGGCAAAACCAGTGGCCCATCTAATGCATCTAAGAATCAAGCGGGCCAGCATCATTTACAGCTTAAAACATCTAAACCCGCTGTTACATAGTCCAACTGCAGAATCCATCCTGAAAGTCTTAAGTGAGCCGAGAAATGCTAGATGACCATAGTTAAGGGAGGGGACTAGTTTGGCTCTTAACAGGTTCCTCGTGTATTTCCATACTTCCACTTACAATAAGGTTCTAATGCTCCCCCGACAGGCCAGGAGAGCCAGAGTGAGACTGGAGCTGGCACTAGCTCGTGCGGATCTCATATGTTTAGGGGACACAATAAAATATTACGTCAGCACTTCGCATGCCTCAGAACCCTCAATGAAAGCTCAAAACAATTTTCGAAGAGGCAGGCTCCCCATGTCCTGCCCAGTTGGCAGCAGCCACAAGTTTACTTGAAATAAAAGTTCAAAACCTGCAAAACCAGGACATCCCGGTCACAGCCTGGAAAAAGTCAGTGAATGCACAGGTTAAGAAAATTTCATTTGAAAGGGACCTGGAAAGCTTACGCCGCCAACCCAATTTCTCTAAACTGGATGCCTCTTATATCCTTGGAAAACCTCAGCCTTATTTTAAGCAAGCCCTGGCAGTTCAAGCTTGGAAGAGAATCTCATACATGAGTCTTCTTGTGCTACCAATCGTGGACCTCAACTCATCCTGGTACCGGTGGGATAACTCAATCGCATGTCGTCTATGTAGCTTCGAATGCGTATCCTGGCTTCACCTACTATGCTGTTGTCCAAAGATGGCTAGTGAGCAACATCGCTTGGTAATCCCAATTTGTAGGACTCCTGGCCTTAGACACTGCAGAGAAATCTCAGACCTGTGTTTCTCCGCCAACACAGCACAAACCGTGGCCAGACTAGGGAAATTCACGAATTAATTTGGGTCGCTCTTACAAATACTGCTACAAGCACCGGCAGCAACTAGCTGGCCTCCAAGCGAGAGCTACAACGATTTAATGGCCTTCAAAGCAAAGAAGGAAACCCAATTGACCAAGACTAGAAGACCAACCGTGCACGTCAGACTAGCCAACTCACGCATCCTGTACCGAATCGAGGAAAATACCCGCAAATGCTGTTTTAAAAAAAAAAATCTTCCCTAGAGCAGCACATTGATAGAAGGGGCACCCACACCAAGAAATGCAGTACATTATTGTACATAGAGCTGTATCTCGCACCCACAAGAAAATAAAAAAAGAAGGGGGAAATCAAGCAGAGGCCGGTAGCCCCGCCACAGAGACAGGCTCGAACTGTAGACCTCGATAGTCCGCCCATCTCTTCCAAATTTTATGTTTTTGCGGGCAACCCCTAGCTGTGAAAATGGGGATCTCGAAACCCATGCACAAATCTAGGCCATTCTTCCATGCAGTCAAAGTGGGCGCCGCCGGTGCTTTCCACGACTTTGCAATGACTCTTTTGGCTAAAGTAAACCCCAGTAACATAAGATGACGTTTATAGATGTTACCCCCCACTCCTTCCATAATGTGTAAGATTACCAGCTTCAGCGAGCGGGGAAGGTCCCAGCCCAATACCTCCTAGAGGCAAGCCATAACCCCTTTCCAATTTCGTGCCAGGGCAGAACAATGCCAAACCATTTGCATTAGAGATCCCTCTTCTCGCGTGCACCTACGACACTCGGGGGAGGCCACCAACCTCGCCCATCACTATCGAACGCTGGTGAAATATACCCGGTGAAGGTACTTGAACTTGATAAGACGCAGGCGCACCGCGCAAACGCTGTTTTTAACTGTTTTAACTCTCAATTAATTCTGGGACAGTTAACGCAGAGGTTTTACCCTAGCACCGTAAAGGAACATTAATCTACTGGGTTAAAGGGGCCACTCAAAGGATGGGAAAATTGGGTCCATAGATGCAGTTGTTTTCCCTATGCACCAGCACTTTAGATTCAGCCTGGACTGCTGCTTTTATGATTTCATGGATTTTAGCGAACCCAGATATCCCAGCTAGAACGCACACGTTGGGTACAAACTTAAAATCTTAATTTTATCCTTTTTTTTTTCTTCATTTTTTTTACCCGATACATGAAAATGAAGCAAATTTTAACGATTTTAACTAATTGAACAATAAAGAACTACTTAGTTACTGTCTAGTACAGTGTGCCTTTGCATAGCTCTGTCACTATGTACCATCTAATGCAGTGTACTGATTAGTTTCTGTATATCTTATAGTATTGCTGTTACTTTGTACCATCTAATACAGTGTACTGACTAGTGCAGTATACCTTCTAGTAGCTCTGTCACACTGTACCATCGGATGCTGTGTACTGACTAGTACTGTCTACCTTGGAGTAGCTCTGTGACTGTACAATCTAATATAGTGTACTGACTATTACACAAAACATTCCAGTAGCTCTGTCAATCTGTACCATATAATAGGAGTGTACTGACGAGTACTGTATACATTTTAGTAGGTCTGTCACCCCATACCATCTACTTTAGTGTTATGACTCGTACAGTATACCTTGGAGTAGCTCTGTCACTCTATCATCTAATGCAGTGTATCCATACTAATACTGAATTCTTTCTAGTAGCTCTTTGAATCTGTACTGGTGATAAAAGGCTGGCTCAGGCCACTCAGTGACCACACTAAGGATTGGGAGGTTGCAGGGGCCCCTCAAAGAGGTCCTCTGTGTGAACTCTTTAATAAATCTGACTGGAATCAGTGCAGGTTTATTGTGCTGAGATGTTCGGTACTAAACATCTCATATTTCAGTGAATCCATCTTGGAGCTGGGGAACTCGTAATGAATAGTCCTCAGCCCATGTACTTACTATATCTTCCCTGGTCACTTACAAGATCCAGGAATCGACGAGGGCTCATGCTGATCTGCCCTCACAGAGATATAGTGCACCCTGCCTCAGGGCTAAGGCCTGCTACAGGGGGGTCTCCCCTAGGTCTCATGCAGTGTCTATGGGCATGGAACACATCCCTGTGTGCCATGTTGACTCCTCAGTTTTGTGTGCACCAAGACACGCTTGTGTGCTTGGTGAGGGGTCCCTTAGGATGGCACAATTTGTGTTGCACCGCTTAGGGACCCTCTTTAACCACAAAGCCCTTGGTACCACAGGTACTTTTTTTTCTTTTTACAAAGGACTTGTATGTGAGCTAAAGGGAAGCCAATTGTTGAAACTAAAGGTACAGTTTAGGGAAGGAGATTGGCACAGGGGACCTGGTTGGCAGGGACCATGTGCACTTTCAGTTGAAATTACATCATTTTCCAGGCAAAAAGTGGGGGCTAACTATATCCGAAAGAGGCACTTTCCTACGCTTGGAGTAGGTCTGTCACCTTGTACTATCTAATGCAGTGTACTTACTAGTACAGCATACCTTGGAGTGGCTCTGTCACTCTGTACCACTGGAGGTAGGGTATTTACTAGTACTGCATACCTTATAGTAAGTCTGTCACTCTGTACCATCTAATGCTGTGTACTGACTTGTAGCTATCACTCCGTATCATCCTGCCCTGTCACTCTTTATCATCTAACCTTGTCACTCCGTACCTTCTAATGCAGTGTACTGACTGGCACAGTATACGTTCTGGTATCTGCTTCTCTGCCATCTGATGCAGTGTACTGCATAGTAAAGTGCCCGATCAGCTGTAGTGTTTGTGTAGTACAGTCTAGCACTGTGTGGTGTAGTGTTGCACACTGCATGGTGCAGTGCAGTGTAGTGTGTAGGAGAATGTCCTGTCTATATAGTGCAGTGTGGTGTTCGGTGTAGGGTGCGCTTTAGATAAATGCGTGCTTTAGTGTAGTGAGCTGTCTAGTGCTATGCGCTTTAGTGTAGTGAGCAGTCTAGTGCTGCGCTCTCTAGCACAGCGTGCTCCTTCCAGATGTGGTGTAAATTAATCATTTGTAAAACCGAAGCAGTAATTACAGCCATTCTTTCTGTCATTGAATCTCTAATTGTGCATCTTTTCTCTACAGTGTTGGTGACTCTGGATCCTGACACAGTTCATCGTTGGCTCCTTCTGTCTGAGGGGGAGAGACGTGTGAGATACGCGGACACAGTACAGTGCCTGCCGAACACCCCCAAGAGATTCACCTCTTGTCTGTCCGTGCTGGGGAGCGAGGGGTTCACCTCCGGCAGACATTACTGGGAGGTGCAGCTGCTGCAGGAGGGAGGTGGGTGGCATGTGGGGGTCGCAGCAGAGTCTGTGCCCAGGAGGGGATGGGCCACATGGACATCTGAGAGGGGAGTCCAGGCTGTACAGGTGTGTAATGGTCACTACAAGGCTCTCACCTCTCCAGAGTCCTCTTTATCTCCACGTGAGAAGCCCCTGAAGCTGGGGGTGTATCTGGACTACGAGGGGGGGCAGCTGTCCGTGTACAATGCTGAATCCTGGGAGCTTCTCTACACCTTCCCGCAGGCCCCCTTCAAAGAGCGGCTCTTCCCGTACTTTAATCTCTCCGGAGGAGCAGACCTGAGGCTGGTGTGAGGACTGCAGGGAGTTTCAGCCCCTCATCCTTGAACAACCCTCTTATTCCTAAGATCTGCTATAGCATTAGGTAGTAGTCAGTGTGTGGTTGGGAATCACTTTGCAGGTTACACGGCAGGAGTATTGTAGTGCATTTAGTTGTAGGCGGGCAGTTCTTGCTCCTAATAAACACCTATCATACCAATACCTGCATGTGTCAATTTCTTCACAATGGCCCGCCAACATGTTGCCACGACAACCAGAAGCCTCATGTGAAACTGACCCAGACATATCTCTTTCCTTATACGATTTTTTAATAGAAGCCCAGAAAATGCGTGCCATGTGAATCATACCCAGAACGTCATATAAGATAGTCTCTGCAGAATTAAAAAATGTGTATTTCTTTGACATGCGGAGCTTTGACATTAATAGGTCACATTATAGCGCTGCATTGAGAAGTACTTATTAAAAGTACTTGTTTGTATACATTAACTTGGAAACCATTCCTGCCTCCGCCCTGGTGGAAGTGCTATTATTAGTGAACTAAGACACCAGACAGTTGTCCCATGAACCCTCTGTGTAACCCAGATTCAAGGCAGCTTTAGTAGGACAGTGCGACTAGGGCAACCACACATAGGCTGACCTAGGAGAGGCGCTGTGTTCAGAAATAACTTTTTATTTTATAAGCACCTGCTGTTTCCTTGTATGTCCAGCAGGTTTCAGGCAACAGTAAAAATGCCATGATAAGGCAGGTGATTAAGGTTTCTGCTAGAGAGAGATGGAAGTTTTGTCTTGTGACAGTTTTGACTCATCATAAAGTAGCACAGAGGGTTAATATGCCTGCTGCAAAGAATGTGTACATGCAGATCACAGAATGGTAATCCTCATTGGTTTGTGGAACATTTCCTACAGATTGATTTGCACAAGTAAGATTCATTGCCTCTATAAAGTGTGTGTGATGTAAAGTGCTCTGACACCCTAGGGTTGGCATGAGTAGCGCTATAAAATAAAAAGCATGCATTTGAGACCGATGCTGTGTAGGGAGGAGTGCCTATGTTGGAAGGTAGGAGTAAGGCAATCTCTAGAGAAGGCAGTCATTGGGGGGGGGGGGGGGGCAACATCAATTGTCACATCAGGCACCTCTAACGCTAAATCTTCCTCTGCCCAGGTTCTTCTAGATAAATCAACAGTATAGTCCATTAAATCAAACACAATAGGTTTTTGTATCTAAACTCAGGGAGTTGAAGATGCTTTCATATGCGATAGTGAAGAACAAAGAAGATCAGTAAAATTACATATTTACCTAAGAACACACAATTTGATTAAGCAGGAAAACCACAATCCATGTTTTCTGGTTTCACTTTGTACAAATACGCCACAAATGGGGATCTATTTGTCTCTCCTTTTTCCCTTCGATGTTAATGCTTTTGTGAGCCATCACCACTAAGTTAAGCTGATATTTCTTTGCCAGGGTTTAAAACTTCTTTCTGTGGACAGTGTTTTTGTAACTGGAGTATGACCAGGCCAGTGAAGATATATCACAATACAGAACTATTTTTTTTTAAACAATAGGAGTACCTACACTGTAAAGATTCCATCACAATTACAGTCCGCATGCAGACGTTTTCTTGTGAAACATCTGCCCTGCTGCACAAGTCACTATTGTAGTCTATGAAATGTGTATTGTGCAAAGATAGGCAAACTCTTTAAACAATGTGTAATAATGTTATATTCCAGTTCCTGTGGTATGATATTTGTATAAATGATTCAAATATTTGCTTAATAGCACTTTAGCATAACAACGAAGGGTGGAAGGAGATGTCGAAAAGAGATGCAAGGACAAGTTTCAATCAGTCTCAGTAATGTTTATATTTCAAAACATACGTTGTTTAATTATACAATCGATATATAGTTTGTCACATAATCATGTGAAAAGCACAACAAAGAACTGTGTCCCAAGTGTATACATATGAAACCAAAAAGAATAGTTACAACAACACACAAATAGACATAAACATGACGGTTTCTTATAGGATGACTAATTAAGGAAAATGACCCAAATATTAATAAATGATTCTAACTAGTGACCATATCCAATCATAGGCACTTGTTGTAGGTTCAATTCCTTATAGCGTCGACGGCGTTTCAACCCTTAAGAATATGGGTCTCATCAGGACAGGACATACGGGGACATCTACAATTAAAACGAAGTGAGAATTAAGTGTTGGAAGTGACAACTACGTAATCTAATCGGTATTTGCTTAAGGGATCAATGTACCTGTCTAGAGACTTGTAATCACCCATGCGTGATGAAAAAGATAAAATTGACTTACAGGTAGCCCAGCCGGGTACTGTTGTCATATGTGGGACAGAAATTGGGAATTAGCGTCAAAGAAACAAGACGGTATTCATTAATTTACATATTATGTAAGTTATTAAGGAAAAGACAGTACTCACCACTGTAGTGGTCAGCAACTCAGAATGATGAGTTATTCTCTCCAGGGAGTTTGATATCTACAGGACAATGCCTGAGGGTTTTGCGCTGGCACCTAATAGTGCTTGGATTGGTAGCGACGAGATACGTCAATATTCCCATACAGGGCGATGCCTGGTGGAGAAACGGACATCTGATAAGTGCCAGGATGTACCCAAAATGAAGAGGTACGATTACAGGGCAGGTACAGGGAAGTTATCCTACCTGCAAGGATCTTGTCTCGCTCGATGGCGTCTCAGTGAGTCGGTAGTGCTCGGGCGGTCTGCACTTCCGGGTATTGACGCTGACAGACCTGACGGGGAGAGTCGCGAGAACTCGATCCGCCTCAGGCTCTGTAAATGGAATGTCGAGTCTGATAGAAGTATATGTGGGCTGATCCGACATAAGTTGGCTATCTCGTAACATTAGCGGAGAGTAGCTGTAAGGCATGTTTTTACTGTGGAATTGGCATATAACTGCAGTCTTATGGCTACTGCCTCCATGTATGCAGACTATTTACAACATTTTATATTCGATCTTTTTTACACATTGATTTTCAACATTTAACAATTTACAAATAGTGGTATGCAATACAGGTTGACTTATTACTACTGATGTACAATGTGCAATAATGTACAGAAACGCACGTGAGGAGGAACAACTTATATGTATATGAGAGCCAGTACATAGAGGACATTGGCTACAGTGAAAAAAGACCATCTGAATGATCTAAACAGAGAGACAAAGGATAATGGTATATTCACAGGAAGTCTGGGATGTAAACAATTTAGTTTCTTATACTAGATACATATCCTCTCCATTCATCCGCTGAATTCAAACCATGATTGATGGAGTCAATTCTCTCAATCCAGTGACATTCCCTGCGCTGTAAAATTTGTGCGATATCGCCTCCTCTGTCTGGCACAGTTATGGTATCAATCACTTGCCATTTAATTTGGTCTGCAGTGTGATTATGATCTTTGAAATGTGTTACTAGTGGTGCTGTCAGAACTAGTTTCCTAATACGGCTTCGATGTTGGCCTACCCTTGCTTTGATTGGCTGTTGTGTCTGTCCAACATAGGGAAGGCCGCAGGGACACCATATACAATACACAACATTGCGTGTGTTACAATTTGAGAATGTTCCCAATGTGTGTGTTATATCTCCATGTTGGAACGTAGTGGTTTTGGACGTAAAGGGACATACCACACAGCTACCACAGGGGTAGTGTCCTACCACTGGTGGTAGACGCCACGCTGTCTCCAATGTAGCTGATGCTGCTTTTATTTTTTCACTGGAGGAATTTACCAGATGATCTTTTAAATTCCTTGCTCGTTTGTAGGCAAAAAGAGGAACCTCTAGTGATGTATCAATGCTCTTTAGAATATGCCAGTTTTTTGTTATTAAACTGCGAATTTTGTTGGTGTGTGTACCAAAGGTGGTTACGCAGACAATTTTCTGCGTGTCTTTTTTTGGGCGTTTCAACAAAAGTTCTTCACGCGGGCAATACCACGCACGTTTTAGCGATCTCTTTACCAACTTGTTGGGATATCCTCTGTTTAGTAACTTTAGTTTCAAAATTTCTGATTCTCTTTTATAATCGTCCCTACGGGCACAATTGCGACGAATGCGCAAAAACTGCCCGAAGGGAAGGCCATCTCTTAGGGCTCTGGGGTGATGACTTTTGTACGCCAGTAGTGTGTTCCTCTCTGTGTCTTTTCTATGCAGCGATGTGATCAGCTTGTTTCCCTCATTTATAATATTTAAGTCTAGAAAAGCAATGTGGTCTTTTAAGATCGTGGATGTGAATGTAAGATGTTTCTGAATGTTGTTTAGATGGGTCACAAAGGCATGAAAGTTTTCCGTTGTGCCACTCCAAACTAAAAAAATGTCATCTATATATCGGTACCAACATTTGATGTTGGTACGATATGGGTTGGAATCATGGATGGCAAAGGTGCGTTCAAGTTGGTCCATGTAGATATTCGCCAGGTTGGGAGCAAAAATTGCTCCCATGCTGGTCCCGCAACACTGTTGATAATATACACCCTTGTGCACAAAATAATTCTTTTGGAGGGCAATACTCAATAAAGAAATTATAAATGAGGTAGGTACAGTCATAGGCCTGGGTCTGGTATCAAGAAGACATTCAATAACATTAATGCTATCCTCCTGAGGTATGTTCGTATATAATGATGAAATGTCTAGGGTAGCCAAAAAATCAGTCTCTTCATTGAATGTCACAATGTCCAACAGATTAATCATATGCATTGTGTCTCGAACGTAACTAGGTTGAGTGGGTACATAGTCTCGGATGAAGAAGTCTATATATTTACCTATTGGCTCTAGGATCGAGCCACAACCTGATAGAATTGGTCTACCTGGAGGATGTGTAATGCTTTTGTGGATTTTCGGTAAAGTATATAGGACCGGAGTCCTGGGGTTCTCCGAGTTCAAAAATTCAAATTCGTGTTTGCTTAAGAAGCCAAGGTCTAATCCATTTCTAGTGATATTCAAGATTTCTTCTTTGTCACCCAGAGGATTGTGAGTCAATTTACGGTAGTGTTTTTGATCAGAAATTTGCGTGTCTATAGTTGTCTCATAATCAGAACGATTTTGGACTACAATTCCTCCGCCCTTATCGGCTGGTTTCAGTATTATCGAAGAATCACGTTTGAGATTATTTAAAGCCTGACGTTCCATGAGTGTAATGTTGTACGGGGTGAACTGTCTACTGTTCTTCATAATCTCTACATTTTGTAAGATTACTTTTTCAAATGTAATCATTTCTGGCGGCATCATGCTGTTATTTGGGTAAAAGATTGAGGGGGGTCTGAGCCCTGTTACTGATTCTTTTGCAGAGTACGCCCTGTCTTTGAAGAATATTTTTAACCGAATTTTTCTGAAGAACTGGAATAACTCAGACTTCAGATTAAAAAAATTGGTTTTCTCTGTTACCACAGCACGAATACCACACAATATCTGCCTCCTGCAGTGCTTTCCTGTCTCCACAAACATTTCCGGTTTGCGCAGACATATTAGGATTATCTTGTGTCTACACATTTGTTCAGATGTTATAGTGTGTATACAGGTCTTCTGAGTTAAAAGCCAATTTTGTCATGAAACTTTAAGAACAGAAGCTAGATGTGACCCTCTGAAACAAATCTGCCTCTCACGCCAACCCCATGTGCATGCTGGGACTGAGATAAACGAGGTATTTAATAGAAACCAAGAAATCAATTAATCGTGCGGTGTTTGTATAGCACTATTAATCACCCATGAGGGTGTGCGGGTGCTGGGCTGCATGTTTCAGTCAAAGAGCCAGGTCTTGAGTCCCTTCTTGAAGTCGGTCAATGAAGGTCTGTTTGGAGGTGGAGGGGAAGGGGAAGGGTCTTCCATGACCCGGCAGGGTGGGAGAAGGACTGTCCTCTGGCGCAGCAGCGGCGGATGTGTGGTATGTGTTCAATTGTTTAATTTGATTTTATTGTTGTTTTCAAAGCATATACAACTGACATTTCCCACCTTACTTCAGTCATAAGAACTCCACATATTGTTCCCAATATTAACATTAACACAATCAAGAAGCTCCACTGGATCCCCATTCAGAAGGGCTGCTAAATCAAGATGCTGATCCATACCTACAAGGCCCGTCGCAACCAAGGACAAACGTACATCAACCACCGCCTGAACTTCCACCAAAACCCCCAGGCACCTGTGCTCTGCATCCCTCGCACCCACCCCCACATCCTCCAAAGCAACAGTGGAGGACGCTTCCCCTACCTCACTGTTGGAAACAGCCTTTACCGTGACTGCCCACCAACCACACGCTGGAGTTACAATGTGGCCGTTACAATGAAAGCGTCTTTACCACACATACCTTACAATGACATGCCTTAGGGAAAGCGGTATGGGACTTTAAAGACCAACGCTTTTCCTACTGTTGCCTAGATTGGAGTTGTAATTATACCGCTCCAAAGTCCAGCATTTTCCCTAAGGCATGCCGCTGTAACAAAATGCATGGTAAACGAATGCGTGGGGGGTCTCATGGCTGTCTGCATTCACTCATCTGTGGGAGTCTCATGGTTGTCTATACTAATCTGTGGGGGGTCTCATGGATGTCTGCACTCATTTGTGGGACTGCCACAGCTGTCTGCATTCACTCATCTGTGGGGCTCCTATGGCTGTCTGCAATCATCTGTGGGGGTCACATGGTTGTCTGCACTCATCTGTGGGGGTCTCATAGTTGACGTCTACTGTTCAGTGCTCTGAAGGTGTTCAGCCCTATACGAGACTCTTTGATAATGCCTATTGCTTCATCTCCATTCCTCATGCCAGAGAGAAGCAAACAAGACACACATTCTTCAGGGACATATTGTAATTTCAGGGTAAACAACAAAAGTAAATTTTCCATTAACGCTATGTTTTCTCAAAGCACTAGGTGGTCAGGTGGGGACGCGAGGCAGCATCTCTCATGCCGCTTACTCCTGTGGCATTCTAGTGTATACACGTGTTCCTTCTGTCCAATTGTGTTCACAAGTGCTCTTAGCAGTCAGCCTCTAACTTACTCGGAAGTTTAACTGAGCACTCAGTTCTGGAAGAAAGCACTGCTGGTCACACTGTGCTGGAAGAAAGCACTGCTGGTCACTCATTGCTGGAAGAAATCACTCTTGGTCACTCAGTGCTGGACTAAAGCACTGCTGGTCACTCAGTGCTGGACGAAAGCAATGCTGGTCACTCAATGCTGGAAGAAAGCACTGCTGGTCACTCAGTGCTGGACGAAAGCAATGCTGGTCACTCAATGCTGGAAGAAAGCACTGCTGGTCACTCAATGCTGGAAGAAAGCACTGCTGGTCACTCAGTGCTGGACGAAAGCACTGCTGGTCACTCAATGCTGGAAGAAAACACTGCTGGTCACTCAGCTGAGCTAGATTGGAGGAGACCTTGGTCCTTGGCCCTAGTTGTATAAAACAGGAAGCAGCAGATAAGTTAGGCCTGAAATGTCTTCGTAGGCCTTAAGGGGAAACTATTCTCAGGTGGACAGAAAGGGGTCTTTGAACAGTGCTAAGCAGGGAATATTTCTGAAGTCAATGTAAATTGTTTTGTTGGAAACATTATCATCAACAGAAATAGCTATCACTCTACATTGGTACTCTGCCTCTTGCCGAATGATTTCTGATATTAAATATTCCCTCATTCTTTAAAATGGCGACAGAAGGACACACCCAAAGCGCCTACAGAAAAACAGTTTAACCAAGCTTCTCCTGGGGACTTATCCAAGATTTGATTAAGAATGACTCAAGCCAACACATGAAGTATCGGTAGCAGAAGAGGCCAGTGGCGGAATGAGTCTGTCCCAAAGCCCTTTGCAGTCCGCATGCAGCACTCTGGGCCTCACTCACAACTGTTTTTTTTAGTAAGTTTTCACTTTTTTAGTAAGTTTGCTAATTTCGATGTTCACAAGCTTCACTTTTGTAGCAACGTACTCTCATGTAGTTACTTACACTTTTGTAACAAGCATTGGCAAAGCAATAGGTCTCAGCAAATGCCGAGCTTTTGGCGTCATCAATGTAAATGTTTTCAGTCGTATGTTTCTGGGGTTATGCTTGGGTCATGTGTGCCTGTGTTCTAATGTGTCTTATTACTTTTGAGGCAATGCTTGTGGCTTTGTGCAAATTATACATCTGCCAACATCGTAGTAGTCGGACTCAGGCTGAACATAATTAATTTTGAAATGTTATTAAAAAGAAAAATCTGTACATCAGGGAGCACCTAGAAGCTATCCAGATGAGTCTAGGTGCTCCATGCAACACCTACGTGTGGCAGCACGGGGTGCTTCTGTGGTATACCTAGGATAGATCTTGTCACAAGAAAAACACAGTAGAAAAACTATATTTAAATATGTCTGGGTAAAAACAGAGGGTGGTATTCTCAAGAACGTGTGATAATTATCGCAAAATTAGCTTAACGCAACTTTTCACATTACAGTCTATCTCTGGAAAATAACGCCGTGTTAAAGTTGTATTCTCAACATGGCGGTACCATGCGATAGTTTCACGATAACGTGTCAAAGGAGCGCGTTAATTTTAATGCAATGTGGAAAAAAATGCGAAACACAAACGTGAAAAAGTGTCGATGGCCCAAATCGCGATACAAAAATCAGCGAAAACCATTGACAAGCCTGCAATTCCCACGCGTCATGCAGGAAAATGCACTATAAAAGCAGAAGAAAAAAATATACAAAAAAAATTAACTGCGTAGCACCATGGATGCACCCCGACTGACTGCAGAGGACAACGAGAACCCCACAGACGACCAGCAAGGAACCTCGCTGTTGGGGAAGGCCAAGGAGAAGAAGGAGAAGAGGTTCAGTCCGCAGGAAAACCGGATCATTGTTATGGAGATGATAGAAAACTACCAACAACTGTTCGTCACCTCCAACGTGTCATTTGCAACAAATATGCAAATATGGCAGACCATCTTGGACCATGTGAATGCAGTTGCAGCGTTGAGGAGGACAATGGAAGAGGTCAAGAGGCCCTGGAATGATGTGAAGGGCAAAACCAAGAAGATACACTCTGCCAACATGAAAGCAGCTACGCTGATTGGAGGTGCGGGTCCAGCGGTACACCAGGAGCTGGATGACATGGAGAAAATGGAGGCCACAGTCATCAGTCGGGATACGGTGCCAGGAGTTTAGGATTCGGACACTGCTCAACATGACCTGACACAACATCAACAGGGTGAGTACCAACCAGTGACTGGGGGGACGGGGGACGGGGGGGAAATGGGCACAATAGTACACAGGCACATTTAAGTAGAGCAAATCCCTGAAAGTCCCATTAATAATGATAAGAAACTACTCCGTAAAGAGCAGAGATGGATATACCGCCTCTCCACTGCCACACAGGGTTTGAACGATGTAATCCCCTGGAACTCCTTGACCAATCTGTAAGTCCAGGGCCCACCTACCCTCCCACTTTTGTCTGTACAAATCCCTCTATACAAATCCCTGAGCCTTGTGGCCTTAGATGTCACCTCCTGAAATCCCTTGACCCCCTTGTGATTCCAGGGTTCATCTATCAGCCCCCTATCAATTGAATTACCCCCTGAGCCTGATGGTCCTAGATGCTGGGTCTCCATGCCCTTTAGTTTTATCTGGATAGCACATAACCTGCTGCCTTGCCCAGGGAACTTGCCTGAATAGTACGTATCCAATCCCTCAAACACAAGGGGCGCCTTTATCACAAGGAACCAACCTACGTAGCCCCCGCCATGTGTACTAATGTAGCCCTCATCACGTGTACACGTGCAACTGAAGCAGACGCCTCCAGCGCACACCGATAGGAGTCCGCGAGTTAGCGCTCCTAGCACACGCATGCGCAGCAGCTCGTCTCCACCGCGCATGCGCTGAGTGTAACCACCACACCGCGCATGTGCGTACTCTGCACACTACACCGCGTCTCAACGCGGCTGAACCGGCACTCACCTGAGCACAATAATGACTCGGCAAATACGAGTCTTTCCACCATTCCTCTTATTCTCCAGGTGCGCTCGCTTAAGCAATCAGCCTCAATATATAAACCGGCAACACAGACCATACCGTACCGGTTTACGAAGGAGGCACAACAGTGCACCCACAATGACTTTGGATCATGTCCCTCATCCCCTTGGCACACTGCAGTGTTGCAGGGATTCTGCTCCTACACAGAACTGTGCACAGAGACGTTGGACCTTAATGAATTAGGGTGTGCCAAAACTCACCTTAGTACCAAATTTCCCCTACCAGTCTAGCATCAGTGTCTCATTGGCTCTTCGTCCTATAGTAAAATACCGATGATTAGACAACCCAGAACATGCGATAAGCTTAGGGTACCTCAGGCATGTGGAAAACAAGTGCGTGTATCAAGAGGGAGAGAGAGTCACGAGGAGATATAGTCATATATATCATGGCAGCCGGCTTAATAGCGATGAGGTGCAGGCTATAAGCGGCTCAAGTGTAATGGTATGGGTGATACCATTATGGTGGAAGATCGCACTAGAACTTCGATGGTGAAGTGGTTAAAAAAACTGATTTTTACAACAGTGGTGAAATACAGTGAAAACAAAGCTGTGTAAGGCTTATGCTTACGCTAGTTTTAAGGTGTGCCCTCTTCAAGGTTTGTTGAGGTGGCAAAGGGTTGACCCTAGGGGGGAGATAAAGGGTGGACCACTAGAGTTAAGGAACCTGTAGGGAGAAAAGAGCGGTAGCGCTTACCCATGGTCGAGGTGGTAGTGACTGCATACTCACAAGACTTCTGGTCAGCGCCAGCTTTGGACCTGTTGTGCCTCCTTCGTAAACCGGTAAGGTATGGTCTGTGTTGCCGGTTTATATATTGAGGCTGATTGCTTAAGCGAGCGCACCTGGAGAATAAGAGGAATGGTGGAAAGACTCGTATTTGCCGAGTCATTATTGTGCTCAGGTGAGTGCCGGTTCAGCCGCGTTGAGACGCGGTGTAGTGTGCAGAGTACGCACATGCGCGGTGTGGTGGTTACACTCAGCGCATGCGCGGTGGAGACGAGCTGCTGCGCATGCGTGTGCTAGGAGCGCTAACTCGCGGACTCCTATCGGTGTGCGCTGGAGGCGTCTGCTTCAGTTGCACGTGTACACGTGATGAGGGCTACATTAGTACACATGGCGGGGGCTACGTAGGTTGGTTCCTTGTGATAAAGGCGCCCCTTGTGTTTGAGGGATTGGATACGTACTATTCAGGCAAGTTCCCTGGGCAAGGCAGCAGGTTATGTGCTATCCAGATAAAACTAAAGGGCATGGAGACCCAGCATCTAGGACCATCAGGCTCAGGGGGTAATTCAATTGATAGGGGGCTGATAGATGAACCCTGGAATCACAAGGGGGTCAAGGGATTTCAGGAGGTGACATCTAAGGCCACAAGGCTCAGGGATTTGTATAGAGGGATTTGTACAGACAAAAGTGGGAGGGTAGGTGGGCCCTGGACTTACAGATTGGTCAAGGAGTTCCAGGGGATTGCATCGTTCAAACCCTGTGTGGCAGTGGAGAGGCGGTATATCCATCTCTGCTCTTTACTGAGTAGTTTCTTATCGTTATTAATGGGACTTTCAGGGATTTGCTCAATGACTGTCCAGGTAAAGTCATTGGGTGTGTGGTGGTGGGTGATGAAATGGTTAGTCAGTTTACTGATGTTTTTCTTGCATCGCATAGTGCTACGATGCTCAGTGATCCTGGTTCTGACCTTATGTGTGGTCATCCCCACGTATCTGAGGCCACACGTGCATGTGATTAGATAAATCACATTCCGTGAGTTGCAATTGGTGTGGCTCCTTTGGGACCAGATCTTGTTGGGTTCGAGGTTTAAGGTTTTGGTGTGCGATGTAAGATGACACACACTACAATCGTTGCAGGGGTAGTGTCCCGTGACCCTGGGTAGGTCCCATGCATTGAGTATTGTGTTCTCTGGTGGTTGTGGTGGTGGTTTTGGTTGGGTGCTGACTAGTTGGTCTCGCAGGTTATGGCACCTCTTGTACGCGAACCTCGGGAGTTCCCAGTTCCTGTGTCCCGAATTGATAATTTTCCAATGTTTCTTGATTATTTTTGTAACCTCATTGGAGGCAGTATTGTAAGTGGTGACACATGTGGTTGGTTGTTCCTCATCTTCTTTGGTGACGTCTTCAAGGAGTGCTTCTCGGTTTTGGTTCCTGGCCCTCTTCTGTGATTTTTTAATAATGGCTTTTGGGTAACCGCGGTTGCCTAGTTTAGTGGCTAGGTCTGCTGATTGGGATTTGTAGTCATTCACATTCGTGCAGTTTCTTCTGATACGGAGAAACTGGCCATAAGGTAAATTTTCTCTGAGAGGGCGAGGGTGGAAGCTGGAGAAATGAAGTAATGAATTCCTCGCTGTGGGCTTGTAATAGGTGGTGGTTACAAGGGTTCCGTCTTTAGCTGTGATTTCCAGGTCTAGGAAGAGGAGTTGGTGGTTGCTGGCTGTGCTTGTGAAGTTCAGATATGGGTCTTTGCTGTTTAGCCAGTTCAAAAAGTTGTCTAGCTCGTGCTGTGTGCCTTGCCATATGACCAGTATATCATCAATATACCTGTGCCACTTCAGGATATGATGTCTAAACGGGTTAGATTCCGCAGTGATGTTAGTGCTTTCGAAATGATGTACATACAATCCAGCCACACTCGGCGCGAAAACACTGCCCATGGATGTTCCGTTTGTTTGTAGGTAAAAGGTGCCATCGTATTCAAAATAATTTTCTTTGAGCGCGAGGGTCGCACAGGCCAGTACAAAGCTCCTAGGGGTATGGTACGGCCAGGGAGAATCTTCCAGGATGTCATGCAGCACCTGTAAGGTGGCGTCTTGGGGAAGGCTAGTGTAGAGGCTTTCTACATCAAGCCCTACCAGCAGCTGGTTGTCGGGGTCAAAAGCAATGTTGTTGATGACCTGCAGCAGGTGTTTGGTATCCTTTATGTAGGTGGGGGTCTGTTGTACCAGGGGGTTCAGAAAAAAGTCACAGTATCTAGAGAGTGGTTCTAGTACAGAATTGATACCAGATACTATCGGTCTACCCGGGGGTGGGGTTACCCCTTTATGTACTTTGGGTACCGTATAGAAGTATGGAGTTCTAGTGTGCTCAGGGCAGAGGTATTCGGCTTCCTGCTTGGAGATGTGTTCTACGTCTGCTGCCCTCTTGACCAGTGCGTGGATGGTGGTACGCAACTCTTCTGTTGGATCATGATCAAGTCAGCGATCATTTCTGTTGTCGCTGAGTAGCCTGCGGCATTCAGTATCATAGTCTGTTTTATCAAGGAGGACAATTCCTCCTCCTTTATCCGCTGGTTTTATTATTAGTGTGGAAAACAAGAACACTCTTTCGTTACGCTCTCATACCAGTCCAAAACAGGGAGTAAAGGAGACACGAGCAAGTTTGAAATATTTATTTCTAACGCCGTTCTCTCAGGCGCAGTACCTTAGCTAATACAAGCAGACATATTATTAGAAACAAGATTGTATTCTATGGAATAGTAACTATGCTGACAAAGGGAGAAAGCATGTTATAATGCTAAATGGAAACCAGTTTTAAATATACCTATATTTCGCCCTCCCTTGCTAGTAGGTTATTTTATAACTAATAGAAGGTCTCATAGGCTTACATAGGCGGCCCCATACATCTGGTATTTAGCAGAAGTGGATCATATCAGATTCTGCACAAGCTCTCAGCATACGAATGTTCTCCAAGTGTGTGTGATCATGCCTTTGCAGTGCATTATTAAATGCACCAATATCAGAGGTGGCCACAGCTGCATATGTGTTATTTCAATGTTGGGATACAAGCAAAATCAGGGCGCTCCTCTTAATATCAGGGAAAATGTAATACCTGTATCCTTATTTAGATTAGGTGCATCTAGGGGAAGGGCGTGTATCCAACGCCCCTATCTTTCCGTAACAAACAGAAATAGAACAGTACCATATGCCCCTGAGCACACAATTATTAATAATCAGTAAATCAAGTTTTCTTGGTGATTCCAATCAATCAGCAAACCACAAATCATATAGAAAATGTCCTTAGATTGTCCTTCAGAGTTTAATTCCAAAATGTTCCAAGTTTGTATCCAATACTTAATTCTTCAGTACATCAATTCAATAGGTGAAGGTCAAGTTGCCAACACGTGTTTCGTCGTGTGTACATTTCACACAATGACTTCCTCAGGGCTGAAACACAATATACAAAGGCCCTGTATTAGAATCATACATATTAATAACTTGTGGGGAAGAAAGATATAGTCCCCATCACCACCGAAAAAAGTCTTTCTGTGCAACAGATGTGTAGGCTCCAGATTGGAGAAAAATAGGAAAGAAGAAATACACCAGCCAAGGATCACCAACAAATGGTGTGTACCTTATGCGCCAATAACAGAAGAGAGAGATAAGAGTGAAATCTCAAATTCACCTTGAAGCTATATGTGTAATCCTCTCTAGGACTTCTGTTCTCACTCCAACAATTTCCGACCAATGTCTGAACGGTGTAAGAAACAGACATTACTGAGATATACTAAGAAATATATATATATCTTCAACCGCTCCCTACGTTCCTGGCAGAAGCCAGAATATTAGCTCCAGAAGTTTAAAGAGCAAAAATCACGCGAAAAAGTACAATATTGCTATCAATGATCGACATTATGCATCTTATCCAGTACAGTACAGACCCAACTTAAGTTTACGTGCGTAATGCCCCACTAGGGCGTAAGTCGATAACTCACCCACTATATTGTTGTTATTTTATCTTCAACTGGAATATCCTATCTTCACTGTCACATTCATTCTAAAATAAAGTGTCCATACAATGGAACGAGTGTAAGCAAAATCTTCATATATCTCGATAACATACACTACTGAAATTAATATACAACCTCCACTCACCCACTCCAATAATGTAGGTCTCTGTATGCTGGGGCGCTAAAAAATTGAAAGTGTAAATATTCACTGTACACGTACATGCTGCTATTAATCATGTCCATTATAATAGACCAAGTACATTCTCACCTATGTATTTCTAAAGTTCCGCCCGGTCCCCAGTCAAATCCGCACCAATCAGTAATAACTGTGATGTAAATCACGTCTATGTAGTCAAGGACCTTTGAACAAAATCATAGAAAGAGAATTGTGAGTGATAACCTCCCAAGTATCATTCACCGATACTCTAAACCATTATCCCCACGTAGTAATCTCACCGAAAGTCTTCACGAACAGGTCCGGAACAACATCAAAGCCCCGACCTGTAAACACGAAGGAAACCGGTTTCGTACACAGTTCTTACCCAATCACAAGCCTAGTATCGGGCACTGAATACGAGGACACTCACCCGTAGTTCAGCGGCAAGTGTCCTCGCTGTACTCCGGCGTCTGCTGTAAGCGCCATGTTGAAATGTCTATTTCAAAGGTAAATCCGCGGTCGCCATCTTGTAATGGTGTACCCGCGTATTATTCGTCTAAGTATATGCATAGTCTAATAGTATAGAGGTGGCAATATTTATGGTAATATATCCTCCGTGTTATTTAATTATTATTTACATATCGGATGACAATAAATAGTAGCATGTCACCGCAAAATTTCATTGTCGTTCGAGCAAGTATAAATTTCTGCCTATTCTCGGCGCTATCACCCACAAAAATTTCATATTGTCCACGGCTGAAAAGGTGGATGAGGAACGAGGCGCTAGTAGGCGGCCTCAGTAAGTTCTGAACAATAATACAGTCATCCAATAAGATGACATGTAAGCCAGTATCGAATCATGTGGAAAGCTATACACATGCATTCCATAGTCGGGTCCACAGTAAAGTTAAATAATGTAACACCCTGTGTAGCCGGGCATATTACGTGGTGCATACAAATAATAAAGAGAGAAAAAGAAAAAGTGTACAGGTGGATTCCATGCCAACGGAAGGAAAGACAATAACACCACATAACAAGTATATGAGTGTGCATACTATAACATACACCAAACATATTAACGTACATTACAGTAGTAGTTGGCAAATCACGGAGGAAAGGAAAAGTACCTATCCGCAGTATATATACACAGTTGAGAGACATTACATAGTGTTAATACCAAAGATACATAATTTCTCAACCCTGTTAACAGGTACATTAGAAACAGACACAGTACATTACAATTTACTCCTCTATGTATATCACGTGCAACGTATCATGTATAGGCCAGAAACATCAATATGGACATAGTTAATCCTGCCCCAGGTAATATTGATACTCATTGTCAATATTCAAACCCCTACTCACAGCCCGAAGCTTCATAATCCAGATTACCTCTCTTCTTCTGAGTTTAAGTTGTCTGTTGCCACCTCTAGGGTCTGCTGCAACATGGTCTATTCCATGGTAACTGAATTGGTGTTGTTCTTGTTTATCATGGTGCTGTACACTATGGGCTGCTATCGGGTATCTGGTGTCACCATTCTTCAGGGGCATATGGTACTGCATATGTGTTATGGCTAGAACGTGCGCTGATCAGTTAGAACAATAGATACAGTGTCTAGGATAACCTTGACTGTCTCGGAACTCATTGTACAGACTAAACCAACGAGGCAGTTTAGAAATGCAGCAAAACAAGTTATTCTCATGTGAAGCAAAATAACCAGCCTTCTCTAAACAATATTGCAAGTGCATGTCGTGTGCAAAGCAGAGCAGGAAGTAAAGAAGGCTTTTAAACTTCTAATAAGCCCATGCTAACTTAACACTGTGTAAATGTACGGGTCATCCCCACGACAGCAGCACACATACAAACACCAAGTAGGACCCCTTCCACCATATGCCCAAAGGGGTCCCACCCCACACATCACCAATCTCAAAACCAACACATGCAAAACCCAGCAAAGATGCATATTTGGGAGCCCAACTGACCATGCAAGTGACACTACATGACGATTAGCATGGCTGCAGTCCAATCATCATGACATTGTGCACGCCATGACACTGAGGTGGCTGAGTGTGGCCCACATCCGGAAAGAAGCAGGTACACTCTGACACATCCAGGTGCACAAACAACCCCTGACGTCAACAACACATCTGCGGACAAACCATGCCCAAGAGTCACAACTCTACCAAGAGTCCAATTTACCCAAGTCTGCAACATCTCAGCACTGTAAAAGCACAGAAGTCAAAGGCACACCGCCTGAAAGGGATAAGGGGCAGCTAAATAAGAGCTGCAGGGGCGACTCAGCCACTATCCAGCACACACACACAAGAGTAATCTACATTGACAACAATGTGGTACAAACTGCAACACTTTCACAACAGAACACAGGACACAACTGGTGCCGCATGTGTGTACAAAATGGCCAATCATATCTGGAATAGCAGGAAACTGTGAGATGACAATGTACGAGTACAACCTTACATCCGTGATGTAGTACAAATGTCCACTGTCCCGCATCAAATAGGCATCTCCTAACAAACCGTCACAATGTACGTTGTCATTCAGTCTGTATATCAACTTTTCCAATGCGTCAACATACATGGAACACACTCCCCTTTACATTGCAGACGGACAATCAACACCTCTTGTAGAGCAGACCCTACAGCACATCGGTGATGGAGACGACCCCCAGGACATTGACTCCAACAGTTTATGGACAACCTCCGCACCTCACCTCCGGTAGCAGGGCAGCCCAGCACCATCAAGGTGAGCCCACCCTCTGCGCAGACCACACAGCAGGAAGCACCCACCATGATGTCTGGCTCTCAGCACCTCATCGAAGAACACATTGTGTTCCAACTCTGTGTGTTAGACCACCTGAAGGAGCTGGCTGAACAGGTGCGGGTGGGTCGCACTCATGGCATGCAAATTAGATGCCATACATGGGTGTCTAAGTCCCATAAGGGACCACTTACACTCCCTAACGGACACTCAAAGTCCACCTATGCCCTTCAACAATCCATGGCTGGTGTAGCTGGACTCATGGCTCGGAGACAACAACAACTGTAGTCAGAGTGGCTACAGCGATGTCATCCTTGAGTTGGGAAACATAAGGAGGGTCATGGAGAACATGGAGCAGATGCAGGCAGAAAGAATGGCTACCACAGCTGCACAAGGGCAAGCTGTAAATGGGATCTTCCATGCCCTGCAGATCCTCATCATGGGAGTGATGCCACAAGACATGGCGCAGATGAATGCTGCTGCTACTCCTATGTCCACAAATCCGGCCCCTGATGTGTCAGTGTCACACAGTGCTGCAGACTAAACACCACCACCCACATGTGAGGCACACAAAATGTCAGAGGATGAGGATGAATCTGCCTTGGTGGTAAGAAGGAAGCAGTAGCATTCATCTCCACCATATGGCTTGTTTCTGCTTGGTTCTGCCCTCACACCTCGACTGTCCCCCGATACACTCTGCAACACTAACCTTGGACCTCGACATGGACTGCCTTTTTTTGTTTGCTTACAATGACACAGCAATCAGACTGTGGACTGGACTCTTCCTCTTCCGAGTAACTTTTCAATCCCTAAAGGACTCTGGCTGGACCTCCAAGGGGCAACATTTTAAAATGTTGTTTCCATGGCTCAGTACTAAGATAGCTTCAACACTCCACTGAACGTGAATAATACATTCTAATACACACAGACGTGTCATGTCTAGGATTACTAGAGTATGAAAGCATGGACAAATGTAGGGGCAGGGATTTCCCCTTACGTCCATGTTGCTCATGCTGTGGGACTTGAGTCACAGGGTGCATCTCTGCATCATGGTGGTACATATTTGACCCTAAAAGACGCCCTGTTATCAATGGCAGACTCTATTTAATGATTTTAGACACATGTGATACGCTGATGAGTGGGATTCCATACTATCTTTGACGCACAGAGATGGCATTTCAAATACGTGACACCCTAAACAGCTTCTCTGTACAGAGGTGACACACCCGCCATCTATTTTCCATTTGTGAGATTGTTAGCACGACTTATTGCACTTACACTTGTCAGAGTGATGTGCTTGTACAGAGGAGTGACATGCACTCAGGGAATGGGTGTTGTAATTATTTCATTTTCACATGCTGTGCCTTTGGACATTTTGTACTCTCCCATGATTGCTAGGGACCTTCACAATGTGACGTGCTCATGTGAAAAAATTGTCAATGAAGGTGTTCCTACGGGGTATTCCTGTTGCAGCTGCAGTGGGGTGTGGTCCACCTGCCTCATCTACGTCCGGTGCTTCTGGCACTTGTATACATGGGGCATTGGTGTGTACACATATGTTGTGCAAGAAACAACATTCAACGATAATCTTGCACACGATGTCTGGCTGTACAGGAGCCTTCCACCTGTAATGTCCAGGCACCTGAAACATGACTTCAACACGCCAAATGTGCATTCCACGAAGCCCCTGGTGCATTTGTGGACCAAATTGTACTGCCTCTGGGCCTGTGTGTTCAGGACTCGGAGGGGTGCCATCATCCAAGGGCATAGTGCATATCCTTGATCACCTGTGACAGTGCAGAGAGACATGATTCAAAAGTTGGTTCTGCATGATGTGTTGTCAGGGTCACTAGTTTAGTGGTGTGTGTGACTTGGTGATTCCTGTTTAACATGTACTGCTTGTAGCAAATGAGCAGCATCAATATATATTACGTAGCCTCACTGCTGCTCCTCTCTCCCCCAGCCTATTTACTTGTGTGTGCTGCGCCATTGCATCACTTGCACTCCTACGGCACACCATTGTCATGCCTGTCTGCGCATGTCCACAAGCCTGAGAACGACCCCGTGATGTTGGGAGTTGAAGGTGGGCGGCCACGTGTGTGTAGGCCCATGGTAAGCATAGGGTGGACACAGATGTAGAGTTCATGGCTGGCTGAACTCGTGATGCGGTTGAGGGTAGACCTTTTGCTTAAGCTGCTGTAATATCAATACACACCCAACAGTTGGCATGTATGATCCCTGACCTAGAGCGGGCTTGTGCTCCTTCATTTATCCCTTCGGCCGAGCCCGCAGTCCGGGGATATTCTACATTACAACTTTGTCCATTGTGAGACGGGCGACGCCGACACTACAACAGAGACACATGCATTAGTTACTTCCCTGGCAAGCCCAAACCTTAACCACGCCCAGAGCCCCGGGGTGATTATCCACACCCCTATGCTGTACTGTCGTAGGCCAGCCCACTCCACTTACAGGGGGGTACAACACAGCTACATGTCCCAGGTCTTCCCCACTGCCTGAGGTGACATGGTTGCGTCCGCTGTACACAGCGCAATGTAATGTGGTAGGGACTGGGGCCCTCATGCATACATAATGACATAATGACCACACAGACACACTTAGATAGTTTGTGGAACTGGCTACGTGCATGTGCGCCCGGCCCCTTTTATTGCCAGGGTCACATGTCCAGTGACGCCTGTGCTGGAGGGGTGTGGGGTGAGTGTAAGCCAGCCCTCAGGGAGTGGTTGGTGCTGGCAACAACTATAACAGTGATCAGTCTATCAGAAGTTCAAAGTTCAAACAGCAAGGGTCCATGACTTGAGCTGCACAGAGTGAGTGGCCCTGGATGCACTGCGGCCAGCACAGGCACACTGCCACGGGAGGGTGACTTGCGGTGCACTAAGGTAGGGCCACGGGAGCTGAGCGGGTCCTCGTCTATGTCGAAGGTGAATGTCGGGGAGTGTTTTGGGGGACAGTGGTAGATGTTCTTCCAGGGCATGATGCAGAGGGCAGAACTAAGCTGAAACAGGCAATATGGAGGAGATGAATGCTACTAAATCATGTTTAACACCAAGTCAGTACCAGCCACATGATGATGAAGACAACCCCCAGGCCATAGACTCGGAAGCCATCAAAGTTCAACCAGAGAGTGTCCATGAATTTCGGTGCACAGAGTTTGTGGCACCAGAGCTGAAAGGGGATGCAGTCTGCGCTGAGGCTTGTACAATGGTAAATCCTGCAGTTCAAAAATCAAGACTCCGTTCCAAATGTGTGACCTACGTGACAGCAGTGTAGGCCAGAGGCAGCGGTCAGTGTGGGCCAACCACTGTTCAAGCAGCTCCTACTGGAACTCTCACACATGGCGTTGAAATGGCATGTGGCGATGATTTGTGGTTGACGGAGGTAGAAGCACCTGAGCTGAGCATGTGTGCAGCCTGTGACGATGCCGTGTCCTGCCTGGTCTGGCTGGATTGGATTAGTGTGAGGCTGGCTGGACCGCACTGTAGACAGTACACAGGTGACCCCAAGGTGCTGGACCACAGCGTATGCCGAAGGCAGTAGTCCGCAAGGGACCACAGACACGTGTCATTGGCTTGCGATGCACAGAGTTAGTGGCACCAGATCGAAGGGAGCACAGCGATATAAATGCTGCCATTAACATATGAACTCGGCCATCATGAAATCAAGACTCCGTTCCAAATGTGGGACCTACTGGACCGCAGTGTAGGCCTGAGTCAGCGTGGAGTACGTCAACGAGAAAGGAGTGCTGGGGGCCTGTGTCGGGGTGTAGCAGAGATTCTGTTCTCTTACAGAATTGTGCGTAGAGATCAGGAACCTCAGTGAATTAGGGTGACCCAAAACTCACCTCAGTATCCAAAATCCCTCTACCGAGCTAGCTACAGTGTCTCATTGGTCATAACAAACTACCAATGACTTAGACAAACCAGAACATGAACTTAGGTTACCTCAGGTATCGTGGAACACATGAACACTCTTTCGCTCTATAATCATTTCAAACCAGAACGGGGAGTAAAAGAAGACACGTGCAATTTTGAAATATTTATTATTCAATGCAAGGTTCTCAAACGCAGTATCCTATATAATACCAGAATACATATTATAAAAATCAGAGTTATCAGCATAGTCACTAATCCATAATAAGCAAACGGTGATAGCATATTATAATGCAAAAATCAATAGAAATGTGTATCACCTATTTTTCGCGCTCCCTATTTAGCATACTATATTATATCTAAGAAGGTCTCATTTGGGTTTTAGCAGGGCGGGCCCATACCTCTAAATGTCAGGAGGAGAGGATCGCATCATCAGCAACCAGCTCTCTGCATGCGAAGCACCATCAAGTGTGTTTTTGCATTCTCAGTAACTCTATCTTAAACCCGCTTAGAGCCCAATGTTGGCAGCAACTGTATTTGTGTTATGTCTAGTGGTACGAGGATCAGAGCTCCCAGCAACCTTGTGTTAGGTTATTCTTAGAGGGTTCAGCACTCACTGTTCAGACAGTGTACCAAGCACGACTGATATCAGAGCAATAACATATTATTCTCAAATAAATCACATCTTTCGTCTAGGTTGAAAGCTACAATAACAATTATGTGTCGTGTGCAAACTGAAGCCAAAGGAAAATATGTCGTTTAAACATTTAATAAACTCATGCTAACTTAACACAGTATATAGAAAAGCAGCATCTATATGACATCCCCCCCCCCCCAATGATCCGAGGACGGTCAAAAAAACATAAGCCAGTACTAAAATAAAGGCATAACATGAAAGCAGAGTTCAACAATATTGAGCCAAGCTAAAAAATGTATATAAAATGTATATAAAAATATGTATGAATGCCTATAATGGCCAAACAAAATGTAATAAAAAGTCTTGAACTTGAGGCCAAATATAAAATCATAGGCCTAGATCATATAAAGTTGAAATTCGTAAGAAAAAGGCACCATTCAGAATTACTAAAAAGTCACTTGCCATTATAATGAAAGTCTCCAAAGCAACTCATGGGTGGATAGAATATGCAAAATAGGTAGCAACAGCTTCCAACATGAAATCACTGTCATCATCGGAAAACAGTTCAGCCATCCAATTAAGCAATGGGAAAGAACATACGTGCTCCTCCAGCACCGGACCCTCTAGCAACATCAGAGGACAACTCGGTGGGTTCTCAAGAACGCTATGTGCCAGAAACTCATGTGCCGCTGCGGGTATGTCCCACTGACCCATTAGTCCATGCATCGCTGCCAAAGCTATAATCCTTTCGCCAGAACAAACCAACTCGTGAGCAACTACGGGGCCCATTAGGTGATTAAAATCGACGTCAGGAGATATCGGCAAGCAGAGACACAAATCAATGGCCCAGTCGAAATCGCAGCTCAGGCAATGAAACACAGGCTGGACACATGTGAAATAGGAAAATCGAAACGATAATCCAAATGCCGTGCTTAAAGTCGCAAGCGGCAGGGTGCCATAGTAATCAAGCATCCGGTTGCGAAACAGTGTCAGAAGGAACTGAGCGGCTTCTTGCGCAGGATGGGCATCCATCTTTCAGGAAGCAGAATAATATCAAAATGCCTGCAGCTAAAGCCAGCAAAACAGGGAATCCGCCAAACAAACTCGAAAATATAGAATGGAAGAAAGCGGGGATGACACCAAAAATCTTTTCAAATGTAGTCACGAGACCACTGCTAACCAATTTAAAAAAATGAGCTAAGCCAGACGTGGAGGAGGCATTAAAAATTTGATGAACTAATTCGCAGAAATGAAACGGCAAGTCAGTATTTAAAAGTGCCTGCACCTCTGTGCGTGTGTTAGCTATGTGAAGGACATAAGTTTCACGGGCCGAGCTCAGGGCCACTTCCTTTTGAGACAAAAGAGCTCTTATTCTGCTCATGCCATTGAACTCGGCTTTCAAGGTTGGGATGCGCGGCCAGATGGAAACATCTGAATTCCCATGTGTGGGAGGATATAGCACATTTTTGCAACACACCACACGTTCTGATACAGTAACCACATAAGCGATACCGACCATTAACCCACAACACTTCGTTATTCAAAAGTAAATAACTACCATTTGTCAATAATGTAAATGTGGGAACTATTGCTGGAACTGGCGTGCCTTTCAAAACACAGGCTAAATTAGGCCAGTCCTGATTACAAGAACCATGCAACTGGATGTGCCTGCATATCAGTGAACGGTCAGGCGACTGTGTGCATTCTTCACCATTTAGATTCACTTCCTTTCCATCTTTCAGTCATCTATACATGTATGGTAAAGACCATGCCTCATGGAGGAAAGCACTGCCTAGTGGTTCATATCGCCCTATTGCAATATACCGCATACAATTAGTAAATTTGTACAAAGCAAATGGTAACGTAATAACTCCATGGATTAGCCATGTTGCAGCAGCTGCCTCAGCTACAGAAAAGGGCAAAGGTTCTAACTTTTCAATATGTAACATAAAAAATGATGCATCTCGCATGGAAAGCATGCGCTGCTTGTCAGTCAAATTAAATGGGGAGGAGATGTTCATGTAGCTCCAGGGCACGCGGCCCACCTTAAGAGTCTGTAGCGTCCATGCAAACTGCATTACAGAACGCAATTGATTTTGACCATGGTACAATACAGACACCTCATCATTCACAATGTCAACTACAGAAGAAACAATATTATTCAACGTGTAAATTCGGGAAGAAAGCATGTTAATACTGTTATCGACAACTGCAAGCACTTTTTCCAAATTTGCTTGGTCAATCGCCCTTAGGCGTTTAGCAGCCTCAATTTGTGAAAATTTCCAAATTTCATTGTAAACCGCATAAATCCACCGTTTAGACCTACCATTAGCCGGGCCTTTTATAAAATCATTTAAATCCACATTATCATTTAACTGAGACAGATGTAGTTTAACTGCAGCTAACGTGGAATGTTGTAACCAATTCTGACACAGTTTCCCCACAGAGTAAGTTGTGACAGTATAATCAGTTTCAAAACGGGGATCAAGTCTGACTTGTGTGAACCCTTCAGCCAAACCCAGAAAACGACGTTGGCAAGAATCAGCACTTCTATGCCACATCAGCCAACCCTTCGGATCCAAACTGGATACATTAAAGGATGAATTATGCAATAGAGTTTGTAACTCACGAATGGACAATTCAGTATAATTACCCCAACCTGAATATTCTTCCAATTCAGGGATAATTGGTGTATTTAATTTTTTAGAAGTAGCCAATCCAAAGCATGTTGTTTGGGAAATAGTAGAATTTAGAAACAACATGTGATTCGGGATGAGACATGCACGGTGCAAAACCTCAGTGCCTTGTACCTGCCAATCTTTGGTACCCCAAACCGATTTAAGGTCAATTGTTCCTTTCCATAGTTCGTAGCCATCTACAGCTAACTTGTCTAGAAAGGACTTCGAATACAGCAATTTTGTATCGGTAAGTCTAACTTTGGACATGGACTTTTGTGTCATTTTGAAATAAAATGACTCAGGATTTGATTGATTAAAGTCTGTAAAATAAGTGTATTTTTTCAGAAATGTACTGGAGCTGCCTCCCAATGGAGCTGGGCAATGTTCCCACTGTGTGTAATTTACACCAACCCTCCTGGAATTTGTTTTATGTAGAAAATGATTATCATAATGTTGAAAGCAAAACAAATCACCATAATTCACAGAATCTAAGTATAAATCCTCAGCATCAAATGCAGCATAGTATTTCAAATCAGAGAATAATGCTTCAACGGCCTGAATATCCCAATCATCAGAACGTATATTTTGTTTTACCACATCCCCCATATTTACTCTAAGCACATTCGGAACATTAATCACTTCAGTGGGGCCATGTATTTGAAACCTAACCACATCCCACACAATCCCATCAAGGACAGGCCAAGCAGTGATGTTAACTGTATTCAAGTCTCTTTTCAGTCTGTGTGCTGAATGTGAAGAGGAAAGAGGAGCCAATGTTCCATTAAGGTACCGAATTCCTGTTTTTTCTTTGACATAGTGTCCATCGATCAGGCGGAAAAAATAAAACACAAAACCAATTGACATAAAAAGATAAAATGAAAATAGAATCATCCAAATGTATGTCCAAGGGGGAATTAAAAAATGTTTTTTAAATAAAGTGGCATATTTTGCAATAGTTGAGGGTTTCTTTGAATGTTCCGAAACAGAGTTAGAAGAGAATCTGGACCGGTCGGCTAAACGAGTCTGCAAATCTGGCATTGATAAATCAGTTGGATAGGTGTAGTTCAGCTCATCAATGTTAGTAACAGGAATAGTATTTAATAAAGGACTGGAAATAGCAGGCATCTCGAGGGACACCTCCGGTTCAGCACCAGAAGTAATAGCCAGCACAGAGGGCCTCACCATGGAAGGACAGGATACAGCCGGTGTCATGCTATGAAGAATCGGCCACCATGTGTGTCTTGACATTGTCAATTGAGATAAATCTGTTTTCCTTACGACCTGGAAGTGGTGGTAATATGACTGTTCTCGTGCCCTTCACTCCAAGAACTCGAACCGGTGCACGACATGAGGGACCATACTCTTTCTTGTTATCAATCTTCTCTCAAACCAGTTCTCCAACTTGGGGTAGCCAGCCAACTACCGGGATCTGCAACGCATCATCCTATGTGGGGGGCAAATGTTCCTTAGCTAGACTGTCTCTGGTCTTTTGTAGATCCTGTAAAACATTGCAATGTTCATCTACGTCAAAGGCCGCGGCCTGGACCTTGCAGTCTAGACCGTCGAGGTCAGGGACATACATCTTGATACCAAAGAGCATTTTGTATGGGGTCCGCCCACCCAGAGACCTTCTAGGGAGATTATTAAGCGCACGCTGCACGCCATTGAGATGGGCCAACCAGTTTCTGCCAGTACCTATAACTCGAGCTGTCAAAGATTGCTTTAAGTCACGGTTCATTCGTTCCACTACACTGTTACCCTCAGGTCTGTACGGAGACGAAAACTTGACTTGGACCCCCAACGAAACCATAGCATCCTTATACGCCTTAGAGGCGAAAGCCGGACTCTGATCCGAATGGAAGGTACCACAGGCAAAAATCCCTACAAAGACTTGCAAATCCTAAATGACAGTCCGTGAATCAGCGCTCCGATGGGGCCATACCCACACAAAGCGTGTGCATGAATCAACTGCTACTAAGATGTACTTATACGCAGTATCAGAAGGAAAAGGACCGCAGTGATCTAAATAAACGCACTCCAGTGGTTTATTAGAAATGTACAACTGTGTCTGAGGCGGACGCGCAGCAGTTGAAGGCTTAATCTGCTGGCAAATGTCACATTGAAGGACATAATCGCGCGTCTGTTTGTACAGTCCCCGCCACCAGAACCTCTGTTGTAGCTGAGTTACAGTGGCTGAGACGCCCGCATGCGCAGACGCCACACCTTCATGAGCCGCTGTAATCAAAGTAGCTCTGCGATCCGAGTTGGGAATTAAACGTTCGCCAACATCAGGAATTTTCACGTAAGGAACCTTATCGGGACTTAAGTGGTATGTGTACTTCGAAGGGAACCCCACAGGATATTTACCTCCCTTCTCAGTGGCAGCAACAGCTGCCAAGATGTCATCATCTATCTTACTTTTGGACCGCGTGACTGCTGCAACCAAGTATTTTGATACTGCTGACTTCGCCGCTTCATCAGCAAGCGAATTACCGATAGCGTGAACTCGCACTGATGGCCAAGAGTATGAATCACAAACACGAGTGGCAACTTTTCTTTAAGTTCCGCCACTCGGACCCAGATCATTTTATGTTTTATTGTGCTACCTTTGGAATCACGAAATTCATTCTGAATCCAAAAGAACAAGTTTTCATTGTAAGACTGGACACAGTAGTAAGAGTCACTTACGATCAAAGTCGTCACACTAGGATCTGCGTACTCCAATGCAAGCATCAGAGCACGAAGCTCTGCTAATTGTGCGGTGCAGTCCCCAAGCGTCTGCGTGTGCACGACACTGGACTTGAACTCATCGTTCACCATGGCACTGACCACAATGGTGCATGCGGAAACGTGGGCATGTTTAGAGCCATGCGCAACCTGCGCCGAACCATCGGTGTAAATGATGCAATGGAAATCCTCCAACGGCCGCATTGCTAAAGAAGCAGGATGAACAAATTCATACTGTAAGTACTCCTGCGACCATAAAGTGGCGTCAAAAATAAACGTGACATCCTGGGATGTCAAGGATGCAGCCCATTGAATCCATCGAGGGTGCAAAGCCTTGGAATTAGGTACACTGGCTTTCGTAACTGCCTCCAAGGCAGGACACGAGGTAACAACCAACATGCGTTTTCCCTGTGACAGGGCACGTTCCTTGAGAATTGCCATCTGCACAGCCGTCAAAACTTTCTCCACAGTGGAAAAGCGCATTTCAGCCCAAGTGTACAAGTGTGACTTGTAAGCAATAGGTACTGTATCTCCTTCATTAAAAGTTAGGTACGTGAAACCTACCGTCCCAGGGACAATTCTTATCACCAGGTTGGTCTGGTTATCACGAGTCTGTAAATATTCAGAAGCGAGCAAATCAGCTTGCAAAGACTGCAGAATAGCTGAATGCTCAGGCAGCCAGCATGATTTGGAAAAAGATGGTTGTATCAAAGCATACAAAGGCTTGATACGCTGGGCATATTCCGGAATGTATGTTCTTCCGAAATTCAAAAAGCCCAGTAAAGTTTGTAATTTTTTCAGTGTTGTCGGAGAGCGCAACTGTGCGCATTTCTCCAGGAAGTGAGGAGCCAAGCCTTTTCCTTCATTGTTGAGTTCATAGCCTAGAAACAACACTGTGTACTCTGCAATGTGCGATTTTGCAAAGTTAAACTTGTAACCCATGTCTGCAAAGTTACAAATAATACTGTTCACTCGACACAGATGCTCCCAAAGTTCATCGTCTGTGAGATAGATGTCATCCACATAAGAACTAAGGGTGGGCGGGCAGCTACGCTCCGTGCACGGAGTGTGCGTAGTGCCGGCTTCTACGCATTTTGCGTAGCATGCGTAGAATTCGGCACTACGCACGCTCCGCAGACGGAGCGTAGCTGGCCGCCACCCGCCTCCCTCCCGCCCTCCCTAAATACTTTAAATTAAATCTGTAAAAGAATTAAAAGGCACTTACCTTGCCCGCCGCGTCCCCGGGGCTCGCTCTCTTCATCGCTGCCGTCTTGGGTAATATTGCCGCGCATGCGCATTTCTCACGAGAAATGTGCATGCGCGGCCGCCCACGCATGCGCATTAGTACTCAAGATCAAGATGGCGGCGATGAAGAGAGCGAGCCCCGGGGACGCGGCGGGCAGCGGCGGGCAAGGTAAGTGCCTTTTAATTCTTTTACAGATTTAATTTAAAGTATTTAGGGAGGGCGGGAGGGAGGCCTGCGGTGCGTAGTGGGGCTACGCGGAGTGCGGAGGTGGGCGTAGTTTCTCGCCCACTTCACGTAGCTCCGCGAAGCCCCACTACGCCCAGGGTTAATAAGAACAAGCATCTGGGTCGACTCTCTCCAACAGAGAGACAATGCGGGCGTAAAATACTCCAGGACTATTCTTATAGCCCATTGGGAGACGCCGAAACATTTTTTGGACACCGCCGCATGTGAACGAAGTCCATTGGAAACTTAGACTGTCCAATGAATGGGCATAAAAACCATTGGAAATGTCAAGCGTGGTTTTAAACCGCTTACGCACAAGACTATTTACAAGGGCAAAGCCGTGAGTATTCTGTACTGCACAGTTACGGCAATGCGAGTTTAAATGCCGGTAATCCAAAACCAAACGATAAGAGCCGTCCGGCTTGTTCACAGTAAAAAGGGGGTTATTCATCGGTGACACACATGTTTCAATTACACCCTGATGTTCCAATTGTTCAAGGATCACTGCGACCGAAGCTTTGGCTTCACGTCGTATGGGATATTGAGGTTGAGGCTGCGGCTGAGACCGTAAAGGAATCTCGTGGCTAGGGGACAATTTATTCCAGCCACATTGATTGCGGTACACAGCCGGTGCAAGCGCCAGAGCCCACTCTTCTGCAAAGTGCAGCGCTTCCACTCTTGAAACAGTGTTCGCGAAACTGGGGAGGATTACCTCCTCCCCTCTCGGAGCTGCGAGAACAAAAGGTGGGGGCCAGTCAGCCTCCGAAAGCAAAATGTCATACGTAGACAAAAGATTTTCCCAAAATACCCCTTTTATGGTACGCTGTAAGTCACCTTCAATTAACAGGACAATTTCAAAAAGTCTATCAGGGGGAGCAATTCTTGTATCCGCTGTTTCAATCACAACATAAGTGTCAGTCGCTGTCACCTTCAGTAGTGGACGGAGGGCCTCTCTCACTATGGTAATCTCCGCCGCGCTGTCCAGCAAGGTCAGAGCCCACGTCGGATTCCGAAGCCGCGTTCTCACAATCTGGGGAATATCGATGCGCCGTTAAGGCTGCGACTTTCTTCTTGGCAAACTGCGGTCTCTGAGGCGTAGAGCCCTCCTGCTTGTCTGCACCGTTGCGCGGGCGGGGCTGACCACGTCCTTGCTGGCCACCCCGTCCCCTGCCGCCCCCTCCACCACCGGTTGACGGAGCCGATGAGTCCTGAAAGGAACGAGGAGAGCGTTGGTCAGAAGCCTGAAAACGTTCAGGTGATTTAATCATTGCGCGGTCGCGCAAATCATAAACACGTTCCAACTGCGCAGGCAACGGAGACGCAGGACGTGAAACCTGTGTTTGTTGTTGTTGCTGTTGCTTACCCTGTTTCTGTTTTTAGGCCAATTTTGTTTCTTGGACTTGGGTTGAACGTCCGTTTCCGAAGCTTGTCCCAGGGGCTGCTTCTTCTCCTTAGTAGAAAAAGGCTTAAGACCCTTAGCATTGCGGCCAACTGCTTTATAAGCCGCCACAATTATTCTTGCTAACTGTCGGGGTTTCTCGGCATTGGGAACCAGCGCCAAAGCGTTAGCCACCTGAAAGTTCACAGCATCCCCCTTGACATTCGCAAGGATCAGATCCCAAACTACATCAAAGGAGCCACACAGGCGCATACCCAACTCAACCGCCGATTCCGGTCCGTGATCATCATGAACACTTTTAAGGACCGTAGACAGATTGGACACAGACGGGGAGCCAAAGCACCTTGAATAGACAGCTGCAAAAGTCTTACCCCAGGTCTCACAGTCATCAAGCTCAGGGGCCAAATCTTTCGGCAAACTAAGCGTAAGAATCCGGTGTTTTTCACCAGGAGTCGTATTAGGAAATACCGCCTCCAGTTGGTCAAATTTCTCGGCAAGCCAGAAAGGAAAATCATCCTTATCCTGGGGCTTCTTGCCCATTACTGAATTCACCATGACAGGACTGATTTTCAAACCAGCCTGCCCTGCCGGAAGGGCCGCACCTCTAGGGGCTGCCCCCTGAACATTACGACTTGTGTAATGCACAAGGGCTCTAATCACGGCAATAGCGACTACATGAAGTCGCCGAAGTTCACCTAAGTTACAATTGCCGTGGTTAGGGTGAGGAGTAAATCCAGCCAAAGCGGGCCAATTTGCGCCCGGAATGGACAAAGGACCTAATCTCGGAGCGGTTAAAGAATGGGGTAGGGCGCCACCAAACCAAACTCCATGCTGCCAAACATCAATAGGTACTTCCTGTGCTCTGTACGGAGCATATTCAGCAGGTACAGGTGACGCAGTGTACGAGTGGAACACACCAGAATTAGCGTCCACCACCGGAAATGTCACCCACGAATTAAACAGTTCGTATGGGTAAGCATGTTCCGCACTCGCCACCAGAACCACAGCTAAGCCTTCAACAGGAACATCAAAAGCCCGCAAATGATCACGCACTGCAATGCGCGGGATGTCCACGGCTTGTGCCATGACTGCACAGGAATATGAAAAAAACAAAGAATACTTTGTAGCACAACTGGGTAGTAATTCAAGGAAACCGTTTTAGACAAATTCAAGCTTGAAAAAACCTATTTCAAAAATAGATAGGTTTTTCCGACACCACCGTTTTCCGGAAACGGGAATGAAGGGGTTAAGGTTTGAATGATATACTACTCGAGTGTCATGATACAGGGCCAACAACGTATGGGCGCCATGTAGCAGGGATTCCGTTCTCTTACAGAACTGTGCGTAGAGATCAGGAACCTCAGTGAATTAGGTTGACCCAAAACTCACCTCAGTATCCAAAATCCCCTTACCGAGCTAGCTACAGTGTCTCATTGGTCATAACAAACTACCAATGACTTAGACAAACCAGAACATGAACTTAGGTTACCTCAGGTATCGTGGAACACATGAACACTCTTTCGCTCTATAATCATTTCAAACCAGAACGGGGAGTAAAAGAAGACACGTGCAATTTTGAAATATTTATTATTCAATGCAAGGTTCTCAAACGCAGTATCTTATATAATACCAGAATACATATTATAAAAATCAGAGTTATCAGCATAGTCACTAATCCATAATAAGCAAACGGTGATAGCATATTATAATGCAAAAATCAATAGAAATGTGTATCACCTATTTTTCGCGATCCCTATTTAGCATACTATATTATATCTCAGAAGGTCTCATTTGGGTTTTAGCAGGGCAGGCCCATACCTCTAAATGTCAGGAGGAGAGGATCACATCATCAGCAACCAGCTCTCTGCATGCGAAGCACCATCAAGTGTGTTTTTGCATTCTCAGTAACTCTATCTTAAACCCGCTTAGAGACCAATGTTGGCAGCAACTGTATTTGTGTTATGCCTAGTGGTACGAGGATCAGAGCTCCCAGCAACCTTGTGTTAGGTTATTCTTAGAGGGTTCAGCACTCACTGTTCAGACAGTGTACCAAGCACGACTGATATCAGAGCAATAACATATTATTCTCAAATAAATCACATCTTTCGTCTAGGTTGAAAGCTACAATAACAATTATGTGTCGTGTGAAAACTGAAGCCAATGGAAAATATGTTGTTTAAACATTTAATAAACTCATGCTAACTTAACACAGTATATAGAAAAGCAGCATCTATATGACAGGGGAGGCCAACAATGGTCTGAGGAGGCTGCCCAGGTTGCAGGTGTTAGACCTGGTACCATTGGCCTGAGTGTCCCTTCCATTTTTTATGGATTGCCTCCTCTGTTTTGATATGTTTTGCTAGTTTAGATGCTTTGGGCACTGTGCCACTGCTATTCAGTGACACAGTGCAAGTGCTCCCTATTGTAAATTCATGTATTGATTAGTGACTCCATGATTGGCTTATTTGATTTACTTGTCAGACCTTAGTATAGTGCACCATGTGTGCCCAGGGCCTGTAAATCAAATGCTGCTGGTGGGCTTGCAGCACTGGGTGTGCCACCCACAGAAGCAGCCTGTTAAGTGTGTCTCAGGCCTGCCGTTTCAGAGCCTGTGTGCAGTATAGTACTGCCATGCTGACTTGGTAAGTGCACCCACTTGCAGTCTCTAAACCTTCCCTTTTCTTCATATCAGACACACCTAAGGTAGGCCCATGGGCAGGGTGCATTGTAAGTATAAGGAAGGACATGCCCTGGTGTGTGTGGCATGTCCTAATAGTGAATTACAGCCATTTTTGTGTTTCACTATTGCAATGCTACCAGTTCCAATTGGCCAGAATGGGCAGTTTGTTTATAACATCCTATAATCCTAACTGACCCAGGGAACATGGTAGAAATTCGAGTTTAGTATGCCTGAACTGAATGATAAATTAAATCTTGTAGTGAAGTTGGTTTTAACATTCTGTGTTTGAAAATACCACTTTTAGAAAGTAGGTATTTTCTTGCCTACACCATCCACCCTGCCTCTGCTAGCTTGTGTATTGTATGTCTGGTTTTGTGAGTGACAGGGGCTCCAGGAGACAGGGTGAGTCAGCACATGGCTGAATAGACCTATCGGCATGTAGAGTGGTGGGAGGAGTTGCACCTGGGTCTGAATAGGGCTGTGCCTGCTTTCCACAATGCCGGCTCCACCCCCTGTTGTGTGCCTGAGGGCCCTGGCCCACACTGACAAAGGAAGAAGGTGTACACTGGCAGAATGCACCCAGAACTGGTTTGAACTAGGTACAGGATCCTCTGCTTTCGGAGGACAAAGGATTTTGCAGTATAAATATTGGGGCCCAGACCCCAGGACTTTAGATCACTTCTGGAACAACAAGACAAACCTCTGCCAAGGAGAAGAACCAAGGAAGCTGTTGGAGTTGGACTGCTTCCCTGCCAGTGTGCTGGGTTGGCCTGCAATGGTGTCTTCATTGCCAAGGAGTGGAGAAGGAACTTTTAAAGAACTTTCATCATCTTGCAGAATATTTCTCTAAGGGCTTGAACTTATGCTTGCCTCCTGCTGAAGACTCAGGGACAAAAGACTTCACCACCAGCTACCCTCTGAACTTCCTTGCTGGGAATTCTGTCTGCAGAAGCCAGCATGTTGCTGGGACTTGGAAGCGCGACTTAACGAGTAGAAGCGTGTCGTAGTTGCAGCTCTTGGCGTCGTATCGCCGGAGAAGCGCGTCGTCACCGCAGAAGTCGCCTCTGCATCACCAGAGAAGCGTGCCTTAGTCAAAGCTGTTTACCAACGCATCACCGGAGAAGCGTGTCGCCGCTGCCGAGGTCGCCTTCGCATCACCGGAGAAGCGTGTCGCAGGGCCTGTTGTGGCTCCAAAGTTACAGAGTTCGCCGTACGGCCGACGGGGGTGCACGCATCGACTTCACATTGTCGCATCAAGGGCGCCATCTTATCGCATCGCACCAGATTGCCGCATCGCATCGAGGCACCATCTTGCCGCATCATAACCGGAACGCAGTACGAGAATCAATGCATCACCTCCTCTCCGGTAAGGACCAAGACGCAACTCCTACTCTGCGCAAGCATTGAGGCACAGCGAATCATCTCCCCCGAAGCAAGGAACTGACGCATCATCCTCCCTGCGAACCTTTTGTTTGTTTTGCATTACGCATCCAGGTACTTTTGTGAGAAACGTGTCGCATTTATCAACAACTTGAACTAAGTTACTTCTACCATCTTTAAGTCTATTTTGAGTACAGTATTGTGGATTTTTGTCGTTTGTGTTCTTGTGTTCAAGTCTATATAAAGAATACTTATTTCTATAAAACCTGTGTGGTGTCCATTTGTAGTGTTTTCACTGTATTACTGTATATATTCACAAATGCTTAACACACTACCTCTGAGATAAGCCTGTCTGCTCGTGCCAAGCTACCAAGGTGGTGAGCAGGGGCTATCCAGTAGTGTAATCCTCTTTCCCTTACTTAGAAGCAAGGGTCCCTATTTGGTCAAAGGTACCTACCTCTGCCAACTAAAGACCCCCAGTCCTAACAGCGGGCCTCAAGCTTGGAGCACGTGGTGGGCCCTCTTTGACACGTGCCAGTGCCAGTTAGGCCTGGGTGCGTAGGGGTGGGCTAGAAGGGTCTGGGGACCAGTGGGCTGGGGTGCAGCAGGCGCACAGGATTGCAGGCACTGCCGGCTTACGGTGTCGGCCTCATGGCTGGGTGAGAGGCACCGCCCTGGCAGACACGTTGGCCATTCGGGAAGAGAACTATGCCAAGAGCAACGGGCTTTTTATTCACAACCCAACGCTGGCCTAGCGTATGCCAGGCCAGCCCACTCCGCTCAGGGGGCGATGTAATAACCTACATTTCTGTGATCTTCTCCACTGCCTGAGGTAACATGGTTGCATCCACTGTCCACTACACTCCAAACACAAGCAGTGTATGTTGACATGGACATGTCTGTGGTCTGCATACTCAAGTCTGTCCAGCCCATTCTGCCACACTTGGCATTGTACACATTCTCATTCATGGGTCACTTGCTTCCTTCGCACATGCCTGGTTCCAACCTCTCCCCACATTCTTCTATTGTGTGGCTGAGGTGCCATGCTGTTGATGGCTTGTGTACAGTACATGGCTAGCCCAGGTTACCGCAGTAAGTTGTGTTGTCTTGTCTGGTAGGTGGGCATGTAGTTTGGCATATTTTATGTGAGTTTGTAACTTGGGAATTCCCACAGTTGTGAGTTGCATGATTGTGGAGTTGAGGTGTGTGGTGTGTTCATTTGGTACTTACCAACGAGCAGTGTATTCACATAGGTGCCTCAAAGCGCTGGTTGATGATGGACTGTCGGAAGATGAAGTAATCATTAACACTGCCTGGGTAGTTGACGACGACATTGGTGAAGAGACCCCGGTGGTCCACCATTGCCTGCAAATTGATGGAATGCGTGTGCTTCCTGTTGCGGTAATTGTGTGCAGTGGCGGCAGGGGGCACGAGGAGTACATGTGTGCATTTGATTGCCCCAACACGTGTGGGAAGCCAGCTATGGCGTAGAAGCCTTGCTTGCTCTCCAGCTGTTCCTGCGCAGTGTGTGGGAAGTAAATGTGCTGGGGTACCAAGCTGATGATGGCATCGAAAACAGGTGTGAGGAACTTGGATAGGGCTGGCTGTGAGACTCCTCCGACTCTGGCATTTGTTGATTGGAAGGTCCCAGAGGCCAACAGGTGCAGCACAGCCAGCAGCTCGGTCTGTGGAGGGATGTTGGTTGTCCACTGTGTTGGTACCGTCAGCCTGTGGGCAATGTGGGTCAGGATGCGGAGGATGGAGTCCTTTTGAGCCTGTAGTGGGCAATAACATCCTCTGGTGTTAAGTCTGTGATGCTGGTGCGTTTTCTGAAGGTCCATCTGTCTTTGTGTACACTGCCTCTGTGGTAGTCCGGTGGTGGGGGAGCTGAGGGGTGGGTGGTGGTGGTGGATGTTGTGGCCCTCTTGGGGCTCCGAGCTGCATGATCAGTAGCTCCATGGCATCTGTTGTTCTTCAGGTGAGGCGCTGGGCCCCTTTTATGGTGCAGGTTGTTGTCCGACTTAACACCAGGTAAGAGCAGGTGTTAAATCCCTGCTGCGAACGCGCCTTGTCGCCTGTTTTTGGATCTTATTGCCGATCTGGCTGGTCGTTGAGAACATTGCGAAGTGGTGTTATTGTGGCTTTTTGCACGGGAACGCCTACTCTGCATCTCATTAGCATTAGTTGCCGGTGTCATCAGTGGCAATGATTTTGCGGCTGCTATCACAGGAAAACTGGTGATATCAGCTGTTAGGACCAGCTTGTGAATAAGGCAATAAATCTATTGCCACTTTGGCTGCGATAAGGTGCCTCTAACTCGGTGATAAGTCCTTGAGAATATGCCCCAGGGTATTCTGAAAACTTGCATTAGTAAAATGACCTGTCGGCGACCCGCTCCCTCCCCCTACAAACTCTTAAGAAATAGTCCAGAATCTCACCACAATCTGTCGGGGAGGGTGCAGTATTATTCTGAAACCCGGACTGGCCCCATCACTGTTACCATTTTGAAGCAGCTCATTCGTGCGGGAAGTTTGGCTGTTGGATGTAGGTGAAAGCAGAAGAAACACCTGGAGAGGGCAGAGGGCTACAATCAGAAAGAGAGAGAGAAGGCAGAAGAGAAGAGAAGTGACAGTAAAGAGATGGGAGAATGTTCAAGAGGCAGTGATAGCCAGAGAAGGATCCATTACAAAAGAGATTGGCAGTGAATTAACGTTGCAACTGTGCATAGAAAAGCACCAGTGTGTAGTCAGTTCAGCCACTTCTTGGCTGCAGTAGCTGTCCACTCCGGGTTTACTTACCTGGATCAAAAAAAATTGGATATTTTTATTTTATATTATTATTATTACTTTAGAACACATGGCAAGTCACTCCGACTTCCAAAAGCGTAACAAGGCCACACTAATGGCAGAATGTGCGCTATATATGTAACACAACATAGTGTGTCAGTGTTTGGTGCCGCTAGAGAGATGTAGAGTTTTGATCTTGGTTCAATCACTACTTTGGCAAAATCATCTTCTCTGGCTGTATGTTAGGATCAGAGGAGTCAGACTGTGCAAAAAGGTATGGCACTCAGGGAGTGAGACCAAGACATGAGACTCGCACCCAGCGAGCAAAACAGTACTTTAAAATATAAAAACACATCAGTGAGTGACATTGGGTCTGTGAAGTGAAACTGAAATTCAGTGAGTGAGATTGTGCTCCAGGAAGTGAGGCTCACGCACAAGGAGGCAGACTATGCGTCTGTGGCAGATGAGTGAAACTATTCACTATGCTGTTGAACTGTGAACGACAAACCCTTGAGCCGCCATTTTGTGTTGCCATGCTCTCGGCAACTTGATGAAGGCCCGTCTTCCACATACCCGTTGATTCTTGCAAAAACCCCTATTCCTTGTGTTCAAACCGATTCCCAGAAACTGCCTGTGTGCCTCACCTCCCCAGTTGTGTCAAAAGACTTAGCCATGTCCTGTCCGTTGTTGGTAAACTCGGCCTGTCACGACCAACTCCCGTGCCCCATGACCACACCATCTGGTCGAGTAAGCGCAAGGCTGCGTCCTGTGACCACATCATTTTACAAGGGAGCACAAGGCTGTGGACATTGTGCAATGAGAGAATAGATGTCCCTTGCCACGATTGCACCATGAGACTAACAAAGAACGTGTCAAAAAGAGTAATTTATCACAATGTGGAACTATGTATTGTGTAAATGGGCGTGGCTAGCGCTATAAGAATGTGTAGGCTGCGGATTGAAGCAGCAGTCTTCATAGAATTGTCTTTGTACCATTCTGGAACCTCTGTCCTTAGCTCGAGCTAATAAATAACTTTCTTCCCTCCACGGCTGGTTGTCCTGGTCTCTTTGGTAATGTATGACTTGAACAAGGAGGACCCGTAGATTTAAGGTGTGCCCTGCCCCGCTGGCTTTGACTCTCCTAGTGGGGGAGGGGTCTCCGAAAAGCCGGGTCTACAATGCCATGGGAAGTACTTCAGATTGTTGAGGCTGCTCTCCAGGAAGTGAGACGTGCAATTACTGAGCTCCAAGATATGAAACTGTAACCGACAGGCGCGGTGCGTCCATTGGGGTGGATGGGCGTAGCCCCACCAGCCACATGGACCTGCATCGCGGCCAGCCGCAATCGGACGGCATCCTTTAACAAAATTACTCTAGTCTGTACACAAGGGTATTACAAGTCAGCCGCCGGGCGATTTCGGAGGCGGAGCGAGGGGGGTGGCCTGCTGCAGCTTGAGGGACAGTACACTCAGGCTGCAGCAGACAGACTGTAGTGCGCAAGTGCAAGTTGGGTTCCAACTTTCCCAAGCATGCGCACTACAGTTCCCCAGCGGGACCCAGGGGTACTTCTCAGCCTGCCTTAACCCGGGTTTCCAAGGGGCGACAGGGCGAGCAGCAAATGTGCCCCCCTAGCCAATCCTGGCGCTGCATGCAGCGCCAGGATTGGCTGGTCCACCCCGCAGCATCCATCATTGGATGCCGCGCGTGGGGGTGGCACACACTGCCTCAGCACAACTTAATGGCCAATCACTGCATGGCTTCACACAGTGAAGCCATGCAGTGATTGGCCATTTCACCGGGATGCGTGCTGTGACGTGGAGCTCAGCTCGTCTGCAGGGGAGAGGAGCTGTGTCCCCGAGCAATGGCCAGATAGGGGAGGCACAGAAAGTAGAGTCCTGGAGTCCCAAGAGAGGAGTCTGTGACCAGCGGGCTAGAGTGAGTGAGAGAGCCTCGGGTCAGCCAGAGACTAGCCACCTCCAGCAGGGACTGTAAGAGGCAGTCTAAGGAGACTAGGAGCCCTGGGAGAGACAGACGCACCACTGAGGTGAGGCCAAGCCCAAGCCCAAAGATCATGATGACTGGTTGTCAAGGGAAGAGGCCCTGATAAGGGGCCAGCAGAGCGGAGGAGCACACTACGCCGTACGGACGTGTCAGACAACTGCTGGTGCACAGGGAGAGAGGAAGGGTGGTTCTTGGTGTCCAGCTCGTGTGGGCCAGGAGTCGAGCGCAACACAGTCCCGACCCCCGCGGTAGTTCAGGGCCTGGTACACAGAGCTCTGCTGGGAAGGAGGTGGCAGCAGAATGAGGTTGAGACGAGTCTCAAGGGCAAGAATCGCTGGGGCTGGGTCTGGGTCCGGGACAGTTACCGTTCTGAATGAGACACATAGACATAGTGTTCAGAACAATGGGTTCTGGTGGTCAGAGCCTGGTATAAATAGTCTCCTATGACCTTACATAAGAGACCCATGCTTGCTCCAAAGAGGGATTTCCAATCATTAAAGATGGGAGATCTGTTCTGAAACCGATCCTTGTTTGTATCCGAACATTGGGTGGCCGAAGCCCTCTCCAGGTATAGGCACAGACACTGGAAAGAAACGACCGGGGTCCACCCCTAGGACTGACTCTGTGCCTTTCAGAACACAGGGTGACCTCAACCTCCCCAAGGTGTGATACTGTGACAACCCGAGGAGACCCGAGACCGGTTCTCTACACAGAGTGGTACCCGCTGCACACTGAGAGGGGATGAAGCGTTGGACATGGAGGAGCGAGTACCAGAGGCGGAGGTACATTTATGGCGCCCAGTTACTCTTTCTTTTATTGCATTCCGATATTATTGTTGCCAGTGCGTTGATCACACTCAGCTGTCCAGCATGATGTCATTATTGTTCGACACAGTCATTAAAAGTTGACGGTACCATATGTTTAAACAGTTTAACAGCATGTTTTCTTACCTGTGAGGTACTTGTCGAGGGAAGCCATGCATCTTGTATTAAATCATTGATGAGTCAACCTTTCCCGCCCAAAGTATAGAATTTTAGGAGTGCACCTGTTTGCTGTCCACATAGGTTTCGTTGTTCCTTTCAAAATTGTAATATTGGCACTCCAGTGATCATGTACATGTATTAAATTACGACACTTGAGGGGGTTTCCTCATCTCCAGCACATATTCTTTGCCCTTTGGAGACATGATGCCAACAGAACCTCGAGCGGCAAGTAGCAACTACTAATTTGCTACTTTTTGTGAGCCATTTTCTGCCACTACTGATTTGCACAGACCTTGCCCCAGACTATAATTGGAGGTGAGAGGCTTTCTGCTTCTTTCCTATGTTTTGAAACTTTGGGGACCATCACCCAGTGTCAAACGTGAGGCTGCATGTGCTCCCATCTGATCTGGGTGTTTGGTACTTGATAGAAACTTCGGGTTTACAAAACCTACTTGACTCTCCGTGTAGATTAGTCGAGGCCCAGTTCATGGGAGGTGGTGTTAATGTTGTGTCAGATACCTTATTTAACGGTTAGTTATTACATACAATAAAGATAAGTGCCCAGTTACTACTTTTTATTTGAAAAAGAATAATGGTTTAGGGAAACCTAAACACTTTCATGGTTAACAGTGCCAGTGAGTGAGTGCACGCTCTCTGTGTAATGTGAGTGCGTGGTCACACTATAGCAGCATACTCTGAGAATGAAAACCTGGTTAGTGTGAGAGGAGCCTGCAGGAACACTGCAGGTGATTGAGTGCGCGCTCACTGAAGGAGGACGGAGCATGTTCCTGCAGGAGGTCAGTGCAGGGATATTCTGAGCAGATGAGTCCACGCTGTTTGTGGGATGAGTGCACGATAGCACTGTGCGTGTGAGTGCAGCTCTCTGTGAGAGGTGAGATCGTGGCTATCACCTTTGATATCACAATCTCGCCAGCGCAGCGATGCGCACTAGCACTAGGGTATTATTTGTGGAGTTTCCCCAGATGTATATACCAGTCCTACAGTAATTTAAAATGTGCTTCTTTGCCAGAAAAGTGTGGAGTGCCTCGTTTGGTCCCACCTTAGGTGTGAATATTGTTGATCTGTAGGTGCCTCCCCAAACAATGCATTCCATCTATTTGTGTATGGGTATTAGTTTGATAGTGTCTCTACTAGTAGTAACTGGTATAGTTTGGAGATAATCCCTTTTGGTCTTTAGCTTGCCTAATACATTTCTCTAGATGTCAGGTCTCTGGAGACCGTGTCCTTGATAGTTGAGGGCAATACCCAAGCCTAAGCTGTGCATAGTGGAAACTTTCTGTGTCTGCAAGGTAAAGTTCTGTTTGCAATTATTACACATCTTGACATTTCCCATTACTACATAGGTCACTCACCATAAGAGAGTCGCCCTTCCTCCAGGCCTCAAAGGGGCCAGGACTAAATGCTGGTGTGAAGGACTGCCTGAAATGGATGGGTGTATAAGGGAAGGTATATGTGGTTTATGCTAGTTTCATGAAAGTCTTATAGTCTGAATTCAGCACCTGAGCGTAATAGGACGGAATGTATGAAGCTCTGTGGTTATACTGAATAAGCAGCTACCTATGTTATGCCATCTATTAATGTAATAACTGCACTTTCACAATTGCTTTATTAACCTTCCTGCTTTCTCAAATTTGCTTGAAAATGCACGATTTTTCTTCAAATTTTCCTGGGGGGGGGGGGTAATCCTCCCCAACCCCCCTTTTGGGGTTCAGGTTCGCTCGCTACGGTGCAGTATGCTAATCACTTTGCGCCCCACCACTTTCAAATGTCACCCACCGCCCCTGGTAACCGAATGATTGTGTCAGTCTTCCAAGGCATTTTGTGAGACTGGCTCCCAGTTTGGGAGATGGTACAGCAAGGTGTGACTTGCACTGTGTTCTAAGGTATGGGGCTCACACCAAGCCAGTGAGGCTGTTCAAGAACAAGCTCGTTTGTTAGAAAAAGGTCCCTCTCTCCTTCAAAATACACTAACAAGGTAGTTTGGGTCATTCGATGCCTGTGAATGTGAGCACCATCTTTCAATGCGTGGCCCTCGGTTCACAGGGCAAGCAGTGCTTGAAAATCTACAGACTTTCCTATCCATTCAAATAGAATTTTTTTTTAATCACAATCTGAAAATAAGCAGATTAATTTGAAACTAATCTTTCATTGTATTTGAAGCTAACAAATAGTGCAACTCATTTCATATTTCTCGATTTTCTTTTCTACATTTGATATTTATTTTTTGCTAATGCAAGTGTTGGTGGCATTTTTTGTCACACTTCCTTTGTTTCTTCTAGTGAACCGTGCAGTCCAACAGAGCTCTTCATTTGTTTCTACAAGAAACAATGCTGTCGTTTTGGTACAAAATACGGCATATTTAGAGACTCTAAGTAATGTGCCAAATTAACATATGTGCAAATGAGTGTGTCCGATTCAATTCAATACAAATCTTTATTCGATCTATGTACAAACAGATCATAAAAGCACAATATCATCAGTTAGGTCACAATAAATGTATATAAAACCAAAGACCTTTAAAAGATTAGAAAAAAGCTTATTTAGCCTTTTGTTAGTTAAAATTAAGATTGTCTGTACATTCTAATCCGTAAATACCAAAAATTCATAGGAGTGAGCCCATCGCCCTTCTCTTTCTCCAGCAAGCCCACAAGAAGGATGCTACCATAAAACAGACGTGGGGATTAGGAAGAGCTTTTAAAAAAATATAGTGCTACCCTGCATTGCAAGAAATGTTGATGCCTTAAGGTTGGGAGGATTCAATTTTCAAGACGGAGACTTAGGTTTTCCAGAGAAATGCAGCGTCCATAAAGCGGTCTATCTTCTATGAGTAAGTAAGGGCTTCCTTCATCTGTATATATTGTAAAGTGGATTTTTTTTTTGCAGACAAAACATATACAGGAGTCACTGGGCAAGCTCCGAGCGGGTTATTACGGGATAAATTCTTTAAAAAGTTGATTAATCATTTAATCCTTGGCCCTCTGCTTAAACACAAGTTAAACAATGTCGTTTCTGGTGAGGTGGGAGACGCAGACAACTGGATCGTGTGCAAAAATATCGGAGAGGCAGTGTCATTGACTGTTGCGAGTAAATACAGGTGCATGCTTAGAGAAATAATAAAGTAGTCCTAAAACAGTGCCCTTCAATGCCCCCGGCACATGTCTAACAGTAGTAGGGCAGATCTCTCGGGAGGTTGAAACAACACAAGAAGAGGCATGACTTATGGATGCCTTCAACAAATGGGGAGACACAGTCTGGAGCGACAATGGTTGCAGCAAATAGGAAGTCTATGGGCGGACTGTAAGCCCAGAAGGAGATACATCATGTCTCGGTTCGAGACAGCGCATGCGCGCCGTCTTAGAGCAGAGACCTAAAAAGGCATTGCACATTGCCAACCACTGCTAGTGCAACACCACCCATTTTCTATTAAAAATTTTGTAATGAAATTATAAATGTAATATTTTATAGATATTTTAACTTTACTTTATATATATGTATAATTGAAATAATTTTAAACAATTTAATTTAGCATTTTTTTATGTGGAATTATAATTTAGGTCTCTACCTCCATTAGTTTCTATCGGAGGATGTTGAATTACCAATGATTGGCCATGCGTACTGCTGGGCATATACAGAAGTGTAATTTACTATAAAACTGTAAGTTACTACAAACGTTAGATTTGTGAATTCTGAAAAGCAATAAGCTTACACAAAAGTTTAAACTTACTTAAAAGTGTAAATTTCCTTTTTGAATATGTCTGCCATGAATGATGGAAGGGTTTTTGAATCTTTGATCTTGAATGCAAAATGAATCGTCTGCTGTCTAAAATGAGATTACCCCTACCCCCCAGATAGATAGATTTATCTAAACAATGTTGAAAATACAAATATGTAACAGTAGAAGCTCATCTCTAAATAAAATGTACCCGTGCTGCTATTTTGCTGAAAACACTTTTTTTGCAGCTTTACATAGGGTAAACTTGAGTCCCAGATTGTTCTCTCATGTACTGAGTGAGATTAGTAAAAAGAAGCCTTTGAGCTTTCCTGTAATCCCTGTAATCCCTGTAGCAGTGAATCATTATTGAAGAACCCTCTGAGCCTGACTTGGAGTTGGGTGGACAGCGTACTCTGCCACAAACATTGTGGAATACCCTGTTCACTCATCTGACAGTCCACACGCTCTCATGCCAGTTGGGTGGTCCATCAAGTTTCCGAAGGTGCTGCACCCACTGGCTGCATCACCGTCATTGGAAATCCCAGACCGACGCCCCGATAAATTTGGGGATGTTGGTGTAAAACCGCCATCCTATTTTAAAGGGATGGGTTAATAAACACTTTTTTTACTGTTTGGGTCCTCCAGAGAAACCCTGGCATTACCAAACAGAAGGTATTAAAAATTGCTCCCACACCCCGGAAGAACCTTCAGTGTCATTAGATTTTTGTCTTTCAAAAACAAACTCCTGCCGGAAACATGGCGGCCACTAAGCAAATGTTCAGTGCCTTCAGTGGACCCTCCATGGTAACAACTCCTCTAAAGGCATGGACATCTCTGCAGGGCCGGCAGAGAACTCTTAAACATGCTGGGTGGTAGTCTGGTCAGGGTGGGGAAGGTATTGACCTCAGCCACCTTGACAGATGGAAGGCCACCTCCTATGCCCCAAATGAAATGCTGTGCCTTCAATGGATTCCGATGAACTGGCCTTCATTGTTCTAATTTTGCATGAACTTTTATTCTGTATATTCAGCTCAACAAGGGAAGTTAGAATGTTTAAACCATGAAAGATATTTTATGTAAGAAGGCGTTTATTATTAGGGCCTTATTGAGAAAACATCATAATAGAGCCACTCGTTTCATTTGATGTATTTATTGTTATAAGTTCATAAAAACCGTCACAATATTTTACAGACAATACAAGATAATAAATACAGTTTTAAGTAAAATACTTCATAATTACTTCCCTGATTTGTCCTTTTCATTGAACGTTAACACAATTATTTCCGTAATACAAGTTGTAAAATTCATTTGGTGTCTGAGGTGATATTTCATTCCCTTCTGAAAAGAGGCCAATAAGTTTCAACTGAGTTATTATAGCGTGTAGTTGTGGGTTAGGATGACAAATTGTGCTGTGTCTCAATTCGCGAAATGTCCCAGAGGCGCATAAGATAGTCGGATAGCTGTCTTCTGCACACTGTAGACGAATATTATGCGGACCCACTTTCTTCTACAGGAGCTGTGCTCTCTGAACCCGGTTTGAGCGCTTTGTCCTGGAGTTGCAAGAATTTCAATAGTTTGCAATTTAGCCTGGGACCTGTGGAATTAAGGCTCTGCATTATTGTTGTTCAGCAAGTACACACTCCCCTCTCGTGCTTGCTTTAATGCGGGGCATATGCAATCCAAATGTGTGGAATCCTCTTTAATGGCCCTCATAGCCTACACGTTTTCTGGCCTTGGTACCCACAGAGGGGTTTGTCCGCCAGAGATGGCAATGCTCCTAGGCGAATAGCTAGTAGCTCTTTCTTTAAGTGCACTGGTTAAGTTAATGGGAGGTCTGCTGCTGGTTGCGAGGTGGCATATGTTGCAATTGTCATCCAGGCGTGTGATCGCTGCGAACATTTATTTTTATCTTTCAAAAATGAGTGACGTTTTTCTGCTTTGTTGATCACACGGCAAACGGTAGGATGTGGCAAGTTTATGTCCAATAAATCAGCAGTGTTGGTTATTTCCAAAGATGAAAATAAGTACTTGTGATAAGTCGAACTTGCATCGTTCGGCAGCGACAGCCATAGAGCGCTGACTAGTGGGCTAGACTTTTGATTTCGTATTTTGTGCCAGGATTTAATTGTATGGTATCTTTTTGCTATCTTTTGTCGTGCCAATCCAAATTCCAAGCGGATTTGAGCATGCAAAGCATTGTAGGCGAGACCAAAGATATGCTTGAATGTGTGTATATGCAATTTAACTAACAGTTTAGCGTCTTTCCCATGCATCGCCGTGCTTGTGTATGTCAATGATAGACGTCATTTTGCATTGATCACTGCAAGCAATGGTTGAAAAGAGGGTCCTTCTGTTTGTATTACAAGTGCGTTGAAATGCATATATTAAGGCGTTGTTTTTGCTGACCATATACCGCTGGTGTGCTTGAAAGTTAAAGTTCTTGTTGAACTGGAAGCCTAAATCATTGTGGGTGTTAACCTCTTCTGTGGTTGCATTACCTCAGTTTTAATTTTCAATAGGACGTTTGATCTGCTCCCTAGTGACATGGCTTTTGTCGTTGTAATGTTAATTTCCAATTTGTTGGTCTTTGTAAATATTGCAGTTTCCTCAACTAATCTTCATCGGCCCACCCTCGTGTAGCTCAGCAACACAATGTCAATCCCATATGTAAGATGAGATATAGTTAGTGGGCCTAATCTCTGGGCGTAGGAGTTTACTCGATTAAGCCGGTTAGACAGCCATGAAGAGGTTAAATAGGCGTGGAGCAAGCACGCACCCTTGCTTGGGGTCCTTGACTGTTGGTTTTCTTCTGGATAATCTTGTGCCGTCAGCCACCTTGGTTTGGATCCATGTGTCAGTGTATAATGTTTCTATTCCTGTCAAGGTTTTTACTTGGGTGCCACATGGTCTTAATTTTTGCCATAGGAGGGTTCGATCAACTCGATCGAAAGCTGCTTTAAGGTCGATGAAGCAGAATTGTAGTCTTTAGCCGTTTGCACTGCTCCACAATTGATGTTACTGTCAGCATATTAATGATGGTTCCATGCCCTTTCCAGAAACCGTCCGTTGAGGGGGAATCAGATTCTTCGTGTTTGACCATTCAATGAAGTCTTCCAGTACTAAAGATGCATCATATTTAGCTTCCGGAATCAATGAGTGCTATTAACCAATAGTTGGCTGGGTTTGTTCGATCACCTCCCTTAAAGATTGGTCTTACTATTGACCCCATCCAGCTATATGGAATCGTGCCCATAAATTCCACCTCATTGAACAGTGCCGTTATCGGGTTGGCCCAGTATTTTGGATCCATCTTGTATATTGCTTGCGGGATGCCGTTTGGGCCTGGCGCATCGTCACTTCTACCAGCCTTGATTACTTTTTCCACTCTTTGTGGAACTCGGTCATAAAAGAGTTAAGTTGTCACACTGGGACTATATATCCAAGTCATTGTGTTGTTCGATTTGATAGCTTAACGCGGTGAATGCTGCTCTTCATTTACAAAAATCTTTTGTCAGGTAGACTGCCCAGTCATTATTGGTATCGTTCGATGTAAATGTAAATGTATTTGAGCTTATATAGCGCACAGCTACCCGCAGTGGGTGCCCCGGCGCTTGCTTAGGGAACCCGTCCTGGTATTCCCCTGTGAGATAACCCCGGCAGGGTATCCACAAGGTGAAAGCCAGGCATCCCGCCGCGAGGGGCCGTTGTGGAGATTAAGCAAGCTATTGCCCAGAGTCACAGAGTGTGAACCCGTGAGTCGAGAAGGCACCGGAGCGAGAATTATCGAGTCCGTGGAATTTTTAGCCCAAGACCCGCCGAGGCGGGGAATTGAACCCTGGTCCAGGGCCGATCTCACCTTCCGGGTCTGCCGCCTCTAACCCCTGAGCCACACTTCATAACTCTTGCTAGCATACCCAAGCTATTTATTGTTGTCCAAAAGACTTTGGTGTTGGATTGTTTGCAGCTGTAAAGTAGTTCGGGCCAAAACTCTTCTGTCATTCTTTTCCTCTCCTGCCAGAGATTTTTTTTGTATTCCTTCTTTAGTAGTTTTTTTTTTCCATACGTCCGTTGGTGTTCCTGGTTTTCTGGCCTTCCTAATCTCCCTTCTCAATTCCTTCTTTAGTTCTCTGAGTTATTGAACTTACAGACGTTTTGTGCCCTCTTGATGTCATACTAAATGTTACAATTGTCAACCGGGTTATAAACTCGGTCCAGGCTTTTAATGCCGTTCTAGATGACACTGTGCTGGCCTCCATAATCGATTTTGTCTTTTCCACTAATTTTAGAAGTGAGTGACATGAATAGTTCAATAGTTTCAGGTTTGTTTCTTCGATTCCCCCACTAACAACAGGGGCCAATTGGTGTCTTTCTGGGTTTATGTAGATAGCTATTTCCTGAATTGAGTGGTCATTGTCCATTGAACATTTGATTGGAAATGTTCTGAATTGTTGTAGAAGCCGTAGAAAAGAATGGTGTAGTTGAATATTAATACTTATGCTGGTCCATAATATGTATGGTTTGTGGGATTGTCGTCCCATGTTCTACTGTTGCCCACTCTCATGCCGAAATGTTCAAGGGTGGTAACCAGTTCCTTGCTAACCTTGTTGGCTTTCTTCCGAGGATGGTTTGCTTGTGAATTTACCAACTAGATTTTGTTTTAGGCCATTAGCTTGTCCTCGTCATTTGGGGTGTATATTATATGTGTACTATTATTATAGCATTTATAGAGCACTACTGTTACCCATGGGTGTCCTGGCGCTATGTGAAATCTATTCAAAGGGTCCAGCCGGTGACATCTTAATTAGCAAACTATTCAGTAAACAACCAAGTTTTTAAAGCCTTTCGAAAGGCCATAAGTCTCGGTATACCTCTAAGCCTTAGGGGAAGCTTGTTTCACGCTTTGGCTGCATTTGCCACAAAGCTTTTTCCACCCCGAGTGGCCTTTTTAACAAATGGCACAAAAACCAGTTTAGCATCAGATGAACGTAGTCGTTCTTTTAAATAGGCCGACCCTGCTCCATAAAGTGCCTTATGGACCAGACAGATCGCCTTGAACATAGTACGCTTCCTGACTGGCAGCCAGTAAAGTCTTCAAATCTCTTTCGCTATTGGAGCATATTTAGGGATGCCCTCCAGCAGTCTAGCAGCTGCATTCTGTAAGAGTTGTAACTTCTGCAATGAACCTTCCTGAATATTGAATTAAAGACTATTGCAGTAATCCAGCCTTGACATAGTGGGAGCTGTGATCTCTGTTTTACGACATTCAACTGGTAACAGAGGCAACATTTTCTTGCAGGACCCAAGAGCGAAAGACCTGATCTTTGAAATTGAGTTTCTGATCAATCCACACACCAAGATTTTTAACCTTCCTATTGGGGGCAGGAAGAGGGCCCAGGGTATCTGGCCACCATTCTGGCATCCAGAAATTGGGATCATTCCCAAAACATACCACCCCCGTCTTACTGGAGTTTAATTTAAGGCAGTTTTGGGCCATCCATGACCCCACTGCATTCATACAATCTTTAAAATGGACTGCCGTACTTTTCAACTCAGCTGGTAAAAGAGACACCACGATTTGGGTATCATCTGTAGAACTGGTCAGACTAAACCCAAATGACTGAATAAGGGGAGCGAGAGAGGACACATAAATATTGAATAGTTTCGGACTCAGTGAGGACCCCTGCGGGACCCCACATGGTAATGAAAAAGGTTTAGATACAAATTCCCCCAACGCCACCTGCTGACTCCGGTTTGACAAAAATGATCTGAAGAGTCTCCAAGCCGAACCCTGTACTCCAAACTCCTACAGCCGGTCCATCAACAAAACGTGATGGACCATATCGAATGCTGCAGAGAGATCTAACAGGATCAAGGCAGCCTTACCACCAAGATCTAGAATAGTCCTTATCTCTTCTGTAGATTTCAGAAGAGCAACTTCAGTACTGTGGCCCCCTCGAAAGCCATACTGTGTTTGATCCAAGGCTTGAGTGGACTCCAAAAATTGGCTAAGCTGCATATTTAAATTTCTCTCAATAATTTTAGCTGGTACCGTAAGTCTTGATATAGGTCTATAAGTGTTAGGGTCTTTTGTATCAAGATTAGGTTTCTTCCGAAGGGGCAGAATAAACGTTTTTTTTCCAATCTAGCAGAAAATATCCCTCTGAATACATTAAGTTGAAAATGGTTGTCAAAACTCGAGATACTGGCTCTGCTGCTAGCTTTAATAAAGCGATTGGACAAGGGTCCGAGGGGATCCGGATTTCACCTGCCTGAGCAGTTTACCAGTTTCTGTAGCTGACGGTGGAGCAAATTTGTCCAATAACACCATCTTCTCTATCTGTCGATCGACAGTTTGGTCCGCCATGTTCTTAGCCATAGCATTGGAAAAAGTGGAGAAAATAGCATCCACTTTCTCATAAAAGAAACAAGCCAATTTTTCACATAAATCCTGACTAGGCATAGCTGTAATTGCCGCTGGATTGGCCAGGCTGGTAACTGTATTAAACAGTTCCCTAGCTGAGTTTTTTGCTCTATTAATCTTCATAGAGAAAAATAGAACTTTTGCCTGATGAACCTGCTGTTTATAAACGGCAAGAGCACATTGATACTCTTCCTTGTCAGAATCCTTATACTCTGTTCTCCTCCTTCTCTCCAGATGTTTACATGTCAGTTTTTGTTCCCTGAGAGCCTGTGAGTATCATGGAGCGGAAGGCACCCGTCTGGTGGGGTAGAAATCTTTTTGGAGCAAGCAAATTCCCTGCTGTTTCTAATCAGCTAGAGATGAATCATGTTGCCTCTTCCAAGTTAGAGGGGGTCGGATCTGCAGTCTTATTGAGGGTGTTGCACAGATCCTCAGCCACTACTTTATTCCACTCTCTTTTCACCAGCTTCTTTTCTACATCTGGCTTCTGCGAAAGACGCTCTGGAACAGAGAGATTAAATAACACTGCTTTGTGGTCTGACCACAGAAGTGCAGTAATCTTGGTGACTAATAACTGCAAATTATTAGAAAAAATGCCATCAAGAGTGTGTCCTGCCTGATGAGTGGCCTCCATCACCAGTTGCTCTAGGTTACTACATTTCATTAAATCTATCAGTTTAGCTGTGTCAGGATCTAAAAAAGTTTCCAGTCGCCTGTTATCATTATTTTCCAAGTTGGCGTTCATTTTTTGAATATAGCAGATTTGTCTTGGGTGTTTGGATGAGCATATATATTGAACAGGATTGTTGACCTTGTCCAGTATTCTCAGCCAACGTTTCATTTAATTATCTGTATATTTGGGGTTGTTTTGATAGTTGCTCTCATTCTGCCTTAAGGGTGTTTGATACATAAACCGATAGGCCCCAAATCTGTGCTTTTTTTGGCATCTAAATGATGCACCATGTAGGTAGGCAATTGGAGTGGACCCAATAACCAGGTCTCTTGTCGAGCTATGATGTCATATTTAGCCCAGGTGTCTGTCAGAGTGCTATCTGGGAGTTTAGATCTTGCGCCACTCAATGAAGTGTTTTCCCTGGTGTCATTTTCCATGTGTGCCATCTCTCTCAGGTCGTTCAGAAACAAAATCCATAGTTATTTAAAACTGTCAAGTTATTTAAAAATGTCAAGAAGATTTAATGTGGATATCCAAAGTCCATTTACATGTATCCTCTCAAAGACAACTATTTAAGTTTTCATGGCTTTAACATTAAACTCGCTAGTCTCACAATACTTACTTAACTCTGTAATGTTGTGTTTGTGTCTTTGTATATCACTTTCCTTAATTCCCGAGAGGGGTGATAGCACTATCCAATGATAAAACGAGACGGGAAACAACCTTTACAACACAACTTTTACAACGCACTACCATTACAATAAAACTTTCACAACGCAACATCCATTACATCGCATGCCATTACAACGCAGCTATTACAACGCATACCACTACAACACATACCACTACAACACATACCACTACAAAGCAGTCATTACAACGCATACCATTACCATCTAACACTTACCCTACTGTTGCACCCCCTGGAGTTAGAATAGTAATTTTTACCCCTACACTATCTAACACTTACCCTACTGTTGCACCCCTGGAGTTAGAATAGTAATTTTTACCCCTACACTATCCAACACTTACCCTACTGTTGCACCCCCTGGAGTTAGAATACTCATTTTTACCCCTACCCTATCCAACACTTACCCTACTGTTGCACCCCCTGGAGTTAAAATACTCATTTTTACCCCTTCACTATCCAACACTTACCCTACTGTTGCGCCCCTGGAGTTAGAATAGTAATTTTAACCCCTACACTATCCAACACTTACCCTACTGTTGCTCCCCCTGGAGTTAGAATAGTAATTTTTAACCCCTACACTATCCAACACTTACCCTACTGTTGCTCCCCCTGGAGTTAGAATAGTAATTTTAACCCCTACACTATCCAACACTTACCCTACTGTTGCTCCCCCTGGAGTTAGAATAGGCATTTTTACTCCTACACTATCCAATACTTACCATACATGCAATGTAATGGTATGCGTTGTAATGGTATGCGTTGTAAAGGTAGTATGCGTTTTAATGGAATGCGTTGTGAAGGTAGTTTTTAAAAATTTGTTGTAATGTCGTGCGTTGTAATGGAATGCATTGTAATGGATGTTGCGTTGTAAAGGTATGCGTTGTAAAAGTATGCATTGTAACGTCATACAACCAACGAGACACCAGAGCAGTAGCTCAAGGGGGCAAATGTGAAGGTGCATAAAAATAATTAAATCGTGGACATTTCAGCAGTGGCTGTATTGGGTCCAGCCAGAAGTGGGGGAAAAAACAAGCAAAGAATCAAGCCACAGATATCACATTGTGCAGTGTCCGTATTTAAGCATGAAAGCAATGAGGTTACCTAGACTGAAAGTATGAATACATCATGTGATTTATTATTGCATACTACTTTTGTTCTGCAATTTAACCTTCCAGTAGGCATCGAGGGGGTGTGACCTCCAACAGGACGCATCTCTAGCGAGCTCCATCTCCCCAGCGCTCAATCATCAGGAATCCTGTACCCATATGCGGTCTGCCTGCCGACATTGCGAATGCATCTCCCTGCAGTCTGGAGAAGCTGTGGTGATTCTGAGGCGTGATAATGCCCAAGGAGGTAATTAAGCACTTAGAGGAAGTTCCCGGCCTGACGGCAGCCATGCTGACTGCATCGCAATCTGTAGTTCATATCCTTGCTTTGAGAGGAGCACTGCCGACAGTCGCTGGTCTGGGCAGGCACATGGTCGATGCAAAGCAAAACTTCTACAAATTAGGTGGTAAATGAGTGGGCCTCGTGGCGGAGGGTGCAAACAAAAACATTGGAAGAACTGGAGGTATCGCTCAAGCCCCGGCGTGATACTGCTGGGTGTGCCAGAGAGGCGTGCGAGTGCTCGACCAACTTGCCCGCCTGCTCACAGTGTTTAGGGGCCTGGGAGGACCACTGCTTGAGGTACGCTGGATCGGCTGGCCCACGAGGGGAAGGGGGCCCCTTAGTGCTGGGTGGCATTGGCAGCCGACTTGAGCTAGGCCCATGTACCGAAATGGCTCATTTCTTACACTGTCCTATTTTTCACAATAACGTTTCTGCTGTGACCTTTTGCACATATTTGTGTGCACAACAATGTTGGATTACTTTATCTGAAACTACTTTGTTTACTCATCCAGCTTTGCTCTACATTATCATGATGCCTCAAACATCATGTACAAGGCCCTTCTACACACTATGTACAAATGCCGTTCTAGCTTCATCCACAGGGCAACAGGGCTATCTACATATCCATAACATTGCTAATCTATGTGCACATCGCAAGGCTGCTATCTATTATGAATAAAAAGCATCCAACAGATTTGCAGAGGAGGCACTTCAGCTGACACCAAGGGTCCATGCATGCTTGGACATCACAAAAATGATAGCAATCGTTACTAAGGGCATACAGGCTCATTTTCAATTACATTAAATAACTTTCGTTTCACCCTCAAAGTCATTCATGTATGTTACCTGAACACTTCTGAGGGTTAGCTTCTCTCTTTTTGGATTTTCAATAAATGCATCCGGATAGATGATGCTGCGTTGCTTTTTCTAATTCCATATTTTACCTAAAATTGTAGTTATATAGTTGGTGAAGAATTGGATTTATGTTGAGCAGGAGTTTATGGTGCAGTGCTGTGGGGAGCTATTGCGGGGGTGGAGGCTGGTTCGTGAGGCCCTATTATGGTTAAGCATTATTTGGTTGATGTTTTTATATATTTGCTTAAGTTTTAGCATTTCGCTATGCATTACAAATAGCGATAAACAATCAACACGACCTCCACCTTTCACAGGGGCTAGGACTTGGGCTTTCTTAGAATACTCGAAACTAGATGCCTCAGTCGGGACAGTTAATACAGCACCCCCTTACTGTGCTTTTATGGAATATAAATGGGCTTGGCAATAAAGTCAAGAGAGGTCTGGTTGCCCACTACATTAGACAGTTACAGCCGGACGTGGTTCTCCTACAGGAGACATACCTAAAAGGATCCCACTGTAGGTTTTCGGAAGTTGAGCCTACACCACATTGGCCCATCCTAGATATTCCAGCCGAGCCGTGGAGTGGCAATATTGATGAGGGAGAACCCTCCCTTTACCCTATTCGGGTCGACATTGGAGTGCAGGGTACCAGGGGAGGACTGCCATAACTATCTTAAATGTATATGCCCGCCCCGGCTACACACATACTCTTGCTATGGTCACAGATATAGACATTGTGGGGTCGGACTTTAATGATTGGATGGCCCCAACTTTGAATCTTTCCAGTATCCAAGAACAGATGCCCCATCCGTCAGGCCTAGCACACTTTGCCTCTAGCTTGGGCCTGCAGGATTTGTGGCGTCAGCAACATCCTACCCCTTGGGCACATTTTTATTTTACGGGTGCACATAAAGTGTACTCCAGATTGGATTATGTCTTTGTATCCAAGCGTCAGATAGGGGACGTATCCCAGGCTGAATATCTGGTGAGGGACCTCTCCGATCATTCACCTTTATTTATCTGTATGTGGAAGCTGAAAGAAAGGACAGGTACAGGGTGGAAGAAAACAAACATATCGTAGAATCATGGGTTGTGTTATGGGAGGCCTTCAAAGCAGTGCTTCGAGATAGGGCCCAAAATATTGTAGCTGAAAAAGGACACCAGGCAAGCCCAACTAGAGGCCCTGGAAGATAAGATTATACAGCTTGAACGGTCCCCCCAATTTGGCCACAGATCACTTAAGGATGAGGCAGAGCGGCAAACCAGACAGAATACATAGACCTGGTGCAAGAAAAGTCCAAACAACAAAAGATGGCATTCTTACACCGTTTATACGACACAGATGATAAGTCTAACAAGCTGCTCACTTGCCCTGGATGCTGAGAAAGAGATTGGTACGTACTGTTTTCAATCCGTCGGGCAAACTTCTTGAAACAGATACCTCAATAGTGGCTGAATTCACACTGTGCTATCCACAATTATATGTTGCCAGACCACTTCACGACCCCGAGGCAATTGCCTCCTATCAGACCCCAATAGCCATGCCAGCTCTGACCAGGGAATATCATGAGTACATCATGGCAGACCTCACGTTGGAAGAGGTGTAGGATGCCATAGCTAGATTATGGACGGCGAAAACGTGGGGTGCAAATGAGATACCTGCAGGGTTGTATAAACGAAATACGAACCTGCTAGGGCCTCATCTACTGAACCTGTTCAAGGAGGGGAAGGAAAAAGGGGAACTACCATTGAACCTTTGGAACAAAACAATAGCGGTCCTCCTCAAACAGGGCAAACCCAAAGACTGATGCAAATCGTACAACCCTTTATCCGTACTAAATGTAGAGCCCAAAATACTGGCCACAATTTTAGCAACATGCCTCCTCTGGATGATTACTCCTCTGATACATCGCCACCAATCGTAATTTATCCACAGCAGATTGACCACTACAACTTGTGTTTAACACATATATGGCTGACCACTGTACAGGCCTGCCTGTTGCCTCATGTATTTTTATTGATAGACATGGAAAACGTGTTTGACACAGTTCACTAGCCCTTACTGGAACAGACATTCTCAGAATTTTTCTTTGGTTAAAAATTCAGGGAATGGGTATCTCTGATTATAGAAGAATCCGATAGCCACGGTCTGGGTAAATGGGATAATTACACAGGAATTCCCCATAGAAATAGGGACCAGGCAGGAATGACCTTTCTCCCCATTGTTATTTGCTCTCACTTTGGAAAGGCAGGCCTGTATAATTAGACAACACCCAGACATACATGGCTTCCGCATATAGCCAGTAGATACAATGGATGAAAAATTCTCTCTATGCAGATGAGCTGCTCCTTAATTTGACAGAATCCAATGGCACCATCCTGGTCCTATTTGAGGCACTGGAGAAATATGGCCCCCACTCCGGATATAATATCAACTGGGCCAAATCAGTGTTGTGTGCCCCACAGAACCCAGTACCAGTATTGCCCATTGCCACTGGATCTCCGATTGTCGGGGGAAGGTTTCATATATTTAGGGATCTTTATGATTGCCCTTAAGGACTTTAAGCTAAACATAATGTTGGGAGAGTCATCACAGATTTTCTAACTGATATTGACAGGTGGAGGGGGCTCATACTTATTCGCTGCGCTGCATTATTTTAAATGATCATCTTACCTAAACGTCAATATGCACTTCTAAATACTCATGACCAAGTAGCTCCATCGATGCTCACTAAAGTTAATAGGGGCTGTGAACGCCATTGTGGGGTGGCAGCTACCCCCGCGTGTCACTTCGCACCCTGCAAAGGTCCCAGTATGGCAGAGGCTTGGTGCTCCCAGATATTGAGGGTTACTACTGGGAGTCTCATCTAATCGCCTTCAATGATTGTCTCTACTCCCCACAGGACCATGCGACATTTCATTTGGAACGGGCAGGGCTGGAGAAACGTACACTTCTCCACTATCTGTATGGGGGTAAGGGTGCCCACATTCTGGTGCTTGCAATGCAGGTGTCCCTACAGGCATAGTAAAAGGCCACCAGAACAATCAGTTGGGTGCGCAATATAACTTGAGTCACCTTCATAGAAGGGTAAATGGTTGGGGGAGATTTCTGGGCTATGTGGTTGTGGAACGTATGGCATTGCCAAAATAGGAGATGTGCGTAAGAATGGCACTCTCATGCAGTTCCCCTCAATGCAAATGGAATACCAGCTACAAGCTACTCAATTTTTTAGATGTGCACAACTAAAAATGCCTCCTGAGGGTGTAGAGGAGGAGGGACTTTGTGGCAGTCGGAGGAACTTTGTGGCAGTCAGAGGGACTGGATAAGGCGGATATCCCTGAATACGCCCCTCTTCAAGGGCGTATCCTAATGGAAGCACTAGAGATGGGCACCATATTACAGACAAACAGGACCATAAACAAGAATATGCAGACACACTGGTACATCTGCTGGAAAGATGAGTATTAGATCTGGGTATGCTAGAGGATTGGGAGGCAGCGTTGATGCATCCTGAGAAGTGGCCATTCAAGCACGTTTACTCTTTATCAGTTTAAAGTATTTCACAGGGCTTACTATGATCACCAAAAATCTATGTACAATAGGGAAGGCCCAACAATTCACATGCCTGTGATGCAAAGGTGAAGTTGGCTACTTTCTGCACACTATCTGGAGTTGTTCCCTCATCAAGATATATTGGAAAGAGATCATTTGTGAGCTTTCATATACACTGGAGGAACGGCTCCCAATAGACCACAAATACATTATATTAGGGATCCCCAGTGATGTAGATCTCTCCTGAGCTAAACTGCAATTTAGCTCATTGGCCCTGGTTGTGGCCAAAAGAGAGGTTGCAATGTACTGGGGTGTAATGTAGACCCCATCCCTGCAGGAATGGCATTGTGGGATGGATCTTTATATGGTGACGGAAAAGGTAAAGTATCATAGTAGGGGGTGCCCACGTACATTCCATAAGATATGGGATGTTGTAGAGCGTACCTATGGATTGAATGATGTAGGTGATAACGCTGCCCCCTCAACAGTTTTTGGAGGGGATGGGCCCACCCAGGAGACTGGGGTTTAGATGGGCTGGTACTTCACCATCGCATTTACAATATAATCCTGTGCTGGTATTGACTGTAATGGTGTTGATTAATCTTTTTACTTTTAATTTGATACACAATTGCTCTTATACATCAGTGATGCATCATAGCTGTAAAGGCTGTATGTTGCACCGACTTGTAGAATGTTTTCTATTTGTTGTTCTATCCATAAAACCAATAAAAATACATTTAATAAAAATATGAGCGAAGCTGACAAATAAGAAAGGGCAGAAGAGTGTAAAAGAGAATGAAGAACACAAGTGAAAGAAAACATACCTAAATATCGTCAAAGAAGACAGGGAGGTGTTGAGAGAACACGAAAGGATGACACATCCGAGCTCCAGGAAGATGACATAAAGGGAGGTGGATAATGTAGGAAACAGACTAGGTTGATCATAAAATATTGTTTGGAAATGTAGACCTGTAAAGCGAATAGTAGGGTTAGTTTATTAGAACAATCAATAAATGAGTATTGAGCTAGGTGCGAAGACTAATGTAACATCAAGTACAAATCGTATACAAAGAATTTCTCAAAAGACTGAGAACAGACCATACCCATATTAGAGCAAAACACATTTCAAGTCTTGGTCAGTTTGGAGGTGTCCATGAACTCCATTTTGTGCTCTTGAAGAAAAGCTTGCAAGTGGACAGGGTCTTTATAATTATAAGTCTTGTTGTTATAGGTGACTTTGAACAGGCATGGATGGAACAGACCCAAATGGGCACCAGGGGAGAGAAGCGCAGGTCTCAATGAATGTAAATCTTTGCGTCGGTCTGCTGTAATCTCGGAAGAAATGCAAGTTATTACTGGACCATAACACCTGTTTCCTGGATCGAGTAGCTGACAATACTTTAAGCAGATCTGTGTATTCAACAAAATATAGAATAACACCTCCAGGCTTTTTGGAAGTAGATGCTGCATTAGATAATTATTCCAAGTCTGTGGGCATGTTGAAGGATTGAAGGAGACGTCTCTGGCATCTGAAGTAATTTAGGAAGAAAGGTTTGAAAAAATGTGACAGGGTCAGGACCCTCCGTCAAGCCATAAATGCATAAATTATTCCAGCGAATCCTGTTTTCTAAATCTTCAACCTGTTACTGAAGCAAGGAGATGGAAGCTGTGGGACTGCAAGAACTGAGTTGGTGAGGTCTGAAATGCACTTTTCTGCTGATATCATCCTCTCTTCTAATCTAGACCACTTGTCATCTACATTTTGGAGTTTTGTATTGATCTTCTCGATGCATGGGGTAGTGCCCTAAACTCTTCCAAGAAAAGATCTATAGAGACTCAAGAAGAAGGTTCAGAGTCAATGGAGCGTCTTTTTCAATCGTTTAGTTGAAGCTTTTCCTGCTGCATGCAATGGAAAAATGCCTCCTAAGGCTGTAGAGGAGGGGGGACTTTGAGATGTCAAGGCATTTGCGTTCTCCATCACAATTTCCACTGACCAATAGGATTATGAAGCAGCAGATGGTCTAGAGAAGCCTAATGCTTCTTTAGAGGGATGTCGAACTTTTCTCAGCCTGTTCATGGAGAAATGCGCAATACCTTAGTGAAGCGCCAGTGAATGAAAGAACGGTAGCATCTGCAATGACTAATATAGATCTCTATTATGGTCACAGAACAATACCAACTGATCGCCAACGGGCTTCACATTACAGGTTCAATTATGAGCTGAATGACCAGTTTAAAATTTTGTTGTAAACTGTGACTCTTCCCTGATAATGTGGAGAGAGAAAACCAAAGAGGAGGCAAAAATGAGAAGCGCAGTACGGTGTCAGAATGAAAACTCCACAATGGTTACACTAAAAGGTCAGAGGTATTTGCCTAGAAGTAATCCTTTACAGCATTTGAAATCAGTAGAATTACAGCTACCTGGATTAAAAGTACATAAATCACCAAAATGATGTGCAAAGAGGTGATGTGGAATACTTAAAAAACTTGAAAGAGGGCTCGATATGTCAGACGTTTAATGCAGGAACCAGCCTTTCACCAATGTACCATTGCCGCCGCCTCCTCCGAGGGATGTGCGCTGCTGGCAGGAAAAACATCTTGTCTTGAAGAAATAGAATAACACAACCTAGAGAAGTCATGAAACCTATCCCAGGAATGCTATAATTTCTTACATTGTCTACGGATCAGTTAACAGGAGGCGTTGTGAAGGAGAATCGCCTCTGTTTGATAAATATCTCCCATCGCTGTGCGGAATGCTAGCAGGGTGCCGCCATCTTCGTTGGGTGCAAGCCATGCCCCCCATGACCTTCATTTTCAAAAGTTGTAAATGGTATATGTTACACTTTCATATCATTCAGAAGAAATCACAAAGATCTCATCTGTGAGACATAGATCCATTGTTTAGTGATTAGCACTAAAGTGGCCTGTAAAACTGTGTCGAAATGTCTGATATGTACTGCTTTATCACCCGTGTTGCCTTTTTTATTGAATAATATACACAAGTTATTCTTCTGTCCATTATTATACTGATTTCCCATTGGATTAAACTGAAGTGTAAAAATGCAATTTGAACTTAACTCGCAATCGGCGCAATTATAAACATGAGCATGAAATAGTGTGTTCCTCTTTTTCCACTATGGTCAACTTCTAAATGAAATGTTTGTTGTCACCAAGCTATCACAGCATGCAAGCCTACGTTGTCAAAGGTAAGTTGGTGAAAGGTCAAATTCTGGATTTTGCTTACATACTATTTTGGTGCATACATGCTAATTTTACCGAGCTACAGTGTGGAAGGTGCAATACCTGTGTGGCTTCTTCCTCTCTAGACATACCTGCTTCAGCTTCAGCTAGGCTTGGCACAGTTCACCCCAATTCACAGTATGGAGTCCGGTAAATAGAGGGACCCTCTGGTGATGAGAGTCAAAAGGAAAACCACTCTTGCCCTCGAGGCAGCACGCACCGAGCCGACCTCAATCAGAAACCTGGTGTCCCACGTTTGGTCCCAACTTCAGATGCAGTTAACTCTACAGCCCCATTACCAACGGAACTGTCCTAATGTGATGCAAAGGGTCACCTTCCGTTTACGAGGATATATCAACAACAAGCATTGGCATCGACAATAGGTCTCGCGTTTGGGACCTTATACGTTTTTATCCAGAGATATTGGCAATGGTTTGTACTGGAATAACTGACAATGTTTCATTTTTGTACATTTTATAGCAAGATGTTTTTCGGTGGACTGGGCATGAGCAGAAGCAGTGTTCCTCATTAGCTTCAGAGTGGGAGCAGTAGCCTCAGTAAAAACATATATATACAAATTATTTAATTGACCAGCTCTGACGCCAATCTCACCAACTCTGAACACCTTCACTTCCAGATCCACATCGACCCCAAGACCACACTCAGAGGCACCCTCCTCTACAGACCACCAGGACCCCGCGCAAAATTCAGTGAAGACATCACGGACTTCATCACTCCTCACGCGCTCCCCTCCAAAGACTACATCCTTCTGGGAGACCTCAATTTTCACCTTGAAAAGATCAACGACCGCAACACCACCACCCTCTCGGACAATCTCGCCAACCTCGGACTTAAACAACTGGTCACATCCCCCACCCACATCGCAGGTCACACACTCGACCCCATCTTCACCTCCAGCAATCATGTCTCCTTCAGCCACACTACGGAGCTCCTCTGGACTGACCACAGCTGCGTTCACTTCACCTACAACAAACCAAAACCCACCAACCACCTCCAACCAACTCTGCAAAGAAACTGGAACAAAATCACCACGGACCAGATCTCCGCATCGCTCCTTCTAAACACCCCAGCCCACTCTTCTAACGCAAACGAAGCCGCCGCCAACCTCACCCTATGGTTATCCAACACCGCAGACACCTTAGCACCACTGAAGAAACGTCAAAACAAACCTGCCAGCAAAAAGGCCTCATGGTTTAACGATGATCTTAAGAAGTCCAAGAAACTCTGCCGCTCCCTCGAAAAGGCCTGGAAAAAAGACCCAACCACTAGCACCAAGGACGCCTTCAAAAACGCCACCCGCACTCACCACCAGCTAATCCGAAAAGCCAAGAAAACAGCATTCAAGGATCGACTTGACAACAACGCCCACAACAGCAAGGAACTTTTCAACATCGTCAAGGAATTTTCCAATCCCTCGGCCAACTCCAACGACATCACCCCCTCTCAAGCCCTCTGCGACTCCCTAGCCTCATTCTTCCACAACAAGATTGCAGACATCCACAACAGCTTCGACAACCAACCCGGAAACCAACCCACCCTACCTTTTGCTGAACATTCTCCCCCCGTGAACACCCTTAACGACTGGAACCCAATCTCCACTGAGGACACAATCCGCCTGATGAATTCCATCCACTCAGGATCCCCCACAGACCCATGTCCTCACCACATCTTCAACAAAGCAGACTCCGTCATAGCACCGCACCTCCGAGACGTCATCAACAGCTCCCTCAACTCCGCCACCTTCCCGGAAGACTGGAAACACGCTGAACTCACCGCCCTTCTGAAGAAACCCACAGCGGACCCCACCGAACTCAAAAATTACCGCCCCATCTCGCTCCTTCCATTCCCGGCCAAAGTCATCGAGAAAGCTGTCAACAACCAACTCGCCGCCTTCCTCGAAGCCAACAAATCCCTCGACTCCTCACAATCTGGCTTCCGAGCAAAACACAGCACTGAGACCGCCCTCATCGCAGCAACAGACGACATTCGAACTCTACTGGACAATGGAGACACAGTCGCCCTCATCCTCCTCGACCTCTCTGCAGCATTTGACACAGTCTGCCACAGCACCCTTTTACAACGCCTCAATAACATCGGAATCCAAGGAAAAGCACTTGAATGGATCATTGTACTATACCTTCCCAACATAAGAAAAGATTCTTTTCGCCTAAAGGGAGCTACAATATTAATTTACCCTTGTCCTGATGATGGTCTTAACGAGTCACCCATAAAGACCGAAACGTCGACTCCCAACCTTATCCAAAGAAAAATTATCTACATCTGTTTGGATAGGTGTTCTACAGGCATTACAGTGATTTTGATTTATCTCTGATTTCCTTCCTGTATTCCTGTTGCACATATTTTTTCGGTATTGTACTTTCCCTTGATGACTAAATTTTGATAAAATCTATTTTTGCTTATACACATGCTTAATAGTCTTTGTTTGAAACTGTATCACTTTATTTGTCTTGTTTTGTCTTGTTTAGTTAGTCCTGGCTTTACACTTGCTCACTCAATTGTCAACGAATTAACTTCATTCAGGTCAATTAAGTTACCTACTCACTAGCTACAAATCACCAATTCACGTTCATTAACAAACTCCTTTGGAGGCAACTTTACCCATTCAGACTCACCGGAAGAACTCAGAAAGTCCGCCTCCCACCATTCAAGTCCGAGGCCACTGAAGTCATCTGTGGCGTACCACAAGGATCCTCACTCAGCCCCACCCTCTTCAACGTATACATGAGCCCCCTCGCGACCATCGCCCGCCAACACAACCTCAACATCATCTCTTACGCGGATGACACTCAACTAATCCTTTCTCTCCTTAATCCTTTCTCTCACCAATGACCCCAGCACCGCCAAAACTAACCTACACGAAGGAATGAAAGAAGTTGCCGAATGGATGAAACAAAGCCGTCTGAAACTGAACTCAGACAAAACAGAAGTCCTCATCTTAGGTACATCCCCCTCTGCATGGGACGAATCTTGGTGGCCGGAAGCCCTCGGAAAGGCACCCATCCCGACAGACAACGCACGGAACTCAGGCATCATACTGGACTCTTCACTCTCAATGAATAGACAAGTCAGCGCCGTATCCTCTTCCTGCTTCAACATTCTTCGCATGCTCAGAAAAACATTTCGCTGGATCCCCACCGAAACAAGGAAAACAGTCACCCATGCTCTGGTCACGAGCCGACTGGACTACAGAAACACCCTCTACGCAGGCATTACCGCTAAACTCCAGAAGAAACTCCAACGAATCCAAAACGCCTCAGCCAGGATCATATTAGACATCCCACGCAACGAACACATCTCCGGTCACCTTAAAGACCTCCACTGGCTACCCGTCAATAAGAGGATCACTTTCCGACTGCTAACCCACGCACACAAATCACTCTACGACATCGGACCAGAATGCCTCAACTCACGACTGTCCTTCTACACCCCCTCCCGCCAACTACGTTCTTCCAGCCAAGCCCTCGCCACTGTACCTCGCATCAACAAGACCACCATGGGCGGCAGATCCTTCTCATACCTGGCTGCTAAAACATGGAACTCACTCCCCGCTTACCTTCGCCTTACCCAGAAAGCTTCTTAAAACGTGGATATTTGACAAGTAATCTTCCTCCCCTCTCTAAGCGCCTTGGGACCCTCTGGGTATGTAGTGCGCTATATAAATTCTCTGACTTGACTTGACTAAACAGGGCACACATGCTATGAATGTAAACCAGTAAGGCACGTGAAATGAAATCCATTAACTTCACGTGCTGGAACTAGGGTTCGTAACACCCTATGAACTTTTCTGGAAAATGTACCGTTTGGGATTGTGAATGTCCTGCGCCAGACCAAGAAATACTACAGGCTGTGTACCAAGTCGGGATATTTAAAAAAAGCCTTCCTCCGGAACTCAGAGCACCATTCGTTTCTTAAGCTTTATTCGATTTTTAAATATAAAATCATAAAAGCACATAGCAAAATATACACCATTACATTTCTATTTCATATTACAGTAGGTAACATTATAGCATGAAATCTTTAAGAGAGGTCAGGTACCAAATCAATAGTATATCAAATCAGAGTCTGGATATTAATACCCCTCACCCCGGTGCCGTTTCAGCCCAACCAAAAGTTACTCTCTTCATTGATCTTATATGAGGGTGGAGTGATTCTCTGGGATAAAAATCAGATAGTCCCCAGGTGTGTATAGGTCCATCTCCTATCTGTGATTTCCAAGTCTGGAGATATGGGACAACATTGCTATTTATAAACTTTATCAACACCAGATCGCCAGATCTCTCTTTTCGAAGTGGACCCAGCCATCCCACCCTTCTAACGCATTGTATTCTACCATCAATGTCAGAGGGCAGGGGTCTATTCTTTGTTAGCCAAAACAGTGCCTTATTTCTTAGCTCCTGTTGATTTTCAGTTTTTCCATTTGTGAGCTCAGGCACGCCGGAAAGGACACACACAAACAGGGCGGCCTCCGGTGGTATATGGATGTGATTTGATTTACGTGGCATGTTCCCTGTATTGGGACGTGGCCCTTTGGATGGTATAATTACTTTGTTCAGCCTCGTTTCAAGGGAGCTACTGTGTGCTGTTATTAGTTTGGCGGGAACTTTCTCGATGGATGGTGTTAACATACCTGGGACTACCTGTCGGGGTTGATTAATATTATTTTGGGGAGCTGTTGAAGGCACTACCGTGTCACATAAGGACTGTAAGTGATTGGGGCCTGCCATGCTTTTTAGGAGTAGCGAGTTTGACTTGGTTATTTCCTCCATTGCCGCAATCCTATCTCCAAGATTATTCATTCTGTCTATCAGAGGCTGTATCACAGAGTTAATCATAGATTGTAGCTGGTCCAACAGAGTTGGTGAAGTAGGGGGGGCAGACAGTTTTTTCTGCTTTGCTTGGCTGCCTGTGTGTTTATCCACTGGTCGTTGTCTTTTACCAAAACAGTCCGGGAGAGTCCTTTTAGGGTTTGTGTTACCTGATTCAGGTGGACAGAGGGAAGTGCCCAGGAGATTTCCATAAGGTAAGGATAATGTATTGGAGTGGGGGCTTGGGATAACTGTAGGGCAAAAGGATGCATTCATGTGCTCTGATGTCGATGTAACAGCAGCATACCTGGTTTTACATACGCTGTTAAGTTCCTCCAGAAATGATAGATTTTGTGATGCGGCGACTGACTGTGGGGGGGTGAAATCACTATTGGAGCGGACAATAGACAATCGTTCTCGGACTGTTCTTGCAGGTTGTTGGACAATAGGTGGTGGTGTCTTGATTAAATAGTGGACCATCGTCCCCTTAGCCATGTCCCTAGTCAAAGTAGAAGTTTTTCGGGCCCCCTTAAAAGACATAATGTAAGTAGCAACAGGCACCTACAGGGACTGGAAATGTCTTGACAAAAGTACTTTTACCTCTTTTAATTGCACGGCCAGGGGGGGTGGCCCGTCCCGGCCTATGATTGCCTATTATGGCCTTAGATGGTCCCGCCCTTGTCCCGGGCTTCTCCCGGCGCCCTCCCGCGCGCTCCCGCGCAGTGGGGTCTACGCCTTCTTGAAATAGCTCACTGATAGGTAGTCTAGCGGGTGGGCGGGGCCGGCAGGGAGAGCAGCCCAGCTGGTCCCAAGGGCGCGCAGGGACTCCTGGTCCTTGGAGTCCCTGCAAATGCTCGCAGCCCTGCCGGTAACTAACAGAGCACCCCTGGTGTTCTCTCCAGCTGACGCCTGTGTCAGGGGGCGATGCGGGACCCGCGCAGCGGGTCCTTCGAGGTCCAAAAATGCCGAGTCTGGCAGGAGAAAGAAGGAAGGCTCCCAGAGGCGCTGCAACCCCAGGCAGCGCGATGTCAGGGGGAAAGCACTCAATCCCAGGTGCAGGCAGTTTTTAATTCGTGAGCGAGCAGGCGGGGCCGGCAGGGAGAGCAGCCCAGCTGGTCCCAAGGGCGCGCAGGGACTCCTGGTCCTTGGAGTCCCTGCAAATGCTCGCAGCCCTGCCGGTGCACCCCTGGTGTTCTCTCCAGCTGACGCCTGTGTCAGGGGGCGATGCGGGACCCGCGCAGCGGGTCCTGCGAGGTCCAAAAATGCAGAGTCTGGCAGGAGGAAGAAGGAAGGCTCCCAGAGGCGCTGCAACCCCAGGCAGCGCGATTTCAGGGGGAGAGCACCATATGCAGAAATGCAACTGCAGCTTCTATTAAATTTTGGTTGTGTAAGCCATATGGGAAAACAGCCAACTACTAACACTGAACAATTAAGGGGGCATGGTATTTCTCGGAGTAGGACAGGCCTTATAGGACTTCAAAAGTGAAAACCAGAGGCCAGGTACCCTGCCAACACTAGGCCTGACAAGAAGCAACAGCAGGCCATCCGCCTCTTGAGTTCTGGGTACGAGAGACACAAATGCAGACAAGAGCTTAAGATAGCTTAAGAGTAATTTAGTGTGGTATGTTAGTCAAAAAATAATATTCTGAGTTTTATTGGTTTATTATAGCCAGTGCAGCCTGCATAAAAGCAAATATTTCTAAGGAACTAATTAGGAATCGAGGCAGCATTGACACGGTACAACACAAGATAATCACTGCCAACTGAATTATATTATGGACACATAGGAAAGACAATTTTCTAATACACTTTCAGCGCAGTTATTTATGCTGTTAAAACATTTTCGATGCCAGCCACTGGGGTTCGATGAACAATATATTTCCCACAGAAAGGAAAGGCAGGCAAAGGAAATTGAAGGGGAGGAACAGGACACAGGGATGGAATTGAGGCAAAGAACATTAGGAGGTACAGGAACCGTTCACAAAAAGAAAGCCGCCACAGAGGGGGAAGCAGTAGGAGGGGGGAGTGCAAGCATAAGTGGAGCGAGTGTGTGATGAGGCTAGGAAACAGACAGAACAATGGAAGACAGCTGGGATGGAGCGCATAAAATAAACATGAACACATATCCTAACACATGGGGACACCTCAGGGGTAAAATAAGAACTACACTGCCCAGGGCCCAGTCTATTCCCCACAAAATGCATTACAAATTAAAAAATGCAAAACTACTTCAGACACAAGATAAGGGACCCACTACCAAGAATGGAGCAGAAACACCCACAGAGAAGGCCGTCCGGAGCTTGTCCACACACCCGCGAGCTGCTCAGCATCTCGCAATGCAAAAGCCATTGAAATGGATCCAAACCCCGTGGAACACCACACTGGACAACACATCCTCTGTGGTGAACTGTCCTGCGTGCATGCCACCTGTAAAGAAGACGAGACATGCAGAGCAACCCAGCTCCGGCTAAGAGAGCAGCATGTTCAGGCCATTTCACCTCGAGGCAGCCACGCCCCTCCCCTGCAGCACCAGCAAGGAAAGAAGACAACGATGAAAAGCGCAGCACCCCAGAAGGGGGTGCCGTGCTGTCAAAACAAAGGCTGCGCTGTGCCCAAAAGCATACATAAAAACACGTTCGGTAAAATTCATACAGCAACACACGCCTTTTTCCTTTACCCTTCCAAAAGCAATTAGCAATTTTAACAACTAATGCGCGAGAAGGAAATGGAGCCTGATGTTACAGTGGAAAACGAGGGAGGTGGGCAACAGATAATGGGAGGGGGTGGGAGTGATACATTTACAATGCAGTAGAAGTTAGGACTTTAGCGTGAGGGAAGTGATGGCCTGATTAGTTTGCAAGTAATGGGCGAGCAGGAAATGGAGCATGCGCAGTACATCAAGGTCCAGCCGTGCATTAAATAGACAAGCGCGAGGCACGCAGCAGCAGGGGGAGGGGAGAGGGCCTGCACCAATTCCATTGAGTGAGCAAGCAGCAAGGTGCGATAATTGATGACATATGGCGCCAGTTGCTCACTCCTGCAAGTGAATCGCCAGACGTGCACACGTTGCCAGTGGAAGCAATGCAATGCGTACACGTTTTTGACGGGAAAGCTGTGCCAATTACTAAAAGTCTCTTTCCTAGGCAGCACATGCGCGCTGCATAGACGAGACATAAAAAAGCATCAACCTAAAATCCACATTAAATTCTTCTACCTCGAGGATCAAGCAGTGGAAATGTTTCCTTCTAATTCAAATATCCCTCGATTATCATCCCTTTTGGAGCCGACTGTCATTAATCAAGTTGCTTAATAAGGTCTTTCACAAGGCACTCCAGACGGATGTATGTCAGTACAACGCGATCATTTTGATTGCGGTACTTGACTACGCAGTTTCGACAACCCAAGTCGTTACAACGACTTGTGTTGGAGGGCGCTGTATTGTGGAATAATTTAATTTTCTATTCCAACTCCAGCCCACGTAACAGTAGGGAAGGTGTTTGAATAGAAAATTAAACTATTCCTTAAGCAAGAGCGCCATCCAGCGCAAGTCGTAGTAATGCCTTGCGTTGTAATGGCTGCGTTTTAAAGGACACGCGGTGTAAACACCGCGTTGTAAAGTATGTCCACGCCCACAATTCCCCCACCACTGGCCCATGGGTCAACCTCTTGCTACGAAACAGGCTCCCAGCTTAATAACAGCATCAAAGCAATAGGCAAGCGACCTTATGCTGAGAAACACATCACTGTGATGCACACTAACTTCGCTTATCCAGGCAGGCCCATCAATCTGGAAACTCAGGTATCGAAACCTCTACAAAACATGTCTTCACTCACCTGAACTGAATGGGAAGCCATGATAGCTATATACGGTGACGATCAGATGAACTACTCAAACTCCGCCCTAGCAGAGCCTCACAAACCCAATCACCTCGGCTTGACCGCAAAGCAAATCAACTCAGCAGACTTGTGGGCAACCTAGCTAAGAACATTGCAATTAACAATAGACCCCCTCAACTACCGGTCCATAAGCATGGATCCTCAGATCAAGGTATTGAAAACCAACTACCTCAGGGATTGATACAAAGATTGACAGTCCCGATAGCCTCATAATCAAAGCTGGAAAAGCAGCTGAAGTTATGGAGCCGACGCCCTCCACGTGCCCCCCAATCCTAGACATTTGGAGGCACTCCTTGCAACCCAGGGTGGCTTCCTCTGCGACCTCAAACAAGCACTTGGCACTGGATGACAAAAAGGGTATGTCCAGCATCTGCCAGGAGCAAGCGCCTCAGGCTTCTTCAACGCCGAAAGAAACAACACCTCCTGCCGCGACAACCGTGGAAGCTCCACCACATCCCCTGCCAACAGATGGGCCCATCCGTGGACCCAAATACAACTCCCTTGGCACGAGCCAACAGTCACAGTCTGCCTCGGACAAATGTCAGGAGCCCCACGGAGCAAGAGTCGACACAAAGCACGAAAATACATGGAGAAAGCTGGCGGGAGGAAGAGCATCTACCCCTGCTTCAGCAATCCTAGCAGCAACGCAAACTCACACAACAGAAGTATAGCACAGGAACAAGATCAAAAACAAGCTGCGCCGACCACATGGCTCCTCAAGTAGCTAATTTAGACTCTGCAACTTCTCACAAAATCACTATACGGGGGAGGGAATGGGAGACCGCAGTGAGCGTTGAAAGGTGGCTGACCAAGCAGACAGTGAACACCTCAGATGGGTGCACAAGTAAAGACAGGGATGAAAGGCTGCCCATGCCGGCCACCAAGCTGACAGCAACTCCTTATCCAATGGGTACCCCTACAACAGGCCATGTCATGAACAAGGAAGCACCCCTCTAGCACTGACTTTGGCTATGACAGGGCAACAATATTGCGCACCATCAAACTTACGCTTATAGAACCTGTTCAACTCAGGACACCATCAAACTAGACTCTATAGCTATCATAGCCAGTTTCACAAATCCATCAGCAATTATGGCCCTGCCTCCCGGGATTGAGGTTCAGCAGCCCCACACCACGGTAGAAAACATCACTGACTCTAGGATCAACTCTCCCGGTGCAACAAGCAGCCACGTCACCTAAATGTAGCCGGACTATCAATCAAAAGGGCATTTTTCACTCTCATCCATGGCAACGCCCTTCATTTATTTTGCCAAATCCCAGAAGCAGTGAATCCAACCATGGATGATGGTGTCTCGGTTGAATTCCTGTCTCCTTCACCAGGACAAACTAATAAGACCACCAAGGTGACCTGGTCAGCCTCTGCTGCTGTCGATCTGGTACTAGGGGTCACTGTGACCATGAAAAACTGGAGATACGGGTGTCTTCTAATGTAGATCCTGCATACCCCATGTTTTACTAACGCACAAGAAGAACCAGGAGGCCAGCACCCCAGATAACAGCCCTAGCGACCTTAAGGAGGGTCCTGAGCAAGTCTCCAAAGACCCCATCCCTCGCACTCCCCCATTCAGCAGCCTTGAAACGGGCTCCCTCTGTGTGGGATCCGAGAACTATCTTGCCGGGATATCAATCGCATGGGCTGCTACCGTAAGTGATGAGATATTGCTGCATGTTGGTTATTTGGTGGCAAAGAGAGACATTTCTGAGCGCTGTTGCCAACCACCAGTGGTGGTCCACCACCGACAAAGGCAGAATGGATACGGGGAACGGATCACTGCGCCTCGGCAGAGGAAGTGGCTACAAAAACAGGGGGTGCCGGAGTAAAATGTGTGGACCCATTTTCAAGAAGTATACCCAGGGTGATGGCTGCTGCATTGTAATGAGATACGCAAGAGTAAGTTATGTATCAGTTTGATGTGAATTGCCTTTACCTGCTTTGTGATGTTGGCCACACACGTTTGGTTTCTCATATGCGGTTTTCAGGTCATAAAACAAGAAGCTTTAAAAAGAAGAGATCCGCCATTTACCGATGGAGGGATGGGTCCCATTGGAGGGCGGTGCTGTCCATGGCTGGAATGTACGTGCCTATGGCTGGGGCTGCAGATGGGGACTGAAGGGCACAAAGAAATGATCAGACTCACATGAATGAGTCCATCTGATCAGAAGTAACAGACAGACAATGTCTCATAACAACTCAAGCATATTCAATTGATGTCACTAGCCTCCTTGAAAAGGCACCCACACTGCAGGCAGCCGGTCCCAGAGCAGTAAAGCATTTACAGACAGCCCACTATGAGAATATTGTACCTGAGCGCATCTTTAATCTATGATATGGGCCCTACTAGACACTAAAGACGGGCACAACTCTACGAGGGGGCCTCACATGCACATCCTGTGTGCCCCCCTAACAAAGAACCCGAGGCAAGTGCTGTATAACACTAAATTCATATCACACAGCCGTATCACGTTCCATTCCACGCGTATTGCAATTGGACAGTATGAGAGAAGCTGATAATATCAAGGCCGACAAGACCAACTGTGGTACCTGGTCTCCAGTGCAATGCATCTTTCCTGCTTCCTTTCCCTTGCTGCTCAGCCAGTAAGGGTGTGCTGTGGAATGTTGGAGTGCATGGTGAGCAGTGGCGTAATGAACCTTGAGGGGGCCCCCCTGCAGGGTAAGTGAAGGGGCCCCCTCCGGATTCAATCTAGAGCTCCCCAGCAGAAGTGCAGTGCTGACAGGGCCCCCTGGGGGGGTGAGGGCCCCCCCGCACTGAGGGGGCTGCAGGGGCCTGTGTTATGCCCCTGATGGTGAGGTAATAGAATGTTGCAATGCCTGGTTGTGGAGTGCCAGTTGAGAGTATACGCTCAGCAGCAAGGGAGCTGGCGGTGTTCGCTTTATGGTCTGCATCTATCTTCAATACCATCTATGAACTACATCAATAAACCATCTTCATTCTTCTACACCTCGGCTACTGGACTCATTTACCTTCATTCCACCAACTCTGAGATGTCACTTTTACATTTCCTTTGCTTTTTCAGGTGGTGGTGTCTGAGTTACAGTACAATAGGTCTGACTTTTGGACGGTGTGCGCATGCCCAATCAGCATGTCATACAAATTTGAGGTGGGCGCAACTCATGTAACTCCGTGTAGCATAATCATGCCAATTACCTATGAATTCCGTGGGATTATACTTGAATTATGCCGGAGTATATCTGCATTTAGTGATATTTTTATTTCACAAAAATACTCACTTGCATAAAAAATGGAGGCGAGGATGCATTGTGTGCTAAGAAAAAGCACTAAAGGCCGCAGCGCATGAATAGAGAGCACGGATCGCTAACTGTGCTCGTGCAGTAGAATTTCCCCCAACTTGCTACCATCATTTAGCGCCATTTCCTTAGTGCAAAATGCACCCTCATGTCCAAAATGGACGCGAGGGTGCATTGTGCGCTAAGAAACAGAGCAGCATGTTTTATCCTCAAATCCAAACCTGAAATGCATGTGCTTAGCAAGGACATACCTGATGGCTCAGACAAGTCGTCTAGCTCGGATGTAAAACGAATGGTCGAAAGACAACTGTGCCTTCCTATCTGAAGGATTATGTTAATTGGCGCTTTTCTTAGATTTATGAAGCATTTATGCTAATCTTTTTTATTCATTTCTGTATTACCTATACATTTTATTATTGGAAGGGAGATGTGTGGTGTCTTCCATCATTCGATCTATGTTGCAAGTTCTATAGAACATGCACATTTGAATGTACTTGCTTGCTCATCTGCCAGTTGCTGATGGATGAGGTGTTCTCATTAAAGCTCTATCACAAACTACTTCGTGTGTCCTGAAATATATTTCGAAGATTTTTACTCTCTATCCAAGATGATTCTGCAAAGAAGAGAGCTTTATTTCAGCCCTCAGTCCCGAATGCTGTTAATATGGTCTTCATAAACTAAATTGAAAGCAAAGCTCCGAGTCAGTGCGCGGCTGTCTGTACAAAGGTCCATGTGTACACCCTGGAGTGTCACAAGGGAGAGCGCAGCGCGGCTGACGCTGCTGGCGTCCTCACCTGACAGGCACCTGGGTTTACAAATGCTTTGCGTTTGTGGCAGACGCAGGTTTATTGTTTACCCTGAAGTGAGACCCGTTATCACCTGCCTGGCAATGGCGCGTCTTGTTTACTCCTCGCTGGCCCCAGCTCAAGCCGTGCAGCCAATGGGCGCCGTCAGAGACTCTTATGTAGGGCTGCCTGGCCTGGAGCAGGGAGCACCGCAGACGACAAGCACAGGTGAGTGCAACAGCTATGCTTCTGCAGCCTGAGATTATGATTGTTCAAAGCCACTCTGGGTGGAACGGACCGTCTTCCGGGTCATGACAGAGGAAGGGGCGCAGGCAGAGATCAGTGGATGTTCTGTCCTAAGTCCGAGCAGCTTTCGGTCTGTCCACCCTGCCGTTTCACAGCCCCATGTGAGGTGTGTGTGTGGGGGTGGGGGGGGGGGGGGGGGGGCTGATGCTTTTCTGCTGCTGCACTCCCCACGTGCGCCGTCTGCAGAGACCTCTGACCAGAAGCTTGTTTTCCTCAGGCCCTCGTGGCCACAGATGCCGAGCCCAGCCCTGCTGAGAGCTCGGAGGCGCCCCCTGCCGTTCACTGCTTGGGGGCCAGGGATGGGGAAGGGGCATCCAGGGAAGTAGCTCCCTGAAGGTATTGGACATTTCTCTTCTGTTCTTTAGAAACACTGTGAGGTTTGTTTCTGTAAATCAAAAGTGAATGCAAGGTGGGCCGCAAAAGGGCAGGCACCCAGCACTTCATCGGGGATGAAAGTGCACACACCACACTTCCATCACAGAGATCACGCCAGAGAGCTGCGCTTGCCTCAGTAGGGAGAGGGTTCCTTGGCGAGTACTCATCTGTGAGTGGATGGAGGTGAGGGCTCCCCCTATGGCATGCTGCAGCACCACGGCAGACACACAGCACTTCAGCAGGGATGAAAGTGCACACACCACACTTTCATCACAGATATCACGCCAGAGAGCTGGGCTTTCCTCAGTAGGGAGAGTGATCCTTGGTGAGGACTCATCTGTGAGTGGATGGAGGTGAGGGCTCCCCCTATGGCATGCTGCAGCACCACGGCAGGCACACAGCACTTCATCGGGGATGAAAGTGCACACACCACACTTCCATCACAGAGATCACGCCAGAGAGCTGGGCTTTCCTCAGTAGGGAGAGTGATCCTTGGTGAGGACTCATCTGTGAGTGGATGGAGGTAAGGGCTCCCCCTATGGCATGCTGCAGCACCACGGCAGGCACACAGCACTTCAGCGGGGATGAAAGTGCATACACCACACTTCCATCACAGTGATCACGGCAGACAGAGGCTGGACTTTCCTCAGTAGGGAGTGTGTTCCTTTGTGAGGACTCATCTGTGAGTGGATGGAGGTGAGGGCTCCCCCTATGGCATGCTGCAGCACCACGGCAGGCACACAGCACTTCAGCAGGGATGAAAGTGCACACACCACACTTCCATCACAGAGATCACGCCAGAGAGCTGCGCTTGCCTCAGTAGGGAGAGTGTTCCTTGGCGAGTACTCATCTGTGAGTGGATGGAGGTGAGGGCTCCCCCTATAGCATGCTGCAGCACCACGGCAGACACACAGCACTTCAGCAGGGATGAAAGTGCACACACCACACTTTCATCACAGATATCACGCCAGAGAGCTGGGCTTTCCTCAGTAGGGAGAGTGATCCTTGGTGAGGACTCATCTGTGAATGGATGGAGGTGAGGGCTCCCCCTATGGCATGCTGCAGCACCACGGCAGGCACACAGCACTTCATCGGGGATGAAAGTGCACACACCACACTTCCATCACAGAGATCACGCCAGAGAGCTGGGCTTTCCTCAGTAGGGAGAGTGATCCTTGGTGAGGACTCATCTGTGAGTGGATGGAGGTAAGGGCTCCCCCTATGGCATGCTGCAGCACCACGGCAGGCACACAGCACTTCAGCGGGGATGAAAGTGCATACACCACACTTCCATCACAGTGATCACGGCAGACAGAGGCTGGACTTTCCTCAGTAGGGAGTGTGTTCCTTGGTGAGGACTCATCTGTGAGTGGATGGAGGTGAGGGCTCCCCCTATGGCATGCTGCAGCACCACGGCAGGCACACAGCACTTCACCGGGGATGAAAGTGCACACACCACACTTCCATCACAGAGATCACGCCAGAGAGAGGCTTTCCTCAGCAGGGAGGGTGTTCCTTGGGGAGTATTCATCTGGTGAGTGGATGGAGGTGAGGGCTCCCCCTATGGCATGCTGCAGCACCACGGCAGGCACACAGCACTTCATCAGGGATGAAAGTGCACACACCACACTTCCATCACAGAGATCACGCCAGAGAGCTGGGCTTTCCTCAGTAGGGAGAGTGATCCTTGGTGAGGACTCGTCTGTGAGTGGATGGAGGTGAGGGCTCCCCCTATGGCATGCTGCAGCACCACGGCAGGCACACAGCACTTCATCGGGGATGAAAGTGCACACACCACACTTCCATCACAGAGATCACGCCAGAGAGCTGGGCTTTCCTCAGTAGGGAGAGTGATCCTTGGTGAGGACTCATCTGTGAGTGGATGGAGGTGAGGGCTCCCCCTATGGCATGCTGCAGCACCACGGCAGGCACACAGCACTTCATCGGGGATGAAAGTGCACACACCACACTTCCATCACAGAGATCACGCCAGAGAGCTGGGCTTTCCTCAGTAGGGAGAGTGATCCTTGGTGAGGACTCATCTGTGAGTGGATGGAGGTGAGGGCTCCCCCTATGCCATGCTGCAGCACCACGGCAGGCAGACAGCACTTCACCGGGGATGAAAGTGCACACACCACACTTCCATCACAGAGATCACGCCAGAGAGCTGGGCTTTCCTCAGTAGAGAGAGTGATCCTTGGTGAGGACTCATCTGTGAGTGGATGGAGGTGAGGGCTCCCCCTATGGCATGCTGCAGCACCACGGCAGGCACACAGCACTTCATCAGGGATGAAAGTGCACACACCACGCTTCCATCACAGAGATCACGCCAGAGAGAGGCTTTCCTCAGCAGGGAGAGTGTTCCTTGGGGAGTATTCATCTGGTGAGTGGATGGAGGTGAGGGCTCCCCCTATGGCATGCTGCAGCACCACGGCAGGCACACAGCACTTCATCGGGGATGAAAGTGCACACACCACACTTCCATCACAGAGATCACGCCAGAGAGCTGGGCTTTCCTTAGTAGGGAGAGTGATCCTTGGTGAGGACTCATCTGTGAGTGGATGGAGGTGAGGGCTCCCCCTATGGCATGCTGCAGCACCACGGCAGGCACACAGCACTTCATCGGGGATGAAAGTGCACACACCACACTTCCATCACAGAGATCACGCCAGAGAGAGGCTTTCCTCAGCAGGGAGAGTGTTCCTTGGGGAGTATTCATCTGGTGAGTGGATGGAGGTGAGGGCTCCCCCTATGGCATGCTGCAGCACCACGGCAGGCACACAGCACTTCATCAGGGATGAAAGTGCACACACCACACTTCCATCACAGAGATCACGCCAGAGAGCTGGGCTTTCCTCAGTAGGGAGAGTGATCCTTGGTGAGGACTCATCTGTGAGTGGATGGAGATGAGGGCTCCCCCTATGGCATGCTGCAGCACCACGGCAGGCACACAGCACTTCATCGGGGATGAAAGTGCACACACCACACTTCCATCACAGAGATCACGCCAGAGAGCTGGGCTTTCCTCAGTAGGGAGAGTGATCCTTGGTGAGGACTCATCTGTGAGTGGATGGAGGTGAGGGCTCCCCCTATGGCATGCTGCAGCACCACGGCAGGCACACAGCACTTCATCGGGGATGAAAGTGCACACACCACACTTCCATCACAGAGATCACGCCAGAGAGCTGGGCTTTCCTCAGTAGGGAGAGTGATCCTTGGTGAGGACTCATCTGTGAGTGGATGGAGGTGAGGGCTCCCCCTATGGCATGCTGCAGCACCACGGCAGCCACACAGCACTTCATCGGGGATGAAAGTGCACACACCACACTTCCATCACAGAGATCACGCCAGAGAGCTGGGCTTTCCTCAGTAGGGAGAGTGATCCTTGGTGAGGACTCATCTGTGAGTGGATGGAGGTGAGGGCTCCCCCTATGGCATGCTTCAGCACCACGGCAGGCACACAGCACTTCACCGGGGATGAAAGTACACACACCACACTTCCATCACAGAGATCACGCCAGAGAGCTGGGCTTTCCTCAGTAGAGAGAGTGATCCTTGGTGAGGACTCATCTGTGAGTGGATGGAGGTGAGGGCTCCCCCTATGGCATGCTGCAGCACCACGGCAGGCACACAGCACTTCATCAGGGATGAAAGTGCACACACCACACTTCCATCACAGATATCACGCCAGAGAGCTGGGCTTTCCTCAGTAGGGAGAGTGATCCTTGGTGAGGACTCATCTGTGAGTGGATGGAGGTGAGGGCTCCCCCTATGGCATGCTGCAGCACCACGGCAGGAACACAGCACTTCATCAGGGATGAAAGTGCACACACCACACTTCCATCACAGAGATCACGCCAGAGAGCTGGGCTTTCCTCAGTAGGGAGAGTGATCCTTGGTGAGGACTCATCTGTGAGTGGATGGAGGTAAGGGCTCCCCCTATGGCATGCTGCAGCACCACGGCAGGCACACAGCACTTCAGCGGGGATGAAAGTGCATACACCACACTTCCATCACAGTGATCACGGCAGACAGAGGCTGGACTTTCCTCAGTAGGGAGTGTGTTCCTTGGTGAGGACTCATCTGTGAGTGGATGGAGGTGAGGGCTCCCCCTATGGCATGCTGCAGCACCACGGCAGGCACACAGCACTTCATCGGGGATGAAAGTGCACACACCACACTTCCATCACAGAGATCACGCCAGAGATCTGGGCTTTCCTCAGTAGGGAAAGTGATCCTTGGTGAGGACTCATCTGTGAGTGGATGGAGGTAAGGGCTCCCCCTATGGCATGCTGCAGCACCACGGCAGGCACACAGCACTTCATCGAGGATGAAAGTGCACACACCACACTTCCATCACAGAGATCACGCCAGAGAGCTGGGCTTTCCTCAGTAGAGAGAGTGATCCTTGGTGAGGACTCATCTGTGAGTGGATGGAGGTGAGGGCTCCCCCTATGGCATGCTGCAGCACCACGGCAGGCACACAGCACTTCATCGGGGATGAAAGTGCACACACCACACTTCCATCACAGAGATCACGCCAGAGAGCTGGGCTTTCCTCAGTAGGGAGAGTGATCCTTGGTGTGGACTCATCTGTGAGTGGATGGAGGTGAGGGCTCCCCCTATGGCATGCTGCAGCACCACGGCAGGCACACAGCACTTCACCGGGGATGAAAGTGCACACACCACACTTCCATCACAGAGATCACGCCAGAGAGAGGCTTTCCTCAGCAGGGAGGGTGTTCCTTGGGGAGTATTCATCTGGTGAGTGGATGGAGGTGAGGGCTTCCCCTATGGCATGCTGCAGCACCACGGCAGGCACACAGCACTTCATCAGGGATGAAAGTGCACACACCACACTTCCATCACAGAGATCACGCCAGAGAGCTGGGCTTTCCTCAGTAGGGAGAGTGATCCTTGGTGAGGACTCATCTGTGAGTGGATGGAGGGGAGGGCTCCCCACAGAGATCACGCCAGAGAGCTGGGCTTTCCTCAGTAGGGAGAGTGATCCTTGGTGAGGACTCATCTGTGAGTGGATGGAGGTGAGGGCTCCCCCTATGGCATGCTGCAGCACCACGGCAGGCACACAGCACTTCATCGGGGATGAAAGTGCACACACCACACTTCCATCACAGAGATCACGCCAGAGAGCTGGGCTTTCCTCAGTAGGGAGAGTGATCCTTGGTGAGGACTCATCTGTGAGTGGATGGAGGTGAGGGCTCCCCCTATGGCATGCTGCAGCACCACGGCAGGCACACAACACTTCACCGGGGATGAAAGTGCACACACCACACTTCCATCACAGAGATCACGCCAGAGAGCTGGGCTTTCCTCAGTAGAGAGAGTGATCCTTGGTGAGGACTCATCTGTGAGTGGATGGAGGTGAGGGCTCCCCCTATGGCATGCTGCAGCACCACGGCAGGCACACAGCACTTCATCGGGGATGAAAGTGCACACACCACACTTTCATCACAGATATCACGCCAGAGAGCTGGGCTTTCCTCAGTAGGGAGAGTGATCCTTGGTGAGGACTCATCTGTGAGTGGATGGAGGTGAGGGGTCCCCCTATGGCATGCTGCAGCACCACGGCAGGCACACAGCACTTCATCGGGGATGAAAGTGCACACACCACACTTCCATCACAGAGATCACGCCAGAGAGCTGGGCTTTCCTCAGTAGGGAGAGTGATCCTTGGTGAGGACTCATCTGTGAGTGGATGGAGGTAAGGGCTCCCCCTATGGCATGCTGCAGCACCACGGCAGGCACACAGCACTTCAGCGGGGATGAAAGTGCATACACCACACTTCCATCACAGTGATCACGGCAGACAGAGGCTGGACTTTCCTCAGTAGGGAGTGTGTTCCTTGGTGAGGACTCATCTGTGAGTGGATGGAGGTGAGGGCTCCCCCTATGGCATGCTGCAGCACCACGGCAGGCACACAGCACTTCATCGGGGATGAAAGTGCACACACCACACTTCCATCACAGAGATCACGCCAGAGAGCTGGGCTTTCCTCAGTAGGGAAAGTGATCCTTGGTGAGGACTCATCTGTGAGTGGATGGAGGTAAGGGCTCCCCCTATGGCATGCTGCAGCATCACGGCAGGCACACAGCACTTCATCGAGGATGAAAGTGCACACACCACACTTCCATCACAGAGATCACGACAGAGAGCTTGGCTTTCCTCAGTAGAGAGAGTGATCCTTGGTGAGGACTCATCTGTGAGTGGATGGAGGTGAGGGCTCCCCCTATGGCATGCTGCAGCACCACGGCAGGCACACAGCACTTCATCGGGGATGAAAGTGCACACACCACACTTCCATCACAGAGATCACGCCAGAGAGCTGGGCTTTCCTCAGTAGGGAGAGTGATCCTTGGTGAGGACTCATCTGTGAGTGGATGGAGGTGAGGGCTCCCCCTATGGCATGCTGCAGCACCACGGCAGGCACACAGCACTTCACCGGGGATGAAAGTGCACACACCACACTTCCATCACAGAGATCACGCCAGAGAGAGGCTTTCCTCAGCAGGGAGGGTGTTCCTTGGGGAGTATTCATCTGGTGAGTGGATGGAGGTGAGGGCTTCCCCTATGGCATGCTGCAGCACCACGGCAGGCACACAGCACTTCATCAGGGATGAAAGTGCACACACCACACTTCCATCACAGAGATCACGCCAGAGAGCTGGGCTTTCCTCAGTAGGGAGAGTGATCCTTGGTGAGGACTCATCTGTGAGTGGATGGAGGTGAGGGCTCCCCACAGAGATCACGCCAGAGAGCTGGGCTTTCCTCAGTAGGGAGAGTGATCCTTGGTGAGGACTCATCTGTGAGTGGATGGAGGTGAGGGCTCCCCCTATGGCATGCTGCAGCACCACGGCAGGCACACAGCACTTCATCGGGGATGAAAGTGCACACACCACACTTCCATCACAGAGATCACGCCAGAGAGCTGGGCTTTCCTCAGTAGGGAGAGTGATCCTTGGTGAGGACTCATCTGTGAGTGGATGGAGGTGAGGGCTCCCCCTATGGCATGCTGCAGCACCACGGCAGGCACACAGCACTTCACCGGGGATGAAAGTGCACACACCACACTTCCATCACAGAGATCACGCCAGAGAGCTGGGCTTTCCTCAGTAGAGAGAGTGATCCTTGGTGAGGACTCATCTGTGAGTGGATGGAGGTGAGGGCTCCCCCTATGGCATGCTGCAGCACCACGGCAGGCACACAGCACTTCATCAGGGATGAAAGTGCACACACCACACTTTCATCACAGATATCACGCCAGAGAGCTGGGCTTTCCTCAGTAGGGAGAGTGATCCTTGGTGAGGACTCATCTGTGAGTGGATGGAGGTGAGGGCTCCCCCTATGGCATGCTGCAGCACCACGGCAGGCACACAGCACTTCATCTGGGATGAAAGTGCACACACCACACTTCCATCACAGAGATCACGCCAGAGAGCTGGGCTTTCCTCAGTAGGGAGAGTGATCCTTGGTGAGGACTCATCTGTGAGTGGATGGAGGTAAGGGCTCCCCCTATGGCATGCTGCAGCACCACGGCAGGCACACAGCACTTCAGCGGGGATGAAAGTGCATACACCACACTTCCATCACAGTGATCACGGCAGACAGAGGCTGTACTTTCCTCAGTAGGGAGTGTGTTCCTTGGTGAGGACTCATCTGTGAGTGGATGGAGGTGAGGGCTCCCCCTATGGCATGCTGCAGCACCACGGCAGGCACACAGCACTTCATCGGGGATGAAAGTGCACACACCACACTTCCATCACAGAGATCACGCCAGAGAGCTGGGCTTTCCTCAGTAGGGAAAGTGATCCTTGGTGAGGACTCATCTGTGAGTGGATGGAGGTAAGGGCTCCCCCTATGGCATGCTGCAGCACCACGGCAGGCACACAGCACTTCATCGAGGATGAAAGTGCACACACCACACTTCCATCACAGAGATCACGCCAGAGAGCTGGGCTTTCCTCAGTAGAGAGAGTGATCCTTGGTGAGGACTCATCTGTGAGTGGATGGAGGTGAGGGCTCCCCCTATGGCATGCTGCAGCACCACGGCAGGCACACAGCACTTCATCGGGGATGAAAGTGCACACACCACACTTCCATCACAGAGATCACGCCAGAGAGCTGGGCTTTCCTCAGTAGGGAGAGTGATCCTTGGTGAGGACTCATCTGTGAGTGGATGGAGGTAAGGGCTCCCCCTATGGCATGCTGCAGCACCACGGCAGGCACACAGCACTTCATCGGGGATGAAAGTGCACACACCACACTTCCATCACAGAGATCACGCCAGAGAGAGGCTTTCCTCAGCAGGGAGGGTGTTCCTTGGGGAGTATTCATCTGGTGAGTGGATGGAGGTGAGGGCTTCCCCTATGGCATGCTGCAGCACCACGGCAGGCACACAGCACTTCATCAGGGATGAAAGTGCACACACCACACTTCCATCACAGAGATCACGCCGGAGAGCTGGGCTTTCCTCAGTAGGGAGAGTGATCCTTGGTGAGGACTCATCTGTGAGTGGATGGAGGTGAGGGCTCCCCCTATGGCATGCTGCAGCACCACGGCAGGCACACAGCACTTCATCGGGGATGAAAGTGCACACACCACACTTCCATCACAGAGATCACGCCAGAGAGCTGGGCTTTCCTCAGTAGGGAGAGTGATCCTTGGTGAGGACTCATCTGTGAGTGGATGGAGGTGAGGGCTCCCCCTATGGCATGCTGCAGCACCACGGCAGGCACACAGCACTTCATCGGGGATGAAAGTGCACACACCACACTTCCATCACAGAGATCACGCCAGAGAGCTGGGCTTTCCTCAGTAGGGAGAGTGATCCTTGGTGAGGACTCATCTGTGAGTGGATTGAGGTGAGGGCTCCCCCTATGGCATGCTGCAGCACCACGGCAGGCAGACAGCACTTCACCGGGGATGAAAGTGCACACACCACACTTCCATCACAGAGATCACGCCAGAGAGCTGGGCTTTCCTCAGTAGAGAGAGTGATCCTTGGTGAGGACTCATCTGTGAGTGGATGGAGGTGAGGGCTCCCCCTATGGCATGCTGCAGCACCACGGCAGGCACACAGCACTTCATCAGGGATGAAAGTGCACACACCACACTTCCATCACAGAGATCACGCCAGAGAGAGGCTTTCCTCAGCAGGGAGAGTGTTCCTTGGGGAGTATTCATCTGGTGAGTGGATGGAGGTGAGGGCTCCCCCTATGGCATGCTGCAGCACCACGGCAGGCACACAGCACTTCATCGGGGATGAAAGTGCACACACCACACTTCCATCACAGAGATCACGCCAGAGAGCTGGGCTTTCCTTAGTAGGGAGAGTGATCCTTGGTGAGGACTCATCTGTGAGTGGATGGAGGTGAGGGCTCCCCCTATGGCATGCTGCAGCACCACGGCAGGCACACAGCACTTCATTGGGGATGAAAGTGCACACACCACACTTCCATCACAGAGATCACGCCAGAGAGAGGCTTTCCTCAGCAGGGAGAGTGTTCCTTGGGGAGTATTCATCTGGTGAGTGGATGGAGGTGAGGGCTCCCCCTATGGCATGCTGCAGCACCACGGCAGGCACACAGCACTTCATCAGGGATGAAAGTGCACACACCACACTTCCATCACAGAGATCACGCCAGAGAGCTGGGCTTTCCTCAGTAGGGAGAGTGATCCTTGGTGAGGACTCATCTGTGAGTGGATGGAGGTGAGGGCTCCCCCTATGGCATGCTGCAGCACCACGGCAGGCACACAGCACTTCATCGGGGATGAAAGTGCACACACCACACTTCCATCACAGAGATCACGCCAGAGAGCTGGGCTTTCCTCAGTAGGGAGAGTGATCCTTGGTGAGGACTCATCTGTGAGTGGATGGAGGTGAGGGCTCCCCCTATGGCATGCTGCATTACCACGGCAGGCACACAGCACTTCATCGGGGATGAAAGTGCACACACCACACTTCCATCACAGAGATCACGCCAGAGAGCTGGGCTTTCCTCAGTAGGGAGAGTGATCCTTGGTGAGGACTCATCTGTGAGTGGATGGAGGTGAGGGCTCCCCCTATGGCATGCTGCAGCACCACGGCAGGCACACAGCACTTCATCGGGGATGAAAGTGCACACACCACACTTCCATCACAGAGATCACGCCAGAGAGCTGGGCTTTCCTCAGTAGGGAGAGTGATCCTTGGTGAGGACTCATCTGTGAGTGGATGGAGGTGAGGGCTCCCCCTATGGCATGCTGCAGCACCACGGCAGGCACACAGCACTTCACCGGGGATGAAAGTGCACACACCACACTTCCATCACAGAGATCACGCCAGAGAGCTGGGCTTTCCTCAGTAGAGAGAGTGATCCTTGGTGAGGACTCATCTGTGAGTGGATGGAGGTGAGGGCTCCCCCTATGGCATGCTGCAGCACCACGGCAGGCACACAGCACTTCATCAGGGATGAAAGTGCACACACCACACTTCCATCACAGAGATCACGCCAGAGAGCTCGGCTTTCCTCAGCAGGGAGAGTGTTCCTTGGGGAGTATTCATCTGGTGAGTGGATGGAGGTGAGGGCTCCCCCTATGGCATGCTGCAGCACCACGGCAGGCACACAGCACTTCATCGGGGATGAAAGTGCACACACCACACTTCCATCACAGAGATCACGCCAGAGAGAGGCTTTCCTCAGCAGGGAGAGTGTTCCTTGGGGAGTATTCATCTGGTGAGTGGATGGAGGTGAGGGCTCCCCCTATGGCATGCTGCAGCACCACGGCAGGCACACAGCACTTCATCAGGGATGAAAGTGCACACACCACACTTCCATCACAGAGATCACGCCAGAGAGAGGCTTTCCTCAGCAGGGAGAGTGTTCCTTGGCGAGTATTCATCTGGTGAGTGGATGGAGGTGAGGGCTTCACTGACTAGGCATGCTGCTGTTGCGGGGCTCCTATTGTATAACGGAGCACTGTCTTCTGGTCATGGCGGGGGTCCCTCTAGAGAGATTAAAGACCCCGGCCGTGCATGGCTTGGAATATCGAGAGTACTGCGAGGAAGCTCAAACCGCGTTACTCTGCCGGGGGGAACGGCTCCATGGGTGCTGCGTGGGTGTTCCCACGCATCCACCCATGGATTCCGAAGCAGTCTCAGATATGCCAACACTGGTAGACCTGACAATGCGTCAGAATGCTACGCCTTCCCAAGGGAGGTGTAACGAGGAGAAATATCTTTATTTCCCTTTATTTTTTTTATCTTTCTAGTGAGCACATTGCAAAGCGAAAAAAAAAATTCTTTTTGTGCAGGAAGGCGTTCCACCATGTACAAAAACAATCCAGCCTGTAACACAAGCACACTTGCACCGTGGTTCAAGGGTGCATGCGTTGGCGCTCGGCAGCAGTTTGTGTGCCACCGCTGGCAGAGAGCAGGAGTGTGCCACATCTAGACAGATATGACGCACTCCTCCTTTCAGCACAGCAAAGTGTCCTGCTGCACTGCGTGAATTAATGATAAATAAGGCCCTGGCTCTTTTGCAAGCAGAGGTATGTTCAGCATCACATCCTAGAGCTGAAGTGTTTAGAAACCGCCATGACAAACTTCGACTCAAAGATTTCCTGCCCAGTCTGGGCGTCCGCAGGGGAGGGCAAGGGGGGGCACTTGCCCCCCCCTGGAACACCGGTCCGTCACTATTGACAGCCCCCACAGTGGTGTTTGTCTGCAGGGCCGTCCATTTTAAAAGCGTGACAAAGCGCTTAATGACGGTCCTGCTTGATGAGCGGGAAAACTGCTGCTGATGGGCAAGAGGGAAGGTCGGGGTCTGGCTGCTCCCACAGCTTGAAGCAGAGGCGCACCTAGAGTCAAATTTCGGCGGGGGGGGGGGGGGGGGGGGCGGGGGATTTTCACAGTTTTTCAAGCTAAGAGTGGAGCTGCATCCAGGGGCCCTAGGAAGGGGTGAAAACCATCAAAGCCTCATTAACGCCAGCACCGAATTACACAATTCGCCCAGAGATGCAATGGGTGTGTCTGCCTGTTTTTTGCGAGATCAATTGGAAAGTCCTTCTGTGCACTCGTGATTTATTCGTACTCAAGCTATATTCCTTTCTTTTGTTGGTGCTACTACATCCTGGTACCTAGTCTTTAGGTGCCCTTTCGTATACCATATCTTGTGTGGTGCAGACACTTCTGTTCCGATGGATGTGTGCACTTTTCAGCTAACATTAAAGTTTCATCAATTTCTTTTCCATGGTAATAATCAGTTTTAACTCTTTTTCAGTTGTCAACAAAATATTTTAATTCATATTTTGGTTTCCATTGTTAACTGTTGTTATACGTTTTTTAATATATCCATTATTCCTAAAATAAAATAATGGATATATTAAAAAAAGTATAACAACAGTATTACAGAAGGGTCTGCAGATGAGATGGATTAAAGAGTTTACGCCTTGGGCTCCAAAGGGGCAGTCCCTCATGTTCATCGAGTGTAGCCCCTGGACCACTGTCTGGACTCACTGTCGCCTGACATGATTCCTGAAGGGAAAGCTGCCCCACAGAGACAACTTTTCTTTTCTGAATCATGTACCAACTGCAGCTCAGTGTTGGTATCAGATCAACGGTTTGCGACTGCCATTGCGTTTGAAAACCATTGATATATGTCATTGTAAATTACAATTTGAAGATAGCACCCTTTCCACTGCCCCTCCAAATTCCAATATGGAGTAAGATGCAGAACCCCTTTTGTCAATCATGAAGGTTATACACAACTCTAAAAAGGGTTTTGCAGTAGCAACCACTGTGATGCTGCAAATTGTAAGCTTTATGACCACAACATCCTTTTGTATTTGAGGGCCCTACTTATTTAGATAAAGCTGGATGTGCAGTGAAAGGAATGACGTTACAAATGAGTAGTGCCTTTAATGCTCTGGAAATGCTAGGATCTCCAATCTACCTCTCTACCTCTCTCTCTCTACCTCTCTCTCTCTCTACCTTTCTCTCTACCTCTCTCTCTCTACCTCTACCTCTCTCTCTACCTTTCTACCTCTCTCTCTCTCTACCTCTCTCTACCTCTCTCTCTACCTCTCTCTCTACCCCTCTCTCTCTCTCTACGTCACTCTTTACCTCTACGTCTACCTACCTCTCCACACCTCTCTACCTCTCGCTATCTCTCGCTCTCTCTCTCTCTACCTCTCTCTCTCTCTCCCTCTCTATCTCTCTCTCTACTTCTCTACCTCTACCTCTCTCTCTACCTCTCTCTCTACCTCTCTCTCTCTACCTCTACCTCTCTATGTTCTCTCACTCTCTACCTCTCTCTACCTCTCTCTCTCCACCTCTCTCTCTCTCTACCTCTCTACCTCTACCTCTCTACCTCTACCTCTCTCTACCTCTCTCTCTCTACCTCTCTCTCTACCTCTACCTCTCTCTCTACCTCTCTCTTTACCTCTACCTCTCTCTCTACCTCTCTACTTCTACCTCTCTCTCTACCTCTCTCTCTACCTCTCTCTCTTTACCTCTCTCTCCCTACCTCTCTCTCTCCCTACCTCTACCTCTCTCTCCCTACCTCTACCTCTCTCTCTCTACCTCTCTCTACCTCTCACTCTCTACCTCTCTCTCTTTCTACCACTCTCTCTCTCTCGACCTCTACCTCTCTACCTCTCTCTCTACCCCTCTCTCTCTCTACCACTCTCTCTCTCTCTCTCTCTACCTCTATCTCTCTCTCTAACTCCCTCTACCTCTCTCTCTCTCTACCCCTCTCTCTCTAACTCCCTCTACCCCTCTCTCTCTCTACCCCTCTCTCTCTACCTCTCTACCTCTACCCCTCTCTCTACCTCTCTCTCTCTCTACCTCTACCTCTCTCTCTACCTCTCTCTACCTCTACCTTCACCTCTCTCGTTCTACCTCTCTCTCTCTACCTCTCTCTCTCCCCCTCTCTCTACCTCTCTACCTCTACCTCTCTCTCTACCTCTCTCTCTACCTCTCTCTCTAACCCTCTCTCTGCCTCTCTACCTCTCTCTCTACCTCTCTCTCTTCCTCTCTCTCTTCCTCTCTCTCTACCTCTCTCTCTCTACCTCTCTCTCTCTACCTCTCTCTCCACCGCTCTCTCTCCCTCTCCATCTACCACTCTCTCTCTACCTCTATCTCTACCTCTCTCCCTATACCTTTCTCCCTCTACCTCTCCTTCTCTACCTCTCTCTCTCTCCCTACCTCTACCTCTCTCTCTCTACCTCTCTCGCTCTACCTTTCTCTCTACCTCTCTTTCTCTACCTCTCTCTCTCTCTCTACCACTCTCTCTCTCTCTCTACCTGTATGTCTCTCTACCTCTCTCTCTACAGCTCTCTCTCTCTACCTCTCTCTCTCTACCTCTCTCTCTCTCTACCCCCCTCTCTCTCTCTCTCTACCTCTACCTCTCTCTCTCTACCTCTCTCGCTCTACCTCTCTCTCTATCTCTCTCTCCCTACCTCTACCTCTCTCTCTCTACCCCTCTCTCTCTACCTCTCTCTCTCTACCTCTCTCTCTACCTCTTTACCTCTCTCTCCCTCTCTACCTCTACCACTCTCTCACTACTTCTACCGCTCTACCTCTACCTCTCTCTCCCTCTCTCTACCTCTCCCTCTATCTCTATACCTCTCTCTCTACTTTTACACCTCTACCTCTCTCTCTCTCTCTCTCTCTACCTCTACCTCTCTCGCTCTACCTCTCTCTACCTCTCTCTCTCTACCTCTCTCTCTTCCTACCTCTACCTCTCTCTACCTCTCTCTCTCTACCTCTCTCTACCTCTCACTCTACCCCTCTCTACCTCTCTCTCTTCCTCTCTCTCTCTACCTCTCTCTCTCTACCTCTCTCTCTACCTCTTTACCTCTCTCTCTCTCTCTCTCTCTCTCTCTACCTCTCTCTCTCCCTACCTCTACCTATCTCTCTCTACCCCTCTCTCTACCTCTCTCTCTCTACCTCTCTCTACCTCTCACTCTACCCCTCTCTACCTCTCTCTCTTCCTCTCTCTCTCTACCTCTCTCTCTACCTCTTTACCTCTCTCTCCCTCTCTACCTCTCCCACTATCTCTCACTACTTCTACCTCTCTACCTCTACCTCTCTCTACCTCTCTCCCTCTACCTCTCTCTCTCTCTCTCTCTACCTATCTCTCTCTACCTCTCTCTCTACCTCTTTACCTCTCTCTCCCTCTCTACCTCTCCCACTCTCTCTCACTACTTCTACCTCTCTACCTCTACCTCTCTACCTCTACCTCTCTCCCTCTACCTCTCTCTCTCTCCCTCTCTCTACCTATCTCTCTCTACCTCTCCCTCTATCTCTATATCTCTCTCCCTACTTTTACACCTCTACCTCTCTCTCTCCCTACCTCTACCTCTACCTCTCTACCGCTCTCTCTCTACCTCTCTCTACCTCTGTCTCTCTACCTCTCTACACCTCTCTCTCTCTACCTCTCTACACCTGTCCACCTCTCAACCAGTTGAATTCCGGGAAGCCCAAACTATCAGTATTTCAAATCTGCGCATGAAACGTGGGTAGGATGAGCCATGCAGCTCAGCAAGGGATGTTCTTTTTACATAATTTGTATTTAATAGAATTGGGAAGCAGGAGAGCAGTCTCACAGTTGAGATAGGGATTAACATACACTGGTGATAGCTTTTGAATTGGCTTTAAAACCATTCAAAGATGGCTGCAGCATCTACGTGTGATGTGGTGGACTAAGTGGCAGCCGGAGCCATATAGCACTGCTTGTCATTTAAAAAACAAAACAGCATTGCCATAGCCAATAGGTCTCCCCTTTGGGACCTTATAAGTGGTTAGTTGTCTAGGACAATATCCTTGGTGCAACTACATCAAGCGTTGCATGGCTAAACACTTATAAGGTCCCAAAGGCGAGACCTATGGGCTATGCCAATGCTTGTTTGTTTTTTTCCTCTGTTTCATTGTGGTTACCAGGTAATCTGCTGTGAAGCCTCACATGATTTTCCTCCCACCCCATGGGTTTCTTTGTTTATTTAAGCTCTTTGTCTTATTAGATTTTTTTATTTTTTTATTTAATACTTGTGCTCAATCATGTCGCTGGATGGTGATGAAGTAAAAATGTTGCCCCCCCTGGAAAAATTTCTGCGGACGCCCATGAGGGGACGCTCTAAATACCGGTCCCTGCACACATCCCTGGATCAAGAGATGCATCCGGATGCAGGGAGGCGTTGCTGCGGCTGCAGTGGGATCCAGCCTGGTCCCCACTCTGTGCTGGCACTGAGGACAAGCTGAGGGACCGCGTCTACTCTAAAACAACAGACACTTGCCTCTCCATGTGAAGGTCTCTCCCGTGAGAGGACATTTATAAGGCGCACCCTATGGGCCACGGAGAACGGCCTGCACCGCTTCCACGTATTTATAAATGTCTGTGAGTAGCAGTCACCATCACCCGAGGAGTCAGGAGCAGGGCGTCTACTGTCTAGCTGATGCAGCACACCCAGGGCTTTGTCTTAAGTGAATTCCAGACTTCAGCCACATGGTCACCATGCGACGTAACATCTCGCTGACCTCAGGCCCTCGTCCTCCAGCCTGAAGAAGGCAATGGTCGACCCTCTCCTAAAAACGCATCACTGAATCCTCTGAGCCAGGCAAAGGCTGCCCAGTTCTACCCGACTGCATTACTGGAGTCCACTCCAGGACAATAGCTACAGTCCCTGCAGCAAGGGGCCCCTCCTCACAAGCTGTCCAACAGGCTGGTAGACCTAGAGAATCTGAGTTTCTATCCCTGACTCACAAACTTCACCAAATCACATCTAACTAAGGACGTGGTCACTGCCTTAATCCTATCAGCTCTGCCAGCAACTGTTAGTCCTGTGCACCACAAGATACTGCAGGGCCTGTCCTATGGTGTGTGGTGGAAACGTGTTAGAATGGATATTGTCCTTTTTATGACAACTCTCAGCAGGGTGCCGTGGTGTCTTCACCTCTGGCGCCCTCTTCTGGTTTCAGGGAGTTTCTACTCTGATTTGCACCGATGCTAAGCTTTGAAAATCATTTTTTTGTTTTACCTATCACTTTTGATCCCATTCACGGATTTGCACCAAAACTGCAAATCATTTGCAATGGTCAGCTAATCTCTGACAGGCCAGTTTCTATGAAGATCTGCGCAGGGGGAATAGTTCAGTTTGTTGAAAAATGTTGTGTTCTCCCATTTTAGCTCCCATAGGAAATCTTGCTTGCGTCTGTTGAGAAGATTTATGTAAAACTTGTCATGAAAGTTGAGCCTTACTCGAAAAGTATGCTTTAACTGGATTGGTGTAAATCAGTTTAATAGTTCTTGAGATGAAAGTTTGTTGATAAGTTGCAGGGCTGACTTGAAAGGGTTAGCATTCTGTATATTGTTTCCATTTTTAACCACAATTCAGAAAATCACAAATCCTGTCAATCCCATTGACATTTTTTAGGATTCGCCTTGGCAGCGCATGCGCTGTCTCAGCTAGACCTAAAGTAATCTGTATGTTAGCTTAAATTTCATGTAATCTCTTTTTCTGCTTCCTATTGGTTAGTGTTGTTGTTATCTCCCTTTCTGTTGGCTGTTGGTCATTTGCTAACTTTCTTGTAGTCCCAATACAGCGGCGCATAACTACAGTGTTAGTTCGCTCTGCTTGCACTTCTTTTTATTTTTTTTATTTCTGTAATTTTTTATTGTATAAAAATATATATATTTACATGGAGCATGGTATATACATGGGTGGAGGAAGAGGGAAAAAGAAAGGAAAAGAAAAACGCCCGGGGGGGGGAGTTAGCTGTCGTCTTCCAGTCTCATTCGGTTAGTTTGATTACTAGTCTTCAAAGTTCTGCTTGTCGTTGTCGTCTGCCGCCCCTTCATGTTGCTTGGTTTGCATCTTTGTTCCACGCCCCGGAGGATGGAGAGGATAGAGAGGAGAGGGAAAGATCGAAGATGAAAAAGAAAGGAGCGTTGCAGGTTATTTTCCTTTTGTATGCACATGGACCGGCGAGGTGTACCGCCTCGTTGATTGGCTAGATTCGCCGCCTGTGGGGGTTTGTGCGAAGATAGGTAGAGGTCTAGGGAACCCCACATGTTCGACTGCCTGTGAGTTTTCGGTGAGTGTTTCGCTGTGATGTTGTCAGCCCCCCTTAGCAAGGTAATCCAGTTAAGCCATGCCTGGGGCACAGCTTTCGATGTGTCTTTCCAATTGCTTAGGACTGTTTTGACTGCAGCCGTCAGCGGCAGGTCAATGAGGTCACGGTCTTCTGTAGTTGTGATTGATGGGGATGTGAAACGCAGGACCAGGCTTGGGAAATCTATGTGTATGGCTGCTCCTGTGATGTCATTAATAAGTGTTCCAATTTTGTCCCAGAATCCCCTAACCTTAGGGCAGCTGAGGAGTAGGTGTTCCAGGTCTCCCTTCCCCTTGTCGCAGTTCCAGCAGGAATCGTTCTCTCGGATCCCCATGGAAGCTAGGCGGGCTGGTGTCCAGTATGCCTTATGTACTAGCCAATATTTGGTCTGGTTTAGGGTTGCCGTTACCTTTTTCCTAGAGGTGGATCTCCATAGCTCTGCTCTCTCGTCCTCACCTAGCACCCTCCCCGCTAGTGCTCCCCAGAAGTTTGTGACTTTGTCGTTGAGTTTAGTGGATTTGGGGCGTAGGGCTTTGTATAGGTGTGCCACTAGTGTGTTGAGATTAGCGGCGTGTTGTATGAGTGATGGTGTTAGACTGTTAAGGTTTGCCTTCCTGATTGCTACCTTGATTTTCAGAAAATTGTACAGTTCTATGCTCTGTAGGTTGTGTTTTTCCTTGAGGGTGTCAAAAGTTGCGTGCGTGTCTTGTTTCTGAAGGTCGTAGGCGGTGGAGATGCCATGCCTATACCATGAGTGCATGTTGAGAACCTTATCCCTGTACTTTATTGTGGGGTTGTGCCAGATGGACTCGAATTGACTTTTCCTGATGCTTGTTGTCAGTAGTTTGTCAACACTTAGAAGCGCTGTTTTTGTGTTCTTTAGGACGGGGTTGTCCTTGATTGCTGGGTGTCGGGTGGCAGTGAGAAGGGTGACGGGGTTCATACCTTTTAGTAGTCCTCGCTCAAGTGTCAGCCATGCGGGGGTGTATTCCTGTCTCGGGTTGAGCCAGTGGAGCCCCTGTCTGGCTATGCACGCTACCTGGAATCGTTTGAAATTGGTTAAGTTAAGACCACCCAGATCTTTTGTAAGCCTGAGCTTGTGTAGGCTTATTCTGGGTTTTTTCCCCCTCCACAAGAAATTGTTCAGCAATTTGTCCAGTCTCTTGTGGAAGTCTTCTGTGTTTATTAGTGGAAGCATGCTCAGCATGTAATTAACCATTGGTGTGAGCATCATTTTAATTGCTTCCACTTTTCCCCACCATGTTGTGAATTTGGGGGACCACCATTCCACTCTCTCCTTAATTTTCTGGAGGGTTGCTTGCTCGTTGTGTTCCAGTGTTGCTCTTAGGTCTCTCTCAAAGAGGTGGCCCAAATATTTTATGGGCTTCTGTTGCCATGTTAGTCCGGACGTTCCTAATACCGTTTTTGTTGTGTGGACGTTCAGTGGTTTGCATTCGGATTTGTCCCTGTTGAGTTTGTAACCCGAGACCTGGGCATATTGTTCTATCGTGTCAGTCAGTGCTTTGATGGATCTCTCTGGGTATTCTGTGACTATTAGTACATCATCCGCGTATGCCGCTAACTTGAAGGTTTCTCCCCCTATAGGTATTCCTGCTATGTCTTCGTTGGTTCTGATCATGGTTAGGAGTGGTTCTATGGTTAGTAGGAATAGGGCTGGTGATAATGGGCATCCTTGTCTCGTTCCACGACCTAGGTTAAGTATGTCTGATGTGCCTCCGTTTACTACCACCCGCGCCTTGGGGTCTTTGTATAGGGCCATCACCATCTTCCTGTAGTTTGGTCCTAGCCCAAATTTCCCCATGCATTGATCTAGGAATGGCCATGACACCCTGTTGAACGCTTTCTCGGCGTCTAAGGCTATCATGACTGCTGCGTTGCTACTTTTGGAGGAGTGGTTAATTATGTGGCATAGTAGCCTTGTATTGTCGTGGGACATACGGTTCTTGAGGTAGCCTACTTGGGAGTTGTGTATAAGCTTGGGTAGGTATGCGTTGAGTCTATTTGCAAGTATTTTTGCGTAGATCTTACAGTCTATTTTTATGAGTGAGATTGGTCTAAAATTCTTTGCCTCGTTTGAGTCTTTCCCTTCCTTTGGTATTACTATTATATTTGCCTCTGCCATTGTCTGTGTCATGCGTCCGTTCTGGACACACTCCGTGAAGACCTCTTTCATGGTTGGTTTGAGAATGTGTAGGTACTGCTTGTAAAAACCGGCTGTGAAACCATATGGCCCTGGTGCCTTGTTGTCTTTAAGGCTTGCCGTGGCTCTTCCTATCTCATACTCCGTTATGGCCAGCTCGAGGATGCCACGTTCCTGATCTGATAGTGTCGGTGTAGATATGCTTCCTAATAGTTCTTTGCCCCCATCGCCCTTTAGCTTTTCATCTTTCGTATACAGTCCCTCGTAGAAGTCTCTGAAGACCTCCAGAATGTCTTTGTTTGCAGTCTGGGACTTGTTATGTCTGTCTTTAATGGCCCCTATCGTGTGCTGTTTCTGTTTTCCCCTTAGGTAGGATGCTAGGTTTTTCCCCGCTTTGTTTGCGTTGCACAGGTTAATAGATTTGTATTTATTAATCCAGGTCCCTGCTCTCTCACTCAGTATTCTATTAAGTTCGTACTTTCGTTTAGTTAGGCTTGTGAGGGTGTTCTTATCTTCTAGGTTGTCTATGTGGCTGTTCTCCAGGTTTTTAATTTCCTCCTCTAGGTCTACAATTTTTTTGTTTCTGTGAGAAGTTGGCCCGATATGCAACGTTCGCTATTCTAGCGACCGCTATGTATCGTTCCAGCGACCCTTATGGTGTTTGGTTGTAAGTCAACCTTATAGACCAGCTATCCTAGTAGCGTGGATACGAGCAGTCTAAGGCTAAAGACTCGAGAGGGCGCGTTAAGCCAGCTGTTTACCACACATGTACCCCTCGAACACCAAGTGAAAGGACACCACACAAGTGTTATGAAAATAAACAGGATATTTATTAAGAATCGCAACAGCCCTGTACTCTTTATGAGGACAGGGTACTAAGCACAAACCAAATCTCTTAGGAAAATACTTCAAGTGCACAATTAAAACAAGTGTCCGAGGACACGGAAAGTTTAAGGTCTCGGGCGGACCCGATCAGGCAAGTCGGAAGCGAGGGACTCGGGACCCTAGAGTAAGGAGGCTATGCAGGCACCGAAATGCCGAGTTACCTAGCCACGCGGGCTGCGGCTGCACAAGTCTTACAGGCGTCGGGGTCTTCGCTGACGAGCCAGGAGCCGGAAGAAAGGAGTTGCTGGCCGGCGACCAGTGCTGAATAGTTCGTAGAGATCCAAGCCTGGATCGGAGATTGATGAAACCTGAAAGCAGAGGGGACCAAGTTCGTACTACTAGCCAGTAGTCAGAGGGTACCAGGAAGGCACCGGTTGGCCGTCACCTCGACCAGGTGAGTGGGCGACGCTAGGCTCTGCAGTCTCACGGACCAGGAGGCGTTGTCGGCGACCACGGTGGAGGTGCGAGCTGTCCCACGAAGGATGATGCTGTCGGCGTCGCTGGGCCCAGGATGGGGCAACAAGCCTTGGCAAATCTCGGGGCCACGGGATGGGCCTAAGATGGCGTCTTGAGTGGACCAGGAGGGTCCGGGGTGCTTCTCGCAAGGATGGAAGCAAGGGCCAGTCTGGAGCAACCAGACCAGCAGTGATGATTCTCGGATGTCGTCACAGAAGGGCACAAGCCAGCGGCTAGTGACCAGACAACGCGCTGAGCAGCGAGCAGAAGGGCCCCACGCAGATCGTGGAGATGCTGGGAGACTGCACTTCGGTGCTGGAGCGGCTCAGGGTCGGGGCTTCTCGGACCCCAGAGCACTCACCAGGGAATTGCTTCGATGGTCGTGCTGGTTTAAGAGCGTGCAGGTTCTGATGATGGCCGGTCCCTCGAGGTCTCGTCGCACCCACAGATCACAGCTGAGCTGATGACGTGGGTAGAGGTCAGAGGTGCCAGGGAAGCCGGTTCTCGTCGAGCTGGGCCGTCGGATCCTTGAGGAAGGACTTGCAGCAAACCGCAGAGTTCTTAGTTGGTGCCCGCTGATGCAGGGTGACTACTCCTTAGTCACAAGGGAGAAATCTTGAGAAGAGTCTTGAAGTCCTTTCGTAGAAAGTATTCTTGATTCAAAGATGATCTAATTTGGAAGGGTCCCCGCTCCGGCCTTTATTCTAAAGAAAGGGGTGGGTACATGACTAGGTCCTGCCCTAAGGGTGGGACCAGGAAGGGGGGTAGTTACGCCCCTCTCCCCTGCCGGGCTTTCCCCAGGCCAGGGCTGTCGCCCCTGGAACTGGTTCTAACCGGCAGATGCGTAGTGAGCACCGGGGTGCCACTCCGCAGTCACCTTCTCGCCAAAGCCCTACCTACCCAGAATACACAAACCCTGTCTGGGACGGTGCGAACAGCGCCCTCGACAGGAAACCCTTTGTCTAAGTGCTCCTCGCTGGAAGGACTCCCAGCAGCAGGAGGTCAGACTTGTGTCTGTGGTGGCAGCATCCATTTTGTGGAGCTGAGGCTTTAGTTAACTTTAACCGGGGTTCACAGTTACGTACATGTCGTGTCCCTCTAGAAGGGCGGAATGCTAACCTCGTCGCCAGGGTTGGTGAGAGGGCAGCATCCCGATTCGTATGACACCTTACTCGACATGCCTTGATAACGCGATACCGGAGTTACCGATATGGTACGCGTTATCATGGAACAGCTATTGGGCCTTGATCCCGCAAGCTGCAGCCGGGCTCGGCTCGGGCCTGAACCTAACTCACACGAGCCCACGCACTCTGCCTTCAGGATTGATAAGGCCTGCCATAGGAGTGACTGATAGGGACTCGGGTGTCCAGTGTATGGTTAGATATAGGGCTACTATACCTAAAGCGAAGGGTGGTTACACGTCTTCGCCCCAGCTGTCGTGCAGCCAGTTGTGTCAAATTTGAGAGGCCAGCCAGGGGTGGCATAATACATGCTGCAGCTCCTGGCGGCCCTGGGTACACCTATGCCCTGCGTTACGGGGTCTGATAAGGTGGCCCAGTACCAATTGGTAAATGCACCTAGGGTACATATCGTAATTTAGAAAGAGAACAGCCAGGCTGTGGGTCTGATTAGCAGGCCCACAGCCAGAGAAAGTCGTAAACCAGTGAAACAAAAGCAAAAAATCTGGGTGATCATAGGATTGCAGACCCTACTCTCCTACATGACCCCCCCCCAAACGTCGGAACAATAAGCTAACCTTGACCAGGTGAGTCTTCTTGTTCTAAGTGGAAATATCTGGAGAGCCCATCGGCATTGCCATGATCAGTACCAGGTCTATGTTCCACTGTAAAGTCCATCCCCTGTAGGGAAATGGACCACCTTAGCAGTTTGGGGTTTTCACCCTTCATCTGATTTAGCCACAAGAGGGGCTTATGGTCGGTCTGAATCTTGAAGTGAGTGCCAAACAAGTATGGCCTCAGCTTCTTCAGGGCCCAAACCACAGCAAAGGCCTCCCTCTCAATAGCTGACCAATTCTTCTCTCTAGGGGTCAGCCTTCTACTTATAAAAGCAATGGGCTGGTCTTGACCATCAAAATTCAGTTGAGAAAGAACAGCTCCCACACCCAACTCAGAAGCATCTGTTTGGACAATGAATGGTTTGGAGTAGTCCGGACTCTTGAGGATAGGCGCCGTGCACATGGCCTGCTTTAGGTCATCGAATGCTTTTTGACAGCTCGCTGTCCACTGAACCTTTTTTGGCATTTTCTTGCTTGTCAGTTCGTTTAATGGTGTCACGATGGAACCATAATTCCTGACAAACTTCCGGTAGTATCCAGTCAGGCCCAAGAAAGCTCGAACCTGAATCTGGGTGGTTGGAGGAGCCCAGTCCCTGATTGACTGTATCTTGCTCTCCAGTGGCTGAACCTGGCCTCCACCTACAAGGTGGCCCAGGTATACAACCTGTGTCTGCCCTATCTGGCACTTGGTGGCCTTGATAGTGAGACCTGCGGCTTGCAGTGCCTCTAACGTCTTCCGCAGGTGGACCAGGTGATCCTCCCAGGTGGAGCTAAAGACAGCGATATCGTCAAGATACGCCGCGCAGAAGTCATCCAGCCCAGTAAGGACTTGATTCACCAACCGTTGGAAGGTGGCAGGTGCATTTTTCAGACCAAAGGGCATCACCACGAACTGATAATGCCCACCAGGGGTTGAAAATGCGGTTTTAGGCTTGGCGTCCTCAGCTAACCTGATTTGCCAATACCCAGCTGTCAGGTCAAACGTACTTAGGTAGTTGGCCGAAGCCAATCTATCGATAAGCTCGTCTGCCCTTGGTATTGGGTGGGCGTCAGTCTTAGTGACTGCATTGAGACCCCTGTAGTCTACGCAAAACCTCATCTCTCTCTTACCACCCTGGGTGTGAGGTTTCGGCACTAGAACTACGGGACTAGCCCAAGGGCTATCCGAGGGCTCAATGACTCCCAGCTCCAACATTTTCTGCACTTCACTCTTGATGCAGTCTCTAACGTGATCAGGCTGCCGGTAGATTTTACTCTTCACGGGCAAGCTGTCACCAGTGTCAACCTCATGGGTACACCAATCGGTCTGACTGGGTGTTAGAGAAAACATATGTCTGAAAGACTGAAGAACCTGTTTACAGTCTCTCTGTTGATGTTCGGAGAGGCTGCCACAAAAGACAACACCATCTACCGATCCATCGTCAGGATTCTGAGTGAGCAGGTCGGGGAGAGGGTCACTCTCCTCCTCCTGTCCCTCATCTAGGGCCATGAGCAAACTCATGTCCTTCCTGTCGACATATGCCTTGAGCCTGTTGACATGAAGCACCCTGTGGGGGCTCCGGGGAGTTCCCAGGTCGACCAGGTAGGTGACCTCTCCCTTTTTCTCCAGGATGGTGTAGGGCCCGGACCATTTGTCCTTGAGTGCTGCTGGGGCCACTGGCTCCAACACCCACACCTTCTGTCCGGGCTGGTAAACAGTCAAGACAGCCTTTTGGTCATGCCAAGCTTTTTGGAGTTCTTGGCTGGCCTTAAGGTTTTCAGATGCCTTTTCCATGTACTCAGCCATCCGCGAGCGGAGGCCGAGCACATAGTCCACTATGTTGGTTGCAGGCTTTTTGAGAGGTCTCTCCCATCCTTCCTTCACCAAACACAGGGGTCCTCTTACAGGATGCCCGTACAAAAGTTCAAAAGGGCTGTAGCCAACCCCCTTCTGTGGGACTTCTCTGTAGGCGAACAAGAGGCAGGGGATCAGGACGTCCCATCTACGCCGAAGCTTTTCAGGTAGTCCATGAATCATCCCTTTAAGGGTCCTGTTGAATCTCTCAACAAGCCCATTGCATTGTGGATGATAGGGTGTAGTGAACTTGTAGTTGACACCACATTCCTTCCACATAGCAGTTAAGTAGCTCGACATAAAGTTTGCACCTCTGTCGGAGACGACCTCCTTAGGGAAGCCCACTCTGGAGAATACTCCAACTAGGGCTCTTGCCACAACAGGTGCTGTAGTGGTCCTAAGGGGAATAGCTTCAGGATACCTGGTGGCATGATCCACTACCACCAGTATAAACTTGTGCCCTGATGCTGTAGGTGGTTCCATGGGACCGACGATGTCGATCCCCACCCGTTCAAAGGGTACCCCCACCACAGGCAGTGGTATAAGGGGGGCCTTCGTCGTGCCACCCGACTTACCACTGGCTTGGCAAGTGACACAGGAGCGGCAAAACTCCTTGGTATCTTCGTTCATGTGTGGCCAGTGAAAGTGCGAGACAAGCCTGTCCCACGTTTTCGTCTGGCCCAAGTGACCTGCTAAGGGAATCTCGTGGGCCAAGGTAAGTAGGAAACCACGCTGAGACAAGGGTACAACCAGCCTCCTGGTCATGCCAGGCTTGGGGTCTCTTGACTCAGTGTACAGGAGTCCATCTTCCCAGTATACCTTGTGGGTACCTGTGGCGTTCCCAGCAGCCTCAGCAGCAGCCTGCTGTCTGAGGGGTTCAAGAGAAGGGCAGTCTAACTGGTCCTTCCCCAGGTCTTCCCTTGAGGGTCCCCCTGAACCCAAGAATTCAACTTGATCAAGTTCGAATTCCCTAGGCTCAGTTTCCCGCAATTCCTGTAGGTCAGCCTCCTCTGAGACTTGATCCTCGACCTGGGGCAAGGGGGAAGGCGCAGCATTAACCCAGCCGCTCTTTTTCTTGGGAGGTGTCTGGTCCGCTGTTCCAGGATCCAGCACCTGTTCAGTGGGGCATTTCCTGACCTGTGACCTGGTCACAGCGAACACATGTGCTGGCAAACCTAACATTTCCATGTGAGTCCGGTGCTCCACTTCTGACCATTGTGACGACTCCAAATCATTGCCCAACAAACAATCCACTGGGAGGTCTGGACTAACTACAACCTTCTTTTGGCCAGTTACCCCTCCCCAGGAGAAAGCTACAATTGCCATACTGTGATTGGTAGTGACATTGCTTGCATTGGTCACCAGGAATTCTGTACCTGGCATGATCTGTCCAGGGTCCACAAAGTTAGGCGTCACCATGGTGACGCTGGCACAAGTGTCCCTATAGGCCTGAGCCATCTTTCCATTTATGAAAGGCGTCTGTCGGTATTTGCCCAAAGAATTGGGGCTTACGTCAGGGGACACGTCCGCGTCCCCTGTACTGACAAGGACAGCCTGAGTGAGTGTGCCAACTAGGTTGTCACGCCCCTCAGAACCCAGGGTTAACCCTACTAAACCCTTGGGAGGCGCACTACCACTGCTGACTGTACTAGGGGGCACAGGTGCCTTAGGGGCTGCAGTGGCAGGAGTCTGCCCTCCTCCTTTCTTGGTGCACTCACTAAACCAGTGAGATTTACTTTTACAGTACTGGCACCATCTTTTGGATTGGCCTTCTTTCTTCTTTTGGGGAGCCTGACCCCCACCCTCTTTGGGTTGTTGGGGACCTGTCGAAGACTTCTGGTCATTTTGTTCCCCCTTAGAATCTTTACCCTTCTGGTCTGCTTTCTTCTGACCACCTTGATTCTGGCCCTGGTTCTGTTTAACTCTTGTGCGAACCCATCTGTCTGCCTTCTTTCCCAATTCTTGGGGAGAGGTCAGATCCGAGTCGACAAGATGCTGATGCAACAACTGGTTCTGACAATTGTTTAAAATTTGTTCTCTCATCATCAAATTATACAATCCTTTGTAATCAGTAACCTTACTGCCCAGTAACCAGCCCTCAAAAGCCTTAGTGGCACAATCGACAAAATCAGACCAATCTTGAGACTGCGTTTTCTGGGTATCCCTGAACAGCACCCTGTACTGCTCAGTGGTTAGGCCGAACCCTTCAACGAGTGTATTTTTCAAGACTTGGTAATCGTTCGCATCCTCTACCCTTGTGGTGAGGAGCTTGTCTCTTCCTTTTCCTTCAAAGGAGAGCCACAAGATAGCTGCCCACTGACTCTGGGGAACGCCCTGCACAGTGCAGGCCCTCTCCAAAGCAGTAATCCATTTGTGGATGTCGTCCCCTTGTTTAAAGGGGGGCACTATCTTCCCAAGGTGTTTCGTATCGAAACTCTTTTCCCTATTGCTAGGTACATTGCTGCCACCAGTGGGGACTACCCCACTTAACTGTTGCTCTCTTGCAAAGGCAAGCCTCTCTTTGGCCAGGGCAAGTTCTTCCCTTTCGATCCTTAGATTAGCGGCCCTTTCCTTAGCTTCGTACACTCTCCTCTGAGGGGATGTCATCCCTCTCTGAGACGAGTTGTGAGAGCCATTGGTTTGAAGGGATCTGCCAGAGCCTCTCGACAGAGATCTGGCTCGTCCATTCCCAATGTTAAGCTGACCTGATAGTGGCCCCAGGGGTCCCCCAGTACCGCTATCATGTTTGCTTAAGTTGGACCTGCTTAGTCTGACGACTTCTACCTGTCCCTTATCTGCCTCATCCCCAGAGAGATCCTCATCCTCATCTTCCTCCCCATCTTCGTTCTCAGTTGCGAGGTGGATGAGGTCAGGATCGTCTCGGGTTCCCTCGAGGGGAGGCATGTCTCCTTCTGGATTAGAATGGCTAAGAAGCTTCTCAGCCTTTCTGGCATCATAAGTCTCGAGGAGACCAATCAGAAAGGAGGTGGTGGGGTTAGCCCCTTGCTTAATCTTCCTAGAGGTACATACTTGTCGTAACTCATGGAAGTTAAGCGCAGTATATCTTGAAGGGATGACCTGTGGAGGGTCAACTGACACAAGGGGAGACTCAGAGTTTCCTCCTTTGTCCGACATACTGCTTCTAGTGTGGCGTAAGTGATGCACCTACCTACACTATGTGTTTCCCTACTGTTCCCTTGCTAAGAGTTGCAGCCAAGGTGTGCTAAGCCTTGAGGAGCTACAACAGCTGGTTCAGTAGAACTCAGAGTATTCTAAGTTTTAGTTATATGTACTAACAGTACTTATGCGATCTTTCAACAAGATATTCTTAGGATACGTGTGGTAAAACAACAGCAAGCTCAAATCCCAACCGCTGCTCACCAATGTGAGAAGTTGGCCCGATATGCAACGTTCGCTATTCTAGCGACCGCTATGTATCGTTCCAGCGACCCTTATGGTGTTTGGTTGTAAGTCAACCTTATAGACCAGCTATCCTAGTAGCGTGGATACGAGCAGTCTAAGGCTAAAGACTCGAGAGGGCGCGTTAAGCCAGCTGTTTACCACACATGTACCCCTCGAACACCAAGTGAAAGGACACCACACAAGTGTTATGAAAATAAACAGGATATTTATTAAGAATCACAACAGCCCTGTACTCTTTATGAGGACAGGGTACTAAGCACAAACCAAATCTCTTAGGAAAATACTTCAAGTGCACAATTAAAACAAGTGTCCGAGGACACGGAAAGTTTAAGGTCTCGGGCGGACCCGATCAGGCAAGTCGGAAGCGAGGGACTCGGGACCCTAGAGTAAGGAGGCTATGCAGGCACCGAAATGCCGAGTTACCTAGCCACGCGGGCTGCGGCTGCACAAGTCTTACAGGCGTCGGGGTCTTCGCTGACGAGCCAGGAGCCGGAAGAAAGGAGTTGCTGGCCGGCGACCAGTGCTGAATAGTTCGTAGAGATCCAAGCCTGGATCGGAGATTGATGAAACCTGAAAGCAGAGGGGACCAAGTTCGTACTACTAGCCAGTAGTCAGAGGGTACCAGGAAGGCACCGGTTGGCCGTCACCTCGACCAGGTGAGTGGGCGACGCTAGGCTCTGCAGTCTCACGGACCAGGAGGCGTTGTCGGCGACCACGGTGGAGGTGCGAGCTGTCCCACGAAGGATGATGCTGTCTGCGTCGCTGGGCCCAGGATGGGGCAACAAGCCTTGGCAAATCTCGGGGCCACGGGATGGGCCTAAGATGGCGTCTTGAGTGGACCAGGAGGGTCCGGGGTGCTTCTCGCAAGGATGGAAGCAAGGGCCAGTCTGGAGCAACCAGACCAGCAGTGATGATTCTCGGATGTCGTCACAGAAGGGCACAAGCCAGCGGCTAGTGACCAGACAACGCGCTGAGCAGCGAGCAGAAGGGCCCCACGCAGATCGTGGAGATGCTGGGAGACTGCACTTCGGTGCTGGAGCGGCTCAGGGTCGGGGCTTCTCGGACCCCAGAGCACTCACCAGGGAATTGCTTCGATGGTCGTGCTGGTTTAAGAGCGTGCAGGTTCTGATGATGGCCGGTCCCTCGAGGTCTCGTCGCACCCACAGATCACAGCTGAGCTGATGACGTGGGTAGAGGTCAGAGGTGCCAGGGAAGCCGGTTCTCATCGAGCTGGGCCGTCGGATCCTTGAGGAAGGACTTGCAGCAAACCGCAGAGTTCTTAGTTGGTGCCCGCTGATGCAGGGTGACTACTCCTTAGTCACAAGGGAGAAATCTTGAGAAGAGTCTTGAAGTCCTTTCGTAGAAAGTATTCTTGATTCAAAGATGATCTAATTTGGAAGGGTCCCCGCTCCGGCCTTTATTCTAAAGAAAGGGGTGGGTACATGACTAGGTCCTGCCCTAAGGGTGGGACCAGGAAGGGGGGTAGTTACGCCCCTCTCCCCTGCCGGGCTTTCCCCAGGCCAGGGCTGTCGCCCCTGGAACTGGTTCTAACCGGCAGATGCGTAGTGAGCACCGGGGTGCCACTCCGCAGTCACCTTCTCGCCAAAGCCCTACCTACCCAGAATACACAAACCCTGTCTGGGACGGTGCGAACAGCGCCCTCGACAGGAAACCCTTTGTCTAAGTGCTCCTCGCTGGAAGGACTCCCAGCAGCAGGAGGTCAGACTTGTGTCTGTGGTGGCAGCATCCATTTTGTGGAGCTGAGGCTTTAGTTAACTTTAACCGGGGTTCACAGTTACGTACATGTCGTGTCCCTCTAGAAGGGCGGAATGCTAACCTCGTCGCCAGGGTTGGTGAGAGGGCAGCATCCCGATTCGTATGACACCTTACTCGACATGCCTTGATAACGCGATACCGGAGTTACCGATATGGTACGCGTTATCATGGAACAGCTATTGGGCCTTGATCCCGCAAGCTGCAGCCGGGCTCGGCTCGGGCCTGAACCTAACTCACACGAGCCCACGCACTCTGCCTTCAGGATTGATAAGGCCTGCCATAGGAGTGACTGATAGGGACTCGGGTGTCCAGTGTATGGTTAGATATAGGGCTACTATACCTAAAGCGAAGGGTGGTTACACGTCTTCGCCCCAGCTGTCGTGCAGCCAGTTGTGTCAAATTTGAGAGGCCAGCCAGGGGTGGCATAATACATGCTGCAGCTCCTGGCGGCCCTGGGTACACCTATGCCCTGCGTTACGGGGTCTGATAAGGTGGCCCAGTACCAATTGGTAAATGCACCTAGGGTACATATCGTAATTTAGAAAGAGAACAGCCAGGCTGTGGGTCTGATTAGCAGGCCCACAGCCAGAGAAAGTCGTAAACCAGTGAAACAAAAGCAAAAAATCTGGGTGATCATAGGATTGCAGACCCTACTCTCCTACAGTTTCTTTCTTTGTTCAGCCTACCCTTGACTGTCATAACAGTTCCCCTGATGGTGGCTTTTAGGGCATCCCATAGCAGCTCCCTGTCTGTCTCCGGGGTGTCATTGGTTGTCATGTACTCTTTTATTGCCACCTCTATCTCTGCTTTCGCTGAGATGTCGAGGAGCAGATTGTCGTCAAATCGCCATCTCCGAGTTGGCTTTTCATTGTGCTTCCCCGATAGAGTTAGGCTTATGTGCGAGTGATCTGATATTGTCCTGGGTCCAATCTCCGTGTGGTCTATGAGGAGGGTGTGTGTTTCTGACATGAGGATGTAATCTATTCGGCTGTATGAGTTGTGTGGGTTGGAATAAAAGGTATATTCTCTGGCGTCTGGGTTGCTTAGGCGCCATGGGTCCTTCAGGCTGAGTTTGGAGCACAGGTTCTTCAGGATGTTGCATTTGTTTGTTGATTGGCTCGGTCTGTGTGGGTGCCTGTCAATCGCTGGGTCAAGAACCTGGTTCATATCACCAGCGACGACCAGAAGGTCGCCTAGTGGTAGGGTGTGTAGTTGTGCTCCTACCCCCTCCCAGAACGGTTTGTCGTCGGTGTTTGGGCCATATATGTTGGCCACGTGAATTGTTTCTCCCGCTCTTCTTAGGCTAGTCACAAGAGTTCTTCCCTGGGTGTCTGCCTGTGAGTCCACCAATGTTAGTTTGGAGTTTTTGCTAGTGATTGTTACTACCCCATTTTTCTTATTCTGTGCTGGTGACCCTATAACTTCGCCTACCCAGTTGGCACCTAGGCGCTTTATGTCCTCTGCTTCCAATCTTGTCTCTTGGAGTACGTATATATCGCTCTTAAGCTTCCTGAGGTGTTCGAGCACTTTCCTCCTTTTCATCGGACTATTGAGACCCTTGACGTTTAGGGATACTATCTTAATGTCAGTCGCGAGGCTTGTCTGGTTATTGTGTGTCATTTGTGATGATTTGCATTTTGCGGTCCATGTGGCCTTGCTCTGTGTGTGTTGCCGCGGCCCCCTCCTTCTGGTCTCTGGGTTGTGTGTGGGTCCTTGTGCCTACGCCTGCGCTTGTTGCTCCTAGATGTGGGTGTAGAGAGAGAGTAGAAGAAGAGAAAGTGAAAGAAAGTAAACCCATGTATGCGCTCCCCGCTCCCCCCAGCCTCCCCTGCCCCCTCACCCTCCCCTCCCTTCCCACCCCCCTCCCTCCCTTACTTGCTGAGTGGGTGTGCGATGACAAAGTTCCTTTGCACCGCATCTTCCCTGAGGTAGAGTTTGTGTTCTTTATTTGGTATAGCCTTGCAAGTGAAAGAAAGCACAGTCGGTCTCTGTCGCTGTCGCGTCTGCTGGGTCGATTGTTCCTGTTGGTAAGGCGCTCTTTGTGCTGATGTTGGTTGGCTTGGCTTTCTCAGTTCCGCAATCCGCCAGCATGCTTTATTGTCTCGGATGGGGTAGAATTCCACGCCTGTGCAGCCAGCCTTTTCTCCTTTCTATATTTCTAGGTATCGTGAGGTAGACATGTTGTCTTGTAGGTTATAGTGCGCCTTACTCCGATTGTCCGTTCACGTCTGGTGAAGCATTTCTTTTTGCTGCTCCGGGGTTTTTTGTTTCCTCCATTTCCTCCACCGGTGGTCCTTGCAGGTAGCGTCTCAAGTCTCCTGGGCTTTCGAATACCATTGTTTTCCATTTGTCCGTTACCTTGAACCTGGCCGGGCCAACGAAGCTGAAGTTGGCGCCTCTTTTGCGCAGGGTATCTCTTAGGGCTAGGAATCCTTTCCTGGTTTCGACCGTTGGCTTAGAGTAATCTTGGGTCAGCACGATCTTGCAGCCTTCCCATGTCAGGTTCTGATTTTTCCTGGCAAAGGCAAAAATGGCGTCGGTTTGGCTTTGTCTCAGCGGATTGCATATATTGGCCTTGGTCCTTTGCCTGTCGTTGGTTTCCCTGCTGGCACTCTGTAGGCTTTTTGCACCTCGAACCTCATTTTGAAGGTGATGCCTGTGAGTTTGGGGATCATCTCCTCTAGCATGGCTGCACACGAGCCTGCTTTGTCCTCTGCCCCTTCAGGCATGCCCAGGATCCTTACGTTGCCTCTTCTTGCCCTGTCGTCCTGCTCCGCTAGCTGTTTTTGTATGGCTTTCGTGGCCTTCTGCCATTCTGCTATGGCCTTGGTGTTCTTAGTGGTTGCGTCCTCCACAGAGCTAATTCGGCCTTCTGCTGCTTCCATTCCTATGTTGGTTTTGTGAAGGTCAGCTCTTATTGCCGCCAGCTCAAGTTGCATGTTCTCCACTTTTAGTTTTGTTTCTTTCGCCACTTCATTGCCTTCGTTGATTCTTCTTAGGATGGTCTCTAGGGTGGCTGTTTCGCCTTTAGTTTTCAGTGGGGATCCCTGATTGTCTATTTTGGGCTTCTTTTGGTCTCCCACCGTTTTCCCCTCGTTGCCTGCCATAGTTCCAATGCCTCTTCTTGACAGAATGTTGGATAGACGCCCCCCCTTCTGGACCGCCGCTGGTGTGCTTGTTAGAGTTGCCTTTGGTGATGGTGCGTATTTTCCTTGAGATCTATATCTGCTGGGCTCTCTAATGTGCCTTGTTCTGGTCTTGGCTTTGGGACCTGCCAGCGTGTGTTTTGTCTCGTTCACGGCTGTTTCGTCGCTTGTTCGCGAAGCTTGGAGGTTTGAGGCCTTGAGCTGGTGTTGAGTGAGGCCTCGTTGCCTTGGCTGTCTTATTCGCTCTGTTTGCGGGCTTGGATTGCGCCGGGGTAGCGCCTTGCCTCTTGCGCCTATTGGTGTGTCGATTTTCCCCACCGCTTCACCTCTGCTTCTTCCCTCGCTGTTAGCAGCTTCTGCCTTGCTTTGCCGGCTTATGCGCTTTCACCCTTGTTCGTCCTCCTTTGCCCTCCCTTGTGTCGGGAGGGGGTGGGGCGGGCGCCACGGTCGTGGCGGTTAGTTCGCTAGTACGTTCCCCCCTTCGTTCCTGTCACCTACCAAACACTTGCGCGCTTCAGCGGGCTTGGGCTTGGGCTTGCGCTGCCTTCGTACTTTCGCGCCTTGTCCCTTTGTGCCCTTCTGCGTCCGCCCTCGGGTATTTTCGCGGTGGCCCCGCTCTTTACTCACAGCTGCTGCTTCCGCCTCTTAGCCCCGCACTCGGGTCTGATTGATTACGGCACTGGTCGCGGTGTGTGCAGTCAACGTGCACTGCTGGGCGTGCACCACTTCCGGCGTACTTTGTTTACTGTCTGTTACACTTCCGGTAATGGCGGCCCCCTTGTGTAGTAGAGATTTCGCTTTCACTCCCGTTTCTTTGTTGTCGGTAGGTGTACGCCGCTGCCTTTTGCCTCCGTTGGTCGCTATGCTGCTTGTCGGCTCTTTCTGCGGACCCCTTCACTCTTCCTGCGGTTGCGCCCTTCCTCATTTGCCCTGCAGCCGCTCGGTTTCGCTCCGCTCCGCACCTCTCCCCCGCTCGCCTCCGGCGCCTCTGCTTCCGTGCTCACTGTCGCTGCGTCTGGGAGCTACCGGGGGTGTTTGTGTGCGGCTTTCCTCCTTTCCTTCTTTCGCGGATTCTCCTTCTGGTCGCACTGGCTTTGCCTTCCCCTTACTGGCTGGTCGCCATTTTGAGGGTCGCCCCTCGGCTGGGTCTCAGGAGCTTCGGGGTCAAATACCTTCGTTTTGCATCGATTCTGTTCGGCAGTGTTCCGACTCGCTTGTAGCCTTCCCCTGCATGAAACTGGTTCACTGGGGTTGCACAAACTCGTTTGGCGGGAAGTAATGGCCTTAGTTTGCCTCAGGGTTGCGGAGCGAGTGGACCTAGACGACCGTCCACATTGCCGTCCAAGCCACGCCCCTCTGCTTGCACTTCTTTTAATTGAAGTGCAGTATGCCATCTGTTTTTCATGCAGGCACCCCACCGTCTCTGCTTTCACTCCCCCTCGGTCACAGAGGGGGGTTGTGCTGCTGTATGAGGCATTTTTATCAGCGCGGCTCCCTTTCATGAGCGCCATGCTGGTTCTGCTTTCATTCTTGTTTTTATCATTCCCCTTTGGCAAAGGCAGCTGTGTGTTTATAATTGCATCGCGCTTTCACTTAAAGTGAGAGCGCGATGCAATTATAAACACACGGCTGCCTTTGACAAAGCCGAAAGCTTGTCTGTTTTCCGAGATTGTTCCTGCAGTGTTATGTGACCTGTTTTCAGGAACACTAGAGCATACGCGTGTGACTGCAGTCTGCCCGTGATGAGATTCCTGTGTTCATATTAAGCAGGTCCATTGTACCCATGTCATTGCAGCACCTTTGGAATGTATCTCCCAGCTGCAGTGATTCACAAGCTCTCGGTATCCCGCCGCACGCAGCCTGTTTCTCGTGTCTTTCGGTGTGAATGATAACGCAGGTGCTTGTCATTTCACTGCAGTCTGTTTGTGTCAGGTGTTTTTCAGCGCTCGACATAACCAGGCACTTTGGATTTCCGCCAAACTCCGGCAGAGTAGCTTCGACATCAGCGGAGCCGTCATCCCCCAGCAGGAAACGGACTTACTCTGCGGCAATTTTCGCTTTCATTAATTATGCTTTAACAATGACGATGCACCAGTATATCTGGCAGCCTGTCATTGTATGAGCCGTGGAAGGAGGACTGCTGTATGGACGTCGCAAGATAAACTGAAGTGGTAATTTAAATCAGCAAAAAACATACACTGCAAGCATATCATTTGAGCAGATTTGCATTCAAAGCAAACTACCACTTAACGGCCCTTGTTGCATTGCTGTTAGAGAGTGATTTATGCCAATGTGCTGGCGAAGCACCACTACCAATCACGGCACTCAGCGGGGGAGTGATGGGATAGTGCGCTGCCTGGACCTTCCCCACCTCCCCCCCCCCCCTCTCCCGGGAACCACGTGACACCGCCCATGCACTGCTGATGTCATTTGCCTCCATTCTCCTCCTTTCTTATCTCCTCAAAGACGATGTGGCCTAACGGCGACGCTGGAGATTAGGGCTGAGTCTCGATAGTGATTCTGGACATCCTGTGATTCTGGGCAAATCACTTCGTCTCTGGTGCCTAAAATGAATGTGTCCCTCTCTAACGCTACCGGTCCTTATGTTAAGCTCTCTGACACCTTCGGTTAAGTTTGCGCTATATAAAATTCCCAAACAAAAAAAATAAAATCTAAGAACCTGTTCGGGACCATGCAGGCCTTATGAGTAACTGACAGTAGTGCAGCAGGTGCAGTGGCACTGAGCAAGGACCAGGTCTGTGAGTGACGTTGGCTGTCCTTTACTACTTAGTCGGAGGCAGGAGTTCTATTTTTAAGACTTGCCTATAGATAGCTTTAGATGTGTCACACATACAGGGGCTTCTTCTAGCAGCCCTCGTTATTCAATGGTCTGTTCAAGTGTCAATCACATGTTATTTCCCCCACCACAGCATGCATCATGGATACGATTTATCGACCCACTTCAGCCATTGGCTCTCTTCACTAACACCAGTTGTTGAGGTGCCATTCTGTTTCAAAAAATGCTTTTGCATAAGTAAAAATATATTTTTTTAATTTACTGCTCCAAGTGGCACCTTCCTTTTTAGGGCTCGCCTGCCTATGCGCTTGTGATAGAGCGCGCAGGTCACCCGGCCCTACAGACTGCCAGATTATGACGCACTTGGGCCCATGTATGCGTTTTAAAACCCCAATTTACAAGTCGGGTGATTTTACACGCTACTATCAGTATTGTGTGTGTGTCTCCTGTGACACTTCTAACAGGGTACCTGACTTACCACAGGTACTTACTCCTCCTGATGGATCAGGAGCACGAGGGTAGGTGATAACACTTCAAAATACACCATTTATTTATTCGATCAACATTTGATGTACCTTTCAAAATGACCACAGACACCTTAGGTATTTTAAGGGTTTTTATATAAAGTAATTTTAGAGAGACAGAATTATGAGACAGATGCTGATAGTAACATCAATAAACAGTATCAAAAAGATAAAATAACTATGCAAGAAGGTCAACACCATTTAGGGTAATCAGAGTTTCTAAAGGGTATGGGTAACAGGGAACATGCTAATCAGTTTAGACTTAAACTAGGGACGGCAAGTTCAAACCACATCAGTCAGAGAATTTTTATAGCCTATATGTGACTCAACCCTAATTCTATTCTATCTAGCTAAAGTCTTATTGCAACTTTTAACGTTCACCACACATTAATAATTCAAAAGAGACAGTTCAAATACCTCCTAAGGAAAGGGAAAAATAGGAACATACTAATAAACAGTTTGCAATTGCATCAGAGGAGAGAGCAGAGCAAAAATCATGTGCATAGAGGCTTTATTCAGAGCAAAAGGAAAGGATAGAATGACAGACACCCACAGGTAAATATTTACCTAGGCAAGAATGAAGACTAACCCTGGCCACGGGTCAGTTTCGGGAAGGACGAGGACAAGGACCCTCAAGGATTTAGGATACCAGTAGGTGAGCAGGTAGCAGCTCACGAAAACCAGGACAGGATACCCCTCAGGTTCTGGGTCAGGACTGGGCTCACCAAAGGGCACGACCAACCCCCACAGCTTCGGATGCAACGCCTGCGTTACCCCCTCACTGCACGGAATCCGCCAATAACCCTGATTGGGTTCTCGAATCCCCAGCCAAAGTGCTTTGCCAGCACTTAAGACTATTTCCACCCCTTGGAGTTTGTGGAAAATTCGGACAGAGAGCTCCGCAGCTCTCTATATCAATCACCTATAGGTTTGTGGGGTCAGTGACAGGTCTGCTACTCGGACAAGTCGGACAATTTCTCCCTAACTGACTAGGCTAGATATACTCTTCTGGGGTTCCCAGACCACCCACAAATGTTGCAAAAACAGGGTCCCAACTTATGATTGGTCAGGAGAAACGATTAGGTCACCTTTACCTCCCAAATTCTACGTTCTCACACTTAATATTAATTTTTAATACCCGCCCCCCTGCGTACAGGTTCCCAGGCATAGGAATATGGAGAAACAATGGGTGTATACAGCAGTTTGATACATTGTTGCACATTTCAAGCTAACTGTCAGCATCTTTGACAAGCCTAGGTAGGTTCTCATGCGCATCTTGCTTCAGGAGCCAGCTGGCTGGGATTTGCTTCTGCGCAGTGTGGGTTTTCCCTCAGCACGTGACAGGGTCGGAACGGGTTACAATATGGAGTCGGGTTCACATACCCAGGCCAATGTATGCGCGGTACATGAAAAGTAAGCGAAAACAAATTAATAATACAGCCAAACAGAACACACTGTACACCATGATTTCCTACACTGCACCCCTTACTTTATAATAACTATAGCGATTAATAATTAGTGCGAGAATAGACAGAAATGCGAAGCAGCATGGGCAAGGGCAGAGCATGGTTAGAACAAGCGGGCAGGTCAGCTACAATGCGCATGAGCGGACTTTTCCTTCCAAATCTGCGAGTGCGTCACATCACATGGGTATGACCGACGCATGCACAGACTGAATTTCTGCGAAGCGGCCATTTTAGAATATGCAAGCGGTGTTACTGTTAGTAAACACATAGGCAAGCATCTCTAGGACACCCGCGTGTACTGGAAAAAGTGGAATATTAATGACGAACAAGGTGGTTTAGTATTATTACAAGTTTACTCGAGGTTCATATACAGAGCAGGTTGCTTAAGGCGCAAACTTCCACTCCATCAATCCCCTCTTTGATGATATTTACTATCATCACTACAAATGGGAAACAGATGCCAACTTCAATTTACATCTCACTCATTTCAATTTCCACAAACTTATTATTATGCCGTTTGTCTGCAGCTTTATTTGGGTGGGATTCTCTAGCTTTTTTATAGATCTGGTTCCTTAATTCTTCTAATTCGAGTTCATCCACATTCCGTTTCACTCCCCTCCTATTTACAGTGTACTTTTTTCGGCATTTCTGACATTTGCAGCAGATTATTATAATAAACACAATCAAACTTATTCCAGCTATTGGCATCAGTATTTTACCTACTAGACTACGGCCTACACTAGTGAACCAACTACCTACAGAAGAGAGACCATCAGTCAGTCTCTTCCAGGCACTGTCAACCTCCAGTGGTTTAAGTTCTCTTTCCAAATTAGTTATATTTTGCACATATTTTTTAATTACCACGCTTTTATCAGGAATGTAAGTGCAACAATGTTGCGCCTTCAGCATTCTACAGACTCCGCCCTCTTTTGCCAATAAGGTATCAAGAGCAAGGCGATTTTGCAAAACCATTGATCTGATCGCAACCATTTCAGTATTGACCAGCAGGAATCCAGCAGCAGTGTCAGTTGATAACCAATCCACTACCGTAGATAATTTGCAGATGCGGTGAGTATTCAGAACTACCCCCATTCCAGGTATCAGTGCCCTAAAGATATCACCTTTAATTTCTCCTACACTCTCACGTTTACTACGCACTAAGCCATTAGTGTCTTCATTGCTTCCAGCAGCGTTATTCACATGGTATATTTTCGGGAAGACAATGCCAAAGTAGCAGCTTCCATACCAGTGATCCGGTAATTTGAAATAAGCCTTGTTCCCACATATATAATAAATTCCGGGAAACACAGGTTCTGACCCATTTTTGAAACCCCAACCTCCAATTACCTTGTAATTATGGTCGCATTCGCTGGAACCGATGAATACATTGTTATAATAACTAGTCTTTTCTCTATGAAGACAAAGTTTCCCCTTTCATTCAAAATCCAACAACATCGCAGGATTTGCATTGCCATTTGAGGTGCCTTCCATGTTTTCAGGCCACTTAGGAGTTTGCTGTTTCTTATCATTAGCCTTTCTTTGGAAACTTTCCCTTCTCTTTTCTGCCATTTTCAAAAACATCTTTTCTTGCTCATATAGTGAGCAAGTCAAATTATCTCTTCGAGCTTCATGTAAGTCTATGTCACCTATAGTCAGGAAGTATTCTCCCATGTATCTAGTTACCTCGCTTTTAATATGCACAACATTTAGGTTCCCTCGAACAGGTAGCTCAGAAAAAATCACGTCAGTGTTTGAATAGTAGTACTGTAATGTGCTTCTATAGAATAAGCTTGCTAATATACTACAGGAAATCCCATAAGTCAGGGGCAAATGGTGATAAGTCACGCCTTCAGCTACAGAAGTAGGTAGCTTCATGCAGACATAACAATCTTCTATTTCCATAGCTTCTACGTAATGCAATAAAAGATTTGCAAAGACATTTAAATGTGATCGATTTCTCATGTGGTGAAAATGTAGTACATCCTCATCTGGTGCTTCTAAGTCATGTCGTGTTTGTCTTAGGCTAACTGAGTTGTCATGTCTTTCTTCGTGGCGTTTCTTCATTATGTACAACTTCTGGATCTGGGTTCATGGGTTTAGTAGGGTACAGGTTAGGATCTTTACTTATCATAAAAGGTATAAATACTGTTAGTCCTATCCAGATTACTATAACTATTGCTACACTGCATAGGCATATTTTACAGCAAGTTTTGCAACAATTCCCTTTTGGTCTTCCATTTACACTTGAATCAGACATTTTTGTTTCTGGGACTTTTTAACCCCTCTTTGTTTCGTTTCAAAAGGCTAACGCAGTTTCACCTTTCAGGGTGGGTCTTCTACCTCAGAGCTGCGATCCTCAACGGAACTGTGATCACTGCGGTCACTTTCTTCAGGGTCGTCAATTTCTTCCAACACCAAAAAGGTCCATTCAGGACTTCGATAGTTCTTGTTTACTTTCTTAAATCTGATGCTGCGTCTACTTTGCTGAGCCTCGTCTCTTTGTCTTTCACTTGCAGCTCTTTTTCTGTCTTCTAATTTTTCTTCTACAGTTTTCAGTCTTAGTTTCAGTCTCTTTATATATCTTGGTCTCGACTGCTTTCTAGGCCTCTTAGTGGTCGAGGATACTTGGCCGTCCTCGTGAATTCCCCTGTTTTCACTTTGGTGTGGCACTATTGTACTGGCACCGTCTTTTTGATCTCCTGTCTGACTAGGTCCAGGTCTTTCGTCAGTTTCTTCTGCCTGGTTTCTAAACTGGCCTTGTTCAGGGATGGTCTGTATTTGATCTTGATTTTCAACCAACTTGGATTCTGGTTCCTGAACACGTTCGTCTGTTTCTATCTGTTCCTGTTCATGCACTTCGACCCCTTGATGTTCTTCCGCATGAACTTCAACTTTAAACACTATCTGTCCCTTTCCGGTTTCTGGAGTCTCTGAAGGAGTGTCAATGACTTGGTCTGTCCCTACTTGGCCTATTTCCTGATCAGGTCTGATGTGATTCTCGTTGACCTGACCTTCCCCTGCTAGTCCTGTCTCACCCTCACTATCCCACTCTCTATCTAAGTAGGAATATTTTCTGGTTCTTATTGGATCAAGAATCAGGTCATCTGCTGGAAACCATTTGTCTTGGCTGGTGCCGGGTAGTATCATGTCAGCTAGATCTGGACCCTCGTCTGGAGTCTCTTCAGCTGCATCACCCTCAGCTTCAGCCGTCTCCTCCTTGGCTACCTTTTTAGTGTGGCTGGCATGAATCCACTTTGGCACTCCAGCACACTTTACAGCGGTGGTAGTTACAAGGATCACTTGCCTCTTTTTCCCCCACTTTGGTCCAAGGCAACTCTTCCGGGTGTGTTTCTTCAATACCACCCAATCTCCAGGTTTGATTTTATGGACCGGAGTGGTTGGCCATTCATCAGCAGTCTCTCCAATCTGGTGAGAGATAGAACGCACTTGGTCACCCAGCTGCCTGCAGTATTCTAGCACCAAATCATCAGAAATACTCAGCAGTTTGTGTCCAGGTACCCATGCCTGTCGCATCACTCTTCCCATTAGTACCTCATGGGGGCTCAGGCCTGTTTTTCGGTTCGGGATGCTCCTTAATCCCATCAAGACAAGAGGCAAAGCTTCTATCCAGTTCAATTTGGTGGTATCACACATTTTTGCCAATCTTGACTTAATAGTGCCATTTATTTGTTCCACTATTCCAGAAGCCTCTGGATGATACACACAGTGTAGTTTAGGCTCAATTTTGAACGCTGCATAGAGTTCCTTCAGGACGTCCCCAGTAAAATGCCCACCCTGGTCTGTTTCAATAGTCTCTGTAAAACCAAATCTAGGGATCAGCTCTCTGAGTAACAATTTAGCCACAGTAATGGCATCGTTCTTTTTGGCCGGGTAAGCTTCCACCCACCTTGAGAATAGGCAAACTATCACTAAGACATATCTGTATCCTCTACACATGGGTAATTGTATGAAATCTGCCTGCAATCTGACAAAGGGGCCTTCTGACCTTCCAATGATGCTTTGCTCTACCACAGTCCTCTTTCCTGCATTGAACTGCTGACACACCAGGCACCTCTGGCAGAACTTATCCGCGATATTCCTGAACTTTGAATTGTAGAACACTTTATCAAACACACGGCACATTGCATCCCTTCCAACATGAGTGTCTCCATGAATCATCCGAACCATTGGGTCCGCCATACAGTCTGGCAACACAGGCATACCATCTTTGTTCACCATGATACCATCTCTTTCTCTAAGTTGACATTCCTCAGCCTCCCATCTTAGTTTTTCCCCTTCGGTTGCTGCCTGTTGCAACTCTCTCAGTTCCTTCCAGGAAGATACATTCTCAAACACCATAAGTTGGCAGCTGTTTCCGCCCCATAATTGGATTTTTAGGGACATTTTGTAGCGTGCACAGTACTGAGCAATTTGGTCAGCATACCTGTTTCCGGCTGCCACTTCATCCTTTCCAGATTGGTGAGCAGCACATTTGACCACTGCCAATTCTTTGGGCAATTGGATTGCTTCCAATAGGGTTTGCACCACCTTTCCATTTCTGATGGGGGTACCTGAGGAAGTCATGAATTCTCTTTGCAGCCATAGTTGGCCGAAGTCATGAACAACCCCATATCCATATTGACTGTCAGTATATACGGTTACTCGTTTGCCCTTCCCATGTTTGCAAGCTCTGGCCAATGCTATGAGCTCGGCCACTTGGGCAGATTTGACTTCACTCAAATAGGATGCTTCTAGGGTAGTTTCCAGGGTGACTACAGCATAGGCAGCACTCAGTCCACCATCCTCATGCCTCAGGCAAGAGCCATCGACAAACATCACTATGTCAGCATTGATAAGGGCCATTTCTTTTATGTCAGGACGAGGTTTAGTACTAAACTCAGTCAGATCAATGCAATTATGTTCGAATTCACCTTCTGCTCCTGTATCTTGGGCAAGGGGCAATAGCGTTGCCGGGTTCAGGATGTTGCATCTGGAAATTATTACATTTTCTGCACCAATAAGAATTCTCTCATACTTAGTCAGCCGACTAGGGGTGAGATATTGAGTTTTGGTTCGGGTTAGCAGAATCACAACTGAATGTGGAACATAAACCGTTACGGGATGTCCCATGACAATGTTCTCACTCTGTTCCAGACTTGTGCATGTGGCAGCCACTGCTTTCAGACACCCCGGAAGCCCAGCAGCTACTGGGTCCAGTGTGGCTGAAAAGTAGGCCACAGGACGCCTAGTCAGACCATACTCTTGGGTCAGGACTGAGAGTGCACAATTGTCTCGTGTATCACAGAATAACTCAAAGTTCTTGGAATAGTCAGGCATTCCTAATGCAGGAGCAGAGCATAGACAGTTTCGCAATTTTATCCAGGCTGTCATGCTTTCATCATCCGAGGTGACTGGATCGTCTGCCCCTTTCTTTGTCATTTTTATCAGAGGTTTGGCAAGTACCGCAAATCCCACAATCCACTGTCTGCAATATCCCACAACTCCGAGGAACATTCTAACGTCCCTCTGAGTTCTGGGCAGTTCCATATCCCGAATTATCCTGATTCTCTCTGAGGTGACTCTTCTGATACCTTTCTCGATCTGGTGTCCTAGATATTTTACTGAGTTCTTACAAAACTGTAATTTGTCAGGAGATACTTTATGTCCACCTCTTCCCAGATGATTCAGCAGAGCAATGGTATCAGTAGCACAGTCGCTTTGACTTTTAGACGCCACCAAAAGGTCGTCTATGTACTGGACCAGGACAGACTTCTTGGGTAGAACTAAAGATTCAAGACATCTTTTTAAGATCTGATTAAAGATGGAGGGGCTTTCTGTGTACCCCTGGGGGACACGATTCCAGACATAGACATGACTGTCAAATTCAAAAGAGAAAAGAAACTTGCTTTCTGGATGCAATGGGATGGAAAAGAATGCATGACACAAGTCTATGACAGTAAACCACTCCGCATTCCAGGGAATCTGATACAAGATCACAGCAGGGTTTGGCACAATGGGACAACAAGGTATAACAATCTGGTTTACCTTTCGCAAGTCCTGCACTACCCTGTACTTTCCACTAGGCTTTTTAATTCCAATTATGGGCGAGTTACAGGGACTGCTCAACACCTCTTGAATTATGTCTGCCTCTAATAATCTGTTTATTTCGAGTGCGACTCCAGCTTTCACTTCTGCACTCATTTTATACTGTTTTGTTATTGGGTAGGTAGCATTAGGTTTGATGGCTATTCTGACTGGGCCCACATTTGCCATTAATCCTACATCTTTACCGGTAAAATCCCATACTTCTGGTATCACCCTTTGCTGGAGTTCTTCAGGCAAATCAAGAATTGTTATGGGCTTGGCTTCGGTATCAGGCATTAACAGCATTAGCTTGTACAGGCCATCCTCATCTGGGGTCTGAATCTCAACACCTCTTGGCGTGCAAAAGATGGTACAGTTCATTTTGCATAACAAATCACGCCCCAGTAAATTAACAGGACTGGAATCGCAAACCACAAATCTGTGCATTTCTTTGAAATTCCCTATAGAAATCTCCATGGGTTCAGTTACAGGAGTGCTAATTATCTGGTTTGATACGCCCACTACTTGGATTGCTTCTCCCGAGAGGGGTAGGTTAGGAACGTCCGCTGTTCTCACAGTCGAACGGGTAGCACCAGTGTCCAACAGGAAAGTAACATCATTTCCTTCAACCTTTCCTTCAATGTATGGCCCTGACTGGTCTACCGGTAGGGATGCGCCAAGCACGCACTCCCCTTCCTCCCCCCTCAGGCCCCGTCAGTATGGTTCATCACAGAGGAATGTATCATTTAATAGGAACTGTGAGGTTGCCTGATTTCTCTTATTCTGTCCTTCCCATACTTCAACCCTCTCATTCTGTGGGGCCTGATTCTTATAATTAGGTCTAGGAGCTCTGGGTAATGGAGGTAGATTTACCTGTTGCTGATTCTTTCGTGGCCCCTCTTTCTGCACCTGTGGATTTAAACCATTTATGGGGGCGTTACCAGCTTGCAAATGAGGACATTTGTCTCTCCAATGCCCTATCTGCCCACACCCGTGACAGGGGAACTTCTTCTTAGCCTCTTCTTTGCTCATCTTCCCTCCCCCTCCCGACTTATTGTTTGAAGCATTGCTATTCATTTTACTCAACTGTTTTTCTTGTTGCTCAGCCAATTTAACCTGTGCCCACATCACTTTTTCCTTCAGGGCCTTTTTCTTATTCTCCATTTCATCCTCACAGTACTTAGCGTACTTGAGAACATCATCTATAGGCTTTCCCTGCCAACAGATTTTATTATCTCTAATCCACTGGGATATTTCTGGTTTTAGCCCTAGCAGGAATCGATAAATAAAATGAGTCATGTCTTTCATCTCAATATTATCAATGCCACTGTAGGTCTTGAATACCTGCAATAGCCTCTCATAATATGAATGGGCTGTTTCGTTGTGATCCTGGGTGGTTCTATCGATTCGGGTCCAATCAGTTTCTTTTGCTGGCACCTTTTTCTTTAGAAATTGTATGACTTGGTCATACTTTCTCATCACCTCTGAAGAAGGGGCTCCAGTTTGGGGGTCCCTTGGAAATTCTTCACTGGGCCAATCAATCTCTATTTTGCAATCGGTCCATAAATCTACCGGAACTTCAATGTCAAAGAACCCATCCACATCTTTCAAAAGGCACTTCTGGACCTTCACAAATCGCTCTACCTGCCTATACCACTCCACGGGCTTCTCCCTTAATTTTGGAAAATCATTGGTAAATGACACAATGTCATGCCGGGACCATGGGACATGTACATATTTTCCCCCTGGCACTTCCCTCATGGGACACAGTTTTTCTGCTTGTCCTACTTCTTTTAACACAAACTCAGAAGCTTTGGGCTTTGTCCTACTCTCCTCCTTTTTCTTAGACCACCTAGTTTTCCACTTTTCCAGATCTCCCCATTTCTGCAATACACTCAACAATTCCTTTATCTGGGTTCTTTTTCCTGACACATTCATATTTTCTAAATCCTTGTCTGAAAATTCTGCCCTATACGGTTTCTTTAGGACTTTGGATCGACTTACATCAATTCCCATGTCTGCAGCCGCATCCATTAGTTTTTCATGGAGTACTCTAGTATTTCGGGTAAGGCTTTTACTAATAAACAGCAACTCTTCTTCGCTAAGGGTGTTTAGCCTGTCTAATCCCACATTCCCTGCCATTAACTCCTCTATCTCTATCCTTAATCTGTAAATGTCCAAAAGTTTGGACAAGGAAGGTTCTCGATCCATTTCCTTAGTCCACCTATCTAGTTCCTCTGGAGTCACCACCCTTGCACTCCGGATTCCTGATGTAGTTTCTATGAGGACTTTTTTGGCTTTGGTCTGACTCCCTGACCTAGACCCACTGGTACTGGGCTCTCTTATGGGCAGATCGATTAGAGAGACAACAGACTCACACTCGCTTGCCTGGTCGTCAATAACAAGTGGCTCCTTTCTTGGGGGAACTGACATTGGAGTAAGGATTGGAGCTTTAGGACTAGTCTGCATATCTCCATAAATGGGTATAGCGGGACCAATAGTTACAGGTATCGTCAGAGCATCCGGGCTGGGATGTATCTGAGCTATAGTTTGAATCAGTTCATTCCTTTGTTTAATCAGGGCATCTCTCTCCTTGTCTTGCAAGACCCTTTCTGATGAGTTACCATGCAATATTTGAGGCACCAAAGGAGGGTAAATACTCGGGGCGGTGGCAATAGCTGACCCCGGTCTGTCCTCACCAAAAGGTCTGTAATTTGGGACTGCAGTACTAGGCCTACAAAATTCATCACTATTGCTAGATTTACTGCAGATACCAGCTAGGTCTGTCTCGCTCGCGCTCCTACTCCTAGCATGGTGGAGAAAAGGATTTTTCGAACTTAAAGTTCCTGAAGCTTCAGCATAAGGAGGTGGATTTTTCATCAACAAATCCTCCAGATATTCATCCTCCGAGTCCCCCATGACAATTAAAGGTCGACTCTTCTCTGTCTTTTTCCCACCTGTTTGCTCAGTTACCCCAAACATCAGGAACAGCCCTTCAACCATCATATTCTGTCTCCACCGTTTCATCTTTTGTTCCTTAGTCTCTTTGTGTAACTTAGGATACCATTTGCTTACTCCTTTTTCCATTCGGGCCTGTCTCGCTCTAGAGCCTCAATCTCCCATTCCTCTAAAGCTTCATACTGTGTCAGTCTGGGTCAGGGGTGTAATTCATCCATTCGGGTTCTCAGATTAAACAAGATCCTACCATTGAAGGTACCATCGAGGGGAAAAGCTAGGACTCCATCCTCTTCTGTGTACTTTACCCAATTCTCTAACCATACACAGGTATGGTACCCTTTTTCAAACATCATGAATGAAGCAGGAGTATTAGGAGGTGGAATGATTACTCCCTCCCTAGTTCGAATGGGCTTATCTTTTTTAAATAGTTCCTTATCTTTTCAGCGAAGGACATTTTTCTCTTAACTCCGTACATATTGTGAGGTCTGCCTCTTCTCATCAATTCCCTATGACACCCTAAATTTCTGGGATCAGGCAAAAAGTCAGGATACCACATACACCTCTCGACACAATTTACAAGCTCGGTTCGGAAAATTTTGTTTACTTTTTTGTGCTTCCAATGCAAATACGTCTTTCAATTTCCGACAACCAATCAGTACTGAGATTTCAAAATCTGTTGACCAATGGATGCGCGGCCCCTTCGTGAAACGCGGTCTCACTCTGCGGCGCTCACCCCTCCCTTACAACTCTATCTTCTCCTTGTATTCGCTGGCTCCTCCAATACCAGCGCGGCACGGAGTGACGTCAGCGCAGTCTTGCGACCGACTCCCTCCTTCACAAGGTAACGGAAACTTTGAATTTTTCCTAAAGTGCACGTATAGATTTTAGCTAACAAAGTAAAACGACTGCCACTGTGCCAAAGGGTCTTAGAAAGGAAAAGAGTCTTTCTTTTACTGCAAGTAAACCACTTCTGTCTACTTTTCATTCACAATGGATAGATCCCTTCCGCCTATCCTTTTCACACAAGCAAATAGAGAACATGCTACTCTTTTGACTAATCCACTTCTTTCCGGGATATATACTAAGTCAAATTTTTCACCAATGCTCTCCTTTGCTGCCACTCAAGCTCCTAGAACCTATTACTCCTGCCGTCTGTGACCCTTACTAGGTGATATCACAACGGGAGTTTCACCACGGTCCTGATAGCTTAACATGCACACTTCAGATAATTTTTGAAAAAGAAGAAAACCCTGATTAGCGCTTCCAGTTCTGCCTAACCATGCACTAATCTCTCCCTTTGCCAGGGACCTTACAGCCAAGTGGATTCTGCTCACCACCTGCTATTTCTGTTCCCCGGGGATCCCCACAACATAACACATTTACTCACAATTGGTTAGTAATATATTCAAAAATGCATGCAATATATCAAACTTATTCTATGACCTTCATATAAACCAACAATCTTTTATAGCAGCATATAATAAATTTTTAGCAGCACATTTTATTTCTCACGGTTCTATAGTAACTCTCCTATCTACCTATCCTAACTAGTCCTAACCATCTTCTTGCTACCAGAAATACTGATAGAGTGCGCAGGTCACCCGGCCCTACAGACTGCCAGATTATCACGCACTTGGGCCCATGTATGCGTTTTAAAACCCCAATTTACAAGTCGGGTGATTTTACACGCTACTATCAGTATTGTGTGTGTGTCTCCTGTGACACTTCTAACAGGGTACCTGACTTACCACAGGTACTTACTCCTCCTGATGGATCAGGAGCACGAGGGTAGGTGATAACACTTCAAAATACACCATTTATTTATTCGATCAACATTTGATGTACCTTTCAAAATGACCACAGACACCTTAGGTATTTATTTTATTTTTTTATTTTTTTTCCCAAAACCTTTATTGCACTTTGCATATTACACAGCGGAACGCCTACAACCCTGCGGGCCGGCCGCTATCAAGGATCAGTGCATAGCGTGTTTCCAGTAAAACAAGTAGCGAAGTTATAGATACATTAAGGTCATGACAGGACATACTGGAATAGTAAAAGTGCATATTGAGCAATTATTCAACGCAGGAATTGAGGTTTTGATGGAGTTTTTTCATTTTTTGGAAAATAACAAACCTAGAACATTAACAGGTAGGAATGGTTATTTGGTCTGGTATGAATCAGTGCAGTACAGGTTACAATCGTCCCTCCGGAACATGAAGATTCGGTGTCCCTGGTCAGTACCTGTGCGCCTCCGAGTCCCAAGAACCCCCTTCCCCCTTCATAGATCCACAGTGCAGGTGCCCATAAGCTGCCTCCCGCCACAAGTAGGGCTGCCATCTCACCCCGGCAACCAGTCTAAGTTACCCTCCTTCATCCTCGTCATCAGAATCATCCAGATCTTCCTCCCGCAAGGGCTCGCAAATGTCCCCTCTATATTCGTTCCACTTCAGCCATATTTTATTCCATTTAACCGGGCAGGCTCGGTTGGAGTAGACTGCCCGTTCGGTTAACATCACACGATCCATGTTAAGGCACCATTGGGATTTAGTTGGGAGATCCACTGCCCCCCAGCGTTGCGCTATGTCCCTCTTTGCTACCATTATCCCCGTCGTGACCCAAAGCTGCTCATAACGGGACAAGTCGGTGGGTTCCCAGATGTTCAGTAAGCACCGTCTTGGGTTAGGTAGTATAGAGTGATTAAGTGTCTGTGAGAGAGTGCGGTGTATTTGTTTCCAATATTCCTGTATCTTGGGGCAGTCCCATATGGTGTGGAAGAACGTGCCCTCCTCCCCGCACCCTCGCAGACAATAGGGGTGTGGTGCTCTGTGTATGCGGTGCAGCATTGTCCGCGTGTAATGAACCCGGTGCAGGATCTTAAATTGCACCAGTCGCATGCGTGCTGAGATGCCTACCTCTTTGGGGGACCCAAGTGCCTCGTTCCATTCGTGTTCGTCCATGTCATCAATTTCCCCTTCCCATTTCTCTTTCAGGTGGGACGTGGGTTCGGGGGTGTTATTAAGTAATTTGCGATAAGTGAGGGACGTCGCACGTTCTATCATGCAGTCTGTGAGTAAGCGGTCCTCCAAGGGTGAAGAGTCTGGTAGTGGTGTGTTGGCCGGGATAGCCGCAAGCAGGGCGTGGCGGATCTGAATGTACCTATATAGTTCCCTATCATTGAGCTCATAGAGTTCTTGGAGGCGGGCAAAGGGTACCACTTCATTCCTCTCCCACAGATCGCCCACCGTAGAGATACCTATTGTGTCCCATTGTGTGAACCCTTTGGTGTTCCTAAGGTTGCCCAGTGCGCGGGAGTCCCACAGTGGTGTCATCTTCGTGATCTTTCCTTTCCAGCCCAGAGCTGTCGTCGCCGCGTGCCATACTTGTACTGTTAATTTGGTAGGGCCGACCAGGGTCCGTACCTTGCGGTGATCGTACAGCGGTCCCAACAGGCCCTCCGCGCCCAGCTGCACCCTGTCGGAATGGAGTGCCGGCTCGGTGTGTGGTGCGTGGATCCATTGGTTAATAGGTTTGAGGTGGGCCGCCCAGTAGTATAGTTTTAGGTCTGGTAGCGCAATTCCTCCGCTGTACCAGTCCCTGCGCAATTTGGGTTGTGCCACTCTTGCCGGGAGGGCGCCCCAGAGGAGGTTGGAGACCAGTGCTGCCACCTTCTGAAAGAATTTGGGAGGCACCGGGTATGGTGAATTCTCGAGGACATAGAGGAAGCGCGGTAGCGCCATCATCTTATAAAGGGCTGCCCGACCTAGGAGTGTCAGTGGCAGGCCCGACCAGAACTCGACATCTCGTTTGAGCCTCTCCATGGGCGGTTTCAGGTTTTTATCCATGAACTCCGACGCATCTTTAGTAACGTGTATGCCTAGGTATTTGAAGGACGATCCCGCCAGTCGCAGTGGACACGTATCGTCTAGAGTCGGAGCCGGACTTCGCAAAACGTACAACTCCGACTTGGACCAGTTCAGCGTGTAGCCGGAGATCCTGCCATATGTGTCGCAGATGCGCAAGAGGGCCGGTACGCTCTCCTCAGGTTCTGTAAGATATATGAGCATGTCATCTGCGTATAGAGACAGGCGGTCTTCCCAACCCCCGGTCCCCGGTACACCTTTGAGGAGAGGAGAGGCCCGTATGAGAGTCGCTAGGGGCTCCAACGAAATAGCAAACAGTAGTGGTGACAGTGGGCATCCCTGCCGTGTGCCTCTTCCCAACGGGAAAGTGCGCGATATATGGCCATTTGCCACCACATGGGCCACCGGGGCCGTGTGGAGCAATCTGACCCATGCCAGGAAGCGAGGTCCAAACCCCATCCGCTTCAACGTTTCGAAGAGGTACTCCCACTCCACCAGGTCAAATGCCATTTTGGCATCGAGCGCCAGTATAACCGCCGGTTCTGTGATAATGTCAGATCGAGCCAGGACACCATGTAGCCGCCGCAGATTCTGAGCAGTGTTCCTGTGCGGCATAAACCCGGACTGGTCCGGGTGTATAATCGTGGACAGATGGGGCAGGAGTCTTTGCGCCAGGAGTTTGGCCAGGATTTTCACCTCGGCGTTTAAGAGGGAAATAGGTCGATACGAGGAGCATTCCTCCGGCGGTTTGCCCGGTTTTGGGATTGTCACAATAGTCGCCACACGCTGGTCTAGCGGAAGGGAGCCCCCCTCCAGACAATCCTTGAACATTCCCAACAAGTGTGTGCTGAGGGTGTCTGGCATTACCTGATACCATTCTACCGGTATCCCGTTCGGACCCGAGGCCTTGCCCGGGTTAAATGCCGCAATGGCCATCCGAACCTCGTCGGTTGTAATGTCCGCATCCAAGTCGCTCGATGCCTCTGGTGATAGGGTCTGGACTGCAATCGGCGCGAGGAGTGCCCTGGCTTCCTCCGATGTAACCTGACGTGTTGGGGTGTATACTTGCTCAAAGTGGGTCGCTAGCAACTCCGTTATATGTCTCGGGTCAGTGTGTGTCACCCCCTGTGCATCCTTTAGGCCCTGGATCCCCCTGGAGCTGCCCTCACGCTTGTCGAGCCACGCCAGCATCTTCCCTGCTTTGTCCCCTACTTCGTAGACCCTATTCTGAGTGTCGGCGATGTGACCCTTAACTACCGTCCGTAAGTGGTCATTGTAGAGCTGCTGCTGGAGAGTAAGTGCGTGTAGGGTGGAGGGAGAAGGGTGGGATTCATAAGCCCCGGTCCGCTCCTGCAAGGCGATTTCTAGGTCTGCCAGTTCTTGTGTTTGCTGCCTCTTATGTCCGGTTATAGTGTTAATGGCTTGGCCCCGCAGAACCGTTTTGTAGGCCTCCCAGAGCGTCGCCTGGGAGCGCACCGATTGTGAGTTCTCGAGGAAGTAATGTTTCGTGGCTTGTTTAAGTGCCTTGCGAACCTGTGGGATCTTGAGACAAGATGCGTGTATGGGGTAGATGCGCCTACGTGTTTTCTTCTGTAGAGAAAGCGTCAGTGTGAGCGGTGAGTGGTCTGAAATACCTCGGGGGTGAATCACTGAAGTGTCTACTTGGCTAAGGGCCTCCCCTAGGGATAGGAAGTAGTCTATGCGCGACAGGCTACCGTGCACCGCGGAATGAAAGGTGTATTGCTGCATGCCTGGGTGTAGGTGTCTCCAAATGTCGGTCAGGCCCATGGCCGTGGTGAAGCGTCGGAAATATGTTCCCCCCCCAGTCTGGTTTGGAGTGGGGTATTTATCCAGTTGTGGGTCTTGGACAGCATTGAAGTCTCCCCCCAGAATGATCGCACCCTCAGGGAGAGTTAGGAGGAATTCTCCTAGTCTCTGGAGGTGCACTGAGTGCAAGGCAGGTGGGACATACACTGACACTAGATTCAGGAGTTTCCCTTCCCATTGTCCCTGCACGGCCGCGAAGCAGCCCTGGTCGTCAGTTTTGGTGGATAGGGGCAGGAATCGTGAGTTCTTCTGCACGAGTACGCCGGTTCCCCTGGAGCCGGACGTGAAGGCAGAGTGGGCCCACATTTTGTAACCGCGCCTATCCAGGGCCTTAGTAGCTCCCCCCATCAGGTGTGTTTCTTGTAATAGGGCCACAGTAGGCCGCAGGCGCTTCACAGCAGTTAAAACCAATCCCCGCTTTACCTTATCACCCAGGCCCCTCACATTCCAGGACAGCAAGGTCAATGGCGGGCACTGTGCCTCTGTGGGGTTCAGACTCCCCGTCTGTACAGTATTACTAGCCATCGGGGAGTATGGGACAGACGCTGTAGCGCCCCAGAGATGGGACTGATCTGTTGGCTGCGCCGCCGCACGGCGAGGTGGTCAGAGTCCTCATGGGGGCATAGTGTCACAGTTTGTTCTCAACAGTGTTCCCCGAATTCCATAAGCCCTGAAACAATGTCCTTGACCCCTTGTACCCATTCCTAACAAAAACCATTCAAAACGAACCCCCCTCCCTGCCCCCCTGCTTAACGGACCTTCAACTGCCCGCCACCCCAACTGAGCAGAGTGCATTACCCTTCCCAATGGACGCAGTACTTGCTTGTAAGGGGGAGAGCGCCTCCCCGGGTTGGCGGCTCCCCTGTAGGCTCTCGGGGTTGCCATGCCAGAGTCAACGTGCTGCTGTGAAAGACAAATTAAGGCCGGTGGTCGGCGAGTTAATGCAGTGCAGTGGCCGTCGCCGGAGTCATTCAGTGTCGCCTCCCCCTTCAAAGCCATGGGAAGGCGAGCGTTCTGTGCCCTCCACGCGCCCTGACGCCTGCGAGCCATTCCTGCTGCCTCCTCTGCGATCCGACTCTTGTCTGTTCGTTCTGCGCTGTCGTCCAACGGTGTGCCAGCCCTCCAGCCAGTCCCGGGCTGTGTCGGGGGAGTCAAAGAACCATACTTTCTTGTCCGCTACCACCCGTAGCCTGGCCGGGAATATCATAGAGTAGGGTAGCTCTTTCTCCAGTAGGGCTTTCTTAACCTCCAGGAACGTTCTCCTCTTTCTCGATACCTCCGCTGTATAGTCCGGGAAGAAAGCGATTTTGGAGTTTTGGATCTGGATTGTCGGCGCCACTCTAGCAGCCTGCAAAATGGCGTCTCTGTCCCGGAAATTAAACAGCCTCGCCAGTATTGGTCGCGGTGGGCCTCCGGTCCTGGGCTTCCCTCCCGGTACTCGGTGGGCTCTTTCGACCGAGAAGAAGTTCGATAGGCCTTTAGGCTGGAGCCGAGTCTTCACCAGATCTTCCACATACAGGTCTAGGGCCCCTGTGTCTTCCGATTCCGGAACGCCTAGAATGCGGACATTATTGCGTCTCGAGCGACCTTCCTGGTCGTCCAGCTTGTCCCTAAGGAGTTTGTTGTCCGTTTGCAGGCGCTCCATCGCAATTTGCAGTTCGGACACGTCCTCAACCAATGATTTCGCGACCACTTCGACTTGCTTGACCCGTTCGTTCATCTTTTGCAGGTCCGCCCTGATTAAGGTGACTTCGGTCGCCGTGGCCCCCACAGTTTCTTGTACCTGCGCCAGCGCCGCCAGGACATCGTCCAGAGTGGCTTTCTTCCCCGCCTCAGCCTCCGCCATTTTCCCTCCAACGGTCTTGCGTTGGTCTTGCGGTGGCGAGCGTCGGTCATATGCAAATTTGTCCAGCTTAGCCTGGGTTGTTGTGTTTTTGGGGCCTCTGTGCGACATGGCGTGGTTCTTGTCGGGACGGCGCAGTGACTTCCCCGGTCGTCTTCGCCGGGTAATGGCGGCGACGAACCTGGAGGATCCGTCGTCTTCCGAGTCTCCTGCAGCGCTGAGTATGCCCGGAGAGGGTCAACAGGTGGTTGGAGGGTGAGCCCCGGTCGCTTCGGAGAGAGTTCGTGGGTCTTTGGAAGGAGGCGATCGTTGAGCCGGCACTTCCGGCCTTCCGGTCCCGACTGCTGGCTGCTTCCGGCTGGGTTCGACCAGGCTGTGGCTCCGTGGTCCCGTGGCCGCGTGTAGGCCCGGCCCCTCCTCCGCCTTCGGCCCGCGGCAATGTGTTGTTTCGGGCTTCCGCCGCACCGGAAAGTTCTGGAGACGGTTGCTGCACGGTCTCTGGGTCCGGTTCCCCCTCTGGAGCCGGAGTGAGTCAGGATATTTGTGCGGATTGATGTGGAAAGCCGCCTTTACCCGGGAGCCTCCCTAAGCTGCGGCCGCCATCGTTGGCTGCTAGCCACGCCCCCACCTTAGGTATTTTAAGGGTTTTTATATAAAGTAATTTTAGAGAGACAGAATTATGAGACAGATGCTGATAGTAACATCAATAAACAGTATCAAAAAGATAAAATAACTATGCAAGAAGGTCAACACCATTTAGGGTAATCAGAGTTTCTAAAGGGTATGGGTAACAGGGAACATGCTAATCAGTTTAGACTTAAACTAGGGACGGCAAGTTCAAACCACATCAGTCAGAGAATTTTGATAGCCTATATGTGACTCAACCCTAATTCTATTCTATCTAGCTAAAGTCTTATTGCAACTTTTAACGTTCACCACACATTAATAATTCAAAAGAGACAGTTCAAATACCTCCTAAGGGAAGGGAAAAATAGGAACATACTAATAAACGGTTTGCAATTGCATCAGAGGAGAGAGCAGAGCAAAAATCATGTGCATAGAGGCTTTATTCAGAGCAAAAGGAAAGGATAGAATGAAAGACACCCACAGGTAAATATTTACCTAGGCAAGAATGAAGACTAACCCTGGCCACGGGTCAGTTTCGGGAAGGACGAGGACAAGGACCCTCAAGGATTTAGGATACCAGTAGGTGAGCAGGTAGCAGCTCACGAAAACCAGGACAGGATACCCCTCAGGTTCTGGGTCAGGACTGGGCTCACCAAAGGGCACGACCAACCCCCACAGCTTCGGATGCAACGCCTGCGTTACCCCCTCACTGCACGGAATCCGCCAATAACCCCGATTGGGTTCTCGAATCCCCAGCCAAAGTGCTTTGCCAGCACTTAAGACTATTTCCACCCCTTGGAGTTTGTGGAAAATTCGGACAGAGAGCTCCGCAGCTCTCTATATCAATCACCTATAAGTTTGTGGGGTCAGTGACAGGTCTGCTACTCGGACAAGTCGGACAATTTCTCCCTAACTGACTAGGCTAGATATACTCTTCTGGGGTTCCCAGACCACCCACAAATGTTGCAAAAACAGGGTCCCAACTTATGATTGGTCAGGAGAAACGATTAGGTCACCTTTACCTCCTAAATTCTACGTTCTCACACTTAATATTAATTTTTAATACCCGCCCCCCTGCGTACAGGTTCCCAGGCATAGGAATATGGAGAAACAATGGGTGTATACAGCAGTTTGATACATTGTTGCACATTTCAAGCTAACTGTCAGCATCTTTGACAAGCCTAGGTAGGTTCTCATGCGCATCTTGCTTCAGGAGCCAGCTGGCTGGGATTTGCTTCTGCGCAGTGTGGGTTTTCCCTCAGCACGTGACAGGGTCGGAACGGGTTACAATATGGAGTCGGGTTCACATACCCAGGCCAATGTATGCGCGGTACATGAAAAGTAAGCGAAAACAAATTAATAATACAGCCAAACAGAACACACTGTACACCATGATTTCCTACACTGCACCCCTTACTTTATAATAACTATAGCGATTAATAATTAGTGCGAGAATAGACAGAAATGCGAAGCAGCATGGGCAAGCGCAGAGCATGGTTAGAACAAGCGGGCAGGTCAGCTACAATGCGCATGAGCGGACTTTTCCCTCCAAATCTGCGAGTGCGTCACATCACATGGGTATGACCGACGCATGCGCAGACTGAATTTCTGCGAAGCGCCCATTTTAGAATATGCAAGCGGTGTTACTGTTAGTAAACACATAGGCAAGCATCTCTAGGACACCCGCGTGTACTGGAAAAAGTGGAATATTAATGACGAACAAGGTGGTTTAGTATTATTACAAGTTTACTCGAGGTTCATATACAGAGCAGGTTGCGTTAGGCGCAAACTTCCACTCCATCACTTGCGCATAGCTGGCGAGCTATATTGCAGCTTAAACAGAGTTTACCTAACTCGGCGATTTGTTGAAGTGCCCGAAGCGCGTGCACATCAAAGCCACAAGCCTCCTCAGGCCTCTCAAGCTTCCCCCAGCCGGCATTTCTCCTCCCCTAATTATTCACTGCACGGCCAGCACATCAAAGGCTGCTGCTACCGGCCCCTATTCTTCTTCCCTTCTTGCCTCTCCTCCCCCCCCCCCTTCCCACCACAGCAATGATGCAGAGGGTTTGTTTATATTGCAGCCTAACCATCTCTCACGCTGCTCTTGTAACAATAACTGTTGTTGGTCATGATATAATGAAACGCTCTAATTATTTTATCAGGGCCACACAGAATTTTATAAAGTCTTTTGCTGGCATTTGTGTTTTATGCTGATTGCTATTTTACACCTTTCACATGCTGGCGATTTGCTTCAAAGATATACATTCATCCTGAATCCCGTTACTAGAGCTTTCTCCTCTTCTGCTATATATGGGTTTTAGTTGAATTTCATTGATCTCTTTTACTAATGATTTATAAAAAGTGCCACCCACCACACAGCTCCACCTACACAGCTCCACCGATGCACCCACCGCACAGCTCCACAGAGGCACCCATCACACAGCTCCACAAAGGCACCCACCACACAGCTCCACCGATGCACCCACCACACAGCTCCACAGATGCACCCACCACACAGCTCCACAGATGCAGCCACCACACAGCTCCACTGACACAGCTCCACCAATGCACCCACCACACAGCTCCACCGATGCACCCACCACAAAGCTCCACCGATGTACCCACCTCACAGCTCCACTGATGCATCCACCACACAGCTCCACCGATGCACCCACCACACAGCTCCACCGAGGCACCCACCACACAGCTCCACCAAGGCACCCACCACACAGCTCCACCGAGGCACCCACCACACAGCTCCACAGATGCACCCACTACACAGCTCCACAGATGCACCCACCACACAGCTCCAGCGATGCAGCCACCACACAGCTCCACCGACATAGCTCCACCGATGCACCCACCACACAGCTCCACCGATGCACCACCACACAGCTCCACCGATGCACCCACCACACAGCTCGACCGAGGCACCCGCCATACAGCTCCACCAATGCACCCACCACACAGCTCCTCCGATGCACCCACCACACAGCTCCACCGAGGCACCCACCACACAGCTCCACCGAGGCACCCACCACACAGCTCCACCGAGGCACCCACCACACAGCTCCACCGAGGCACCCCCCACCCAGCTCCACCGATGCACCGAGGCACCCCTCACCCAGCTCCACCAATGCACCCACCACACAGCTCCACCGACACAGCTCCACCGATGCACCCACCACACAGCTCCACTGATGCAACCACCACACAGCTCCACCGACAGAGCTCCACTGATGCACCCACTACACAGCTCCACTGATGAAACCACCACACAGCTCCACCGACACAGCTCCACCGATGCACCCACCACAGAGCTCCACAGATGCCCTCACCACATAGCTCTACCGATGCACCCACCACACAGCTCCACAGACGCACCCACCACACAGCTACACTAAGGCACCCACCACACAACTCCACCAAGGCACCCACCACACAGCTCCACCGATGCACCCACCACACAGCTCCACAGAGGCACCCACCACACAGCTCCAGCAAAGCAGCCACCACACAGCTCCAGTGATGCCGCCACCACACAGCTCCACCGACACAGCTCCACCAATGCACCCACCACACAGCTCCACCGATGCACCCACCACACAGCTCCACTGATGCACCCACCACACAGCTCCACCGATGCACCCACCACACAGCTCCACCGATGCACCCACCATACAGCTCCACCGATGCACCCACCACACAGCTCCACCGATGCACCCACTACACATCTCCACCGATGCATTCACCACACAGCTCCACCGAGGCACCCACCACACAGCTCCACCGAGGCACCCACCACACAGCTCCACCGAGGCACCCCCCACCCAGCTCCACCGATGCACCCACCACACAGCTCCACCAACACAGCTCCACCGATGCACCCACCACACAGCTCCACTGATGCAACCACCACACAGCTCCACTGACACAGCTCCACAGATGCACCCACCACACAGCTCCACTGATGCAACCACCACACAGCTCTACCGACACAACTCCACCGATGCACCCACCACAGAGCTCCACAGATGCCCCCACCACACAGCTCCACCGATGCACCCACCACACAGCTCCACTGAAGCACCCACCACACAGCTCCACCGATGCACCCACCACACAGCTCCACTGATGCACCCACCACACAGCTCCACCAATGCACCCACCACACAGCTCCACCAATGCACCCACCACACAGCTCCACCGATGCACCCACCACACAGCTCCACCGATGCACCCACCACACAGCTCCACCGATGCACCAACTACACAGCTCCACCGATGCACCCACCACACAGCTCCACCGATGCACCCACCACACAGCTCCACTGATGCACTCACCACACAGCTCCACCGATGCACTCATCACACAGCTCCACCGATGCACCCACCACCCAGCTCCACCGAGGCACCCACCACCCAGCTCCACCGATGCACCCACCACACAGCTCCACCGACACAGCTCCACCGATGCACCCACCACACAGCTCCACTGATGCAACCACCACACAGCTCCACCGACACAGCTCCACTGATGCACCCACCACACAGCTCCACTGATGAAACCACCACACAGCTCCACCGACACAGCTCCACCGATGCACCCACCACAGAGCTCCACAGATGCCCCCACCACTTAGCTCCACCAATGCACCCACCACACAGCTCCACAGACGCACCCACCACACAGCTCCACCAAGGAATCCACCACACAACTCCACCAAGGCACCCACCACACAGCTCTACCGATGCACCCACCACACAGCTCCACAGAGGCACCCACCACACAGCTCCAGCAAAGCAGCCACCACACAGCTCCAGCGATGCAGCCACCACACAGCTCCACCGACACAGCTCCACCAATGCACCCACCACACAGCTCCACCGATGCACCCACCACACAGCTCCACCAATGCACCCACCACACAGCTCGACCGAGGCACCCACCATAAAGCTCCACCGATGCACCCACCACACAGCTCCACCGATGCACCCACCACACAGCTCCACTGAGGCACCCACCACACAGCTCCACAGAGGCACCCACCACACAGCTCCACAGATGCACCCACCACACAGCTCCACAGATGCACCCACCACACAGCTCCAGCGATGCAGCCACCACACAACTCCACCGACACAGCTCCACCGATGCACCCACCACACAGCTCCACCGAGGCACCCACCACACAGCTCCACCGATGCACCCACCACACAGCTCGACCGAGGCACCCACCATACAGCTCCACCGATGCACCCACCACACAGCTCCACCGACACAGCTCCACCGATGCACCCACCACACAGCTCCACTGATGCAACCACCACACAGCTCCACCGACACAGCTCCACTGATGCACCCACCACAGAGCTCCACAGATGCCCTCACCACATAGCTCCACCGATGCACCCACCACACAGCTCCACTGATGCAACCACCACACAGCTCCACTGATGGAACCACCACACAGCTCCACCGACACAGCTCCACCGATGCTCCCACCACAGAGCTCCACAGATGCCCCCACCACATAGCTCCACCGATGCACCCACCACACAGCTCCACAGACGCACCCACCACACAGCTCCACCAAGGCACCCACCACACAACTCCACCAAGGCACCCACCACACAGCTCCACCGATGCACCCACCACACAGCTCCACAGAGGCACCCACCACACAGCTCCAGCAAAGCAGCCACCACACAGCTCCAGCGATGCAGCCACCACACAGCTCCACCGACACAGCTCCACCGATGCACCCACCACACAGCTCCACCGATGCACCCACCACACAGCTCCACCGATGCACCCACCACACAGCTCCACCGATGCCCCCACCACACAGCTCCACCGAAGCACCCACCAAACAGCTCCACCGATGCACCTACCACACAGCTCCACCGATGCACCCACTACACATCTCCACCGATGCACTCACCACACAGCTCCACCGAGGCACCCACCACACAGCTCCACCGAGGCACCCACCACACAGCTCCACCAAGGCCCCCCCCACCCAGCTCCACCACACAGCTCCACCGATGCACCCACCACACAGCTCCACCAATGCACCCACCACACAGCTCCACCAATGCACCCACCACACAGCTCAACAGATGCACCCACCACACAGCTCCACCGATGCACCCACCACACAGCTCCACCGATGCACCCACCACACAGCTCCACCAATGCACCCACCACACAGCTCCACCGATGCACCCACCACACAGCTCCACCGATGCACTTACCACACAGCTCCACCGATGCACTCACCACACAGCTCCACCGATGCACCCACCACCCAGCTCCACCGGTGCACCCACCACACAGCTCCACCTACACAGCTCCACTGAGGCACCCACCACCCAGCTCCACCGATGCACCCACCACACAGCTCCACAGATGCACCACCACACAGCTCCACAGATGCACCCACCACACAGCTCTACAGATGCACCCACCACACCGCTCCACACATGCACCCACCACACTGCTCCACCGATGCACCCACCACCCAGCTCCACCGATGCACCCACCACCCAGCTCCACCGATGCACCCACCACACAGCTCCACCGATGCACCCACCACACAGCTCCACCGATGCACCCACCACCCAGCTCCACCGATGTACCCACCACACAGCTCCACTAATGCAACCACCACACAGCTCCATCGACACAGCTCCACCGATGCACCCACCACACAGCTCCACTGATGCAACCACCACACAGCTCCACCGATGCACCCACCACAGAGCTCCACTGATAACCCCACCACACAGCTCCACAGATGCACCCACCACAGAGCTCCACTGATAACCCCACCACACAGCTCCACCGATGCACCCACCACACAGCTCCACCGAGGCACCCACCACACAGCTCCACCGATGTACCCACCACACAGCTCCACCGAGGCACCCACCATACAGCTCCACCAAGGCACCCACCATACAGCTCCACCAAGGCGCCCACCACACAGCTCCACAGAGGCACCCACCACACAGCTCCACAGAACACCCACCACACAGCTCCACAGAGGCACCCACCACACAGCTCCACAGAGGCACCCACCACACAGCTCCACAGTGGCACCCACCACACAGCTCCACAGAGGCACCCACCACACAGCTCAACCGAAGAACCCACCACACAGCTCCACCGAAGCGCCCACCACACAGCTCCACCGATGCACCCACCACACAGCTCCACTGATGGAACCACCACACAGCTCCACCGACACAGCTCCACAGATGCACCCACCACACAGCTCCACTGATGCAACCACCACACAGCTCCACCGACACAGCTCCACCGATGCACCCACCACAGAGCTCCACAGATGCCCCCACCACACAGCTCCACCGATGCACTCACTACACAGCTCCACAGATGCACCCACCACACAGCTCCACTGAAGCACCCACCACACAGCTCCACCGATGCACCCACCACACAGCTCCTCCGATGCACCCACCACACAGCTCCACCGATGCACCCACCACACAGCTCCACCAATGCACCCACCACACAGCTCCACCAATGCACTCACCACACAGCTCCACCGATGCACCCACCACCCAGCTCCACCGGTGCACCCACCACAAAGCTCCACCTACACAGCTCCACTGAGGCACCCACCACCCAGCTCCACCGATGCACCCCCCACACAGCTCCACAGATGCACCACCACACAGCTCCACAGATGCACCCACCACACAGCTCCACAGATGCACCCACCGCACCGCTCCACACATGCACCCACCACACTGCTCCACCGATGCACCCACCACCCAGCTCCACCGATGCACCCACCACCCAGCTCCACCGATGCACCCACCACACAGCTCCACCGATGCACCCACCACACAGCTCCACTGATGCAACCACCACACAGCTCCACCGACACAGCTCCACCGATGCACCCACCACAGAGCTCCACAGATGCCCCCACCACACAGCTCCACCGATGCACTCATTACACAGCTCCACAGATGCACCCACCACACAGCTCCACTGAAGCACCCACCACACAGCTCCACCGATGCACCCACCACACAGCTCCTCCGATGCACCCACCACACAGCTCCACCGATGCACCCACCACACAGCTCCACCAATGCACCCACCACACAGCTCCACCAATGCACTCACCACACAGCTCCACCGATGCACCCACCACCCAGCTCCACCGGTGCACCCACCACAAAGCTCCACCTACACAGCTCCACTGAGGCACCCACCACCCAGCTCCACTGATGCACCCCCCACACAGCTCCACAGATGCACCACCACACAGCTCCACAGATGCACCCACCACACAGCTCCACAGATGCACCCACCGCACCGCTCCACACATGCACCCACCACACTGCTCCACCGATGCACCCACCACCCAGCTCCACCGATGCACCCACCACCCAGCTCCACCGATGCACCCACCACACAGCTCCACCGATGCACCCACCACACAGCTCCACCGATGCACCCACCACCCAGCACCACCGATGTACCCACCACACAGCTCCACTAATGCAACCACCACACAGCTCCATCGACACAGCTCCACCGATGCACCCACCACACAGCTCCACTGATGCAACCAGCACACAGCTCCACCGATGCACCTACCACAGAGCTCCACTGATAACCCCACCACACAGCTCCACCGATGCACCCACCACAGAGCTCCACTGATAACCCCACCACACAGCTCCACCGATGCACCCACCACACAGCTCCACCGAGGCACCCACCACACAGCTCCACTGATGTACCCACCACACAGCTCCACCGAGGCACCCACCATACAGCTCCACCAAGGCACCCACCATACAGCTCCACCAAGGCACCCACCACACAGCTCCACAGAGGCACCCACCACACAGCTCCACAGAAGCACCCACCACACAGCTCCACAGAGGCACCCACCACACAGCTCCACAGAGGCACCCACCACACAGCTCCACAGAGGCACACACCACACAGCTCCACAGAGGCACCCACCACACAGCTCAACCGAAGAACCCACCACACAGCTCCACCGAAGCGCCCACCACACAGCTCCACCGATGCACCCACCACACAGCTCCACTGATGCAACCACCACACAGCTCCACCGACACAGCTCCACAGATGCACCCACCACACAGCTCCACTGATGCAACCACCACACAGCTCCACCGACACAGCTCCACCGATGCACCCACCACAGAGCTCCACAGATGCCCCACCACACAGCTCCACCGATGCACTCACTACACAGCTCCACAGATGCACCCACCACACAGCTCCACTGAAGCACCCACCACACAGCTCCACCGATGCACCCACCACACAGCTCCACCGATGCACCCACCACACAGCTCCACCAATGCACCCACCACACAGCTCCACCAATGCACCCACCACACAGCTCCACAGATGCACCCACCACACAGCTCCACCGATGCACCCACCACACAGCTCCACCGATGCACCCACCACACAGCTCCACCGATGCACCCACCACACAGCTCCACCGATGCACCCACCACACAGCTCCACCAATGCACCCACCACACAGCTCCACCGATGCACTTACCACACAGCTCCACCGATGCACTCACCACACAGCTCCACCGATGCACCCCCCACCCAGCTCCACCGGTGCACCCACCACACAGCTCCACCTACACAGCTCCACTGAGGCACCCACCACCCAGCTCCACCGAGGCACCCACCACACAGCTCCACCGATGCACCCACCACACAGCTCCACAGATGCACCACCACACAGCTCCACAGATGCACCCACCACACAGCTCCACAGATGCACCCACCACACATGCACCCACCACACTGCTCCACCGATGCACCCACCACCCAGCTCCACCGATGCACCCACCACCCAGCTCCACGATGCACCCACCACACAGCTCCACCAATGCACCCACCACACAGCTCCACCGATGCACCCACCACCCAGCTCCACCGATGCAACCAACACACAGCTCCACCGATGTACCCACCACACAGCTCCACTAATGCAACCACCACACAGCTCCATCGACACAGCTCCACCGATGCACCCACCACACAGCTCCACTGATGCAACCACCACACAGCTCCACCGATGCACCCACCACAGAGCTCCACTGATAACCCCACCACACAGCTCCACCGATGCACCCACCACAGAGCTCCACTGATAACCCCACCACACAGCTCCACCGATGCACCCACCACACAGCTCCACCGAGGCACCCACCACACAGCTCCACCGATGTACCCACCACATAGCTCCACCGAGGCACCCACCAAACAGCTCCACCAAGGCACCCACCATACAGCTCCACCAAGGCACCCACCACACAGCTCCACAGAGGCACCCACCACACAGCTCCACAGAAGCACCCACCACACAGCTCCACAGAGGCACCCACCACACAGCTCCACAGAGGCACCCACCACACAGCTCCACAGAGGCACCCACCACACAGCTCAACCGAAGAACCCACCACACAGCTCCACCGAAGCACCCACCACACAGCTCCACCGATGCACCCACCACACAGCTCCACCGATGCACCCACCACACATCTTCACCGATGCACCCACCACACAGCTCCAGCGATGCAGCCACCACACAGCTCCAACGAGGCATCCACCACACAGCTCCACCGATGCACCAACTGAGCTCCACCGATGCACCCACCACACAGCTGCACCAATGCACCCACCACACAGCTCCACCAATGCACCCACTAAGCTCCACCGATGCACCCACCACACAGCTCCACCGATGCACCCACCACACAGCTCCACTGATGCACCCACCACTCAGCTCCACCGAGGCACCCACCACCCAGCTCCACCGAGGCACCCACCACCCAGCTCCACGGAGGCACCCACCACCCAGCTCCACTGAGGCACCCACCACACAGCTCCACCGAGGCACCCACCACACAGCTTCACCGATGCACCGACCACACTGCTCCACCGATGCACCGACCACACAACTCCACCGATGCACCCACCACACAGCTCCGCCAAGGCACCCACCACACAGCTCCGCCGAGGCACCCACCACACAGCTCCACCGATGCACCCACCACACAGCTCCACCGATGCTCCAACCAAGCTCCACCAATGCACCCACCAAACAGCTACACCGATGCACACACCACTCAGCGCAACCACAGCATCACTCAGCGCAACCACAGCATCACTCAGCGCAACTACAGCATCACTCAGCGCAACCACAGCATCACTGGTTCAAATATGTTCTTTCAATGTTTCAAACTGTTTTCAAGCTTTCACGCTTTATTACAAATCACAAAAAGATGTTAATTTTTCACTTCTGTTCTTGGATTTTCGTCACAATATAAAACACTGAACATAATCTTCACAAATGTTATTTACAAAAGTTTAAGCTATTGCCATTACAAATTAAATACATTATTTAAATATTAATTATTTTAAAAAATTAAAAGCCATTGTTATTTGTAATATCAATACATCTAAGTCACGTAAATACAAAACATGTTGCATTACAAATGCTATAGGCTTCACATTTGCGAAAGTTATAACTATTGGCATTGTAAATGACAAAGCTATTAATTTAGCTATTTAAAAAAAAACACATAAATAAAAAAAAATCAGTTATAACACCAATAGCTCAAACTTTCCTAATGCGAGCCCTATTGCTTTTCCACTGCTTGTTCAATTGGTAAATATAAATAAATAAAATGGCGCCCTGTCATTCAGTAGGAACACACATGTATCACAAGTTATACGCCCACTGAATTACGTGGCCACATGATGTCCTGATACGTATGCGCTCATGCACTTGTTGGGTCATCATGTCTTTTTATTTTCTTTTTTTTCACTGTTGCCCAGCATTGGCAAAGAACATTTTATATAAAAATCATTGGCAGCTTCACAAATGTGTGGCCTATTGGCTTTGCCAGTGCCTTTTTATTTTTACATTTCTGCTTTATTTTCATGTGTTCTAACATTTATTTTTGGGATGGGTCATTTTTGCTTGTTTTACAAACATATGCCTGCCACCTTCAAAAATTGCCATTTTTAGTATTTATTTATTTTTAATGTAAATCGTTCATGTTTGCAAAAATAAAAAACAGGATGCTTGCCCAGGTCAAACCTAATGGCTTTACCAGTGCCTGTTTTACTTGAATTATGGCCACTGGCCTTCTTTCAGTGCCACTCATGTAGGCAGGGCATAAATTCAAGGATCCAAAGGAGCTGCGTTTCCCCACGGCTCGACTGGATACAGAGGTTGTTTTCAGGAGCCCTGGTGCAGTATTAAAAAGCACTGGCAAAGGCAATAAGTTTCGCCTTTGCAAATTCTATTGGATCTGTCAATGTTTTGTTAGTCTTGTTCATGCTGCAGTGCAGCATGGCTTTAAGTAAAAAATATAAAGCCCTGTGATGCGGTCAACGCTGGAAGTGTAATAGCACTTTGAAAACAAGCATTAAAAGCGGATTATTCCTGATCATGTGAAGGAGTGGTTCTAATGCGAGTAGGAATAGTCCCGGTGATAGAGGATGCCCCTGCCTCGTCCCCCTCTCCAGGGTGAACATCGCCGACGTGGTTGTGTTGACTACCACTCGTGCCCCGGGGTTTTTGTAGAGTGACATGACCATACCCCGGTATTTATCCCTAGGCCGAATTTGCGCATGTATTGGTCAAGGAAGGGCCACGAGACTCTATCGAAGGCCTTTTCTGCGTCAGGCGCAATCATGATTGCCTTCTCCATGCTGTTAGCTGTGCGGTTTATGAGGTGGCAGAGTAGTCTGGCGTTGTCTTGTGAGAGTCTGTTTTTTAGGTAGCCTACTTGCGATTTGAGTATGAGGTGAGGTAGATATGTGTTTAGTCTTGCAGCCATTACTTTTGCGTATATTTTACAATCTACGTTTATTAGTGAGATCGGACGATAGTTTGTGGGAATTGTGGGTCCTTCCCCTCTTTGGGGTTGAAAATGATGTTTGCCTCCGCCATCGAATTTGTCATGCTCCCCCTGTCAGCGCACGTCTGGAAGACTCTGACCAGGGTCTCTTTTAGCAGAAGCCCTGACGCAAACCATTGAGGATTATGCGCATGTCTCAGGATATAAATTAAACCGTGACAAATCTGAATGCAAGCCAATGAACTGCCACACAACAAGGACAGTACTAGGCACGTCCGGACTTGCGTGGCAGAGGAAACCCCTGAAGTACCTGGGCCTCCTCTTTGGAAGAGACCTTAGGTCGACCCTAGACCACAACGAGGAGGCAATGCTGAGGAAAATCAGGAGCAAGCTAGAAGCCTGGAGCCCCAAATTCATCAGCTGGTGGGGTTGAGCCGAGACGATCAAGATGATGATCACACCAATGCTAAACTATCTGCTGAGCATGCTACCACTAACCTTAACTACGGGCTTTCACAAAAAAATAGATAAAGCAATCAACTCATTCCTCTGGGGTGGCAAGAAGGCTAGAATCAGCCTATCAAAACTTAGACTAAAAAAGTACCAAGGTGGGCTAAACCTTACGACCTACAAGGCCTTCCAAATGGCTTGCCTAGCAAAACAGGGCATACACTGAATCTCCCCCACACCGAAGTACTTGCCGGTCTAGCTCGACCTGGAAAGATGCACCCTGGTGGGGCCGACCCAATCATGGCGCTGACGGCCAACAGACACCCAGAAGCAAAGAATGCAATCATCAGGAACACAAAGACGGCACTACTCAGAGTAGACAGAGAGCTGGATGTCAGCATCATAGGGTCCAAATGGGAATCAATATGGTACAACTCCAAGGTAACATACAAAGGGGGGACATTAGAGAACACAGAGTGGTACAGCAGAATCATCATGACGCCGGCCCAACTAGAGCTAGGCAGCAACCCGCTCACATTCGAAGCACTACAGCGCACCCATAAACTACCAAACAAGGAGTTCTATGAATTCCTCAGGATCAAGGCAGCAATCACCAAAGCTAACCTCTCGAAACACAAACCATCCATCATACAATACTCACATAACCTAAACAAGACAGGCCACCAAACTGCTCAGATTTACAAACTCATCACCCCCGCACCACAACACTAAACAACAAAACACTAGCATTCTGGGAAGGGGAGTTACAGAGACCACTAAACGAAGATAAAAAAGGGCCAGACTATGGATCTCAGCATCTAAAAACAAGATAACCCCACAACTAGCCCAAACAAAATACTGGCTATTACACAGACTACACTGGACCCCAGCCAAGCTAGAAACAGTAGGAGCCAGCGAGAGCGGCACCTGCTGGAACTTCCACAAAGCGAGGGGGACCTTGCTCACATCCTATACGAATGCCCCAAGGTCAAGGTTTTCTGGCGCAAAGTTTACAAACTCATAGACACGCTTACAGGCTGCCACATACAATGCGGCCTACCAGGCAGAACCATGGCCTTCCTGGCCACAGAGCTCGACTCCAAAGAGAACCGCGAACTAGTAGACGTCTTGCTAACCGCAGCCTCCAAAACAATTCTAGGTAACTGGAAAAACACGAGTAAAGCCACGTTCAAACGTTGGTTCAACTGGGTAACATTTCTACGAGGGGCCGACAACATTACCGCCAACCACCTCCAGGCGAATCACACGGCCAGAGGGGACATGTGGGTGGCCCTGGACGCCCACCTGGAACGATAACCCCCCCCTTTCTCTCTCTCTCTTTTCTTTCTCTCTCGTGCTCCACCACAAGCCAGGCATTATATTTTGGTCTAAGCAGTCAAGAATTGTGACAAACTGTTTGTATATGTCAAATTTATTTTCAATAAAAATATTTTGAGATCAAGAAAACAAGCATTAAAAAATGCAATAGGTTTCGCCTTTGATTAATTGAAAGGCATTTGCTTTGCTATACAATACCATTAGCAAACCAAATGGCTTTAACTTAATCAAAGGTGAGGCCTATTGCATTTTTAATGCATGTTATCAAATGCACTGCCTGTAGAAGAGCTCTAGCAATGTCTTCATCCATCTTGAAATTATTCTCACACCGTGGAAAGGTAATTTCCAAAGCCATGCGTTGGCACTGTGTGAGGTAACGACCCCCCAAAGATGTCTGGGAGTGGGGGCCTCTAGAGGCATGGACAAATCAACAAAAATGTCCCCCAAAAATATATTAATGTGAAAAACTGTAATTCCACAGCCGGCAAAGCGTGAGCTGCCATAAAGCACTGTTTTGTCAGAAAAGGTTTGTGCGCAGCAGGGTTCGACACACGTGATAGTTGGGTGCCGGAGCTCTGCACAAGGGTTAGACACTGCCGACAAATCCATTAAACGCCTCTGCGGCGATAGCTGGCCACCTACAGCAGGTTGGGCACAGAGTGGCTGTGAAACAGGGTAGCCTGCCTCCTGTGGGTAGAGATGGGGGCCTGGCCACAGGCCTATCTATGTGTTCAACCCCTGGCGTTCAAGGCCATGCACAGCAGGGATTGGCTGCCTGCAGCAGGTTGGGCGCAGAGCAGCTATGCGCCGTGCAGGGGTTCGGCCCATGGTCTGTAGGACACATGGCCTGCCCATAGGCCTGGCAGCTAACCCTGGCTCTGCATGTGTACAATGGGTTGACTGCAATGGTGTCCTGGACAGAGGCGATGGCAACAGACCAGGCCCTCTGGTCGCTTCTTCTCATGGTGGGTTGGCTGCAGACAATGGTAATTAGCTGCGAGTAGTGAGTTGGGAAAAGGGCTTGGTGTGTGGACCTGGTCCTGTGGCCAGCCCCAGCCCTACTATACTATGAGCAGCAGAGGTTTGCCACATTTTTCTAACTTGACGGCTGAGTTTGCTTAACAGAAAGAGAGAGCAGGATTAACTAAAGGGTTGGGCCAGGTCACAGCCACACAAAGGGATGCAAAGCAGAACAACCTCTTACACAGGTATTTGAATTCCAGTGCAAAAAGTGCCCCTTTCTCAGCACAAATTGTATTTTGTGCTGCTTTGCACCACTTCGCATCAAAGGGGTGCTGCATGGGTGTAGCTTGGTGGATTAAGGCGCACACACACACACACACAGCTTTTGATGCAAACTCTCTTATACTAAGATAGCAATGCTGGTGTTTGTGTTAAAAATGGTTCCATGAAGCAGGCTCTAAAATGGAGAAAAGTTTTCATTTTCTCACACATTCCAGAGATTGAATATGTGGAATATATTCAAATAGTCTACGATTAGGATTTTGTGTTGGGAGAGCATCCTTTCAGTACAAATCCTATACAAGATGGCTTGCTCACAACTCTGCAGCATGGTGCAAAGGTTGTGCGTGGCGCTAGTTGGCAAGGGGTAGTGAGCAGCACCTGATCCTTTTGAATAAATATGGCTCCACAGTGCATTCTTCCCATTGTGCAGGATCTTTGGATCCATCTTATAAGAAATGGGATTTGCTGCACCTCAGGATCCTGATTAATTCCACATTGTGGGACTCAACAACACCAGCGCGGCAGTCTAAGTCGGTGCCTCTGGACAGAAATAAGGAAATCTCTATGAAGCCTTCACTGCCAATTTTGAGGCAAGAGGTCATACCCTGTTTGATGCTTAGATGATTCATCTGAACAATAGGATTAACCAATATTCGGTTGGGATGGGCAAGAGGGTCATATTGCTGAGGGAAGGGCCGGTATTGGATTCTATGACCATTCATCCACTCATTGAGTGAGGCCCATCTCACTCAGAAGTCCACATGGAGCCCACTTTGTTCAGTCACTCTGATGACTCTGGATTGCCTCGCCCAATGTGGTTCTATGGTTTCTACCATTTTGTTTTGTCGGAACACATCTACCCCACCTAGAGGGACTTCCTTACAAAGGAGGAAGCCAGAGTGCAGCATCCTTCATAGCACCAATGAACACATCGACAGCACGGTTCATGAGTAGCTGTCCTTTCCATGTCTCTGCCTATAGCTGTCCTTTCAATGTCTTTGCCTATAGCCATCCTTTCCATGTCTGTGCATATAGCTGTCCTTTCCATGTCTCTGCCTATAGCTGTCCTCTCAATGTCTGTGCCCATAGCCATCCTTTCCATGTCTGTGCCTATAGCTGTCCTTTCCATGTCTCTGCCTATAGCTGTCCTTTCCATGTCTGTGCCTATAGCTGTCCTTTCCATGTCTGTGCCTATAGCTGTCCTTTCCATGTCTCTGCCTATAGCTGTCCTTTCCATGTCTGTGCCTATCGCTGTCCTTTCCATGTCTGTGCCTATAGCTGTCCTTTCCATGTCTCTGCCTATAGCTGTCCTTTCCATGTCTGAGCCTATAGCTGTCCTTTCCATGTCTCTGCCTATCGCTGTCCTTTCCATGTCTCTGCCTATAGCTCTCCTTTCCATGTCTGTGCCTATGGCTGTCCTTTCCATGTCTCTGCCTACAGCTGTCCTTTCCATGTCTGTGCCTATCGCTGTCCTTTCCATGTCTGTGCCTATAGCTGTCCTTTCCATGTCTCTGCCTATAGCTGTCCTTTCCATGGCTCTGCCTATAGCTGTCCTTTCCATGTCTCTGCCTATAGCTCTCCTTTCCATGTCTCTGCCTATAGCTGTCCTTTCCATGTCTGTGCCTATAGCGGTCCTTTCCATCTCTCTGCCTATAGCGGTCCTTTCCATGTCTGTGCCTATAGCGGTCCTTTCCATGTCTCTGCCTATAGCTGTCCTTTCCATGTCTGTGCCTATAGCTGTCCTTTCCATGTCTCTGCCTATAGCTGTCCTTTCCATTCTCTGCCTATAGCTGTCCTTTCCATGTCTCTGCCTATCGCTGTCCTTTCCATGTCTCTGCCTATGGCTGTCCTTTCCATGTCTCTGCCTATAGCTGTCCTTTCCATGTCTGTGCCTATCGCTGTCCTTTCCATGTCTGTGCCTACAGCTGTCCTTTCCATGTCTGTGCCTACAGCTGTCCTTTCCATGTCTGTGCCTACAGCTGTCCTTTCCATGTCTCTGCCTATAGCTGTCTTTTCCATGTCTCTGCCTATAGCTGTCCTTTCCATGTCTCTGCCTATAGCTCTCCTTTCCATGTCTCTGCCTATAGCTGTCCTTTCCATGTCTGTGCCTATAGCCGTCCTTTCCATCTCTCTGCCTATAGCGGTCCTTTCCATGTCTGTGCCTATAGCTGTCCTTTCCATGTCTGTGCCTATAGCGGTCCTTTCCATGTCTGTGCCTATAGCTGTCCTTTCCATGTCTCTGCCTATAGCTGTCCTTTCCATTCTCTGCCTATAGCTCTCCTTTCCATGTCTCTGCCTATAGCTCTCTTTTCCATGTCTGTCCCTATAGCTGTCCTTTCCATGTCTGTGCGTATAGCGGTCCTTTCCATGTCTGTGCATATAGCTGTCCTTTCCATGTCTCTGCCTATAGCTCTCCTTTCCATGTCTCTACCTATAGCTCTCCTTTCCATGTCTGTGCCTATAGCTGTCCTTTCCATGTCTGTGCCTATAGCGGTCCTTTCCATGTCTGTGCCTATAGCTGTCCTTTCCATTCCTCTGCCTATAGCTGTCATTCCATGTCTGTGCCTATAGCGGTCCTTTCCATCTCTCTGCCTATAGCGGTCCTTTCCATGTCTGTGCCTGTAGCGGTCCTTTCCATGTTTGTGCCTATAGCTGTCCTTTCCATGTCTCTGCCTATAGCTGTCCTTTCCGTTCTCTGCCTATAGCTGTCCTTGCCATGTCTGTGTCTATAGCGGTCCTTTCCATGTCTCTGCCTATAGCAATCCATTCCATGTCTGTGCCTATAGCTGTCCTTTCCATGTCTGTGCCTATAGCTGTCCTTTCCATGTCTCTGCCTATAGCTCTCCTTTCCATGTCTCTGCCTATTGCTCTCCTTTCCATGTCTGTGCCTATAGCTGTCCTTTCTATGTCTGTGCCTATAGCTGTCCTTTCCATGTTTGTGCCTATAGCTGTCCTTTCCATGTCTCTGCCTATAGCTGTCCTTTCCGTTCTCTGCCTATAGCTGTCCTTGCCATGTCTGTGTCTATAGCGGTCCTTTCCATGTCTCTGCCTATAGCAATCCATTCCATGTCTGTGCCTATAGCTGTCCTTTCCATGTCTGTGCCTATAGCTGTCCTTTCCATGTCTCTGCCTATAGCTCTCCTTTCCATGTCTGTGCCTATTGCTCTCCTTTCCATGTCTGTGCCTATAGCTGTCCTTTCTATGTCTGTGCCTATAGCGGTCCTTTCCATGTCTGTGCCTATAGCGGTCCTTTCCATGTCTGTGCCTATAGCGGTCCTTTCCATGTCTGTGCCTATAGCGGTCCTTTCCATGTCTGTGCCTATAGCGGTCCTTTCCATGTCTGTGCCTTTAGCGGTCCTTTCTATGTCTGTGCCTATAGCGGTCCTTTCCATGTCTGTGCCTATAGCTCTCCTTTCTATGTCTGTGCCTATAGCGGTCCTTTCCATGTCTGTGCCTATAGCGGTCCTTTCCATGTCTGTGCCTATAGCGGTCCTTTCCATGTCTGTGCCTATAGCGGTCCTTTCCATGTCTGTGCCTATAGCGGTCCTTTCCATGTCTGTGCCTTTAGCGGTCCTTTCTATGTCTGTGCCTATAGCGGTCCTTTCCATGTCTGTGCCTATAGCTCTCCTTTCCATGTCTGTGCCTATAGCTGTCCTTTCAATGTATCTGCCCTCCTTTCCATGGATGCCAAAGCAGCATGTAAGGTACGTTTTAAAAGATATTTTCCTATTTATGTGATTTTAATTAATCAAACAATAAAAATGATCATCATCAGTATTTCAGGGTTTACTTTTCCCAATCCAAATCTATGGAGAAACTACAATTCAAGAGAGTGTTGGACTCAAGGTCCTCTAACTGTCTTTTGTATTGATTAGGAAAAGAAGGACACAAACTACAACAGAGAATAATAAGTGGAACATTTTACTGTGATGAATAACCCTAGGAAGTCAGTCAATATGTTGGGGTTTGTTAGACCTGACAGCCTTAGGGTGGTCTTCCCCAAACCTCTTGCCTGGTTGCCTAATATTTCTACTCATTCTTTTTGTTGGCCTTAGGACTCTGGCCATTTTTCCACTGCTAACCAGAGCCAAAGGGCATGTGCTCCTTCCCTAAGACATGATTTAACCGAGCATGTAATGTACCTGCAAGTCCCTAGTACAGTGCACTCCTTTTGCCTGGGTCTGTAAATTAAATACTACTAGTGATTCTGCAGCACTGCTTGTGCGACCCACTCAAGTAGCTCTTAAAGAAGTCTCCGGCCTGCCATTGCCGAGCCTGTGTGTGCAATTTACACTGTCATAGCGACTTGGAATTTAAAACCCCTTTCCAAGCCGTAGAATACCCTTTAGCTCCCCTTTTATTACATATAGGTCACCACTAAGGTAGGCTCTAGGTAGCCCATAGGGCAGGGTGCAATGTAACTGAAAGGAAAGAAAGACACCTACCATTAGTTTTACATGCCCTAGTAGTTGAAAACTTCCAAACTCGTTTTTCACTACTGATAGGCCTACCCTTCTCACAGGTTAACATTGGGAATTCCATATTACAATTAATAAGAAGGTAATTCCTAATTAAGAGAAGGTAGAATTGTCAAGTTTAGTACCTATGGAATAGTAATATTAAATTATCTTTAATGGTAAAGTTGGATTTGCTGTTACTCTACTGAAAGTGCTGCTTTTCCTGCTCTTAGCCATTTGGTATCTGCTGCCTGTCTCTGATCACTGGATAGGCTGGGTGAAAGTTCACTTTGTGTATTCCCTCTAGGCAGCCACCCACAAAGGAAGGCTGTTTGTGACTTTGTGCATCTTCCTGGGAGGATGGGAGGGAGGAGCTGGGCACAACCTCACACTTACACCTGACTAGGATGTGTCATGTCCACACACACCGAGCTACACCCCCCTTGTATTGAGTCTGGAGCCAGGGCAGTAAAAAATGAATTCTGTGTCATCCCCACTTCAAAGGCACAACAGGATATAAGTACTGGACCTATGACTCTACCAACTTAGTAGACGCCTGTGCTAAGGACTATCCCTCTGCTGTACTGCTGCTCGGGAAGAATGCTACCTTGCTGTGCGGCCCTCCTCCCTGCTGCTCTCTCTGACTGCACCATCACAACTTGAACCCTGATTGACTCTAAGGGCTAGCCTACTAGCCACTTGTTCTTCAAACGACTCGGGACATCAAAATCTTTCGCACTGCTCCTGTGCCTGGTTCATTGGAAGTAGCCCCAGGTGCTTGCTCCAGCAGAACTGATGCATCCTCTGCTGCAATAGCAGAATTGATGCATTGCTGCTGTTGTGGGAACAAAATCAGCGCATCAGACTTGGAACAGCTGCATCGCTGCTACTACAGTGAGAGACGATTGACGCATCCCCTTGACTGCTTTGAGAAACCTGGCGCATTGGCTTCGGAACTAACACATCTCCGAATCAGCACTTCATCTTTTGAAACAGCACATTGCCATTGTTACATGGAGAAAATGGAAACATCACCTCATCTGCGGGATCAACACCAATGCTTCGCTCGACTGCACCTCGCATCTTCTTGTGTTTGTGACCAGGAATAAGGTACTTTTGCTCAGCAGGCCCTGCACAGGCCTTGTATCCGGCCCGTGTTCCATGACGGTTGGTCTGAACTCTTGACTTTGTCCCGGTCCAGTACAGGGCTTTAAGTGGGCCGGGTCTCCAGGGGTCTGAGCACCGGCAGTTTTTTAAAAGGGGCCTGGAAACGAGTCTCTATCGGGCTCTGTTTTGAGCCCCGACCCAGACGGTCCGTTTTTTTCCAGACTGCAGTGACAGTAGTTTGCTGTCACTCCAGTCCGGAAAAAAGAGCCAGGGTGCAAAACAGCCTGATATAGACCCGTTACGAGAGAGCAGGCACATCGATGTGTGCTGCCCACACTGCTCACTTCTCACTAGCAGAGAATTTACAGCATGACATCATGCCAGGTGAGGGTTGTAGGGGAAGGGAAATCCTTTTAAAGAGTAATTTTCTTTCTGGATTTCCCTTCTCTTTCTGAAACGCAAGAGCTGCAACATTGTGGTAGGGTCACCTGGGCTTTAATTGGAAGTGTTTTCAATATTATATGTAACAAGCCAAAGTTGCAGCTTATTTATCTTAGGCAACTAATAACAATTGACAAAGCCAATAGTCCTTACTTGTTGTAGGTATGATGTTACTTGTTGTATCACATACCTGGATGCAATGGCAGAAACAGCAAAATACAAGTCGGGCGGCGCACTATGCTAAACACAGATTTTTAGCATAAGTGTTTTAAAGCCACGCCCCTAAATAACTGCCACGCCCCTTTGAGAGACCCCCCAGTTTTTTTTATCCCACTTAAAGCCCTGGTCCAGTACAACCAATTAACTCTTTAAGCGCTTACTGCTTTTAAGCACTATTTTTGCATTTAAACTTTTAAAATTCATAGCTTCACTTCTACCTATTGGATCTTTGCTGTAGTGGTCTTGTTTTATTTCTTAAATTAAGAGCTATCTTTCTAACTTGGTGTGAAATCTTTGTGTGTGGTGTTTTCACTGATTTACTGTTTGATGTATTGCACAAATACTTAAAACATTGCCTTTTAAATTAAGCCTGCTCAGTGTCAAGCTTCCAGTGGGTGAGCATAGGTTAATTTAGGGTGTATTTGTGGCTTACCCTGACTAGGATTGCAGATCTTGCTTGGCCAGGGTGAATATCTCTGCCAACCAGAAACCCAGTTTCTAACAGGGTTAAGGGAAACAGATCATTGACAAGTAGAGTAACTAGTTGATTTTTACCAGATATCAAATAGCTTTCCTTATTTTAGCAATATGTCTTGTTGGATCAAACTGTTACTGCTATGAATTTCATAGTATATCTCGAATCTAATAGCTTACGAGAACATCATGGTGAAGGAAAGAATAAAAATAGGCTGATGATGTGTGTAATGTAGAGCATTCATTACATTTTGATATTGTTGATAGCAAGGCAATTTCCATTTATTCTGGAATGAGCTGTTGGTTTAATCAAACTACAAAAGAAGACAGGTTTTCTCACTTTCATTGCCAAGCAATACTATTCAGAATCAAGATTTATTTTATGGGAAAGAATTGTTTCGATAAAGACGTATTGCATTTCTAAGGAATCTTATCATTTTGGAGGATAAAAAAAAGTGTTCAAAACTGGTAATGTGCTCTCCACTGCGGAAAGGTTTCCAGGACTAGCATGGTTTGAGGTGGTTTTCTTGTTATAACTAGTCCAGAAACTGAATGCTGGTGAACGGATCTGCTGTTCTATGTTCTCAGATCAAGGAGTTTGAACACTCTTTCAATAGCAATATGATGGTCTACTGTAAAATAGTCATTTTGCTAGCTTCCCAGGGCAAATTGTTGATTAAAAAAGCTGAGTCATACATTCTATTGTTGTAGAACTTTGGTTTGTCAGGTTGTCGGATGAGCCAGTCCCACCAAAGCCCAGAAAGGCATGTGGTTCTCAGAAGTTCCCTTTTGCCTAGAAGAGCCCAGAAAATGTGAAGCAACCTGCCTCCTTTGGGATTGGATTCCAGTGTAATTTGTCATTATTGTATCTTCCAGGGTTCCCCCGGAAAAAAAAGAATTTGAAATACTTCTAATTACCGCAGAATGAAGCTTACCGCTCTTCTTCTCTTCCTTGCAGTGGTTGTGTGCACAGGTAAGTGTTAGTTCAAACAATTTAGTTTAGTTCAATCAATCCATTCATTAAACCCTTTATCTGTTTGTGAAAGATGTTGTCTGTCTTCCTGTGAGAATACAGAGTGAAACCTTCCAGGAGGGATATTTTGAAATATTACTGATAGGTTTGGATGCAATTAAACATGGATGGCCCAGTCACTGGAATTTGAAAATCCAAAGCTCTTTCCTACAGAGGATCCTCTTGGGATCAAACTTTCAAGGCGACATTCATCTCGTGGGCTTTACACTGGGGACATTTCCACTGGCACTGAGCTTCACCAGCCCTTCCAACTAAACCACCCCACATACAACTCTCCTGGGAAGACACTTGTGCTTCTTTGCCACTGATCTCTCTGGTCATTGGCATTCTCAAGTGCACAGGACATTTGTACATTTGTACATGAACAACGGCAGGCCTGTTCGCCCGGGTCTCACTCTCGCTTCCCCTCTTCTAGCGTCAGTGGCGGTTGGATTGGCAGCGTATTTCCAGCTTTTCCCAGTCCATTGCCCAACCACAAGCAGGAGGATGCACCTGCCCCTGCCATTTCCCTGAGCAATGTCTGCAGTTCACAAACTGCTCTGTCAAAATGGCTGGCAAGGGAATCTAGGGTGCTGGTGGGGAGAGCACAGGTGGAGGATTAGCTGAAGAATTAGTCACCCGCTGCTGGTCTTGTTAGGGTCACGAGAACCAAGGCTGGGGTAGGAGGGGAGAGAAGGGACGAACATCTTATGAATAAAATATCAAAATATAAAATATAGGCAACAAAAAGATCGCAGAAAAAATATCGAGGACATAAATATCGACTTGCACATATAGAAAGTTTCTTAGGGTACTATTAGGAATAGTGAGATATCTAAAGGACATATTGAGCCTTCCCCACTGCAACTCTTTAACAGCCATCAATTTATGAATCAAACAGTGAGTCAGCAGCTGTTTTTTAAAAGTGCAGTATTTGGCTCCTCACTGGGTCCACTTACCATGTTCTGATAGATGCTACAACCACCCAGTGAGAGGCTTACACAAGAGGGAAAAGGCACAAGCAGTTGTGTGCCATTTCTTCATGTGTACATATTGCGAGCTAAGTGAAAAGTGTTCTAGTTCTTTTTTTCTACTTCACCTTACTCCAAGCTGTAAACTGATCATAAAATGGAGTTCACAATGGACACCTGATGAAGCACAAAATACATTCTCGGTATCACAACCAATGAATGTGGGTTTCACTTTTTGTTCTTGAAAACAATAAAAACAACTTGCAGAATATACATTTGTTCTTGGTTTCCCAAATGTTTTAAATGGGAGGTAAAGTCCAGTATGAGTAGAAATTGCAGCACACACCTTTACTACTAAATGTAGCGCAAAGATGCTAGAGACAATAAGTGTAGCTGTTGGTAATCCTATGGTTATAAACATATCTATTCTGAGTTCTTAGAATTAATTGTCATGCTTGTCATTTACCATATCTAAGCTTAATAACATTTAGTATGATGACACTTTCTAAATTAGCCAGTGTGAGAAATTGGGTTGTTGGTTGACTGGGATGCAAGCCATGGTCAAGCAACTGCCACAATCCCCGGCAGGATAAACCAGAAAAGTTACTAAATTAACCAGTGCTTAACCCTGGGTAGCTGGCAGGAAAGGCAGCCGGGGTAGTAAAAAAGTGAAAACACAACACAGGAAAAATCCCAAACCTTTTTTTTGGAAAGTAGTGTACATTTTAATACATTTTTTATACCAAAAAGACAAAAATCCAATCAGTAGAAACAGATTCATCAATTTTTACATGTTTAAGTGAAATATAGCACCTAAAAGTTCAACGCACCAACTGTGGAAATTTGTCGCAAGATTCAGAGAGAAAGTTGAAAGTTAAGGCCGACTTCGATGGACAGCGGCTCAGATACAAGAAGTAGATTGGTCCCGGACAGCGCTTACTTTGGGACTTTGAAAGGTTTTGAGAGAAAAGTGCCTGAGAACATTGAAGTTCAGTGGGCTACCCAGTTCCTACCTTAGGGGTGACATAGGTAATACAAGAAAGCTTAAGGCTTGGCAAGGGGTTTTAAATGCCAAGTCAACATAGAAGTGTGACACTGCATTCAGGCTGCGGCAGCAGGCCTGGGACAAGTTTTAGAGTGCTATGTAGGTGGGTGGCAGAATAAGTGCTGCGGGCCCCTTGGGTGCATCTAACTTACAGGCCCTGGATACATATTGTATACCACTCTACAAGGGACTTGCAAGTAAACTAAATATGCCAATTAAATACATGTCAATCAAACCATGTGCACAGTATCCAAAGGCGAACAGAAGCAAAAATCCACTGATACAGTTTTGTAACTTTGCCCTCTCAGGAACAGTCACGCTCAGTAATAATTGCCTTCAGGAGTGAGCGTTAGAGGGTTTTGTTTCCTTTTCAAAAAGTGTTTGGTGTTAAAATGTTGGCAGTGTCTCTCCACCTGCCCACCAGTTTAATAGTAAATAATCTCTGCTATTTAGTCAGAAGTCGCCTAACTGGCAGAGATGATGTATCATTCAAATGGACCCGCAGGCTTCCTGCTAGAGGAATTCAGGTTCATGGGCGTCCATACAGCAAAGAGTCAGGAGTTGTGAAAGTGACATCACATGCCCTTTGACCCCAATGCAATCACAGAAATGACCTTTATATGACCTTCGACCCACTGTCACCCTCCCCTCGGCTGTTTGTGAACTGATTATCTCTTTATCTGCAGCTCTTGGCTACCACTGTCTCATCTGCCTCTATGTAGCATCTCTCACCAGGCTTCCTCTCTCTGTCTGTCGGCTGTCCCTTTATCACTGGTGTCTGTCTTTATCACCTATCGCTTTCGCCTGTCTATCTTTCTTTCATACATGTGAATATCTCTCTCATACATGTCACCCTCTCCCTGATGTCTCCTTAACCCCTTGTTGATATCTCCCACTCATCCCCTCTGAATCTCTTGATCTCTCTCCATTCTCTCTGTACTGTCCTCACCCTGCTGTTCCTTTTGTTGTTTTACCCTCATGTTGTCTCAGTCTTTCCCCTTTTTCCCTTCTCCCTTCTCGGTTTCTTGCTCCCTCCACGTGCTCAGGGGCAGCAGGAGACACCGAGACAGCTTCTTACAGTGCTCTGCACCACTTTATACATTATTGTTTTTCCGGTTTGTTACTTTCCTCTGAGGTCAGGGGTCGCATCTCATACACACTGCTAGAGGTCGCAGAAGGCAAGCCTCAAGTCACAGCTGCGACCCCTGCCGGTCCTTAAATGACACCCATGTTCAGGTTTGACGTCAAGTCCCAGGACGCATCCCCGGTTCCTGGTACCGAGACGTCACATCATTAGGCCGAGGGTCAGACATTCAGAGTTTGATGGAAGAGGAGCTGTGAGGAGATGGAATAGAATGCGGGTGGCAGGGTGAGAGTGAAATACTGGGAGGGGGACTGGGGAGGGGGGAGAGTGGAGAGACAGGAGGAGCGCTGAGGGGGCTGCAGGGGTGAGAGAGAGGTGTCAGGCTGGTGGAAGGAGCAGTGAGGCCAGAGAGAGAGGGAGCAGATAGAGAGATTGGGGGAAGACCAGATAGACAGGCTCTATGAGAAGACCAGGAGGAGAGAGGCTGAGACTGGTGTGTAGAACGGAGAGACTACAGGGAAACAGAAGAGACTGTGAGTGAGTGGGGGCACTGGGAGGAAGAGGAGTCGGAGGGGGGAGAGCAGAGAGACTGAGGGGGCAGCAGAGAAACAGAAGAGACTGTGAGTGAGTGGGGGCACTGGGAGGAAGAGGAGGCGGAGGGGGGAGAGCAGAAAAACTGAGGGGGCAGCAGAGAAACAGAAGAGACTGTGAGTGAGTGGGGGCACTGGGAGGAAGAGGAGGCGGAGGAGAGGAGAGCAGAGAGACTGAGGGGGCAGCAGCGGAACAGAGCAGACTGTGAGTGAGTGGGGGCACTGGGAGGAAGAGGAGGCGGAGGGGAAAGAGCAGAGAGACTGAGGGGGCAGCCGAGAAACAGAAGAGACTGTGAGTGAGTGGGGGCACTGGGAGGAAGAGGAGGCGGAGGGGGGAGAGCAGAGAGACTGAGGGGGCAGCAGAGAAACAGAAGAGACTGTGAGTGAGTGGGGGCACTGGGAGGAAGAGGAGGCGGGGGAGGGGAGAGCAGAAAGACTGAGGGGGCAGCAGAGAAACAGAAGAGACTGTGATTGAGTGGGGGCACTGGGAGGAAGAGGAGGCGGAGGGGGGAGAGCAGAGAGGCTAAGGGGGCAGCAGAGAAACAGAAGAGACTGTGAGTGAGTGGGGGCACTGGGAGGAAGAGGAGGCGGAGGAGAGGAGAGCAGAGAGACTGAGGGGGCAGCAGCGGAACAGAGCAGACTGTGAGTGAGTGGGGGCACTGGGAGGAAGAGGAGGCGGAGGGGAAAGAGCAGAGAGACTGAGGGGGCAGCAGAGAAACAGAAGAGACTGTGAGTGAGTGGGGGCACTGGGAGGAAGAGGAGGCGGAGGGGGGAGAGCAGAGAGACTGAGGGGGCAGCAGAGAAACAGAAGAGACTGTGAGTGAGTGGGGGCACTGGGAGGAAGAGGAGGCGGGGGAGGGGAGAGCAGAAAGACTGAGGGGGCAGCAGAGAAACAGAAGAGACTGTGATTGAGTGGGGGCACTGGGAGGAAGAGGAGGCGGAGGGGGGAGAGCAGAGAGGCTAAGGGGGCAGCAGAGAAACAGAAGAGACTGTGAGTGAGTGGGGGCACTGGGAGGAAGAGGAGGCGGAGGAGAGGAGAGCAGAGAGACTGAGGGGGCAGCAGCGGAACAGAGCAGACTGTGAGTGAGTGGGGGCACTGGGAGGAAGAGGAGGCGGAGGGGAAAGAGCAGAGAGACTGAGGGGGCAGCAGAGAAACAGAAGAGACTGTGAGTGAGTGGGGGCACTGGGAGGAAGAGGAGGCGGAGGGGGGAGAGCAGAGAGACTGAGGGGGCAGCAGAGAAACAGAAGAGACTGTGAGTGAGTGGGGGCACTGGGAGGAAGAGGAGGCGGGGGAGGGGAGAGCAGAAAGACTGAGGGGGCAGCAGAGAAACAGAAGAGACTGTGATTGAGTGGGGGCACTGGGAGGAAGAGGAGGCGGAGGGGGGAGAGCAGAGAGGCTGAGGGGGCAGCAGAGAAACAGAAGAGACTGTGAGTGAGTGGGGGCACTGGGAGGAAGAGGAGGCGGAGGGGGGAGAGCAGAGAGACTGAGGGGGCAGCAGAGAAACAGAAGAGACTGTGAGTGAGTGGGGGCACTGGGAGGAAGAGGAGGCGGGGGAGGGGAGAGCAAAAAGACTGAGGGGGCAGCAGAGAAACAGAGCAGACTGTGAGTGAGTGGGGGCGCTGGGAGGAAGAGGAGGCGGAGGGGGGAGAGCAGAGAGACTGAGGGAGCAGCAGAGAAACAGAAGAGACTGTGAGTGAGTGGGGGCACTGGGAGGAAGAGGAGGCGGAGGGGGGAGAGCAGAGAGACTGAGGGGGCAGCAGAGAAACAGAAGAGACTGTGAGTGAGTGGGGGCACTGGGAGGAAGAGGAGTCGGAGGGGGGAGAGCAGAGAGACTGAGGGGGCAGCAGAGAAACAGAAGAGACTGTGAGTGAGTGGGGGCACTGGGAGGAAGAGGAAGAGGAGGCGGAGGAGAGGAGAGCAGAGAGACTGAGGGGGCAGCAGAGAAACAGAAGAGACTGTGAGTGAGTGGGGGCACTGGGAGGAAGAGGAGGCGGAGGAGGGGAGAGCAGAAAGACTGAGGGGGCAGCAGAGAAACAGAAGAGACTGTGAGTGAGTGGGGGCACTGGGAGGAAGAGGAGGCGGAGGAGAGGAGAGCAGAGAGACTGAGGGGGCAGCAGAGGAACAGAGCAGACTGTGAGTGAGTGGGGGCACTGGAGGAAGAGGAGGCGGAGGGGGGAGAGCAGAGAGACTGAGGGGGCAGTAGAGAAACAGAAGAGACTGTGAGTGAGTGGGGGCACTGGGAGGAAGAGGAGGCGGAGGAGGGGAGAGCAGAAAGACTGAGGGGGCAGCAGAGAAACAGAAGAGACTGTGAGTGAGTGGGGGCACTGGGAGGAAGAGGAGGCGGAGGAGAGGAGAGCAGAGAGACTGAGGGGGCAGCAGAGGAACAGAGCAGACTGTGAGTGAGTGGGGGCACTGGGAGGAAGAGGAGGCGGAGGGGGGAGAGCAGAGAGACTGAGGGGGCAGCAGAGAAACAGAAGAGACTGTGAGTGAGTGGGGGCACTGGGAGGAAGAGGAGGCGGAGGGGGGAGAGCAGAGAGACTGAGGGGGCAGCAGAGAAACAGAAGAGACTGTGAGTGAGTGGGGGCACTGGGAGGAAGAGGAGGTGGGGGAGGGGAGAGCAGAAAGACTGAGGGGGCAGCAGAGAAACAGAGCAGACTGAGTGAGTGGGGGCACTGGGAGGAAGAGGAGGCGGAGGGGGGAGAGCAGAGAGACTGAGGGGGCAGCAGAGAAACAGAAGAGACTGTGAGTGAGTGGGGGCACTGGGAGGAAGAGGAGGCGGAGGGGGGAGAGCAGAGAGACTGAGGGGGCAGCAGAGAAACAGAAGAGACTGTGAGTAAGTGGGGGCACTGGGAGGAAGAGGAGGCGGAGGGGGGAGAGCAGAGAGACTGAGGGGGCAGCAGAGAAACAGAAGAGACTGTGAGTGAGTGGGGGCACTGGGAGGAAGAGGAGGTGGGGGAGGGGAGAGCAGAAAGACTGAGGGGGCAGCAGAGAAACAGAGCAGACTGAGTGAGTGGGGGCACTGGGAGGAAGAGGAGGCGGAGGGGGGAGAGCAGAGAGACTGAGGGGGCAGCAGAGAAACAGAAGAGACTGTGAGTGAGTGGGGGCACTGGGAGGAAGAGGAGGCGGAGGGGGGAGAGCAGAGAGACTGAGGGGGCAGCAGAGAAACAGAAGAGACTGTGAGTGAGTGGGGGCACTGGGAGGAAGAGGAGGCGGAGGGGGAGAGCAGAGAGACTGAGGGGGCAGCAGAGAAACAGAAGAGACTGTGAGTGAGTGGGGGCACTGGGAGGAAGAGGAGGCGGAGGAGGGGAGAGCAGAAAGGCTGAGGGGGCAGCAGAGAAACAGAAGAGACTGTGAGTGAGTGGGGGCACAGGGAGGAAGAGGAGGCGGAGGAGGGGAGAGCAGAAAGGCTGAGGGGGCAGCAGAGAAACAGAGCAGACTGTGAGTGAGTGGGGGCACTGGGCGGAAGAGGAAGAGGAGGCGGAGGAGAGGAGAGCAGAGAGACCGAGGGGGCAGCAGAGAAACAGAGCAGACCGTGAGTGAGTGGGGGCACTGGAGGAAGAGGAGGCGGAGGAGGGGAGAGCAGAAAGACTGAGGGGGCAGCAGAGAAACAGAAGAGACTGTGAGTGAGTGGGAGCACTGGGAGGAAGAGGAGGCGGAGGGGGGAGAGCAGAGAGACTGAGGGGGCAGCAGAGAAACAGAAGAGACTGTGAGTGAGTGGGGGCACTGGGAGGAAGAGGAGGCGGAGGAGGGGAGAGCAGAAAGGCTGAGGGGGCAGCAGAGAAACAGAAGAGACTGTGAGTGAGTGGGGGCACTGGAGGAAGAGGAGGCGGAGGGGGGAGAGCAGAGAGACTGAGGGGGCAGCAGAGAAACAGAAGAGACTGTGAGTGAGTGGGGGCACTGGGAGGAAGAGGAGGCGGAGGAGGGGAGAGCAGAAAGGCTGAGGGGGCAGCAGAGAAACAGAGCAGACTGTGAGTGAGTGGGGGCACTTAGAGGAAGAGGAAGAGGAGGCGGAGGGGGAGAGCAGAGAGACTGAGGGGGCAGCAGAGAAACAGAAGAGACTGTGAGTGAGTCGGGGCACTGGGAGGAAGAGGAAGAGGAGGCGGAGGAGAGGAGAGCAGAGAGACTGAGGGGGCAGCAGAGAAACAGAAGAGACTGTGAGTGAGTGGGGGCACTGCGAGGAAGAGGAAGAGGAGGCGGAGGAGAGGAGAGCAGAGAGACTGAGGGGGCAGCAGAGAAACAGAGCAGAGTGTGAGTGAGTGGGGGCACTGGAGGAAGAGGAGGCGGAGGAGAGGAGAGCAGAGAGACTGAGGGGGCAGCAGAGAAACAGAAGAGGCTGTGAGTGAGTGGGGGCACTGGAGGAAGAGGAGGCGGAGGGGGGAGAGCAGAGAGACTGAGGGGGCAGCAGAGAAACAGAAGAGACTGAGTGAGTGGAGGCACTGGGAGGAAGAGGAAGAGGAGGCGGAGGAGAGGAGAGCAGAGAGACTGACGGGGCAGCAGAGAAACAGAGCAGACTGTGAGTGAGTGGGGGCACTGGGAGGAAGAGGAGGCGGAGGAGGGAGGAGCAGAGAGACTGAGGGGGCAGCAGAGAAACAGAGCATACTGTGAGTGAGTGGGGGCACTGGGAGGAAGAGGAGGCGGAGGAGGGGAGAGCAGAAAGGCTGAGGGAGCAGTAGAGAAACAGAAGAGACTGTGAGTGAGTGGGGGCACTGGAGGAAGAGGAGGCGGAGGGGGGAGAGCAGAGAGACTGAGGGGGCAGCAGAGAAACAGAGCAGACTGTGAGTGAGTGGGGGCACTGGGAGGAAGAGGAGGCGGAGAGGGGAGAGCAGAAAGACTGAGGGGGCAGCAGAGAAACAGAGCAGACTGAGTGAGTGGGGGCACTGGGAAGAAGAGGAGGCGGAGGGGGGAGAGCGGAGAGACTGAGGGGGCAGCAGAGAAACAGAAGAGACTGTGAGTGAGTGGGGGCACTGGGAGGAAGAGGAGGCGGAGGGGGGAGAGCAGAGAGACTGAGGGGGCAGCAGAGAAACAGAAGAGACTATGAGTGAGTGGGGGCACTGGGAGGAAGAGGAGGCGGAGGGGGGAGAGCAGAGAGACTGAGGGGGCAGCAGAGAAACAGAAGAGACTGTGAGTGAGTGGGGGCACTGGGAGGAAGAGGAGGCGGGGGAGGGGAGAGCAGAAAGACAGAGGGGGCAGCAGAGAAACAGAGCAGACTGTGAGTGAGTGGGGGCACTGGGAGGAAGAGGAGGCGGAGGGGGGAGAGCAGAGAGACTGAGGGGGCAGCAGAGAAACAGAAGAGACTGTGAGTGAGTGGGGGCACTGGGAGGAAGAGGAGTCGGAGGGGGGAGAGCAGAGAGACTGAGGGGGCAGCAGAGAAACAGAAGAGACTGTGAGTGAGTGGGGGCACTGGGAGGAAGAGGAGGCGGAGGGGGAGAGCAGAGAGACTGAGGGGGCAGCAGAGAAACAGAAGAGACTGTGAGTGAGTCGGGGCACTGGGAGGAAGAGGAAGAGGAGGCGGAGGAGAGGAGAGCAGAGAGACTGAGGGGGCAGCAGAGAAACAGAAGAGACTGTGAGTGAGTGGGGGCACTGCGAGGAAGAGGAAGAGGAGGCGGAGGAGAGGAGAGCAGAGAGACTGAGGGGGCAGCAGAGAAACAGAGCAGAGTGTGAGTGAGTGGGGGCACTGGAGGAAGAGGAGGAGAGGAGAGGAGAGCAGAGAGACTGAGGGGGCAGCAGAGAAACAGAAGAGGCTGTGAGTGAGTGGGGGCACTGGAGGAAGAGGAGGCGGAGGGGGGAGAGCAGAGAGACTGAGGGGGCAGCAGAGAAACAGAAGAGACTGTGAGTGAGTGGAGGCACTGGGAGGAAGAGGAAGAGGAGGCGGAGGAGAGGAGAGCAGAGAGACTGACGGGGCAGCAGAGAAACAGAGCAGACTGTGAGTGAGTGGGGGCACTGGGAGGAAGAGGAGGCGGAGGAGGGAGGAGCAGAGAGACTGAGGGGGCAGCAGAGAAACAGAGCAGACTGTGAGTGAGTGGGGGCACTGGGAGGAAGAGGAGGCGGAGGAGGGGAGAGCAGAAAGGCTGAGGGAGCAGTAGAGAAACAGAAGAGACTGTGAGTGAGTGGGGGCACTGGAGGAAGAGGAGGCGGAGGGGGGAGAGCAGAGAGACTGAGGGGGCAGCAGAGAAATAGAAGAGACTGTGAGTGAGTGGAGGCACTGGGAGGAAGAGGAAGAGGAGGCGGAGGAGAGGAGAGCAGAGAGACATAGGGGGCAGCAGAGAAACAGAGCAGACTGTGAGTGAGTGGGGGCACTGGGAGGAAGAGGAGGCGGAGGAGGGGAGAGCAGAAAGGCTGAGGGAGCAGCAGAGAAACAGAGCAGACTGTGAGTGAGTGGGGGCACTGGGAGGAAGAGGAGGCGGAGGAGAGGAGAGCAGAGAGACTGAGGGGGCAGCAGAGAAACAGAGCAGACTGTGAGTGAGTGGGGGCACTGGAGGAAGAGGAGGCGGAGGAGGGGAGAGCAGAAAGACTGAGGGGGCAGCAGAGAAACAGAAGAGACTGTGAGTGAGTGGGGGCACTGGGAGGAAGAGGAGGCGGAGGAGAGGAGAGCATAGAGACTGAGGGGGCAGCAGAGGAACAGAGCAGACTGTGAGTGAGTGGGGGCACTGGGAGGAAGAGGAGGCGGAGGGGGGAGAGCAGAGAGACTGAGGGGGCAGCAGAGGAACAGAGCAGACTGTGAGTGAGTGGGGGCACTGGGAGGAAGAGGAGGCGGAGGGGGGAGAGCAGAAAGACTGAGGGGCAGCAGAGAAACAGAAGAGGCTGTGAGTGAGTGGGGGCACTGGGAGGAAGAGGAGGCGGAGGAGGGAGGAGCAGAGAGACTGAGGGGGCAGCAGATGAACAGAGCAGACTGTGAGTGAGTGGGGGCACTGGGAGGAAGAGGAGACGGAGGGGGGAGAGCAGAGAGACTGAGGGGGCAGCAGAGAAACAGAAGAGACTGTGAGTGAGTGGGGGCACTGGGAGGAAGAGGAGGCGGAGGAGGGAGGAGCAGAGAGACTGAGGGGGCAGCAGAGGAACAGAGCAGACTGTGAGTGAGTGGGGGCACTGGGAGGAAGAGGAGGCGGAGGGGGGAGAGCAGAGAGACTGAGGGGGCAGCAGAGAAACAGAAGAGACTGTGAGTGAGTGGGGGCACTGGGAGGAAGAGGAGGCGGGGGAGGGGAGAGCAGAAAGACTGAGGGGGCAGCAGAGAAACAGAGCAGACTGTGAGTGAGTGGGGGCACTGGGAGGAAGAGGAGGCGGAGGGGGGAGAGCAGAGAGACTGAGGGGGCAGCAGAGAAACAGAAGAGACTGTGAGTGAGTGGGGGCACTGGGAGGAAGAGGAGGCGGAGGAGGGGAGAGCAGAGAGACTGAGGGGGCAGCAGAGGAACTGGCGAGGAGAGCAGAGAGACTGCAGTGAAAGGGGGCACACTGGGGAGGAGTGAGGACAGCAAGGGGGGGAAGAGTATAAACGGACTAGAATAGGGGAGAAAGGTGGCAGTCTGGGGGGGAGCAGGGAGATGGGGACAGTGAGACCAGAGGAAAGCAGCAGACGGTAGGAGACAGAGGAGAGACAGGGGGACCCTATAACTAAACTGTTGATACCAACACTATGTAAAACGTATATATTGTCGATCACTATATCGGCTTTTGGTTCCTCTCTTGGGGTGTACTCCCCTGATAGTCCGGCTAGTGTCCAGGTAGTGGGGCCTGGTATGTGTCACAGTCTTAGCTGTTTCCTCACAGCCTGCAGCCTCCTCACTTTAGGTCTTGCTGTGTTGCGTGTCTGGAAAGCAAGAGTTAATGAAAGAAGGCTCACGGGGTGGAAATAGCTGAGCAGATCCATAATGCTGTTTTACTGCATCTAGGCGAGGGAATTGGATTTTCTGCTATTTAATGCACAAAATAAATGCAATTTGCAATTCAATTTGAAGGGGTATACACCAGTAGTCTGTTCCACAATATACCTTGAATCAAAAGAAATTCTCTTTACATCAGTTCAGGAGATATTTATAAACCTATGCCAATAAGCAGAGCCTTTATAAACGGTAATAAACATCCTGGAAGTTCCACCAGGTGAGGCTATGGTCAGCCGCACTGAGGAGCTCATCTTGACATTGAATATTGAGGGAAGCAACACCGTTCCTCATGCGTCTGCATCCCACTCCAGCTCTCAAGACAGCTGCTTTGGCCCAAAATCAAAGGAAACTGAAGGAAAGAGGTGTGGAATATAATAATATAGACACGTGCTGAAAAACTGCACTCATACTCCATCCTAAACTTATTGGTAGTTCTTATGCTTTGCTCATATAGCTACAAGGTTCATATCATCTACATGCCTTCTTGTATGCCTCATGGCCTGTTTTTATGACCCATTGTCAATCTCTCCTCTCTCCTCTCCTCCTCTCCTCTCCTCTCCTCTCCTATTCTCTTCTCTTCTCTTCTCTTCTCTTCTCCTCTCCGCCCTCCACCTCTCTCACTCTCTTGTATTTCTTTCAGGTGAAGCCATAAAAGCCTACAAATGCTTCTTTGTTCCCCAAAAAGGCACAGAAATGAGTCTCAAATGTGTGGACTGCTTACAAATTTACAAGGGTTTCGGTGAGTAAAATAAACATTTAGATACACAATATTTTATTTCCTTTGTGGTATGACTGTGACATTGACCCCACACATTTAAAGAGTACAGTACGTTTGGTCTGGAAGAGAAATGGGTTATTTGTTTATTAGATACTCATTATTTACTTTCCAGGCGCTCGGGTGGCCTGTCATTGTTGTTGAATGGCCTGTGAGTTCTCAATGTCTGCCTTTTATTTTTAGACTCCCTCTTTAGCTGCCTGGTGACTGTTCATTGTCCACTTTAGGTGACAGCTTTGCTTTATCCCAGATCTCTCCAGTGGAGTCCAGTCCAGTGTTGTGATTTTGATCTATATTTGAGCCCTCCTGTACATCTACTGGGCCCATCACTGTTTTCCTGGCACTGGTGTGTCCCCATCAATGCTGGTTAATTCCACTCTCTTTTCAAACTTCTTGAACATTGAATAGATACAAGTCCTTCCCATGTATGGGAGGCAGATCCAGTCTGTGTTTTATTCATCCTGACAGTCCAGTGATGCCCACTGGGGACAAGGAGTCTTGTGAGGCCTCACCTTATTGATAATGAAAATGTAATCACAACCAACATAACAGCAGGGCAACGAGTTGTTTGTAGTGGCTGGGCAGGGACTGAAGATGGTAATGGCTGATGGGGCTCGAGGACCTTCAAAAACTGGCCTTGAGTCCTCCGTACCTTTGTTAGATTGCTCAGTCTCAGATACCAGAAGTTCCAGAGAAGCCACTGCTTCCTCCCACCATGTAGAGCTCTCCAAGCAATTATACTGGAGCAATCAACAAGAATCAAGTGGACAGGGGATTGGGGATTAGGATAGAGAAGAGACTGCTTCTGGTTTCAAGTGGGTATTCTCTGCCGTCTTCTGAGCGGCCATAGGGAGAGGTGAGGAAGGGACGACCCAGAATAGCCACCTCCCAAATACAAATCAACAAAAAATAAAACTTACCTCCGACCAACACGAAGGAGGGTTCTAAAGGAATTACCTATTTGGCAACAGCCTTCCACTATAAAACGCAGCCTTGGATGTTATTAATTTCTTTGACTGACCCTCACACACCTACCCAGGTTTCATGGTTCATTGTAGGGTCATCACAACTGTCTGACAGTATATTAGGGAGGTGAATGGGCTCATCGAGACGCTTTGTGAGCACTAAAGATGTCATGGTAAGCTCACTGCTGAAGAAGTATTAGATCTATGTGAAAAAGAGATACAAATATTTAATGTAGAAGCCCTCACCTACCTGTTATTCTGGGAAATCCACTCTGGGATAATAAAAACATAAAATTGAGACTCAAGGGGTTATAACAACTCCCTCATCCCGACTGATTTCATCTGTCCTTTATGGCCCTTTAGGGGTCAGTGGCCTTCCTCAGGACTGAGATCCTAGAGTTAAACAAACTCATTCACAATCAGAAAAAATATTTATTTTTGTGGTACTCTCTGTGGAGGCATCACTGGAGACAAAGGTGTACTTGTAAAATACAAAGAAGGGACACACATAAAACACAGATAAAAAACATCCAGAAGGCTGCTGTTATTCCTGAGGTACAACAACCATTGATCAGTCTCAGAAGACCAGAGTGGCAGAAGATATACTATCCGAGCACTAACTAAAATAGTGGACGGCTATTTCTAAATAGGTAGTTCCTTTTCAACCCTCCTTCTTGTTAGTCATACGTAACTTTTGATTTTTGTTGAAGAATACTTCAAAACAAACATTTTAAATAGATTAATAAAAGTTGCGATTAACAGCACTTTAAAACAATTAATAGCTTTCTCCATCATGCTCTAATCATTTTAGCAAATTACCCAACCTAGACACGTAGGGCCCGATTCACAAGGTAAACTTAGACCTGAAGTCTAAGTTTACACCTCAAATCTAAGGGTCCAATTCACGAAGGTAAGCTTAGACAAGATGTCACACACTAAGAAAGTTGCTGGCACGTGCTTTGGCCTTCTGCTGGGTCTTAAGCCCCTTCTGAAGTTTTTTTAGCCTTCCATACGTCAGCTAATTGTAGAGGCGACTATTCTCTCTCGCCTAAACTATGCCAGCTCTCTTCTTTTGGGAGCTAATAAAGCTGAAACTCTTCGGATGCAACGTGTTCAAAATACTGCAGCTAGAGTTCTGGTTGGTCTCCCGCGTTTCTGTTCTGCTACTGGCGCTATCCGCAGGTTGCATTGGCTCCCTGTGGAGAAGCGGATTCACTTCAAAACGCTGTGTCTATCCTTCAAGATAATGAAATATGCCAGCCCTAATCTGTTGAGTGACCTGCTTATCCCATATGCTCCCTCCCGTTGGTTGCGCTCGGCAGGACAACATCTGGCTGTAATCCCACGGTTCAAGCGCAGCCGGGCGGGCGGACGGTCTTTCCGCTGCCTTGCAGCTAGGCTGTGAAACTCACTGCCTGTACAGATCCGTGGCTTAGATTGCCTGACTGCTTTTAGGAAAGCTACTAAAACTTTTCTCTTTCCTGCAGTGTAATCTCTGGTTGTATGATGGCTAGCATGGCTTTAGATTGTTGTGTTTCAGTACCTTCTAGCTGCTAGCGCCGGGACGCTCCTTTGCTGGAGCAGCTGCGCACTATATAAGACTATATAACATAACATAACATATAACAAGGGTCCAATTCCCAAAGGTAAGCTTAGACCCGAAGTGTAAGTTTAGACCCGAATTCTAAGTGTAGGCCTGAAATCTAAGGACCCAATTCACAAAAGCAAACTTCGAATTTAGGTCCGTTTTATTTAAAAATGACTTCAAATAAACGGTATAATACAGCCTTAAATATTTACTTAAAATGTAACAATGATTCAGAAGAAAATCATCACATAGACAAGCTATTGCTATGCAGACCTGACCCAAGAGTGTAACAAAGTACATGCCAAACTGCCCTCACCCTGAACTGGAAAAGTGGGGCGCTTTCCCACAAAGTTAAGGGGAGATCTAAAAACAAAACTGTGTCACTAATTCCCCTTAGGTGCATATAACCCTTTACAGACGTTTTGGATTATTCACCCCTTAGTCTCCCAGGTAGACTGTACTCCATGAACCTAAGATTGAAACGCCATTTGTCTTTCTTGAAAAGAGACTTCGGTGTATCAAAAAGTTCAGAGAAACCTATCTTACTTATAGAATCCTTCACATTACTAACCATGGTAACCTCCGCGCGTGCTCACAGGATGGGCAATAATTAATAATTTCTTTGTTCAAGCCTGCCTCCTTGGAGGTCCAAATAGATACACAAAGCATTGGTGGAGCCACACACTAATTCAGAAATATACTGCAATGACAGCTCCAAATGCAAGAGGTAATGAGAGCTGTAGGTGGCACATAGGGACGACATGTGCAAATATGATTCTTCTCAATTTGTAGAGTCAAGTCAAGTCAATAAATTTATATAGCGCGCTACATACCCAGAGGGTCTCAAGGCGCTTGATGAATGGTGGGGACTTACTTGTCAAATATCCACGTTTTAAGTTGCTTTCTGAATGCTAGGTGGTTCTGAGTAAGGCGAAGGTGAGTGGGAAGTGAGTTCCAGGTTTTAGCTGCCAGGTAGGAGAAGGATCTGCCTCCCATGGTGGTTTTGTTGATGCGAGGTACAGTGGCAAGGGCCTGGTTGGAGGATCGTAGCTGGCGGGGGGGGGGGGGGGGGTGGTGTAGAAGGATAGTCGTGTGTTGAGGCATTCGGGTCCGATTTCGTAGAGTGCTTTGTGTGCGTGGGTTAGGAGCCGGAAGGTAATCCTCTTATTGACGGGGAGCCAGTGGAGGCTTTTCAGGTGACCGGAGATGTGTTCTTTGCGCGGGATGTCTAATATGAGCCTGGCTGAAGCGTTCTGGATGCGTTGGAGTTTTTTCTGGAGTTTTGCGGTGGTACCGGCGTAGAGGGTGTTTCCGTAGTCAAGTCGGCTCGTGACCAGAGCGTGGGTGACTGTTTTTCTAGTTTCGGTGGGGATCCAGCGAAATGTTTTTTTGAGCATGCGAAGAATGTTGAAGCAAGATGAAGAAACGGCGTTGACTTGTCTGTTCATCGAGAGTGAGGAATCCAGGATGACGCCCAGGTTCCGTGCGTGGTCCGTCGGGTTGGGTGCTTTTCCAAGGGCCTCTGGCCACCAAGAGTTATCCCAGGCGGAGGGGGAGGTGCCTAGGATGAGGACTTCTGTTTTGTCTGAGTTCAGTTTCAAACGGCTGTGCTTCATCCATTCGGCTACTTCTTTCATTCCTTCATGCAGGTTGGTTTTGGCAGTGTTAGGGTCTCTGGTGAGTGATAGGATCAGTTGAGGTGCAGGATTCGAATAACCCCACCCATAGGCCTGGCCGATCAGCAGGGACACACTGCACCTGCAAATCGATAATAAAGGCAAAATGTTTGCGTACCTTTGAGGCTGCAACAAGATAAACATGGCACCTGTGGATCTGGACATTTTCAGCAGAGCATATGTCAAGAATCTGAACAGTCAAATAGAGTTTCTAAGTATGGAAACCTATTGACCCTGGTCAAGATGTTACTACCAATTTAAATATTAGAAATGCTACTTTTGCCCTGGCCACAAGCCATTATGTGTCAGTTACTAAAGTTTGTAACAAGGTCTAATTCCCTCATGAACGATATGAAAGAGGCCATCAGCTCATGGAGGGCATGTGGATAGTGGCAATTAACAAGGCTGGGAAGTGTGATGCCCCCATCTTTGGGATATCATCAGATGCCTTTGTATTGTGTGGAATATGATTATTAATTTAAAGAGAACACATAAACAGAGTCGAAACACAATCTTGTCGTATGCCCCTAGAAAGGACGAAAGTGCAGGACAATTTCCCCAAAGTGCCATAAGAAACTCTATCAACCAAATTTGCATAAAAGGTGTGGAGAAAGCTGACTAATAAAACCTCAACCCCCAGGTCTAATAAAAGCAACCACAACCTGGTTTGATTGACGCAATCAAATGTGGTAGACAGGTCCATAAATGCAAAGTACAGAGGACATGTCTTGGCAAGATGGTATTTACAAAAACACAACCCTTCCTACAATCTTTACTGTACTGTTAAGTAAGGAGATAGCAAAACACAACAGTTGATGGACAGAATGCAGAACAATGTCATACATTCACCCCAGTACAGAGTAACGGCATAGCCATAGTGCATCTAGGTGCATTTGGGTCACCCTTTTTGAAAATTGTACTATCACCAACAATGCCCAAGACATATGTCGCCCATAGCTCAAACAATATTAAACGAGTTTGTGAGTAAAAGGCCCCAATCTCGGGTTTTCCCTTACTCAAGTTAATAGATATAGCATCAGACCCTGGTGCTTTACCCCTCTGTGCTTTGCTTAATAGCCAGGGTAACTTCTAAAGTTCAGAGGGACAAGCATCCAGCTTCCTTTTGCCTGCTCGTTAGTAACTGAGTTCAGCACCTGCTCTCCTTTGCTTGATAAATGGACTGAAAATGGGAAACCCACTCCCAACGTGAATTGCTGCAACACTGCACATTGAACAAGACTAACCTCTGACAGGATCTATTAACTAGCTTCCAGAACCTTTTACCATCCTTATGAACAGGTACATCCTCAAGCTTGTCCCAATCCGCCTCGAGCAGCTCTTTTTTTTCTTTTAGGTTCTACTCTCCTATGATGTTTACATGCATAGATAGCCTCAGCCTGAATTCTAGGCTTGGCCACTAGATTCTTCCTAAGATTGCGATTAGCGGCGAAACACTCATTATTACACTATCTAGGCCAATCAGGGGTACGGGCTTCTTTAGACTGAAAGATCTCAAGATGTTTAATTAAGAGGGAATCAAGATAAATCTCAGCACAGCTAACGCCCATCATTAGAAGAAGATGCAGGGGCCGCAGCTTACCAATGTAAGCCTCCTTTTGTATTAGGAAGTACCTGCTGCAATCAGGGCATTATTGTCACCCCAAATGGGTTTCTAGCGTATAACCCTCAGAAAAAAGGAGAACTATTTGTGTGCAGAAAAAATATAATCTATAGACTTTGTCTGGGCCCTACCTCTAGATGATCAAAACACACAAGATGATGGACGGAATGTTGCACATTGGCAAAACATTGACCCCCAGTCACAGATCTGGGTTTAATCCATCATTATTTTGCTCACCACGCCAATCCAGTTCAGACATAGCCATATGCAAATCAGTCTTGACCCTGTGCCTCATGGGAACACTCCAGCCGGAACTGCCAAGCCATGTCTTCCCTGGACCGGAATCAAGCATCCTAGGACAAGTTTCTGGCTATAAGCCGTCTTCAGCCAGGATAGCTTGACTCCAGTGGCAAAGCGAGCAAGGGACCCACGTCTGGGCATACCCTTCCCACATAGGGCGACTGTTGATTGTTCCTTCTGTCCACTAACTGATGAGACTGAAGATCACTTCCTGTTCTTCTGTCCCAGATACGCAAACCCAAGGAAGCACTTGATAGTTCCGAAGTGTAGGTTGTTGGGCACATCGCACTACTAGGAGCTGCAAGGATCCTGAGAAGTGACACTTCAGAGCACCTTGCCTTTGCCACGTCAAGATACTTCCTTTGTGCTGGAAGAATAAGGTCAGTGAGACTTGGCGAAACCGGTCCTAGGAGGCTTGTTTCCAGTCCAGGGAGGACCTGGCTTGGCAGTTCGGGCTGGACTGTTCCCATTGGGTGCAGGGTCAAGACTGATTTGCATATGGCTGGCTCCAAACTGGAATGGCATGTGGAGCAAAGAAACGATGATTTAGGCCCGGATCTCTGTACTGGGGTGAATGTATGACATTGTTCTGTGATCAATTGTTCTTCTTGCACTACCTCTAGATGATGGCATAATGCATCCACCTTTAAGGAAGACTTATATTACATTCAGAGAATCACCCACAGAAAAGTGTGATCCCGACTCAGAACCTCTATGATCCAAATCCGCCACATGGTCAGTTGTGGTTGATTCCCCACAAGCTTCATTTAATTTTAAAATCACCACAAATGATAATATTCGGCTGAGCCAGTCCTCCATAACAAGGATAATGTAGCTCCTCTAAAAAGGAGAATAATGTAATAACATCACTACAAGGTGCATTAGAAAAGACATTATTATACATTTTAATCAAATAAAAATAAAAAGAGCTATGATGAGCCTTAATTAACACTGCTTGAAGGGCAGAGCAGTATGCTTCCAGTTCAACCACTGACATTTTTAAGTGATAGTTTCACCCAGTCTGAAAGCCCTCCCTGGGCTCGCTTATGTGTAGAAGTAGAAGCAGCAACTGAAAAACAAGCAAAGCCCTCACACCATAAAGAATTTACAGTCCAGGTCGCTTAAACAAGGATAATGTCATATCGGTCAATGATCGCTACCCAGTCCGGATTACCAGTCTTGAGGCTAATGCCTACAATATTTCAACTAATCAATGAAAGAGGTCGGAGGCTTACTAAGACACCTTCCCGAATCAGAATAATGTGACTCTACACAAAGGAAGTGACAGACTCACCTATATACCCTGTAAAAGGAAGCTAAAGTCAGTCAGTTTGAGTACAACTAGATAGAACCTCATAGCGATTAGTTAACGGGACATCCGTAAGTAGGCCCACTAGACATCGGGATCAGTACCCCCCAAAGAAAGAGGTTGTGGGTCATCATTGGGACAGCTACCCTGTGAGTCTAGAAGCCTGCTTAGTGCTGGAGCAGAATAATGGGTAGCATGCTGCTGTAATTGACCTGACTAGTACCTACATTCCCACCCCTTCCCACTCCCTTATCCTAGATGGTTTGACCTTAGAACCTTCAGGTGAAGCTCATTTAGAATGTTCAGTTCTCGGTCAGCTGTGTTGTGGCAAGATATGAGATGAACCTTGTGTTATAATAAATCTTCCTTTTCTGCATACGTTTTGCCTGCTTCCTCTTTTGTCACCTCATCTTATGGCGACGAGGATGGGATAGTTGTGCAGGGGCAGATGTGCATTTCAACCCCTGTCAAGATATCCTTGTCTACTTTACTCTGCATACTGAAGGCGTGAGAATCCGGATATGAATTAACGGTCGGTAGGTCTCTTGAGCTTTGAGTGCCTGCAAGGACTGTCGGCTTTTCTTCAAATAATATTTGTCATTTCCTGAGTTCCCTGCTTAATGTATCACTCTATCATGACAAGCTGGCCTATTGATGCCGGTTTCGAAGATTGAGCTTTGAAAGCCCAGCTCTACGAGCAGTCGATGAGCTGCATATTAGTCCTCCCTGGGGTTGAGATATATAGAGTGAGCAATGAGATTGGTAAAAGCTTTTGGTGTGCGGTTTGTTGTAGTGCTGGTTCATGAGCACATAGCCACTAATGCCCACCCAGGTACCACATATGCACCCAATCTCAGGTAAAACGGCATGAAATACCTGTTTGACCACAGCGGCAGTCTCAGAACCGGCAGAGTCAATGCAAGCAGAGGCACAGTGACAACAACTGTCACAGAGGTGAAGATCCTCATTGGGTGAGGCGCCATGTGCGGTGACAGTATAGCATCTTTCGCTGAGGTGAAGATCCTCGTTGGGTGAGGCGCCATGTGCGGTGACAGTATAGCAACTGTCGCTGAGGTGAAGATCCTCGTTGGGTGAGGCGCCATGTGCGGTGAGAGTATAGCAACTTTCGCTGAGGTGAAGATCCTCGTTGGGTGAGGCGCCATGTGCGGTGACAGTATAGCAACTGTCGCTGAGGTGAAGAATCTCATTGGGTGAGGCGCGGCATTATCTCCACCACGTTCATCTCAGATTTTAACTCAAACAAACGATTTGCTGCTTACCTGGAGTATGGTACTGTCAGTGAGAGCTGCCTTCTTTGGAGAGTGGTTCCTTGCTTCCTGGAGACAGTTTTTGAAAGTCCTTGTGTTCATAATGCTTGCTCGGTTGTTGTATTTTTTCATCAGCTGTAGAATTTCTTCCTCTCAGTTCCTAGTCAGTGTCTGAACTTCAAGGGCAATCATCGTCATGATCCTGGCTCCACCCTGAAATCTTCTTAAAGTAGAAGTGTATTCTAGACTATAGGGAGGCTAAATTAGAAATAGGGCTGTAAAGAAAGACTCTTCTTGCTTAACCTCAATTATTGGTTGGCACTTGAAAGAGTAGGTCAAAACAAACAAATGAGATCAGCATAGGAACTAAAGTTGTACGTTTTTAAGAAAAATTCCTCTTCATTTGGTGTTCCATTTGCTAATCTTTCTATAACTTACATATTTTAAAAAATACCATGGCCGCAGCAAGCACGAATCAACCGCCACCTTTTTAAATGATGAAGGGGAACCAGATACTACCTGGAATAGATAGATAAATATATTTAATTCCTATTTGATTGCTATTATGGCCCAAAATGTCTCCTCTATAAGGAAACAACATATTTTATTACACATTTTAGGACTGCAGGGGAAAAATGATTATGAGGACATAACTGAACAGAATGTTAATAAAGCACGTGAGGAAGAAGGCGAGGAAGATGTTTTTCACAGTACTTTAAGGAAATTAGAGATGCATTTCAAAGAAAAATATATAATTGTAATTTAAAGGCATAGATTATTTAAACACACTACAAGGCAAAAATTAAAAGTAACTACTTCTATTGTCTATTTTAAGAGGAACAGTCCTCTTACTGACTCTTTAATTAGACACTAATGCATTCACTGCACAAATGATCCTTAGGTACAGTAGAAACTATTAACCCAAAACACTGACCTTACAGCAGCTATAAACATAGTTAAAAGTATTGAGCATTTTGCGATTTGTGTTAAAGAAATGAAATTGTCTAAAGAAATTCACAAAGATGATAAAGAGGTCAATAGCCTCACCAATAAAAATAAAATGTATAAAAGCAATGAGGAACGAAGTGTCATACAAAAAACTAAGAGTGATAGATTAAAATGTTTTAGATGTGGTAATATAAGTCACCTAGCTAAGAACCCTAAGTGTCCAACAAGGAGTGCAATCTGCAGTAGATTTAATAAAAGGGGGAATTTTGCCAAAATGTGTAGGATACCAGATAAGAATGTGCATGTAATAAATACATAGGAACATAAGATGAGGGAAAATGATAAACTAATCTTTCAAATTGCCCATCAAGGGGTTGATGTGAAGGTCAGGTATTCCTGATCTGACATCCAAATTGATGGTAAGAAGGTAAATGTGTTTGCAGATTCATGTTCACCATATATACATTTAATGATAGCCAAGCCTTTCATGATAACTTGCAACAAGCAAAATATACCCTAGAGAGTTCGAATGTTCATCCAGGAGGGTACAACAGAGATCCCATTCCATTAGAAGGCATGATAAGAATGAGTATTTCAATTACTAACAGACATACAGTAGGGAATATCTATGTCACAAAGCAAGGCTGTAATTTGGTGGGGTAGAAGCACCAGAGAGATCTAGGAATAACTTTAAATCCCAATAAGGAGGAACAGGTCCAGATGGTAGATGGAGAGTTAGTAGGAGGACATCTGTGAAAAGTTTCTGAAAGTGTTCACTGAGTAATAGAGACTATTAAATGACTATATGCATATGATCAAATTAAAGGCTGGTGTGATTCCAGTGGTACATCGTCTTTTGAGACGAGAACCACTGAAAGAGGAACTAAAAAGCCAGGAGCCAGGACGCACCAGGGGTCATAGAGGCAATGGAAAGTTCAGAATGGTTAACTCCCACTGTGATTACATCAAAGATGGAAGGGAAAATATATATCTTTGTGTGGATCTAAGAAGCCTAAATTCAAACATAAGGGTGGATAGAAACCCACTCCCTAAAATAAATGAAATTGATTGATGCCCATAGTCTCCCCTTCCAGGACCTTCGTTGGGGGAAACCAAGATCACTCTATGGCAATCCTGACAGGGGATACAGTGAATTAGTTATGCCTTGAATTCCTCTAGGGGTGGAATGGGGGAGCTAGGTGTGTGGGGGGCAAGTGAAGATGTAGACCAATTTGAAACGTTACTTTTTGGAGCCAATAGCAAACTAAAGTATTGAAATATTTTATCTAGGAACGTTGCAAAAAAGAAAATGGCAACCCGGATTGGGGCAAGTTCATAGACCAATTTGATATATGTCTATTTCAGGAGATATGGTCTGTGGATTTAGTCCATAGGGTGGTTTTTTCGAGCTTTATTATATCTGCTCAACACAAAGGTAGTGGTTGTCCTCCATGGGGCTTATTAATATGGGGTTGGCTAGCTTTAAATGCAGTAATATGGATAATTGAGGTTGGCTATTTAGACATAGTAGGTGTCCTTCTGGATAAAGAACAGCTGCCTCAAACTCAACTCCCAGAAGACCAAAGTCCTCATTATGGGTTCCACCCCTCCACCTAGGATAACTCCTAGTGGCCCGCAGCACTTGAAACCCCCCCACAGACCATGCACAAAACCTAGGCATCATCCTAGACTCCTCGTGAATCCTCTGATAAACACCGTCTCATCAGCCTGCTTCCACATACAATATCTGCTCTGAAAGATCTTCATGTGGATCCCCACCGAGTCCAGAAGGGCAGTCACCCATGCACTCATCAACAGCAGAATGGGCTACGGCAACGCCCTTTACGCCAGCATCACCCAGAAATGCCTCAAGAAACGACAGAACATTTAAAACTACTCCACCAGACTCATACCCACATCACTGGCTACCTGGAAGACATCCACTGGCTCCCAGTCAACAAAAGATTCACCTTCAAGCTCACACATGCCTACAAAACTCTACACGATTCGGGACCTGCATGCCTTAACCACCGCCCCGCATTCCACACACCAACGAGAGACCTCTGCTCTGCCCAACCGGCCCTAGCTACCTTCCCACGTATCCGCAAGACCACGGCCAGAGGAAGATCCTTTACCTATCACACAGCAAAGACCTGAAACACCCTGCCTCTCCACCTCAGACATTCACCAGACCTGCCTCAACTCAGGACATTAAGACCTGGCTCTTCAACTGAAACACAGCTCCTCAGGCAGACCAGCTGTCCCCTCCTCCCCCAGCGCCTTGAGACTCTTACGGGTGAGTTGTCATGCTTTACAAGTAACCTGATTGAATGATTGATTGATGATGTTCTGCCATAAGTGGAAAGGTGCAGAAAGCCTGTATTTACACAGTAGCTGGGTAATACATGAAAGCTCGAAGTTCCTACTATTATGCTTACTGTATAATGAGTAAAGATTTTGCAATATTGCCACATCTATAAGTTATGGGAAGAAAAAAATCATCCGTTTAAAACTGGTGGAATTACTGGGAAGCTATACATTTACATTTGGAGACTGGCCAGGTGTGAATAAAAACATTCATAGATTTTGCACATAAAAGAAATGAGGAATTGTTTATAATGTATATTTTATCTTACAGATTTATTTATTACAACAAATGTTTTTTTTGTTTAGATAACACAGTAGAACACTGAGTAATAACTAAATTTAATAGAATTGTAATGTTTGGAAGTTGGATTGGAATTGTATTTTAAGATTATGGAGCGATAGCTCGCTTGAAATGTTTTATGTAAATTATTGGTGTATGTATGCTTTGATGGTGATTTGCTGAAATAAAGTATTTTTTAATTGAATAATATGACATTTTGAGTGTCATACATGATGCCAAATACTTCACTGCCTTAGACTTATCTTCAGCAGACCACCAGGATTCCATCCAGCTCGAGTCACAGATACTTACAGCTTTTACTACTCCTTTTGGGATGTACAAATTTCTGAGGATGCCGTTCAGGTTAGCTTTGGTGGCTTTAGCTTTCCAAAGAATCATACAGTACATATTGGAGTGGACAGATACAATGATTTTTTTCCAAGATGACATCTTGGTTTATGGCTTTAATGAAGAAGAAGACAACCACAACTTAAGAATAGTGTTGCCAAAATTTTAAAATGCTGTCCTAACTATCAAGAAAAAGTAATGTAAGATAGGAGTGGCGTCTGTAAATTCCCTTGGAACCGTCCTTCCTATTGAAAGAATTAAACCTTGAATGGGTTCATTGAAGCGGTCACGAGTGCCCCAACTCAATTTAGAAGGATGACGTTAAGTCATTATTAGGATTGGCTGAGTAGATGTCAAAGTTTAGAAAAAAAAATTCTAATTTAGTCCACCCAATCAGGGCATTAATTAAAAAAGGTACACCTTTTGAACAGAAGTCAGAACATACTACCACTTTCAATAAAATCAAAGAGGCCATTGTAAATGCCCCATATATGAAAATCTCAAAATTATCCTAACCACCGATACTAGCAACAAAGGATTGGGAGCCACCCTTTCACAAATTATAGGTAGGAAAGAAAGAATAGTTGCTTTTGCATCAATAACACAAAAAGATACTGAAATAAACTATTACGCTATTGAAAAAAAGCCTTAGCTTGTTTTTTGGTCAAGTAATAATTTCAGGTATTATTTTTGGGAATGCCTTTAAATTCTAAGAACTGACCATAAATCACTAATTACTATTTTTTCTAGGAAAGACGTTGAGAAAACCACAACCAGAATTAGCAAATGGGTATTGAACATGAAAAATGTTAATTTTAATATTGAGTATCTTCTTGGTACTAAAAATGCTGCAGTAGACTTTCTATCATGTCTACCCATAAAAAATACTTATGAGGAACCTGTCCCAGTATTTAACATATCTATCCCAGCCATTCTTAAATCATAATGGGAAACATGTAATTCTGAGGATGAAACACCAAAATTAGTTAAAAACAAAATCATTGAGGGTCGACCTAAAAATGTAGTGAACGTCCTGCTTAACTAAAACTGCACTGGAATGTTAGAGGAGAACTATCCACAGGAGAGGAAACCGTATTAAGATTATGTAAAATTGTACCTAACACAAGAATGAGAGAGCATATAAGTAAGTTAGCACACGAAGATCACTTAGGGAGAAATCTCACCAAAAGCATAGTGAGAGCAGAGTATTGGTTAACCTGCATGGATTCCATGGTGGAGAATTTAGTCATACACTTGCACGCATGCAGTCTAAACGCTAAATTGAAGTACACTAAAAGAACCCCTTTGAACCTTGTAGAGATACCAACCCTTCCTTGGGACAAGTTAGACCTTGATGTTATTGGACCCATGCATGCTTTAGGTCTCTTTGAGAAATATATCATTGTCTATTATCCTAAATAGCCAACCAAAGGGTTTAAATTCCATTAGGACATCTGAAAGTTTCCCTTTAGATGTCTTTGACACTGAGGGGATTCCTAGCACACTTATCACAGACATTGGGGTTCAGTTGATGTCTGAGGAAATGAAGGATTTAATCTCATGGGTAGCAGTAAAAGGTATCACAACACCACTGTACTGTCCTAGAGCAAATGGGATAGTGGAGCATATCAATAAGATGCTCAAGGAATCTATGCAATTGACCATTACATCATCCAAGCACAATAGTCAATCTGTGAGAGATATGCTTTGTTAGTATCATACCACCCCAAATAGTGTAACTGGGGATTCACCATTTTCTATGTAAAAAAGCCGTGAGCCCCAGGTTAACACTAAATTAGCAGTTTGAATATGTCAGTTCATATAAATAAGGAAGAGATGAGAGGGAAAATTCTCAAAAACCAAATGAAGTACAAAGGATAGTATGCTAGAAACTAGGGCGGCGGGAGGGGGTGTGGGGGGGGTCAATCTACAAAAGTGGAATGTGGAACGATGGGTCCTGGTAAAGAAACCAATCCAATCATAATTAAGGCTCCCTTTTTTCCATTTTTACTGATTTGTACAGATAAATACAGACAGAAAACAATTTATTTTCTTGTCTGCATTTATTTTTAAATGTGGATAAAAATGAAAATTGGGTGCTTTTTGAGTGATTCTAAATGCACTTTTCCATGACTGCCAGGCCAATAACTGTGTGGATTGATAGGTAAGGGTGGTTTAAACAAAAGGAATTTTAGTAAGAGGCTTGAAAAGCAGTCACTATGCACAAGGCTGATACTGAAATGTGCATATTTTAATATAAGTGCATTGATTTATCTTCTGCGGGGTTCATATCACTGAAACCTGGCAGGCATTCAAGCACGACTGCATATATATTGGTTAAATAAAAGTGGAAATGTACCAATTACAGCTTTATTATTTTCACAAAACCCATAAGAAAAATTGATAAATACAGATAAAGAGGACAACAAATAAATATGGATAAATACAGACGGAAAGGTCAAAAAATAAATACCATAAAACCAGGAGCCCTAATTAATACATTTGATACATTTTCCAAACCAGAGAAAATCAAAGAAGTGAAACATAATATTGTAGTTTTGGAAAACGAGTGAATGAGAAGTTAGCCCCCCCCCCGCTTAGACCTCTTAGCAAATCAGGATCCAGGGATATTCGTACTTAATACCAATGATGATGGGCTAAGATCTGCCACAACGATGGTAGAAACAGGAGGTGGTGCCATAGTAGAGTATCTAATACTAGCCGACTCGTTAATTGAACGGGCGCCTAGGTCCATGGTTAGCCTTCTTTGAGTAAGGGCTGTTTCACTGCTGATGACGCCCACTGGCCTTTCTTACATGCGGTCAATAGAGGTACTTTTAACAGGTTCAGCAGCCGATAGTGAACACCAGCGGCCTTACATTTGACCATGGTGGAGATGTGAATATATGTGGTAACTCAGGGACCAAGGCCTCCTTGCTATGGACTAGCAAACAATACATGTGTGCTTGAGCCGGTAGTCAAACAAAAAACATCCCCTTTCCTTCCTCCTGAGCACCACACAGAATATTCAGATTGGTATCACCACTCCCAAGAACCATAAATGATTATCCAAAGGAAGATCCAAGAGGGGTGGCCCAGAATAGCATCTTCCAGGCTCTGATGAGTGCACACAGCAAATCTTGCTGCTGCGCTATAAGCGGAAAGGCGCCACCTCCAGGACACGTCAAAGCAAAGGGCACTCAGGTTAATGAAGTCCACAGAGCTCTGTCAGCACACCACCAGCCACCACAAACTTCTCCTGGTCAGCAAGTCTTGCTGTCACACTATAAGCCCAAACACTCCACCTCCAAGGGACATCAGGGGAAGGGGCATTCTGGCTAATGAAGTTCGTAGAGCCCCATCCAGTGGTAGCTGGTAAGTCCTGAGGGTGTTGGGGCGAGGGGCACAAAAAACAAATTGTACCTTTTCTCGAGCGTGACGTCCTTCTCGATCCATCTGTCATTGAGGAAGGCAGCAGGCAGGCTCCCGACTCCCAAACCAATCCTGGAGCTTCTCACATGCTGCATGACATCAGTGCTAGGATTGGTGGGATTGGCCTCTATCAGCACTCACAAGAGCCCTGGAGACCTTTGCTTTCTCTAACCTAGATGTGTTGTGACAGCTGGGTTAGAGAGGTTTAAAATGTGAGTGTCCGGCTGGCTGTCGCAAGACGGCCGGCCAAAAGACTTGTACATTTTAAAGTTGAGTGCCCAGAGCTCCTTGCTGCCAGTCAGCAGCAGGGGCCCTGCCCTGACACTCAGTTCGGGACCGGTCAGTTTGTTAATAAATAAACTTTATTACCATTTTATTTTTCAAGTCTCCACTGGGGCTTTGGTTTGTAGTGCAACGCTTCTCCGCTCAAACGGAGGAGCCGCCCCTGGCCACTTCAGCACATTACCAGCTGCAACAAACTTCTCTCGCCCATGGCAAACTTCTCCTTCCACATTGCTCCACATATCTGCCTTTCATAGTTTCCATCGTGTCTGTCTTGATTTCCCATTAGGCTAGGTGGCTCTTTCTGGATATTGTCATGCTCTGCATGCTTTCCCCATTCTCCATTTAAAAGAATCCAGTGGTGCCTTTCCAATGCCCAGTTTGTGTATTATTACTCTCACCTCTTTACCTGTTTCTCAGTCTCCAGTGGTTCCTTTCCGAAGTCCTGTCCTGTATCCTTCCTTTCTCTCTTTCCTAGACTCTAATTCTGCTGTTCTGGGCCTTTTTCTCTATTCTATTTCTGTCCCATTTATTCCCTTCACGTTGTTGTCTTTTGTTTCATGTTCAAAATCTTAATTATTTTTGGAAGAGGTGCCAATAACTTCGGAGAGATAGTGCTTCATGGACAATGCAAATAGGACACTTTACTCCACATGCCTTTACAATGCATGCCATTACACCACATTTTTTACTCCGCAAAATGTTTAACAACTCAGGGCTTTACAACGCAATCCATTACAACGCATTGTCAATTACAACACAATTTACTATTTTACCTCCACTGAGGCAGGGGAATGCGTTGTAATGGTTTGTGGTGTAAAGCCCTGTGTTGTAAAAGTTATTGCGGGGTAAAAAATGAGTAATGGCATGCTTTGTAACGCAGTCGTTGTAAAGGATGTTTACCAGAAAGACCCACCTAACTTTCTTATTCCTCATGGGACTGCCGGGTGTCTCCAGAGAGAATGATTGTTCTGTGCCTTATTGTGATCTGTTTTCTTTTCGGGCAGATCATTTTCCAAGGAGCATACAAGCTACCATTGATGGTACTGAGGGCCAGATTTATGTTTTGACAGAGAAGGTACTTCATCGTAACGGTGACTGAGTTCCTTCGTCGCCAATATAGTGGTCCGCCCACCAAATTACATGCGGACGGACCTTACATTTGGCCACTGCAGAGACTTCTCTGCCTCCAACTTGGCCAAACTTCTGCGAAAGCACTGAGGTGTTAGGGCAGTTGTATAAAGAGCTACATGTCTACCTACCTAATTCAGATGGGCGGACATGTAGTCATTTTCCACTGTTCCTTCCCATCAGGTGAAACCTGACTGTAAGGAACAGTGAAACCATTCTAATGCTCCCTCCATCATGGGAGAAGTCGTCCATGACAAGGGGAGCATTTTTTTGTTTTAATAAAGAAAATCTAATTTTCTTTTTGAGAAAAAAAAAAAGAATACTGTATGCTGCAGACGAAGACGCAGCAAACATTAAAATGGATTGACAGGAACCGCTGTGGCTGCGGTTCCTACCGATGCCTTTACAAATGATTGCCTGGTTAGCTTAGCGGTCACTTATAAATTAGGTGGGAGGCCTCTCCACCATGGGGACAGAGTCATTTACTCCATCCCCGTTGCGGACCCGCGGGCCGTCCTCGTGTGTCTAAATCAGGCCCTTAGTCTACTGTTCTCTTGCTGTTTACTTTCCTATCATTTTTATTGTTCCCTCTTCATTTGGTCTTGTATTGCATATGCATTGTCTGCCTATTTGTGTCTTTTGTAGGCATCACCCCACTCCTGTCCAGTGCTCAGAACCTAGTCTGGTCCAGCCTGCTCCCAACTGCAGCTGTTGTCTCCTTCTAGGCTTCAGATAGTTCATCTTCTTTGTCAATCTCCTCCTCGTGAATGCCTCTCTTGTTGCTAAGAGCAAGGTTTCCTTGTTAGTGCCATGTCCATCCTCAGCAGTGTCCAGACAGAGACTCTCATGTATCTCTGGGGCATCTCATATCTACTGGGCCCAACAATGTTAACTCTTGTCATACAGGCTTCACTTATTCCCTGAAGAAGTTCTATGTGTTTAAGGATGAAACATATTGGCAATGTTTTTCCTTGAATACTTCTAAACAGTACAATTAATTCTCTAATTATTTATTGATTCTACATTAACCATTATACCCTTTAAAAGTCTATAAATGTATATTTGTAGGGTTGCCTCCCAAAAACTTTATTCCATTGAAAGCTTGGCCTGGTTTACGCTTAGAGGAGGTCTGGCATCCAAACCCTTCTGGCGCCTCAAACTCTAGCTTTAGATCTGTTGCACCTTTCGCATGATTGAGGTTGGAGAGTAACCGGGGGGACTGCAGTGTCTTTGCGAAAGTTGCAACTTTTTCTACATTCATCATTGCTTAATTAACTAGACACACTTGAATAATGGGCATATTTGTTTTTAAGGTCAGGGAACTGCCTGGGTAATGTATTACTCTGTTAGTTATGTGATCCTTATATCAGTTTCCAAACCTACATCACCCTCTGTGACCAAACCTTGACTCTCCATACTTGCTATGCCTGAACGTCATAGTCTAAATGGAGGTACTTGGTAATTCTCTGAGCACTTTCTTATACAAAGTTCCTGGGGTTTTAGACATAACAAGGACTGCTCAGTTGCTTATGTTACCTGGGTACTGCTGAACTGGGCTGACACGTAAAGAGGTGAGTGATCGTTTAAAAAACAATAATTTATGGCAGCCTAGTGACATCCTCTGTTTGTTTTCTCTGTTTAGTATCTGTAATGCACAATGTTATTAAAGTAGACTCCAGGTGTAGAAAGTAATAAAACATGCAAAATATAATCAGCTACAATTTTATTTTTGTTTATTTCGGGGTAAAACTCTATAAAATAAACATATATTCATAAATACAATAGAACATACTCTCTAGCAGGAATGGGGGCGAGGCGAGGTCTGGTGCAAATAACCCTACAGCAGGACTGCACGCGAGGCGAGTCAGGCGCAGATAACCCTCTAGCAGGACTGCGCGCAAACCGAGGTCAGGAGCAAATAACCCTCTAGCAGGGCTGCCCGCGAGGCGAGGTCAGGCACAAATAACCCTGTAGCAGGACTGCACACGAAGCGAAGTCAGGGGCACATCACCCTCTAGCAAGATGCGCATGAGGTGATGTGGGGTGCAAATAACCCTCTAGGAGGACTGCGCGCGAGGCGAGGTCAGGTGCAAATAACCCTCTAGGAGGACTGCGCGCAAGGCGAGGTCAGGTGCAAATAACCCTCTAGGAGGACTGCGCGCGAGGCGAGGTCAGGTGCAAATAACCCTCTAGGAGGACTACAAGCGACTCACTCACTAACACACTCACTAACACACCCATACACACACTCATCCACCTATAATATAAAAAATTAACACATCTTGCTCACCACCCCATGCAGCCACTTATATACAAAGTGAGACACTGATACAGATATTTAAATATTTAAAGATTACTCACTAATACACCTATTCACTAAGATATACTTAATAAGTCAGTTATACAATCAATTTTACAAAAAAAACATCCATTTAGAGACTTATTTACCCATTCAATCTTCCATCGACCTTTAGATATACATATATAAAAAATATTTATTTATTTTTTCAGAAAGAGACACATTCACTGGATGATGTCATCAGTGATGTCATCAGGGATGTCATTTGAGATGTCATGAGTGATGTCATGAGTGATGTCACTGACCATGTCATGAGTGATGTAATATGTGACATCATCAGCAGTGCATTGCGGGCGCGCGAGTTATAGTTAGCTGAACTAACTATAACAGGGGAATTTCAAAGGTTTTGTAGGAGTAAAATGACCAGCTAACTATAACTGTTGTGAAACCTATGGTTTTTTCAGTGAATATATATATATATATATATATATATATATATATATATATATATATATGTCTATACTACTATTATAAAGGAAGAACTTTGAGGCTTTGAGGCGGGTAATCTCGGGGACCACAGCGCCAATCCACACACCGATACATTGTTGGAATCCTCAGGGTGTGCAGATGGACATAGGCTATATAAATTTAAAAAATACGTTATATTTAAAAAATGTACATTTGAAAAAAAATAGTCCCCTCGAAGTAACGCCGGCCGCGACCTGCGTGCTGACGTCGTCCAGGAGCGCGAGGAACACGAGGAGGAGCAGCGGACATGGCGCGGGGGGAGGAGCGCTGACGAGTGGCACATAGGCGGTGAGCAGCAGCAGACCGGCGGAGCGGCGAGGAGCACTGAACTGAGGAGCAGCGGCTGAGCGGCGGACATGGCGCGGGGGAGGAGCACTGGCGAGCGGCACACAGGCGGTGAGCAGCAGTGGACAGGCGAAGCGGCGAGGAGCACTGAACTGAGAAGCGGCGGCTGAGGTAAGGCTCCGGGGGACATTGTCGGGGCAGGCGGGGGTCAGGGCACGCAGGGGACGGGGAGTTACAACAAAAAGGCTCCGGGGGACAATGTCAGGGCAGGCGGGGGTCGGGACAGGCGGGGGACCCGCTCCATACTCTGTGAACTCCTACTCTTATCCGTGCAACCTCTGCTCATACTCGCCTCCCTGCAAACAGAGCGCCAGAGCCCCACTTAACCAGACATCTCCCCAGTGCCTCAGGCGCTGCTGCTGGCCACTACTGCAACACTGGGCCTCTGGCATGATTGTGTGAGGTAAGCCTCCGGAGGACAATGTCAGGGCAGGCGGGGGTCAGGGCAGCCGGGGGACGGGGCGGATGGGGGCCCGGGCTGATGGCCAATGTCGGGGAAGGCGGGGGTCCGGGAAGCCTGATTGCTCCCGGACAAGGTCGGGACAGGCTGCTAGTAAATATAGGCCAGTTGTGGCTGAAACGCGTTGGTGGGGTGAAGTCTAATAAACAAGGCTTAAAAGTATCCTGGTTGTGCCGCCTCTTTTGTATATATATATATATATATATATATATATATATATATATACATTTTTTAAATTTAATTAAAACATTTAGGGGGTCGATTAGGATCGCGGACGGACTTGCGTCCGTCCGCCACCCCAGAGCAGGAGGGAACCTCTGCATGGCATGCAGAGTTCCCTCCTGTGCAATTAGGATGTGACCGCCACCCTGGAGGTCACATCCTCTATTTTTAACAGTGCAGCGGGTGCAGCTTCAAGCTGCACCCGCGGCAATGTTAAAAATGCCCGCATTGCATTTGCATGCAGAAAGAGGCAGGCACCGCGCGGTGCCTGCCGCTTTCTGCATGCAAATGCAGGGGGGTACCATAGGTACCCCCCATGTGCACCCCCCACCCCCTTCACCTAGGGGGCCCGCAACGGGCCCCCGCAGTGAAGATCCGTATGCTTTTCCACGGCGGAAAACCCGCAGCGGAAAAGCACTTTTTAAAGCCCATCCTGATATGGCGGACGGTGTCTGAGAGACACCGTCACCATATCAGAGCTTTTCCGCCGCGGTTGTAAGCCGACCGCGGCGGAAAAGCTGCGGACGGAAACCAGGACCCACCAGCCATCCTAATGTGGCGGTGGGTCCTTGGTCAGTCCGCTGCGGTTTTTCCGCATCCTCTGGGCCGGCGGTGGCTTCCGCCGGCCCCGAGGATGCGGAAAAACCGCAATCATATTCGGCCCCTTCTTCTTTTAAATAGCATTATTTATATTATTTTTATTTATTTATTTTATTACCTTTTACACCCAAAAAAACTAATCCCACCCTGGTCCCTTTAAATGCACCTGCACCCCATAATCATAACCCATCCTTACTCCTTAAAATACCCCAACACCCTTAAACACTAACCCATCTTAACCCTATAAATATACCCTGTACCCCAAAACCCGAACCTATCCCTAAACCCTAAAAATACCCCTGTACCCAAAAACCCAAACCTATCCCTGAACCCTTAAATACCCCTGTACCTCAAAACCCAAACCTACCCCCTAACCCTAAAATACCCCTGTACCCCAAAACCCAAACCTAGCCCTTTACCCTTAAAATACCCCTGTACCTCAAAACCCAAACCTACCCCTGTACCCTAAAAATACCCCTGTACCCCAAAACCCAAACCTAGCCCTGAACCCTAAAAATACCCCTGTACCCCAAAACCCAAACCTAGCCCTGAACCCTAAAAATATCCCTGTACCCCAAAACCCAAACCTAGCCCTGATCCCTAAAATACCCCTGTACCCCAAACCTAGCCCTGAACCCTAAAAATACCCCTGCACCCCAAAACCCAAACATATCCCTGAACCCTAAAATGCCCCTGTACCCCAAAACCCAAACCTATCCCTGAACCCTAAAATACCCCTGTACCCCAAAACCCAAACCTACCCCTGAACCCTAACATACCCCTGTACCCGAAAACCCAAACCTAGCCCTGAACCCTTAAAATACCCCTGTACCCCAAAACCCAAACCTACCCCTGAACCCTTAAAATACCCCTGTACCCCAAAACCCAAACCTATCCCTGAACCCTAAAAATACCCCTGTACCCTAAAACCCAAACCTACCCCCTGTACCCCAAAACCCAAACCTAGCCCTGAACCCTAAAAATACCCCTGTACCCAATACACAAACCTAGCCCTGAACCCTAAAAACACCCCTGTACCCCCAAAACCAAACCTACCCCTGAACCCTAAAAACATGTACCCCAAAACCAAACCTATCCCTGAACCCTAAAATACCCCTGTACACCAAAACCCAAACCAACCCCTTAACCCTAAAAATACCCCTGTACTCCAAAACCCAAACATAGCCCCGAACCCTAAAAATACCCCTGTACCCCAAAACCCAAACCTAGCCCTAGCCCTGAACCCTAAAAATACCCCTGTACCCCAAAACCCAAACCTAGCCCTGAACCCTAAAAATACCCCTGTACCCAAAAACCCATACCTATCCCTAAAACCTAAAAATACTCCTGTACCCCATAACCCAAAACTATATCTGAACCCTTAAAATACCCAAACAACCCAAAACATATACCTCAGTACCCAAAACATATACCCCTATACCCATACTTACCTTATCCAAACATTAAAAGAAAAACATGCTTTTAACATTCATACATTTACAACGAATTTTGTTGTAAATGTAAGCGTGGTAAAAGCATATAAAATGTAAGGTCATGCGTTATAATGGCATTGCGGAGTCATGATACTTTCGTAATGAAAGTATGCGGAGTGATGGTATGCGGAAAGAAAGTTGCGGAATAATGGGTGTTCACCGCGGGAAACAATCATTCAAGACTCGCACAATTCTAATTGTTAGACGGTCACCGATGGCCCTCAAGCGGGGGCACACGCGAATGAGCGTGTCACATTACACACAATCTATTTCATACCCGGACAAGGTCGGGACGGGCCTCTAGTTTATGTTTATAAAATGAAAACAAAATAAAAAAGGCATTGTCATTCGCTATGTTAATAGCTCAAACTCACTTAAATGCAAGACCTATTGCATTGCAAATGCTTGTTAGGTTTTGCCTGCACAGTCTAACGCTGTGCTTGAGAAATCTATTGTTTTTAAATAAACTTAAAAGGGGGTTACATCCCGCCTCCTCTCTTTCCTGGCTTCTCATTGTGCCACTTACCTATGCTCCATTTCTATTGGCTGTAGCATATTTTCCTGCATTTACTTCCTTGTCTGATTCACTTATTAGTTTCCTGCCCCTGAAATACTGTTAACATCCACTTCGGTGGAACTATATGTTTATAAAGTTTTGCCTTTTGCTATTGCAGCATTTTTATATAACAATTTATCACCCATAGAGAATAGGTGATTTGCATAGAATTACAGGATGTTGCGCGGCACTGCCAAGACTCAAGCCGGAATCCCCAGCTCTCGAGTCAGCAGCTCTGGCCCCTGCCCCACATCCTCTCCACGCCTGTGTTATCTGTTAGGGAGGTCTTTCCTTCTCCCGGACAATGATTGATGAAAACAGCTCTTTATTCATTACATAGGTGAAACCGATGCATTACCAATGCTTGTTGATAATGCCAGGAGAGCTGGGTGATAGAGCTGGTTTAGGTTTTTGGGTGGGACATTTGTATTATGGGTAGGTTTATTCCTACAGGCATTGCTAATCAATAACACACTTAAAAAATGCATCAACAGACCATGACCCATGGATACTAGTTAGAGAGTAGGTCGCTGTCTTGGACAAGATTCGATAGATGACCTGCGTGCGGTGTGGAGTCCTTTGTATGCTGGAAACCCTCACCAATGAGCTGCTAGAAAATCCTTGCCATAGCGTTCTCTTTGTCTAGGTGGATATTAAAATCATCCATCATCAAGATCTTATTTCCCAGATGTTGATACTGCTTACAGAAGGAACTGCTGCTATAATTTGGAGGGTGGTCAAACGTTAGGACTAATGCTGAAACGTTTGCATTGACTGTTCTTTTACGCGAGCTGCTCTAATGACTGGCAAGGGGCACAGTGTTTTCTATACCCTTGCCCCAATTGGAGAAGATGCAAGAATCATATTTGAGTGACGGCTAACATAGCTTCTCCCACATTCTTTCTTCACCCACAATTGCAGCAGGTGACCAGGTCGTTGAAGAACATTTTATTCCACTTCAGTGTTATCTAAGAACTGCCTTTGATGTAAGCCAACATATATCAGTGAAGCCTAGAAACCTAGTAACTGTAGGACATTTTAACTGCTGACCTGGCATTATTAAGGCAGATGTTAACTACAGGTTCCAATTGTTTATGAATGTCCTCGAAGGAAGGTAAGGACTCACTGTGTCATCTGAATATAGTGTGTGTACAACTAATCTGCTGACCGTTTATACAATGATGGCCACAGGATAGGGGGGTCATTTAGGGTTTGGCCGATGCCCCGTTCAACCAAATTTGAGGTGTGGCAACTTTAGGGTTTCCCACTGCCCAGCTCACTCAGATGTGGGAAACCACTGCCCTGAGGGTCTGCCTCCCACAGGTCAATCTGGTCACATTGATGGTTAACACCAGAACCTGGGCTTCTATGGGAATTCACAAGGGCATATTATCAAGCCAATTATTGTCCCTTTAGCTGTAGTTTCCTGCCAATAAAAGCAACGATAATGTATTGCCCTTTCTTGATAATATGGCCCAAGTTTTTTTAAAGATTCCCCCAGGACCAAGGACTAATTACTCCATAACAAATAATTTTTAACTTTTAGTTATACTCACAAAGAGGAAGGGAACCACTTACCTTCTCCAAATGTGTTTCCTCCCAAACTAGGGAGTCTGTAACTTTTCAATGTTTTCAACTGGATTTGAAAACATTGATCCATCCCTTAATGCACTTGCCGAGAGCTCCCGGGCCCCTGAAACCCTGCACCGCTCGTAACCGCTGATTCCCCCCCGGATCAAGCGGTGACTGAGCCTGGAGACCCCGGTGGTGGTGTGGAGTGATCGTTGAGCCTTGATTGCCCCGCCGGAGGTGCGATTTTGACCGAGATAGCCTGGGGCGGAGCCCGCTGGGCGGCTTGTGTGCGATCCGGAGGCCGCGAGACCTCCAGGCTTGGGGTCTCGACGGTGGGCTCTGCTGCCTGTGAGTGACCCGCTGAAGTGCCTGTGCAGCGGTGCCAGAGTGGATGCCGAAGGGGACTTCGCTAGCGGAGCGGAGCCGACCGGAGGAGGTCGACGAGAACAGAGCTGAACGGAGGAGGTCGACGGAGGCGGAGCCGGCCTCCGGCTGCTACGCAAGTCCGGGGCTTGAGAGTACTCGCCTCGGGCGGCCATTCCGGCCCAACCCCGGTTGTGGAGAAGTGGTGTTGCGCCCCCGGAGCAGATACTCCCCTAGGAGTGCCGGCCCCGGCTGCCCCTGCCCCGCGAGCCTGCCCTCCGGCTGTGTTTCTCACCACTGGACTTGCGACGGGGGTAGGCCTCACTCCCTGGGCGTTGGCCCATTGACTGTAACGGGCGGCCATTTTGTGAACTCCGGCCCAGCTGCTCGGCCTTGCTCGGGATCTCTGTGTGGCGGTGCTTCCTGGCCGGTGTATAGCTGCCCTGGCCCTGGTGACCTCTTCGCCGAGCGACGGCCATCGTTGACTCCTGTACCGCCAGGATGTCGAACGCTAGGGGACAAAGGAGGGGCGATCGGACTTTGCCGGACATGTTGGGGCGCGGCGCCCTACGCAGCGGAGGGAACCAAACCGCCACGACCTCCCCGGCCCCGTCCAGGGGCGCTGATGGTGGAGAGCCCCCGGTGACACGATCATTCCTTGAGTCGCTGTTCAGCTCCTTGCGGGAGGATTTTCAAACTTTGAAGCAGGAGGTGGCCGGGGAGGTCCGCGAGGTACGGAGAGAGGTGGACTCCCTGGGGGAGCGGGTCAACACCGTGGAGGAAGCTGGTCACTCCAGGGACGAGGAGATCACCCACCTGCAGCAAGAGGTCCTGCGGCTGCGGGAGCAACAGATTGAGCTGCAGGCCCACGCCGAAGACCTCGAAAATCGGTCCAGGCGGAATAACATCAGGGTCCGAGGCGTCCCGTCCGGCGAGGAGGGTGAAGACGTGACCGCATACCTGGAGGCCCTCTTCCGTGCAATTTTAGGGGAGTCAGAAGACTTTCAAGTCCGCATCGACAGGGCGCACCGGGTGGGCCGCCCCCGCAGGACTACAGCACCCCCCCGGACATCCTGGCCTTCCTGCCGGACTTCCCCCTGAAGGAGCGGATCCTCCGCGAGGCGCGGAGGCAGCAGCCTTTCCGATTCCGAGACCACCCGGTGGCCCTATATCAGGATTTATCTACGGTCACATTGCAGAAGAGAAAATCCTTTAAAATCGCCACGGACATCCTCCGGGAGCAGGGGACGCAGTACTCTTGGGGGCACCCTTTCCGCCTGATTTTTAGGTGGAACGGAACATTGCACCAGCTCCGGTCCCTCCAGGATGTCTGCGCGGTGTTGGGCATCACAGCATCTGATACGGACACCCCGGCACCGCGCCGCAGACGAAGCACTCGGGACGGTTGGCAGCGGGCTGGGGAGAGGCGATCCCCACCGCCGGAGCGACCGGACTCGCCCACGATTCGGGCGGACATGTCGGCCGCCATTCAGGAGGCCTCCAGAGCGACGGCGACTGGTGAAGTGGCCCTGACGGCCTGAACTTACTCCGGGGGGAGTCTGCACTAGCCTTTTCTTATTGCAGGTGCGGGGGTTCTGGGGGTGGGTGGGGCAGGATGGCGAGTGCAGGTGGTGGTGGCTGGACGTCCACTAGATTGACTTTCCACGGCCTTGTCCGATAAGGACCGGACTGGGACAATGACTTCTTTGCACAGTTTGAGAAGCGGGGAGCGGGAATGGGAACAGCAGGAGGGTGTTTTGAGTTTGGGGGTTTGCAAGGGGGCTGGAAGTCGGGAGTGGTGCGGAGTCGGGTGTGTGAAGTTCCAAGGGGAGGGGGGGTTCCTCTAGTTGTGGGGTTTTGGGGTTCGGGGACTGTACTGTGCCATAGGGATGTCTGTGTTTGCTGTGCGCTGAGGTTTCGTGAGATGGCCTCCATGTTCGCTTGCTGGGCCTTGCCCACTAATGTGCGTTTCAATGATTCCCCTCCTTGATGGCTCTTAAAGTTGTTACTCTGAATGTGAAAGGGCTGAATAATCCGGTTAAAAGGCGGGCGGTATTGTCTCTGTTGGAGAACTCCCAGGCTGATATATGCCTGCTACAAGAGACCCATCTGCTAGCCAAAGACTGTCCCAGAATGCGTACCCCCAAATTCCCCATGCAGCTTTTCTCCTCCAGCGCTACTAAAACGGCAGGGGTGGCACTTCTATTCTCCAAGGGGTTCAGGGGGGAGATCTTACACAAAGTGGCGGAACAGAAAGGGAGGCTCTTGGCATACAGGATTAGGGTGGGAGGCTTGGTGCTGACTGTAGGCTCTATCTACGGCCCCAATGACCGCCAGGACCAATTCTTGCACAGGGCACTGGAGGACGTGGCGTCCACCTCTGATAGGCACATAGTGTTGGGGGGAGATCTGAATCTAGTTTTCGACGCGGCTCTGGACAGGTCTGTGCAACGGCGCCACCAGTTGGGTGAGCTCTCGGGCTCGGTTCGCTCCCGACTTGGGGAGCTGGACTTGCATGACATGTGGCGCCACCTCCACCCTACTACCCGCGCGTACTCCTACTTCTCACACGCACACAAGTCCTATGCGCGACTGGACCATCTACTTGTGTCGGGTCCGATGCTAGCTTTAGCCTCGAACGCTGACATGGGGGTCCTCTCTCTTTCCGATCATGCGCCGGTGGAGGGTACTTTCAATCTGCCCCCGGTGGCTCGGCCGAGGGGGGTCTGGCGGCTCCGGGACACGCTATTGCACAGACGGTCGACGGTGGACCAGATTCGCGCGGCCATTGCGGAATTCCAGCGCGTAAACGACAATGACGACACCTCTCGCGCGACGCAGTGGGCAGCCCTGAAGGCTGTGCTCCGGGGCGAATTTATTGCTATCTCTTCGGCGGAGAACAAGGATCGACAGCTCAAGAGGGACGAGCTTACCCGGCAGGTGCGGGAGCTGGAGCAGGTTCATCATAGAACGGGAGCCCCCAGAGTCTGGAGGCAGCTGAAAGCCGCCAGGAAACTCTTGTCTGCCCTGGACACGGACCGGGCGGAGTACGGGATGCTTCGTCTGAAGCACAAGTATTATACCGGTGGCGACCGATGCGGACGGCTCCTGGCCAACAAGCTCAGGGTGCAGCACCAACAGCACCGAGTGAAGGAGCTGGTTGACCCGGCCGGAGGTTCTGTCACGGCAGATGAGCAAATAGCAGACGTTTTCCGTAGCTTTTACGCAGACCTCTACACTGGCGAGGCCCCCTCCGCCCAGGCGGAGGCGGACTATCTGGAGTCGGTGCCGCTCCCGTCGTTAACGCCGGATCAGGCTCAGTATCTGGAACGGGAGATCCGTATCGAGGAGGTGGTCACGGCGATCTCCCGGCTCAAACCGGGCAAGGCCCCGGGACCGGATGGCTTCATCCCTCTGTTTTATAAGACCTTCTGTCAGGAGCTGGCGCCTCTGTTGACCCACCTTTTCAACACATTCGCGGAGCCGGGTGCCATTCCCCCCGAATTTCTTCAGGCCACGGTCTCAGTGATCCCGAAACCGGGCAAGGACAGGACTGCCTGTGGGTCCTATCGTCCTATCTCGCTGCTGAATACGGACTTGAAAGTGTTCACCAGCATATTGGCAGCACGCTTGGCACTTCATCTCCCGGGCATGGTCGATTCGGATCAAGCGGGCTTTGTGCCCGGCAGGCAGACAGTGGACAACACGAAGAGAGTGACTCATATTCTTGAGAAGGCCTCCAGGATCCCCGGGGAAAGGATGCTCCTTTCCATAGACGCGGAGAAGGCGTTTGACAGGGTGCACTGGCCCTACCTAGAGAGGGGTTTGGGCAAGTTCGGGATAGGCGAGAAGTTCCGTCATCTGATTTTCAACTGCTACCGGTTCCCGTCCGCGGTGGTCCAAGTGAACGGAGGCAGTTCCCGGCCCTTTCCCATAGAACGGGGTACGCGACAAGGGTGCCCACGGTCCCCTTTGCTGTTTGCTCTTTACATGGAGCCGTTTGCTCAAAGGGTTCGGCAGAACCCCGATATCGTCGGAGTCAAGATGGGCGAATTTCATCACGCGATTAGCCTGTATGCAGATGACGTCATTTTGACGCTAGATGACCCACGGAGGTCGCTGCCGGCTTGCATTGCGGAATTAGACCTCTTCGCCGCGGTGGCGGGCTTTAAGGTGAACCTCGGGAAATCAGCTGCCCTCGACATTTCGCTCACCAGCACCACCAGGGCGGAACTGCAGAGTCTTTATCCTCTGAGCTGGTCCAGGGACCGGATTCAGTATTTAGGGATCCTGTTGGCGCCCTCCCTTCCGGCGATGGTCACGGCCAATTATGCGGCTTTGAGCACGAAAATCAGAGAGGAACTGGGTCGGTGGGATAAGGGCCCGTTGTCGCTGCTAGGTAGGGTGGCCGCAGTGAAGATGACCCTCCTGCCTCAGGTACTATACCTGTTTAGGGCGTTGCCGCTCCAGCCCCCCACAGGGTGGCTCGCGGAGACTCAATCGGCCATTGCGCGGTTTGTGTGGCAGGGCCGTAGACCGCGGATTAAGAGGAACATCGCTACGCTGGCGCCTGAATCTGGGGGGCTGGGGATACCAGATTTGCGGAAATACTTCGAAGCCGCCCAACTCCGCTATCTGGTGGAATGGAGCCGGTGGGAGTCAGACAAACACTGGCTGTTCCAGGACCAGGCGGTAGCGGGCAGGACGCTACAGGAGGTCCCATTCTTGAAGCGGGCTCATCGACCCCCTCACCTTTACGCATCTCTTGTGACGCGTGTCCCGCTTCGGGCGTGGGACTCAGTGGCCACTAGGCATGAACTTACTACTTTTCCCTCTCCCTTCACGCCGTTAATTGGCAATCCGGACTTCGGTCCGGGAACGGAGCCTGGTGCTTACGAGCGCTGGCGGGCAGCCCGCTGTTGCACTTTGTATCACCTATACGGCCCTGAGGGTGTCATCCCCTTCCAGGACTTGCAGCGGGACTACGGCTTCCCAGAGACGGAGCGCATGAGGTACATGCAGGCGCGCCACTGGGCACTACAACCCCAAGTGCGCGAAAAGGCGGACCGGGAGATCACGGTGTATGAGCGCTGGTTAATCACTCGCACGTCGGACGCTAAACTAATCTCCGATTTGTATAAGATGCTGCAGCCCCCCCCCCTTTCACATTCACAACCCCGGCCGGGAGCGTTGGGAACGGGAGCTCGGACGAGTGTTGAGCCACACGGAATGGGACCACATCTCCTATCGCTCACGCCACTCGGCCTATCACACGGGGCTCACGGAGACCTTCACCAAAATTTCGACCTACTGGTACCGCACTCCGGAGAATTTACATGAGATGGATAGGTCAATACCGGGGACGTGCTGGCGTAACTGTGGCCAGACTGGCATGCTTACACACATACTGTGGGACTGTCCCCTTTTGGCTTCTTATTGGGAGGAGGTTCTGGGTGAGGTGGACAAATGTTTTGAGATAGAGCTGCCGCGGTTCCCTGCCTATGTTCTACTGGGTTTGCCGAATGGGTTGATGTACCCCCTCAGGTCTAGAAGGGGTAGACAGATTGCGATAGCTCTAGGGTCAGCGGTGCAAAACATTCTCATACACTGGCGCTCCACCACACTCCCCACTGTTGTCGGCTGGCTGCATAGATTGTGGCATGTCCTTGGCATGGAAAAGATGTCCTTAGTGGCCCTGGGGGATACAGATGCTTTTGAGGAGCTGTGGGCGCCTTTCCATAGCCTGTTGTGTTCTGAGTTCAGGGAGATCACCTGCCCTAGATATCTCAGGTTGTTACGGCTGACGCCGCCACCGGATCCGCCTGTTTGATTGGTCGGAGTTGGTATTGAGTAGCGGAGTTAACCGGAGGGTCGATACGAGGGGAGAGCAGATGGTCATTGGCACTGTACAGGGGGTGGGTTGGGGTGCCGTAGTTGGGGGGTTTTGTTGGTTAGGTAGGTTGTGGAGCAGGGTTGTTTCCCCACCCCTTTCCCCTCCCCCCTTTTTCCTTTTTTCCCCTCCCTTCCCCCCCTTCCCTCTTCCCCTCCCCCCCCCCCTCTTTTTTACCTCTAACCACAGGCGTACAAGCTGTGTTCCCAAGCCGGATGGTGCCTACTGAAGAGACATAACTGCTTTGATGTATCTACTGTATTGTACGCATTGATTGTGGGGCTCCTGTGGTTTTTCTTTTTCTTGCCCTGTTGTTTCCTTCCTTACCCTGCTTCAATAAAATACTTTAAACCTAAAAAGGAAACCCTAAACATGCCCCTTTCAAACAGTGATTAGTTATAGATTTTAGACATACTACTAAATCACGAAAAGGGTTTCGTACATAACAAATAGCCATTTTTCGATCACAAATAGTGTGATTTTGTGAATCAGAGCCTTTGTGATGTTAAATGGCATTGTTCATCAGCCACAAAACACTGTGCATGAGGTCTCGTCAATCATGGTAATCATCGCAAAGGGCAGTGCTTTCAGCGGAATAAGCTACACTCACAGTGAAGGAACAGGTATCCTTGCCAACCTGGCAGGGATCTGTGCATCTGGAGGTGGTCTCTCTCCCTGCAAATAAAGCCACTAGCCCCAATGAACTAGGTGCCTGCGGGCTGTCCACCGCATCTAAATGAGATCCAATACCTAATATGGTCATTGAAGTGTTTAAGTGTAAATGAGGTGTACTAGTGGGGTACAATGGTGGCTTTAGTTGTTGAATATTGATCGCTTCTGAAACGTATGAGGTTTCTCTGGGTCAGCAGCTTGGACCATAGAGGCTGCAGGGAGAGCCACAGGCAGAAGCCACAGCTGCAATAATGTTGATTCAGTTCATCAAGCATGTATCACAAAAAATAAATACAGCCAAGTTGTAATGTCTTATCTTAAACCACAACCCTTGCCTTGGTTTACCTAGCTGTGTGGGGAGGCAGTATGAACTAGGAATAGACTGAGTTATCTTCACTCATCATGTACTAGTGCATAACCTCTACTTTTTGGCTACAGTTCCTTTCCTCTTTTTTTATGATGCTACACCAGCAAAAACAGGACCAAAACTAACAAGGTTGTTTTATCCACAGAGGAGCAAATGCGTTGCATCACCATGGAAGAATGTGAAAACCACAAGGTATTAAGACCAGATGAAGACATCAGATGCTGCCAGAGTGACGTTTGCAACAAATCCCCATGAAAATATGAAATTAAGGCTGTCAATCAAGAAAGTGTGGGAGGAGTGCAATATAAAAACAAGCAATGGCCCTAGTGTTTCCATGGAGCCTGACTCCAGGGTAGCTCATTGGCAGGGTGGTTGGATACCAAGGCGTATTCGTCTTTACTCCACCTCATGCCACTTCTTCCACCACTCTACATCTCCTGTCACTCAATCTCACTCTTGCTGGTTCTTTATCATTCCTGCTCCTTCTTTTGTCACTATTTTCCAATGAATTTCTTTCTTGCTTTTGCTTTTGGTCAAAGTCTGTTGCTGAAACATAAATTCCAATCACCATAAATCAGTGCTAGTGACCACCACCTGCACAACTATAAGCTTTAAGGGAATGCTTTCACTATACCAAGGTGTGTTGCTATATCATAAATAAAGATTTGGCATTTACTTTCAATTCAGTCTGGGAGCATTGCAGTACTGAAATGTGTGTAGTTTGTACCCAATGAGAGATATTGTAAGTTTCTTTAAGGATTGTTTTCCTGAAATGTACCATTTCTGTCCTTATTTTATGGAAGGAATAAGCAGCTATTTGGCAGGTCACCAGGTAAATAGTGAATTTTCTCTTCTATATACGCAGTCGCTGGTTAAATAGAACAGATTCTGTACGGTGCCGGTGACACTGTAAATAGCAGAGAAACTTCGCTATGTACCGGGCTGCTGTCTATATAGTCGTGCTTCTGCAGTGTTCGCCTGGCAACCTTGCAAATAGAAAGGACGTTTCACTATTTACCTGGCCTGTGGCTAACTGACAGACATTATGTACTCTTCGGCTGACAGCCATGCAAACAGCGAAGACACGCAGTATTCACCCGGCCTATGGCTCATAACAAACACTATGCATTATTTGTCAGCAGCCAGAAAACGTCACTCTTTACCTGGGTGCTAGCAAAATAGCCGAGATTGTGTATAATTTGGGCAGCAGGCATGCAAATAAGCTTTATTGCCTTAGTCAGGGGCATAACACAGGCCCCCGCAGCCCCTGCGAGGCGGGGGGGCCCCAAGCTCCAGGGGGCCCCGTCGGCCCTGCACTCTGGCCGGACAGCCCCTTGATGAGGCCGGAGGGGGCCCCTCTGCCTCCACATATTTCGTTACGCCAGTGGCCTTAGCATATACCTGGCTGCTGGCTAACCAGCAGAAATAATGTAATATTTGGATGGTGGTCTTTTAAGTTGCAAAGAAACTGAATTATTTACTTAGGGGCAGATTACAAAAGCATTTTTCCTTTCTTAACAGGCCGAATCACAATTTTGGCCCATTAAGAAATGCAAAACAGCCTTTTCCAATGTACTAAGGCAGTTAGGGAATCACAGAATGTGATTTCTACCCGGTAGTTAAAAAAGGCCCAATACGGTCCTATCTTTAATCCTTTAAGGTTTGGATTCCATTTCTGGTGATAAGATAAGTATATGTAAAGCAAAATTTACCTTCACTCACTTTGTTTTGTATATTTATATTTAATCTGTTTATTTACCTTGAGGTTTATTGACAAAGGTTTTATTCATTCCCTGCTCTTTCTTATGGATTAGAAGTAACCTCTTCCAAAGGGATCCATCACTTGACCTTATATTATTAAAAACGTATGTCTATCTGGTATGGAGATATAATAAGAGGGGCAAATATTCCCATTAGTCACTTTCCTGTCTAACTCCTTCATTGTTTAAATTAACCAATTTGTGGCTTACCTTTCGTTAAAACGTGGGTCTCACCCCCACGATATATTTCGGGAGACGTTAATCCACCCGTATGGTTTCCCTCTTCCCGGTAGACTCTTGATATGTCTATCCCAGGATAAACGGAAACTTAAAATCTATGTATAATATAGGAGAAAAAAATGGCCAATCATACACCTCCTAATGTCACAGTTTAAAACTCTTCCTTTCCTACTCTTGTTTCACTTTATGTAACGCGTAAATGAGTCTCGCTTAAAGTACACAATAAGTGCACAAAAAATACATAAAGCGAAACAAGAGTAGGAAAGGAAGGGTATTAAACTGTGAAGCCTAACGCTGACCCAGCCCAACTATCCAACTTTTGCCCCATTTCCTTGCTCCCAGGTTTCTCCAAAATTTTGGAAAAACATGTGAATTCGCAATTAACTCACTATGTGGAAACTCACAAGACCTTACACCCATCCCAATCAGGGTTTAGGGAAGGGCATTTTACAGAAACCACACTTCTGGGAGTCAGTGAAATGATGCGTAGTCGCTTGGATGCAGGCGATACTGTGGCGCTCATACTGGTAGATCTGAGCTCCGCCTTTGACATGGTATCTCATACCGTGCTTCTGCAAACTCTCCAATCCATCAACGCGACTGGATCTGCCCTGAAATGGCTGACACATTTTTTTGTTGGACCGTACGTTACAGGTTTTTTCCTCAAAAGCAGCTTCCAAAATCCATGCCTCTCCCTATAGGGTGCCACAGGGCTCGATTCTTAGCCCCCTATTGTTTAACATTTATGTTAAACCTTTGGCTGACATCGCCGAGGAGGTAGGACTGTCGATTTTTTCCTACGCTGATGACACCCAAATAATCTTCTCCCTTTCTGCTAAAGGAGCCTCTAAGCCCTCTTCTCTCCAAGATGGGTTAGTAACATCATGCAGTGGATGCAAGTTGATTCACTCAAGCTCAACGGGGAGAAGACAGAGGTGCTTATCCTGGGGAATAACAAAGAGCTCTGGGGTCCCCAACATTTGCCCCTTGAATTGTGTTTTCCCCCTCAGCCTTCCAATCAAGCCTGTAATTTGGGATTCATCATCGATGACCGCCTCTCAATGAGACCTCAAGCAATAAAGGTGGCTGCAACCTGCTTTTCAATACTTAGATGGCTAAAAAATGTTTTATGGATGTTGCCTGATTCCACAAAAATAACTGTAGTCCAGGCCTTGGTCACCTTTCGCCTGGACTACGGCAACATCGTTTTTCTAGGAGCCAATAAGGAGGTCATTCGTAAGTTGCAAGTCGTTCAGAATGCCGCTGCTCGCCTGCTCTGCCGGATCCCTAAAACTGCACCGATTCCAGTTCCTTGCATGAACTCCACTGGCTGAAAGTGGAAAACTGCATTAAATTTAAGACCTTAATCTATATGCACAGGATTAAAACAGGCAAGGCCCCCCCCCAATATCTGAGTTCCATTGTTCAACTATATGTCCCCTCTCTCTCTCTCTCCACTCAGCTAACCAGACAAAATGTTTGGTTCCGAGACATAGATTGTCCAGGGTAGGCGGCCAATCTTTTTCTTATTTGGGACCAACTCTGTGGAACTCTCTTCCTCTGTCTTTAAGGAATGAGTCCAGTTTTGTACACTTTCATAGGATGTTGAAAACCTGGCTTTTTAATCAATAGGTCTTCCATCTCTCTTTTGATTTTTTTTCTGATTTCTGTCAGGCGGCGCCGGGAAACCCTTGGGTAGCTGTGCACCATATAAAAGTAAATAACATAACACGTTTTTTGAAGGTACATCAAGGGGGGCCTTAGGTCCATAGGCACCCTTGTTTGTGCATTTCCAAATTTGCAGTTTCTTAGGAAATTGCAATCTAGGAAATGCAAAACCATTAGTACCTATGGGATTTTAGGCCCACAGGTACGAATGGCTTGGAAGGCCCAAAGGTACAAATGGTTTTGCATTTCCGAAATAGTGATTTCCTAATAGCGACTCCTGTTCTGTAGGAATTTCTGTTAGGAAATCACTATTTTTGTGCATTCCATTTTGCATTTCCTAAATAGCGATTTCCTAGGGTTCGCTATTTAGGACATTCATAAATGGAATTTCGTGTTTCTGGCCATAAGTACTGTTCATTAAGAACCATACAAATAACATAGAAACTTAATTTTTCACCTGGCTGCTGATTAGATAGCAGACAGTGTGCACAATCTGGCCAGTAGACAGCTATATAGCTGAGAAACATCACTATTTACCCTGCTGCTGTCTAATCAGCTGTACCTATGCATTAATATGTCTAGCATAGATTAACCAAGCACCTACCACCAGGGAGAGCTGCAAACAAGGAGTTATCACATTTGGCAGCCATGACCTCATGCACGCTAGTGCTAATATTATCTAAAATGCAATTTGTAAACAAACAGCACAAATTTATAGAGCTATAGGTCCCAACAGCCATTGAAGAAAATGTTTTATTACTTCCATGTTATTTTGCAGACATGGCGCAGAATGTTACTCCATGATACCACACTAAGGACCAAGACGCAGCAGCAAGTTGAGCCCATTATAGGCGGTCACTTCCTATATAAATGCACCTTTACGTTTACCTTAAGACGTGGCTAATGATAAAGATGATCAGATCCCTTGTAAAACTAGGCTCAGCTCTTCGCTGTTCTACAGCTGTGTATTCGCTCCTTCTCACAAAGTCATGGGAATGTACCAGAGCCATATATAAGGTTCTCAAAAGGCTGCCCGTTATCATACCACCTCATTCCTGCACTGAGGTTTCATGTAGTCAATCACTGCTTTCTGATATTTGGAACTCTGGTTTTGGTCAATGAAACAAATCAGACTAAAACACTTGAACACAATGATCTGTTAAAGCAAGGGCCAGGACTGGAAAAGTTGTTTCCGAGTGGCATTTGCCATCTGATATTTAGGGCGATTTTTTCAAAATAGGATCAACTGCATAGGATACCTTAAGCAAGTCATCAACACCTTATATTTAAGAGGCTTCTTTCCAATTTCATGCGAGAAGGAACAAAACTATCGGCTTGATTTATAATTTGGCGGGCAGCCCGCTATCCACCAAAGCGACAGAGTAAATTACTACTCACCCTGACAGAGGTACCCCCCGTCAAACTGAGAAATATCCGATGGCCCAGCGGCCATTTCTAGCTTAGTTAGAAACCGCCGTCATGGCAGTTCCTGTCAATGCATTGTAAGTTTGTTGTATGGGTCCAACAACATGATGGAGCTATAAGTCAAACTAATAAAGTTTTCATTATTTTTAAAAAGAAAATCAATCCTGCTTTGTGAAAATAAAAAAACAGCAATGTTCTCTTTGTCGTGGGAGTTTCCTTCCAAAGCAAGGAAGGTGTTGTGAACTTTTCAATGCCCCTTACTGCCAGATTTGTTCTGGTGTTGACAGGCATTTAAAAAAATGGCATTGTCTCTGGCGGCTATATATCCAAACGTCTGATGGAGTAGTCTCCGCCATCGTCAACCTATGGTCCGCTCAATATTAAATCGGGTGGTCAGACCATGATGTTGATAGGGAGGGAACTCTGTTGCGACAGAGTTCCTTCTACACCAACATATGAATTGGAACCTACATCTCTTTAAAAAATATAGAATCATAGGGACATATTTATCAAGGGTTTGCATTGACCTTGATCACATAGTGCCACTCCAGGGCGATATGCCATTTCTTCATTATGACTTACTGGTTGCAAGTGCCCAAATGCATTTTTTTTAATAGAATTGCCTGATGCAAAAGCTGAGATAAATGCAGCTAGGTCACGAAGGAATTAATATTTGCAATATAAGCGTTCCCATGAAAAATCCAACTCAAAAGTAATGCAGTAGTATTTAAAAGAATATAACTGCGTCACGCATTGTGGAGTAGCAGAACGCAACAAGAGAAATGCGCCAGGATCACTGCGCATCATCATTCGAGATGCAGGGAATGACATAATAGGTGTAGTACAAAAATCTCAACATCACAGTACACTCTGGCAAGGTCATCTCTGCCATGGAGGTCGTTTTACTGCAACTGGGCGTGGCTAGGAGAGAACCAGGTAAGTAGTGAAGGAGGAAGGAGAGCGTTTCCCGTCAGTGCATATCCCTCATTCACCTCACGGAGGAGGTCATACAGTTTTACAAAAGAAAGGTGGAGTGCATCATGGAGTTGTTGGAGAAGTTAGCACCAAATCTCCAGTCAGCAACGGTAAGGACCAATGCCATTCCACCACATGTAAAATTGATGTCCGTACTATTGGTGTTGGCTTCAGGATCCTTCCAAATCACATCCGCCAAATTGGCCGGCATTTCACAGGAAGCATTTTCTAATTTTCTCCCCTCTGTGTTGGGTACTATCATAAAACTTACACCCACGCACCTTTTATCACCATAAACTACCAAACATAAATTGGACACCAAGGAAGGCTTCCACAACATTGCAGGATTTCTTCATGAGCAGTTGGCTCGCCCTGCAGCCATGTTGCACCTGTACAGAAACTGTAATCACAATTACTCCATAAATGTCCAGGAAATAGTGGTCCTTCATGGAATGTTCATCAATGTCCTTGCAAAATTTCCAGGAAGTGCACATGATGTATACAACTTTTGCCACAGAGCCATCAATGAGCAGTTTAGAATGGCTAACTCATTCATAAGGGAAGTTGAACTATTAATATACCAAAAACTAAGTTGTAAGATATGACATATTAGCCATCTCTGTTTTTGTTTCTGGATCTTGTATCATGTGCACATAGTGGTAATATATTACTCTAACATGCAGCCAATTATGTCTTAGGGCCCGATTACGAGTTAACAGTCTTTGGAACGCCGTTGTGTCGGATTCACCGCCGCATCGTTGGCAGTCCGACCGCCGTAATATGATACATGAGGTTCCATAGACAAAAGATTGCTGCTAGCCCACCATCGCCGACAGGAATACTGGACCACGGCGGGATAGGCCAATGTGTTTGTCGGAGTGCAGACCAACAGTGTTAAGACCGGCCCAATTACGATGTGCCTTCCAGATGAGTTGACTTTGGTGATCCAACCACCACATCTGAGCTGGCAGGAAGTGAGGGATATAAGGCCGAAACGCACCTGTATTCACCTTTACACATTATGTGCCACCATGGAGCCGATCCTACATGTCCTGTCGATGCTGTTTTTTCTTGATGACCTACAAACTGACACTGTAGTAGATGCACCCGATGATAGGCCATACTCATACCTGGTCCTATCAATTCCACAGCAAACAGTTGACCCAGGATGGACCTGGCAAGGGTTGTGGGGTCCCTGGGCCAAACATATTGCTGGTCTCTGTTCAGATATTTTCTCAATGTATGTACCAATTACAGTTCCGTGATGCCCTCTTTGACCAAGTCACTGATACTGCACAGGCATACATATCTTCTCATCTCACAATTAGGAATAGTGATGTGTGCATTACATTGTCTAACACAACAGCACCCCATCATCAATATCACAGCAAATAATCTCGTGATACCCTCACATTGCTCACATGTTAGTTCCTGTTGTGATAGCAAACATAAACCTGCATGGATGTAACATCAAACTGTAACACCTACTGTGCTAAATCTCTGTAATGGACCCACACACATCACCCACAATAAAAGGTAATGTCAGGTAAAAAAGGCACTCCAAATAATCAGTGTGAGAAGCATTCAAAAGTCACTATGTAAATACTCTGCATAATAGGTATGTCTAACCCAGGAGGATACCTGAATGGCTGGGGCCCTGGACCACAGTCCACTTTGTGCATGCCTCAAAACCTCAAAGCGCACAGGACCTGGAGCTTTAAATCTATCAGGGATAACCAATAGCATAACCAAATGCCATGCATACGGGCGTATGTGTCAGTGTAAGTCATGAAAGCAAACACAGCAGCAACAGCATTTGTCTCACAGTTAAAGAAAGTAGGTGTAAGGTACATAGACCAAAAAACACACATGACCATGACAGTTTCTGAAAAAGGGATGACATTTTAACACCCTCCATGTGTGAATAAACAAATAAGTTACTTGAACATATCAAACACATATACAACCTAAATCATAGGAAGATGTGCAACCTAACTGATGTTGACATTGGCCAAGCCAAGCTGAAATACTTACTATATCAAATACCACCAAATGCAATGTCAGCCTTAATTGGAATAAATTTCATATATCCATCCAGCGAACATTTCCCCTTGTCCTGTGTACCTCCAGCACTGGTTCCAAGGTCACATCATACCAATCACTTCAAACAGATCAGCAATCAGGGATGAAACAAACAACTGTAGTCACACATCCCTAAGTATCCAATAACATCAAATAGGTAGAAAAATAATGGCAGGATGTTGGAAAGTGCCCCTTTTTGCATGGTTAGCCCCCAGATTTTCCCTGATGCCTGATGTGATGTCTAACTGTAAGTGCACTGGTTACCTGCTAACCTGGTTCCCAGTGACAGACCTCTTTCCCTAAAACGGTATCATGATAGGCACCACTTCATTAAGCCCTGTAAGTCCCTAGTAAATTGTATCCATGGTACTTAGATCATGGGGGTGGAAGAAGGTCCTCTGGTGCTGCAGCACTGGTTGTGCCACCCCAGGGACCCCTCACCCAGGCTATGTACTCTGCCATTGTAGGCTGCATGTCTTGGTGCAGAGAAAACCAAATAGTCGACCTGGCACACAGCCTTGTGTGCATGCCTCCCATACACTGCATAAACTATAGGTATGTCACCCCTACTGCAGGCCTTTAGCCCTAAGGCAGGGTGCAATGTATACTACGTGTGGGCATATCAGCATGGCAGATACGCTCCTACAATGTCCAGTCTATTCTGAGATGTTGTAAGTGCACAGGGAAGCAGGTAGAGTGCATGTGCTGGATACGTGTCAACACAAGTTTCATAGCTCCATGATGCCTTAACTGATTCCTAAGGAGTTTGGTACCAAACATCTTGTCTTAATAAATCCTCATTGATGCCAGTGCTGGATGTATTAATACATTCACACAGGTGACCCTTTGAGAGGGTCCCCTGAAAACCTACCAAGCACTGGTTTGGCCAGCCTGCCAGACATGTTTTGACCTCATGGGGTGAGAGCCAGTGCTCTCAGAGGACAGAAACAAATCCTGCTCTGGGCAGAAAGCTTCAAAGGTGATGCTGCCTTTGAACCTGAACCAAGAGACCTCCAGATAGTGGGGTAAGCCAAGCCCCCTTTCCTGCTCCACTTGTGGCGGGAGGAAATGTGGGAACATTAGTTAGACTAGTAGGAGGGTCCCCATTTAGCCTACACCACCCCTAGGACGGGCAAGCGATATGAACCCCTCTTCTGAAATTCCACCATCTTGGGATGGTGGGAAAACATCTTATCAGGGCTGGGAAGGGCCTCTATCCACAGGAAGTGGTCAATATAGGATGTACACACCCCAAAGGTAGGTAGCCCGTTCTCCCCTTCTAACCCCCCTAAATGTAGTATTTAGGTGGCATCCTGAGACCTGAACATTAGATTTTATGGACAAGAGAAGACCAGGGCAAAGAAGATCTGCTGCTCGAGAACTGAAGCCCAGCTGCAGAAGAAAAAGTTGCCAAACCATATCTGCTGCTCCCAGGACTCGACAATCGCTGCTGTTGTGCCCACCTGAAACCTGAGAGGACTCCAAAAACCCCAGAGGACCTCCAACCATCAAGAAATTGCCAAGAAGCTCCCTTGGAGTGAAGCTATCACTCCACTGCATACCGCAGACACCGATCCCATGAAGTCCGGTTTGTCAACTTGCTGCTCCTTGATGACCTGAATGCCGTACTAAAGCAAGAAGAGTTAAAACAGCTTCAGAAGGTCATATCTGTCTCCTCCACAAGTTTGAAGACACCAGGACCTACTGGTGCTGCGGCATACCAATTCCCGGGGTACCGGACCCCCAACAGCAAACACTGAGAAGACAATCCCACTCTGGACTCCCAAAGCACAAGAAGCAAGCACCCATTGAGAAAAGTTGAGACACCCAATACCCACTTCCCGAGTAGTCCAGCTGTTCTGAGATCGCTTCACAAAGTTGCCTGCTCCTGACCACGAGGACCTAAAGATGCATGATGCCCGGCTGACCTGTTTGCTCTGCACCCAGTCCCACAGGCCCAGGCATCAGCTAAACTGCTGTGCTCCAATGGCCCCCAGGCCCTTGCGACCTCTTCCCTCAAAGGGGCCCTCTCGGACATACCTGTAAGTCCACCTGTGGTGTACATTATCAAGGGGCCGCCTTTGTACACGAGTTTTCAAGACCCTCAGCGCTCTGCTCCAACATGATCTAGGATGGTCCTGAACTTCTCTTGCTGGAATTTTGGACCTGGTCCCAACATCGACCAAAAACGAGAAGGTGAACCTTGTGAAAGCATTGCCTGATTTCTATGCTTTTTTCCCCCTTTGTTTTCTATGGTGCGTAATTGCGCATAGAAGGGATATATTTTCAGAACTTTTAAAAATCATAACCCTCAAATTACTAACCTTAGAATGGTTCTCGTGATCTTAAAAAATATATAAAAATCAATAGTATTCTTTGGTAAATTGGTCTCAGATATTTTCTTGAATGTGTGTCTCATTTGTTGCCTCTGTGGAGTTAAACAAATGCTTAGCTCTACCCTCTGATAAGCCTAACTAATCGCCCACACTACCACAAAAAGAGCATTAGAATTATCTGCTTTTACCTCTGTGTACCATTTGGGGATTCACTGGACTCTCTGCATGGGGTACTTCTTCTTAGTACACTATATAGAGAGCCAGCTCCTTGCACGAGAAGTCTTGGTGCAGAGTTTTCCCGGCTGCACTTGGTGCTGAAGCGGGAGCCACGGGGGAGAGGGTTTAACCACTTATATGGTGCTGGTGGGGAACCAGGTGCAAAACGTTGACAACAAAGCCACTGTTGATGTCGGATGAAGGTTTTGATGGGTTCCATTGAGGTGCAGCATCAAGTAAAGGTGGTGGTTGCTGGACTAGCGAACATCAAACTTTGGCAGCAATAAGGTCAACAGAAAGTTATTTCAAAGTCCAGGGGAAAACGGTAAATGTCTGAAACTTGATGGAGGTCAAGACTACATTTACCACACTGCTCTGGACCATCTATTTTTGGGCGATCCATAGGAGGGCCCATTGGCCAGCGATTCTTTGGTTCTGGTAAATTGCTTTTACCCTCGATGTGCGGGGACTAGTGCCACTACTCCAGGGGAGTGTGGAGTTGCCTTTGGCTCTCAAAGGGGTCCCTCTGTCTGAAGGAACCGAGCTTTGGTCCAGGGCGAGTCACAATTATGAAGTTCCAGGAAGGTTTCCACAGATGCTGAGTACCATTCCTTTGGTTTGTGCAGCTCCAGTTGTCGCAAATTCAGGTCTCTTCTTGTGTCCTTTGTTGCAAATCATATCGGAACTTAGGTTCTGGTGTCAGGTGTAGCCCCTAAATCCTAGATTCAGGGGAGTGTGGGTACCAGTGGCCAATGGGCTACCAAACTAAGCAGCTAATCTGCACCTGGGGTGACCACATGCGGGGATGTGGGCCACCTTTTCTACCCAGAACCATCTATTCTGCCACTTTTAAAAAGTACAGAAACCTTTCTTACCTGTCCAAACCAGGTAGCCAACCCTAGAGGTGTGCCTAGACTTCCGAAGGTGTACATCTGCAATACCTAACTTCCCTGCATGCCCAAGTGCAAATGTGCCTGGGGCAGGAGGAAGGCTGTGTCTTTCTTTGGGAAGCAGCCTGGTTGCATATCACAGACAGTGAAGGCTTTGAAGCTCACCACTTTGATGTGCTACTTCACTAGCCATCCTGTCAGGGAAGGAGGTGTGACCTCCTTCCCTCCAGGCCATTGATTTTGACTCCTGGGAGATGTGATACCTCCTGGACGGTGGTCAGATTACTGTCTTGGCAGCAACAGCTGCGGGCTGGCAGGCAGAGCACAGTTCCAAGGTAGCCACCTGGTTGCATGCCATATCGTCCTCACCACAAGAATTGGGTCAGGGGTGAGGAGGAACGTTGTTTGATACCAAACATGACATATTTTGGTGGTGCCATAATGGAGCCGGCGATCTTGAGTTTGCTCAGGTGCCAGCCCATGTTATCCTAGGGACCACCTATCATTTATAGTAGCCTTTAATGATAAAGGCCACTATAGGGCCATACAAGCATGAAGTGATATAACCTCACCTTTAATTATAATTAGGCTATCCTTTTTTAGGTTTAAACCTATAATAACTGATAAAACCCCACCGAAAGGAAAATAGCCCTCACCTGTGTAAGCATATTAACACTGAAAAAACACCTTCGCAACCACAAACTAAATGCCATTTAAAGAAACGAAAAGGTGAGTGAAAGAGTCATTTTTATTTCTTCCTGAAGGGGCCAAAACATTGTAACTTTGTTATACAAGGCAGCAACAAGAAAGACTAAACAACAAAACTCAAGCAGAATAATGTTAGCCCAGAGATGTCACAAAAATATTGTTTCTTGTTCCTTTTGCCTTTTTCAGTTTTGTGGTCTTCAGTCTAAAGATGCAAGGTTTAGAAGCATGTTTTAGGTCTTATTTAATTATTTTATAAACTGTAGAGAGTCTGGAAATATCACCATCATAGTTTATATTTTAGCTACGTTTGATTTGTTCACTGATAAGTAAAATGCCTTGTTTCATAAGAATCTTTCCCATTATGTATCATTACATTTATCCACAGACAGAGCATGGGTGAAAACCTTTGACACATCACCCCCATTTACTAGTGAGTCAGTATTGACAGTAGGTGAATTGCCAAACATCCCAGGCTTATACAAGTTGTACTTACAGGTATATGTAAAAAAGAGTCCTGTCACCAAGCATCTGAGATAGTGTTGAAAACATGACCCTAGATGTTTGGAAAACATGGAGCGCAGTGTCACTTGGAAGGCTGCAGCAAAAGGTTCTTACCAAGTTCAACAAAGATTGAAGTAATATTGTTTCTATTTGTAGTAATTCAGCTATATATATGAAAAAGTTGTGTGATGACCTGTGAAAATTGATACCTGAGTTGAAGTGCTTCCCTGTAAGCAATCCTTACCACTTGATAGATGTTATGCTATGCCATGCTGAAAGCATCTTTACAATCTTCAGAGTTAATGAAGAATGCTATTGACTTTGTAGTTCATTCTGGTACATTGTTTCGTTATGCACAGGAACTAAAAAAAGTATTTCTCTATTTGTGCTTTGTGTGGAATCAAAGAAAAAGAGTCATCCCAGCTGTGTTATTTAGCTGGTGATTCTCAGTCCTAGAGGCCTTGAATGCTACATTATCCATGTGGCAACCGTTTACAGAATTGTTGCTTAGGGATGATGCCGAAGGCAAGAAATGTGAGTATCTGTGGTCGCATATTGATACTGATGTGAAAATAGTACACTCTACTGCCTTCATAGATTTTTTTCAGGAAAACATGACTGCTGTAGTGGACATAATAAAAAAAAACACTAGAGACTGAAAACACCCTTGTCTACCAAGTGTTCAGCGTGATTCGTGTAGATGAGTAACATCTTCTGGAGAGTGGGCCGGGTGACACTTTTAATGACTTTGGCACTGCAACATGTTCCATGTTAGAATTCTTCCCGCTTGGTAAGCAAAGGAATGTTGAGGAACAATTTAGGAAATTTTATTTTACAGTGCATGAGAAATGGCTTACAATGATACATTGAAATGTCCATTCAACAACCATGGCATTTAAAGTCGATGAAGACTCACTGAGGTACTCTGCACAAGTTCTAGATCACTTTCATAAAGGAGAATTTTCTCCAGATTTAGAAAATTACTTCTTCATTTCTGCGTACTTCAATAACTGAGAGCATATGTACCCAGTTCAACACATATGTTGCAGAACCTGTCCCAGAGATTCGCAATCTTCAGGTGCACCAGTATTGGCATGGAAAGCTATGTCAGTGGCCAGAATTAGCAAAGTGTATACTGGCTGTTTTGGCGTTGCTTGTCTCAAGTGCCAATGTTGAGAGGGTCTTTTCACAGATTAACGTTTACATCGGAAAGAAAGAGTGAGCGTGCATGACCAAAGACTCACTAAAAGGATTGTATGGTGTACTACAATAAGTTTGGTTTGTAAAAATATATTTGGACCTCATATACCCTGTACGTACACTGTCTATGAACATGCAATTTCAGTCTAGAAAGCAAGCAATAATAAAAAACAATACATTCCATAAACACCATAAAAACACTGTTCATATTGTTTTTAATAGCGCCAAAATGTGCAACTACTGATAACCACTGTTTTTTTAAGGTATTGAAAATACTGAAAAAAAACCACCAGAATTGACCAAAAATTGAAATTGAAAGCAGGAAAGCCTAATTATACTGCACAATGCCTCCTGGGGTCAGGAGGCCTTGCTTAGGGGAGACTGGCATCTTTTAAAAATAGTGCATTGGCTTTGCCACGCATGGTATGGGCAAGTTGAGTACGAGCAGTTTGTACTTCTCTTGCAGTCTGCAATGTGATGCACAACAAATGATGGCTGGAATGCTGAATGACTCAAACATTCACCCCCAGTCAAGAGATCTGGGATAAATTAATTGTTCCTTTGCTCACTACGCCACCCCAGTGTTGACCCAGCTATATGCAAATCAGTCTTGACCCTGCTCCTCATGGGAACAGTCTAGCCCGAACTGCCAAGCTGGGTCCTCTCTAGACCGGAGACCTGGGGCCGGTTTCAGGGTAACACCCCTCATCAGTCAGGCTAGCTTGAATCCAGTAGCAAAGCAAAGGGAGGGACCCATATCTATGCATACCACAGTACAGTAAGATTACTTCTCTGCAGGTACTGTAACTCCGACTCTGATTGGAATTAGCGCGCTCTGAAAAGCGAATTGTTTTAAAATTGCATATATTTCTTAAATTGTGGAAATAATTGTAATAAGTTTTAATCCTCCCCAAATCTTGTACTTGCACTTAATCTGGTGAAGGTGAGCTGGTGTACACCGCATGTAAGAGCGGGTCACTGAGCACACGCCATCTTGGCCAGCGCTCTAGTTGTTTTTAGTGAAGAGGTTTCCCTCCCTATTTAAGGAGATGGAGACGCGAGCGAATGCAGCGCCAGCCATGCTGCTGGTTTGGAACACCGTCCTTCCAGGAATGTCCGCTAGCGTTATTCAAAGGAACAACTTCTGTTAATAGGTGAGTGTGGGGGTCTGGCTTCCAAATTCATTGAACACAGAGAAGTGAGTGCAACCCCTGTGAAAAATATAGCAGACAACCTCAAATGTGACCTAGCTAATGTCAGATCCCTGGTGAAACATCACCAGAAGATATATATCATGTTAGAATGTCATAATTTGGACGCATTATTCCTAACTGAAACTTGGACATGACCTGACTCAGAGGTTGAGCTGGGGTCAGCTAGCCCTCCGCGCTATAAAGCTCTTCACAAACCACGGCTCACTGGAAGAGGAGGGGGTTGGGAGTTAGCTATAAAGACAAATGGAATTTCGCTCCTATGGATGTCGATGAAGTGGAGGGCATTGAACTCTTAGGTTCTCCCTCAAGGATGTTAAAGGACAATTGCTTACCGGCATAGTCTGCTATAGACCTCTTGGATCAATGAGCACTCAGCATCAAGCACTAATCAACACTTTCTACAATATGTCACTCACTCATTCCAGAATGATCATTCTGGGAGATTTTAATCATTGGGAAAATGGGAATCTAGGCCCAGCCTTGAAAGATTTACTTCAAGCCTGCAAGAATTTAAACCTGCAACAGCTGGTGTTGAATCCAACACACCAGGAGGCCATGCATTAGGCTTAATATTTGCATATAATACGGCTGTAGAGGTGGAAGATACACTGCCTCTATGTTGGGCTGATCATTTCCTTATCCAATTTATGGTATTGATTCCCAGAACAAAAAATAAAACTGTTTCTATGGAAAACAATTGTCGTGGAAGGGAATGGAACAAACTGTCGAAAATAAAACACTCCCCGGTATTCACAGAGAATAACTCCTCTGATGATAATAAATCGGTGGAGACAAACTATTTTAGATTTTGCGATCAGATAAACAATCCTCGCGATCAGTTGGTCCTAGTGAAATCTAGAAAATAGGTATAAACCATCAGCCCCCTGGTATAATGAGGAGCTAAAAATACTAAAGAAAGGAGGAAGAGGATAAAATAGCCTTAAAAGAAGCATTGGGAATATATAAAGGAATAATTGCCAAGGCAAAAGCAGAGTACTACGCAAAAACTATTCTAAAGATGTCTAATTGTGCCAGAATTATATTTAAAATAGTGAATGCCCTCTCCAAACCGTTACTGTATACACAACAAGATCATAGCAACCCAAGACTATGTGATGGGCTTGCACTTTACTTCGAGGAGAAGATCACTAAAGTTATTGGTTGTCTGGAATTAAATAAGGAGACTGAGACATATGGTGGAATTGAACAGATGACGCAGGTGAAACAGGAGGAGGAAGTAGACAAGCCAGCAATTCTGGATCATTTACAGATTCCCACAGAGAAAGATTTTAATAAATTGGCTCTGAGTGTTACTTCCGGGTTACCAACGGATCCTCTCCCACACAGGATGTGGAGAGAATTTAAGGAAGAGCTATTTCCTCAGCTCCGTCAAATCACTGAGCAATGGAGTAGTGCCGGGTTGTTGGAACAGGCAATGGTGACACCACTATTGAAGAAAACTACATATGATCCCCTATGTCCATCCAATTATAGACCCATTTCCCTGCAGTCCTACCCGATAAAAATCCTAGAGCGGTTAGTCAGCAAAACTCTTTCACAATTTCTAGAAGATAGCCATGAGCTAGATGAGGTATAATTTGGGTTTTGTTCTGCCCATGGAACAGAAACCGTCTTAGTAACAGTCCTAGATGAACTCAGAATGCGAGCAGACACAGGCCAATCAGTTATAATAGTGTTACTAGATATGTCAGCCGCATTTGATATGGTTAATCATAACATCCTTCTGAATAGACTTATGGATGATGAAATAGAGGAAATGGCACTGAATTGGTTTCAATTGTACCTGGCCGGTAGACAACAGGCATTGGCTCTACCTCCCTTTCTATCCAAATATAGTCTTATCCAGCATGGTGTCCCTCAGGAGTCCGTGATCAGTCCGATTCTATTCAATATATATTAGAGCCCACTAATCCCCATCATCAAATCCTATGGAATTGAATTGGTGAACTATGCAGATGATACACAACTTATTTTCTCACTGGAAGGGAATCAATCAGTATCACTTGACAGATTCCACGAGTGTATGCAAAAAACTGCAAGGTGGCTTAGGGACAATTCCTTACAGTACAATGGAGAGAAGATAGACATCTTGTACTGTACAGCAAATAAAGTCCCTCATCCACTCTCAGCCAACTTCTGGCCAACCCCAACAGCAAAACCACTAATTATATCTAAGATAGTGGGTAATCTGGGGGTGTTGTTTGATGATAGCCTAAATCTAGACTCCCAAGTGGATAAAACAGTTAGAACTTGTTTTTCTCTGATCAGAGCATTACAGGAAATACTTCCTATGTTACAGACCTCAGCCAGAGCGCTGGTTGTGAGAAGTGTTATCCTGAGTCGGCTGGACTACTGTAATGCTCTGCTACTGGGTGCTCTGACGGGGCGTGGCCAAGACGGCTGAGATGGCGGTCGTACCTTACTGAGGCTCCACGATCGGGCAGGCATCTCGCCCGCTTCATTGCGTCAAACCCGGCTGGGACACCGATATTCAGGTATCGGAGCATGAGGAGCACCTGGCGGTGATCTCCACGACCGGTGGATGAGCGGCTCTGGCATATAATCAGACTTTATTGGTTCCGGTGCCCCGAATCAAAATGGCGCCTCCCCATCTTTAACCCTATCTCTCGATAGATCAGGTCAGCACCAAACGTCGGGCTTCCACGGCTCGACCCACGGTGCGAGAGACACAGAGCAGAGGATTGAGGGAGCAACAACCTGCACATAACACTGTGCAGGAGTCTACCAAAAGCCCAAGGGAAGCACCGGGGGCCGGACCGGAGAATTGAAGCTGCCCCGACTCTTCCCCCATAGCGGCACCATCTAGAGACATATCGTGTCCCTACAAGTCGGCAATTTACTCCACGGACAATTGGCGATTACCCGTGGTGGCGCCCTGCACCTGAGAGCAATGAGCATGATTTCACCCCCCTTGCCCACAGCATCAATTGGGAAGCGGACTGCTACCGGGGCTGCCTGGACTTAAAATGGCGCCCGAGAGCATTTGCGGCTAAAACGGACCAGGAAGGGGGATGCAAATCACCACGGGAATACTGCAACAGAGCGCGAGAGGTAAGCTGTGAGGCCCCTTAAGTTACCTGCAGTCCCCCCCCTATACAGAACTGGACCGGTTGGAGGCACTACAGGAGGCCATTGCCTGACCTTAAGATGGCCACCTGGCTGCCAGGATAGCACCCATTCTAATCCAGCCTCCTTCCCCCTTCACTGATATCTTTGGAGTGAGGCCTTCCAGCGTCCATCATATGGACTGAGCTCCTGAGGTGCACCCCAACATGCGCACATTGATTACCCATGGGGAGGTGGGGTGCGGTCTAGGCTGGCTGGAGGTGACTACCGAAGGGGGGACCACACAAGGTTTCCTGAGCTGGGGGACAGTGCACAGCACCGGAACCTCAGGGGACATCAGCTCCACGCAGCATAATGGGGAAGCCAAGGTTCTCACAGAACACAGCGGTACCAGAAACTGTGCCGGAGAACCTATCGAACACCCGCACCTCGTCTAAGACACCAGCGACCCCCTCAGACCACTCCATTTCAAACAAGCTCAACCAAGTCCTGCCAGCAATTGAGCTCTCGAGGGTGTAAGTGGAGGTACGTCTCAGCACCCTGACCATGGACATTAGCCTCCTCCGGGAGGACCTACGCAAATTAGCTGACAGAGTAGTGGACGGAGAAAAAACCCTGGCCGAAGTGCGGCCCACCGGCAACATACAACAAAAAACGTTCCAAACCATCATGGGACGCCTAAACACCATGGAGGAGCATGTGGACGACTTGGAAGGGCGCTCGAGGCACTGTAACATCCGTGTGCTGGGACTTCCGGAGGGAATTGAGGGTACGGACCCGGTGGAGTACATTGAAGCATGGGTGAAATCCTTCACTCCAAAAGCAGACCTCACGGCCTTCTTCTCCATCGAACGTGCCCATCGAGTCCCGGCCCGCAGACCTCCACCAGGAGTCCCACCCCGTCCAATACTAGCAAAATTCCTGCACTTCAGGGATCGTGACGCGGTGCTCCGGGCCGCCAGACAATCGGGCACCATATGGGTTGAAAACAAGCAGGTCATGATCTTTCCAGATTACGCATGGGCGGTGCAAAGGCAGAGATCATCGTTCCTGGAGGTGAAATGTAGGCTACGAGCGAATATACAATACTCCCTGCTATTCCCAGCCAGACTCAAAGTCGTCCACAAAGACTCCACCATTTTCTTCGCGACCGCTGAAGAGGCCCACGATGTGGTGGATCTGCACTGCACACAGCGCTCCTGGGAAGAGACCACACAAGATCGGAGAATAGGGGCACCGCAGATCAGGAGGCGCAGAGGGAAGCAGCGAGGTAGCGAAAGAGACAGTACAACATCACCTCATACCCTGGAATCTCTGGACCTGGAGCAAATCATGCATGAGCGACGAAGGGCTTTCCAGGCAGTCACTGAACTACAGATCTCCCAGCCTGCAGACGACATAGACCGGGCCCCACATCTCTTCTCCTTGGATGGAGACAGAGACCGTGAAGGGACATCTCCTAGAGAGGACTCAATCACCCCAACCTTGGTCACCCCCCAGACTGCTGATGACATCATTTGAGAAACCTCCTAATGGCATATGGGGAAAAAACTACCCGCTAACAGCCCAGCGCTGCCCTCCGCAGCTGAAGCCCACTCATCCCACACATGCAGCATTTCCACGATGGTTCCTAGACCAGATGATGTCCATTGATCCTTCAAAAGCCCATTCGGGGAACCACCTCGCAGGCATGCACGGCTGACCCCAAGTTACGTTTTTGCACTCTCCCCCTCTATGAGAGTCAGTTTGGACGTATCGCTCCCAGCGACAGGTCCTCAGTATTGGGACTGTTCCCTTCTCCCAGTTATTTACCTCCCCTATACACCAAGACCTCCCACTTCCACCACCATGAAGGGTGGGGGCGCCCACCTACAGCTCCACGTTATATATCGGGTAACGTTCCCATGCAATGGGAGGGAGACCACACATCCCCAGAGATCCATCACCACAACAACGCAACCTATCACCTGCCATGACCCAAACAGATTTTACTTTTCTCACATTAAACGCAAGGGGGATACACACTGCTAGGAAGTGCTATGCGATATATGCATACATTAAACGCCAGCAGGCGCAGATCATCCTACTGCAATTGACTCATCTCACACGAGGAGAAGAAGTGGCAGGGCACATTCTGTGCCACAACCTACTCTGCTTATGCACGGGGAGCCCTGATCTGGATTCGACCGGGTGTCCCCTTCCGAGAAACCGGCAGGAAGATAGACCCTGAGGGATGATACGCACTACTGGAGGGGTTACCAGACTGTTAGCCCATCCTCAGGGGCAGCATATATGACCCCAACGCAGACCAGGCACCATTTTGGGGGACTCTGTTAAGCACCCTGGAGAATTTTACATCCTCATCATGGATATTAGAGGGGGATTATAACTGCTCCCTAGATCTCACACTGGACAGATCTCACCCCCCAGCCAGACACATGCACGCCCGCACCCACACTGCTGGACTTTGATCTTGGCCCACCCATTGGTCATTAACGGACACGTGGCGACACACACATCCGAATACCACACAGAATTTTTGAAAAGGGGGTCCAAGGGCAAGTTTACACGCCCCCACTAATATCATCAACAACAATAAGTATCTAGGGGTCAAGAAAAAACAAAAAAACTCAACTCACAACTTGATCCTCGAAAAAACCAATAATTATTGGTAACACATGAAACACCCAAGTGCTCTATTGTGTGTGGCTAAATACACGTGGGCAAAACAACTTCAAGGGTAGATTAATTATTCCCACCAGTCGCCGATCTGTACCGCCCTTATTGCATCATCTCGGGTTCTCCTTACCCAGGAGAAAGAGTGTCCACAGTCTAAAGTTGTGAAAGGCTGTGACAACCAAGTGGTTACTTTAATCAACAAATAGGTGGTGCAGATGCTGAATAGATGCAAATAGGCAACTGAAAAAGCAGTGCAAACAGTGTGAGTGGTGATAAGATAAAATTGGATAGGGCTGAGTAGAGGTTTAGACTTTAATATTTTCTCTCAGCTCCTCCAGATTAAAAATCAAGTGAAAAAAGAAACAGATTTACCAAATTATCTGTTCAGCAATGTGGGTCAACATGTTTCTGCATTGATGGCTTTTACGCTTATGGTTTCGTCAGGACCTAGAATGTTGCTACTGCTGTATAATGAAAAAGTGAAAGAAAAAGGGAACTTATATCACCTGAAATCACAGGCTAGATAATCCACCACAATCCTGTTGTAGCATCATGGTCGAGGTAGTATGTGAGGAGAAATAAAACACATTAGAGACATATCACAAAACATTTCGGTGTGATAGAAAAAAACATTCCCAGTTAAGTCAAATGGTCATTACAAATAGTTTAAGTAATCACTCACCAAGTATTTCTGGAGATGGCGCTTCACCCCACCTGGCTGCAGCTCAGGTATAGAGGAGCACCGCTCTATTCAGATGAAACATACAGACATTTAGTATTCCATTGAGTTCACAAAGGAGGCTTTAGAATAACCCTTGATGAATTTATAGCTATATTTGATGTGAAAGTGTGCTAATTCACAAAGTTGCCCCGTACCGATTCTTCAAGTAGTTGTAAAAAACGTGCTGCGATTCAGATAGGAACAGTCAATCGCAGTAAGGGCTCATAACTTTATTAAGCTAGTTAACAGGTTCTATCGTGAAACCTCTCAGTGCGTCTATTCTCAAGAGACGCTGTTACCCCCAATGTTGTGTGCAGTGTTCTATGTGCATTAGAAAGCACTCCTTCATACTTAGTTTAAGCATGCTCAAGCGTACCTATCTTAAATATTTAGTCCGCGCTATAACTATACACAGCCCAAAACGTAGCAAACTATGTTTAAAAGCGCGTGTCTCGAGCAAGCCAAAACCCAAACGCGTGTCTCCGTGCATTTGTTCTCAAGAAACACCGTTATACTCAATGCAATGTGCCTTACTCGATGTGCATTAAAAGTACTTCTTCATACTTGTTTAGAATCTTAAACATGCCCAAGCGTTCTTATCTTAAATACTTCGGTCCGCGCTATGACCATACACAGCCCATGACATAGCACACCGTGTTTAAAAGCGCGTGTCTCGAGCAAGCTAAAAAACCAAATGCGTGTCACGGATCATTAGATATCAAACAACGGCTGCCATTCATACGTGTCCGTCGGTGTCTCCCAGCGTCCCTCTGCTCTGACTGGGGAGGCACCGACCGGTTTGCAAGAGGCATGTTTGTACAAAACACTTCCGGAAACGTGGGGCAATCAGGCAAGCTTGAGAGTTGTAGTTCAAAAGCGTTCTGATGCGATATTAAACGGCAAAGGCATCGTATCCAGTAGATCATTCATATGGATGAAACCGTTTCTCGATAAGAATGCATGCGTTTAGTAGTGCATTCCCGAGATGACTATCTCTATTGGCACCAATTATCACGTTTATTTTGCAGCCTGATATAGTCAAGTCAAGTCAAGTCAGAAATTTATATAGCGCGCTACATACCCATAGGGTCTCAAGGCGCTTGAGGAAGGGGGGAAATTACTTGTCGAATATCCAAGTTTTAAGTTTCTTTCTGAATGCTAGGTGGTTCTGAGTAAGGCGAAGGTGAGTGGGAAGAGAGTTCCAGGTTTTGGCTGCCAGGTAGGAGAAGGATCTACCTCCCATGGTGGCTTTGTTGATGCGAGGAACAGTGGCAAGGGCTTGGTTGGAGGATCGTAGCTGACGGGAGGGGGTGTAGAAGGACAGTCGTGTGTTGAGGCATTCGGGTCCAAGTTCGTAAAGTGCTTTGTGTGCGTGGGTTAAGAGGCGGAAGGTAATCCTCTTATTTACTGGGAGCCAGTGGAGGTTTTTCAGGTGACCAGAGATGTGTTCTTTACGCGGGATATCAAGTATGAGCCTGGCCGAGGCGTTCTGGATGCGTTGTAGTTTTTTCTGGAGTTTTGCGGAGGAACCGGCGTATAGGGTGTTTCCGTAGTCCAGGCGACTCGTGACCAGTGCGTGAGTGACCGTTTTTCTAGTTTCGGTGGGGATCCAGCGAAATGTTTTTTTGAGCATGCGAAGAATGTTGAAGCAGGATGATGAGACAGCGTTGACTTGTCTGGTCATTGAGAGTGAGGAGTCCAGGATGACGCCCAGGTTCCGTGATTGGTCCGTCGGGATGGGTGCTTTTCCAAGGGCCTCTGGCCACCAAGAGTCGTCCCAGGCGGAGGGGGAGGTACCTAAGATTAGGACTTCTGTTTTGTCAGAATTCAGTTTCAGACGGCTGTGCTTCATCCACTCGGCTACTTCTTTCATTCCTTCGTGTAAGTTGTTTTTGGCTGTACAGCAATCGGGCATTATTAGACGGTATCGTCCCGATCGATTCCGATATTATAATATGCGCGAGTCGCATTGTTGTGTTGATTCATATAACATCAGAACAGATTATCTAATCAACATAGGTGCAGCGTTGTATAATAGTAAAGCCCCAAACACAGTGAGCAGCATGGGAAAAGTGGTTCTTGACCGAAAAAACTGTCATTAGCAAGAAATCACTTGTCAAATTTTTTGTCAAATTTTTACACGAAACTAAGGCTTCTACAGAAATAGAAGGACTACTTTACACATCCAGGTCTCTAAGAAGTTTCTTGCGATGTAGATGTCACGCTACATTCGAGTTTGCGGCCGATTTAATGAACCCACAAGACCGTTAACTTTTGTTATCCAAGTATATAAAATGTAAAGCCTGTCTAGTTCCTCACATTGGTCATGTGCGACTCAATCGCACCAAATGTGTACTAAATGGAAACAAAGTAAAAAGTAAGAAAACCCATCGTTGTCATGTAAGTGAATATAATCATGTCACTGATGGGTCTCAATCAATGGGCCATATTGAATGTATGGAGCTGTTAAAGAATTGGTGGCAGTGACGCTTTTTCTTCTAGTATCGGAGCGGAGACATGTGGTGATTTACGGAGTCTATTAAGCTCCCTCTCTTACCTCTCGTTTTGAAGGCTGGATGTGTCCAGGCGGAGCGACACTCCTTCACTGTCTCCCCTTGCCGCATAGGTGGGAGGCTGCAGCCGTGGAGCTACGACCCGGCCGCAGGGCAGCAGCTCGTGATCATCTGCGGGGAAGTGCACGAGGGATCCTAACAGGCGGTAAGGTCCGCGAGGAGGCGGCGGCAGGAGGCAGCGTTCCGTCCCGGCAGCAGTAGTGGTAGAGACGGCCTCGCCAGCTGTGGCAGGGTGCTTGGTCCCGGTTCCGATTTTGGCAGCAGCAGCATTAGCAGAGGTAGCGGGAGGGGCAGCCATTGAGGGGTCAGGCGAGGTCGAAGCCTTTGCTGGAGACTGTGCTGGAGCTTTGGGGGATAAAAAGGTGTGCGAGACTGCGTGGGGTGAAGGCTCAGAAAAGAAAACTAAGGGGTCTGGCTCAAATAAAAAAGGAAGCAGAGCCACAAAAAGTAAATCCAAACGAGGTAGGGGCGGGGGGGGGGGGGCAAGGGCAGTCAGTGCTCTCAGTTATTGAGCTTGGAGGACAAAAGTGCCCAGGAAAACTGGAGAGCGACCTCAGAATGATTATTCCTTCTTCCTACTCCATGGACCGGTTGAAGGGTCTTCCCAGGTATGTGTTGGTCCAACAGGTGAAAAAGCACCTAGATGGAGCGATGTAGGCCTCTCTGTTGTCTGAAGGTTTCCATCTTCCGCCAATCTTAATTCTTGTGTGCCTCAGTCCGTGCCATGTTAGTAGATCCGGGGGCTGGATGCAGAGGCACACAGTGGTGGTTGGTGGTTTTTCTTTTGCACTAGGGTATCGGCAAATGAGGACAAAAAAAAAATAATAATAATAATAATTGGTTTTTTCGAGGATCAAGTTGTGAGTTGAGTTTTTTTTCTTTTTTTTTTCTTGACCCCTAGATACTTGTTGTTATTGATGACACACACATCCGACCACTAAAATCTACTCATTCCACTCTATCCCTCACAACTACGAGTCCGCTTGGACCGCTTCATGTGCACACATACTATCCTCCCACTTATTCAACATTCTGACTACTAGAGTAGGGTTATATTGCACCACGATACACATATCGTGACTCTCCGGTGGCGTCCACCCACACCCCCAATTCCCACGTGGCGACTTCCCAAGGACTGCCTCACAGACCCAGTGTTCCAACATGAGCAGTCAGAAACCATTCAATACAATTTTTCGAAAAACACAGGCACCACACAAGCTAGAGCAATTGAGTGGGACGCCTCCAAGGTGGTCTTACGGGGAGCATGCATTTGGCAAATTACAGGGGTACGGCAAATATTAGAGAGGGTGGTACAAATCACAGAACAACAAGTGGCACGTCTGTCTAAAGCAGCAGACCAACAGGAGATCCTCCCACACACTTAGCCAAAGCCAAAACCAAACACGAGGAAACGTGTGTAGACCTGCTGCGATATAACTTTTGCGCGTACGCCACCAGAGCCTTCATCGAAGGAATCTGCGTCGGCACCCTACTAGCCTGACTCATTAGACAGGACACACAAACGCAACTAATCACCGGCATTAGGAATACTGCGGGGGATGTGTTATATGCGCAGGCGGACATAATATTAGCCTTTCAAGACTACTACACCACACTCTACAGGGAACCGATCCAGGACAGGAAGGAACATATCCGTATTATACTGGCCACAGACACCATAACCCAGATAACAGATAAAGAACGGGAGTCTCTGGACGACCCATTCACGGCGACAGAGATCAAACACGCCATCCATCTCCTGGCCAAAAACAAGGCCCCATGGCACGATGGCTTCACCATAGAGCTAAATGCCACATTCGCCAGAAACTTGGTCCCACAGCTAAACACAGTCTATCACAAGGACCTCATACCGCCCAATCACTCTCCTGACCGCGGATTGCAAAATACTCAGGAGAATCCTAGAGGACAGGATTACACAGGTACTCCCTAGACTAATACACTCAGACTAGTGCAGATTCGTCCCTGGGAGGAGTACTTTCCAAAATATACGCCTGCTGTTCCAGATCCAGGACAGTGTGCGGGGCAGGTTCCCAAATGCGGCGTGCCTTGTACTGGATCTCAAGAAAGCCTTCGATACCCTGGCATGGCAGTATTTTTTTAAGGTGCTACAGCGGGTGGGCCAAGGTCCCCAATTCATAGCGTACACTCGGCTCTTATATACCGAACTCACCACCTGGGTCAGAATAGGCCGGCACATCTCACCCTCCATTTCGATCACGCGCGGAACGCGTCAGGGATGCCTCCTTGTCCCCTATCATATTTGCCATAGCCATGGTACCACTGCCGATACGACTGCGAGAGAAGGGCGAGCAATAGGGTATACTGCTGGGAGGCCGTATTCATAGCGTATCCCTGTATCCAGATGATCTCCTCATCTATCTCAAGGATATCACAGCAGACCTCACTAGTCTCTGGTCCACACTAGCAGACTTCGAGAACGCCGCAGGGTTGAAGGTAAACTGGGACAAATCCTCCATCTACTTCTTAAACCCGAATGCACCTCACAGAGAAATTGAGCTCGAAAGATGTCACACTAGCATGGACGGGGGATGCCCCACGATACTTGGGGGTCAGACTCTACCACACGCCACAGGACCTCTTAGAGGGCAACCACTACCAAGTCCTCCGAGGACCAAAAGGCCAAATCAACTTCTGGTGAACTCTGCCCCTAGCCCCAATAGGAATGGTAGCACTATCAAAAATTATCATGGTGCCCCGGCTCCTGTACTATTTCGCCAACGTCCCGGTCATTCCACCACGTTCCTTTTTTCAGGAGCTAAACTCATTACTAATCTCTTTAATATGGGGAAAGGGCCGGCGTAGAGTAGCCCTATCAACTCTACAACTGCCAGGAGATAAGGGAGGGCTAGATGCCCCGGCCTTCAAAGCTAATTTTCTCGCAGCTCAGGAGCACTGGTTGTCCCGGTGGACAGCACACCGTAACCTCTGAGAAATGTAGGAGAAGTCTCTTCCACCTGTCCTGGCTTTGCGCATGCACGGGGTGTCGGCGGATCAGAGGTTTCTCAGGAGTATGCTGAAGGAGATCCTCTCGTTGAGGTATTGGGGTCTGCTGGTTATGAGTGCGTGGGTGATTGTCTTCCTTGATTCAGGGGGATCCATTTGAAGGTCTTTCAGAGGATCCAGAGGGTGTTGAAACAGTTGGAGGCGACGATGTTGACTTGTCGGGTCATGGAGAGGTAGGAGTCAAGTACGAGGCCAAGGTTTTGGGCGTGGGCCGTGGGGGTGGGAGGGCTGCCAAAGGAGATGGGCCACCAGGTGTTGTCCCATGCGGAGGGGGAGGGTCCGAGGACGGGAACTTCTGTCTTCTCCGAGTTCAGCTTCAGGCCATTCCTCCAGGATGCAACGTCCTTCATTGCTTCCTGGAAGTTGAGTCTGGTGGAGAACTGGTCCTTGGTAAGGGAGAGGGTTAGCTGGGTGTTGTCGGTGTAGGATACTATGTTGAGTCCGTGGTGTCTGATGATGGTGGCAAGGGGGGCCATGTAGATGTTGAAGAGTGTGGGGCTGAGCGACGATCCTTGGGGCACTCCGCAGTTGATTTCTGTGGGTTCAGAGAGGAAGGGTGGGAGTCTGACTCTTTGGGTTCTTCAAGTGAGGAAGGAGCAGATCCAGTCAAGTCTCCCTGGGCCGATTTCGGCCCTGAGGACCCCATCCCCTGGCCTTTCTACATTTTATTTTTATACTTTTACGGGAGTAAGTTTGCACGGCCCCCCTTCTGGGCCAATGTCGGCCCAGGGACCCCATCTCCCAGGGATCAGCCTTTCTGAAATGTTGGGGGGGGGGCAGCCATTGTGGTACTGAAAATTCTGGACCCGTGTTATAAACATGATGATTTTCGTATCAGCAGACCAGGAATGGTTAGAATACAATGCACAAGCATTTTCGTCATATTCGGGTGACGAAATCACCCTGAAATCAGAGTTTCCGTCCTGAACCCTCGGGTTCCATTTTGCGAACGGCAGCCATTTTGTGATTCCCCTCACATAGGCCCAATGACTAAGGCCAAAAACGAGTCTGAAGGACACGTACACCTCTGCTGACTCCTCTGTGACCTGGGCAAGCTGACTCCACTGCCTGAAGCCAAAACCTGCTCGGCCAGTTTCTTTCCCAGTGGCCGAATGAGATTAGTATCAAGGCACAACATATCATAAACCTTTCATCGCACACAAACCATGCCTAATCTTACACACACCTGTCCCTGTTTCTTTCTTTATGACTTGCTTTACGAGGGGGAGGTGCCCGTTTTTATTGGGGGTCCGTCGATATCTGATGAAAATACTGGGCCTTGCCGGGTAATTGATTGTGGGCTGAACAAACTGAAATATGGGCTTGTCATCATGACTCTGCTTTTTCTTTGTAGTGGAAATATGTGAATGTCCAACTGTAAAATAAGGAATGTTTGCCTAAAGCATAATATTTTGTATAAAAAGAGAAGGCTGGCTTTGTAAGATTGAGCAGTCTCCTGAGAACATACACCGTGTTGTACTTCTAGGATACCTGTTACTGGCTGCAGCCAATAAATACGATCTTTGACTTCACCAAGAAGACTCTGTGTTTCTGTAGTCTGAAACAGGAAGGACTCGAAGTCTTAGTGTGTGTTCCCTGGCACCGCTGGGTTCTGAAAATCCCAGTACTTCAGTTGGCGCCCAACGTAGGGCGATTTCAGCAGTACCGGTCCAAGCCAGAGGTTCGTGAGGAGCTTTGTGTGAAAATTCTGGAGGAAGGCCACCACTTCATCGACCCCTGAATGTCGACGTGGTCCGAAAGTCTTTGCTGCGAGGTTCCCCACTTCCCGACGGCTACGAAGGACTGCTGCCCTGACTATCGCCCTGTTTTGGACCCTTGATGATTGGTAGAGCGAAACGATAGACGAGTCTTCTGGTGACATCATCGATACCTCAGTTAAGTATAAGTGGAGCGTCTCCCAGTCCTTAGTTTGATTCTTAGTTTTGGTATCCCCTTGGGATCGCTTTGATTTGGAACTTGCAAGTACCAAAGCCGAGGGACTCGTGTATTCACGAGACTATCTTATTCGATAATCCTTCGGAATTTGAAGCTAGACTAGAGAGCAAAGATGCCTGGTCTTAGCAGACTTGAAAATCTGTTTTGTCTTGGTTGTAATAGGGATTCCCGATTGGAGGACTCGTGTCCGGTTCCTCCGATTGAAACTCCAACCTATGAATTATATGTGAAACATGGCGTAGGCCCCATTGCATATAATGAAGTATGGATCCGATACACCAGGAAAGATGGTGTTTTAAAATGGCCCCAATATGGTAGCTTTGACATGGAGATTTTGGAAAACCTGGAGGTTAAACTTTTTAAGAAGAAAGCCCGGCCGGCAATGTTTGACTCTTTGCGCATATGGCGCAAAGAAGCCAAACAGAGAGAAATGAAATTAGCGAAGAAAAATAAACGAGAACGAGGTATGTCAATGGTACAAGCTGCTGTTGCGTTTAGGGATAATGAGGAAGAGCAAGAGAGCGAACAGATGCTTAGGGTGAAGAAGTTAGCGGTAGATAGATGCTACCCAGTTTTGCCGCGTAAAGAACAGGAAGAAAAGAAAGATCTTGAGAAAGATCCTTTAAATCGCATCTCTTGAGTTCGCCACCTCCTTATGCACAAAATGCTACGGCACCACCGCCACCAGCTGTGGTTGCACAAAACCCAGTTGTTGTGCCACCTGTGATTCCACCACAGCCAGCTCCGTTTCCGTTGGCTACTATTCCTTTGGCAGAGCCTCCTCAGGGGCCGCCACCTTTGCCTCCTTCTTTGTCTGCTACTCCTACGTCTGTTCTTAATGCTCCCTTCATTCCGACTTTGAATTCTTCTGCTATTGTTCCGTCTTCTCTTATTCTTTCACCTTCTCCTTCTGCTAGACAACGAATGACTACTGCAGTTACTGGTTTATTTTCTCCTTTGTTGGGACAATTGGGTTTGTCCCCTGTTACTGAGTGTAGACAGCCACGTAGTCAGTTGCCGAATATGGATGAGCGTACGATTTTGGACCACATGGCGCGTAAATGGATTATGCACAATACACAGTATGATTTTGAGGGTGTTATGCATGTTTTCCTTCAATGGGAAGCACTGAAGCAACGGTACGTTTTCGATACGATGTGTGCTTTTCTTGTTGAAAAATGGGATGAGGAAGTGGGCCAAGCTCCTGACGAGTTGTATAGCATACGTTCCGAGTTTGCGAAAGGAACTATTGTAAGTCCGTCTGATGTTGGGAAAGCGGTCGAGATGTTGTTGTCATTTAGGAGTGAGTCTCCTTCTCGACAATTGTTCGGGCCTGATTCTTCAGTTGGGAGAAAGGCACGACAATATCCAATGAGAGAGGTTCCTCCGGTGTGGAAAGAAGCAGTGGTTGCTGGTGCAGGTAATAATCCGCCAGCTGTACTGGCTCATTTTCAGCGTGTCTGGGTGCATGTTCCATGGAAACGTGCTGAAGTTTTAGCTATTAAGCAGTCTTTGCTGATCCACGCAAAAATCCAGCAGGGTACTATAAAGAGTTGACTCAGACTGTGGGTTTGTGTATTATGAATTTGGCAGACATCGACATGTTGTTTGGCAATGTTGTTCCACAACCTATTTGGAGTAAGATTCGTTATACGGATCATGCGGTTGAATTGGGTGATACATGGGTTAATCTTAGAGATGCCGACAATAGGCAAGTAGGCGGTGCTAAGCCTGAGGATTTGATTACTGAACATCCTGATAGGATTATTACGTATATGAAGACTTTAATGCCCGAATTGCGTGTCAATTGGGACACGTTGTCTGCATGTAAGCAGAAGAAAGACGAAACGGTGTCTGACTTTTTCACGAGGTTCGAAGAGACCTTCGTCGACCATAGTGGTCAGGATATGGCTACCGAGGGTGGCCAGAGATTGTTCGTTGACAAGTTTGTACATAATTTGCTTCCCGAGTTGTGCAATAAGTTGAAGGATTCTGAAAGTGCTTGGGCTGTTTCCACGTCAGCGCAGATTTTAGCTACGGCTCAGTACTATGAAAATAGGCGCAAAGACGAGTCAGAGAAAGCGGATAAGAAGACTAAGGAATTGAAGACTAAAGTTCTGTTACAACAAGCTTATCCACCCCGTACTAATAGTCAGCGCGATTACCAGCAGCCTCAGCAATATTCGGGAAACTCGCAAAGGAACGAGTCTTCTCAACAGCGTTTTCCGTATGGACCTAATCAGTGTGCGTATTGTAAAAAAGAGGGCCATTGCAAAAATAGTTGTCCGGTTTTGTTGCAGCGCACGAATGGTGCTTCTGGTGTACGTGGTAGAGGTGCTCAACAAGTGCCTAGAGGTAGAGGTCGCGGACAGAACGTACGTCCTTTGCCTCCACAGAACTCAATGAATAGTTTTGATCAGCAGCAAAGTTCGTCTGGTAGAACAGCACAGTACTATGTAGATAATGATTACTATGTTGAAGGTGAGGAAATGAATGGTAATGATTGTTAGGACAGCCATGGACAAAGAGAGGGAGTTGTTTCAGTTCCAGTAGATCAGAGTGGACCTTATGTTGAGGTGATTACATAAGGTGTGTCAGAGCCTTTTCTGTTGGATACTGGTGCTACAAAGAGTTCTATTATGCACTCACAACTCCCTGGCGCACCTTTGTCTGGCGAAATGAATGTTTCAGTAGGTTTTTCTGGCCCCCCCGGTTAGGAACCCGATTTCTAGTCCTATGTCTCTTTCTGTTGGACCTTATGAATTCGAAGCACCCCTTATTCTGACGACAGGTTGTGGGGAGAACCTTTTAGGATTGGATCTGTTGAAAAGACTATATGCGACGTTGTATTGTTCTCCTTCGGGAGTACAACTTACACTGGGTAGGAAAGTGATCTCTCCAATGTATTTGTCAAAGGATAAACTTCCGACCGAATTGTCGTCTCTTCCTGATATTCTTTGGGCTACTGGTCCTAATGATGTGGGTCTTTTGGAAATACCGCCATATGTTGTAACATTGAAAGCCAATGTTAGAATGCCGCGCATTCCCCAATACAAGATCTCTAGCGAAGGTGAAAAGGCGTTGTTAGCGATCATTTATGATTTGATTGAAAAAGATGTAATTGAAGAGACAAGAGGCAACGTTTGTAATAGTCCTGTTCTGCCTGTTTTGAAGCGTACTGACCCTTCCCAGCCACCTGTTTACAGGTTTGTGATTGATCTTAGAGAGGTCAATAAAATAGTTGTGCCACAGTTTCCAGTTGTCCCTGATATCACTGCCCTATTGACTATGATTCCAGCTTCCACCACCTGGTTCTCGGTGATTGACTTGAAGAATGCTTTCTTCAGCATCCCGATTGCCGAGGAGAGCAGGGATATTTTTGGCTTCAGTTTAGGAGGCCGAAGCTTCCGCTTCAAACGCGCTCCTCAAGGCTACTGTGAAAGTCCATCAATATATAGTCAGGCTTTAAAAACACAGCTTGATACGATTGTTTTACCTGATGGCGCTACCCTTATTCAGTACGTCGATGATTTGCTTATCGCTGCAGATACTGAGGAGATTTGTAAAGAAGCCACGTTGTCGTTGTTGCGTCATTTGTCTGATTTACATCACAAAGTGTCTCTTTCAAAACTGCAATATTGTCGACAAGAAGTGACCTACTTAGGTCATCTCTTATCGAAGGAGGGAAGGAAACTGACCCCAGAAAGAATTCAGGCAATTGCAAAATTGAGTGTGCCAAGGACACAGAGAGAAGTACGTGCTTTCTTGGGCATTACATCATATTGCAGACAATGGATACCGAATTTTTCTTTGTTGGCCAAACCTTTGGTGGCATTGACCTGTAAAGAGTGCGAAAGAAATAACCTAATATCAGCACGAAAGGGGAGAAATTGTATGAAAAGCACACAACCAAATAATTAAAAAACTGAATTACATTTATTTGTATGTAAACTTATTCACATTAAAAACATTTGATAAAGAAGCATAATAAACCAATAATTACATAAACAACTCAGTAGCACAATAGTCATATACATATATCACAATTACATAAAAAAAGTCATAAAACGGTGGCAAACAATATTAATCGACGCGCGTTTCGGCGTTGTTGAAAACGCCTTCTTCAGGAGCACAATAAAATCTGAAAAACATATACAAAACGAAATTAACACCAAAAATTACAATCTCAAGTTCCAATTTGAACAGTGAGAAGTACATACAAAAAATATACCTTTAACTGTGCTTACATAACAATGACTCCCTACTTGTGTAGCTAAAAATTATAGCTACGCAAGGTACAAGCAAATAGTTGTATATCTGAGCAGTAGTTAATCGGGGGGGGGAAGATACCCTATAGGTGAATTAAGTTCGCAGCAAGGCAGGCAGGACGATGGAATCTGAAGCTGTGGAGCTGTGGCCTTAAATAACCCTCTATCTTCCATGAACTACACATAGAGGGATAGGTCTATGTATATATATGAAAGAATGAACCATTTGACTTAACCCATTGGAGTTAGGACATCTGTAGATGACATCAAGCAATAGCCCAATGATCCTCTAGCTGATATGGGTGTTTAGGAGGAAGGATCTACAACTGTCAAAATTCTGTGGTACGAAGCGTTAGAAATCACTTACCAAGATGTCTATGACGCCACGAGAGTAAGACTCATTGTGTCCTTCTAATTGTGTAACTGTACAGTCAAATTTTAGGGGATTATGAAATATAAGATAGCAGTTTTATATGTTATATATATTTCATCGCTATATTTGATACTGGGAATAACAGTGATTTAGTGATTAAAAGGGAAATGGAGCTCCTCAAGGTTGGTATTGAGAAATCTAATTGTTCCTACGTTAGAGCTCAGATCAATGTCTAGTGTAGTCTGTGTCTTTGCTGCTGCTCACCTTAATGATACTAGCAAGTTATGTTGCACGGGACTTATCGGATATGGCAGAGGTTATACTGGTTTGTCTTAACGGGTAGCTTGCATGTCTCAAGGCTAGAAATAAGCACATCAGAAAATCTAGTCAAATTTTCACCATGAGAGCACTAGGTAAAGCTCTTTACAATTTAGACCTAACCGGGATGCAAGAACCTGCATAATTAGACCAACATAGCAGGAATGGTTACTAGTAGTTGACCACATCGAAATGTAACGGAGAAATATAGTGGAGTCATATTGTATAGGTTACTCAATGGATATATCATTATTGGAATTGGGTCGTCTAACGCAAAAGAGTATAAGACTTGCAGCGAGAGATGGGTTAAACTAGTCGTTGGCGCTAAAGCTAGATTATGATGTTTTATCCTTACCAAAAACACAGGTGGCGTGCTCAATACTTTTCTCTAAAGGTGCATCTAAACGAGACGACTCGCGATCCCTTTGTTTTTGTATGAACTGGGTGGAAAGATAACTCCACGTTAGGACTTGGTTTCTGGAATGGAAATGAAAAGCTGCTACAGTTACAAAACAGTTAATTAATACTCCGTATTATATGCAGACAGGTGGACCCTAGATACGGCATGGGCAAGTCGAGCACGTGTATATCAACCTGCGGGAGCCGTGCTAACGATATCCGCTGGCGTCCCACAGCCGTTGGAAGAGGAAAGTACCTCGATATGCCAAAAGGGCCCCTCTTTAAGTATATGAACAGGATAAAAGTGTAACTACACGTCGGACAATGTTTCTGGAAAGGAAGAGCAAGATAACTACAGTTATGATTAAATTCGTAAGTGTTACGTATTACAAGTACGGTGAAAGCCTCGGTGTTCGGCATGGACACGTGTCTTACCGTAGATATAAAGACACGAACGTGTGCATCAACCTGTGGGAGCCGCGCTCAGGATGTCTGTTGGCAGGTTTCAGGTTTCAGGTTGTTCAGGTTTATGTTCTAAGTCGAGGAAATGCTTTACTAGGGGTGCGTTCAATTTCTTAGTTTTAATAGCTGATCTATGTTGCGTAAGTCGTGTAAAAACATTATAGTTGGAGAGGTGTTCATTCACAATGGCTTCACAATTAAAGCAATCGACTTATGGAACTGCAAAAGCACAAATGTGGTTTATTTCATCAGTTGCCCATGTGGCTTTGGCTACATTGGCGAAACATGCAGGTCGATCCAAACACGACTTACGGAACATAGATCAGCTATTAAAACTAAGAAATTGAACGCACCCCTAGTAAAGCATTTCCTCGACTTAGAACATAAACCTGAAGATTTGCACTGGCGCATCTTAGAAAAAATTAAAACCCCTGACAGCAAGGGTGGATGCGCCATCCGGAAAAAAAGAGAAGTCTACTGGATTTTTGTCTTGGACACACACAAGAGGGGACTGAACAGCGAAATCCCCTGGGAGAATGCGATCCTATAACCTCCAACACAGTGAACCTTTTTTGTCCAATCTGTTCCTGATAAAACTGACATTCATATCTGAAGTGCAGATAACATGCTGTCTCTGTCCCAGAATAGATTGATTTCTCATTTCAGATTACAGCAAATTATCAACTAAATTATCACGACTGTCTACTTGGTACATCTTGAGTGTCCCACACCTTTTTCTTTGGATCACATGGAATACTCTGACAATAATCTTTTGAACGAGAGGATTGAAATAATTTTGTAAGATTAGTTTCTCCAGTAGCAGTATAACTGAGACTCCCTTTAATTGCCTATTCAGTCGCATTTGAGAATACCCGTCATCAACGTGGTATTAGTTCTTCATCATAGGTATGTTCCCACTATCCATTCATAGCTGAACGGGCGCCCTGTGCCAGCTATTGGGATATTGTGTAGTAACATGCTTCTAACACCAAGCTTTTCTGCCTGGGACGCTCAGCACAGCTTTTATCACCTGTTATCAACTTAATAATAGTTTGATTTAATAGGTATGTGCTGATCTTAGCTAAATAAACGATTTGTGTCATCTTTCGAGAATTTGTTTAGTACCGTGCCTTCCACATCGGTTTTCCCAGTCTGTGATTCTCAGCACGGGTTGCATTTAGAACGCATTCCCCTTTAATAGGAGGAACCGTTCGGCCGGCGCGTCATTAGAGGTAACTTAGTTACCCATACTTAAGGAGGGGCCCACCTGCATGTCGGGTCACTTTCCTTTTCCAACGGCTGCGGGACGCCAGCAGACATCTCTAACGCGGCACCCGCAGGTTGATGCACACGTTCGTGACTTTATATCTACGGTAAGATATTTGTCCATGCCGTACTCCGAGTTTATTACTGCACTCGTAATATGTAACATCCATTAATTTAATTGTAACTGTAGCTACGTTGCATTTCCTTTTTAGTATCAAAGTCCGACGTGTAGTTACATTTTTATCCAGTCTACATATTTAAAGAAGGGCCCATCTGGCACACCGAGGTTTCTTACTTCTCCAACGGCTGTGGGACCCCAACAGACATCCTGAGCGCGGCTCCCACAGGTTGATGCACACATTTGTGTCTTTATATCTACGGTAAGACACGTGTCCATGCCGAACACCGAGGCTTTCACCGTACTTGTAATACGTAACACTTACAAATTTAATCATAACTGTAGTTATCTTGCTCTTCCTTTCCAGAAACATAGTCCGAAGTGTAGTTACACTTTTATCCTGTTCATATACTTAAAGAGGGGCCCTTTTGGCATATCGAGGTACTTTCCTCTTCCAACGGCTGTGGGACGCCAGCGGATATCATTACCACGGCTCCCGCAGGTTGATATACACGTGCTCGACTTTATATTAACGGTAAGATACATGCCCATGCCGTATCTAGGGTCCACCTGTCTGCATATAATACGGAGTATTAATTAACTGTTTTGTAACGGTAGCAGCCTTTCATTTCCATTCCAGAAACCAAGTCCCAACGTGGAGTTATCTTTCCACCCAGTTCATACAAAAACAAAGGGATCGCGAGTCGTCTCGTTTAGATGCACCTTTAGAGAAAAGTATTGAGCACGCCACCTGTGTTTTTGGTAAGGATAAAACATCATAATCTAGCTTTAGCGCTAACGACTAGTTTAACCCATCTCTCGCTGCAAGTCTTATACTCTTTTGCGTTAGACGACCCAATTCCAATAATGATATATCCATCGAGTAACCTATACAATATGACTCCACTATATTTCTCCGTTACATTTCGATGTGATCAACTACTAGTAACCATTCCTGCTATGTTGGTCTAATTATGCAGGTTCTTGCATCCCGGTTAGGTCTAAATTGTAAAGAGCTTTACCTAGTGCTCTCATGGTGAAATTTTGACTAGATTTTCTGATGTGCTTATTTCTAGCCTTGAGACATGCAAGCTACCCGTTAAGACAAACCAGGATAACCTCTGCCATATCCGATGAGTCCCGTGCAACATAACTTGCTAGTATCATTAAGGTGAGCAGCAGCAAAGACACAGACTACACTAGACATTGATCTGAACTCTAACGTAGGAACAATTAGATTTCTCAATACCAACCTTGAGGAGCTCCATTTACCTTTTAATCACTAAATCACTGTTATTCCCAGTATCAAATATAGCGATGAAATATATATAACATATAAAACTGCTATCTTATATTTCATAATCCCCTAAAATTTGACTGTACAGTTACACAATTAGAAGGACACAATGAGTCTTTCTCTCGTGGCGTCATAGACATCTTGGTAAGTGATTTCTAACGCTTCGTACCACAGAATTTTGACAGTTGTAGATCCTTCCTCCTAAACACCCATATCAGCTAGAGGATCATTGGGCTATTGCTTGATGTCATCTACAGATGTCCTAACTCCAATGGGTTACGTCAAATGGTTCATTCTTTCATATATATGCATAGACCTATGCCTCTATGTGTAGTTCATGGAAGATAGAGGGTTATTTAAGGCCACAGCTCCACAGCTTCAGAGTCCATCACCCTGCCTGCCTTGCTGCGAACTTAATTCACCAATAGGGTATCTTTCCACCCCCCCCCCTATTAACTACTGCTCAAATATACAACTATTAGCTTGTACCTTGCGTAGCTATAATTTTTAGCTACACAAGTAGGGAGTCATTGTTATGTAAGCACAGTTAAAGGTATATTTTTTTGTATGTACTTCTCACTGTTCAAATTGGAACTTGAGATTGTAATTTTTGGTTTTAATTTCGTTTTGTATATGTTTTTCAGATTTTATTGTGGCTCCTGAAGAAGGCGTTTTCAACAACGCCGAAACGCGCGTCGATTAATATTGTTTGCCACCGTTTTATGACTTTTTTAATGTAATTGTGATATAAGTATATGACTATTGTGCTACTGAGTTGTTTATGTGATTATTGGTTTATTATGCTTCTTTATCAAATGTTTTTAATGTGAATAAGTTTACATACAAATAAATGTAATTCAGTTTTTTAATTATTTGGTTGTGTGCTTTTCATACAATTTCTCCCCTTTCGTGCTGATATTAGGTTATTTCTTTCGCACTGTTTATTTCCCTGTATTATGAATTGACTTTTTTAACAGGGGGTCCTTGTTGTTCACACTATTGACCTGTAAAGATACACCGAATCCCATTCCGTGGTCTGAAGATTATCAGAAAAGTTTTTCCGAATTGCGTGATGCATTGTGTTTGGCTCCTGTGTTGGGTACCCCCGACTACAGTAAGCCCTTTACACTGTACGTCCATGAGAAAGAAGGTTGTGCATTGTCAGTGCTGACACAGTCTTTCGGAGACAAGCAGCGTCCATGCGCGTATTTTTCGTCGACTTTGGATCCGGTAGCTAAGGCGTTGCCAAGTTGCTTGAGAGCCACAGCGGCAGCAGCTGTTTCTATTCCACAGTCTGCTGGATTAGTGATGAATAATATGTTGATTGTGATGGTTCCACATGCGATGGACACTTTGTTAAACAGAACCAAGACACAGCACTTAACTAGTGCCCGATTGTCAGGTTACAAGTTGACACTGTTAGCGAGTCATGTGCACATAAAGAGGTGCAATACGTTGAATCCAGCCACGTTATTGCCGATTTCAGTAGAGACAGATGATGTCGAGCAGCACGATTGTTTTCTCAGGACAGAAGAAGAAACGAAAGAGAGAGTAGATCTTAAAGATACTCCTCTTGTGAAGTGTGATGGAACCTTATGGGTGGATGGTTCATGCTTCAAGCTTCCGAATGGTGATACGACTGCGGCATATGCTGTCACAACTTTGCATACGATTGTTGAAACTGCACGTATTCCACATAATTCAGCTCAAGCAGCAGAGTTGATTGGACTTACGAGAGCGTGTGTGTTGTCGAAAGGAATGAGAGTGACCATTTATACTGACAGCCAATATGCCTTTGGCGTGGCTCATAGTTTTGGACGATTGTGGAAAGAACGTGGATTCCTGACTTCGCATGGAGCTAAGATTCAACATGGTCAGTTGGTGAATGAGCTTCTTGAGCCACTGACCTTGCCGTTACAAGTTGCGATTGTGAAATGCAGTGCACACAAAAAGGTTACTGATGATGTTTATCGTGGAAATGCATTTGCTGACGAAATCGCAAAAGAAACAGCAAAAGATGTGATGAATCGAATGTATGTTGCAGGCCCTGCAAGATGGGTTGGTGACGTTGGAATGTGTGAAGATACGATAAAGAGTGTGAAGTCTATTCAAGCTGAAGCTTCAGAGAAAGAGTTGAGTGTGTGGAGAGAGAGTACGGGAATATTGGATGCAAATGGTTGTTGGGTTGACTTGTCAGAACATCAACGATGGTTGTTACCCGATGTGTATGTGCTTGCAGTGGTGACAATGGTGACAATGGCTCATGGAATCGCTCATATCAGTGTGAAAGGGATTTGTAAGTTGTTGGCTCCAGTATGGCAAAATGCTGGAATTCCTAAGTGTGCAGAGAATGTGGTCAAGAATTGCATGGTGTGTCTGAAATACAATCCTGGTAGGGGAACCCCAACTCCAGCTGGTCATTTTGCGCCTCCAACGTATCCGTTCGAGGTTTTGCAGCTAGATTTCATCCACATGGAATGTTGCAACAATTTGAAATACGTACTTGTTGTTGTTTGTGCCTTTTCAAGATGTGTAGAAGCATATCCCCTGAAAGACAACACTGCCTTATCCACAGCTAAAGCCCTTGTCAAAGAATTCTTCCCTAAGTTTGGAATGCAGAGAATGGTCTGGAGTGATAATGGGAGTGAATTTGTGGGTCGAGTGATGAAGAAAGTATGTGAAGGGCTAGGTATCCAGCAAAAATTCCACGCTGCAAATCACCCCAATCAGCTGGACTAGTAGAGTGCTATAATGGCACGCTAAAACAGAAATTGGCCAAGATACAAGCGAGCTCTGGTCTTAAATGACCTGACGCTCTGCCTTTAGCACTCCTATCGACAAGAATGACTATGCATTCGCGAGTGGGACTTAGTCCTTATAAAATTGTGTTCGGCCGCCCGGCCAACATATGGGGAGTGCCAAGGCCGACAAAATTCAGTGAGATCGAACACCCTGTACTGCTTGATTATTTGTATGACTTGACGGCTAAATTGCGTGTTTTACACCAACAGGTTCACGATACTCTGCCTCAGGTCTCTGAAGCTCCAGGACATCCTATCGAGCCTGGATCATGGGTGCTGGTCAAGAACTTCTAGCGGACAAAGAATGACCAGCCCCGTTGGACCGGCCCCCACCTCGTCCTTCTCTCAACAAGATCAGCTGTTCGAGTGGAAGGGAAAAAGAACTGGATCCACGGCCTACACTGCCTCTACCGTACGACCGGTGGGTCCAGGAGGGGATCGCTGACTCTGAGACTGAGACTGTGCCTCGTTTTCTGCCTTTTAGCGATGCATGTGTAAAAGGAACAATTTCTGAACGAGAAAGTGACAATCTTTTGCAAGCAGCTGTGCCACCGTCAATTCGATTGAACACTACAGAGCCTGAACTCTTGTTCCAGAACCAGACAGTACCTGGAAAAAGCCGTTATAATTTGAGACCAAGAACTATGGACAAATAAAAAAATTCTTTTTCTTTGCTATTTTTGAAAGTGCAGCTCTCTCATCTGAGAAACTTTCTTATTTTTGTTTATCGAACCGCCATCCGGGTTCAGCTGCTAGGGTCGCGGTTGCCCAAGACTTCGGAGTGCAGCTGAAGACGTTAGGTCGACAGTTCTGGTCGGTCTAAGGGAGTTGCCCTGGACTGACAGAAGCATTCCTTAGCATAGAACACCCTACCGCCGCGGGCAGCAATTAGAGAGGATGGAGTTTTTCGAGATGGAGAGACCTGCCAAACAGATGGACTTTAAAGCCAGAATAAGTATATTGATGACAAAGAAACTATTTTTGATATTATGTATTTTCATGTTGCTTAGTGTAATGACGTTTTTAATAGGATATGTTTTATTCTCTTTTCAAGTGACCTTTGCACCCACTACACAGCCCACACCTCCTTCTACTGTTTCCTCGCATTCTTTTCACCCTCTGCCTGAGCATGAGTCCACTAGAAGATTAGAGTTTATCAATAACTCCTTCATTCAGCTCTTACACCAACACCAATTAGTAGTGAACACAACAAATTGTTGGGTCAAGTCAAGTCAAGTCATAAAATTTGTATAGCGCACTACATACCCAGAGGGTTCCAAGGCGCTTAGGGAGGGGAGGATGATTATTTGTCAAATATCCATGTTTTAAGCTGCTTTCTGAACGCTAGGTGATTCTGGGTGAGGCGAAGGTAAGCGGGAGTGAGTTCCATGTCTTGGCAGCCAGGTATGAAAAGGATCTGCCTCCCATGGTGGTCTTGTTGATGCGAGGTACAGTGGCAAAGGCTTGGCTGGAAGAGCGAAGTTGGCGGGAGGGGGTGTAGAAGGACAGACGAGAGTTGAGGCAATCTGGTCCGATGTCGTAGAGTGATTTGTGTGCGTGGGTGAGCAGTCGGAAAGTGATCCTCTTATTGACGGGTAGCCAGTGGAGGTCTTTAAGGTGACCAGAGATGTGTTCGTTGCGTGGGATGTCTAATATGAGCCTTGCTGAGGCGTTTTGGATTCGTTGTAGTTTCTTCTGGAGTTTAGCGGTGGTACCTGCGTAGAGGGTGTTTCCGTAGTCCAGTCGGCTCGTGACTAGAGCGTGGGTGACTGTTTTCCTTGTTTCGGATGGGATCCAGCGAAATGTTTTTCTGAGCATGCGAAAAATGTTGAAGCAGGAAGAGGATACGGCGTTGACTTGTCTGGTCATTGAGAGTGATGAGTCCAGGATGACGCCCAGGTTCCGTGCGTGGTCTGTCGGGATGGGTGCTTTTCCGAGGGCTTCCGGCCACCAGGAGTCGTCCCATGCAGAGGGGGATGTACCTAAGATGAGGACTTCTGTTTTGTCTGAGTTCAGTTTCAGACGGCTCAGTTTCATCCATTCGGCGACTTCTTTCATTCCTTCGTGTAAGTTAGTTTTGGCGGTGCTGGGGTCCTTGGTGAGAGAAAGGATCAGTTGAGTGTCATCCGCGTAAGAGATGATGTTGAGGTTGTGTTGGCGGGCGATGGCCGCGAGGGGGCTCATGTATACGTTGAAAAGGGTGGGGCTGAGTGAAGATCCTTGTGGTACGCCGCAGATGATTTCAGAGGCCTCGGACTTGAATGGTGGGAGGCGGACTCTCTGGGTTCTTCCGGTGAGGAATGAGGTGATCCATTCCAGTGCTTTTCCTTGGATTCCGATGTTTCTGAGGCGTTGTAAAAGGGTGCTATGGCAGACTGTGTCGAAGGCTGCAGAGAGGTCGAGGAGGATGAGGGTGACTGTGTCTCCATTGTCCAGTAGAGTTCGAATGTCGTCTGTTGCAGCGATAAGGGCGGTCTCAGTGCTGTGTTTGGCTTGGAAGCCAGATTGTGAGGGGTCGAGTGATTTGTTGGCTTCGAGGAAGGCGGCGAGCTGGTTGTTGACGGCTTTCTCGATGACTTTGGCCGGGAATGGAAGGAGCGAGATGGGGCGGTAGTTTTTGAGTTCGGTGGGGTCTGCTGTTGGTTTTTTCAGAAGGGCGGTGAGTTCAGCGTGTTTCCAGTCTTCTGGGAAGGTAGCGGAGTTGAAGGAGCAGTTGATGACGTCTCGGAGGTGCGGTGCTATGACGTAGTCTGCTTTGTTGAAGATGTGGTCTTATGTGTGGTCTTATGCCACATACAACAAATAAGGTTATCCCATACTTGGTCTTCCCATTTAGTTACAATGGTTCTTTGTGGGCGTTTCAGACGATGTTCATATATGCCATCGAACCATATCCCCCACGTTCCACGAGAAGTAACTCGAGCAGCAAGGCATTGGTAGTAGGAATCACATATATGAGCAGAAACATTGACTCGTATAGAACGATTCCCAGAGATGAGTTACAAGCTTACGCTAGATGGAATGTAACAGGATATGGAGTTACTCTGAGTGAGAACCAGCGAGCAAAGAGATCCTCCCCGATTTGGATTGTACCCCATCAGGGTCACCTATGTCTGCAAGGTAATGGCAAGAATCCCAGAGCTCAGTTAGGGAAAAGTATCTGCACTGAAACATATGTTATTGCGTCTCAGACTTCCCCTTCGTTTCTAGCAGCTAAGGGTACCTATTTCATCTTCCATGATAGAGCCTATACATGGCTGCCCCCTGACTTCTCGGGCACATGTTTTGTTTCGTTCCTGTTGCCTCCCACCTACACGGCCGTGGCAGATTACCATAAGACAAGGATAGTTTGAGGTGTCATCAGTAAAGAAGACACTGCAGGACAAGAATTTTGAGATTTCGTAAAGGGTTGTCTGCCGTTTTCGGGGCCTATGGTCAACAGCAGGAACATAAGGTAATTGACAAGGGTGGTTGAATCCACTGTAGTTGAAACTGCCGGTGCCCTTAGTAATTTGACTGCTGAGCTCCAGTAGGATCGCCTTATGACTCTTCAGAACAGGGTCGCATTAGACGTCATACTTGCAGACAGAGGTGGGGTATGTAAAGTGATCCAATCAAGTTGCTGTGTGTTCATCCCAGATAACGCTCTGACAGTCTACCAGGATAAAGGAGATTGGCCATTGATGGGGTGGTTCTGGGAACTGATATCCGCCTGGGGATGGAAGATTCTGATAGTCATTGGGATGATATTAGCCATTCTGTTCCTGTTCTGTCTGTGTGTACAGTGTGCTCCTGCAATATGTGGCCTCTGTGCTACATCGTGTGTAAGGAAACCCTTATCAAGAAACGAGCTAAGTAATAGGATGATGCTACAGCAACATCTCAATGACTTTATGAATATAGACCTGGACTCAGATTAGCGTGAGTATAGGTGTCAGGGGGTCCCCTGCTCGGCCCCGGCAGGGCTAACCGATTGTCCGTCTCCTCAACAGGCGGATTACTACGGGCCCTTTAAGGATAGCCTTTGTGTTCGTGACGAAGGCCTCGCATCTGGACCACCTGACTTTTTGGACCTATCAGGAGAGGCCTCTCACCATATGAGGAGAGACCCGGAAGACGCCGTGTCTCCGTCGTGGGAGGAAGAAGTGAGACGCCGGGAGAACCACGCGACCGGGGAAGCAGAGAGCACTGTGGAAACGGAGTCCTTGGAGAAAGCCGACACCAGGAGCAGAGAAGGTGCCGGGTTGGATACGGAGGAGAAGCGGACGGAGGCAGCTGTAAAGCCAGGAGGCCAACAACACCGCGTTTCGCCCAGCCAAGCGAAGGAGGACGCGTGGCTTTCCCAGATGCGTGCTCGTTTGGGTTCGTTGTTGCGTTTCAAGAAGGGAGGGACCGGGTAGGACACCGTTCAGGCACCGGGGCACCTCGTTTAGCCGAACAGCTTACAAGTCACTGATTGTGGTGGTGGTTCTTACTTTTCCCTCACTCCCTCCCTATTTCAAGAGTTTCTAGAAAGTGTACAGTACACTAAAAGCCGCGTTCTTTTCCTTTCCTTCCACATGCTGGAGTATCCCGGACCTCGACCCAAGAAGTGCCCCGAGGACCACAAACCAGACCCCGGACATTTGTTAAACGCGTCTGACCTAAGACTTTATTTTGTGTTCAACAGTCTGTACCCGCAATAAAAGAGATAAATAGTCGCCCTCTAGTCTTGGCTCCTTCCCTTCTTGTAACCGAAAGGTGACAATAGGTTATTGCCTATTTAAGGGCAAAAGGAGGGACTGTGGTACTGTGGTACTGAAAATTCTGGACCCGTGTTATAAACATCGTCGTATCATGACGATTTTGGTATCAGCAGACCGGGAATGGTTAGAATACTATGCACAAGCATTTTCGTCATATTCGGGTGACAAAATCACCCTGAAATCAGAGTTTCCGTCCTGAACCCTCGGGTTCCATTTTGCGAACGGCAGCCATTTTGTGATTGCCCTCACATAGGCCCAATGACTAAGGCCAAAAATGAGTCTGAAGGACACGTACACCTTTGCTGACTCTTCTGTGACCTGGGCAAGCTGACTCCACTGCCTGAAGCCAAAACCTGTTCGGCCAGTTCCTTTCCCAGTGGCCGAATGAGATTAGTATCAAGGCACAACATATCAAACCTTTCATCGCACACAAACCATGCCTAATCTTACACACACCTGTCCCTGTTTCTTTCTTTATGACTTGCTTTACGAGGGGGAGGTGCCCGTTTTTATTGGGGGTCCGTCGATATCTGATGAAAATACTGGGCCTTGCCGGGTAATTGATTGTGGGCTCAACAAACTGAAATATGGGCTTGTCATCATGACTCTGCTTTTTCTTTGTAGTGGAAATATGTGAATGGTCAACTGTAAAATAAGGAATGTTTGCCTAAAGCATAATATTTTGTATAAAAAGAGAAGGCTGACTTTGTAAGATTGAGCAGTCTCCTGAGAACATACACCGTGTTGTACTTCTAGGATACCTGTTACTGGCTGCAGCCAAAAAATACGATCTTTGACTTCACCAAGAAGACTCTGTGTTTCTGTAGTCTGAAACAGGAAGGACTCGAAGTCTTAGGGTGTGTTCCCTGGTACCGCTGGGTTCTGAAAAACCCAGTACTTCACCATGTCCGCTGGTTGCCCCCGGGCACCCAGTCACCATTGGGATGCTGCGGAAACCTAAATACCCTTGCGGTCCCTGTCGGCTCCTCGCCTCCTGCAGGAGCTGGAATTGCATTTAGACACAGGGAGCTGCTAAACATGCAGCTCCCTCTGTCTAAAAGCAATTCTGCTCTGTTTCCAGCAACCAAGAACATTTTTAATGCTCTCGCTGGCTGGAAGCAGAGCGTTTGCTGTGGCTTGGTGGGAGCGGTAATGATCCCGTCATGCCACAGCAAACAGCAATGTCCTGGGGATGGGCACCCCGGGACATAGCTGGAGATGGCCTTTGGGAGTGGACGTCCCCAGGGCGATATATGGCAGCTGGAGGGGGGCAGCACATCCTGCTCCTTTCTTGGATTTTGAACCGGGGAGGTGGTGGTCCGCGCGCAACCACCCACATTGTTTTGAGATAAAGCCCTGGGGAGATGGCGGCCCCCGGGGCTGTAGGGGGGCAGAGAGACCCCCCCCCGATTTATTAGTAAACCCGGGGAGATGGTGGTCCCAAGGCATTAATAAGCCCCAGGAGTGAGCACCTGTGCGCTCCCTCTTATTTATTATAATAATAATCCTGAGACCTGGCCCACCCAGGGGACGATTTCAAATGAAGCATGGGAGTCTGCGCTAAATGTAAAAAATTATTTCGGTAAGAATCACGGATTTAGCGTGACTCCCGCAAATTTTTATTTAAAGAAAAGCTTTTTAGGCCCTACGTGGTCCGTGTGGGACCCCCCCCCCAAGAGGCCTGGGGGGTCAGAGTATTTCTACCCTGCCCCCTTTTCTTTTTTTAAATAGTTTTTTTCTGGGACTCGGTTCACGCTGAGTCTCAATATTATTTTCAACACTTCCTGCTTTGAAATGTTATTAGCCAATCAGATCTCAGCATGAGATCGGGAGGGTTCGCGGAACATTTGCGTCCCTATATATATACAAATTTGGGTTTTGGTTAATATCTCTAAAACACCTGAATGGATTTACACCAAATCACAAAAAGGCACTCCCCTGTATTAACATCTACCTTCCTGACAATTTTGGTGAAATTCCGTTCTGCAGTTCAGGCTGTAGCCATATCTAAAGTTCCGCTGGGAATTAACATGGGGAAAATGCGTTTTGGGACGCCCCCTCTTTCTTGGCCCCCGCTTGACAGATCACCCCGGAACTTTCAAAACAGCAACTGGAGTGAGTGTCATACTAGTTCTACTATACAAACGATGACTCATTGCCTTAAGTTACTTAATGGCATGAGTTACAGTTTCTTCAGATAAGCTTATCTGTTAGTTTAACTATAACTGTTGATGTTCAATGGTTTTGTATGGGTAAAATGTCAGCCTAACTATAATGACCTCCCCGGACTACATTAACTAAATATAAGGGTGGGCCACACGGACCCCCCCAGGACCCTGGGGATCACCACCTCCTGGGGCAACATAACTTAAAATGTTAGGGGAGCCACGCGGACCCCCCTGGGTACCAGGGACAACCACCTTCCTGGGACAATATGAAAAAATATATGGAGGGTCCACATGGATCCCCTCTAGCCCCAGGGACTGCCACGTCCCCGGGGCAACATTAAATAAATATAAAGGGGGCTTGCAGACCCTAAACCCCCCCCCACCCCCTCCCCCCCAGGACCCATGGACAACCACCTCCCCGGGGCTCCATTAACTAAATAGAAGGGGGGCTATTCAGATCCTCCGACCACTGAGACCACCACCTCCCCAGGGCAACATACCTGAAAAAGTTAGGGTGGGCCACGCAGACTCCCCCATCAGTCCCCCTGGTGACCACCATCTCTCTGGAGTTACATTAAAGGGGCAGCCACGTGGATCCTCGGGCCCCGGGGTCCACCACCTCCCTGGGACCAAATAATCATTTTTAATAGTAGGGGGCTATGTGGCCCTCTCCCTAGCCAACCTTGGCCCTGGGGACCCCATCTCCCGGGGTCCAGCCATGTTTTTCTGGGTGCCCTGGAGACTACAGAGGTCACCCAGAGTGTAGTGGGACCACAAGAGGAGCCTCAACGCCCCTGCGGTCCCAGCAGGGTCTTCACTCCTGCATGAGCAAGCTTTGCTCCAGCAATCAGGGAGATGCTTTAAATAATTCCCTGCTTGCTGGAGCAATGTTTTCATCTGTTTCACTGCACTCATATTTGCATGCAGGGAAACAGATGAAAACTCTGCTTTCTGCAAGCAGAAGCTGTTTAACAGCTCCCACTTGCAGAAAGCGGAGTTATGCTTGCTTTTGCTTGGTGGTAGCTGTCAGCAAGCAAACAGCTACCTCCTGAGGGTGGGCACCTTGGGAGTTAGCAAGAGCAGGCCCTGGAGGGTTGGCAGTCCCCAGGACCAACTATGGCTCCTCCATGGGGGCCGTGCGGACACCCTGCATTGTTTGTTTTAGCCCCAGGGAGGTGGTGGTCCCTGGGGCCCGAGGCGGACCCTCTTCATTATTTGATTGTAGCCCGGGAGGTGGCGGTCCCTGGGCCACGTGGCCGGGGCAATTTAATGATTCCCCCGGGGAGTTGGCAGTCCTTGGGGCTGTGGGGTGGCCTGCAGCATTTGTTTTTGCAGTCATTGCTCTGGGAGGTGGGGGTCAACAGGGCTGTGGGGAGCGTGTTTGCGCCCGCCTTCTTTGATCTTTAGCCCCGGGTAGGTGCCGGTCCATGGAGCTGCAGGGGAGCTGTATGGCCCCCTTCACCACTTTACATTCATTACCCAGGGAGGTGGCAGTCCATGGGGCTGCAGGGGGGCACGCAACCCCTGCATTACTTTACATTCATTGCCCTGGCAGGTGGCACGGGGGCTGCACGCCCCCTCAAAATATAATAATTGCCAAGGGGAGGTGGCGGTCCCCAGGGCTGAAGGGGACCATGCAGATAACTATGCATTTATTTGAACAGTGCCCCAGGTAGTGGAGGTCCCCGGAGCGGTGGGGGAGCCACGCCCCATATTACTTTACATTAATTTCCCCGGGAGGTGGCGGTCCCCAGCGCCTGGGCTGGCTGCTCTCCTCACCTACAATATAATTATTGCCCCGAGGAGGTGGCAGTCCCAGGGCTGCGGAGGGCCGTGTGGGCCCCCCACATTCTTTGTTCTTTAGCCCTGGGGAGGTGGTGGTCCCCAGGGCTGCGGTGGGGGCCGTGGGGGCCACCTGCATTCATTATGTTTATTTAGCTCTGGGGAGGTAGTGGTCCCTGGGGTTACAGGAGGGAGTGTGGGCCCCCAGCATTTATTTAAATAGTGCCCCACGATTTGGCAGCCCCCATATTAATTTTCTTTATTTAGCTTCAGGGAGGTGGTGGTTCCCGGGGCGGTAGGGGGGCCACACGGGCACCCCCACATAATTAAGGAGCAGTGCCCCACAGGAGGTGGTGGTCCCTGGAGCTTATATTAAGCCAAGGAGGGGGCTCCATGAACCCCCTCCTAAATGTATAAACAGCAGTAATGCCCCCGGGGTTTGGCCCACCCAGGGGCTTCCTTAAAAAGAAGGGTGGGAGCCCTTGCATTTTTTTTCCAATTATGCCCCAATATCCATGGATCCACCCACAAATTTGCGGCGAAATGTAAAAAAAAAAAAGGATATCTTTTTAAAACCTTGCATGGTCTCTGTGTGATCCCTCCCACCATATCTGGGGGGTCAGGGTATTCCTTCCCTGCCTCTTTCCTTTACTTTTTACATTTGTTGTGGGACTCGACTTCAAGCGGAGGCTCAAGATGGCTGCAAACACTTTTTGGTTGACGTGTTGGCAGCCAATCAAATTTCAGCACAGGACTGTTGTTCAGCGAGTCCACTGCAAGGAACTGCATCCCTAGATAGCTATATTTTTTAACCTTGCATATCTCTAAAACTACTGGGCGAATTTACACCAAATCACAAAAATGCTTTTTCAATCGAAACAAGGTCGTAACTTTAACTACCTACTGGCAACCGGCAGTAGGTAATTACCTGATATCTATATATATATGTCGCCAGTAGGTAGTTAGGACCTAATCCCCATAGACAAAGCAATTTTTGTTTTGCTAATAACTTTGGCGCCATTTGAGAAATCTTTACAAATTTATCAAAACTGAAAATGGCGGTAGGCCATAAAAGATTGCAAAAACAACAATTGATGGACAGAAGTCAGAACAATGTCATACATACACCCCAGTACAGAGCTCTGGGCCTAAATCTATCGTTTTTTTGCTCACCATGCTATTCCAGTTTGGACACAGCCATATACAAATCAGTCTTGACCCTGCACCCAATGGGAACAGTCCACCCCGAACTTCCAGGCCAGGTCCTCCCGGGACTGGAAACAAGCATCCTAGGACCGGTTTTGCCAAGTCTCACTGACCTTATTCTTCCAGCACAAAGGAAGTATCTTGACGTGGCAAAGGCAAGGTGCTCTGAAGTATTACATCTCAGGATCCTTGCAGCCTCCTAGTAGTGAGATGTGCCCAACAACCTACACTTCGGAACTATCCAGCGCTTCCTTGGGGTTGTGTATCCGGGACAGAAGAACAGGAAGTGATCTTCAGTCTCATCAGTTAGTGGACAGAAGGGACAATCCACAGTCGAGTTCAGAGAACCTTCCCATTTTACTGTAAGGAATTTCAATGGAATGTTGACAGTTCTGAACCTGATGTACAAAGATATAGCAAGAGTGGGCCTGATCCTGTCTAGGGACGGGTCAAAGCTTGGTGGGCACTTATGAAGTACAAATTTTGCTACCATACCCTCGTCTCTCTGTTTGACCCAGAACTTGTGTAACATGAACTCCCAGAAACTCTTTTTTACCCTGGCTGCTGTTTCCCTAGATAGTGCTAATAGAGTGTGTCAGACTTCTTCCATTTACTACAATAAAACTACAAAGCGATGTGATCTTGCTGAGCCATGGTGGCTAGGCCCTTCCATCAAGCTTTATGAACTTCGCTAGAGCATCACGATACGTATCTAGTTGAGAAGTTGGCCTTATATATGCTGTCCACTAATTAAAATCGGCACCTTGCACCAGTCCAAACAACCCTTATGGTGATTTAAGAGGTCCAAGATAACCTTAGAAAGCTATCCAAGTGGTATCTGTGGAGAGCAGCCTTCAGGCTTAGTCTTGAAGGAGTGTAAAGCAGCTTGTTTTACCAGTATACCATCTTATAGTATTGGTTAAATGAAAGAGAACCACACTAAGTATGTATAAAAAAGATGTATTTATTATAAGACACTAACTAGCACCTTAACAGTATCCCTCCCATGGGGATAACACACGATACATAAATATGTAAGCAAGAAATATCAGTAAATAGCATAAATACACAGTTAGCCCCAGGGGGGACCACACCAAATATCAAGGAAGTGGTATAAGAACCATGACTGCAGTCAAGACTATGGCGGGAAGACATAGAATCGCTGGGACCCCAAGGAACCACCCAAGGTGAGTAACTAGATGCCCCACAGAGGACACGTGCAGTGTGAGAACACGACTGTGGACTCTGTACAATTCTACAGGCAAGTCCCGGTAGGAATATTGAAGTTTAAGGACCTTCCCAAAGGACTCTGAAGACACCCTGTGGAAGATAGCAAGTTGGAGAGTCTCCCCAGCCGTGGATTTCTGGATGCTCCTATTACCTGCCCCAGGGAAGCCGGGTGCACAGGGATGAAGAGGGGTCAGAAACTGCTTTCAAACCCAATAGAGGAACACAGGAAGGAGCAGCTGCTTGAAGAGGAGTAAAGTGTTCATAGGAACCCACTTGTGGATTCTGGAGAAGAGTACCTGAAAGCAGAGGGGACAGAGTCTGGGTCACACAGGGGTGACCAGGAGAAGGCAAAAGGAATGCCCACCATTGTCTAGCGCTTCAGATAGATGGTGATGGCCTTGTCTCTGCAGCTGAGTGGTCCAGGCGACGTTGTCAAAGCTTAGGAGCCATCCACGAGCTGTCTCACGCCGGATGTCGAGTCTGGAGGGGGTCGGTGTCCGTCAGGCGCACCAACAAGCCTCTGCAGATACAACACGACGTGAAGAGGCAGTAAGGATGCAAAGTCGGGACCCACAAGGTCCAGGTGACTCACCACAACTTAGGTGAGTCGAAGCAAGCCCCCAGCAACAGGGGTGCCAACAGGAATTTGAATAAAGACCCTTAGGAGGATCCGGAGATTGAGAAGGAGAGAGTCGTTCAGTCTTAGCAATGGTTAACAGACATGGTACACAAGTCGGTGCAGGACCACCTCGATGATGCCCTTGCAGCACAACCCAGTCAGCTTACGATGTGGTGCCTACCGAATTAGGGGAGTGACTCCTTCACCCCAAGGGAGATTTCCTCTGTTGCTCTTAGAGTCTCACAGGTCTTTGGAGAACCTGTGCGGGACACGGACACTGGCGCTGCAGACGGACTTGGAGATGCAGAGAGCTGGAGTTGACGGAGTCGGTCCGATGGAGTTTCCTATCTTTAGCAAGAAGTTTGTTGCGATCAGTACTACGCGATCAGTGCGATGCCCTCGTTTTATCCAAGCGGTTGAAGAAGATGCAGTATTTGGTTTGGAATCTAATCCCATGTTGAATCTAGGGTTCCACGCTTGGGTGAGCCCTAAAGTACACTGGGACAGGGTTGGGATGATTCATGGGTCCTTCCCAAGGGAGGGGTCGGACAGAGGGGAGGTTACTCCCATGTCCTTTGTCTGATTTTGCACCAGAGCAGGAGACAGCAGCTCCTAGGACCGGTTTGAACTGGACTATGCACAGGGACATCAAATGTGCCCCTCATGCAGGCTTTCTGGCGCTGGCAAGTGCTCCCATCCAGCCCCAATACACTAAGTCCTCTCTGGGAGGTGGTCACATCTCCCTGTGACAGGATACCTATTGTTCTACCTTCCTCTTCTTGAGCGTCGCTCATCAGCGGGAGGGCAGAAACGTATCTCTGGTGGCGGACAACCAAGTTGTGCGGTCCGGGTCGAGCAGACTGGTACTGTTGTATTTCACTTAGGTGCCCGAATATAGGTTTTCCTAAATCATGCCCTTATATAGGCACAATTTGCATTTGCCCATATATATGCATAAGAACCCAGTCCTTATTTAGGCATTAGCCATGCTATCCAAATACAGGCATGGTCACCTACATCCGTCCACCCAGACGTCTCAACGAGTTCTTAGAAATAGACCCTTAAACTCTTGGGATTTTCACTAGCACAGGATTATTGATTTCTCCAAGAACTCATGTAATATGCATGAACCGCTATTCCCTAAGGGTTAATCCCGACGTATTTCTCTGCCCGACTCTACGCAAATACTAATATGCCAAGGTAACTACCAGGTGTAAATATACCTTCCCTTTCCCAAGCAAGTTAGAGGAGGAGACCTCGATTAGAGGAACCCGTATCCCAGCCTAATGCACTGAAGAGAGACTCTGTCATCCCTGCTCGCAGAGAATCTAGCTTCCAGTGTTCTGACTCCCTTTGCGAGGTGTTAGAGTTCGAGACTCGCAAAAGAGATTCCCACCTCTCTCATTTTAAGCTATGGAGCTTACTAGAACCTAGAGGGAATCTTGGCATATCTAGGCATACCATATCTTGGCATACCATACTAAACCTCCTATAGAATACAGCACCAACTTCTTACATTGTACTACACTTAGGTTAGGTAGACTGGGGTAGAACTAGTTAGAGAAGCATCATTGAGTACTCGTATTCTTAGCCTGTGTTATTTATATATATGAATATGTTTTTATAACTAAGAAAGACAATTCTACAGCAATACTATTTCTTTCTACTGCTTACGCTGTACATAATATACCTTGCATATTGTCTTACGATTGTAACAGCACATATCTCTTACACGAGAAACAAGACTGTTCAAAAAATTGTTTTTATTGAAACACCTGTCTTATTTCTGTGTAACTCTGCAGAAACTGAGAGGGGGAGCTACGACGGCAAACAAGATGGCTGCTTAGGCTCTCTGCTCTGCCGACCTCCGTACCCCGCCGCAAGATCCTGCATGATATCCTGCTTTTACACCCAGCCCCTGCGTACATGAACAGTTCCTCATTACGGAGGTGAAATCCCGGGAATTTTATCGGCCGGTTTCACGGAGTTACACTGTGTTGAAGATTGCGGCCTACTCCGGCAGCGAAGCCGGGGCCTCGAGTATCTGCGTGGCCGAGTGGTAGTGCAACAACAACGGCTGAGCGACCCAGGCAGGGTCCGGTCGATCCTAGTGGAGGCTTCTTTTGCACCTGGAATTGGCAGTGACTGCTCTTTTTGCTCGGCACTGATGGAGTGGTGACCTTGCTGGCTGCTGGCGGCGGGCGGGGGATCCCGTCCCGCGGACCCGGTGCCGGCTCCCTCCGGGGGTCGGCGGGTCGGGGCCCCGGCCTGCGGCGATAAGCCGGATGATCGCGGCTGTGGAGAACAACGGGCTGCTGTCTACGCTTGCATTCTTGTGATCCCTGTCGGTCCCCCCGGCGACACCAATCCACTCGGTGGGTGATTGTGGTCGGTCTCGGGTGTGAGACCATGGATCGAAATGTATCCGAGCCATCGCTGAGGCCATTATTGGCGGAACTCTGGGCGCTTCAATCGCAATTGACTGTCTCCATGAATAAAATGGATGCAAGCCTGTCGGGGATTTTGCATATTGTACCGGACCCTGCCCCACTATTTGAACTACCATCGGCAGCCATTCAACCAGCGGCCATTTTGCCTCACTGCGAGGACCCCATGGGGACGCGATATTTGGAATCACCGGACGTAGCCCTGGATGATGGTGTCCTGGAGGTCGTGAGAGTGCCACTGCACCTTCCATTGTTATTGACTCTCGAGGAATTGAAAGGCTTCCTACCCCGGAGACTTGTGTTGTGGACCCTTTTTCATCTGGTGATTGTCTCCCCCCCTTTTTGGAAATGTTGCGACCCCGGGGCAAGAAACATCGAGACTGTCTTGTTGGGAGAGGGAGGCTTTCTGTACGTGAAGTTCCTGTGGACTCAATTGCTGCAAGCGGTAACAGATTGACTTTCGGTGACTTTCCTCTCCTCTATGACTTGCTTATATGCCATTGGGTCTCGTTGGGGAGGGCCTGTGTGCTGGTCCGGAAGGGTCAGGGGTGAGATTACTTAACTCGGGGCGGGTTGAAATGCTATTGTGACTGTTCGACTTATGATGATTTGAGTTCAGAGGCTGGGCGGTGTGTCATGGTTCCCCCTATTTACTTTCATAAGGCTCGCATAACATCCGTTTCTTTGCGATAGGGGGTGCCTGTTTCTGGCGGGGGGAGTAAGGGGCTGGGGGCAAGTACTACTAGGCCCTCCTCCGTTTTTTCTCTTACTTTCCCTTCTTTTAGGGGTTTTAGTTTTTAGGGCGACAGGCACGCTGCTAGTGGGGTTAGGCTATAGCCAGAGGCAGGGGTGCAGGGTGGGGGGTTGGACGGGTTTTTTTTTTATTTTGCCTTTCTTATTTTCTATGGCCTTTTTCTCCCTTCCTTTTCTTTCCTTTCGGGTCAGTATCGTCTGTGTACTATTCTGATTACACTGTGTTCTGGAATTTAGTGCTTTCTAGGTTAACCGATAGTCCGGGTGGACAGGATCTGGGAACTGGCGCTTATGAAACTGTCTCCTGTATTGTTGTTCATCTCGCTGTATAGGTATTGACGCCAGGGTCCCTCATATTGTTGTTTCTGACGTATATCCTGTTTCTTGACCTGTCCCCTGTCTCCTTTAACTTGATTATATGGCACCTGATCCGTCTATCTCTATAATATAAAATGAAACCTTTATTATATTCTGTACCCTATTCATACGCTCCAAGATACACGTTATCCTGAATCGCTGCCGGACCTCGGGGTTGTCGGCTGATGAGCTGTGTTGAACCGTGATATGTTTGGTTACATTTCTGACTAGCGGCCGGCCCCTGCGGTTGTAGGCCCATACTTGTACTTTTATAGTGCTGCAATAAAGGTTTTCACAAAAAAAAACTCCTCTGCAGAAACTAAGCATTTACGATTAGCTGAGTGAAACTGTTATCTGTTGTTTTCACGGCTCTGAAGAAAGCGTTCCGATTCTAAAGGGAAACAAAGTTGTCATGTTTATGCGGTTGCCAGAAACTACTCCCTTCTTGTATTATAAGGAGTTTCTAGTATTACAAGGAGTTTCTAGTGGCCTCTGAGCTAGCTGGTACAAGTAATTATGTTTAATATACTCGATAGGGGCATACCGACCTCAGTCCTATGCCAAACCTATAGTGTATATTATTCCAAAGCGCAGAGCCTATTAGGGAAATAGAAACTACACTACAGTACCGGGAGCACCAAGAGCCACATGGGGCCCTTTCCAGTGCTTGGAATCATACTTCCCACGCCAGCTATGGTGTGGGGGTATGATTCCAACATGTTTGATACCAAACATGATTGGAATCATATTAGCCACTTTTGAGAAAGTCGCTGCGTTATGAGGCGGTTACCACTCAACTGTCTTTCATGGCTGTATTGCTGACAACCCGGGAGAATGGGCTCCGTAGGCTGCAGGGGTGTCCTGCTCATGCAGGGGCACCCTCTCACATAGAACCATGCACCCTGCCTTTACGATTGCACGAGGCCTGCTCTTGGGGTGCATTGCAGTGATCTTTACATATAGGAAATCTATATCTTTCGTAAGGGGTGCAAGCACTGACTTACACAGGCTGCAATGGCAGGCATGTAGTTCCATTTTGCATGGTCTCTCATGCGTGGCATAATACATGCTGCAGCCCATGGGAGAACTCTGGGGTACCTATGCCCTGGGTACATTTACTAGGGACTGACAAGGACACCCCAGTATCCAATCTGGAGTGTACCAAGGTACTTACCACAACAGTTTAGGGAGAAAGCAGATAGACTGGGGTCCTGATTAACAGGATCCCAGTCAGACTAGTCAAAAACAGTAGTACATCAAGCAAAACGTAGGGGAAACCATAAGAAGCAGATCCTACTTTCCTACACTGACCAAATTCATAACCAGTATTTCAGCATCTTTAAGGAGGCAATGGGGTCAATCTTTTGCAGTGCTTTGCGAACGGGGACGATGGAGGAGCGGGTCAACATATTAATAATGATTGATCTGATACATGCATCTTTAGCACAGACAAGAGGAGAGGTGTCAGCACTTCCACAGAGCTCTACTCCATAGATAGCCCCATTTAGAGCTGTGGCCCAGTAAACGTCAAGCACTGGCGAGATCGCACCACACGAAGTGGCCTTGAATTTCCTCAGAGTAACAGATGCTCTATGCTCGAGTGTATTTTCACTTTTCAAAATCTGCGACCCCCAAGAGCCATTCGCAGTCAATCTGACACCCAAGAAATCAAAACATTTGACCTGCTCTATGCTGGTTCTCTCAATAAGCATCTTTTCTCCTAAAGGAGCGATGGGGATTTTGATTTAGCAGTGTTTATCTCAAGCCCTCTGGCCACACAGAAAGAAGCAAATTGATTGAGAAGGGCCTGCAGCCCCATGAGAGTCCTGGAAAGCAAGAGTGTATCATCTGCAAATATGAGCACTGGAGTGCTAATGCCCGCAGATTTCAGGGCGTCATGACTACAGTTTTCTAGTCAGTCAGCCACATCTTTAATGTATGCACTGAAAAGGGTAGGGGCTAGGACACAGCCCTGTCTTATGCCTCATCTGATGGGACTTCTGGGTGTAAGATCATCATTGTGCCATCTCACTCACCTGGGAGTAGGTATGAGCATGGAGTCTGATCAGATTCTTGAAAGGTCCGCCGGTATCCCGTACTCCCTTAAGACCCTCCACAGACTTTACTTGGGTACGAGGTTGATTGCTGCCCTCAGATCGATAAATGCAACATACAGATGTTCCTGCCTCAGGTCAATGTATTTCCAGTTGATTATCTTGAAATGAAGCACGTGATCCAGGGTGCAAACCTTACTTTTGAACCCTGCCTGTATGTTAGAGAGAATGTGGTGTTCAGACTTGCTAGGACCTACCTGCAAAAGATCTTTTGGTTTACAGATCGGGCGATAGTTTGCAGGGAGGTACCGGTTGCCCTTTTTAGGTTGAGCATCAGTGCGCATGCGCTGTCTGCAAGACCTCTTGTAGTCAACAAAACCACTTTCTTCCTGCCTGCTGCTTACCATTGGTTCCCTCCACCATCGCTCTTCTTTGCTGCCTCTTAAGTAGTCGAAGCAGCAAATACATCACTTCCGGTCAAGGCTAAGGAGCACCGGCCAAGCACAGTCTCCTTACCCCTAGTTTCTTCCTCTGTTGTTTTCAGAACTTTTTTTTAAAACATTGCATTAGGTCCGTTGCTGCTTCCACCTTCCGACCACCCTTTGGCAGAAACATAGGATTTACCAGCGTTTGCAACTTAAACGCCACGCTGCTGGATCCGGATTTTGATTATTTTTACATATCCGGTACATGTCCATCTTAGGTATTCCGATTTATTTTTCTGCCCCCTCACTTTTCGTGGCAGACAGCAAGCAAAGCAAGTCCATTTTCTATGTTGGCGGCTAGATGAGCAGTGTTGTGTTTCCGCTGCTCTCCTTCAGGGGTGACTTCTCTGTGTGGCTTCACTCCCCCCGGCTGTAACGCCAGAGGCAGCCCTTCTGACCGCGAGCTGAGGAATGGGATCCCCGAGGAGGAACCCTAATGCTGCTTTACTTGGTCAACAGGAGAGCGAGATTGCAGGCGTTTCAACACGGGCATAGAGTGGGATCTAGTTACACTCCTAAGTGCAAGTGCAAATAGACTGCTTGGGTTTATTGTATAAATAAAAGGTACCTTTAACCCCTTCACCGTGGATTTTGCCACGGCGCGCGGGAGTTAGGGGGTGAGCGCGGCGCTGCTGTGCTCATGACGGAACCACGCGGTCATGAGTCACAGGCGGCGTGTGATCATGATGGAGTGGTTCCGTAACGGCCCGCCTGCTCATTAATTCGCCTAAACAGGAGGCGCGGCAGCCGCATGACGGAATCACAGCGTTTGAGCACACGCCGCCCATGACTCATGACCGCGTGGTTCCATCATAAGCAGGCAACGGGTTAATAAGTTTTCTTTGTGGTAATTTTGAAAAGAGTTAATCTGAAAGGCTGTGGGTCTGTGTTATTTGTACTGTGTAAGTGTGCTGGCTGTTGACACTGATGAGCTTTCATACTCGCAGTATATTTTTACTGGATATAGATTAACATAAAAAATTCTGATTTCAGACACAACGCCCTCTGAATCCTTCGCTTTGTTTGTTACGTGCAAACGATGAAGGAAATCTCTTGGGGTGTTTTGCAGCTTCCGATAAAGCTGCAGCTGCATATAACTTGCTTTTACAAAATAACCGTGAAAAAGGCTAAACAGTTATCATGGCTTCATCTGTGGTTAACAGTTCCATTTCACATACAAACATTTTACTGCTTCATTACTCTGTGTATTAAGTGCAGCATTTTCTTTTCTGTAACATTAAAATGTGAATATTAGTCGAATTACAGTAATCCAGCATTGGCATAGCCAATAGGTCTCGCCTTTGGGATCTTATAAGTGTTTAGCCAGAGCTACTGGCTTTGCCAATGTGCCAATGTCTTTTAGCTGTGTTGTAGATCAGTGTGGATGTTGTGCAGCATGTTGAAAAGTTATAATAAAAATTGTGTTATAAGCATTTTTTTACCTTATATATAACCAAGAAGACATTGTGTTCAACTGAACAACCCTATTAAAAAAATAATTAACATCAAAAATATCTTCTAGTTTTTTTTGTCCTTGCAATGCTGGCAACTTCTTCTTGCCTGTTCTAATGCTGGTTTGTTATAGTTTTTTTTGAGGGAGTGGGGGAGGGGACATAAATAACGAGAGGGTGGAGGTTGTGAAATAGTACCTGAATTAAACACTAGCATCGGACAGATACTAGGGGAGAATCAACAGATGCCAGATTCTGAAGGGAGACTGAGGTGGTGATGTGCCGGTGCAGAGGTGATGATAAGTGATACTGAGGAGGTGCAGAGTTATGCTGTGGTGCTGAGTGATGCTGAAGTGGTGCTGCACTGGTGCTGAACTGCTGCTGAGGTGAGGCTACAGTGGTGATGGTGCACTAATGTGGAGGTGGTGCCGCACTGATGCCGAGATGGTGCTGTGCAGATGCGGTGCTGCACTGGTGCTCAGGTGGTGTAGAGCTGGTGCTCAGATGGTGCTGATGCTGAAGTGGTGCTATGTTGTGCTGAGTTGCTGCTGCGCTGGTGCTCAGGTGCTGCTGCGTGGGTGCTCAGGTGGTGCTGATGTTGAAGTGGTGCTGCATTGTGGGGATGAGGTGGAGCTGTGCTGGTCCTGAGGTGAGGCTGCACTTGTAGTGGTGTGCTGATGCTGAGGTGGAGGTGTGCTGATGCTGAGGTGGAGGTGGAGGTGTGCTGAAGCTGAGGGGGTGCTATGCGGATGCTGAGATGGTGCTGCGCTGATGTTGAGGTGGTGCTGAGATGGTACTATGCTGGTGCTGCACTAGTGCTGAGGTGCTGCTGCACTGGTGCGGAGGTGGTGCAGTGCTGATGCTAAGATGGTGCTGTGCTGACTGAAGGGGTGCCGAGTAATTCTGAGGCACTGCTGAGTGATGCTGAGGGGATGGGCTGATGCAGAGGCGGTGCTGCACTGATGCTGAAGTGGTGCTGTGTTGGTGCTGAGGTGGGGCTACGCTGGTGGCGGTGCATGGAGGCGGTGCTGTGCTGATGTTGAGATGGTGCTGTGCTGGTGCTGAGGTGGTGCTGCACTAGTGGTGGTGTACTGATGAGTAGGTTGTGCTGTGCTGAGATGGTGCTGGGGTGATACTGAAATGGTTCTGTGCTGATGTTGAGGTGGTGCTGCACTAGTGATACACTGGTGCTGCGCTGGCGCTGAGGTTGTGCTGCAGTGGTGCACTGATGAGGAGGTGGTGCTGTGCTGATGCTGAGATGGTGCTGTGGTGGTGCTGTGCTGATGCTGAAGGTGGAGCTGAGCGATGCTGAGGCAGTGCTGAGATATGCTGAGGTGGTGGTGCAGCGCTATGCTCCGGTGGTGCTGAGTGATGCTTTGGTGGTGCTGTTCAGCTGATGCTAAGGGATACTGAGGTGATACTGAGGTGATGCTGTGGTAGTGCTAAGTGATGCTGGTGGTCAAGCTCCCACCAACACTACTATTTTTACAAAATACGAATAAACAAAAACCCACAACACTTTTCATACTGTACAGAAGATGTTACTTTCAAATCCACTTCCTGACTACAAAGAGTACATGTGCTGAACAATTGCAAAGCATCAGATATTTTCTCACAATGATGAACCTTGATAATGGTACAAATTAAACCAACCTAAAATTACAATATAAAATAGAGAAACATACAATGAGCTATTAATACTATATCCCACTTGGCCATGTGGCCTGTATCACATGCTGTTCCCAACAAGAGGTCCATCACCTCTTATGAGCTAAACATAAGCAAGAAGCTGCTGAATATAAAGACTTCTTTATTCTAATCACAATTAAAATAAAAGAGCGTCACGGTCTCCTATTAACCCTGGATCCTTTGCCTCAGTTTCTACAATTGTTAGTCTGTATGGTTAAAACAGGGGAAATATTTGTAGATATCGTGAGAGGACTAAAATACTACTCTATTTAGTTTTGAAAAAATAGTCATTTAACCATTTTCACCTTAACTCGTGGTGTTGGGCGTTTAGACTAATCTTAATGTTGTCCAAATATTTATTCTCTAATCACCATAAATGTTGTTTCAAATTGTCACGTACCCCTTGATACGGGTCTAGAATAGGAACAGAGACGCAATAAATATATTTTGTCACCCGAATTCAGTACTCTAACTAACCATGGGCACAGGACTACGCTACGCTCGAGGAGCATAGCGGGCATTTTTTGCTTGCTCGCAGTCCTCAACGTCAAGTTGGGGACCTCGAGCGAGCAAAATCTACATCACGACGAGACTTTTTCCTCGTTCGCGATCAGCAACATCAAGTTGCCGATCGCGAGCGTGGAAAATAAACCTTCCGGCGAAATTCTCAAAGCTGGGAGGTCAGGTTTCTCATTGCTGGGGGTCGCGCATGCTCGCGACCGCCGCGACTGCTCGCGCATGCTCGCGACTGCTCGCATTGAGAAACTACCAGTCCGCGTTGACAAAGCTGCTGCTCGAGTACAAATCTACTCGAGTGGCAGAAAACGACCGCTTGCACTGTGCAAGATGCGGTTTTCAATGATTGCACAGAGCGGACAAGCATCCGGCACTGTGCAATCAGTGCAAACAGCATTTTCCCTACCGCACTATGCAGTTCGCGTAGCTCACGTAGTGCGAAGTGCACTTCGCATATGTACACATAGCGCTACTACGCCCAGTGTTAACTCTGACTGGACATTTTATAGCAAAATGAGTTTCCTCCCTCCCCTAGCTATAGTTTATTGTATATTGCATACAATTCCGTATATAATGTCTGAGCATTTACGCATTTTATCAGTTTGTAAAACTCTCAAACAGCCTTCAGTAGCTCACCAAAAATAAAATGATGGTTCTGTGTATTGGCACATCAGGATTCGAACTTACGACCTTCCCCTTGGTTGACACCTCACTCATCTCGTACTGCTAACCCTGTTTCTGTAGCCTGCTGGTTAATTACATGGAGGATTTTCCTGTGTTATCTCCCTGTACTAAAGCCAAAGTAGCCCCCAGTTTCACTTATTTCAGCTTAATGGTAAACTACTTAAAGGTTTTACTTATGTAACCTCCCTTCTGCTCCTTCAAACCGTTATCGCCCTCCACCAGAATCAGTTTAGTGTAAGAAAAAATAGTTTACTATTGCATCCCCATAACATAAATGCTTGCTGCCCCCGGTCTACCTATTACTCCCTTCTACTCCTTCAATTGTCAGTTGTCACCCCCATAGCAATAATATTCTGTGTATATCCAGTCCAGGGTTTGTTTCCCCACTGTTTCCCCTTTTCTTTAGAGCTCACTATCATAATTAACATCCTGGGCCTGTAATCCCGCCAAGCTATTCCTCACCTTAAAAACGGCTCATCAGCCTCAAATCGATCACGTTTGCAGAGCGGGTATGGAAGGAGCCCGCTTTCCCAGTTCCTTAAATACTTGTTGTTTACATAATTTTCTTCTGCAAGGCTTTCGGAAAAAGGATTTGAATAACGTGCGATTCCAAGCGTAAGAGAAATGCAGCTTTGGCTATATGTCTATATAAAACGTGTACTTAAAGCTCAGCAGCTGAACCGCTGCCGAATCAAACCTGCGAAGCTTTAGTAGCGAGCGTGTTCGAACAAAAGCTGGTGTGTTCATCACTGCCTTTAGGATACCAGCGGTTTCCACAACACACACACATAATGCTTCAGACCAGTATGGTCGGGCCGCTCTTCCGGGCTGAATGGGCTTTACTGTCATTCTAGAAGCTTGAAGCAGAACAAAACATACCCACATACCAGAGAACAGAGCGCACAAATTAATAAGATGGAACGACTTAAAATTGGAAAGGCGTCTGCATTTATCACGGGACAATGGGAGGGAGGGAGGGAGGTGGCACGGACAACAGAAGTGCCGGCGGCTGGAGAAGGGGGCACAAAGGAGTGCTCACAGTCCACCTACTACGGTGTAACACTTGTAGTAAAGTAGGGGTGGGCGGAATTCGCTTAGTCGCGCTACGCAAAGCTCCGCGAAACTGTAAGAAATGTCCGCGAGCATGAAAAAGTTCCACGGACACGTGGAAGTACTTGTTCCGCGTTTTGGCAATGCTTTTTTCCTGTTTGTTTGCATGCTCGGGGAGAAATATCTTGCGAACACTCATTTTGATAGCGTGAACAAGCCAGAAATTCCACGAAGCCGCAGATCGTGGAATTTTGGGCAATTACACATTCTCCGCAAATCGTGAAATTACCCAAATACCGCGAGCAGAACGGAATTTACCACCCAGGCCTATAGTAAAGGGGCCAGTAGCCATGTGAGGTGACAAAGGACAACATAGGCGTCAAAAGGTTGGACTAATAAGCCCCAAAATGAATCAGATGTGTAGTAAACTTCAACTGTAAGTCATGCCTGAGTAAGGGGATCTGACAGCCAATTGAGTAATTTCACTGCTCACTAATCCATTTAATTTGGCAGCTTAATTTATCACACACTTACAATTACCATCTTGTAGCTTCCAGGTTAGAAAAATGGGTTCTAAAGCGTGCTCAGTAATACCAAGTTTAACACGCTCCCTAAGTACTCTCTTGCCTGGTTAGAAAACAAATGGTATTAAATCTTTGAAATTATCGGCGCCTAAAAAAAATGCCTGCTAATGTTCCCCATTTAGTCTTTGCAATAAACCTTTGCATTTAGTGTAAGAATGAACGTGCACAAGCCAATATACATCTGCTTCTACTCAAATATTTTTGTCCGAACCTATAACATTTATTTAATACATTGGTTATCACACTCCTGTTAGGTACTTTGCATTGATGACCCACTATAATAATATATCAAAATTAACCCCAGTTTATTCCCATGAAGGCTACCCTCGTACATAAATCATGGAACATTTCTTGGTAAAACTAATCCCTCCGTGGCATAACTTTTCAGCCTAATTACATTTTCAAACAGCTACTTTCATGAAGGTCTATTTCTGACACAACCTGCCTCAGTCAATTGAGCACAGTAATATATTCCACGAGTGACTTCTAGCCAAGGCCACTGAATTTAAGCAATTCTGCGGCTGTGTCTTTTTCTACATGATTAGGGATTTGCCGCATTTGTCACATAATCCATCATCTGCTGCATAATTTGCAGTTGAAAAAAAACAGTTTCAAACTCAAATGTTACATAAAGTGCTACAAAAAGTTACAAAAAATGCTGTCAGAGATGTTCGCTGGAAGGTGGCAGGCAGGACCGAACTCAATACCATCTAATTACTATCAACATAATCCCACTGCACACCATGCCACATAATTCCACTGGACAAATCCACTCCACACCACACAATTTCACAACTAACAGTTCCAATCCATCCCACATAATTCCACTACACACAACATACATACACCCATAACACATGGGTAAAAAACATTATCATTTACAATGCCAATAGCTCTAAATTAAAGAAATGTGAGATATATTACATTTCCAATGCTTGTTGAATTTGAGGACAATTACTGCTCCCTGCCATGTGGAAGGGATATCTTCTCCTCTCCAACTTTCATTACTTAGAATATGTTCAGACAGATACAGGACTCCGGGGATGCCATTCGGACCAGGGGCTTTGCCCCTTTTCCAGCTGGCATAAAGCCCACTCAGTATCTTCCAGAATGACCTCTGCAGGAGTCATTGATCTGGCCCTGTTAGAGCAACCTACAAGAATGATTGTATGCCCACTATCAAGCAACGGAGAATTTGGTGCTCTCTCCTTGTATAGCCTGGTGACGTATAACACCCAGAGGCCAGGCTGAACTACAGCCTCAGGCAGGGCGTCTGGAAAACAGCTCCCATTGGCCAAAACCTTCCAAACGGCCCTTGTGTTCTTCTTACGTAGAGGTAGATAGATCCTCCCATTGCACATCGTCCCATAATTTCTTACTAGTTTGGAGAATTGTTTTATGTGTTCCCCACTCCCGTAATCTCCTTCGTCTCCCCTGATCTTGGGGCTTTAAGGAGCGCCTCCTTAGCCTCTCTACACTGGGGGAACACTCTTGGTTGGGCATGGACCCGCTGGCCTCTCCGTCTATCTCTGGTGAGCTCTTTTTTCAGTTGATTAACCAGCTCACAATACAGACTAATGAACCCAGGGACATTTTTGGCCTTAAATAGAGAGAGCTGAAGAACTGTAAAAAGATCACAAATAGGGAGAAGAAAAATACTTTATTGTTTTACTAGCAGCCCGTCCCAACGTCCGGATATGAAATAGAATGTGTGAAATGTGACGCGCTTATTCGCGTATGCCCCCGCTTGAGGGCCATCGGCGACCGTCTAACAATTAGAATTGTGTGAGTCTTGAATGATTGTTTCCTACGGTAATCACCCATTATTCCGCAACTTTCTTTCCGCATACCATCACTCCGCATACTTTCATTACGAAAGTACCATGACTCCGCAATGCCATTATAACACATGGCATTACAATTGATATGCTTTTACCACGCATACATTTACAACGAAATTCGTTGTAAATGTATGAATGGTAAAAGCATGTTTTTTTTTAAATGTTTGGATAAGGTAAGTATGGGTATAGGGGTATATGTTTTGGGGTACTGAGGTATATGTTTTGGGGTGTTTGGGTATTTTAAGGTTTCAGATATAGTTTTGGTTTACGGGGTACAGGTTTTTTTAGGGTTTAGGGATAGGTATGGGTTTTGGGGTACAGGGGTATTTTTAGGGGTCAGGGCCAGGTTTGGGTTGGGTATTTTTAGGGTTCAGGGCTATGTTTGGGTTTTGGGGAACAGGGGTATTTTTAGGGTTCAGGGGTTGGTTGGGTTTTGGTGTACAGGGGTATTTTAGGGTTCAGGGATAGGTTTGGGTTTTGGGGTACAGGTGTTTTTAGGGTTCAGGGGTAGGTTTGGTGTTTGGGGTACAGGGGTGTTTTTAGGGTTCAGGGCTATGTTTGGGTATTGGGTATTGGGTAAAGGGGTATTTTTAGGGTTCAGGGCTAGGTTTGGGTTTTAGGGTACAGGGGTATTTTAGGGTTCAGGGGTAGGTTTGGGTTTTGGGGTACAGGGGTATTTTTAGGGTTCAGGGCTAGGTTTGGGTTTTGGGGTACAGGGGTATTTTTTAGGGTTCATGGGTAGGTTTGAGTTTTGGGGTACAGGGGTATTTTAGGGTTCAGGGCTAAGTTTGGGTTTTGGGGTACAGGGGTATTTTAGGGTTCAGGGGTAGGTTTGGGGTTTGGGGTACAGGGGTATTTTAGGGTTCAGGGATAGGTTTGGGTTTTGGGGTACAGGGGTATTTTTAGGGTTCAGGGCTAGGTTTGGGTTTTGGGGTACAGGGGTGTTTTTAGGGTTCAGGGCTAGGTTTGCCGAAGAGCGTCGGTGTGGGTCATAAAAAAATAAGAACAGCGGGAAACGAATATGTGATGATATTCCGCAAACCAACATCCCGCATGCCATCACTCCGCAATTTTTATAACACAGGACTATTACTCCGCAAAGCCATAATTTCTAAAACTTTTACAACGCATATGACTTTATCACGCATGCCATTATAACGCAAATGCACGTGTGGTAAAGTCATATTCATTGTAAAAGTACATTATTAACCCCTCCCCTGCTTGTGACGGAACCACTCTGTCATCAGCCGCGGTCGCGCTGTGCTGATGATGGAGCGGATCCGTCACGGCCCGCTCGGAACGCCTGCGCGGCGCGGATTCCGCGCCTGCGCTGAACGTTCTAGTGAGCGGGCAGGGCCGTGACGGAACCGCTCCGTCATGAGCACAGCGCAACCGCGGCTGGTGACGTAGCGGTTCCGTCACCAGCATGCGCCCGCCGCTCTTCCGCCCCGCCCCCTTAGCACTGCGGCGGAATAGCTGCTTCAGTGGCAGCACATATGACATGACGGCAAGCTGCAGGCACCAGTAAATACCCTCAGTAATAATGCACAGGTGTAAAACCTGAAGCAATGCAGGGAAAAGGACTTTGTTCGCAGCTCGCGCCCTTGCGTTGGCATTAATTCCTACCTGTAAGTGCATTCCCACCTAGGTGGCAACCTTTTCTTCCATTTGTTAGCGGTCGGCCCGGTCGCGGGTTTGCACTACCGCGGACAAACTGTGGGTTCACAGCTACCTTATTTGGGCAGCTTACTGTGGTACGGGAGGTGCCTTTTACTTGCGGGGTGCTTGCGGGGACATTGGCAATCCTTTTAATACTTTTCATGTGAATGGCGGCGGCGACCCACTTGGGTTCTACTAAACCACCAGTCCCAGAGATCTTTGCTTCAGGTGTTACACCTGTGTATAATCGCTGTGAGTATTTACTGATGCTTGCAGCCTGCCGTCATGTCACATGATCTGCCACTGAAGAGGGCTTTGGTCCGAAACCCGTCTGGCAGGGAAAAGGACTTTGTTCGCAGCTCGCGCCCTTGCGTTGGCATTAATTCCTACCTGTAAGTGCATTCCCTCCTAGTTGGCAACCTTTTCTTCCATATATATATATTTCTAGACAAGGACTGTCAGGATTGGAGAGAATATATATATATATATATATATATATATATATATATATATACACACACATTTTTTTATTTAAATAAAACATTTGTTCTTTTAAATTGCATTATTTATATTATTTGTATTTATTTATTATTTTATTTTGTTACCTTTTACACCCTAAAAACTAATCCCACCCTGGTCCCTTTAAATGCTCGTGCACCCCATAGTCATGCCCACAGCGTTTGTCACGGTCCCAGTGTGTCACGCCCCCAGCGTGCCCCTTGATGTGGCGCAATTGCGTAATTGGCGCTTGTATGTACGACTCACATGGCATGAAGGGCGGAACGTACCACACGCCCCCAGCGTTTGTCACGCCCCCAGCACACGCCCACAGCAGTTTGAGTCACGCCCCCAGCACACTCCCACAGCAGAACGCAGACACGCCCACAAGGGACTACTTTGCTGGCACGGTTCTTTTACCTTTTAAATGTATATGGTGGCCGTCTGCATAGCCTATGTTCTTCTGCTGCAACTGCGCCTTCCAACGCTGTATTGGGTGTTGTGATTGGTGCTGTGGTTCCTGAGATTACCCTCCTCAAAGGTTTGGGGTCTCTCTTTATAATATTAGTATGGATTCATAAAAATCATTACAATAGTGGGCGCGCATCAATGATAAAAAAAGACATATGTCGAACAATTGGTAAACTATTTACACATACAACAGTAAACAAGTGTGAAATAAATCCAGTGTTTTTGCTTACATTATTTCCTCTTGCTTTTTTAAAATCCGCCTAAATGCGTCCATTTAATGCAGGGAGAAATAAATGAAAACAAACTGCTGCTTCTCCCTGCGGGTCACCGCAATGCAGGCTGATGGCTTATACACTCTCTGCTGCAGCGGCAGCAAAGTGCTCCAGAGCACGGCTGCCGCACCCGCTCCTGTGCACTGCCCCCGCCCATCCCTCCCACATCTCAAGTAAAATAGATCAACGTCTAAATTCTTTCTGACACTTCTCATCAGCTTGGTTTACAGATTTCCTGCTGATACAGGGCTCGCCTGGTTTACGCTCCTCTCCCTCGCCGATGCAGTCCATTGCGCTTCTATGTCCAGCTCACAAGCAACGCCTCAAATCCCTCAAATGGCCTCCTCTGTTTCTTGTTACTTGTCACCACTTTCTTGCTCTTTTAAACTAATTTTTGCATTTATTATGTGTGTATGGCAAGCTAACATAACAGTGGGTTAATGCGTTTGCTGCAGAGAATATTTGTGTGCAAACTGAGGGACGTGGGTGCAAGTTGCAGAAGGGCCAACCCATGATTTCATGGGCCTGAGGTCGATAAAATGAAAGCTAACGAAAGACCCATTTTCAAAGCATATTGCGCCATAACAGAGGGTGGTTGCAGGGAGAATTAAATGAAAACAAACTGCTGCTGCTCCCTGCTGGTCACCGTAATGCAGGCTGACGGCTGATACACTCTCTGCTGCAGTGGTAGCAAAGTGCTCTGAGCATAAAATGAAACCTAACAAGAGACCCATATTCGAAGTATATTATGCCGTAACTCAGTGCTCTGCTCATTGGTGTGACTATGACATCATTGCATCTGGCAGCACGAGACCAGTTAGTCAATGAATCTAGATCTACTCAATGCACCAATCTACAAACACAAAGAGTAGTCAATCAAGGGTCCGTTGACTCCAACAGAACTCTCTGGGCGGCGGCAAAAGCCACTATCCGTGGGCAGCTTATGAGAGATGCAGCTCAATTTAATAAACAAAATGCTAAAAAGCAAAAAGAATTGGAGCAAGATATTGTGTCTTACACTCGCTTATACACACTTAATCCAACGATATCACATCGTAAATCATTGGAAAAAGCTCGTATGGCTTTAAACAACCTTTTTACCTCTAAGGCAGAATACGCCCTACATAGAATGAAAGGGAGACATTATGAGCAGGGGGAAAAAGCGGGAAGATTGTTGGCAGCCCAACTACGTCAGCAGCAAGCAGCTATGGCTATACCGGCCATTAAGTCAATGAATGGTGTTACCCTAACTAAACCCCAAGATATTGTAAACGAATTTGCCCAGTATTATCAGTCTCTTTACACTGCTGAAACTCAACTTGACACTGACAAATTGGATTCTTTCCTTACAAACTTAACCTTACCCTGTTTGTCAGATGACGGTAGAAACTTATTGGAAGGTGAAATTACCAGGGATGAAATATTGCGTGCAGTTGCTGGCTTGCCATACCATAAGGCCCCAGGAGAAGATGGCTTTCCTGAAGAGTTTTATCGTTGGGCAGGAGTTGATGTGCTTGACTCTCTTTTACTCGCATTCCAAGAGGCAGAGCATGAGGCCTTCTTGGGTCTCATATCTAATAAAGCTATTATTGCTGTGTTACCTAAACCTGGTAAAGATCCTCTATTATGTAGCAGCTATCGGCCCATATCTTTATTGAATTGCGACATAAAAATTCTGGCTAGCATTCTGGCCTCTCGCTTGCGTAAGGTTATCCCATCTCTCATACACTGTACCCAAGTAGGATTTGTTCCGGGGCGGTCCTCTAGGAACCATCTTCGCACTCTTGCCCACACACTATGGTATGCCAAGAATCTTCCTGATGACGCTTTGGCCTTGTCGCTGGATGCGGAAAAAGCGTTCGATCGGATTGAATGGGACTATCTTTTTAGGGTGTTACAAAAATTCGGCCTGGGAGACCAATTCATAAACAAAATACACTTGTTATACAAAAATCCCTCGGCACAGGTAAATTGTGGGGGCTTTATCTCAGATCCGTTCCCTATCAATCGGGGTACACGTCAGGGTTGCCCCCTCTCCCCGTTACTCTTTCTTCTAGCCATGAAACCGTTAGCTGCCTCCTTAAGACAATCTACTTATATTAAGGGCATTTCTCTTCCGACAGGTGAATCCAAAATGTATCTCTACGCAGATGATATTCTTCTTACACTCACAGATCTCTCCACCTCTTTACCATCTGTGTTAAAAATAATAGATAAATTCTCCTCCCTTTCTGGGTACAAAATTAATTGGAAAAAAAGCGAAGCGCTACCCATCTCAAACGGGACCACAATAGCGGCCATTCAAGGTTTTTCCTTTCAATGGAAATCTTCTCATCTCAAATATTTGGGCATACTAGTGAACAAAGGTCTAGAGGGCATGGTTGCGGATAATCTCAATCCCCTCATTGCTCAAATGCAACGTGATTTTGAAAAGTGGAAGGCATTAGGTCTCTCAATGTGGGGCAGGGTTCAAGCCGTGAAAATGGTTACTCTTTCTCGTTTTCTTTATGTCCTCGGCATGCTCCCTATTCAGGTCCCTTTAACTACGTTACGTTCAATTGATTCTAAGATAAAATCTTTTATATGGAACTCTGCCAAACCCCGTCTCTCAGCTTCAAAACTAAAGGCTCATCGATCCTATGGAGGAATAGGTCTACCTTCAGTGGAACATTATGCTTTGGCATTACAACTTTCTCAAATGTCATATATGCTTCCACATTCATCGGATGCGCCACAGTGGGTACATCTTGAACACTACCTTTCATTAACAAAAGCAGGTCTTTCTGTTTTATATGGCTCTGAATCTCGTCCCCGAGACTCCACTTATCCTATTTTGTCGGCTATGCGCGCCGCTTGGCAAAGGGCACACTACTTAATGGGCTCACATCCTCTTCTCCATAGGAAAGCACCAGTATGGAATAATTCTGCAATTCGTATTAATAGAAAATCAATTTTTTGGCCTATTTGGGAATCAGCAGGTGTTTCCACCCTAGATCAACTTTTTTCAAATGGTGATATTAAATCATTTGTCCAACTGCAGGAAGAATTTCATTTGCCTGATATTCAACTTTCAAAATATAACCAGTTACGGCAATCCTTACGAAGAAGTCTAGGACCCCCACCATGGCTCTTGCCTGACTCACCAATTGTGACTTATCTCCACACTTGGGGTAAGTTGAAAGGAGCTACATCTGGATTCTACAAAACTCTTACTTCGCATCTTTTTTCTCAACCCTTATCGCAAACTCTACGTACTAAATGGCAAACCTTATTATCGGTCTCTTATACCGATGATGAATGGTCTGACATTCTTAACAATCTCAATAAGGGTGCTCGTGAAGCACGATTGAAATTTTGCTTATTCAAAATTTTACATGATTGGCACTGGTCTCCAACAAAACTGCATAAAGCTGGCTTGCTTCCGCATTCTAACTGCTGGAGATGTGACAGTGCGTCTTGTAACATTTCTCATATCATCTGTGGCTGTCCTGTGATCCAACCCTTTTGGAATTATGTAGGTAAAACCTTGCGTTCCACTATGCCTCTACAAATTCCACTTTCGCATGCTACCATTCTTCTGCATGATACACGTCAATCACAATCACTTTCTAAGCCTCAAGCCAGACTTTTACACACAGCCTTAGCTACAGCCAAAATTTGTATATTACGGCAATGGAAATCGCCTCAACCACCATCACAAGAAACATGGATGGTGGCCATGATCCAAACAGCTTCCTACGAACGTATGATATACAACATACAGGATCAAGCTGATCTCTTTCTTCGAATATGGTCACCCTTTCTAGCTTCAAATACTGATGCTAACGCTAATGGCCCTTCTACGCAGTAATTTACCTTTATTTCCTTTTATACTCATTCATTATTCATTATTGGTGGTTATAAATCTCAACACATTGTATTTATGCCGCCCTGAGCACAGAAGAGGTTATGAACTATTTGTTGTTGTTTTTAATAGCTATTCACCAAAACTTTTACATGTAATTCTATATCTTTTAATATGAATATTTATACATGTGTGTCTCTGCTTACACTTACATTCTCCACGATATGCCTATTGTTTTCATTTATTGTTCGTACATTTCTCTATATTATCCATTTCACTCTCTTTTTCCATCTTCATCTCGTATTTCATTTTTCTACCTCATCTCCCTTGGTTCCGTAACAAAATATTCATATACCTGTAATATAATGTAATTTATTTAATTTTGTTTAAGTCACAGAATATTATTATATATATTTTTTTCTCTTTCTTCGAATCAGCCTAATTAATCTGTTATCGTAAGTATTTTTATTGTATTGTATCGTATTTTATCTTACTTTTTCTAATCTTATCTATCTTTTAGAATGTCCTCTCATACATTTATATATATATATACCTTAAATGAAATTACTTAACCCGTATATTCACCTCCTACCTATTCGCATTGTCTTTTGTCTATTGTCTTTTTCTCCTTGGAACATACTCATATTGTATTATGCTTCATATTTGTACTTTTTTCACTTACCGATTTCTTTTGTGATCCCTCCTTTCCTTTCCTCTCTCTTCCTCCTTCCATTAATTCCATTTTTTATGGCCTCAATATAAATCCAAATATTTGTCCTTGCGCTTATATGTTTATGTATTTATTACATTATATAATATGATTAATTATTTAATTTTTTTTTACTATATGCTTATATATATAACAATGTTCTTATATATTTATTGTTTGATAATACATACAGTTATCATAATATATGTATTTTTTCTATTTATAAATTTCAATAAAAAATTGAAACACAAACACAAAGAGTACAGCGGGCCGAGTCTGCCCGGCATGACATGCCCAACAGCTGGCGGGACTCTGAGGCAGTGACTGCCCGGAAGAGGAGAGGGAAGCAGAGCAAAGTCAGCAGAGTATGGCACGGCGCGCCCAGCAGCTGCTCGGGAATGGAAGGGCAACAAGCCAGCACCTATAGAAATTAGTTGTAGCACTCAATAACATAAGCACGTCCCGTGATCACTGCTACCGTGCAGATTAAAATGAAAACGCAAAATAAAAACGGGTTCTTCCTCACGTATGTTTTTGCAACAAGTGGTGGCAGAAAGTAACAAGGAAGTGGTCCCTAAATAAAAAAGAAAACAGCCCAGCAGCGGAACAAAACTGTAGTTAGTCTGTGCTGCTTCCTGCAAAACGGAAGCAAAACAGAAGTGAGGTATCAGACCAACAGCCAATCAATGAGCGAGATAAGAAGAGCAATGCCACATCTAACCAATGGCAAGCGACAAAACAAATAGAACCGCAGTGGGTGGAGTTTCAGCACTAATACTGATTACTTCATGCCTCGGAGAGGCAGCTGTGCTGCCTTTGAGAGACTTAAAAACTAATGAGCAATTAACAAGCATATAAGCTGATAGAAAGAAAATTGTTTATGTAAGGTTTGGTGGGAGTTGGTGATGATAAATCATCAAAGGGGGGGGGATTGATAGAGCAGAGGAGTAAAATGTACCCCTAATGAAATCAAGAACCCCTAACAGGCTATTATAACAATTGCATGCAAAACTAATCAACCCTTGCACACACGCAGTTTGAACACGTGGGAAGCTTTTCTGCATGGCTGAGTTGATTAAAACAGTAACATGTATGTGATGAAAATCGATAACACCTTGTATGTGCATTGAAGAGTATACTAATGCATGTAAGTGTTCAGGGGCGTAACAAACACCCCTGCAGCCCCTGCGGGGCGGGGGGGGGGGTGGGGGGGAGCGGGCAGTCTTCAGTAGATGAAGGGGGCCCCCTCAGCTCTCTCACTCTCTAAATCAGCTGCAGCAGTCTGCAGCCTGCCCTGAGCACCTCGCGCTGCTGACCCAGGACTGAAGAGAAACAAAGTATCAACATACATTGTTTCTCTTCAGTCAGAGCGCGCCAGGCCCGGTGTTCCATAATCCGCTGCCCCCCGTGAGGCAGTGCCCCCCCCTGTTTTGCTCATGCGCATATTACGGCTGATGACGTGGTACCACGCCCACCATCATTCCGTGACATCACCATTGCGCATGCTCTATTTGAACATGGCTCGCGTCTCGGGCAGAAAGCGCCCGCGGGGTCCTTGTGCCGACCTCTATACACAGCCCGTCCCCGTACACCCCACCTGCAGGCCGGTATTGCCCCGCATTAAAGCTGGTACATATTTATTAAAAATGTACATGTTTAACACAATACATTTCTGACACCTCTCAGCGTATCCCCAGTAAGTGTCCTCAATTCTTTAGCCTTTCCTTGCTATGTCCATCTGATCGGCCTCACTCGGAATTCTTCTCACACCCCTCTCCCTTTCCTTCTGTAATCAAATCTCCATCAGATAGATGGTGATTTAATTGGCATTAAATAAAATGAATTTTGAAGTGTTCCAGCCTCGTACACCGCCTCGGGCTGCTGGCGGCTCGAGGCTCTGAACGATGTTGGCACAAGGACCCCGCGGCCGCTCTCTGCCCTTCTCCCCCATGACGTAGGGGGGGCAGCCACTCACGGGGATACAATGATTCTCAGAACACCGGAAAAAGAACTGGGTGGGGGCCCTGGTGCTAATGTGCAGCCCATGTTTTGTCCATTTGTTTGAGAGGAAATATGCACAAAACGGGTCTTTCTAACTAAATCACACGAGGACTTCGCCACAGAAAGGATGTTTAATTTTAGGCACTTGCTTCCCACAATCCGTGGTAGACCCTTTGTAAAAGTTGATTGATTACCTTTCAATTTCTTTTTGCTGGCATTGAATGTTAAACTGGTACTAATGAGATTAAACATGTTACTGGTTAGTGTTAAATAATTAATACTATCAGAAAAGATGCTGCATTACAGCGCATAATTAGTTTTTCCTTGCCGCATACTTTGGTGAACCCTGCCACACAATTTGGTCTTCCTCTGCCGTATAATTCCAGTGGACCTGCATATAATGACTCCAATTGGTTTAATTTTTAAAGCTCAATGATTGCCTGAAGATGTCCTGAGCTGGACTTTTAATCACAGTTTAATCAAGGGAGGACTGCAGGCCAGAAAAACTGAGTTTTTTTGTGAAATCAAAGATGATTATTAGTGCACCTGCCTTAAGCGATACCTTAAAGTTGGAAGATAAAAGGATGAGTCAACTCTGCCATGATCTGTATTGCTTACTCACCTGCGCTGCGTGATGATCATGCCTTCACGTTGGTAGAAAAAAGGCCGAGCCAGCACCACCCTACTTTGCATCTGTATTGTCCACTCAGCTGCCTTATTTGATGCCTTAAAGTTTGTAGATGAACGGCCGAGTCAGCCCTGACATAATTTGAATCTGTATTGTCCACTCACCTGCCTTACATGAAGCCTTAAAGTTGGCAGATGAAAAGCTGAGTCAGCCCGCCATGATCTGTATTACCTTCTCACCTGTGTTACGTGATGCCTCAAAGTTGGTAGATGAAAGTCCGAGTCAGCCCTGCCATACTTTGAATCTGTGTTGCCCACTCACCTGCCTCACATGATGCGTTAAAGTTGGTAAACATCATGATGTCACCTCCAGGAAGATTGGCAAATATCGCCCTGCACTGGTTGATAAATCACCTGCAGTAACTGTGCAGTTACCGTGGAGCCATCATTTGGGGTATAATGTGCCAATAACAAGAGCCCCCTCCTCCTTTGCAGGAAAGGGGGCCCAGCTGAAGCGATGTCTCATTTATTCCGGCAGCCTCACCTTTCAACATCGCCCCCTGTTAGAGCATTGTGTACACCCCTAGCAGTTTTAGCAGCATTGATCCAGAGTACCGTGTCTAGACTAGGGACACTGGAATTATGCAGTAGGGGGGGACGAAATTATGCGGAAAGTCAAAGGTCAGAATGGGACTGAATATATACGAAAGGGACCCCCTGAGACTGGTTCCAAGTTCCTAGGCCAGGGCACAATATTTATAGAAATAACAAACCTAGGCAACTGAAGGGTCCTAAAGGATGATAGGTACAATGGCACAAAAAATATATATAAACACAATACGATGGACCAAATGCAGTGTACAGGAAAAACTAACAGAACCAACTACAATAGTAGTGCAATTTATTTATTAAAAATATACATCATATGAAATCTATACTACTATTATAAAGAGAGAACAGACACCTTTTGGCAAGGTAAACTCGGGAACTACAGCGCCAATCCACACACCCAATACAGCGTTGGAAAGGGCAGTTGCAGCAGAAGGACATAGGCTATGCAGACGCCGACCATATACATTTAAAAGGTAAAAGAACCGTGCCAGCAAAGTAGTCCCTTGTGGGCGTGTCTGCATTGTGCTGTGGGTGTGTGCTGGGGGCGTGACAATCGCTGGGGGCATTCCGTCACGAGTGTTGTTTTTTCTTCCCAGGTTCTATACATTCCTGCTCCCTTTAAATAGTAATTCAGTGGAGGTCCCATTCTCTTAGAACCTCCCCAAGCACAGTTATGGGCAAATATACAACTAAAAGGCCCTGCAAAGCATTATGGGATAAGATTAGCATACTTTTTAGCATTCATGAAAGGGTTTCAATGTTTTTGAATTTTACTCATCAGGGACATCTTGGGACGACGAGGTGAACTGCAGCTTGATGTATAATATTTTAAATGCTTATTGCATTTGCCTCATCAGGGACATCTAGGGACGACGAGGTGAACTGCAGCTTGATGTGTAATATTTTAAATGCTATTGCATTTGCCTCATCAGGGACATCTAGGGACCACGAGGTGAACTGCAGCTTGATGTATAATATTTTAAATGCTATTGTATTTGCCTCATCAGGGACAACTAGGGACGACGAGGTGAACTGCAGCTCTTTGTAGAATTATTTGGATACTATAATATTCACTTCCCACTGCTAATCTCGTCCCATAATGCTTTGCAGGGGCTTGATCTCAAAATCATCACCTCTCTCACTGCTTGCTGGAAGCTAATTTCACTTTTGTGAAATGAATATATGCATTTTAGCATGTAGAAATACTTGTTATTTTACCTTGAATATATGAGGTTTCTGTTTTAATAATTGGAAATCTGACGGAACGAAATATTGCGGATTTATTGTACCAAGTTCGCGCCAATTCCGCCCACCCCTACTTTAAATACCCCTGCACCCCATAATCATAACCCACCCTTACTCTATAAAATACCCCAAAACCCTTAAACCCATCTTAACCCTATAAATGTACCCTGTACCCCAAAACCCAAACCTATCCCTAAACCCTATAAATACCCCTGTACCTCAAAACCCAAACCTACCCCTGAACCCTAAAAATACCCCTGTACCCCAAAACCCAAACCTACCCCTGAACCCTAAAATACCACTGTACCCCAAAACCCAAACCTAGCCCATAACCCTTAAAATACCCCTGTACCCCAAAACCCAAACCTACCCCTGAACCCTAAAAATACCCCTGTACCCCAAAACCCAAACCTAGCCCAGAACCCTAAAATACCCCTGTATCCCAAAACCCATACCTAGCCCTGAACCCTAAAAATACCCCTGTACCCCAAAACCCAAACCTAGCCCTGAACCCTTAAAATACCCCTGCACCCCAAACCCCAAACCTACCCCTGAACCCTAAAAATACCCCTATACCCCAAAACCCCAACCTAGCCCTGAACCCTAAAAATACCCCTGTACCCCAGAACCCAAAACTATATCTGAACCCTTAAAATACCCAAACACCCCAAAACATATACCTCAGTACCCCAAAACATATACCCCTATACCCATACTTGCCTTATCCAAACATTTAAAAAAAAACATGCTTTTATCATTCATGCATTTACAACGAATTTCGTTGTAAATGTATGCGTGGTAAAAGCATATAAAAGGTAATGCCACGCGTTATAATGGCATTGCGGAGTCATGGTACTTTCGTAATGAAAGTATGCAGAGTGATGGTATGCGGAAAGAAATTTGCGGAATAATGGGTGTTTACCCTCCCCCGTAAGTACATTTGTGGCACGGCGGCCCACATCTCCAGCAACATACTCATATCTTTTCACCACCGATTGGAAAAATGCACAGGTCTCTCTCATTGATGCCCAGCACCGACATACACTTTTAGACACACCTCCCGCCACAAGTTCTAGAATTGCGAACTTTAGAGATGGGGAGCAACGTTAGAATCTCGGCATCAGCTCAATATCCTGTGATTCCAGACAAATCGCTTTTTCTCCCCGTGCCTACCACAAATGAATGTGTTCTTCTGTAATGTAAATTGTGCTCATGCCATGTTGTCGAGTTCGCGCTATATAATATTGCAAGGAAAATAAAGTAGGGAAACTCGAGTTCACACACTACTGAACGCGCACTCTTAAGTGCATCAGCAGTGCACTGTGAATCGGAGCGTTTCACAGGCCTGTCACAGATAAGAAATGCTATCAAAACGAAATCCTACAAAACAATATACTACTGGCCGGCAGCAATTCATACCCGGACAACGGCGGGACGGGCTGCTAGTATGTTTATAAAATACATGAAAATAACACAATTGTTAAAACAGTTTACACATTTACAAATATATCATGAACCATATGGTAAAACATCAATACAGTCATAAAAAACAACTAAGTGGGTACATAAATTATCTCTACGCGCGTTTCGGCGTATCAGCACGCCTTCTTCGGGAGAACCACTTGCTGATTCTAAAAAGGTTTTGTAATTATCCTGCCTCTAATATCAGGAACCAGATTAAGTTATGTGAATTAAAGACCCAGAATGTCTTCCTAAATGGGGTAATCTAATTCCATCCCAAAATCGGTAGTAGAAAGATGTTATGTTCACAGTTATAGGGATAAAAACAATGCTTGCTTCTAGCCTTCCACGCCCTGGGGTCCTTTTTTGGATGTCCTATCAAGGATGATTGAGGACTATAGTTTTTACAGTTGTTAAGCTCTATTTAAATTTGACAGGATGGGACTGAAAACACGCTGGGGCACCACAACCGAAAAGCCCCCATTTAAATCTAAAACAGTGCTCCCCCCCCCCCCCCCCCCAATGTTTGTGGTAATTCAGGGAAATCACCAGTAAAAGTCGTTCCACCAGATTATGAAACAGGTCCAGAAACTGCCAAAAACGCACACATACACCGACCTGTGGCCAGAATGACAGTAAGACCCTGGTAAGCATTGACTCAACTATACAGCAAGAAAAGGTAAATTATGGGGTGTATTGCACCATATTTTGTGATCATATTACTTTGTTATTTTGTGGTTTTTACCCGTGTTAATACTGTTTTAGCAAATGTTTCGCCTTATTAGTACAACCTTAACCTTTAAATACAGCAATAAGGTACTGAAAAGTGACTGTTAACCTCCCTGAAGGGCCTTCTACTGCCCAACAGCGCACATTGCTTCGTTTATGGTAACTTTCGATCTGGTTGAGTTAGATACATAACATTGTTTTCTTAAAATCTGCAAATTATGCAGCAGATGAAGGATGATGTGGCAAATATGGCAAATTCATAATTACGTGAAAAACAGCAGGGAGGCACAATCGTACAAGACCAGTGGCCAGGCATAGCCATAGAGGCCTTGTCTGAAGTATTGTGCCCAGGACTGTGCACCGCATCCAGAGTATTGTGTCCAATTCTCCCAATTTCATTCTTGAGTATTGTGTCTAGTCCCACAGGCTTTGTCTGAAGTATTGTGCTCTGGCAGCATCGATCTGGAGTATTTGGCATTGTAAATGACAATACCATTTATTTACTTTTTAAAAATGTAAACAAAAACAAGCATTGGCATAGCCAATAGGTCTCGATTTTGGGACCTTATTAAGTATTTAGTTATGCAGCACAATATCCTTGGTGCAACAACATCAACCGTTGCATGGCTAAACACTTATGAGGTCCCAAAGGCGAGACCTATTGGCTATGCCAATGCTTGGTACATGGTAATACTGTCTGGGCAAAGATTTCACCTCTTTAGTATCAATTTGGCAAACACAAAACGAAGCGACTGAAACATGATCATTTAACCTTTGAAAAGGTACTTCCGCTGTGTGCAACCATATCGCTACATTTTTTGTAACTTTTGATCCTTTTGAGCTACAACCTTTAATTTTTCTTAATATCTGCACATTATGCAGCAGATGAAGGATTATGCATCAAATCCATAATTTATGCGAAAAAAAAGCAGCTACCGCAGATATGCATAATTCCACTGGCATACACAGATTTGACATGGAGCCATTTAGCACCACCGTATGAAATATATTGTAATGTGTAGCTTTAATGGCACACCAAGTATTTTTTCATACATTTCCTCTGCCATTTGGCGGGCTTCACTTCAGCTGGAGGGTGTGGAGGTTGTACCATGCAGGTAGAGTGCAACAGGTCTGCAGACGAGGTCTTGTGCAACAACAAACACTTGAAAGATAAATGAAACCAAGGCACAATGATCTTTGGTAAGACACATTTCAAGGGCCAAGGGTTTGTTGATTCTTCGAGTTTACAGCTACTTTGGTTTCAGATTGATAGTTTTCTGAACTAAATTCACTTATGTATAGTTACAAAGAATTCCCTGAAAAAGATGTCAAATGCTTTCGGAAAATTAGCTGCACCTCGGGAGGGCTTCAGCTGCAGCACCTGGTTGGAGTAGATCCTGTCAACCAAAGCACCTCTCAGTTTCAGAGCTGCGGACAAAGGTGATAATGGTCGCGTGAAGGGCGTTTCTACAAATAAAGGGACATGTATGTTCCATTCAAGACCGGACAGGAATCATCCGGCGAGGGCAGCGGCCATCACAGGGCTCGAGTCGGGGTACCACACGGGTGTGGACGGCGTACCTCCAATTATTTTACCAGGTTTTTACCTGGTGGACGCCGTCCCACCTGCCCAAAAGCTGGACTTCACTCTTTGGCCTCTCTGGGGCGAGATCGGAGCTCACTCAGCAAACTGCTCACACGCTGACTTCTCTGATGCAATCGCTCTAAGGGGTGAGCGAGGGGAGGCAATAAGTCTGATGGTGCAAGCCACCTTTCGTGACATCACTTCCTGTCGTGACGTCTCTTCCGGTGACAGCGTCCCCCCACTTTTTTTTTTAGGACTTGTACCCTGGCTATCACATTTTGAAAAAAAGAGGAGTCAGGCCCAAAGGGATGTGGGTCTAAGCAGGGCCATCCAACAATCAACAACAAGATTGCCTAAACCACACTTTCTTATTTAAGCTTTTCACTTTTTGCTTAACCTCTTGGGTGCTCATGACGAGGTCAGCTCGTCATGAGCCACGGCGCTCCGGTGCTCATGACGAGCTGAGCTTGTCATGACCGCGCCCGTTCCGTGGAACCCTCGCACACTGGGCAGATTCCCCGGCTGTGCTGAACGTTCCATGGGAACGGGTGTAGCCATGACGAGCTCAGCTCGTCATAAGCACCGGAGCGCCGTGGCTCATGACGAGCTGACCTCGTCATGAGCACCGGGGCGCTGTACGCATCCCCCCGCCCCCAGCACAGCGGGGGAATGTGCCCCACACGGAAGGGGTTAATGGCCAAACACAACTATTTCTGGGTTTGTACCGGTATTTTATTTATACCTTTTTGTTTTCAAGATAAAAATTGTTTAACCTTGTAATTTCAATACTTGTACAGACGTTAACCAAAACTACAATCTCAGAATTCATAAGGATCTTAAATGAATGTCTAGGGCTCGGAGGTCCATTTCTCAGTGAAGTCAGCTGCAGTCATTGGTAACACCATGAAGGTTTATATAAATACTACAATACAGTACAACCATGTGAACGTTGGAGAAGCCCCTGCCAGGGTTTTAACCTGTGATCTCTAGATTATGGGTCTTGCAGATGTGCCTCAAACTACTGAGCTACCTTATAAATGGATGCCATGAAACAAAATCTGAAAGAGAAAACAATCAGCCCAAGTCTTACTCAAGCGACAAGAATTACAACCAATGTCGATGAAGCAGAGACTCGGATATTAAGAAGTAGAAACCCCTAAATGGATTAAGAGCTGACAAGTGTTACACATCATTCCCGCACTCCCAGGAGCATCATTTAAAACACATAGCAAAATCAATCTGCTTTGTTTACCCTAGTGTCAAAACCTCACTTCAAGTGACCCCTCTCCCCAACCCATGACTTTTTCTGTCAGTAGCACTTTGCATTTTGGGACATGTAGTTTGTTGCTTTCTATTAGGTATCTTGTCATCTGAATCCCAGCATGCACGTGGTGTTGGCTTGAAAAGCAGATTTGCTTCGGAGGGTCACACATCAAACTGGTGTTCCCAAAGTTTCATGACAAAAATAGTTTCTGCTTTTAATACAGGACGGTCTGTATATACACAGTAACATTTGGAAAAAATGTGTAGACACAAGATAATTCTCCCTAATATGTCTGCGCAACCTGGAAATGTTTGTGGAGTCACGAAAGCACTGCAGGGGCTGTTACTGTGTTGTATTCATGCTCGAATATAACATTATTGTACATTGTTCACAGTTACTGCACCATATTTCAAAATGCCAGAGTCTGCATGTCCTTCCACAGAGCACATTTTGTAAATTACAATAGTGGCTCGTGCAACAGGGCAGATGTTTCACAAGAAAACAACCTATATAAGGTGGCCCAGAATTGTGATGGTATCTTTGCAGTTTAGGCACTGCAATGTGTTAAAAAAAAGTTCTGTATTGTGATGTATTTACAAATAGTTAAGCATTTAGTGGGTAATTTGTACAAAGTAAAATCAGAACACCATCAAACCCGTGACTTCGTAATACCAATGGTACAAAAAAACCTATTGTGTTTCATTTAATGGACTATTCTGTTGCTTTAAGTATAAGAATCTGGGCAGGGCTGACTTTAGAGTCAGAGGCCCCAGATGTGGCAATCGTTTTCGTGCCCCTCCCCCCATGACCACCTTCTGCAAAGACCCCCTACTCCCACCTTCCAACAGTGGCACTCATCTCTGCACATTCTCTCCCTCACATCATTGTTTTATAGCGCTACTCATACTAACCCTAGGGTGTCAGAGCACTTTACACCAAACACACATTATCAGAGGCAATGAATCTTGTAGGTGTAAATCAGTCAATAGGAAATGTTACACACACCAGTGAGGATTACCATTTTGTGATCTGCATGTACACGTTCTTTGCAAAAGGCATATTAACCCTAGGTGCTACTTTATGATGAGTCAAAACTGTGATCTCTCTTCAGCAGAAACATTAATCACCCGCGTTATCTTTACAATGTTATTGTTGCCTGAAACCTGCTGGACACACAAGAAACAGCAGGCGCATTTAAAACCCAAAGGTATTTCTGAGCACAGCGCCTCTCCCAGGTCAGCGCAGGTGCAGCAGCACTGGTCGCACTGTCCTAAAGCCGCCCTGAATCTGGTTTGCATACAGGGTTCACATGACAACTGTCTTGCATCTGAGGTCACTAATAATAGCACTGTTACTGGGCTGGGGCAGGAATGGTTTCTAAGGTCGTTTAAAACAATCACTTTTATTAAGTGCTTCCCAGTACAGTACTTTAATGTAACGTAATAATGTCACAGCTCCGCATGTCAAAGAAATACACATTTTTAGGTCGAGCCTAGCAGCGCATGCGCTGCTCTGCGAGGCACGCTGTATCTTCTCAAGGGACATTAATTACACTCCTCACTCCCCATTAGCTTCTCTGTCTCAATCCCCTTCCTTTCTGTGGCTAATTTTTAGGTCTTGCCTAGCGTTGCAGCGCGCATGCGCTGCGCGCTCTGCGAGGGCTTCTTGTAATCGATTTCATTTTAGAAGTGGAGTGTAGACTCCGGCCCTTCTTTTGATTGGTTTGCAGCATCCTCCATGCTAAACGCTGGCTTCCCATTGTAAAGGCGGCTTTTTAGTCCATTCTTGTTATCGCCCTGTCTCCTTTTGGCCCCGCCCACCAACCTGGACTAGATCTTTTACTTGCAGCGTGATTCTGTCTCCTTGAATTAGTGGGTGAGCACTTTCTTTTTGTCATTCCGGCTATGAAGCGCGATGCTCTAAATTGTATGTCTTTTTTCCTTACTTTAATGAGCGAGGCGCCAGCTATATACACTACACTTACTTTATTTATTTTTTCGCGGCGTCCACTTCAGGGTCACCGCGCTCTGTTTGTTTGGTTTTTACTGAGACCGGGGGGCTTCCTCGCACTATTCGGATTCACCCTTCTTGGGCGCCGCTCATTTACTGAGTTTTTAAAACTTTGCATTCAAAGGAGACCGGGGGGGGGGGGGTCTTTCACACACGCTGCGGATTCACCCTTCTTGGGCGCTGCTCATTTCCCAATTTTTTAAAACTTTGTATTCAAAGGAAGCCTGGGGGGCTTCCTCGCACGGTGTGGATTCACCCTTCTTGCGCGCTGCTCATTTCCCGAAATTTTTTATCTTTAGATTCAAAGGTGCCCAGGGGGCTTCCTCGCACGCTACGGATTCACCCTTCTTGGGTTCAGCTCATTTCCCAAGTTTTTTAAACTTTGTATTCAAAGGAGGCCGGGGGGGCTTCCTAGCACGCTGCGGATTCACCCTTCTTGGGCGCTGCTCATTTCCTGATCTTTCCCATCCATGGAGGGGCAGGAAGGACTGGAGGGCATGCTGTGTTGACCCATATGTCCATGGCCCCATGTCTCTGTGTAAACACTCCGATCTATGTTTACAATCCTCCCTGGGAAGCGGTGGAACATGAGCCTCTCTAGATTAACTATTCATCTGCTGATCAATACCAGTATCCAGCTCTACGGGTAGCCATCAATGGCCTGGGCCTGCTTCTACCACAGACTTTACGGCTTACACTGTATTCATGTGTAAAGGTGGATGAAAATGTCAGAGGCAGCTATAAAGCAACCAGTAAACATGGCTGTTTACCGAGGCCCCCAGGTCAGGGGCAGGGCAGGTAAAGGTGGATTACAAACAGGCTCCCAGCCGCAAGCACACAAAGACATGTGGAAGCACTGTAAGGTTACAAAAGGCCGTTAACAATGATATGCTGAATTATTAAAGCGTTGCATTTGTCCATTTTCCTGGTCTAGAGATTGGAACATTGTAATATTTACCTCGCTAAGTGTACTCCGCCCCAATGTTAAGGAGTTGGAAACCGATGACGAGGACCATATATTTGTAAAGGGTGTCCTGGCCGCGCAGGCGTGCATGCCGAGACTAACCGGGTGGCTCGGGGTGAATTTGAAAAGCTTGCTATTTGCTTCTTGCAGAACTCAAGAAGACAGGAAGGAAGTGCAGCTTATATGAAGTTTGCCAGGGGCCCTAATGCAAGCAAGGGAACTGCCCCCACCCTCACAGTTAGGTGTAGGCATGGGAAGAATAAGTGATTTGCCCAGAATGACAGGATGTTGAGCTGATGGCTAGACTCGAAAATATGCAGGCAGGCTCAGTGAGGTAATCACTTATTGCCTAAATATGCGATAATTTGAAGAACATAAGTTCAAATTTCAACAAAGCAAACTGCCTTCAATTAAGTTCCATGGCCGGTTATTTAAGTATCTTATATTACTTAACAGTGAAATCTGTTAGTCACAGTGTTTTGACGCAATAGAGGAGCTGAATGAACTATTTAGCAGAATACCAATGCAGTCAATTAACTCACTCCCCTGCCCTGTCACCCCCTCTCCCTGTTTTTTGATATTATTAAAGATCGAGAGGCAGGAATGGAATCGTATGATAGTATCACTCCAACATCTGTCTCTGCTGCTGGCTCACTCCGATTATAAGCAGCTGCCGGTGAACTCAAACCCGGGTGGTGAAAAGTAAGGGGGCAGGGATGTCTCTGACCTCCTATAAAAAGAAGAGGGAGGTGGCCAGTGGGTTTGCTTTCCAAGGGCTCTAACAACAACCCCAGAAGTGAAATAACAAAACTTTTATCAGTGCACACATACACTTTATAAAATACTTAAAAGTAAGCTAAATACAAACAAAAAAAATGACAGGCGATTCAGTTCACAGTACATATGTTGTATTATTGTGCCGCGCATTCTCTATTAATGGACTTGTTTTTTTTTCTTCTCATCCAGCACTTTAACGCAGTAAATGTTGGCATCTTGTGTCTATACCTTGCCCAGTGAACTGAAAGCTGCCCAATCTTCTACAAAAAACAAATTCTTCTTTATGTAGAGAAGTTAAACTTAAACAATCTTTATTCGGTATATAAAAATACCATAAAAGTAGCAATTTATCCCCAAAAAAGGTTGCAAGTACAAGGTTTAGAGAAAAAAATAATCAACAATCTAAAATCTACATAATACAATTTCAATATATAAGTAAAAAATATGCACATCACATATGACCTGTCCCTCGCCAATCTAATTCATCTTCAAACTTGAAAAACATTCATAAAAGAATATGAAAGAATGGCAAGCAAGAAATCTATGGGCTTCCGCTACCCCTTGTGTTCCTTAATCAAAATGCAGCCCTTAAAAAGTTAATGATACAAAAAAAGTGTAAAAGCATCTGGGGCCAATTAAAAAAATAACAAGGCCACCCGTGCTTGTTTAAAGCAGGCTTTCTAGGGGGGCGTGGCTTAGCGCCCAACGGGAATGGCGGCACCTGTGTAAGGCTCCTCGGCGGCTTCGGGCGGCTCCCTTCCATTTCGGCTCCTTCAGCGCTGCTTCTTCAATGTAGAGGCGTCGGAACATCTGCTCCTTCTTCCCGGACTCTTTTGGTTCCCTTTTCACCGCAATTTGCTGATTTTAAGACTATGTGAGTTTCTCCTTCACAGTCGCTGCATTGCGACCGCCATTTTGTTTTCCCATTTCGCGCTGAGGTGCCGATTTTCAGCGTTTTCAATGGATTACTGTGGCTTTCTTTCACTTGTTGCTCCTGATATTTTGCTTTTTGCATTTCCTTAAATAGGGGCATGCTTTCTTTGCGTATCTCCAGCATTGTTCATTTTGCCCATTTTAACTGACTAACTGCGGTGGCCATTTTGTGCTCTTTTCTCTCTCACTATTTTTCTGCCACCCTCATTTCATTTTTTCCTATATGGGCAGATCCAAAGGCTCCCTTTCTATAGTACCTCCAAAAAACACATTTTTATCAAGAATTCTAAGGTTTTTACTGAATTCTCACGCTTGCAAGACTCTCTTCAGCTAGCAGAAGACATGGCGGCTTCTGACCCTGCAATGGCGAATTCTGGGAAATCCCTTACTAAACGCCTCAGGCAGAATCCTCCGTCACCGCCCAAATCAACCTCACCTGTCTCAAAGGAGGTATTATTAGAGGAGATTAGAGCGCTACGTCCCTTCATGGAGGACACTAACGCTAAACTTCAAGTCCTTACTGATACTTGGACTCAACTTGATAATAGACTTACTGCAGTGGAACAATCCATTTCTTCCATTTCTGATACCTGTGCAAAAATCTCTCCTCTTCAATCCCAAGTCTCTCTTCTTCGGCGACAGGTGGAGGAGTTGGAAAATCGCAACAGGCGCAATAACCTCGTATTTACGGCCTTGAGGAGGGACAGGAGGGGTCTGACCCTCTCTCTTTCTTTAAATCTTTTATTCCCAAGGTTCTTCATATGCCTGAAGGTACTGTACTTAATATTCAAAGAGCGTACAGATTGGGCCGCCCATCATCTTCTGCTTCTCCCTCACAAAGACCTAGGGGTGTGATCCTGTATTTCCTAGAATACACAGACTTATTGAAAGTTCTATCTGCTGCCAAGTCCTCTCAACGTGTTACTTGGTCGGGATCCACCTTATTCTTTGCCCAGGACTACACTAAGTCTACCGCGAACAGGCGGAAGGCCTTTCTGAACATGAGCCCTGCTCTTCGTGCAATGGGCGCTCAATACGGACTCTTCCATCCGTGCCTATTTAAAGTCACCTTTAACAACAGGACGACAACTTATGAAGATCCGCTCCGCCTCCAGAGTTTCATCAACGCTCATCACACTGATGCTATGGATGCCTCCTCCTCAAATGCTGGCTGATTCTCTCTTGTCTCTTGTCGTTTTGATTTTCTTGTTCGTTAATAGACCTTTGAATGTTAATTTTCTCCTCCTCTGGTTGGTTCAATTTTTTATCCTCATCCTGTACTTGTTTTATCTCCCACAGTTTTCCCCTTCCTTTGATGTGATGCCTCCCGATCCTCCGTTTTGCCTGAATCCGGCTGTGTCCTCCATCCTGCCTGGTTCTCTCCCTCCCCCTGTATCCTTGGATCCCTCCTCGTAGGTATGTTGGTTGTTTTTGTTTTCCTCTGGTTGCTTCTCTCTAATTTTTTATTACCGTCCTCTTCTTCTTTGCCTATTCTTCCTCTACCCTCGTTTCTTCCCTTCGCTCCTCAACCTTTTTCTCTCAATTCATATTTTCTTCTTCTTCCTCATTGTCTTTTTCTTTTTTCTCTTCCCTCATTTTCATGGTTTATTTTCTTCTTTCTCTCTTATTCTATTTTATGCCTCTCTTCTTCGAATGATTTGTATTCTTATTTGCAAGATAATTCAGTTCTTCGTCTGTTTATTGCATTGTATGCTGTTTGTGCAAGAATAATTTTTCCCTCCAGTTGCATTCAGAGTCACCTCATGGAACGTTAAAGGTTTAAATAACCCAATTAAAAGACAACGGATACTCTCCCATTTGGCCAGACTGAAGTCCCATATTGCCATGTTACAAGAGACCCCCATCTTTCTAAAATTGAAACCGCTAAATTGAAACGTCTTTGGGTCGGCCATGTGTTCTTTTCCCCAGCTTTAGGGAAAAAGAATGGGGTTGTTATTTTAGTTCACAAAAAGTTCACTGCTTCAGCTACTCATCAAGAAGTGGACTCTGAGGGTCGTTCGGTTTACGTTAAGCTATTGACTGACAACATTCCCATTGTTATTTTCAATGTATTTTCTCCAGTTTCTGTTGACAATAATTTTTGGCCTTCTCTTTCAGATAAACTAATTGCTTTAGATGACAATTATATCATTTTTGGTGGTGATTGTAATCAAGTTCATGACCCCATTCTTGATAGACATTCCCCTGTAAATTTATCAAGTCTAAAATGCACTCTCAATTCACCTCTACCATTCGTCGAAAATCCCTGACAGATATTTGGAGGCTTTGCCACCCAGACCTTCAGGAATACAGCTACTTTTCCCCTCCACATAAAACACAGTCCCGTATTGATTATCTTTTTCTCAGTGAATACCTTACTCAGTGTGTCCTATCCTCAGAGATAGGCTCTATCCTTATATCGGATCACGCCCCTGGTTTTTTTGATCTTGACCTAATCCCTTTCTCTCCTTCCTCTGGTAGATGGCGTTTTAATAACTCCCTTCTTGCTGACCCTAAATTCTCTGGCCAATTCAGTTCTTTTGCTAAAGACTTTTTCACTACTAACTCCACTCCTGAATCTTCTCCGGCCATGGTTTGGGATTCTTTCAAGGCAACCGCTAGAGGTTTCCTAATTAACTATGTTTCTCGGAAGAAAAAAGGTTTTGAATGTCAATCATCTATTCTTTTAACCAAGATGAAAAAATTAGAATACTCCTATTACCATTCTCCCTCGGACTCTTGCTTAAAAGATCTTATTTCAGCCAAGGTTGCTTTTAATTAAATGTCTACTGATGTTGCTGCTTCCTATCTGCTGAAGAGTAGTGCTCGATATTATGGGGGTCAAAACAAAATGGGGAAACTCCTGGCTAATTATTTAAAAACTCGACAAGAAAGGACCCGGATTGCTTCTATCACTGATTCTACAGGTACTTCTCTCTTTAAAGATGCTGATATTCTCCAATAATTTTTTTCCTTTTATCAGCAACTTTATACTCCCGAATCTACTCCCCTTCCTTCTGATCTGTCTTTTTACTTCCAATCAATTACCCCTCCTCCTTCTTCCCATATTGATTTTCATTAACTTGAAGCTGATATAACATTAGCGGAAATCTCTCACGCTGTCTCGGTCCTGAAAAGAGGAAAGGCCCCTGGCCCAGATGGCTTCACTATCAAGTTTTACAATCATTTCTCAAAAACCCTTCTTCCCCATATGTCCCTTCTTTTTAACTACTTTATCTCCAATGGCTCCTCTCAAGGCACTTTTCAAGAAACTATGATTTGTCTGATACCTAAAGAAAACAAAGATCCCACATATTGTAAGAATTACCGTCCCATTTCTCTTGTGAATACGGATTATAAGATCTTTGCGAAATTGCTCGCCCTATGTATAGATCCCATACTACCTGAACTTATCGGTCCTGAGCAATCTGGCTTCGTCAAGGGCCGTCTGTCCTCGGACATTCTAGAGTTTTCTTTAATGTTCTTAGCAAAGCTTCTTCTGCTTCCTATCCTCTTGCGGCCATAACCTTAGGTGCCGAAAAGGAGTTTGATAGGATAAGTTGGGACTTCATGTTTCACGCTCTTACTTGGATTGGCTTTCCTCCTAAATTGATTTCTCTTATTTCCCTCTTGTATTTTGGCCCCAAAGCTTCTATCTTTGCCAATGGGCAGATCTCGGATTATTTTTCTCTCTCTAGGGGGGTTCGGCCGGGCTGTCCCGTATCTCCTTTATTGTTTATTGTGGCACTAGAACCTTTTCTTACAAAGATCCGGCAAAACCCTCAAATTACTGGATATAATCCTGGCCCTAATCAAGTCAAATTATCAGTTTACGCGGACGATATTCTTTTGTATTGTTCCAATCCTGAATCCTCATTACCTTCCTTTCGCAGTCAGGTCGATGCCTTCTCGTTGGTCTCGGGCTACCGCCTTAACCGTGATAAGTGCGAAATATGGCCCCTTAATATCTTAAGTCTTCGCCATTACTTTGATCAATCTGGTTTCTCTTGGCAGCCGGACAAGGTAAAATACTTAGGCGTATGGTTTACCCCTTCTATCTCGGACACTCTGAAAACAAACTTTGATTATATAATCAAGAAATTATCTGATTCCATTTCTAAATGGCACCCTCTCTTTCTCTCTTGGTGGGGTAGGCTGGATTCAATCAAAATGATGTTGGCTCCTATTGTTTTATACTCTCTTTCCATGATTCCGGTTAAAATACCTGGATATTATTTCAAGCGTTTAGATTCCCTCCTGTCGAAGTTTCTCTGGAAAAATAAACCTCCTCGGATTGCTTTATCTTTCCTTAAAAAGGATAAAATTAATGGAGGCCTCAAATTCCCCGATTTTAAATCCTACCATTATTCTTTTATCCTTAAACAAGCTTCCCGTTGGTTGTCTACAGATATCCCTACTCACCCTTCAGTGTGGCTGTCTATGGAAAAAGCACTTATTTCGCCTTTTGACTTTCCTGTAGTTCTAGATTTTTCCGCTAATACTGCTGTTTTGCATTCTCCCATCATTGCCCACTCTTACCATCTTTTGACTCCCTTATTACCCTCCTCTTATCCCTCTCTGGCATCCTTATGTCTTCAACCTATCTGGCACAACAAATTACTTTGCATTAAAAATCGCTCTTTTTTCTGGAAATCTTGGAAATCTAAGGGCCCGATTCACAGAACTAACTTAAGACAAAATCCTAAACTTACTACTTTTGGTATTCACAGAAGTTAGGATTTTGTCTTAAGTTTGTCTTAAGACAGACTTAAGACAGACTTAAGTTAGGATTTTGTCTTAAGTCTGTCTTAAGTCTGTCTTAAGACAAACTTAAGACAAAATCCTAACTTCTGTGAATATCAAAAGTAGTAAGTTTAGGATTTTGTCTTAAGTTAGTTCTGTGAATCGGGCCCTAAAGGTTTAATGTGGATTACCCAACTTCTCGTTGATAATGTTCCCCTAACCTTTGCTGAACTTCAAGCTCAATTTCTTCTTCCCAACTCTTTTCAGAAACAATATGACCTTTTACTTCCAGCGCTTCTTCAATATCTTCAATATCTCCCTACATCTTCTGACCTACCGCCCCTAGGTCTGACTCTTTTTCCACTTTTAGGCTCTTCCCCCTCGGCTTCTCGCATCTACAACTCCTTACTTACCCCCTTTACGCACCTTAAAACAAAAACTGAATTGTCCTGGGAACAAGACTTATCAGTATTGTGGCCAGTCTCCTTATGGGACAAGCTTTGGGTAAAGATTCATAAATCGTCAAGAGCTGCCAACACCACTCAAACTCTCTATTTCATTTATCAAAGATTATTGTTTTCTCCAGCTAAATTGGCTTCCTTCTCCCCCGATCTTTCCGCTAAATGTTGGTCCTTCCCCTCTCCTCAGGCTGATTTATTTAATATGTTATTTCATTGTCCCATTATTGCCTCCTTTTGGAACTCGATTTGGTCCCGTATAAACATTATTTTTAACTTACAACTCCCTTTCTCCCCCTCTAATGTCCTTTTGGGTTCCCTATCTCCGGATTAGCCCCAATCCCCTTCTCATTTCAGATTACTAGATTTATTTATTGCCATAGCTCTCCACTTGATTACCTCTAATTGGAAAGACTCCACAAAAGTCAACTATTCTGCATGGTGGAATGCTATTTGTTTTAATCACAGACTAGATACCAATTATGTTACACCTGTTTCCCTTGCTGTTAAAATGGATTTGCTCTGGATTCCTCTTATTTCCTATCTATCCACACTCTCCTCCCCTTTTCCCTCCAACACCACTACTAATGTTACCACTTCATCCGATGAGGTTCGCAAACCTCCTTGAGTTTACCTTAGTTGTCTTTTTAGTATAATGTTTCGCTTATCTTTTTTCTTACATTGATATGCACTGTTATTCGCTTTACCTTGTTCTTGCTGTGTTAAGGCATACAATGTTATATTTGCATATGTTACATTATCTCGTTACTTCCCCCCCATTTTTGGTCTCCTCTTTCCTCTTTCCCCTTTTTCTTTTTTCTCTTGTTTTACAATCTATGTTTATTGATTCCATTTCATTATATTTCTACATTGCATTCTTTATTGCTTTCATGTACATTTATTCTCTTTTGATGCATTGTTGTCATTTGTTTATTTTGCTTGGTATCAATAAACTTGAACTGAAAAAAAAAGCTGGCTTTCTTTAAAATGCCATTCAGGAAAATCCTTCCAGGGTATGAATAAAATGGGCATATTAAAACGAAATTAAGGGTGTCCTGAGGAGACCTGTGGACGCAGCCACAGGGCCCCTTCCTCTCTACAGACGATGTGAACCCTGCCGGCTCTGCTAATACATGATGCAAAAGATTTAGCCTAAACTGGATCATTGAAAATCTATTGTGGGCACTACTTAAACAAGACAGGTATGGTTTGATGCCCTCGGTAGACTTGGCTACTAGATGTTCTCTCACCGACAGCTTGGCTAACTCTCTGTCTTCCCGGAGAATCAAAGCACACTTGAAAAACCGATCCTTGACCAGGGCCTTATCCTGCATACTCATTTCGGAAGGATTAATAAATAGATCTGCGCATCCCATTTTCTCAAAAGACTCCTTCACATATTTTAGCCAGGGGATTTTTAGCCCGTGGTCAAGGGAAAGACAGTCTTCTATGACCTGCCTGCTCAAAGCCGCCTCCTCATTTACCGAGATCTTTACCCAACAAATTAGGGGTTTGGTTGCCATGCTATCCGTTATATAATGGATACCCAATTCTTAATGAACAATATGAGCTGGCGTGCTCGGGGGGACTTTTAACAGGCGCCGGAAATACATTTTCTCTTCAATTTGTTGGTGGTTAGCCTCAATGATTCCACACACCTCACTTTCATATAGTACTTTAGCACAGCACATGGAGCTATATAATCTCAGAATCTTCTCTGGGGACCAGTGTCCTAGCCTTTGTGCAAAATTTATTATAGACCCTGTGCATCTGGTCATAACTTGGCATTTCTCTTCTAATAAATATTTAAAATGTAATCAGCCAACTAATAAAATCCCCAGATACGAGAAGGACTGTACCTTTCTGAAGCGAGGGGATCCAATTGTGTAATTATAGGATTTACCAGGCTTTTCCCCCACTTCCATAACATAGGATTTTGCAAGATATGGGGATAAGTCCAGATTCTCCATAAGTGACACAAAACCGTCTATTAAGAGCTGCAGGCTTTTGGGGGTGCGGGCAAAAAGTACTGCGTCGTCTGCGTAAAGAATAACGGGGATCCCACGGGTACCTATCCTGGGGATGTCTGCCAGTAAAGTGCTTAGTGCATCGTCAAGACCATTTATGTATAGTGAAAACAAAAAGAGAGCTAATATGCAACCCTGTCTGACTTGGCTAGAGCAAGTAAAGGGTTCTGTTATTTTTCCCTCCTGACTGTATCTAACCGCAGCCGTGGTATTCAGATGCAAGGTTTTAAAGATGTTAATAAGCCCCGGGTCCACACCGAGCTCGCCCATAATTTCCCTCGATTGACTCTGTCAAAGGCCACAGTCAGGTCCATAAATGCTTTATACATCGTCCCTGGGCTGACTATTGTGTATTTGGCCGAAATAAGGTATAAATTAAGGCATTGGTCGGTGGTAGATTTCCCAGACCTGAATCCAAATTGGACGTCAGTTATAACTTGGTGCTCCTCAGCCCAATCAGTCAAACCACCCGCCCAAATACCTTTGGTGACACATCAATGAGAGAAATCGGGCAGTAACATTGTGGGCTATCCTTGCTACCTTTTTATAAAATGGGGAAGATCGTGGCTGTGGACCAAGATGCTGGCATTACTGTGTCCACCGCTGCATTTAGGACCCTAGTCAGGATTGGCACCCAAAGATCCACGTTACTTATAAAAAGGTCGGGTGGGATTCCTTCTGGGCCAGGGGCCTTATTCCTGGTTAAACCTTAAAGTCCTATTCTTACCTTGCCCAGTGAAAATCTTAGTTGGGTATGTCCTGCTACCCATCCTGCTCCTGCAACTGATCCGTGCTTAGATGGTGATTATAAAGCCCTTGAAAGTGCTCATGCCATTGCTCCGGCAGAATGTTATTGCTTAGCCTGGGTTAGTTTGCATTTTGGAAACAGGGATTATTTATAACTCCCCAGAAGGCAGTAGAATCCTTTAATACCACTGCCTCTGTCAAGTCTTCCCAAGCTTGATTTTTGAAGTTGACCTTTACGTCCCTGGATTTTGTCCGGCAAAGGATCACCCGGTCCCCATCTCTTGGAGAGGTCTTTAAAACATCTTTCAGCTTTCTTAGAGCATGTGAGCATTGTGGATCAAACCATCTTGGGTTTTCCATTTTGACCTTATAAGCTGGGGCTTTCAGCAAACTGTCAACTATTTGGGCAACACCCTTAAAAGCCTCAACTAATTCTGCCCCTTCCAGGTAATCAATTATTGCTTAAATATGTGATAATTTAAAGAACATAAGCTCAAATTTCAGCAGAGCACCCTGCCTTCAATTTAGTTTCATGGCCGGTTACTTAAGCATCTTACATTACTTAACAGTGACATCTGTTACTTCACAGTGTTTGGACGCAACAGAGGAGCTGAATGAACTATTTAGCAGAATACAAATGCAGTTACCTAACTCACTCCCCCGCCCCGTCACCCCCTCTACCTGTTTTTTGATATTATTAAAGAGCGAATGAAATCGTATGATCGTATCACTCCAACATCTGTCTCTGCTGCTGGCTCACTCCCATTATAAGCAGCGCCGGAGAACTCAAACTTGGCTGGTGAAAAGGAAGGGGGCAGGGATGTCTCTGGCCTCCTATAAAAAGAAGAGGGAGGTGGCCAGGGGGTTTGCTTTCCAAGGGCTCGTGGTCCAGGGAAAGACAGTCTTCTATGACCTGCCTGCTTAAAGCCGCCTCCTCATTTGCCGAGATCTTTACCCAACAAATTAGGGGTTTGGTTGCCATGCTATCCGTTATATAATGGATACCCAATTCTTAATGAACAATATGAGCAGGCTTGCTCTGGGGGACTTTTAACAGGCGCCGGAAATACATGTTCTCTTCAATTTGTTGGTGGTTAGCCTCAATGATTCCCCACACCTCACTTCCATATAGCACTTTAGCACAGCACATGGAGTTATATAATCTCAGAATCTGCTCTGAGATTTAAAACAGAATAAAACATGCAGTTAAATAACTCACTTCCCCGCCCGTCAACCCCTACGTGTTTTTTTATATTATTAAAGAGCGAGTGCCAGGAATGGAATCGTATCACTCTAACATCTGTCTCTGCTGCTGGCTCACTCCCATTATACGATTCAGAAAAGGGGGTGGTGATGAAGAGAGTGTCTGAATTAAGCAGACCACTCTTACCCAGTCCAAAGATCAGGGCTTGATCCATCACCGTTATTTAGCTCACTGCACCATCCCAGCTCAGAACCTGGCTATATGCAAATCAGTCTGTCCCTGGCCCAGTGCATCATGGGAACAGGGCAGACTAAACTACCAAGCCAATTCTTCACCAGAAAGGAGACAAGCTACCGGGGACCGGTTTGTGGCATTTCAGCCGTCGTCGGCCCGGCTTGCTCGAATCCTGATGGTGCAATGAGCAAGGGACTCACATCTGAGTATACCCTTCCACGCTTATGGTGGACAAAATGATTCAGAAAAGGGGGTGGTGATGAACAGAGTGTCTGAATTAAGCAGACCACTCTTACCCAGTCCAAAGATCAGGGCTTGATCCATCACCGTTTTTTAGCTCACTGCACCATCCCAGCTCAGAACCTGGCTACGTGCAAATTAGTCTGTTCCTGTCCCAGTGCATGATGGGAAGAGGGAGCTTGTTTCCTTCCCAGTATAAGAATTGGCTTGGTAGTTTGGTTTGCCCTGTTCCCATCATGCACTGGGACAGGAACAGACTAATTTGCATGTAGCCAGGTTCTGAGCTGGGATGGTGCAGTGAGCTAAAAAACGGTGATGGATCAAGCCCTGATCTTTGGACTGGGTAAGAGTGGTCTGCTTAAATCAGACACTCTGTTCATCACCACCCCCTTTTCTGAATCATTTTGTCCACCATAAGCGTGGAAGGGTATACTCAGATGTGAGTCCCTTGCTCATTGCACCATCAGGATTCAAGCAAGCCGGGCCGACGACGGCTGAAATGCCAGAAACCAGTCCCCGGAAGCTTGTTTCCTTCCCAGTATAAGAATTGGCTTGGTAGTTTGGTTTGCCCTGTTCCCATCATGCACTGGGACAGGAACAGACTAATTTGCATGTAGCCAGGTTCTGAGCTGGGATCGTGCAGTGAGCTAAAAAACGGTGATGGATCAAGCCCTGATCTTTGGACTGGGTAAGAGTGGGCTGCTTAATTCAGACACTCTGTTCATCACCACCCCCTTTTCTGAATCATTTTGTCCACCATAAGCGTGGAAGGGTATACTCAGATGTGAGTCCTTTGCTCATTGCACCATCAGGATTCAAGCAAGCCGGGCCGACGACGGCTGAAATGCCAGAAACCGGTCCCCCGAAGCTTGTTTCCTTTCCAGTATAAGAATTGGCTTGGTAGTTTGGTTTGCCCTTTTCCCATCATGCACTGGGACAGGAACAGACTAATTTGCATTTAGCCAGGCTCTGTGCTGGGATGGTGAAGTGAGCTAAAAAACGGTGATGGATCAAGCCCTGATCTTTGGACTGGGTAAGAGTGGTCTGCTTAATTCAGACACTCTGTTCATCACCACCCCCTTTTCTGAATCATTTTGTCCACCATAAGCGTGGAAAGGTATACTCAGATGTGAGTCCCTTGCTCATTGCACCATCAGGATTCAAGCAAGCCGGGCCGACGACGGCTGAAATGCCAGAAACCGGTCCCCGGAAGCTTGTTTCCATCCCAGTATAAGAATTGGCTTGGTAGTTTGGTTTGCCCTGTTCCCATCATGCACTGGGACAGGAACAGACTAATTTTCATGTAGCCAGGTTCTGAGCTGGGATGGTGCAGTGAGCTAAAAAACGGTGATGGATCAAGCCCTGATCTTTGGACTGGGTAAGAGTGGTCTGCTTAATTCAGACACTCTGTTCATAACCACCCCCTTTTCTGAATCATTTTGTCCACCATAAGCGTGGAAGGGTATACGCAGATGTGAGTCCCTTGCTCATTGCACCATAAGGATTCAAGCAAGCCGGGCCGACGACGGCTGAAATGCCAGAAACCGGTCCCCGGAAGCTTGTTTTCTTCCCAGTATAAGAATTGGCTTGGTAGATTGGTTTGCCCTGTTCCCATCATGCACTGGGACAGGAACAGACTAATGTGCATGTAGCCAGGTTCTGAGCTGGGATGGTGCAGTGAGCTAAAAAACGGTGCTGGATCAAGCCCTGATCTTTGGACTGGGTAAGAGTGGTCTGCTTAATTCAGACACTCTGTTCATCACCACCCCCTTTTCTGAATCATTTTGTCCACCATAAGCGTGGAAGGGTATACTCAGATGTGAGTCCCTTGCTCATTGTACCATCAGGATTCAAGCAAGCCGGGCCGACGACAGCTGAAATGCCAGAAACCGGTCCCCGGAATCTTGTTTCCTTCCCAGTATAAGAATCGGCTTGGTAGTTTGGTTTGCCCTGTTCCCATCATGCACTGGGACAGGAACAGACTGATTTGCATATAGCCAGGTTCTGAGCTGGGATGGTGCAGTGAGCTAAAAAACGGTGATGGATCAAGCCCTGATCTTTGGACTGGGTAAGAGTGGTCTGCTTAATTCAGACACTCTGTTCATCACCACCCCCTTTTCTGAATCATTTTGTCCACCATAAGCGTGGAAGGGTATACGCAGATGTGAGTCCCTTGCTCATTGCACCATCAGGATTCAAGCAAGCCGGGCCGACGACGGCTGAAATGCCAGAAACCGGTCCCCGGAAGCTTGTTTCCTTCCCAGTATAAGAATTGGCTTGGTAGATTGGTTTGCCCTGTTCCCATCATGCACTGGGACAGGAACAGACTAATGTGCATGTAGCCAGGTTCTGAGCTGGGATGGTGCAGTGAGCTAAAAAACGGTGATGGATCAAGCCCTGATCTTTGGACTGGGTAAGAGTGGTCTGCTTAATTCAGACACTCTGTTCATCACCACCCCTTTTTCTGAATCACTCCCATTATAAGCAGCTGCCGGATAACTCCAACCCGGGTGGTGAAAAGGAAGGGGGCAGGGATGTCTCCGACCTCCTATAAAAAGAAGAGGGAGGTGGCCAGGGGGTTTGCTTTCAAAGGGCTCTAACAACAACCCCAGAAATGAAATTGCAACACTTTTATCAGTGCACACCTACACTTTATGAAATACTTGGAAGTAAGCTAAATACAAAAAAAATAATTAAAGGTGATTCAGTTCACAGTACATATGTTGTATTATTGTGCCGTGTATTCTCTATCAATGGACTTGTGGTTTTTTTTTCTCAACGCAGTAAATGTTGGCATCTTGTGTCTATACCTTGCCCAGTGGACTAAAAGCTGCCCAATCTTTAAAAAAAAACAAATTCTTATTTATGTAGAGAAGTCTTTCCCCCTTTACTCCTCCCACTACTCTCTCTCATACTCTCTCAAACCACTCTCACTCTCTCACGCAATAACTCAACATTTACCAACATAAACTAAAGCCTTAAATAGAACAAGGATTTGCAATGCAATAGGTCTCTCATTAGGAACGTTTGAGCTATTGGTATTGTACATTTTTATTTATGTGTTGGTTTTGAAAATAGCTAAATTAATAGCTTTGTCATTTACAATGCCAATACTTTTAACTTTTGAAAATGTGACACTTATAGCATTTGCAATGCAACAAGTTTTGTATTTACGTGACTTAGATGTATTTAGATTTCAAATAACAATGGCTTTTAATTTTTTTAAATAATTAATACTTAAATAAAAGTTATTGTAATTTATAAACGCAATAGCTTAAACGTTTGTAAATAACTTTTGTGAAGATTATGTTCAGTGTATTTTATTGTGACGAAAATCCAAGAACAGAAGTGAAATATTAACATCTTTTTGTGACATTTGTAATAAAGCTTGAAACATTGAGAGAACATATTTGAACCAGTTGTTATTGAATGGTTGCACAGATTGATACTGTGGTGGCGCTGAGTGATGTTGTGGTGGCGACAAGTGATGCTGTAGCGTTCAGTGATGCTGTGGTAGCGCATAGTGATGTTGTAGTGCCCCTGAGTGATGCTGTGGTGGTGCGATAGACAGATAGAGGGAGGGCGATAGATAGATAGAGGGAAGGCGTTAGATAGAGTGAGGGCGATAGGCAGACAGATAGATAAAGTGAGGGCGATAGATAGAGTGAGGGCGATAGACAGACAGATAGATAAAGTGAGGGCGATAGATAGAGTGAGGGCGATAGATAGATAGCTAGCGGGCGATAGATACAGTGAGGGCGATAGATAGATAGAGTGAGGGCGATAGAGGGAGATAGATAGAGTGAGGGCAATAGATAGATAGAGTGAGGGCGATAGATAGAGGGCGATAGATAGATAGATAGATAGATAGATAGATAGATAGATAGATAGATAGATAGATAGATAGATAGATAGATAGATAGATAGATAGATAGAGTGAGGGCGATAGATAGATAGAGTGAGGCAGATAGATAGATAGATAGATGGAATGAGGGCGATAGATAGAGTGAGGGGGACAGATAGATAGATAGAGTGAGGGCGATAGATAGATAGATCGATAGATAGATAGATAGATAGATAGATAGATAGATAGATAGATAGATAGATAGATAGATAGATAGATAGATAGATAGAGTGAGGGCAATAGATAGACAGAGTGAGGGCGACAGATAGATGGATAGAGTGAGGGCGACAGATAGAGTGAGGGAAATAGATAGATATAGTGAGGGCGATAGATGTGTGTGGTTGTGTGTGTGGCAGTGTGTGTGTGGCAGTGTGTGTGTGGTTGTGTGTGTGGTTGTGTGTGTGTGGTTGTATGTGTGTGTGGTTGGGTGTGTGGTTGGGTGTGTGGTTAGGTGTGTAGTTAGGTGTGTGGTTGGGTGTGTAGTGTAGTTCCTATTTTCCCAATAGGCTCTGCGCATTGGAATAACATAAACAGCAGTGTAGAGGTAGGACTGAGGTCATCTAGGTCTCTACTGACTATGTTAAACCTAATTTAGGTTTGCGCCAGCTAGCTCAGAGGTCACTGGAAACTTTCTTGAATGAAGAGGGAGGGATAACCTTCCCCTGGCTCGGACAAGAAGGGATTCAGTTTCCGACAACCGCATACACATGACAACTTTGCTCCCTCAGAATAAGAGTATATCTCTAGAGTCGTGTGAAAACAATAGACAGATATTTCACTCAGTCAGTAGTGCATACTTAGTTTCACCGGAAGGCAGAGAAATAGAGAGACGGGCGTTTTCAATAAAAAGGTCTTATTTATTGAGCAGTCTTCCTTCTCATGCAAGAGAAATGAATTGCCACAATTGCAATACTTAAAGTAAAGTAAAGTGCGTACAGTAAAAGTAGTATTATGAAATAATACTGTAAAAGCATTGATACATTTTAAAATGGTTAAAATATATACATACATATATACATTGGCTAAAAGGCTCAACTGGTGCTTCTAACTAAGCCTACCCCGGTGTACCTGACCTAAGCCTGATACGTGGGAAGGGACAAGTAAGTAGCAGTGTTAAGTTAAGTTGGGTAAGATAATTTTGCCAAGAATCTGCATCAAGAATTCTCCTAAGGGTTTAATCAGCTCCGTACCTTGGTAATAGAATGTGGGAGGTCTGTTATCTCTTTCCTCAGGACTCGATATCCCAGCAACCTGCAAGGGTAGGCTGGAAACACTGGAGCTGGATTTTCTCGGCTGGAGAAAAACACAGCGTCTCTCTCAGTGCGTCAAACGGGAGGGCGGCTTCCGCGGGCACTCGCATCAGCTGGGCTCTCGGGCAAGTAGATGGCCGCTCTGCTCCAAACCACCGTGTGTTTGCTTAAGGCAACTGTTGGTATTTTATACCTGAAAGGTGCCGGGTTTGACGTAAGGTTGGACATAAGACGTCACCAAGAACTAACAGTTCTTGCAGGACTTCAGGAGTTCTTGTTCAAATCAAAACAAAAGCAGGGGGGGGTTTTCCTGGGCTGCTGGAGGCTTGGTTTGTTTAAAGAACGCGTTGTGCTTTCTAGGAGTCGATGGGAGTAGCCATGCTGTGCTTTGGATTGCATGGGCTATTACTGAATATGAATCTGATTCTTATGCCTTTGTCAGGATATTATTGATTATAACCTCACAAGGGCATAAATCGGGAATATCGAATTAGGGTCCTAGATAAGAACACGACACCCACTCCACGAATTGATGTCCATCATCTGGGCCGGCCCTAGGCATGTGCAGAGTGTGCAGAGTGTGCACCTGCACAGGGCCGCCAAACCCCAGGGGCCGCCACGACGAGGATCGGATCGGAAGGATCACTGTCACTGGCGGCCCCCTGGCAGGATTCGATCCGATCCCGGTCCGCAATCTGCAACCAGCTACCAGTGGCATCCCACACACAGCACAATCCCTGCCCGAGCCATATGTCTGGATTTAGCAGTAGAAGAGGTGGGGCGGGACGAGCTGTGACACACCTTTTCCCCTGTGCCGCTTTTGTCAGTTAAATGGCAGGTTTTCCATCACGTCAATGACATGGCAAAGCCGCATCTCACAAAAGCACTACATTTATGCAAAAGAAAGAGTGAGCTAAAGCCAGGTTTGCCCTCAGTTTCAGCGTGTGCATCTATATGATCTCTTTAAAATACCCAAGGGAAGGTGAGTGCATTAGGACAGGGTGCCACATATGCACATGATAATGGGGTACCTTATATTACCTTCACTCAACACTGTTTATCCGACATGTTGGCCAACGTGGGGAAAATTAGCACATAGCGCGGGGGGATCAGAACAAATGATTATGTCAAGACAGTCTGTCAGTTACTACTACTGGCTGTTGTTTGCTGATTCTATATGGGGCTGAGCTTGGCTGCTGGCCTGGGCCTGGCTGGCTGTGGCTGTCTGGACTCTGAAGTGAGGTTGTGTGTGATGAGGTGAGGTAGGGCGGGCAGCACAGGGGCAGGCAAAATGATTTGTACAAGTGCCGCCATTGGTAGCACTTTTGCGCCCTACTACTTATTGATGGCCCTGTGAGTAAACACACCACTAGGGGTGGTTACGTGGTATCATTTTGATTTAAAAAAAAACAAAAAACATTAAGTACACGTTTATGTTGGCTGGCCCCGGGAGGCTGGAAACGAGATGGAGAAGTGAGTAGTGCCAGGGGCGGCCTTAGGCATGTGCAAGCTGTGCACCTGAACAGGGCCACCAAACCCCAGGGGCCACCACGCCAATATATATCCTTAATATAATAATCCTCCGAGGATGGATACATATTTGCGTGGCGGCCCCAGGCAGGGATTTGGTGGCCTCTGGCTCTGTTCCACTTCCAAGCACCCTGACCCCCCGCCGCCCCGCCCGGACCCCCTCTTCCGGGGCCCCCTACCTACGCTCCCTGCACAGGGCCACCATGAGCCTAGAGCCGCCCCTGCCATCATTACTAAAACTAAGCAATATTAAACATTCAAAGGTGCATGTGTTTTTTCCGACCCACCCCAAAATACATATTTCACATTTGAAATGGTATACGGTAAATACACGGAAATGAGTATTTGTACTGTACGCTTTTCAAGCAGTGTCATCATTCAGATAAATTCATATATATATCAGCTGAACAAATTGTGAAAATTACACATGAAATGGCTCTAAATACAGAAAAGAAGGTCGAGACCATTTCATCACATATTTATACAAATTGCTGTATATCTGCTAGAGGCTGATGTAAAATATTGTCTCTAGTATCCTAAAATAAAAGCTCTGTTCTTTATGAATAGTTCTACTTTAAGCAGAGTACCATGTGCCAAAAAAAGGTAAATATTTTGAAAGTATGAGCAAAATAATTACGTTTTCAGGGGAAAAGTTCCAAATATTTTCTGTAGCTTTGTTTAAAAAAACTGAAAGCCAAATTCAGAGTTCAGGGAACGCTGTGTGCTCATTGTTTTTATTTAAGAGTTATTCTCGTTGATTGGAGAGAACATTATTTCAGACAGACCTGCAAAAAATTGGTCTACCGCTTCAGGTGAAAGTTCGACCAAGTTTGAAAATACTGCCACTGTGCAGTTCTCTGCGTGATTGCTATCATTGATGGTTGGATCAGCAATGCTCACAGAAGGCTGTACCTGTTTGGTGCTGCTTTCCTCTCGTACTTCACCGCCACCTATTCGTAGTGGGGAAGTCTCAACGAATGCCGTCATCAGAATCGGTAGCCGCTGGGGACAACACGATGCATGAGTCGTTACAGAACCTAGCAGAGTATCGATATCCATTGGTACTGCTGATTTTAGTGTAAGACAAATGTCCAACACGCATTCTTCTCCGCATAGCAGACATCGAAGCACGGGTATGATGCAATTTTGCCAGATCGGTCTGAATGGAAGAAACCAGGTTGTACTCAGATCTCTTAGCCGGACCAATCCGAGGACCTTAGTGATAAGGTCTGGGTATCGTATTGCTAGGATCGTTTCTTCCATCGTTGCTTGAGTCTTGCCTGTGGATTGGCTTGCCATATCGGTGCAGAAGAAGCAAAAATAAAATTCCTGCCACAAGTCCCAAGATTAAGGGTAGGCCGCCAAAGACAGAATGGACAAAATTCGGAAAGATGCCCAGAACTGTTTCAAATGGTGTTAACAGTTCCGAAAAAATTGTCTCAAATACATGTGCGATGCCACTGGTATCAGACATGTTTAAGATTTGGCTCAACACTTCTACGAAATGTATGGGGCAATTTGTTGATAAAAGGGTATGTATCTCTGCTGTCGTCCTTGCAACTTGCAGTTCATATGTTTCTTTTGATGACGTTAGAGGCACAGTTGTTTGTAAAGGAATAGACTTCATTCTGCTTAAAGTATCAATTCGAATAGAAGAGATTTTCGACCGAGGCCATAACGCAGCCCCCATATCTGGATTGCTGTGTGGATACAATACTTGCATACAGCAAATGGCCCTGGAAGTTACAGTTGTCAGATAGGCTTTTCCTGGCAGCATGCCAAAACAGCTGTGGTCACTTATTAAAATGTAACTACCATTAGAAAGTGATCTTAAAATGGCTCTATCTGTTTAGCAGGTGTGCCATGCAGGTGACATGAAAGGTTGTTTGAAGATCCCTCGCTGGCTCCATGCAAATTAATACCTTGACACAGAAGTGTACCGCTTAGTGATTTTTTAAAATTTTTACCACTAAGAAATACCTCCTTGTTTTCTTCACTATAACATCTGTGTGTATAAGGTAAATCCCAGGTTGATTTGATGTATTCTTTACCCAACCTTTCATACTGGCCTGCTGGTATATACTCTTGACAGTAATTAAACTGGAAAGTTGTTATCGGAATTGTAATCGTTCCATGTATTATCCATTCAATGACAGGTCTTTCTGACATTGTCAATGGTAATCTCTCGAGTTTTTCAATGCTCAGGATTGTATAATCTGCTCCTTTTTGTGCCAAACTGATTTGTTTATCAGTAAGGTTAAAGATACCGAATAATGACGTTGTGTTGATTAAACGCCTTGGTACGTAGCCTGAACGCAGATTTTGCAACGTCCATCCAAGCTGTACAATAGAACGTAATTGAGACAGACCATGCTGTAGCTTTAGTAAGTCCTGCTCTAATATGTCAAAATTAAAGTAGAGGGTGTCTACAAGGGATTTTGTTTTTTGAAACACTTAGTCTATGTGGTTCAGAACAATTACTTCTAAGGTTCGCAAATAAATTGAACCTAGCTGTATCCCTAGGATAACTGACAAATTTCAGTGTTGTTCAAGATCATACATTCAATGAAGTAGCAAAAGAGGAGAATATAAATATAAATTTAGAATTTAAAAAGCACATAACAAGTGACGTTTCGGTCTTCCTTGTTGGCATCTATGAGACTATCATCAGGACTAATGTTTTTTAAAAATAAGAAGAAAAAAGAAGAGGGTGTCTACAAAATCCCTTGTAGACACCCTCTACTTTAATCATATGGCCGGGATGCCTGTCACCCCCTCCCAACACAATCCCCAAGGATGGGTAGTCAGACGCAGGCTTAAACTTTTGGAAGGCGGGAGGGAGTCACCCTCCCGGCCGTATTTATTAAAATATGAAACAAAATTTAAAACATTAAATAAAAGTTTCATAATCATGTACAATTTTACATTTATTACATTTCGATGAAGACATGTTCTTTGACTAACCTTAACAGATCTCTAATACAAAGGTTTCCTAGCCGAGTCTAACATCCTGCAAATGCATACATTCTAAATTAAAATTGTACATCCTAGCATTAAGGGCCAACGGCAAGGTCTTAACCGGTGTCAGATCCCTACTACCAAACTCTCGCCCTCACGGTGTGAGTGGCGCATGCGCAGAGGACTGTACCCTCATTGCCAACTGTAATTTCCCTTGTCGTGGTGGGGGCCCCCTTTCCACTCGACTCCATCTTAAAGGTCGTCCGAGTTCCCGTGTGAGGTATCTGTAGGAAGGACAGCGTGGACTCCCCCCCATCCCCACACTCTCTATCCGCCGTCGCGGATATCCGGCCGCCGGGAAATTAGTAGGAGGGGCATATAGCCGCCTCCTCCCCTGGGAGGGGCCTATGGCCGTCTCCCCTTAGGCGACCCATCATTAGTGGGTGCCGCCTCCCCGTGGGAGGGGCCAATGGCCGCCTCCCCCCGGGCGCTCCCATCCATTCTGGGTGGCGCCCCCCTCTAGGGACCTTGAAATTACTGCTCACCGATCATGACCTTACCGCCCGACCAAAAAATAAATACGACAGTTGTTTACCTACTAAGGAAGGAAGACATTCAGCATACTAAATTGTATCAAGACTGTTTACTCCTGAAAGAAAAAACTGTATCCTACAGACAGAAGTCATATCTTCAACTAAAACATTCCTTTACTTTTCTAAAAAGGAAAAAAGAGGGTTAACTCAGCAAATCTTTATTACAAAATAAACATTGCCATAAGGGGCTGGTGGGTGGGTCAAAATTGCTGCTTGTTCCGTCGAGGGCTCACGAGCAACGAGTGGGTGCAGCCTTCAGAGCACAGGAACAAGAGGACGCTTCTTCGGATTCCCGCTCTATTTATTCTTCTGCGGGAGGGCATGTACCCTCCTCCGGTATGCCTACTGGGCGTGGTCATCGGTCTAGGTGTCTAGGACAACCCCTCTTGGGCGGGAAAAGGCGCACCCCGGCTACGCCGCTTCGGGCATACCAGCCGGGACACGCCCCCCCCCGCCCAAAATGGTTTCCCGGGAGGATTGGGGCACCCAACCATACGTTCGGGGGGACCGAGTGGTCGCCCCTTTCCATATGGCCGGGATGCCCGTCACCCCCTCCCAACACAATCCCCACGGATGGGTAGTCAGACGCAGGCTTGAACTTTTGGAAGGCGGGAGGGAGTCACCCTCCCGGCCGTATTTATTAAAATATGAAACAAAATTTAAAACAATAAATAAAAGTTTCATAATCATGTACAATTTTACATTTATTACATTTCGATGAAGATATGTTCTTAGGCTAACCTTAACAGATCTCTAATACAAAGGTTTCCTAGCCGAGTCTAACATCCTGCAAATGCATACATTCTAAATTAAAATTGTACATCCTAACATTAAGGGCCAACGGCAAGGTCTTAACCGGTGTCAGATCCCTACTACCAAACTCTCGCCCTCACGGTGTGAGTGGCGCATGCGCAGAGGACTGTACCCTCATTGCCAACTGTAATTTCCCTTGTCGTGGTGGGGGCCCCCTTTCCACTCGACGCCATCTTAAAGGTCGTCCGAGTTCCCGTGTGAGGTATCTGTAGGAAGGACAGCGTGGACTCCCCCCATCCCCACACTCTCTATCCGCCGTCGCGGATATCCGGCCCCCGGGAAATTAGTAGGAGGGGCATATAGCCGCCTCCTCCCCTGGGAGGGGCCTATGGCCGTCTCCCCTTAGGCGACCCATCCTTAGTGGGTGCCGCCTCCCCGGGGGAGGGGCCAATGGCCGCCTCCCCCCGGGCGCTCCCATCCATTCTGGGTGGCGCCCCCCTCTAGGGACCTTGAAATTACTGCTCACCGATCATGACCTTACCGCCACAGGCCGGATAGTTGACCGACTATCCGGCCCCCCCAACTCCTCCTAAAGGTCATGCTTCCTCAAACCCCTTAGCCATGCTATGAAGTCTCCTATGAGTAAAACATTCCCCTTCCGGGACAGGTGAACCCCATCATCCAGATACATGTGATCACCCCGAATACACCCATGAGGAATGCTATGCAACTGCGCAGAGCGAAACAATCTACCAATTTTATTGTTTACCTTCTTCACCGAATGGTTCAGTGCTGACACCGAAAGGCCCCCCCGCCATACTTTCCTGGGAATCATGTGGGACCAGGCAATCGTGCACCCCGGGATTCTTTTTGCCAACCAGCTAACAGCAGACAAAACTTGTTCAAACAACACTCGTCTACCCAGTGTCACCAAGTCATTGCCCCCCAGGTGTACTATGACTACAGATGGCGGTGACCTTTGCCGCCCTAAGAGACCCTCAACAAATGACTCGAATTGGTCAAAACAGAGCCCGCCCTTCCCATGGAAGGTCACTCTGTACCCGTATTCCCCAGCTGCGCGAGTCGCGTCACCTGCTTTGAATACGTCCCCGGCGTGCCTCACGTATGAGTGGCCCACGACCCATACCACTTTCTCTCGAGACGGTGATCCATGACCGCTGGTCTCCTGGTACTGGGTCGACTGCAAATTCCGCCCCGCGTGACAGGCTCGCGAAACTGTAATTCAAACAAAAGACAAGAAGCGTGAGTGCATGTCAATTGACTTTACAACATGTGCAATCGCACATACCTTCTGAAGCAATTCGAGGACCATCGTCCCAACTGTTTCACTTCATCCGCACTCTGACCCCTGGCTGTAGCCTCAGTAGCAGCCCCTATCCTAAAGGAGTGGGTCCCAAAATCGCCCGGGTCCATGCCTGCAGCAGCGATTGTCAGTGCTAGCACCCTCTGGAACTGAAACCTCGTCAGTGGGGTGCCATCATTGTGCCTCAGCAAACTCCCCCCCCATGTAGCCGCCCTTAGTGCCAAGTATTCCTCTATACACATTATCGGGCACGTGGGGGACCCTCGCATGCGCTGCACAACAACACTATTTCCCGTAGCCCTCTGGTCGGTCTTGGACCTGGCTATCGTGACTACCATCGAATCACCCCTAATTAGGACGTGATCCCTGCACAAGCCTCCCTCAACGTCGTTCTTATTCCTTGCGACCAGTTCGCTCACCCGCATAGCCCCATGGAACGCTAATGCGAAAGCTGCCCGGAACAGAACTGTTTCGTACTGGGAAGAGCATGTCTCGACTAGTTTCGCCATGAGTATGGACAACCTTTCTAAGCCAATCGGGCGCCTCTCATCTTGCTTGCGACCCTCGAGGCGCTGCCAACCGCGAAGGACTTTTTTCACTAAAAAGGAACCTGTTGGGTCTTTTATGCCATGCACCTGCGCCATGAATGAAATGGCCGCCCTATGCCTATTGGCCGTTGCCGCTGATCGGCCTTCTCTGTGTAGTGCTACCAAGAACCCCAGGAAGGATTCCTCCTGACCCCAGTTCTGATTCCCTGTCGGACCCAAAAATGTGCAATAGGAATGAAACGCTCCTTCGTATGCTTTCCTCGTCCTGGGGGCTAAGCTTGCTGCCACGAGGTCTTGTAATCGGGGGCACCGATTAGCCAAAGTGCTTCGGGGAACGGTGCCGCCACTAGGTCCGCTGTAGGTAGATAACCCCTGAACGCCTGCATATGTGAACGAGAGAGTGCATCAGCCGCATGATTCAGTACGCCCGGCACATGTTTCGCCCTGAACTGTACATTCAGTCTCATGCAAAGCAGCACAACTTCTTTCAACAATCTCAAGATCCATTTGCAGCGTGCTGCCTGTTGGTTAATGCATTCAACAACAGACATATTATCAGACCAAAATACCACAGAGCGGTCTCTGAACTCGTCTGGCCATGCCATCAGAGCAACAAAAATAGGGAATAGCTCCAGGAACCCAATGTTACTTGTGAGGCCGCTGGAGTGCCACCACGCCGGCCATGTTTGCGCCGACCATCGGTTACCAAAAATGGCGCCAAATCCCACGCTCCCCGCCGAGTCAGTCCACAAACCTAGCTTGTCTGAAGACGCTGGCTTGCTCCATACTACTCGACCGTTGAAGTCCGCCAGAAATGCCTACCAAATGCGCATATCCTGGCGAACCTCTGCAGACAGTCTCGTACGGTGGTGTCCTTCTTTGAGACCAACCATAGCTTGTGCAATAGAGCGTGAGAAGGGGCGGGCCATTGGTATAACTCTCAAGGCAAAGTTAAGCTGACCCACTGTTTGCTGTAACTGGTGCAGGGTCACTTTCTCCTTACTAAGGCATAGCTTCAGGGAAGCCCTAAATTTGGCTACCTTTCCCACTGGCAAACGGAAACATTACCAGAAACTCCAGTGAAGTAGATGGTCCAACCGTCTTACCTGGTGCCAATGGGACTCCAATATCCCTCATGAGGATGCAAAAGTCATGTAGCGCCTGCGCACATTTTGTGTCGCCGGCCGCTCCTAAGAACAGGAAGTCATCTAGATAATGCATAACATGCCTATGCCCTGTGACCTCGGTGAATGCCCATTCTAAAAAACAGCTGAACTTTTCAAAATAGGCACAAGAAATGGAGCAACCCATCGGCATGCATTTATCCATGTAATAACTCCCTTGGAATGCAAAACCTAGCAAGCGCTGATCCTGTGGGTGTACCGGGAGCAACCGGAACGCCGATTCGATATCCGATTTCGCCATCAGCGCCCCGGGGCCCAGGCGATTTAACATGGCAACGGCATCATCGAATGATGCGTACCACACCAAACAGACTTCTGGGTCAATGGCCTCGTTCACCGAGGAACCCCTTGGAGCAGACAGGTTATGGATAAGCCTAAACTCCCACGGGTCTTTCTTCGGGACCACCCCTAACGGGGAACAGATGAAATCCGCCACCGGTGGGCGATGAAAAGGCCCTGCCACTCGCCCTAAGCTGACTTCTTTCGCAATTTTTCTCTCTACCACACTTGGATTATGTTGCGCCGATAACTGGTTTCTACAAAAGGAGTCCCCTCGAAAATCCCCCGCCGGGATGTGGAAGCCGTGCAAGAATCCCTTCCTCAACACCCCAGCGGAGACATAATCAGGGTATTTGTTTAACCAAGGAGTCATAGCCATGAGATCAACGGGTGTAGGCAATTGGTCACAACGATCTACCTCACTCCTGCTTGGACCCTCCCTTTCCTCCCGCCCCGTTATTTTTCGATCTACATGAACTCTCCGGGTGTGAGGAATTCCCACAGCCCGCACACACATGCTTGAACCTACATGTTCTTTGCGGTCTGTTACAGTTGCCTCGATTGAAGCCCCAACGGACCCCCCGCTTTCCACCATTCCCGCCGGTTTTCGGCTGGTGATCGCCACCGGCGCCCGCTTGAAAGGGCACCGCGGGCTTTTGGCGGGAGACCCCTGACCCACTCCCGCCCGGCGAGGATGTACCTGCCGCCCCCGGCAGGAGCTGCTTATGCCATGAGACCGAGTCGAGACAGTCCCATGTCAGAGAGGCATCATATTCTTTCGCTTTTCGGAATTTCATGTCGTAACCTTTCCATTCCTCTCCCTCATACATTGCATAGAAATCCATAATACGAGTTTGATAGCAAGACAATTCAGTTAATACCTCGGGTTTACGTTCCCCCATAACTGCAGTAAATATTGCAAAGGCCTTCGCCCAATTCGTTATCGTTTCATCCACCCTGAACTCCGCCATCTTGGCGCGCCACACGCTCGGGTGCCACAAATCTTTCTGGGTTTTAGCATATTCCATCTCGCGATGGTCAGTTAATAACGAAAACATATTGACATACTTGTCTCCCCATATCAACTCTTTTGTGGCCATAGGGATGTGCTGTGCCACCCTCTCCCGCCTTGAGGGTAATGAGCCCTCCCCCGCCATTGGCAAAGCGAGCTTACCCGGTTCGGTCGTTGTTCCCGCCGTTTTCTCGAGACCAACTGCCGGTCCTACCGGTGCCACCTGTGGGGAAACAAGAGGAAGATTCGCCTTCGCGGCATCTTGCGACTGCCGCAACTGCTGTATTAGTAACTTGGCCTCTTCGGCCGTGTCTCCGGGCGCCTTGGCACCCCCTGCTTTCGTATTGAGCCATGCGGCCAACTGGGTGGCCAATTCAGGAGGCATATCCTCATCGTTAGCGGGGGTAATCACAACCGGGATCGGTTGACCCGCGTCTGGGATTGGTACCGGGCCGTCAGCTGGTGTGACCGGGGTGGCCGGGGGCACCTCAGGGACCGGGACCTCCCCCGCAACCGCCCTCTTTTTGACCCGCTTCCCTCTACCCTCGGGGACGATTCCCGGCAAGGCCGGGCCTATTACCTTCTTAGGGTTACCAGGATTGCTCAGTGCAGCCAGTTGCTTTTTGACGTCCGCCAAACCTCAACCGATCGATGGGACTTGCCCGAGTTTCCGCTCCATGCCAGCCATTCGGTTCATCAACAGGCGTAGCACCTTATCCGTCTCGGAACTCTTTCCTGCTTTCTTGCCAGCCATGATTTCGATTATCGGCTCCGTAGACGAGCAACGATGTCCTGGACTCTTCGCCTTTGAGTAACTGAAAGAAAAACAACAAGATTACAAGTTCTCAAAATTGCTGCTTGTTCCGTCGAGGGCTCACGAGCAACGAGTGGGTGCAGCCTTCAGAGCACAGGAACAAGAGGACGCTTCTTCGGATTCCCGCTCTATTTATTCTTCTGCGGGAGGGCGTGTACCCTCCTCCGGTACACCTACTGGGCGTGGTCATCGGTGTAGGTGTCTAGGACAACCCCTCTTGGGTGGGAAAAGGCGCGCCCCGGCTACGCCGCTTTGGGCATACCAGCCGGGACACGCCCCCCCGCCCAAAATGGTTTCCCGGGAGGATCGGGGCACCCAACCATACGTTCGGGGGGACCGAGTGGTCGCCCCTTTCCACGTATCTTGCCCAAGCCTACAAGGGTTTATTGGGTTTCCCCAAACATATCTTCACTATTATGTCAAAGGCAGACGATACAATACTGTCCAGTGAATATATTCTGGAAGACAGAGTCGTTAACACATTGTCCACAACAGAAAGTGATTTTTCCAAATTAATACGATCAATTTCTCGTATTTTCTCTGCTGTCTCAATTGCATTATTTTCCATGCTTCGTTGTATGCAGCGTATATACCAGCCGCTATGAAACGTTTTTGACGCTGTTTGCGTGGTCCCATTATGAAATCATGCAAGTCAGCACCGTCTTTAAGTCAAGTCAAGTGTTGCTTAATTTCAGCCAGTGTGGATTTCTGTAGCCATTCAAGGCATAGTTTCCCTACACTGTATGTTGTAACTATCTCTGGATGTTGTCTCTGGGAATATCTAGGGTATGGTCTGGTCATTTTGAACCCCTGTGTTTTGTTCAGGAATCTATCTTGACAGTTATTCGTGTCTATTGGCCAGATCAACCACTTTTTCCAATCAGTATGTGTTCTGTTTTGGTATAAAATATTAGAAACGTCTATCTCCACATCAGTAGTGCTGTCACTATCAGACATGGGTTTTGGAATAGACGGTGTGTTCATGTCTTTTATCTTAGCAAGGCCAAGACAAGTAGTTTGTTGAATTGTGTCATTCAAGAAAATAATTTGTTCTGGGATCATGCAGGCCCTAAAAAGTGCTTCTAGGCCTTGTACTTGCCAATCTTTGGAACCCCAGATTGTTTTGGTTTCAATGGTATTTTTCCAAATTTCGAAACCTAATGTCGACATTTTGTCATAACATTTTTCTGAATAAATCAATTTAATATTTGTCAACATTGTTTTCATTCCTGTTCTATTTGACATTTTAAAATAAAACGTTCTTTGGTCACTGTTATTAAGTCCTGAGAAGTATTGGAATTTATCAGAAAACTTTTTTGAACTGCCTTTTGGTGGAGTAGGACAGTGTTCCCACTGGTTAAAAGATAAAACATTTCTAGGCTGAGCACTTTTATGCAAATAGTGATCACCATAATGGTTATAGCAGTAAAGCTCTTCATAATTGGATGACCCCTGCAAGTAATCTTGTTCTGTAAATTTGGCTGGCATTACTAAATCTAACATTATATTATTAATGTTTTCAAAGTCCCAATCATCAGAGAAGGTACTAGATGTCACAAAATCACTTAATGAAATCTTGAGCTGGTGGGGATACTTTAAAAGCTCGACCGGGCCCAAAATGTCATAATCAGTTCTGTCCCATGCTACCCCACCGGATATTGGAATGGCTGTGATGTTCACTGATGTCAGTTCTCTTTTCTCGATGTGAGAAGATCTGTGTGGCTTTAGGACCAAGTTGATGTTCTGACTTGCTGTGTCCATTGTACTATATTTTCCTTCAATGAATCTTCCCAAACATATAACCATGATGAGCCAAAGCAGGAGGAAAAGTACACCTAACACAATCCAAAATTCAATCCATGGTGAAATTAGGTAAGTCTTTTTCAGTTGGTGGAAAAGTTCAATTACTTTGTTTTTCAAACTTTGTGTTGGAGGCGTTTCTTCATGTTCGCTTGGGTCTTCAGAGAAATTGTCGAAGTTGATGAAGTAGCCTGATGCAGTTCTATCAATTGTAGGAATTGCTTCCGGATTTTCATTTGCTTTTGTATTTTTCTTTGTTTCATTAGAATAGTCTGAGGCCACATCATTGTAGATTGGTGTTTCTTGACAAATTGGTATTATTTGGGTTTCAAGAGGCACTAGTTCCATGGCATTATTGCAGTCCTTTTTTATTCATTACTGATTTCTCCAATTTGATTAGTCTCTCAGCATGAGCCTCTGGGATTGTAGCAAACTTTGGTATTCTGCTATTTCTTGGGAGTCCACTGGGCCTACTACTTCTTATTGGCCACATGATTGTGGTTTTACCAGGTCGATGGATACAACTCGGTTCTCCTTTTTACCAGCAAGGGGCGGTAGTACTACTGATCTTGTTCCGTTGATAGCTAAGACAGGTACTGCTTTCCTGTATGAAGGCCCAAATTCCTTCTTTACCGCAATCTTTTCTCTGACCAGATCCCAATCTTTGGAATCCAGACAGGTCTTGCTGGGACAGGTGGTTTTTCTTCAGTGGATGTCGACTGTTGTTTCAACTTTATGTTACTCAGGTTTTTTCTTTTTTCAATTAGATCCTGTAAAACAGCCAAACGATCTTTGATATCAAAGCTTTTTTCTTCTACCACTGAAGTGCGACTATCTAAGTCCTGAATAAGCATTCTAGTTCCGAACAATAGTTCGCATGGAGTGAGATCTTTTAGAGAGTTTCTTGGCAGATTAAGACTACGTTGGACACTTGTTAAATGTTTGACCCACCCATCACCTGAACCTAATACCCTCGCAGTTATAGATTGCTTTATGTCCCGTTTCTTTCTTTCCACAACCTCATTTCTCTCAGGATGGAAGGGAGAAGAATGCCGCAATGCGATGCTCATACTGTTCATGGCCTCTTTGTAAGCTCGAGAGCTAAACGCGGGACCCTGATCAGAATGTAGCATGCCAATTGCGTATGTGCCGATAAAGACTCGCAAATCTTTTATAACAGTTCTGGCGTCAGCCGAGCGTGGTGGTCTACATTTTTAAGTGAATTCTGTCTTAATTGTTATGGGGACGTATTTCTCCTACTGGATTTCTGCGTTAAAGATAGCCTGAAGCTTTCTAGTAAAAGGGTCCTGGCATTACTCGACTGCGATCTCTGTTGCAGTCCGCACAATCCTATGCAAATTTGAAACATTGCAGGCTCATCCCCGGCCACCAGTACTCTGATTGTAATTCTTTTAGGGATATTGCTATCTCTTGGTGCCTTGGACCCAGTCCTATGTGTGCGTCTTCAATCAGGAAGACTCTCCTGTTCTTGTTTGGAATTACCCTATCCCCCACTCCAGGGATTCGAGCAAACGGAACGGAGTTTAGATCAATTATGTATGTATTACTGAGTGGATAGTTGAGAGGTAATGCTGAATAGTCGCCTTTTAATGAGGCTTTTACCGCTAGCATGGTTTCCCCATCTTTGTGTTTTTCTGAACGCTTTTCAGTGGCTACGGAAGCCGGGCGAGCCGCTTCCGCTATGGCTGTGTTAGCCAATGAATTCCCTGCAACGTGAACGCCATCACGTCGATGACTCAATGAGTGTATCACGTGAGTCTTTCATAGTTCTTTCTGTAAAAGAACTACCTGTTCCCAAAGCCCTTTATGCTTTATTGTGGCACCCGTGTCATCTTTGTAACCGTTTTTGATCCATGTCTGCGTGTCACTGTTGTAGGATTTGACGCAGGAATACGAATCGCACACTATTAGTGTGGGGAATTCGCGATCAGCATTTTCAAGCGCCATCTTTAAGGTTCTTATTTCAGCTCGCTGAGCTGAACATTTCCTGAGTGATTCCGTTTTGGTAATCATTGGTTTGAATCTACCAGAGCGCCAGCGACCTTTAACAATCGCGCACGCTGCATCATAGGATTTGTTTTCTACATCAAAGTGTTGTGCGAATCTGTCCATATAGATTACGCAGGTATATTTTTCCAGAGGCAGAATTTCGGCTGGCAGAGGATATTCTCATTCATATACTACATCATCTAGTTTTTTCAGTTTTGGGTCAAAATAGTATTTAACATCTTCTGTAGCCAAAGAAGTTTCCCATTCTATCCATTCTGGATCTAATACTCCTTTAACCAGGTTACGTGGACTTGTTAACGCCTCAAAGGCTGATTCTGCTGAAAAAACAGTTATTCTCTTGCCTTGGGCTAAGGTTCTTTCTTTAGCTACAGCAGTTCTTACCGCAGTTAGAATTTTCTCTGTGGAGCTGAATTTCATTTCAGCTTCAGTGTACAAATGTGATTTGTAAGCTATAGGTACCGTTTCTCCCTCATTAGAGGTCAGGTATGTGAATCCGCATCTTCCTGGGATGACTCGAATTACAAGATTGCGTGTGTTTTCACGTGTTTGCAATTTTGTTTTAATTAACATGTCTGTTTGTAGTGATCTCAAAATTTCTGTGTGTTTCTGAGTCCAATTGGTTTGTTTGAAATCTGGTTTTATTAATTCATGGAGAGGTTTAACCCTCTCAGCATAATTTAGAATGTATGTTCTTCCGAAATTCAGGAAACCTAGTAGTGATTGTAAATTCTTCAGCGTTTTTGGAGCTTGGACTATAGCACATTTCTCTAAGAAATTGTCTGCCAGGCTTTTGCCTTCACTTGATAATTCATAACCTAAAAATAGGACAGTTAGATGTGCAATTCGTGACTTTTTAAAGTTGAATTTGTAACCCTCTGAGGCGAGTCCAAGTATTATGGTGTTCACCCTTTTTAAGTGAGTCTCCAGGTCATCATCTGTGAGATAGATGTCATCGACATATGATAATGCTTCATCATCATATATTTGTAGTAACTCTGTTACCCTTGCTGAGAATAATCCTGGGCTATTCTTGAATCCCTGTGGGAGTCGGCAAAATAGTTTTTGCGATCCAAATATTGAAAAAGCGGTCAAATACCTGCTTTCTGGTGCAATGTTTTGACAGAACAATCCATTAGAGATGTCTAATGTCATTTTATATTTTTTGCGCACTATGTTATTCATTAGTGCTGCACTATGCAAGTTTTGTACTGCAAATGTTTTACAACAGGAGTTAAGGGTCTGTAGTCCAAAACTAGACGATACGAATCGTCAATCGTCTGGCTTGGAGACAGGAAACAAAGGATTGTTCATTTGAGAGGTGCATGTTTCGATCACCCCTTGGTACTCAAGTTGATCTAAGATTTCCCTGACTTGTTTTCTAGCTTCTTGCTTAACTGGGTACTGCCTTTGTGCAGTGGGCTGATTTTTTAACTGGATTTTGAGATGAGGTGAATCCTCATCCCATCCTACATGATTTTATATAAAGCAGGAGCTTGGGCTACTGCCCATTTTCTTGCATAAGTATATTTTTTATGAATCGGGATATGATTCGAGAAGGCAGGCATAATCATTTCTTCGCCATGAGGGCACTCCCTGACAAACTCTGGTGGCCAGTCTTTCTCAGCTAACAGAATGTCATAGCCTTTTGAAAGTTTTATCCAAAAGAGACTTTTAATTTTCCTGGTTTTATCTCCCTCTATACGTAATGTTATTTCATATAGCTTATGGGGCACACTAACTCGTGTGTCTGCAGTTTCCACTTGAATGTACTCATTCGTGTTCACTGTCTCCAGAAGATTCATCAGGGTCTTGTGAGCTATGGTTACTTCTGCTCCGCTGTCTAGCATTGTCTGTGCCCACTCTCCGTTTTTCAGCTGTGTCCTCAGTATCCTCGGCATGTTTAATCTTAATACTTGCTACCTTCTTTCTGGGAAATTGTAATTTTTTACTTTGATGAGCAGGTTCCTTGTCTTTGGACTTGGCGTGCTCTTCTCTGTGTTCTAACCGTCCTCTTCTTTCCGATTTCTGTGAGGAAGATCGAGAAGAATTCAGTGAGAATGATCTAGAGGGACGTGTATCAACATCTTGATATCTGTCTGGTTTTCTTATTTTATCCCTATCTCTAAGGTTGTATCTTTTTTCAGAGGGTTCCCTTTGGGGAGACTTGTCTTCTCGGCCTGGAGATCTCTCTCTACGCTGAGGAGACCTTCCTCTGGACTGGAAACGTTATTCCCTGGGAATGGTTTGTTTATTACCTTCCCAACTCTTTTTTGGAGTTTTTAAATTATTTTTAATAAATGTTTTTTCAGGATTTTCAGTTAGTTGGGGTTTTATCGGTTTCCTACCCAAACTATCTCTTCCTAGCTCTTCATAGGATTTTGTTATGATTCTGGCAAGTTCCAATGGTTGGGCTGCTATATCTGTTTCCTTCAGTTTCTGGCGGATCGCCACAGATGCTGCTTCACCTTTTATGTTGGCTAATAATATAGATGAGACCAGCTTGAAGTCCTTTAGTAATTTTATACCCAGAGTTAAAGCTGGTTCTGGACCGTATTCATTTTGAATCTGTCTTAATATATCTGGTATGACCGCCATAGACGGGACACCGTGTGTTTTTGTGTAGATGGAAGGAAAGACTGTGCCCCAAGTGTCGCAGTTCTCCACATGTGTTGCGATCCCCATCTGGAGGCAGATAGTCAGAATTCTGTGTTTCTCAGTAGGAGTAGTATCCGGGAATACTGCCTCTATTTGAGTAATTTTCTGTGCTAACCAGAATGGGATTTGTTCCCGTTTTATGGGTACTTTACCAAGACATGATTGTATGTTCTGTGGTGTGATTTTGTTTATGTTCCACTGGTGAGGGGTCTGCTGTGGAATGTTAAATGTTGGTTGGACTATTGAAATCCGCATGACATATTGGACTAATTGTCTATGTATTTTAATTAAGAGTTTTAGCTGAGCTAAAAGTTCAGGAACTGACATTTTATCAATGTCTGGATGTGGTGTGTAGCTGGGTAGAACCGGCCATGTTGCTCCTGGTCTACCTAGTGGACCGAACCTGGTGATGTGATTATTATGTTTTAGGGCGCCTTTAAACCAGAGCAGGTGCTCTTGGTATTTTAGTGGAATCTCAATCTCCTCGAAAGGAGTGTATTCATCCGGAGGTTCCTCTATTTTGTAATAGTGGAAGTCTTTTGTCGTAGTGTGTGCTGCTGGAAAGTGTATCCATGAATAGAATACCTCTGTCTGCCGATATTCGTGTGCCTCTATCACGAATATGACTGTACCACCTTGCGTTGTCAGCCCATTCTCTATAAGTTTTAGAGTTATAGTTCTTCTTAGATTAACCGGAATGAGTATAGCATTTGGTTCGGTTTCATGAAGACTTGTGTCTTCATCTAAGAGTTGAGCTGCTATTCTTAATCGCTCCCTTTCTTCGTCGCTTTCTGTCATTTTAACCGACTGAAAGTTTTTGTTGCAGATCGAGTTTCAAGGAAACAAAGATTAGGTGCACAATACTTTGGAACACTGTAGCCTTCAACGTTGATCAAAACCAGAAACTAATACATAGGATTCTCATCCTACTAAGTTCTGTCGGATATTAACCTTTCACCCACTCCAGACGTCTATTGGAGTTTTTACGGGAAAAAGGGTTCAGTGTGAAAAAGCACGACTGAGTTACCCTATTGTCTTGCGTTATATTATCGCCTTACCAAACGTTGGGCGCCATGTAGTGTTGTTCCTATTTTCGCAATAGGCTCTGCGCATTGGAATAACAAACAGCAGTGTAGACGTAGGACTGAGGTCATCTAGGTCTATACTGACTATGTTAAACTTAATTTTTGGTTTGCCCCAGCTAGCTCAGAAGTCACTGGAAACTTTCTTGAATGAAGAGGGAGGGATAACCTTCCCCTGGCTCAGACAAGAAGGGATTCAGTTTCCGACAACCGCATAAACATGACAACTTTGCTCCCTCAGAATAAGAGTATATCTCTAGAGTTGTGTGAAAACAATGGACAGATATTTCAGTCAGTCAGTAGTGCATACTTAGTTTCACCAGAAGGCAGAGAAATAGAGAGACGGGCGTTTTCAACAAAAAGGTCTTATTTATTGAGCAGTCTTCTTTCTCATGCAAGAGAAATGAATTGCCACAATTGCAATACTTAAAGTAAAGTAAAGTGCGTACAGTAAAAGTAGTATTATGAAATAATACTGTAAAAGCATTGATACGGTTTCTTAGCCATATGATACTTTAACATGGTTAAAATATATACATACATATATACATTGGCTAAAAGGCTCAACTGGTGGTTCTAACTAAGCCTACCCCGGTGTACCTGAACTAAGCCTAATACGTGGGAAGGGACAAGTAAGTAGCAGTGTTAAGTTAAGTTGGTTAAGATAATTTTGCCAAGAATCTGCATCAAGAATTCTCCTAAGGGTTTAATCAGCTTCGTACCTTGGTAATAGAATGTGGGAGGTCTGGTATCTCTTTCTTCAGGACTCGATATCCCAGCAACCTGCAAGGGTAGGCTGGAAACACCGGAGCTGGATTTTCTCGGCTGGAGAAAAAGGCAGCGTCTCTCTCAGTACGTCAAACGGGAGGGGCGGCTTCCGCGGGCACTCGCTACAGCTGGGCTCTTGGGCAAGTAGATGGCCACTCTGCTCCACACCACTGTGTGTTTGCTTAAGGCAACTGTTGGTATTTTATACCTGAAAGGTGCCGGGTTTGACGTAAGGTTGGACATAAGACGTCACCAAGAACAAACAGTTCTTGCAGGACTTCAGGAGTTCTTGTTCAAATCAAAACAAAAGCAGGGGGGGTTTTACCGGGCTGCTGGAGGCTTGGTTTGTTTAAAGAATGCGTTGTGCTTTCTAGGAGTCGATGGGAGTAGCCATGCTGTGCTTTGGATTGGATTGCATGGGCTATTACTGAATATGAATCTGATTCTTATGCCTTTGTCAGGACATTATTGATTATAACCTCACAAGGGCATAAATCGGGAATATCGAATTAGGGTCCTAGATAAGAACACAACAGGTGTGTGGTTGGGTGTGTGGTTGGGTTGTGTGATTGGGTGTGGTTGTGTGTGTGTTTGGGTGTGGTTGTGTGTGGTTGTATGTGTGGCTGTGTGTGTGGCTGTGGTTGTGTGTGTGGTTGGGTGTGGTTGTGTGTGTGGTTGGGTGTGTGGTTGTGTGTTTGTGGTAGAGTGAGGGCGATAGAGTGAGGGCGATAGATAGAGTGAGGGCAATAGATAGAGTGAGGGCGATAGATAGAGTGAGGGCGATAGATAGATAGATAGAGAGCGATAGATAGATAGCTAGAGGGCGATAGATAGAGTGAGGGCTATAGATAGATAGATAGATAGATAGATAGATAGATAGATAGAGTGAGGGCGATAGATAGATGGATAGATAGATAGAGTGAGGCCCATAGATAGATAGATAGAAAGATAGATAGATAGATAGATAGATAGATAGATAGATAGATAGATAGATAGATAGATAGATAGATAGAGTGAGGGCGATAGATAGAGTGAGGGTGACAGATGGATAGAGTGAGGGCGACAGATGGATAGAGTGAGGGCGACAGATGGATAGAGTGAGGGCGACAGATGGATAGAGTGAGGGCGACAGATGGATAGAGTGAGGGCAATAGATAGAGTGAGGGCAATAGATAGATAGATGGATATATAGATAGAGAGATAGATAGAGTGAGGGTGATAGAGTGAGGGCGACAGATGGATAGAGTGAGGGCGACAGATGGATAGAGTGAGGGCGACAGATGGATAGAGTGAGGGCGACAGATGGATAGAGTGAGGGCGATAGATGTGTGTGGTTGTGTGTGTGTGTGGTTGTGTGTAGTTGGTTGTGGTTGTATGTATGTGTGGTTGTGTGTAGTTGGTTGTGGTTGTATGTGTGTGTGGTCGTGTGTGGTTGTGTGTGTGGTTGGGCGGGTGACTGGGTGTGTGGTTGTGTGTGGTTGTGTGTGGTTGCATGTGGTTGTATGTGTGGCTGTGTGTGGTTGTGTTTGGTTGTGTGTGGTTGTGTGTGTGGTTGTGTGCTTGTGGTAGAGTGAGGGCGATAGATAGATAGAGTAAGGGCAATAGATAGATAGAGTGAGGGCAATATATAGATAGAGTGAGGGCGATAGATAGCTAGAGGGCGATAGAGTGAGGGCTATAGATAGATAGATGGATAGATATATAGATACACAGATAGATAGATAGATAGATAGATAGATAGATAGATAGATAGATAGATAGATAGATAGATAGATAGATAGATAGCTAGAGTGAGGGCGATAGATAGAGTGAGGGTGACAGATGGATAGAGTGAGGGCGACAGATGGATAGAGTGAGGGCGACAGATGGATAGAGTGAGGGCGACATATGGATAGAGTGAGGGCGATAGATGTGTCTGGTTGTGTGTGTGTGGTTGGTTGTGGTTGTATGTGTGTGTGGTTGGGTGGGTGACTGGAAGCGTGGTTGTGTGTGGTTGTGTGTGGTTGTGTGTGGTTGTGTGTGTGGTTGAGTGTGGTTGTGTGTGGTTGTATGTGGTTGTATGTGTGGCTGTGTGTGTGGTTGTGTGTGATTGGGTGTGGTTGTGTGTGTGGTTGGGTGTGTGGTTGTGGTAGAGTGAGGGCGATAGATAGAGTGAGGGCGATAGATAGAGTGAGGGTGATAGATGGATGGATAGATGGATGGATAGATAGATAGATAGATAGATAGATAGATAGATAGATAGATAGATAGAGTGAGGGCGATAGAGTGAGGGCGACAGATGGATAGAGTGAGGGCGACAGATGGATAGAATGAGGGCGACAGATGGATAGAGTGAGGGCGACAGATGGATAGAGTGAGGGCGATAGATGTGTGTGGTTGTGTGTGTGTAGTTGGTTGTGGTTGTATGTGTGTGTGGTTGTGTGTAGTTGGTTGTGGTTATATGTGTGTGTGGTTGTGTGTGGTTGTGTGTGTGGTTGGGTGGGTGACTGGGTGTGTGGTTGTGTGTGGTTGCATGTGGTTGTATGTGTGGCTGTGTGTGTGGTTGTGTTTGGTTGTGTGTGGTTGTGTGTGGTTGGGTGTGGTTGTGTGTGGTTGGGTGTGTGGTTGTGTGCTTGTGGTAGAGTGAGGGCGATAGATAGATAGAGTAAGGGCAATAGATAGATAGAGTGAGGGCAATAGATAGATAGAGTGAGGGCGATAGATAGCTAGAGGGCGATAGAGTGAGGGCTATAGATAGATAGAGTGAGGGTGATAGATAGATGGATAGATATATAGATAGATAGATACACAGATAGATAGATATATAGATAGATACATAGATAGATAGATAGATAGATAGAGTGAGGGCGATAGATAGAGTGAGGGTGACAGATGGATAGAGTGAGGGCGACAGATGGATAGAGTGAGGGCGACAGATGGATAGAGTGAGGGCGATAGATGTGTCTGGTTGTGTGTGTGTGTGTGGTTGGTTGTGGTTGTATGTGTGTGTGGTTGGGTGGGTGACTGGGTGTGTGGTTGGGTGTGGTTGTGTGTGGTTGTGTGTGCGGTTGAGTGTGGTTGTGTGTGTGGTTGGGTGTGGTTGTATGTGGTTGTATGTGTGGCTGTGTGTGTGGTTGGGTGTGGTTGTGTGTTTGTGGTAGAGGGAGGGCGATAGATAGATAGAGTGAGGGCGATAGATAGATAGAGTGAGGGCGATAGATAGAGTGGGGGCTATAGATAGAGTGAGGGTGATAGATGGATGGATAGATATATAGATAGATAGATAGATAGATAGATAGATAGATAGATAGATAGATAGATAGATAGATAGATAGATAGATGGAGTGAGGGCGATAGATAGATAGATAGATAGATAGATAGATAGATAGATAGATAGATAGATAGATGGCGATAGATAGAGTGGGGGTGATGTGAGAAGTTGGCCTGATATATAATGTTCACTATTCTAGTGAGCACTTTGTATCAGTCCAAACAACCCTTATTGATGATTGGTTGTAAGTCAACCTTATAGACCAGCTATCCTAGTAGCATGGATACGAGCAGTCTTCGGGCTAAACTCTAGAGGGCGTGTTAAGCCAGCTGTTATACCATCACATATACCCCTTGAACACCAAGTGAAAGGACACCACACAAGTGTTATGAAAATAAACAGTGTATTTATTTAGATCACAACAGCCCTGTACTCTTTATGAGGACAGGGTACTAAGCACACAACAAAACTCTTACGAAAATACTTTAAGTTGCACAATTTACACAAATGCCCGAGGGGCACGAAAAACCATATACTATGAAAGTGGAATGCGAAATTACTAGCAGGTAAGTACTGGACTAATAGGCTTTGGAATCGCTAGGACTATGTTACTGAACCTTCAGATTACTAGTAGGAGGCCTAGGGGACTCGGGTGCAGAGTGTGCACTCTCACGCGGGATGCGGGACAAAGTCTATGGAGGCTAGTAAAAGCAAAGGTAAGGATATCGGACAAATCCGACTAGTTAGGCTGAAAACGAAAAAGGATCTGGACCCTTGGATAGTGAGGCTATGCTGGGGCACCGAAATGCCGAAGTTACCTAGCCCAGAGGCTGCGGCTGCATAGGTCTGAAAAGACGCCGGGAATCCTCGTTGCAGTCTATGGAGCCTGAAGAAAGAAGTTGCTGGCAGGCGACCAGTGTTGAAGTTCGAAGTGATCCAAGCCTGGATCGAAGATGGATGACACCTGAAAGCAGAGGGGACGAAGTTCTTAATCACTAGCCAGTGATTGTGTGGGCACCAGGATGGCACCGGGCGAAGTCACCTCGACCAGGTGAGTGGGCGACGCTGGGCTCTGCAGTCTCACGGACCAGGAGGTGTTGTCGGCGACCAGGATGGAGGTGCGAGCTGTCCCACAATGGTTGATGCTGTCGACGTCGCTGGACCCAGGATTGGGGCAACAAGTCTTGGCAAATTCAAGCACACGCGGTGGACCTAAAATGGCGTCTGGAGTGGACCAGGAGGGTCCGGGGTGCTCCTCTTTTGGAAGGGAGCAAGGGCCAGTCTGGAGCAACCAGACTAGCAGTGGTGATGTCATCGGTCGTCGTCGGGAAGGCCACAAGCCAGCGGGCTAGTAGCCAGACAACGCGGTGAGCAGCAAAAATCAGAAGGGCCCCACGCAGATCTCGTGGATGCTGGGGGGCTGGACTTCGGTGCTGGAGCTGCTCAGTGTCGGGGCTTCTCGGACCCCAAAGCACTCACCAGAGGATCCCTCGGCGGTCGTGCTGGATAGAAGTCGTGCAGTTCTGATGATGGCCGGTCCCTCGAAGTCTCGTCGCACCTACGGTTCTCAGCTTAGCTGTAGAGCAGGGGTCTTCAAACTGTGGGGCGCGACCCCCAGGGGGGCCGGGGAGCGATGCAAAGGGGTCGCGCCTTCACAGTGTCACTTCTGCCCTGACCTCCAGGGCTTCAGCCCCCCTCCTCCCCTATCCTGTGTCTCAGCCCGGGCTGCTGCAGTGCAGCTCGCGCTCCTGGGGCCTCGGCAGGGCAGTGTCTGGAGGTTTATCTCCGGCCCGAGTTTTCACAGGTCTTTAAAGACCATTAGCATATTTACATGCCTTTGTTAACTGATTACCAAAGCTCCGTTTTTTTATGGTTCCAGTAACCCCTGGGCCCCCACTCTGCCTATTCCTTACATTTGTATTTTTACACTTACTGCTGTAGTGTGAGAATGCATTTAATGAAAAGAAATATAAAGTTTGGTTGCCAAAAGAAACATGCCTGCTATGTGTTGTTTAAAGAACCTGCAGAGACCTGCTCTTGACACTAAATTGAGTTATAAATAAAAAAAGTATGTATTAATTAGTGATGTGACTTTTCTGTCTTTATGTTCTTTAATTATTAGTCATGGATCATTAAGGCATCCCTAGAACAGAATTAAAAGTGCTTCCTATTTATATTTGCTGTTCTAAGTATTCACAGATAAGTGCAAAAAATACAGCTGTAGGTGACTGCTTACTTCTGGGCCATCAAAATAATGAGCTGGTAACTCTAATCATTAGACTGGAAGTTTGTTGCAGGATCAGCACAATATTTATTTCCTTCACCCTCGAACCCTGATTAATGCCATTATAGCAATAGTTTAACTTATATCTGAAACCCTACGCTTCAAGTTTCTGGGATTGCACCCTGCTTTCAAACTACTCACTTCTCATTCTCGCCTTCACTTTCACGTTCACCCTGCACTCCCAGCGATCACAATGCACTCACACTGATCACCATGCACTCACACTGATCACCATGCACTCACACTGATCACAATGTACTAACACTGATCACCATGCACTCACACTGATCACCCGCTCACCCTGCACTCAACACTGATCACCTATTATTTACATTTGTAGTGCGCTACTGTTACCAAAAGGTGTCCTGGGGCTAATAACCATCTGCCTGCAATGTGTGAGAGGGATCCAGGGTTGGGAGAGGAGAGGAAGGAAGGGGGTGAGAGGAAAGGGGCATGGGTAAACTGCTTAACTCTGCACAAGACCACCACGGTTTGAATGCACCCTTGCTGCTCGCGGCCATGGCCAGGTGAGCTTCTAATGTGGTAGCGCGTATTCCTGCGGAGTGGGAGGCCCTTCACAGAGGTTGACTAGACATCTTTCTGATGTTAATTGCTGTATTTTGGTTATAAACTGGTACTGATGGGGTGAAATCTTTCCTCAGTATTACTGTGTTTAAAAAAAATTTAAATAATAAAGCAATGCTACCCCAAAATACGCAGCACCGCAGAACATTATTTACATTTTCTACTCACACAATTTAGTCAAGCCTGTCGCATAATTTGGTCCTCACCTTCCTCATAACCTAGAGGTTTAGAAATTTTTGTCAGGAGGGGGTCCTTACGCTTGAAAATGTTGACAGGGGGGTCTCGGCATCCAAAAGTTTGAAGACCTCTGCTGTAGAGGTAGGTAGAGGTCAGAGGTGCCAGGGAAGCCAGGTCGTGCTGGTCGGTCGGATTCCGGAGGAAGGACGTGCAGCAAACCGCAGTGTTCTTAGATGGTGCCTGCGGATGCAGGGTGACTACTCCTTAGCCACAAGGGAGAAATCTTGAGAAGAAGTCGAGAGTTCCTTTCGTAGAAAGTAGTTTCTTGATTCAAAGATGATCTAATTTGGAAGGGTCCCCGCTCCTGCCTTTATCCTAAAGAAAGGGGTGGGTACGCGACTAGGTCCTGCTCTAGGGGTGGGACCAGGAGGGGGGTGGTTACACCCCTCTCCCATGCCGGACTTTCCCCAGGCCAGGGACTGGTGTGCCCCTGGAACTGATTCTAGCCGGCAGATGCATAGTGAGCACCGGGGTGCCACTTGCAGTCACCTTCCTGTAAAGCCCTGCCTACCCAGGATACACAAAACCCTGTCTGGGATGGTGCTAGCACCGCCCCTGACAGGAAACTCTTTGTCCAAGCTCCCCTCGCTGGAAGGACTCCCAGCTGCAGGGGGTCAGACTTGTGTCTGTGGTGGCAGCATCCATTTTGTGATGCTGACGCTCGAGTTAACTTTAACCGGGGTTCACAGTTACATACATGTTGTGTCCCTCTAGAAGGGTGGAATGCTAACCCCGTCGCCAGAATTGGCGAGGGGTTATTATTCCAATTCGTATGACACCTTACTCGACTTGTTTTGATAAAGCGATACCAAAGATAGCATTTAACCGCGAGGATTATAATGCACTTAAGAGTATATGGTATGCGTTATCATGGAACAGCTATTAGGACTTGGTTCCGCAAGCTGCAAACGGGCTCGGCTCATGCCAGAGCACCATCTCACACGATTCCAAGCACTCTGCCTTCAGGATTGTCAAGGCCTGCCATAGGAGTGACTGATAGGAATCTGTGTGTCCATTTTAGGGTTAGATATAGGTATACTATATCTAAAGCAAAGGGTGATTACACCACCTTGCCCCAGCTGTCGTGCAGCCAGTTGTGTCAGATTTAGATGGCCGTCCAGGGGTGGCATAATACATGCTTCAGCCCCTGGTAGGCCCTGGGTACACCTATGCCCTGAGTTACAGGGTCTGATAAGGTGGCCCAGTACCAATTGGATAATGCACCTAAGGTACATGTGTCAATTTAGTGAGAGAACAGCAAGGCTGTGGGTCCGATTAGCAGGCCCACAGCCAGAGAAGTCGTAAACCAGTGAAGCAAAAAGCAAAAATCTGGGGTGATCATAGGATTGCAGACCCTACTCTCCTACATGACCCCCCCCAAACTTTGGGACAATAAACTAACCTTGACCAGGTGAGTCTTCTTGCTCTAAGTGGAAATACCTGGAGAGCCCATCTGCATTGCCATGATCAGTGCCAGGTCTATGCTCCACTGTAAAATCCATCCCCTGTAGGGAAATGGACCACCTAAGCAGTTTGGGGTTTTCACCCTTCATCTGATTTAGCCACAAGAGGGGCTTATGGTCGGTCTGAATCTTGAAATGAGTGCCAAACAAGTATGGCCTCAGTTTCTTCAGGGCCCAAACCACAGCAAAGGCCTCCCTCTCAATAGCTGACCAATTTTTCTCTGTGGGGTCAGCTTTCTGCTTATAAAAGCAATAGGCTGGTCATGACCATCAAAATTCAGTTGAGATAGAACAGCTCCCACACCCAACTCCGAAGCATCTGTTTGGACAATGAATGGTTTGGAGTAGTCTGGACTCTTGAGGATAGGTGCTGTGCACATGGCCTGCTTTAGGTCATCGAATGCTTTTTGACAGCCTGCTGTCCACTGAACTTTCTTTGGCATCTTTTTACTTGTCAGTTCATTAAGTGGAGTCACAATTGATCCATAATTCCTGACAAACTTTCTGTAATAACCAGTCAGGCCCAAGAAAGCTCGAACCTGAGTCTGGGTGGTTGGAGGAGCCCAGTCCCTGATTGACTGTATCTTGCTCTCCAGTGGCTGAACTTGGCCTCCACCTACAAGGTGGCCCAAGTATACAACCTGTGTCTGCCCTATCTGGCACTTTGTGGCCTTGATAGTGAGACCTGCTGCTTGCAGTGCCTCTAACACTTTCCTCAGGTGGACCAGGTGATCCTCCCAGGTGGAGCTAAAGACAGCTATATCATCAGGATATGCTGCACAGAAGTCATCCAGCCCAGTGAGAACATGATTCACCAGCCTTTGGAAGGTGGCAGGTGCATTTTTCAAACCAAAGGGCATTACCACAAATTGATAATGCCCACCAGGGGTAGAAAATGCTGTCTTGGGCTTGGCATCCTCAGCTAACCTGATTTGCCAATACCCAGCTGTCAGGTCAAATGTACTTAAGTAGTTGGCAGAAGCCAATCTATCTATAAGTTCATCTGCCCTTGGTATTGGGTGGGCATCAGTCTTAGTGACTGCATTGAGGCCTCTGTAGTCTACGCAAAACCTCATCTCTTTCTTACCACCCAGGCTTTGGAACTAGAACTACTGGGCTAGCCCAAGGGCAATCTGAGGGCTCAATGACTCCCAGCTCCAACATTTTCTGCACTTCAGTTTTGATCCAGTCTCTAACATGATCAGGCTGCCTGTAGATTTTACTCTTGACTGGCAGGCTGTCACCAGTGTCAACCTCATGGGTACACCAATTGGTTTGACTGGGTGTTAGAGAGAACATATGCCTGAAGGATTGAAGAACTTGTTTGCAAGCCTTCTGTTGATGTTCAGAGAGGCTGCCACAAAAGACAACACCATCTACTAATCCATCATCAGGATTCTGAGTGAGCAGGTCTGGGAGAGGGTCACTCTCTTCCTCCTGTCCCTCATCTATGGCCATGAGCAAGCTCATGTCCTTCCTGTCGACATATGCTTTGAGCCTGTTCACATGGAGCACCCTGTGGGGGCTCCTGGGAGTACCAAGGTCCACCAGGTAGGTGACCTCTCCCTTTTGCTCAAGGATTGTGTGGGGCCCAGACCATTTGTCTTTGAGTGCTGCTGGGGCCACTGGCTCCAACACCCACACCTTCTGTCCAGGCTGATACACAGGCAGGACAGCCTTTTGGTCATGCCAAGCTTTTTGGAGTTCTTGGCTAGCCTTAAGGTTTTCAGATGCCTTTTCCATATACTCAGCCATCCTGGAGCGGAGACCAAGTACATAGTCCACTACGCTGGTTGCAGGCTTTTTGAGAGGTCTCTCCCATCCTTCCTTCACCAAACACAGGGGTCCTCTCACAGGATGTATGACAAAGAGGGGGAACAGGAAGCGGACAATATTTATCGGGGTCCAATGTACATGTCCTGTAACGTAGAAACCGACAACAAGTGTACAGAGTTCCCCACAGTGGATAGACTAAAATAACTAAGGAAAGCCTCTCTAGGAGTGTATGGGGCAGGGATTGGGATGATCCCTTAACGGAATTAAGGATGCCTCACACAGGTCAAAGGTTGGACGGCTGTTGCCATCCCACCCGATGATCGTACAGTGTCATCATTGGCCTCCTGCTCCTGCGGCAGGCTGGCGATGCAATGCCCGTCGGGTAGCACTCAGTGCTACGCTTTAGCGGAGTTCTTTTATTCCTAAGCCAATGGGTGCATGTGTGTGAGGGGCCTAAGAGAAGGTGCAAAAGTGAGCGTGAGTGAGGTTTAAAAAAGGTCAGTAGAGTCCATTAGGAAAACTTTAATGACATGGCTCACTGCCTTATTAAAAATTGGTGAAAATGAGGGGTACTGAGGCGTAACAATTAGGGTGATCAAGCCTCATTCAACCCTCAATCAAAGTGTGGTCGACATGTTTCATGCCTCTAAGGCAATTCATCAGGACCAAAGTGCTCATCAACTTGCTGCAGATTCCCCCAGTGATTGAAGGAATCGAGTATACGACCTGTATTGTGTCGCGGGATTAACCCTTCATAGAGGACCTCCCCAATACTAGGAAAGGAAACAAAAAGGGTACAATCAATAATATGTTTGTTCTAAGTATGCATGTACATGTGATAATAACATGCTGGTAGAGTTGTGGTCAAGGGTCACAACCCCGGTACAGTGATAACACTCGTGTCAGAGAGGGTTATAAAACTAGGTGAAGGGAACAAGGGTGGGAAGTATGTCCTGCACACGCCATATGTGGTAAACAGTCTGGATGCATTATTTTTGTTCACATATATATGGCATGCCACACCATGCTTAATCACACATGTGTGTCATGCAGGCATTGGTAGGTGTGCGCATTCACACAGAGAATTAACATTAAAGAAAAAACCATAAAAACAAAGTAACTGCTTAGAGGTTGGGCATATCAAAGGTAGCACCCTATTACTGTAGGAATAGTCCCAGAGTTAGGTGTTTTGTGCCGGATCAACCCGGGTAGGTATAAACAAGGAGGTCTTACCCGTAGTCCCTGATCGATGGGTCCCACAGACTGTCCTAGTGGGGCCAGAGCTGTGTGGAAGACACCTGAAAGGAATCAATATCACCGCTTGTAATGGTGTTGGTAAGCGGTACAGATTCCGATTATTAGTGGTACCAGTCGGTGTTGGACCATGGCGATCGTGGGCCGATGCCATTGGTCCGTTTTGTATAGGTACAGCGCACCTTACCTGACTCGCTTCTGGCAAAAGGCACGTCGTCACCTACCCAGCCCACATCAGTAAACTCGTAGGACAGCCGGTCGAGCCATAGTGCGACCGAGCCGCTTAAGATAACGAGTTGCGCGGGCGCCGTGATGGGTGTGGCCCGTGAGTGTTGCCAGGCAGCGTGACGCGGCAGGGTGTAAACAGAGAAGATTACCCCGCGTAAGTGGGTTGGTAGAGGCAGGCGCCATCTTAGAACGGGTTTAAGGGAGGGTGCTTCCATGAGTGTTGCTAGGCAGCGCGACGCGGTAAGATGTAGAAAGGAAGGAATACCGCGCCTTAGTGGGTTGGGAAAGGCGGGCGCCATCTTGGAACGGGTTTAAGGAAGAGTGCTTCAATGTTAGAGTTAATTTTTACTCGGACATAGGTGGAGAAGTCCGAGTTTTAGTTATCTGGCCAGCATAGTCCAGGGCACGGCATCATTCAGGCCAAGTTCATCAGCATGCAGACGATGTACCCATCTTTGTTCCATTCTGAAGAGGGCCTGTTGACTTATTGAGGGATGGCATTCCAGGATAGTCCATTGCATATTCTCTGCCAAATGATTCTGTTCTCGGCAGTGGTCATATAGCCTTGTGTGGGTCTTTTGACAGCGGATGTTGCTATTATGCTCCATGATGCGTTGTTTCACCGGACGCATCGTCATCCCAATGTAGATCATCCTGCAGGGGCATATCAGAACATAAATGCACCTAGAGCTATTACAGTTCGTGTGTTTGTTGATGTTCCAGGTGAAGTCCCTTGGCAGTTCTATAGTTTTGCCCTGGATAGTTTGAGGGCAGACTACACAGGATCCACAACGGTAGTGTCCCGTAACCGGTGGTAAGTCCCATAAGGTATTAACAGGGCGGGTACTTGATTTTTTGGGGCGAGTATGGATTAAAGTGTCTTTAGGATTCGCTGTTCTCTTAAATGCAAACCGGGGGCGAGGCAGTGCCATGCCCGCTGTGTTAAGGATCCCCCAATGTGAGTTCACAGTCTTTTTAATGAACGTGGAATGCTTGGTATAGGACGTCACACAAGTGATCGTGTCATCTTTTTCTTTGGTGTGGACTTCAAGCAATGACTCTCTGTTGTTGTTGAGAGCTCTTTTGAGTGATGTCTTTAGGAGTCGTGTGGGGTATCCTCTGTCCTGGAGCTTATGTTGTGGGATACTTGCTTCTTGTTTGTAGTCTTGGACAGAACTACAATTTCTGCGAAGGCGGAGAAATTGCCCAAAAGGCAAGTTATCCCTTAGGGCTCTCGTGTGGTGACTTTTATACATGAGTAGACTGTTCCTGTCAGTCTCCTTCTTAAACAGGGTAGTGGTAATCGTTGAGGGATCTAATTGAATGGTCAGATCCAAAAAGGGTATCGTTGTCTCAGAGATTGTGCCAGTGAACTTTAAGAATGGGTCTTGCTGGTTGATCCACGTACAGAAGGCCTCGCAGCTAGTGCGGTCACCTTTCCAGAAGACCAGAATGTCATCGATATATCGACGCCAGAGTGTTAGATTCTCTCGGAAGGGGTTTTGTTCCGGAGGGTAAATGTGACTCTTTTCAAAAGTGGCCATGTAGATACAGGCCAGGCTCGGTGCGAAGGTCGAACCCATCGAGGTTCCGCGGACCTGATGATACAATTGCAATTCGTATCTAAAGAAGTTCTCAGTCAGGGCTATGTGGGCTAGCTCCATGATGAAGGCTATTGGGGTAGGGGAAATCCATTCTTCCTGTCGCATCAGTGAGTCCACAGCTTCTAATGTGGCTTGTTGCGGAATGTTGGTATACAACGCCTCTACGTCTAGGGTTAGGAGTAGGTCGACGTCTTCTCTTCCATCAATGTCATTAATCAGACGGAGGACGTCTCTGGTGTCTTGTAAATACGACGGAATCTGCTTCACCAAAGGTTGAAAAAAGGCGTCACAGAATTGGGACAAGGGCTCCAACAGTGATCCAATACCAGAGACAATGGGTCTCCCTGGGACTGGAGTGGTACCCTTGTGAATCTTGGGGAGGGTGTAGAAATAAGGTATGACAGGGTCCGTTGTCGTCAGGAACTCAGCCTCCTTCTTGCTGATCCACTCATTGGTCTCGGCTTCAATGATAAGGCTTGTGATGGTTGTAGTCAGCCGTTTCGTGGGATCCTCCATGAGTGGCCTGTAGTGTGTAGTATTCGACAATTGTCGTCTGCATTCACGGTCATAGTCCTCAAAGTTTTGTATAACCGTGGCTCCCCCTTTGTCTGCCTGTTTGATGATAATTGTCTCGTCCCTGCCCAAATCTATGGATGCTTGTTTTTCCGCAGATGAAAGGTTGTGGAAGGGTTTGGTATCTGGTTTATTCCGTAGGCTCGTCAAAACTGCTCGCTCGAAAGTTAAGACTTCCGGTGGAACCATCCCATCAGTCGGGGTGAAGGTGGACGGTTTCTTCAAACCAGTATCTTGACTGGGAAGCTCAGGTCGGTTCTCGAAGAACGCTCGGAGGCGTATTTTCCTGAAAAATTGTTTAATCTCAATCATTTCTTGGAAACTATCAGGGGTCGGGGTGGGAACAAACCTCTCACAGGATGCCCATACAGAAGTTCAAAAGGGCTGAAGCCAACCCCCTTCTGTGGGACCTCTCTGTAAGCAAACAAAAGGCAGGGAATCAGGACATCCCATCTACGCCTGAGCTTTTCAGGTAGTCCATGAATCATCCCTTTTAGGGTCATATTGAACCTTTCAACAAGCCCATTGCATTGTGGATGATAGGGTGTAGTGAACTTGTAGTTGACACCACATTCCTTCCACATAGCAGTTAAGTAGCTCGACATGAGGTTTGCACCTCTGTCAGAGATAACCTCCTTAGGGAAGCCCACTCTGGAGAACACTCCAACTAGGGCTCTTGCCACTACAGGTGCTGTAGTGGTCCTAAGTGGAATAGCTTCAGGATACCTGGTGGAATGATCCACTACCACCAGTATAAACTTGTGCCCTGATGCTGTCTGGGGTTCCATTGGACCAACAATGTCAATCCCCACTCTTTCAAAGGGCACGCCCACCACAGGCATTGGTATAAGGGGGGCCTTTGTTGTGCCACCTGACTTACCACTGGCTTGGCAAGTGACACAGGAGCGACAAAACTCCCTGGTATCTCCATTCATGTGAGGCCAGTGAAAGTGTGAGACAAGCCTGTCCCAAGTCTTTGTCTGGCCTAAGTGTCCTGCTAAGGGAATCTCATGGGCCAAGGTAAGAAGGAAACCTCTCTGAGACAAGGGGATAACCAGCCACCTGGTTGCACCAGGTTTGGGGTCTCTTGCCTCAGTGTACAAGAGTCCATCATCCCAGTATACCTTGTGGGTACCTGTGGCGTTCCCTGCAGCCTCAGCAGCAGCCTGCTGTCTGAGGGGTTCAAGGGAAGGGCAGTCTAACTGTTCCTTCCCCAGATCTTCTCTTGAGGGTCCCCCTGAGCCCAGAAATTCAACTTGATCAAGTTCAAATTCTTTAGGCTCAGTTTCCCTCAATTCCTGTAGGTCAGCCTCCTCTGAGACTTGATCCTCAACCTGGGCAAGGGGGAAAGCAATGCCTTAACCCTACTGCTCTTCTTCGTGGAAGGTGTCTGGTCCATTGTTCCAGGATCCAGCACCTGTTCAGTGGGGCATTTTCTGGCCTGTGACCTAGTCACAGCAAGCACATGTGCTGGCAAGCCTAACATCTCCATGTGAGTCCTCTGCTCCACTTCTGACCATTGTGATGACTCCAAATCATTGCCCAACAAACAATCCACTGGGAGGTCTGAACTAACTACAACCTTCTTTTGGCCATTTACCCCTCCCCAGGAGAAAGCAACAATCGCCATACTATGACTGGTAGTGACGTTGCTGGCATTGGTCACCAGGAAATCTGTAACTGGCATGATCTGTCCAGGGTCCACAAAGTTAGGTGTCACCATGGTGACACTGGCACAAGTGTCCCTATAGGCCTGAGCCATTTTGCCATTTATCAAAGGTGTCTGCCTGTATTTGCCCAAAGTATTGGGACTGACATCAGGATATATATATTTACATCCCCTGTACAGACAAGGACAGCCTGAGTGAGTGTGCCAACTAAGTTGTCATACCCCTCAGAACCCAAGGTTAACCCAACTAATCCCTTGGGAGGTGCACTACCACTGCTGACTGTACTATGGGGTGCAGTTGCCTTAGGGGCTGCAGTGGCAGGAGTTTGCCCTCCTTTCTTGGTGCACTCACTAAGTGAGTTTTTTTTTTTTTTTTTTGTAAAATTTTTATTTGTATTTTGCAAGGTTTTAAGCAGAAGAAAGAGAGGGAAAAAAAGGACAAGGACAAAGGAACAGGCGACATTCCGCCATATAACCCCACACAGGGGGTGCTGAAGAACAGTACTGCAAAGAAAAAAGCCCAAAAGTACATCAAAAGGGACGGCAACCAGCAAAGTCAATAGGAGTGCAAGTGATATGGAACTTCAGTCTACACCGTCCGAGAGGCGCACCCATGTCTCAGCGGCTAGTGCAAAGTTCTCAGAAGGAGAAGGGTGTTCCAATCATGATCACAATCATAGAAAAAGGCCAGGCCGTCCGCCTGCAGAGGTGATTCGTGTCGCAACTAAAAAAAGAACAACAATCCCAACTCAACACCCCGCCCCCCCATTTCCCCCCTACCCCCCGCCCCGCCCACAGTGGTGGCGACCATCACGCACTCAGAACATCATCATAAAGACAGGTGATTAAATTTGAAAGAGGTGTAGCGCACGTAGCCCCGAAGGGCAAACTGCCGAAGGCAAGCCTCGTGACAAAAACCTAACCAAGGGACCCCAATTGAACATGAAGTTTTTAAATTTCCCCATAAAGATATCTGAAAGTCGCTCCATACTCAGTAGTCGCCATAGCAGTGCATGCCTTAGAGAAATGGCCGGAGCTGTCGGGCTTTTCCAAGCGGCTGCCAAAGTCAGTTTGGCCGCCCACAGACACAGCCACATAATGCGCTTATCCGCTCTCGTTTGATGTTCTAGCTGCGGATCCCTGAGTCCCAACAGGACAAAGCCCATTGAGTCCGGCAGTGGGTAACCCAGCACATCCTTGATGTGGGAGAGGACTTCGGACCAGAATGGCCGGATGGTGGGGCAATCCCACCAGATGTGGCTGAAGTCACCCAACATCCCGCAGCCTCCCCAACACTTATCTGAGGTCGTTGGGAATATCCGGTGCAACTTGGACGGATACAGATACCAATCAAATATAAGCTTCATATGAGCCTCTCTAAGATCAGTAGAATGGTTATGTGCCGCCACATCCCGCCATAAGCTCCTCCATTCGGTGCCGGAAATGTCCCTCCCAAGTGTACTCTCCCAGTGGTCCATATATCGAGGTCGAGGGGACACCGCGGCGTCTAGTAGCAACCCATACAGAAAGGAGATCGTCCCCTTCATGGTGGATGTGCGAAGAATAAAGGTTTCAAACTTCGTCAATGGTCTAGTAGCGGCATCCACCACTCCAGGGGACGTCGCCCAATGGAGGAGCTGAAGATGACGAAAGCGCTCAGTAGGTATAACACCATAGTCCCGCATACAATTATGGAAAGCAAGAGGCGTGGCACCGTGGAACAGGTGGGTGAGGGCCCTACAGCCACCCTCTCTCCAGACACCAAAGGGTCCATCCGTCAATGCCGGAGGGAAGGCCGGGTTGAAATGGATAGGGGTAAATGGGGACGGGAATGTGGTCCATCGATCGTCGCCACTGACCATGTCCCAGACCTTCAACACCGTGCTGGTGGGGGTGCTAATATACGCGTTTCTGGGTCGGTCCACCTTAGGTTTCCAGGCTAGATCCCAAATGGATCGTCCCGCCACACTCCGATCCATATGGAGCCAGTGCTTCTCTGAAAGCTGTTGGGACCATTCCACCAGTATTCGTAATTGGGCAGCCTTATAATACAAGTGCATGTCCGGGAACCCCACCCCTCCCTCCATTCGTGGGCGTCGGAGAACCGCATATGAAAGTCGCGCCCGACCGCCTTGCCAGACATAATTCAGCATTAAGGTCTTAAGCCGGCGGAAATAATCCACCCCTATCGGAATGGGTAGTGCCTGGAAGAGGTATAGGAGTTTAGGTAGGAGGACCATTTTAAGCACATGAATCCTACCCAACCACGAGATATATTTCGGTTTCCATCTCTCCAAGTCCGCACGTATCGCCGCCAGCATCGGAGGGAAGTTGGCCTGAAACAGTGCGCCCAGGGTAGAGGTCAGCCGAACGCCCAGATATAACAGGGATGAGGTCGACCACGAGAGCGGGGTAAGCGACCGGATCCGGTGCACCTCCTCAGGCGGTAGGGTTAAGTTCAGAATATATGATTTATCGAAGTTGACTTTGAACCCCGCCACCGTTTCAAAATCAGACAGCACTGTATGGACATGGGGTAACGATAACGCCGGATCCCGAATTGACAGTAATACGTCATCAGCGAAGAGCGAAATCTTGTGCTGCTCACCTGTAAAGGGGAGGCCCAAGATCCGCTCATTCTCCCGAATCGCTAACGCCAACAGTTCTATGCTTAGCGCAAAGAGAAGTGGCGAGAGCGGACAGCCCTGACGTGTTCCGCGGGAATGGTGAAAACTCCCGGATCTGTGTCCGTTAATCAGCACCCAAGAGGTGGGATTGTTGTAATTGGCCTCAAGCATTCTTATGAATCGGGGTGAAAACCCGAAGGCTTCCAACGTGCGGTGTAAAAAGCCCCAGTCAACGCGATCAAAGGCTTTTTCCGCGTCAAGCTCTACTAACACCGCCGGAACCGCTCAGCCTTCTCAATCAGATGAATTACGCGCCGCAAGTTGTCGTGAGTCTGTCGACCTTTTATAAACCCGGACTGGTCTGGGTGGACCAGCGCCGGCATCAAATCCTGCAGCCTGCTAGCAAGGATAGATGAGTACAACTTAGCGTCCAGGTTGAGGAGCGCTATCGGGCGATAAGATGCGCATTTGGTAAGATCCTTCCCCGGTTTGGGAATGATAGTAATCAGGGCCTCAGCCATGGTGTCCGAGGTTCTTCCCTCAGATGCCATCGCGTTGAAGAGGGAAACCAGGTAATCGCAGATGTCCGATGCGAATGTTTTGTAAAACAGGGCCGTGTAACCGTCAGGACCCGGGGCCTTGTGGAGTTTCAGAGCCTTAATGGCGTCCAGTACCTCCTCCCTAGAGATGGGGGAAGACAGCAAATCGTTCCATTCCCTGGAGACCTGTGGGATAGGAAGACCACCCAAAAACGCAGACTGGGCCTCTGGATCCAGGGCGTCGCTCGAGTAGAGATCTGCGTAGAAGCGGCCAAAAATGGCTGCCTTGTCTGCATCTTTATGCCAAACAGAACCGGTATGGTCCTGTATGCCCCCGATGTAATCCCTCTCGCGCTTATCTCGAAGCTGCCGGGCAAGGTGGCGCCCAACCTTGTTCCCCTGGGAGTAGGAGACGCGTCTAAGACGTAGGAGGGTAAATTCAGCCCGGTTGTTGTAATGGGCTCTCAATTTCCCCCGTACCGCCGTAAGCGGGCGGAGGGTCACCCTAGAGGGGTTCGACTTGTGCGCTTGCGCCAGTGTAGCGAGCTCCGACGCCAGAGCCTCCCTCTCCTTCCGCCGAAGCTTGTTAAGATTCGCGTTAAGGGCGAGGCACGTACCCCGTATGGAGGCCTTGCACGCATCCCATGTGGTATATACTGACGTATCGGAAGGTGGGTTAAGAGCAAAAAAATCCACTATAGCCTTTCGCAGCTCCTTACAGGACACCTCATCCCGTACCAACGCTGCTGGGAAGTACCACTTCCGCCAGCCGTCCCCCCCTACAGACCAACGTAACCCAAGCACCACTAAGCTATGATCCGATAATGAGAGTGGGAAAATATCAGCCAGTCGGATATCTCCCCTGAGGGCCTGGCTAACAAAGATGTGATCTATGCGGGAGTACGAGCGATGGACATGAGAAAAGAATGTATAATCCTTGGCCTGAGTGTGTACGAAGCGCCAGCTATCCACCAATCCCAATTCCCTATATGTCACTGCGTTTCTTCCGAAAAGACCCCAGTATCCGCCCTGCGCGCCCCCGAGCTATCCAAGTCCCTGTCCCACACCATGTTGAAGTCCCCCAGCAATATCAAGTGCCCTTCCACAAAGTCCCCCATCTTGTCCATCAAGCATTGTAAAAAACCATTTTGGCCAGCATTCGGAGCATAAACCACAACAAATGTACACTGGCGGCCATATAAGGACCCCTTCACCATTAGCCAACGACCCTCCTTATCACCGCTCACCCCCAGGGGCTGAAAATGGAGAGAGGCCCGGAATAGGAGGGCCACCCCTCTATGCTTAGTGGGTGCTGACGTCCTGTAGATAAGGGGGAAATTTCTATGACGGAGTCTCAGTTCATCTCTCCTGGCCAAGTGGGTCTCCTGGAGGGCAACTACATCTAGATGGTGGTCAGAGAGATACTTCCAGAGCTTCTGGCGTTTCTGCGGGGAGTTGAGACCCTTCACATTCCAGGTACCTATACTAACTGGCATGGCGACGACATGAGACTCCGTTCTGTGTGTTTGCTAAAATACCCAGAGCCCGGCCCCCGGCCCCCGCCAGCCACCAGTCTGCACACCCCTGGATCAGGCCCCTCTCCCAACAACCTCCCCCATACTCAGGTCCATCCTCCCACTCCAATAACTCCAATGTACCAGACCTCCGTGCCTCCCTGATAAGATGACACGTTGAGCTCTGTATACTGAGAACAATCGGATAAAGACATCAAGGGCAAAGTCCTAAGCACCCTCAGTTCATGGGGAACCGTACTCACTCCTCCCCAGCGCCCCAAATAGTTCAGCCCCATGCAAACAGCAAAAATTGTAGAGACCTCAGTGCAGTACATGATAATAAGTGCAAAGGAGAACACCACTAGCGCCAACAACATCCCATACACACCATCTTGGGTCGCCACCACACCCCCCCTCCCCCCAACCCCAACCCCAACATTCCCCCTGCAGTACCAACCCCCAGAACTCCCCACCTCCCAAACTCCCCACCTCCCAACCCCCCCTGCAAACAAAGAGACAAGAAGACAGAACTCAAGGCACTAAACCTGAACAAAGCACTCAGCAGTTCCAATGGGCCAGGGATCACAAGGTCCACATCAGACTGGGATCAGGGTGGGGGCACCAATTCGGGGGCCCCCAGGGCCATGGCCCGGGGTGTCTCCTCCAAAAGTACCATAGTACCCCGGGACCTTAGGGCCAGAGACCCTCCGGCGCCCAACCATCAAGGAAATCGGGATCATGCTGCTCCAGAGCTCTGCTGAGATTCTGCTAATGTGGCCGAGGCCACCGACGCCACCGCAGCACCCCTTTCTTGCAAGCTAGCAGTGCGGTCCGGACGCCTCCGGTCCGGGGAAGAACCAACTCGATGCCATGAGGAAGACCGATGCCGTCTCCTCGACGGGGAGGGATGTGCCGCCTGAGAGGAAGGAACGTCCTCCAGGCCCAGAAGATCCTTCGCGACCTGCAGGGAGCGGATTTGTGCCAACCTGTTTTGCCATCGGAATATTATACGGAAGGGGTGCCCCCAGGAGTATGAGATGTTGCGCTCCCGCAAGAAAGCAGTCACCGGGCGGAATTCTCTCCTCTTCTGGAGCGTCGACGCCGCCAAGTCCTGGTAGAGCTGCGGGCGGTGGTCCCTGAATTGTAAGGAGGAGATGGCTCTAGCCTTCCAAAGGATACGCTCCTTCGTTTGAAAGTCATGCACACAGACGAGGATGTCCGGGGTGGCCACCCCCTCGTCTAGGCAGACCGACTCTGTGCACCCTATCCATTTTAATTTCCTGCACGTCCTCCTCGTCCAAGATCTGCAAGAACAGGGCCTGGACATACTCTCGCAGGTCTCCAGCTTCACCGTCCCATGGGACCGCCCTAATACGAATGTTGTTCCTCCGGGAACGATTCTCCAAATCCTCCACGTGGGCCTGCAGGTCTAAATTCTGTTCCGTAAGGCGGATAACGTCTTGTTGTAGTTGGTGCACATCATTTGCCACACTCAAATCGTGATCTTCCAGGGTCGCCACCCGTTCACCAATGCCATCGACATCTCTCCGCACCTCCCGGAGAACCGACGCCAGCTGGGCGCGGAGCTCAGAAATGTCCTCCTTGATAGAGGTGAACAGCTCCGTCATGAAGGCCTTGGTGGCAGGCGCCTCCTCGTCCGATTGCCTAGACGAACCACTGGCCCCTGGGGAAGATGGCTGCTGCGATGACTTGGAGGCACCGTCCTTACCCGGCCTTCCTTTGCGTAGTACAGTGGACATCATGGAGGTCCGGCTGCGCCGTGGGACCAAGGCTATCGTACCTTCACCCGGGACGGGGAGCGCTCAGGCGCAGCGTAAGGCCTCCCTAGGTATTCAGGCCCCGTGTTGCCGCGTATCTGCACCACAGGCAATGGCCGCCTGACCAAGATGGCCGTTCAGAAGCTTCCCGCCAGAGGAGCGTCCAAGAGTCAATGCAAGGACAGTGTCGTCCGGCAACCAATCCCGGGGTCTCCGCCTCTGTAAATCGGGGCCACGAAAGCGGACCCCCTGCTCCAACCACGTTCCCCCGCTGAACCTCCAAAACTATGTCTCAGCCACTGGCGAGGGGACAGCGCAGGTCAGACTGTCAGCCCGCAAGGCGAAATAGGCCTCTAGTTCCGCTCACTCGCCGGACCGGGGTCCACAGAGCAGGGACAATTCCTTCGGCTCGTAGTTGCTTCACGCTACGGGCACCACCTCAGGGTGTTGAGTTGCTCGCAGGTGCGATGGGGACGCCCCACTTCATCAGTGGCCGCAAGTAGCCACCTTGGAGCCGTCCATGAATGGCCGCTTCCGGCCTCTCACAGCTCTGCTGATAGTCCGAGGTACACACTCCAAGTGGCCGGTTGTCCACCGAGTTCCTCGGGGCAGTTGCAGCAGAGCGCCCAATACCGCCTCAGTGCCTCGATGGCGCGCCGCAGCACTGGCACGCGATAAGGAGGGCAGGAGCGACCCGCTGCCTCGCGATGCCACGCCCAGCCGGCGCCTCTGCACTCACAGGTCGGCCTCTCCCTCACGCAAGACCGGTGCGTAGTAGGCCGGATGACGACCCTCCCGCAACTGCGTTCTCCGGTCCCCTGCTGCCTCGCCGGGGGCTCCAGACTTCTCCACTCGATGTCGGTGGTCTCTGCGGGTATCTCAGGGTCGATTGGCGCCCCGTAGGCGATGCTATACAATGCTTAGCAGGTCGGGCGCCGGAGAGACTCGAAAGCACGTCTTACTCCGACGACATCTTGGCCACGCCCCCCATGAGTTTTACTTTTACAGTATTGGCACCACCTTTTTGACTGGCCTTCTTGAGTCTTCTTCTTCTGGGAAGCCTGACCCCCACCCTCTTTGGATTGTTGGGGACCTGTTGAAGACTTCTGGTCATTTTGTTCACCTTTAGTATCTTTACCCTTCTGGCCTGCTTTCTTCTGACCACCCTGGTTCTGGCCCTGGTTCTGCTTAACCCTTGTTCTGACCCATCTGTCTGCCTTCTTTCCCAATTCTTGGGGAGAGGTCAGATCTGAGTCAACAAGGTGCTGATGCAACAACTGGTTCTGACAATTGTTTAAAATCTGTTCCCTCATGATCAGATTGTACAATCCTGTATAATCAGTAACCTTACTGCCCAGCAACTAGCCCTCCAAAGCCTTAGTGGCACAATCTACAAAATCAGACCAATCCTGAGACTGAGTTTTCTGGGTATCCCTGAACAGCAACCTGTACTGCTCAGTGGTTAGGCCAAACCCATCTATCAGTGTACTTTTCAGGACTTGGTAATTGTTAGCATCCTCAGCTCTAGTAGTGAGGAGCTTGTCTCTTCCTTTACCTTCAATTGAGAGCCACAAGACAGCTGCCCACTGACTCTGGGGGACGCACTGGACAGTGCAGGCCCTCTCCAAAGCAGTTATCCAATTGTGGATATCATCCCCTTGTTTAAAGGGGGGCACTATCTTACTCAGGTGTCTAGTATCTAAACTCCTGTCTTTTTCTCTTGGGAGAATGCTGCCACCAGTGAGATCTAACCCACTTAACTTTTGCTCTCTAGCAAAGGCAAGCCTCTCTTTGGCCAGGGCAAGTTCTTCCCTTTCAATCCTCAGATTGGCTTCCCTCATCTTAGCTTCATGCTCCCTTCTCTTAGGGGATGACATCCCTCTATGAGAAGAGGTCTGAGAGCCATTGGTTCGAATGGATCTGTGAGAACCTCTCGATAGAGACCTATCTCGTCCATTCCCAATGTTAAGTCTGCCTGAGAGTGGCCCTGGGGGTCCCCCAAATCCATTTTCATGCCTACTTAAGTTGGTCCTAGTGAGTCTACTGACTTCTACCTGACCTTTGTCTGCCTCACCCCCTGATAACTCATCTTCCTCCTCCTCCTCAGCATCATCTGCTGCCTGGAGGTGGCGGTCAGGGTCACCAAGGGTTCCCTCTAAGGGGGGCATATTCCCATCTGGATGAGAAGGATCTGTGTTGGCAGACCTCCTGGCATCATAAGTCTCTAAGAGACCAATCAGAAAAGGAATGGTAGGGTTAGAACCCTGTTTTAGCTTCCTGGATGTACAGATTTGTCTCATCTCCTGGAAGCTAAGAGCAGCATATCTGGAAGGGACCTGTGGAGGGTCCACAACCACAAGAGGGGTCTCTGAAGACTCTCCGTGGTTAGACATGCTTCTAGTGTGGTGTAAGTGATGCACCTACCTACACTATTTGTTTGCCTACTGATCCCTTGCTAAGAGTTGTAGTCAAGGTGTGCTAAGCCTTGTTGAACTACAACAGCTGGTTCAGTAGAACTCGGAGTATTCTAAGCTAAGTTATATGTACCTTAACTTATGTGATCTTTCACAATGATATTCTTAGGATACGTGTGGTAAAACAACAGCAAGCTTAAATCCCAACCGCTGCTCACCAATGTGAGAAGTTGGCCTGATATATAATGTTCACTATTCTAGTGAGCACTTTGTATCAGTCCAAACAACCCTTATTGATGATTGGTTGTAAGTCAACCTTATAGACCAGCTATCCTAGTAGCATGGATACGAGCAGTCTTCGGGCTAAACTCTAGCGGGCGTGTTAAGCCAGCTGTTATACCATCACATATACCCCTTGAACACCAAGTGAAAGGACACCACACAAGTGTTATGAAAATAAACAGTGTATTTATTTAGATCACAACAGCCCTGTACTCTTTATGAGGACAGGGTACTAAGCACACAACAAAACTCTTACGAAAATACTTTAAGTTGCACAATTTACACAAATGCCCGAGGGGCACGAAAAACCATATACTATGAAAGTGGAATGCGAAATTACTAGCAGGTAAGTACTGGACTAATAGGCTTTGGAATTGCTAGGACTACGTTACTGAACCTTCAGATTACTAGTAGGAGGCCTAGGGGACTCGGGTGCAGAGTGTGCACTCTCACGCGGGATGCGGGACAAAGTCTATGGAGGCTAGTAAAAGCAAAGTTAAGGATATCGGACGAATCCGACTAGTTAGGCTGAAAACGAAAAAGGATCTGGACCCTTGGATAGTGAGGCTATGCTGGGGCACCGAAATGCCGAAGTTACCTAGCCCAGGGGCTGCGGCTGCATAGGTCTGAAAAGACGTCGGGAATCCTCGTTGCAGTCTATGGAGCCTGAAGAAAGAAGTTGCTGGCAGGCGACCAGTGTTGAAGTTCGAAGTGATCCAAGCCTGGATCGAAGATGGATGACACCTGAAAGCAGAGGGGACGAAGTTCTTAATCACTAGCAAGTGATTGTGTGGGCACCAGGATGGCACCGGGCGAAGTCACCTCGACCAGGTGAGTGGGCGACGCTGGGCTCTGCAGTCCCACGGACCAGGAGGCGTTGTCGGCGACCAGGATGGAGGTGCGAGCTGTCCCACGATGGTTGATGCTGTCGACGTCGCTGGACCCAGGATTGGGGCAACAAGTCTTGGCAAATTCAAGCCCACGCGGTGGACCTAAAATGTCTGGAGTGGACCAGGAGGGTCCGGGGTGCTCCTCTTTTGGAAGGGAGCAAGGGCCAGTCTGGAGCAACCAGACTAGCAGTGGTGATGTCGTCGGTCGTCGTCGGGAAGGCCACAAGCCAGCGGGCTAGTAGCCAGACAACGCGGTGAGCAGCAAAAAGCAGAAGGGCCCCACGCAGATCTCGTGGATGCTGGGGGGCTGGACTTCGGTGCTGGAGCTGCTCAGGGTTGGGGCTTCTCGGACCCCAAAGCACTCACCAGAGGATCCCTCGGCGGTCGTGCTGGATAGAAGTCGTGCAGTTCTGATGATGGCCGGTCCCTCGAGGTCTCGTCGCACCTACGGTTCTCAGCTTAGTTGTAGAGGTAGGTAGAGGTCAGAGGTGCCAGGGAAGCCGGGTCTCGTCGTGCTGGTCGGTCGGATTCCGGAGGAAGGACGTGCAGCAAACCGCAGTGTTCTTAGATGGTGCCTGCGGATGCAGGGTGACTACTCCTTAGCCACAAGGGAGAAATCTTGAGAAGAAGTCGAGAGTTCCTTTAGTAGAAAGTAGTTTCTTGATTCAAAGATGATCTAATTTGGAAGGGTCCCCGCTCCTGCCTTTATCCTAAAGAAAGGGGTGGGTACGCGACTAGGTCCTGCCCTAGGGGTGGGACCAGGAAGGGGGGTGGTTACACCCCTCTCCCAAGCCGGACTTTCCCCAGGCCAGGGACTGGTGTGCCCCTGGAACTGGTTCTAGCCGGCAGATGCATAGTGAGCACCGGGGTGCCACTTGCAGTCACCTTCCTGTAAAGCCCTGCCTACCCAGGATACACAAAACCCTGTCTGGGATGGTGCTAGCACCGCCCCTGACAGGAAACCCTTTGTCCAAGCTCCCCTCGCTGGAAGGACTCCCAGCTGCAGGGGGTCAGACTCGTGTCTGTGGTGGCAGCATCCATTTTGTGATGCTGAGGCTCGAGTTAACTTTAACCGGGGTTCACAGTTACATACATGTCGTGTCCCTGTAGAAGGGTGGAATGCTAACCCCGTCGCCAGAATTGGCGAGGGGTTAGTATTCCAATTCGTATGACACCTTACTCGACATGTTTTGATAAAGCGATACCAAAGATAGCATTTAACCGCGAGGATTATAATGCACTTAAGAGTATATCGTATGCGTTATCATGGAACAGCTATTAGGACTTGGTTCCGCAAGCTGCAAACGGGCTCGGCTCATGCCAAAGCACCATCTCACACGATTCCAAGCACTCTGCCTTCAGGATTGTCAAGGCCTGCCATAGTAGTGACTGATAGGAATCTGTGTGTCCATTTTAGGGTTAGATATAGGTATACTATATCTAAAGCAAAGGGTGATTACACCACCTTGCCCCAGCTGTCGTGCAGCCAGTTGTGTCAGATTTAGATGGCCATCCAGGGGTGGCATAATACATGCTTCAGCCCCTGGGTACACCTATGCCCTGAGTTACAGGGTCTGATAAGGTGGCCCAGTACCAATTGGATAATGCAACTAAGGTACATGTGTCAATTTAGTGAGAGAACAGCAAGGCTGTGGGTCTGATTAGCAGGCCCACAGCCAGAGAAGTCGTAAACCAGTGAAGCAAGAAGCAAAAAGCAAAAATCTGGGGTGATCATAGGATTGCAGACCCTACTCTCCTACAGGTGACAGATGGATAGAGTGAGGGCAACAGATGGATAGAGTGAGGGTGACAGATGGATAGAGTGAGGGCGACAGATGGATAGAGTGAGGGCGATAAATGTGTGTGGTTGTGGTTGTGTGTGTGTGGTTGGGTGTGGTTGTATGTGTGTGTGGTTGTATGTGGTGTGTGTGGTTGTGTGTGTCTGTGATTGGGTGTGTGGTTGTGTGTGTGGTTGGGGGATGTATGACATTACAACGCATGCTTTTACCACGCATGCCTTTACAACGTAGTTTTTACATCGCAAACCATTACAACGCATAGCGCTTTGGGGTGCTGGATAGTGAAAAGTTTCATTTACTATTCCAACACCAGTCCCCGTGGACACTAGGGAAGGTGTTGGGATAGTAAATTAAACTTATTCCCTATCCTAGAGCGCCCCCCAGCGCAATGCGTTGTAATGGTTTGCGTTGTAAATACCACGTTGTAAAGGCACTGCGTGGTAAAAGTTGCGTTGTAAAGGTTGTTCACCGTGGTTGGGTGTGGTTGTATGTGTGGCTGTGTGTGTGGCTGTGTGTGTGGTTGGGTGTGGTTGTGTGTGTGGTTGTGTGTTTGTGTTAGAGTGAGGGCTATAGATAGAGTGAGGGCGATAGATAGATGGAGAGATAGATAGAGTGAGGCCGATAGATAGAGTGAGGCCGATAGATAGATAGATAGATAGATAGAGTGAGGGCGATAGATAGAGTGAGGGCGATAGATAGAGTGAGGGCGATAGATAGATAGAATGAGGGCGATAGACAGAGTGAGGGGGAAAGATAGATAGATATAGTGAGGGCGACAGAGAGATAGATAGATAGATAGATATAGTGAGGGCGATAGATGTGTGTGGTTGTGTGTGTGGCTGTGTGTGTGTGTGTGGTTGGGTGTGGTTGCATCTGTGTGGTTGTGTGTGGTTGCGTGTGTGGTTGTGTGTGTGGTTGTGTGTGTGGTTGTGTGTGTGGTTGGGTGTGTGGTTGGTTGGGTGTGTGGTTGGGTGTGTGGTTGGGTGTTTGGCTGTGTGTGTGGCTGTGGTTGTGTGTGTGGTTGTGTGTGTGGTTGGGTGTGTAGTTGTGTGTTTGTGGTAGAGTGAGGGCGATAGATAGATAGAGTGAGGGCAATAGATAGATAGATAGATAGATAGATAGATAGATAGATAGATAAATAGATAGATAGATAGATGGATAGATAGATAGAGGGCGATAAATAGATAGATAGATAGATAGATAGATAGAGTGAGGGTGACAGATGGATAGAGTGAGGGCGACAGATGGATAGAGTGAGGGCGATAGATGTGTGTGGTTGTGTGTGTGTGTGGTTGCGTCTGTGTATTTGGTTGTGGTTGTATGTGTGTGTGGTTGTGTGTGTAGCTGTGTGTGTAGTTGGGTGGGTGATTGGCTGTGTGGTTGGGTGGGTGATTGGCTGTGCAGTTGTGTGTTTGTGGTAGAGTGAGGGCGATAGATAGAGTGAGGGTGATAGATAGAGTGAGGGCGATAGATAGCTAGAGGGCGATAGATAGAGTGAGGGCTATAGATAGATAGAGTGAGGGCGATAGATAGATAGATAGATAGATAGATAGATAGATAGCTAGAGTGAGGGCGATAGATAGATAGAGTGAGGGCGATAGATAGATAGATAGATAGATAGATAGATAGATAGATAGATAGATAGATAGATAGATAGATAGATAGATAGATAGATAGATAGATAGCTAGAGTGAGGGCGATAGATAGAGTGAGGGCGACAGATGGATAGAGTGTGGGAAACAGATGGATAGAGTGTGGGAAACAGATGGATAGAGTGAGGGCAACAGATGGATAGAGTGAGGGCGACAGATAGATAGAGTGAGGGTGACAGATAGAGTGAGGGCGATAGATGTGTGTGGTGTGTGTGTCTGAGGTTGTGTGTGTGTGGTTGGGTGCGTTTGTATGTGCGTGTGGTTGGGTGTGGTTGTGTGTGTGATTGGGTGTGTGATTGGGTGTGTGATTGGGTGTGTGATTGGGTGTGTGATTGGGTGTGTGATTGGGTGTGTGGTTGGGTGTGTGGTTGGGTGTGGTTGTGTGTGGTTGTATGGGTGGCTGTGTGTGTGGTTGTGTGTTTGTGGTAGAGTGAGGGCGATAGATAGATAGAGTGAGGGCGATAGAGTGAGGGCGATAGATAGAGTGAGGGCGATAGATAGATAGATAGATAGATAGATAGATAGATAGATAGATAGAGTGGGAGGGATAGATAGCTAGAGGGCGATAGATAGAGTGAGGCTATAGATAGAGTGAGGGCGATAGATGGATAGATAGATAGATACAGTGAGGGCGACAGATGGATAGAGTGAGGGCGACAGATGGATAGCGTGAGGGCGACAGAGGTCTGTGGTTGTGTGTGTGTGGTTGTGTTTGTGGTTGGCTGTGGTTGTGTGTGGTTGTATGGGTGGCTGTGTGTGTGGTTGTGTGTTTGTGGTAGAGTGAGGGCGATAGATAGATAGAGTGAGGGCGATAGAGTGAGGGCGATAGAGTGAGGGCGATAGGTAAAGTGAGGGCGATAGGTAAAGTGAGGGCGATAGGTAAAGTGAGGGCGATAGGTAAAGTGAGGGAGATAGATAAACGTAGGGCGATAGATAGAGGGAGGGCGATATATAGAGGGAGATAGATAGATATGTGTAAGATTTCTTTTAAGCCACACCCTTAATTACATTGACCACGCCACTTTGAGAGCCCCCCCAGTTCATCCCACTTAAAGCCTTGCTGAATGGAGCAACCCAACCTGCAGCAGCCTTTATCGTATAAGCTCTGCAATAAATGTGGAACTATGTGCATGTGAGCTCAAGCAAAGCCTGTGGGTTTACAACCACCTTTATAGTTTCACAACGACCACAAGACCAGCTCTTTCTGTGAGAATGTAGTGCTCAGATGTTAAATGGGAGAGGTTTTGCTGATTTACTGCTGATGAGGAGGTTGCCCGGATATTGTTTGCATATTTAGCTCTGCCATGACACCACATCTTCGCCATGCATAATCATCAGTCTCTTCCAAAGAAGCTGTCAAACAAGTGGGACATCAAGGTGCTACCCTGTTTGTGAGTGCGTGTCTTTGTGAGTGCGTGTCTTTGTGAGTGCGTGTCTTTGTGAGTGCGTGTCTTTGCGAGTGCGTGTCTTTGCGAGTGCGTGTCTTTGCGAGTGCGTGTGTAGCTGGAGCCCGTAATTGATTGAAATGGAGGGGGGAGGGAGAGCGGCGGGTGAAAGCAGAACCAGCGCGCCACTTTCAAGTCCCCATAAAGTCTTTCAACACAGATGCCATCAGCGCTAAAGGATTGTTTGTTGCCTTTGTAGCTCATGAGCTTAGAATCCTCCAGGAATATGATGGATAAATAAAAATCCATCAGAAGAAACATATTGAAAGTGTCTTTCGGTTACCAGTGTATATTAGTGTTTAATAACGAGCGGGGGAAGTGGGAAATGTACCTCTCGTATCGTCCTGTGGTTTGGCCAGACTCTTTAATTAATGGCCAGTTGTGTCAACATTGCAACAGACGTGGCTTCCATCTGGCGCCAAGGGTCGCAAGCGTTGATTCTTGGGAGGGAAATGAGGCCTAGTCAATTGCTTCCCTCCCCGGCCATCCTTGTTGGGCAAAGGGGGGGGCGGAAGGCTGCAGCCAGAGGCCACCATCCTCGCAAACACACAGTCGTGCAAGAAAGAACCGCTATCCCCACTAAAAGCCAAATGAAAGTTGTGCCAAATGAATGTTGTGTAATCGTGCCATAGACGTGCAGTCAAATGCGCTCGCCACTCTCTTTGAAAGCGTTTATAGAGGAACACTCTATTAAGTAATGAGCTTTGCAAACTAAATAAAGCTTGAAACATTGAGAGAACATATTTGAACCAGGTGTTGTTGAATGGTTGCACAGATTGATGCTGTGGTGGCGCTGAGTGATGTTGTGATGGCGAACGAATGATGCTGTGGCGTTCAGTGATGCTGTGGTAGCACATAGTGATGTTGTGGTGCCCCTGAGTGATGCTGTGGTGGTGCGGAATGATGCTGTATGCTATGATATGTTTTGTTTTGCTATGCTATGCTATGTTTCGCTATCCTATGCTTTGATTTCTTATGCTATGCTATGCTGTGTGTTGTTATGCTATGCTGTTTTGTTATGCTATGCTCTGCTTTGTTATGCTATGCTATGTTTTGTTATGCTAAGCTATGTTTTGTTGTGCTTTATTATGCTATGCTGTTTTGTTGTGTTTTGCTATGTTTTGTTATTCTATGTGTTGTTGTGCTTTGTTATGCTATGTTTTGTTATGTTATGTTATGCTATGCTATGTTTTGCTATCCTATGCTTTGTTTTGTTATGCTATGCTATGTTTAGTTTTGCTATCCTATGCTTTGTTTTGTTATGCTATGCTGTTTTGATGTGTTGTGTTATGCTATGCTACATTTTGTTGCGTTTTGCTATGCTATGCTTGTGTTTTATTATGCTATGCTTTGTTTTGCTATGCTATGTTTTGTTTAGATATGTTTTGTTTTGCTATGTTTTGTTTTGCTATGCTTTGTTATGCTATGTTTTGTTATGCTATGTTGTGTTTTGTTTTGTTATGCTATGCTGTTTTGTTGTGTTTTGTTATGCTATGCTACGTTTTGCTATGCTTTGCAATGCTATGTTTTGTTATGTATGCTACGTGTTGTTGTGTTTTGCTATGCTATGCTTTGTTGTGTTTTGTTATGCTATACTTTGTTCTGCTATGTGTTGTTGTGTTTTGTTATGCTATGTTTTGTTATGTTATGTTTTGTTATGCTATGCTTTGTTCTGCTATGTGTTGTTGTGTTTTGTTATGCTATGTTTTCTTATGTTATGCTATGTTTTGTTATGCTATGCTATGTTTTGCTATCCTATGCTGTTTTGTTATGCTATGCTATGTTTTGTTATGCTATGCTATGTTTTGTTATGCTATGCTATGTTTTGTTATGCTATGCTGTTTTGTTGTGTTTCGCTGTTTTGTTTTGCTTTATTTTGCTATGCTATGTTTTGTTATGCTATGCTAAGCGTTGTTTTGTTATGCTCTGCTATGTTGTGTTTGGTTATGCTATGTTGTGTTTTGTTATGCTATGCTATGTTTTGTTGTGTTTTGTTATGCTATGCTGTTTTGCTATGCTTTGCAATGCTATGTTTTGTTATGTATGCTATGTTTTGTTCTGTTTTGTTATGCTATGCAATGTTTTGTTGTGTTTTGCTGTTTTGTTCTGCTATGTTTTGTTATGCTATGCTATGTTTTGCTGTGTTTTGCTGTTTTGTTCTGCTATGTTTTGTCATGCTATGTTTTGTTCTGCTATGTTTTGTTGTGTTATGTTATGCTATGTTATGTTTTCCTATCCTATGCTTTGTTATGCTATGTTTCGTTTTGCTATCCTATGCTTTGTTATGTATGCTATGTTTTGTTGTGTTTTGTTATGCTATGCTATGTTTTGTTGTGTTTTGCTATGCTATGCTTTGTTATGTTATGCTTTGTTTTGTTATGCTATGTTTTGCTATCCTTTTTTTTGTTATGCTATGCTTTGTTTTGTTATGCTATACTATGTTTTGTTATGCTATGCTGGTGAGGATGTGTGAGGGTGAGTGAGGGTGAGGGGAGTGAGGGTGAGGGGGTGTGAGGGTAAGGGTGTGTGAGGGTGATGGTGGGTGAGAGGGTGAGGGTGTGTGAGGGTGAGGGTGTGTGAAGAAACCCCCATCTGTATTCCCTGCACTCCCCCTCTCTTTTCTTTACTCCCTGTAGGAGCCCCCCAACATCTGTATTCACGCACTCTCCCCTCTCTTTCTTTACTCCCTGAAGGAGCCACCCCTCCATCTGTATTCTCTGCACACACCCCCTCTTCTCTCTACTCCCTGAAGGACCCCCCACCATCGGTATTCCCTGCACTACCCCCTCTCTTTTCTCTAATTCTTGAAGGAGCCCTCCACCTTTGGTATTCCCTGCACAACCCCCCTCTTTTCTCTACTCCCTGAAGATGCCCCCCACCACCTGTATTGCTTGCACTAATCCCCTCCCTTTTCTCTACTCCCTGAAGGAGCCCCCCCACCATCGGTATTCCCTGCACAACCCCTCTCTTTTCTATCCTCCCCGAAAGAGCCCCCCACCATCTGAATTCCCTGCACGACCCCTCGCTCTTTTACCTACTCCCTGGCGGAGCCCCACCACCATTTGTATTCCCTGCACTACCCCCTCTCTTTTCTTTACTCTCTGAAGGAGCCCCCATCTGTGTTCCCTGCACTACCCCCTCTCTTTTCTTTACTCCCTGAAGCCCCCCCACCATCTGTATTCCCTGTTCTACCCCCCTCTCTTTTCTCTCCTCCCTGAAGGAGCCCCCCACCATCTGTATTCCCTGCACTTCCCCTCTCTCTATTCTCTCCTGCCTAAAGGAGCCCCCCCACTGTCTGTATGTCCTGCTCCACCCCTCTCTCTTTTCTCTACTCCCTGAAAGAGCCCCCCCCACCATCTGCATTCCCTGCACGACCACTCTCTCTTTTCTCTACTCCCTGACGGAGCCCCCCACCATCTGTATTCCCTGCACGACCCCTCTCTCTATTCTCTCCTGCCTGAAGGAGCCCCCCCCCCACTGTCTGTATGTCCTGCTCTACCCCTCTCTCTTTTCTCTACTCCCTGACGGAGCCCCTCCACCATCTGTATTCCCTGCACGACCCCCCTCTCTTTTCTTTACTCCCTGAAGGAGCCCCCCGCCATCTGTATTCCCTGCACTACCCCCTCTCTCTATTCTCTCCTGCCTGAAGGAGCCCCCCCCACTGTCTGTATGTCCTGCTCTACCCCTCTCTCTTTTCTCTACTCCCTGGCGGAGCCCCACCACTATTTGTATTTCCTGCAATACCCCCTCTCTTTTCTTTACTCCCTGAAGGAGCCCCCCATCTGTGTTCCCTGCACTACCCCCTCTCTTTTCTTTACTCCCTGTAGGAGCCCCCACCATATGTATTCCCTGCACGACCCCTCTCTCTTTTCTCTACTCCCTGAAGGAGCCCCCCACCATCTGTTTCCCTGCACTACCCCCTCTCCTTTCTCTACTCCCTGAAGGAGCCCCCCACCATATGTATTCCCTGCACGACCCCCCCCTCTTTTCTCTCCTCCCTGAAGGAGCCCCCCACCATCTGTATTCCCGCACCCCCCTCTCTCTTCTCTACTCCCTGTAGGAGCCCCCCACCATCTGTATTCCCTGCAATACCCCCTCTCTTCTCTTTACTCCCTGAAAGAGCCCCCCCACCATCTGTATTCCCTCCTCGACCCCTCTCTTTTATCTACTCCCTGAAGGAGCCCCCGCACCACCTGTATTCCCTGCACTACCCCCTCTCTCTTTTCTTTATTCCTTGAAGGAGCCCCCCACCATCTGTAATCCCTGCATTACCCCCTATGTCTTTTCTCTTCTCCCTGAAGGAGCCCCCCACCATCTGTATTCCCTGCTCTACCCCCTCTCTTTTCTCTCCTCCCTGGAAGAGCCCCCCCACCATCTGTATTCCCTGCACTTCCCCTCTATTCTCTCCTGCCTGAAGGAGCCCCCCCACTGTCTGTATGTCCTGCTCTACCCCCTCTCTTTTCTCTACTCCCTGAAAGAGCCCCCGCACCATCTGTATTCCCTGCACGATCACTCTCTCTTTTCTCTACTCCCTGATGGAGCCCCCCCCACCATCTGTATTCCCTGCACGACCCCCCTCTCTTTTCTTTACTCTCTGAAGGGGCCCCCCACCATCTATATTCCCTGCACTACCCGTCTCTCTTTTCTCTACTCTGTGAAGAAGCCCCCCACCATCTGTATTCCCTGCACAACCCCTCTCTCTTTTACCTACTCCCTGGCGGAGCCCCACCACCATTTGTATTCCCTGCACTACCCCCTCTCTTTTCTTTACTCTCTGAAGGAGCCCCCATCTGTGTTCCCTGCACTACCCCCTCTCTTTTCTTTATTCCCTGAAAGAGCCCCCCATCTGTGTTCCCTGCACTACCCCCTCTCTTTTCTTTACTCTCTGAAGGAGCCCCCATCTGTATTCCCTGCATGACCCCTCTCTCTTTGCTCTACTCCCTGAAGGAGCCCCCCCACCATCTGTATTCCCTGTTCTACACCCCTCTCTTTTCTCTCCTCCCTGAAGGTGCCCCCCACCATCTGTATTCCCTGCAATACCCCTCTCTCTTTTCTCTACTCCCTGACGGAGCCCCCCGGACCACCTGTATTCCCTGTACTACCCCCTCTCTTTGCTCTACTCCGTGAAGGAGCCCCCCATGATTTGTATTCCCTGCACTACACACTCTTTTCTTTACTCCCTGAAGGAGCCCCCCACCATCTGTATTCCCTGCACTTCCCCTCTCTCTATTCTCTCCTGCCTAAAGGAGCCCCCCCACTGTCTGTATGTCCTGCTCTACCCCTCTCTCTTTTCTCTACTCCCTGAAAGAGCCCCCCCCACCATCTGCATTCCCTGCACGACCACTCTCTCTTTTCTCTACTCCCTGACGGAGCCCCCCACCATCTGTATTCCCTGCACTTCCCCTCTCTCTATTCTCTCCTGCCTGAAGGTGCCCCCCCACCGTCTGTATGTCCTGCTCTACCCCCTCTCTCTTTTCTCTACTCCCTGAAAGAGCCCCCCCCCACCATCTGTATTCCCTGCACGACCACTCTCTCTTTTCTCTACTCCCTGACGGAGCCCCCCACCATCTGTATTCCCTGCATGCCCCTCCCTCTCTTTTCTTTACTCCCTGAAGGAGCCCCCCACCATCTGTATTCCCTGCACTACCCCCTCTCTTTTCTTTACTCCCTGAAGGAGCCCCCATCTGTATTCCCTGCACTACCCCCTCTCTTTTTTCTTTACTCCCTGAAGGAGCCCCCCGCCATCTGTATTCCCTGCACTACCCCCTCTCTCTATTCTCTCCTGCCTGAAGGAGCCCCCCCCCACTGTCTGTATGTCCTGCTCTACCCCCTCTCTCTTTTCTCTACTCCCTGACGGAGCCCCTCCACCATCTGTATTCCCTGCACGACCCCCCTCTCTTTTCTTGACTCCCTGAAGGAGCCCCCCACCATCTATATTCCCTGCACTACCCCCTCTCTCTTTTCTCTACTCCCTGAAAGAGCCCCTCCACCATCTGTATTCCCTGTACGACCCCTCTCTTTTACCTACTCCCTGGCGGAGCCCCACCACCATTTGTATTTCCTGCAATACCCCCTCTTTTCTTAACTCCCTGAAGGAGCCCCCCATCTGTGTTCCCTGCACTACCCCCTCTCTTTTCTTTACTCCCTGAAGGAGCCTCCCCCATCTGTATTCCCTGCACTACCCCCCTCTTTTCTTTACTCCCTGTAGGAGCCCCCCACCATCTGTATTCCCTGCACTACCCCCTCTCCTTTCTCTACTCCCTGGAGCCCCCCACCATATGTATTCCCTGCACGACCCCCCCTCTTTTCTCTCCTCCCTGAAGGAGCCCCCCACCATCTGTATTCCCGCACCCCCCCCTCTCTTCTCTACTCCCTGTAGGAGCCTCCCACCATCTGTATTCCCTGCACTACCCCCTCTCTTCTCTTTACTCCCTGAAAGAGCCCCCCCACCATCTGTATTCCCTCCTCGACCCCCTCTCTTTTATCTACTCCCTGACGGAGCCCCCGCACCACCTGTATTCCCTGCACTACCCCCTCTCTCTTTTCTTTACTCCCTGAAGGAGCCCCCCACCCTTTGTGTTCCCTGCACTACCCCCTCTCTTTTCTCTACTCCCTGAAGGAGCCCCCCACGATTTGTATTCCCTGCACTACCCATCTCTTTTCTTTACTCCCTGAAGGAGCCCCCTACCATCTGTATTCCCTGTTCTACCCGCTCTCTTTTCTCTCATCCCTGAAGGAGCCCCACCATCTGTATTCCCTGCACTTCCCCTCTCTCTTTTCTCTCATCCCTGAAGGAGCTCCCACCATCTGTATTCCCTGCACTCCCCCGCTCTTTTCTCTCCTGCCTGAAGGAGCCCCCCCCACTGTCTGTATGTCCTGCTCTACCCCTCTCTCTTTTCTCTACTCCCTGGCGGAGCCCCACCACTATTTGTATTTCCTGCAATACCCCCTCTCTTTTCTTTACTCTCTGAAGGAGCCCCCATCTGTGTTCCCTGCACTACCCCCTCTCTTTTCTTTATTCCCTGAAAGAGCCCCCCATCTGTGTTCCCTGCACTACCCCCTCTCTTTTCTTTACTCTCTGAAGGAGCCCCCATCTGTATTCCCTGCATGACCCCTCTCTCTTTGCTCTACTCCCTGAAGGAGCCCCCCCACCATCTGTATTCCCTGTTCTACACCCCTCTCTTTTCTCTCCTCCCTGAAGGTGCCCCCCACCATCTGTATTCCCTGCAATACCCCTCTCTCTTTTCTCTACTCCCTGACGGAGCCCCCCGGACCACCTGTATTCCCTGTACTACCCCCTCTCTTTGCTCTACTCCGTGAAGGAGCCCCCCATGATTTGTATTCCCTGCACTACACACTCTTTTCTTTACTCCCTGAAGGAGCCCCCCACCATCTGTATTCCCTGCACTTCCCCTCTCTCTATTCTCTCCTGCCTAAAGGAGCCCCCCCACTGTCTGTATGTCCTGCTCTACCCCTCTCTCTTTTCTCTACTCCCTGAAAGAGCCCCCCCCACCATCTGCATTCCCTGCACGACCACTCTCTCTTTTCTCTACTCCCTGACGGAGCCCCCCACCATCTGTATTCCCTGCACTTCCCCTCTCTCTATTCTCTCCTGCCTGAAGGTGCCCCCCCACCGTCTGTATGTCCTGCTCTACCCCCTCTCTCTTTTCTCTACTCCCTGAAAGAGCCCCCCCCCACCATCTGTATTCCCTGCACGACCACTCTCTCTTTTCTCTACTCCCTGACGGAGCCCCCCACCATCTGTATTCCCTGCATGCCCCTCCCTCTCTTTTCTTTACTCCCTGAAGGAGCCCCCCACCATCTGAATTCCCTGCACTACCCCCTCTCTTTTCTTTACTCCCTGAAGGAGCCCCCATCTGTATTCCCTGCACTACCCCCTCTCTTTTCTTTACTCCCTGAAGGAGCCCCCCGCCATCTGTATTCCCTGCACTACCCCCTCTCTCTATTCTCTCCTGCCTGAAGGAGCCCCCCCCCACTGTCTGTATGTCCTGCTCTACCCCCTCTCTCTTTTCTCTACTCCCTGACGGAGCCCCTCCACCATCTGTATTCCCTGCACGACCCCCCTCTCTTTTCTTGACTCCCTGAAGGAGCCCCCCACCATCTATATTCCCTGCACTACCCCCTCTCTCTTTTCTCTACTCCCTGAAAGAGCCCCTCCACCATCTGTATTCCCTGTACGACCCCTCTCTTTTACCTACTCCCTGGCGGAGCCCCACCACCATTTGTATTTCCTGCAATACCCCCTCTTTTCTTAACTCCCTGAAGGAGCCCCCCATCTGTGTTCCCTGCACTACCCCCTCTCTTTTCTTTACTCCCTGAAGGAGCCTCCCCCATCTGTATTCCCTGCACTACCCCCCTCTTTTCTTTACTCCCTGTAGGAGCCCCCCACCATCTGTATTCCCTGCACTACCCCCTCTCCTTTCTCTACTCCCTGGAGCCCCCCACCATATGTATTCCCTGCACGACCCCCCCTCTTTTCTCTCCTCCCTGAAGGAGCCCCCCACCATCTGTATTCCCGCACCCCCCCCTCTCTTCTCTACTCCCTGTAGGAGCCTCCCACCATCTGTATTCCCTGCACTACCCCCTCTCTTCTCTTTACTCCCTGAAAGAGCCCCCCCACCATCTGTATTCCCTCCTCGACCCCCTCTCTTTTATCTACTCCCTGACGGAGCCCCCGCACCACCTGTATTCCCTGCACTACCCCCTCTCTCTTTTCTTTACTCCCTGAAGGAGCCCCCCACCCTTTGTGTTCCCTGCACTACCCCCTCTCTTTTCTCTACTCCCTGAAGGAGCCCCCCACGATTTGTATTCCCTGCACTACCCATCTCTTTTCTTTACTCCCTGAAGGAGCCCCCTACCATCTGTATTCCCTGTTCTACCCGCTCTCTTTTCTCTCATCCCTGAAGGAGCCCCACCATCTGTATTCCCTGCACTTCCCCTCTCTCTTTTCTCTCATCCCTGAAGGAGCTCCCACCATCTGTATTCCCTGCACTCCCCCGCTCTTTTCTCTCCTGCCTGAAGGAGCCCCCCCCCCCACTGTCCGTCTGTCCTGCTCTACCCCCTCTCTCTTTTCTCTACTCCCTGAAAGAGCCCCCCCACCATGCAAGACCACTCTCTCTTTTCTCTACTCCCTGACGGAGCCCCCCATCATCTGTATTCCCTGCACGCCCCCCTCTCTTTTCTTTACTCCCTGAAGAAGCTCCCCACCATCTGTATACCCTGAACTACCCCCTCTCTTTTCTCTAATCCCTCAAGGAGCCCCCCCACCATCTGTATTCCCTGAACTACCCCCCCCTCTTGTTTCTTTACTCCCTGATGGAGCCCCCACCATCTGTATTCCCTGCACTACTGTTAGAATTGGGGGTCTCTGGTTGGCGCAGGTATGTGCTTGCGACAAGCAGGGGCCCTCTCCTCTAAGTCAGGGAGAAGGATTACTCTCTAAAAATACCCCTGCTTACCCTCTAGGTAGTGTGGCGCAAGCAGTCAAGGCTAATCTCTAGAGCACATAGGGTTAAACATTTGCAGTATCACACACAATAACCATCAACCCACCACACAATGACACCAGACTGTATTCTTGTAAAAATATGTCTCCTTTATATATATTTAAAGCAGGCTTGTAAATATGGTCTTTGTACAGTTCCAAATGGTTCCAGCTACTTGTTCAGGTTGTACATATAATCTTCAAGCAGTGCCTTGTAAATGCAGTCTTTCAGATTTCATAAAGCGGTTCCAGTTACTCTTTAAATAGGTCTCAGGTTTCAAAGCAATTGTAGTTCTTATTCAGCATTAAAAATAGTTCTTAATGAGCTCGTTCTAATTCTTGGACCAATGTCACTGGGTGTAAAATGACCTTTCCTAGCTTAATTTAGATCCACAATGGTCCAGGCACCGTGTGCTGCGTGTGGACTCCTTTCGCTGCCTCTGGTACTCTTCACAGAGCTTTAGTTCGTCTTGTACGGGAAATCCAGCACGGCCCCACTAAACCTCACGCATATCGCGCGAGAAGCGTACGGCGCTGTGGAAGGGGGTGCGAGGCGTACTGGGCGCGGGAGCGGTACGGCTCGTACCGAAGCCGAGAGACAGGATGGGGACGTCTCGCAGGTACGGCTGCACAGCGTATGGACTTCAGGGGGCTCGAGGGAGTGCGCGCCTCACGGACTTCGGGTCCTGAGCGCCCGCACTTGGCACAGAGTCACAGTACCTTCTTGTGGGTGGATTTGAAGGGCACAGCAGCGGGGTCAGTTCTGGTCACGTTGCGGTGCTTCTTGGGGGCAATGCGAGCTACGGCTCGTCAGACGTAGGCGCAGGGCTCTTCCAGAACGGGGCGTTGTGGGGGCAAAACAGACGTCCCCGCAGCGTACGCTTTGACCCTGGAGGGGGAGCGGCTGCAGGCGGGGCTGATGGGGGTACGATTCGCAGAACAAGACGTACCAGCCAGGCTACGCCCGCAGCACTTCACTTCACAGCTGCGGGGAGCGGGTCTCAGCGCACGGGTCACGGAGGGCACAATTCCAGGCAGAGTCGGTCTTTGCTGGGCAGCCTGCGACACGGGGATCAGCAGGCGGCAATGCTCGGACCGAACAGGTCCTCCTTCACGATGTGAGCTATGCTGGGGCAGTCACGGTGCTCGTACCAGCGAGGGGCTGGTCTTCACTTTGTAGCTGGCGCACGATCAGGCCACAGTCCCGGTGCTCAGGGGACACAGATGCACAAATTGGTAGAGAGCGCAAGTAGAAGCACGACGCGCTCAGCTCTCCTTCACTCGGCGCTGCAGGGACAGACAGCACATGCCAGCAAAAGCTTCCTTCAGGGGGGGTAGCACCCACTGTTCCTGGGGCGCAGTTCAGGGGGCAAGTACCACTGCAAGCCCTTGGAGATCTTTGTAGAAGTTTGGCACAAGTTGAAAATAAAGTAAAGTCTCTAGTCTTTGTCCTTCTCTCCTTCTGCAGCAAGGCACCCACCACAGGCCAGTCTCAGGATTAGAGACAGGAGTCCTCCTTGTAGTTTTTCCAGGTCCTTCTCGTCTGGCAGAGTTTCTTCTTTGGCGCAAACAGGATCTTATTTACAAGGAGCAGGGTTCCTACTTTTATACATCATTTTCTTTGTTCTCCCAGGCCACGGGGGCCTCTGCATAACTTCTTTCAGTCTCTGAGCACTTGTTGGGTGTACTCTGGTTGCTGCTTTCAGGGTAAGGGGCAGGCACATCAGACGCTCCACAGGAGGTGGAGCCAGCATTGTGTGGACAGGGGCAGCCAGGAGTACCTTGTTGACAGTGCTTCGCCTCTCCCTGGCCAGGTGTTGGGCTGAGTCCTCAGTTGCTCCCCAGGGGGCAGAGCCAGCATTGTGGTGGCAGAGCACAGCCCTATCAGAGTCCAGGGGCACTCCCACCTCCCACCAAGGTGTAATCCTGGCATTCACCACCTGTCATCCCCCAGCCCTGTCACTCACATAACCCAGACAGTCAGATACACATCCTAGCAGAGGCGGGCTGAAATGGTTAGGCAAGCAAATGCTAACTTTCTAAAAGTGCAAACACAACAGGTGATGGACCGAATGCGGATCAATGTCACACACTCAACCCAGTCCAAGGATCTGGGCCCAAATCCATCGTTTTTTTGCACTCCACACCACCCTGGGTTAGACAATGGCGATATGGAAATCAGCTCTGACCCTGTGCCCCATGGGAACAGTCCAGTCCGAACTACAAAAGCCATGTCCTTCCCAGAACGGAATCAAGCATCAGAGGACCGGACCGGTTTCGAGGTAACACCTCTCATCAGCCCGGCTAGCTTAACTCCAGTGGTGTGGAGTGCCTGGGACCCACGTCTGGGCATCCCCAGCGCACTTAGGGCGGAATATGCAAACACAACAGGTGATGGACCGAATGTGGATCAATGTCACACACTCAACCCAGTCCAAGGATCTGGGCCCAAATCCATCGTTTTTTTGCACTCCACACCACCCTGGGTTAGACAATGGTGATATGCAAATCAGCTCTGACCCTGTGCCCCATGGGAACAGTCCAGTCCGAACTACAAAAGCCATGTCCTTCCCAGAACGGAATTAAGCATCCGAGGACCGGACCGGTTTCGAGGTAACACCTCTCATCAGCCCGGCTAGCTTAACTCCAGTGGTGTGGAGTGCCTGGGACCCACGTCTGGGCATCCCCAGCGCACTTAGGGCGGAATATGCAAACACAACAGGTGATGGACCGAATGTGGATCAATGTCACACACTCAACCCAGTCCAGTAACCGGTCCGGTCCTCGGATGCTTGATTCCGGTCTGGGAAAGATATGGCTGTGTAGTTCGGACTGGACTGTTCCCATGGGGCACAGGGTCAGAGCTGATTTGCATAAAGCCATTATCTGACCCAGGGTGGTGTGGAGTGCAAAAAACGATGGATTTAGGCCCAGATCATTGTACTGGGGTGAATGTAAGACATTGATCTACATTCTGTCCATCAATTTGTTTTTTGTAACTTTCTAAAAGTAGCATTTGCAAACACAGGATATTAAAATAAACTTTACTAAAAGAAGTATTTTATTCTGAGTTCAGGCATACTAAACTTGACTTTCTACCATGTTCCCTGAGCCTGCTGGGATTATAGAGTGTAATAATTCCAGCAGCCCATCTTGGCCTAAGACAACAGGTAGTCTTACAATAGTGAAAAACACATTTGGCTGTAATTTACTAATAGGACATGCCACACACATTAGAGCATGTCCTACCTTACACTTGCAATGCACCCTGCCCATGAGCCTACCATAGGGGTGACTAACATGAAGTTAAGGGAAGGTTTAGGGGCTGGCAACTGTGCACTTGCCCAGCCAGCATGACAGTACCAGACTGCACGCAGGTTCAGCAATGGCAGACCTCAGACACATTTTTGCTAGGCCGCTTCTGTGGGTGGCACAACCAGTGCTGCAAGCCCACTAGCGGCATTTGTATTGACCAGCCCTGGCACTCCTGGTGCACTTGACTAGGGACTGACAGTAAACCAAATAAGCCAAACATGGACACCAATCAATGTAACAATTTACAACAGGGAGAGCATATGCACTTTAGCACTGGTCAGCAGTGGTAAAGTGTCCAGAGTCCCAAACCAACAAAAACAGGTCAGAGGAAATATAGGAGGAAAAAGGCAAAACGTTTAGGGATGACCCAGCAGGAAGGGCCAAGTCCAACACAACCCCCTTCCAGCCAAAACGCAGGGTAGACCAATCACTACCTTGATAGTCTTCACTGCTTTGGGCGATAGAACAAGGACCTGGCCCGCAACTGCAGGGGCAGACTCCAGTTCTACGCCAAAATGAACCTGGGTGCCTGCTAAGAGAGGAGACCCCACCGCTTCCTACCGGGTGCTCATTTGCTGATTGTTGTCCCCACGCCTCGCGGGTGCCGCTCAAGGCTTTTTCACTGTTGCTGGACTGACTGCCTGCCTGCTCTAATAGAGGCATCGCCGAGGGATTTATTCACCGTCCGGGACTGCGAGGACCAGCGGGCGCTGCGGTGCAAACTCGCCACAGCTGGTCCTCTTCCCGCCCCCTCCTCCACGACTAGAAGAACGGAGGGCTGAATCACCACTGTGTGCCTGCTAAGAGAGGAGACCCCACCGCTTCCTACCGGGTGCTCATTTGCTGATTGTTGTGACCACGCCTCGCGGCCCCCGCTTCGCGGGAGCCGCTTGAGGCTTTTTCACTGTTGCTGGACTGACTGCCTGCCTGCCTGCTCTAATAGAGGCATCGCCGAGGGATTTATTCACCGTCCGGGACTGTGAGGACCAGCGGGCGCTGCGGTGCAAACTCGCCACAGCTGGTCCTCTTCCCGCCTCCTCCCCCTTTATAAGGTCAACCAACGACGCGCTAGTGGGACGCGCGCGGGGCAAAGCGCGGAGCGAAGCCCGGGCAAAGGGCGGGCCCTCTGTGGCCCTCAGAGAACCGAAGAGACCGGACTGGACATTAACCCCTGGTATTTCTACTTTTAGTTATTGGTAACATATTGTTGTGCTTTTATAATCCTTGTTTTGTGCATCCAGTTTAGTGTATTTATCATGTCTGACAAGCAGGGAGGGTTGTTAAACAAAACTCTTGATAACTACTTCACTAAGGCTTCCCCAGACATTCCCTTGGAAATCGCTTTGGCAGAGCGCCGCGCTGAACGCCGCCGCTCTGTGGAAAGCTTAAAAAATCGGCTTTTGTCACCATTGTCCTTAGTTCCCCCTAGTACTAGTGAAAATTCCCAGTTAGCTGACGTTATTGTACACATATCGGACAGTCAGCCAATAGAAGTAATTACCACTACACCATCCTTAATCACTTCCCCTCAATTGGATATGAATGGTACCCCTTTAATTACGCACATGAGTACCCCTAATGTCTCAAAGCCTGAAGAACTGGGTTACTTAAGACCCAGCGGTGCCAGGGGACAACACCTGAAACCTTCGTGGGTTACCTGTTCCGGCGTACAAATGACAGAGACACGGGACACTTCCTTCGGCGTCAAAGATTCGAGGTTTATTTACTGCAGGGAACACAGAAGTCACGTGAAGTACACAGCATGTAAGTTCGCGGAGTCTGATTCAATTTGCTACTGTGGGTCGCTCCTTTTTATACAGTTTTCTCTCATAGGTTAACATGATACACAAAGGTTTACGACTTGGTTCCCATAATAAACGCCAGAAGGGGTTGCTTTGATGCATTCAGGGCCCGGAACATAAGCACAGAAACATTTGGTGGTTCCCAACTGTAAAAACCCATCTTCCCATCATTAGTACATTCCAATCGGTAGTAAACAGATCGAATAAGGAACAGGAACAGGTGTAGAGGAAAACAGAAACAGTGGGGAGATCGAAAAGGGTGTAAAAGGGGTGGTATCGGGAAACACGAGCTGCAAGCATCAAAGGGACGTGCCTAATGAGATGCACGGCTAAGACAATAGACCGGCACGGCAAGATGAGCCTCGAGCGGGGCCATCTGCCTTACTGTATCATCCCCCTCATCATAAAGACACTTTCAAAGGAAACGTGTCTTCCGCAGAAGTCTTGGGAATCCCAGGGTCGCGAAGCGGACAGCGTCCGTTCGCTGGCTACTTGAGGGCAAGAGACAAAATGGATGCCGTATCTAAGATGGAACCCGTGGGTACAGATGTAGAAACCCACGAAACAGATGAACGGTTTAGGTTAGCACAGCGAAACTGCGTACACCCACTAAACTCGTCATTTGCGGTTCGTAGATACCAGACTCGACCATATTCGTGCGAGTCGAAAACACCACTTACAAGTGTCACGGAACCTCAGACGCTCCTTTTGCCCTCATGTAGGCAAGCACTAGTCAGAATCATATTCGATATTCATCAGACCATCTAGATGTTGCTGCAACATAACTCTGTCCATCTGAGCTCCTTTGGTAACAGGTGACTGTCTCATACACGTTGTAGCACAGAGGCCACATAAGGCAGGACCACACTGCACACAAAGGCAACACGTGAACAGAAATGCTACAACGACTCCGATGATCATCAGAATCTTCCAACCTCAGGTCAACATTAGGCCCCAAAACCACCCAAGTAGCGTCCAATCCCCTACGTCCACGTGTATGGACTCAGAGATCTTATGCAACTTTGAGATGGCTTGATAGACAGTCGGAGCGTTATCTGGAATGAAAATACAGCAGCTCGAATGGATCACCTTACATACTCCACCTCGATCTGCTAAAACAACGTCTAAAACCATACGGTTTTGTAACGTCATGAGCCTGTCTGCCTGAAGTTCTGTGGTGATGTTACCAAGGGCACTGGCAGTGATATTAGCTGTCGATTCCACCACTCGAGTCAACTGTCTCAGGTTCCTACTATTGACCATAGGTCCCCAAAACGGAAGGAAACCCTTGAAAAAGTCTCCTGCCTCTTGACCGGCAGTGTCCTCTTCGCTAATCACGCCCCTCACAATTCTAGTCTTGTGATAATCTGCATCAACGGTAAACGTCGGAGGCAACAGATTTGCGATGTAACATGAGCCCACAAAGTCAGGGGGCAACCATGTATACGCACGATCATGGCAGACGAAGTATGTACCCTTGGCAGCCAGAAACACAGGGGAAGAGAGCATCGGTAGGATATAAGTCTCGGAGCAAGCACTCTCTCCAAGACGAGCTCTCGATCTTCGGCCACGACCTAGCAGACAGAAATTACCAATGTGGGGTACGATCCATATCGGAAGCGAGCTTCTAAGCTGTCTTTCACCCACGAGCGCACTGTACTCAGCCTTACTCAGGTCCCTATAGGCTCGCACCTCTTCCTCTGGGATGAGCGACGGGTCATAGATATCCCTATCTAAATCAGCGATCGCTATAGCCAAAGGTTTGTGATACGAACCAGGACCAAAGTGGGTAGAACGTGGCTCTCGATTGGGGTAGGAATCTAGTGCACTTCGAAACATTGTTTGAAATGCTCGAGCTGAACCCTTGGGAACTATAAGGAAGGACCAGATATGGAATTCCCTTATCCGTGGTATGTGGCATTAACCCACACACCCAACAATTGGTAGTATTTACGACCAACTGATGCTGATGAAGGAGCTGAATGAAGGAATTATTTCTGAATTCTGCACGTCTAGCTTGCTCGTGTTGTGGTAAGATGTGAAAGGAATGAGGGGACACAGTGGAGGTAGTGTTAGGTTCAGAAGTAGGAATAGGTACAGCAGAGGATAGAAAGTACTGCATCATATAATACACCCCACCCGCCAATAACGAGGAAACAATTAGAAACAGAAGGAGCACCTGAAACATAAAGCATTTTGTATGAGTAATCTGTTGCAGTTTGAATCTTTGCGCCTGAGCTTTTTCCAAGTCCATCAGCTTTGAAAACGCCATCCCCTAAAACCGTCCGCAACGTTTCTTGACGCACTTCGTTCTGTGTAGCAGTAGTCAATCCCTAGGAGTTCCCAGGAACCGACGGTCTTTGACCTAGCGTCAAGACCTACTAACCAGAAGGAAGTACACGCGCGGCCCTACGGTACACCTGGATGCAAGGTATCTTATTCACAAATATGTACAAAGTCTCTCAGCTGTGGAAGCAAAAAGGCAGATGTGGAAAAAACTCAATATTTACAAAACTACAATTTACGAGTGTTTAGACTGATCGTAGCAATGGGGTAACGTAAATGTCGAGGAATGAGAGCAAAATTTATTTGTCCTTGGTATTGGATCGCAAAAAGTATCGGCTCTTTCCAGGACGTGTCTGTTCGTCAAACAATGGACCCGATGAGGGAACAGAGTTCTGCTGATCAGTCAATTGTTCAGATCTTGAGCTTTGTGGTGACAAATGATCAACAATGTCGTTCTGCTGCACTGAGGATTCTCCGACAGGTTCGGCGTCACTAAAAGGTACGAAGGTCTGCAATCTTTCCGTTTCAGATGAAACAATGCCTTTCTTCACCCACAAGTCCGCCGGTAAAGGTATAGGTACCTTTTTGGTGTGGGTGGCATGCACCCAGTTCTTACGGCCTTCCAAACGGACAGCAGTTCTCGTGGCAAGGAGGACCTGGAAGGGTCCGGTGAAGCGGGGCTCAAGGTTTCTTTTGCGTGCGAAGTTTCGCGTTACCACCCAGTCTCCAGGTTGGAGCTGGTGGCCTGGACCTTCTGTCTGCGTTGGCAGTGCTTCAAAGACCTGTTGGTGAATTAACCTCAGTTTAGCAGTCAGATCATGAAGATAATCAATCAACATTGGGTACTCAAGATCAGAAAACTCTCTCGGTCTAGGGACCCCCCAAACATTCGCAGGACGGCCGAACACTATTTCATAGGGACTAAGCCCTACTCGGGAGTTTACCGTCGCCCTTGACTAAGCCCTACTCGGGAGTTTACCGTCGCCCTTGTTGACAACAGAGCTAGAGGCAAAGCGTCAGGCCACGACAGACCAGTCGTAGCTTGAATCTTTGCTAGTTTTAGTTTAAGGGTGCCATTATACCCTTCGACTAAACCCGCTGACTGGGGATGGTTGGCGCTATGGAATTTTTGAGTAATTCCAAGGCCCTTACACACACTCTTCATCACACTCCCCACAAACTCACTTCCGTTATCAGACCATACAATCCGTGGCATTCCATACCGAGGAAAGTATTCCTTCAGTAGGATTTTCGCAGTGGACAGGGCAGTATTATCTTTAAGAGGGTAGGCTTCGATCCATCGGGAGAATGCGCAAACCACCACTAAAACGTATTTCAGGTTATTGCATCGCTCCATATGGATGAAGTCTAGCTGAATGACTTCAAAGGGATATGAAGGGGGAGCAAAATGGCCAGGAGATGTAGGGGTTCCCTTACCAGGATTGTACATCATACATATCATGCAATTCTTCACCAATCTCTCAGCACACTTCGTGATACCATCATTCTTCCACACAGGGGACAACAACTTACAAATACCTTTCGCGCTAATATGTGCTAACCCATGTGCCATCGTCACAACAGCTAGCACATACGAATCTGGCAACATCCACCTCTTATGCTCCGACAAATCAATCCAGCAACCATTCACATCCAACTTCCCCGTACTCTCTTTCCACTTCGTCTTTTCAGTCTCGGTGGCCTCGTTCTGTATCGTTCTCACACTCTCGATGGAATCCTCGCACATACTAGTCTCTGTAGGCCACCTAACCGAACTCGTCACATACATTCTAGTGCTAAGGTTCCGGGCAGTCTCCTTAGCAGTCTCATCTGCAAACGCATTACCACGACCAACATCATCCGTCACCTTACGATGCGCACTACATTTAACAATCGCCACCTGCTTAGGTAATGTAAGTGCATCCAAAAGATCATTCACAAGTTGTCCATGCTGAATCTTAGTGCCATGCGACGTCATAAAACCTCTCTCTCCACAATCGTCCAAAGCTATGAGCGACGCCAAAATCGTATTGGCTGTCGGTAAACACATTCACCCGTTTCCCTTTCGACAACACACATGCTCTAGTTAAAGCGATCAGCTCTGCAGCTTGGGCAGAGTTCTGATTCAATCTCGCAGCTTCCACAACAGTATTCAAAGTTACCACAGCATACGCAGTCGTCACATCACCATTCGGCAATTTAAAACATGAACCATCCACATACAAGGTCCCATCGGGATCTTCCAAAGGAATGTTTTTAAGGTCCACACGACCTTTTGTTTCCTCTTCTGTCCGTAAGTAGCAGTCGTGAGCTGCTACTTCATCTGATTCCATACTAATTGGCAATAGAGTCGCTGGGTTCAGGACATTACAACGTTTTATCTGAATATGACTTGCCAAAAGCGTCAACTCGTACCCAGACAACCTCGCACTCGTCAAGTGCTGAGTTTTCGTACGATTTAAGAGAGTGTCAACTGCATGCGGAACCATCACCGTAAGCATATTATCCATGACCAATCCTGCTGATTGTCGGATGGACACCGCAGCTGCCGCTGTTGCTCTCAAATAACTCGGCAATGCTCTAGCTACCGGGTCCAAGGTCGAGGAAAAATATGCGCATGGACGCTGCTTATCACCAAAAGGTTGCGTCAAAACACTCAACGCACAACCTTCCCTCTCGTGGACGTATAGTGTAAACGGCTTACTGAAGTCAGGAGTACCTAACACAGGAGCCGAACACAACGCATCACGTAGTTCAGAAAAACTTTTCTGACATTCTTCCGTCCATGGTAAAGGAGTTGGAACATCCTTACACGTAAGAGCCACCAATGGTTTTGCTAGCAATGAAAAATTGGGAATCCATTGCCTGCAGTATGACGTGATACCCAAAAAGGCACGTACATCTCTCTGAGTTGTTGGCACAGTCATTCGCGCAATCGCTGCAATTCTCTCTGGGGTCAACCGTCTCCCCTCCTTTGACAATAAGTGACCTAGATAGGTTACTTCTTGACAACAATATTGAAGTTTAGAGGGAGACACCTTGTGATGTAAGTCACAGAGATGTTGCAACAACGACACTGTAGCAATTTTGCAAATGTCCTGAGTATCCGCAGCCACCAATAAGTCGTCAACATATTGGATCAAGGCTGCACCAGCCGGCAACACAAACGCATCCAGTTGACCCTTCAAGGCTTGACTGTATATTGATGGACTTTCACAGTAGCCCTGAGGAGCACGTTTAAACCGGAAGCTGCGACCACCAAGAGAGAAACCGAAAAGGTCTAAATCGGTAACAAAACGATAAACAGGTGGTTTTGATGGGTCTGTGCGTTTTAAGATGGGCAATACAGGGCTATTGCACACGTTTCCCCGAGTCTCCTCGATAACATCTTTCTCGATCAAATCATAGATGATCGCTAACAGTGCTCGCTCACCATCAAGGGAGATACGATACTGGGGAATACGTGGCAATCGCACATTAGATTTTAGGTGAACAACATAAGGGGAGATGTCAAGCAGGCCCACGTCATTGGGACCTGTTGCCCACAAAGATGCAGGAAGAGAACTCAATTCCGGTGGAAGCTTATCGAGAGACAAATACATTGGAGAGACAACTCTCTCTCCCAATGTGAGCTTTACTCCCGCAGGAGAACAATACAAAGTCGCATACAGACGTTTTAGCAAGTCCAGACCCAAAAGATTTTCACCACAACCAGTGGTCAAAATCAGCGGAGCTTTCAGCTCACGAGGCCCAATGGTAAGAGGCAAAGGGCACGAAACCGGATTGCTAACAGGGGCGCCAGAGAATCCAACGGAAACATTTGTTAAGCCAGACAAAGGTGCGCACTGATAACCTTTAGTGGCTACAGTAGGGTGTATTATAACATCAACGTCACCCCCCAATATGCCTATAGATATAGAGGGTGACATGGAAGCCTCCATGATGGTCAAAGCGCCCCAAGCAGATCGTGACTCCGTTACCCTTGATACCTTAGAAAGTTTAATTAAGACCTACTCTGCTTCGATTTTGGAGAGGTTGATCGAAGTGGAACTCAGATTAAGTTCAATCGAGCGTGCACTGGGAAACATGGGAGCAGATAACACCATAATCCCCAACATAGTAATGCACAAAACTGCTATTCAGGCTGAACATATTCCAGTTGCCTCAGCCCCAATAGCTAAATCTACCTTGATGGCGAACCCCTCCACTTCTATGCCCAAAGGGAACAAAACAACAACCGCTCAAACAATTCCACCGCCCAAAAATCTACATAAGCAACCAGATCCCATGCCAGTTACCATAACAAACAAACCGCCCAACGGTGCGGCTAATACTCCCCAGGAAAGTTCAACGACCGAGGCGAGGGGACAGAAGCCCAGTTGGGGGAGACCCAAACGGGCTCCCATTCCAGAATTACCACCAGAGGCAGTGCCCTTTGTGGTAGTTCTAACAGGGGTCCCCGTGTTACAAACCAACAAGCGGGAGGGTTTTGCACAATTAAAAAATAAGATCATGCATTGGCTAAGTCTATATAGGCCAATATCAAACCATGTAAATGGTGAAATTGTGCATGTTCGTCGCCTCCAATGGCTGGGAAGTAGACCCAAAAACATAGAGGGCGATGTGGTGGTTGTGAATTTCAGGGACCCCAACGCAGTACAATTTATATTAAACTGGCCGCCAGGCACCACCAGTAATTGCATAATCCCTAGACCATTGACATATTTCTATCCCAGGTCAGTGGTATTTCCCTCCCAGCACCAACCACCCTCGCACATAACACCCCAAACCCTTCCCAGTTCTTATCCACCATTTATACAGAGGGCTGGCAACATTCAACACACACTGCAACCGCCTATCAGACAAAATCCTATGGACCTCTACTACCCGCCAAACCCCGTGCCTGTACCTGATCCCTTTGGTTGGAATTGTGTTCCTTATTGACACTCCAAATCCAACAACAGAAGAATGGACCATCTAAAGCCTTTCACTCCTCTGGAAACCACCAATAGATTCGATATATTTAGTGGTCTAGATGATTGTGATTGATGCCATATGTCTGTGGGGATCGAGGGAAATGGTTCAGAAAATGTCAACTCGTTGGGGGGGGGGGAGTGGGAAGTGAATTAAGTTCATTGAGAGTTGGTGGTATTACTAATGAAATTGAATCCATGGGGAACATAGGCTCTTTACCTGTGGCTGTACCAAAAATTGGGGATAATTCTATACCAAATGGAAGTGTTAAAAACCATAATGATCTGCTGTCCCTGCAGGGTGATTTAATTAGATCAGAATGGTCTTTAGTTGAGCTCGGGGAGGTGGAAAAGGTCTCGTTGGAAAAGGCCCCGGAAACAAGACAACCATTAAAACTGGTCTCTTGGAACATAGCAGGGGTGTCAAAAAACCTAAGGGACCCAGAATGGGCAAGTTATATTGATTCCTTTGACTTTTGTATGTTACAAGAGACCTGGTCAGTCGAAACTATACACAGACTGGGGTACAAATCGTATGGCACTAGTGCCATTCCATCTAGATGTGGAAGACCTTCGGGTGGTTTGATAACCTGGGTGAAAGTCAACCTAAGGGTGAACATTGAAGTGGTGGATGCTAATTCCCCAGATATACTGGTCTTGAAAATCACTGCACGAGAAGGGAAAAAACTTTTTCTTGTAAATGTATACAACAGGCCGACACCCATAACAAGAGAATCTCCAACACTATCTCACCTAGATCTCTTTTTGGGTAATCTGGACACCAGGGAGGACTTCATTATTGTCGCAGGTGATTTTAATTGTAATTACGAGCCGATTGTGGGACTTAGTGACATCTTCTTAGAAGAAGATGAGGCAAACAAAATCCCTGCTTTAAACAATGCCAAACCAGTTAAATGTTCGACCATGGCCCTCCAAATGACGAAATTATGTGCAGAACACTGCATTAGGGCCTGCAATGGACGTCTAACGTCGGATAGTCTGAAGAAGCCTACCTTCTTTAGGGGGAACTATAAAAGCAACATAGATTTTATCATTGCCTCCATGTCGACATGGGGGTATCTCCTGGACATGGAGGTAATAGAAAGATTAGAAAGTGATCACTTCCCTCTAGATCTCAAAATCGAGGCTTCCCTATTTGAAGACATAGCTTCCTCCATGACCCAAGAAGTAACTAATGGTGTCAACAATGAGATCCACATTAGTAATAATAGACGTTCTCTTAAATGGCCATTTATACTGGATAATGGCGAAATTGTCGCAGAAATATACACACTTTTCACATGCACCTTTGCCGCATATTTAAATCACATATTAGATGAGGGAAATAATAGCCACTTTAAGATGTTACACCAAAAATTCTTTGATGCTCTAAAGTTGCTAGTCACCAAGATGCCTAAGAAAAGTCAGCAGAAGACACACAACTTGTCTCATAGTAAACCTTGGTACAACAAAGCTTGTAGGGAGTCCAAAAGGGCACTTTTAATTGCGATTAAATCCAAGGCACTTTTTGATATTAAGTTAGCTAGGAACAATTATAAATTGGTGCAAAAGGCATCTAAATTAGCTCGGGAGGAAGAGAAATGGGAGGATTTGCTGCGTGCAGCAAAATCACGTGATAACGTAGCTTTTTGGAGGTTAGTAGCGAATGGGAACCACCAAGGGAGAGTGGTCAAGGACGTCTATATGGACGAACAGACCTAGGTAAACCACTTTACCAGCGTCTATAAGAAATACGAGGAACCCCCCACAGATATGGTTATCCCAAGCGATGCTCTCCCAACAGACAATTTGGACTTTATGTTAGGAGAGACAGAATTAGCAATAAGTCAAATCAAACCTGGTAAAGCCCCTGGGTTAGACAAGATTCCGGGAGACTTGTATAAACACGACCTAAAAATATGGGCACCGTACATTAATCACTTGTGTAATGAGTTATCCCGAAATCTAGACTTCCCAGAGAGTTGGAAGGGAGCAGAAATTGTTTTAATTTTTAAAAAAGGAGACAGGATGGACCCCTCAAATTACTGGCCGATAAGTTTAATGGATATAATCCAAAAAATCTATGCACGACATATCCTATTTCGTGTTAACGATTGGCTGGATGAAAAGGCAATTTTGAGTAAATATCAAGCGGGATTCAGACCCAAAGTTAGCACAATCGATCAAATTTTCCGTTTCTGTTGCCTTTACTGGAAATATGTTAAGATCAAAAAGGGCCAATTATATGTTGCGTTCGTTGATTTAAGGGCAGCATTCGACCTAGTGCCACGCAAATTATTATGGGAAGCATTGAGTTTAGCAGGGATGCCAACCACCTTGATAGTGCAAATCAAAGAGCTCCATAAAGGCAACTTCGCAAGAGTCAGATGGGGCCCAAATGGAGAACTAACCCCCAAAATTCCTATTGAGCGTGGTGTACGCCAGGGGTGCGTATTGGCCCCTACACTTTTTTCACTTTTCGTGAATGACATTCCTTCATATTTAGAGGGATGTAAAAACGATTCCCCCAAGCTAAACGGGGAAAAAGTAACTTCCCTATTATTCGCGGACGACACCATTTTGATTTCACAGACAAAAAAAGGTCTCCAAGCTCTCTTAAATTCCTTTAGTGAGTATTGTATCAAGAAAGGATTGGAGATAAACGGGAAAAAGACCAAGTGTATGGCCCTAAATCCAACCAAATCTGATAAAGGCTGCTTAACTCTAAACGGTTTAAAATTAGAATCGGTTCCTTACTTTGCATACCTAGGGGTGACACTGGATTCCAATTTTTCATGGAAAGCCCAACTGGAAAAAAGCAAGATGACATTTTGTCAGAATACAAAACCCATTCTCAGGGAGCAAAGTCAGAGCACCAGCAAAGCCGTATCTCCTGCAGTTGAACTTTTCAAATTTAAAGTACAGTCTGCAGTGCTTTACGGCTCAGAAATCTGGGGCCCTGGGTCGAAAGACACTTTTAGTGTCCTAGATAATAACTTCTTGAGAAGTCTGGTCAGAGTCCCCAGAAGTACTCCTCTGGTGCCCCTTCAATTGGACTTAAACTTTCGTAGAACGGACCATCATATTATTTTACGCCCTCTACTGCTATGGATTAGGCTATGGCAGGTACCTGAGTTGCAAGATTACAGAGATGGGCTTAAAGAAATTATGGAGCTTGATAGTTTCAAAGTAATATCTTGGTTCAAACATGTTAAATTCTGGCTTAACAATCTAGGTCTGACACACTATTTGGAAAACCCCGACCTATTACCACCTAACTCAAAAACAACGGTAAAAAGGGCCTTTTGGACCTATATCACAGACATGACTAAAAGTGCTTCATCCAGTGGGACATTAGTAACAAGGTTCTTCACCTTCAAAGATGAACCAACCTTTGAGACCTTTTTGGACGAAATAGAACCACCTTTAGCAAAGACTCTATTTTTGAAATTCAGATATGGTAACCTCCAAACAGGCTCCACATTGGCTCGCTGGACTGGCGGTGCAAATATTTCAAATCATGTGGAAGACGAACCTTGCCCCATGTGTGGAAGTAACCAAAAAGAAAACGAGCAACATATCCTCTTTTTCTGCCCAGTATATGCCCAGGCTAGGAAAAGATGGATCAAACCAATATGTCTAGCATTAGGTGTGAGATCCTGCTCTCAGGCTCTGAGAATTCTTTCGACCAACACAAGCCAACCTATTGCATTTAGTGTAAGCAGATTTTTGTATTGTATTTTTCACCAAAGAAGAAAATTGGGCTATAGATTGTAAATAGGTAGAAATGTCAAAATTGCAGGTCCAATCAATCAATAGGGGGGCCAACCGATGAACACTAATGCTGTTGTTTACAACTGTCTCCAAGATGAATGAATTGATCTTAATGAATGGTTTTATGTTCCACGCTTTTTAATACAAATGAATGTTCTTAAAGAATGGATTTATGTACCACGCTGTCTATTTTTAATATGTTTTTATTGTATGTATATAAACTGTTCTTTTATGGCATTTATGCCGAAATAAAGATTGAATTGAACCTTTTTCAATTCCTCTGGGTATGCTCTCAGGGTCCACAAAGCCAGCCCATGTGGAACCCTTCTCTTCACCCGTGGACACCACCTGGGCAGCACCTAGCCTTAATTCACTCACAGGTGTGTCCCAACACGCAGACAGAAAAATGTCACAGTGGCCACTGACAATAGCCAGGAATGAGACCCAGGCCTTATGCCTCTCAGGGCTCTCAAACCTCTGTGGCCTTAAAGAGCGGGGGCAGTAGCCCCAGGTGCTTGGCACCCATGGTCCACCCTCCCTCCTGTCAGGTCAGGTATGACATCCTGGCACTGACCCACCAGCACCAACAAAAGATTAACAGAGAGTCCAACAAAAAAGTACCTTTACATGCAGAAAAAAGAAGTGATTTTAACTAACAATGAGTTCCCATCAGTCCACCATCGAGACCGCCCTTCATCATTTGGGATCTCTTAGGCATAGATAATTCACAATCAGGGGTGAAAAAACCTGTGTTGGTGATTAGTTGTCATACACAGGAAAAACCAGTATTTTAATCCTGATGTGAAATGCTAATGTGAATGCGATGGCGTTTCTAGTGGTGAACTGAATAGCAGTGCTTGAGAGAAAGTGAGTAGTGAAAAACTCACTTTCTCTCAAGCACTGCTATTGAAGGGCGGTCTCGATGGTGGACTGATGGGAACTCATTGTTAGTTAAAATCACTTCTTTTTTCTGCATGTAAAGGTACTTTTTTGTTGGACTCTCTGTTAATCTTTTGTTGGTGTCAGTTCTGTTTAGGGGGCTTAACAGATAGGGTCTATAAACTTTCCCCTAGGACCTCTCTTGTGTTTATTATTACTGACCCACCAGCCCCAGGCCTGTACCTGGCGGCTGGACCAAAGACTGGGGTGGCCTCTCCCACACCCGGTCCTCCTCCTTGGGGCTCTGTACCCTCCTACCTGGAGTGGTACCCCCTTCCAGAATTGTCAGGGCACCTGTAGTAGGTGACCTGCACAATTCGCCCACCAGTTCAGGGGTGCTATCCTGCAACTGGGGCACCAGGTCAGGGGGGACACCCTGCACCTGGCCCTTAGACCTAGGGTCTAAACCCTCTAGTTGAACCGGGGTCAGAGGCGAGGACTCCCTCCCTCTGCACCCCCTTCCAGAGTACTGCCCACTCCCAACTGGAGTGGTACCCCTAGAAGCAACATGGGCCAGGACACTGATTACAGTGGTCCTGCCCTCCAGGTCAGACAACCCCTGAACCTGGCTTCTCAACTCAAGGACCCAACCCTGCAGTCGAACACATGCCTGGCGCACCAGGACTTCCTGGGGAGCACACATGCCCCTCCTGAGGGTGGCACATAGCTCATGTGTCGTGCGAGTGTCTGCCTGGCGCAGATCTCCCAACCCCTGTCCATCTGACAGCGCGGAAAGATCCCCCAGGACAGAAGTGGTGTCCCCATGGTCATTCACTGGGGACGCAGCCCTGCTGGCTGGCTCCTGACCCACTTGTTCTTCCACTGGGGACTCTTTCCCCCTCTCGCCCCTCCTTCTGGACTTCTGCACCCTCCCAACTGGAGTGGTACCGCCAGACACCAGAACTACTGGAGCTCTGTTTACAGAGCCTCCACGTTCTCTAGCCACTGGGGGATCCCCCTTAGCGGGTGACTCATCCGGACAGCCTAGGCTCCCCACCTGGTAATCCCTTAAAGAACCACCCAGGCTCTGAGACTGAGGTTGGGCACTACTGGGACAAAACCCATTCTCACTTCTTCCCCTTCAGGACAGGACGTGAGGCCCTACACCCCTCTCACTACTACAGGACCTAGCTGGGCTACTCTGCGCCACTTCCACCACTCTGGGCCGGAAGATACCTGAGCCACTCCCCACAGGATCACACCCCAATGCCTCTCCAGACCCTCTGGAATCCACCACAAGGTCTGCCTCCAATGTGAGCTCCCTGGGGTCAGAGAACTCACTCTCTAACAGGTGTTGGCATAGCTCTGGAAAACTGGGACTTAAAGTATGCTCTCTCAGAATTGGATCACACAGCCCCCTAGCAGGGCTAACCAAACTATCCTCCATCTCTCCATCCAGCGCCTCACACACATACTCCACACCTTTCTCCTGAGATTGGCCAGACAGTAGCGGACTGTCTCTGTCACACAACCCACACTCTTCTGGGCGGTCTTTACACTCACCCACCAGGACCTCAACCATGGGGGAATCCCTCCCACCACTGGGACCATGAACTCCTACGCCAGCTACCCTATTCCCTTCAGGGACGCTGCACACTACTGGAGCTACCTCATGCCCTGGAACCTCCTGATGTATGTTAACCCCCGCCAAGTCAGGTGCCATATCTCTAGGTGGGTGCACTATGCTCTCAGCACTGGTTACCTTAATGTTGCTGCCACCATCTGAGCGGGACTCCACCTCCAACTCAGCAAAGCTCAATCTCTGAGCTACACACATTTCTTGTTGCTGGGCTGAAGCCCTCCTGGCCTCAAGCCCCTCGAGCTCCATGTCAAGTTTCCTCATTCTTAAGTCACGGGCTAGCTGTATTTTCATTTCTTCCAGGGCCAACTTCTTGGTTTCTAGCTCCAGTTGCCCATTTATTTCCAGCTCTGCCAACTTCAATTCATGATCTCGGGTTGCCTGTCTGTCTGCCAGCTCCTCTGGCGACAGACCTCGGCCAGAAACACTGCTACCCAATGGGGAGGTTGCACCCCTCCACTCTGGAGTCAGGGGTCCCTCCAGCTGCTGTTCTGCATCCTCAAATTCAATATCCTTTCCAGGGGCATTCCTTGCCTTGACCCAGGCCCTCAGCGCTTTTTTGTAACTGCTCCCTTCTGGAGAGTCCTGTCATGGAAATTTTCAAATTTTTGCAGAAGCTCTTGAGCTGTTTCCTGGTGTCGTTTTCTAGTTTCTGCCAATCAGTCAATAGAAGAAATGGGTGCTGCCTTTTCCATTTTCACTGACACAGGCATGACTTCAAAAACACATGGAGATCTCTTCTAGCAAAGCATCAATCAAAAAAAGTCTGTGTCTAAGTAACTGGATTATAATCACTATGCAATGGTCAATAATCACTGTATGGACACTGTCAATGTAAATTCGTGATCCTCACCGCTGCGTCCAATGTTAGAATTGGGGGTCTCTGGTTGGCGCAGGTATGTACTTGCGACAAGCAGGGACCCTCTCCTCTAAGTCAGGGCGAAGGATTACCCTCTAAAAATAACCCCTGCTCACCCTCTAGGTAGTGTGGCGCAAGCAGTCAAGGCTAATCTCTAGAGCACATAGGGTTAAACATTTGCAGTATCACACACAATAACCATCAACCCACCACACAATGACACCAGACTGTATTCTTGTAAAAATATATCTCCCTTATATAGATTTAAAGCAGGCTTGTAAATATGGGCTTTGTACAGTTCCAAATGGTTCCAGTTACTTGTTCAGGTTGTACATCGCAGGTACGGCTGCACAGCGTATGGACTTCAGGGGGCTCGAGGGAGTGCGCGCCTCATGGACTTCGGGTCCTGAGCGCCGCGCACTTGGCACAGAGTCACAGTACCTTCTTGTGGGTGGATTTAAAGGGCAAAGCAGCGGGGTCAGTTCTGGTCACGTTGCGGTGCTTCTTGGGGGCAATGCGAGCTACGGCTCGTCAGACGTAGGCGCAGGGCTCTTCCAGAACGGGGCGTTGTGGGGGCAAAACAGACGTACCCGCAGCGTACGCTTCGACCCTGGAGGGGGAGCGGCTGTAGGCGGGGCTGATGGGGGTACGATTCGCAGAACAAGACGTACCAGCCAGGCTACGACCGCAGCACTTCACTTCACAGCTGCGGGGAGCGGGTCTCAGCGCACGGGTCACGGAGGGCACAATTCCAGGCAGAGTCCGTCTTTGCTGGGCAGCCTGCGACACGGGGATTAGCAGGCGGCGATGCTCGGACCGGATAGGTCCTCCTTCCCGATGTGAGCTATGGCTCAGAACGGGGGCAGTCACGGTGCTCGTACCAGCGAGGGGCTGGTCTTCACTTTGTAGCTGGCGCACGATCAGGCCACAGTCACGGTGCTCAGGGGACACAGATGCACAAATTGGTAGAGAGCGCAAGTAGAAGCACGACGCGCTCAGCTCTCCTTCACTCGGCGCTGCAGGGGGGTAGCGCCCACTGTTCCTGGGGCGCAGTTCAGGGGGCAAGTTCCACAGCAAGCCCTTGGAGATCTTTGTAGAAGTTTGGCACAAGTTGAAAATAAAGTAAAGTCTCTAGTCTTTGTCCTTCTCTCCTTCTGCAGCAAGGCACCCACCATAGGCCAGTCTCTCAGGATTAGAGACAGGAGTCCTCCTTGTAGTTTTTCCAGGTCCTTCTCATCGGGCAGAGTTTCTTCTTTGGCGCAAACAGGATCTGATTTACAAGGAGCAGGGCTCCTACTTTTTATTTTCTTTGTTCTTGCAGGCCAGGGGGGCCTCTGCATAACTTTTTCAGTCTCTGAGCACTTGTTGGGTGTACTCTGGTTGCTGCTTTCAGGGTGAGGGGCAGGCACATCAGACGCTCCACAGGAGGTGGAGCCAGCATTGTGTGGACAGGGGCAGCCAGGAGTACCTTGTTGACAGTGCTTCGCCTCTCCTGGGCCAGGTGTCGGGCTGAGTCATCAGTCGCTCCCCAGGGGGCGGAGCCAGCATTGTGGTGGCAGAGCACAGCCCTATCAGAGTCCAGGGGCACTCCCACCTCCCACCAAGGTGTAATCCTGGCATTCACCACCTGTCATCCCCCAGCCCTGTCACTCACATAACCCAGACAGTCAGATACACATCCTAGCAGGGGAAACATCACTTACGACGCAACTTTTACAACGCAAACCATTACAACGCATTGCGCTAGGGGGCGCTCTAGGATAGGGAATAGGTTTAATTCACTGTCCAACACCTTTCCTACTATCCACGGGGACTGGAGTTGGAATTGTAAATTAAACTATTCACTATCCAGCGCCCCAAAGTACTATGCTTTGTAATGGTATGCGTTGTAAAAACCGCGTTGTAAAAGCATGCGTTGTAATGTCATACACCCCCTAGCAGAGGCGGGCTGAAATGGTTAGGCAAGCAAATGCTAACTTTCTAAAAGTAGCATTTGCAAACACAGGATATTAAAATAAACTTTACTAAAAGAAGTATTTTATTATTCTGAGTTCAGGCATACTAAACTTGACTTTCTATCATGTTCCCTGAGCCTGCTGGGATTATAGAGTGTAATAATTCCAGCAGCCCATCTTGGCCTAAGAGAACAGGTAGCCTTACAATAATGTAATTCACTATTAGGACATGCCACACAGATCAGAGCATGTCCTACCTTACACTTGCAATGCACCCTGCCCTTGGGCCTACCATAGGGGTGACTAACATGAAGTTAAGGGAAGGTTTAGGGGCTGGTAAGTGTGCACTTGCCCAGCCAGCATGACAGTACCAGACTGCACGCAGGTTCAGCAATGGCAGACCTCAGACACATTTTACTAGGCCGCTTCTGTGGGTGGCATAACCAGTGCTGCAAGGCCACTATCGGCATTTGTATTGACCAGCCCTGGCACTCCTGGTGCACTTGACTAGGGACTGACAGTAAACCAAATAGGCCAAACATGGACACCAATGAAAGTAACAAATTACAACAGGGAGAGCATATGCACTTTAGCACTGGTCAGCAGTGGTAAAGTGTCCAGAGTCCTAAACCAACAAAAACAGGTCAGAGGAAATATAGGAGGAAAAAGGCAAAAAGTTTAGGGATGACCCAGCAGGAAGGGCCAAGTCCAACAACTACCCCCTCTCTTTTCTCTACTCCCTGAAGGAGCCCCCCCACCATCTGTATTCCCTGCACGACCCCTCTCTCTTTTCTCTACTCCCTGAAGGAGCTCCCCACCTTCTGTATTCCCTGCACTACCACCTCTCTTGTCTTTACTCCCTGAAGGAGCCCCCTGTTGAAATCAACGATCCATAGAAGAATTGTATTTAAAAAATGTGGTTTTATTGAAGTAGTCCAGCACAGCACAACTTGTCAGGTAACAGGCTCCAGGGATCTGACCTTGGAACACAGAACTCCTAACATAACAAAACAACTAAAGGCAGGCAGAATCTTCTGAACAGAATGGTGAAAAGGTAAAAGCATTTAAAGAGATAACATACAAAAGTAAGGAAGATATAACACATCCTTCCCCTTAACAACTTAAACATATTCCTTCTTCCTAGTGGGAGGTCTGATACTTCTATTAAAGTTTTGATTCTGAAAGCAACAGAGTCACGCTATTTGGAGACTTTGGCTTAGTAAGGGTTGAGGTGAACAAAAGGGAAACGACACCTAGCAACTCTTCTAACATTCCACACTCTCCCATCTCGTTTTAGAACACTATTGAAGTTAACTTTAACAACTTTATTGGGAGGCCCAAACTTGGAAGTGCCTTTTGTGTTGAACTCTGGTTTGCGTATTCTTTCCCAGTCTCCAACCACAAAAGTAGGTTATTTTACATTCATTTTTGCATCATAAGATTCTTTCATCTTTTCTTGTTTTTGTTGGACCTTAAACAACACTTGTTGCAAGTTCTGTTTTAAATCATCACCCACAAAATCCCTTGATATTTTACTTTTGATCCACCAGGGGCACAGTTTAGAGGCTGGTGCGCTCCCTCCAAGAAGGCGGAATGGGATCTGGTTGGTAGTAGAATGAGGGGTAATACGATACGCCCACAGTTTCTCCCTCAGGACAGTTTTCCATTCCTTACCAGACTTCCCGGCTGTCTCAACTCCATCTTTAAGCACACGGTTGAACCTTTCAACCTGACCATTGCCCTGCGGTTCGTAAAGAGCAGTGGTATGGTGCTTGATGTTCTGCAATCTTAAAAAAACTCTCCATCTCACGAGACTTAAGTTGTACTCAGTTATCGGTCACAAGGACCTCTGGAAAACCTTCCACAGCAAAAATTTCCCTGAAAAACTAAATGATGGCTTGGGTGGTGGCATGATGAACAAACCTGACCTCTGGCCACTTAGAATGATAATCAACGATTACCAATGCAAAATGAGAGTCTTGAGGTAATGAGTGAAATGGCCCAGAAACATCAAAAGCAACCTTCTGCCAGGGGCATTTGGGCCACGGCACAGGTTTGAGGGGAGCAGCGAAAGCCTTCAGCATATTATCACTGTTAACACATTAAAAACATTACCTTACTGTTTTGTCTACAATCTTGTCCAAACCCGGCCACCAAAAACTAGACATTATTAATCTCTTCATGGAAGACATCCCAGGATGTCTTTCATGCACAACTTTCAGGATGGCATCTCTCATAGCCTTGGGAGGCACACATTTTCCATTTTTGAAAATCAAATCATTTTCCACTGTAAGTTCAGAAGAAACTTGCAAAAACTACTTGAGCTCAACAGGAGCACTCTTATCTTCAGGCCATCCATTAAGAATAAACATTTTTAGCACACTCCAAGTCTTGTCAGAAATTATGCTCCTGTTCCACTCCTCCTCAGAAACCGTAGAGAATTCCTGAGAAACAAGATCAGAGACAGAGGCAATCATCTCAATATCTTGCGAGATTCCTGCTTCTTCTGTCTGAGGACCTGGCAGTCGGGAAAGACAATCTGCAGTGGCATTTAGTCTTTCAGGAACTTACTCTACAGAAAAGTTGTACTCCTGCAACCTGGACATGTCTGCTAATTCTCGCAGTGGCATTCTATGCCCCCCACCAGGGGACAAAATAGAGAAGGGGTTTGTGATCTGTCCTGAGTAGGAATCTATTCCTCCAGATAAAATTCCGAAAATGTTCAACACCACAAACACACCCCAATAGCTCCCTCTCAATCACGGAATACCTCCATTTGGTGTCATTGAGGATGCGGAAGGCAAACGCGACACACCATTCATCCTTCCCAGCCTTCTGTGAAAGAACTCCCCCCTAACCCATACATGGCGGCATCCACTGTGACAACACAGGTCTTATTGATACAGAACGGTTTTAAGGTGGGAGCCTCAACAATTTCCTTTTTGATCAATTAAAAGGCACTTTCTTGTCTCTGCGTCCAGCAACATTCCACCTTGTGTCTTGCAAGCTCCCTTAGAGATTCCATCTTGGTGGCAAAGTCTTTGATAAACTTATTGTAGTATTTACAAAGTCCCACAAACGACAACAGTTTCTCTTTATTGTCAGGAGCTGGGGCACTTACAATTGCCTCTACCAGGGATTTCTTTGGAACCGCACCATCCCACTGCAGAGGGGGGTGGGGGGGGAAGGATGAGGGGCTGAAGTTCCCTGCAGCTCCCACTCCAGCCTCATCTCCGCTCCTCTCCTGTAGGGGGGTGGGAGAGAAGGATGAGAGGCTGAAGCTCCCTGCAGCTCTCACACCAGCCTCACCTCTGCTCTGTCGAGATAGAAGAACGGGAAGAGCCTCTCTGTGAAGGAGGCCTGCAGGAAGGAGTAGAGAAGCTCCATGGAGTCAGCATTATAGAGGGACAGCCGCCCCCCCTCGTAATCCAGATACACCCCCAGCTTCAGGGGTTTCTCACGAGGGGAAAGAGGGGTCCAATGGGAGGTGAGAGCCCTGTACTGACCATCCCAATCCTGCACAGCCCAGACTCCCCCCTCAGGTGACCATGTGATCCTTCCCTTCCTGTTCACAGACTCTGCTGCGACCCCGACATACCACCCTATCCCAGAATGCAGCAGCTGCACCTCCCAGTAATGTCTGCCAGAGTTGAACCCCTCGCTCCCCAGCAAACACCAGTAGAGGAAGGTGAATCTCTTGGGGGTGTTCGGCAGGATCTGCCATGTGTCTGTCCATGTCACATGTTTCCCCCCCTCAGACAGGAGGAGCTCAGGATGAGCCGTGTCAGGATCCAGAGTCACCATCACTGCAGAGAAGAGATTCACAATTAGAGATTAAATTACGCAAATGAAGGCTGTAATTACGGCTTTCTATTTTACATTTGATTAATTTACACCACATCTGGAAGGAGCATGTGGCGCTAGAGAGCGAGCAGCACTAGACTGCTCACTACACTAAAGCGCACATTCATCTAGAGCACACACTACACCAAACACACTACACCAAACACCACACTGCACTACATAGAGAGGACATTTTACTGCACAATACACTGCACCATGCAGAATACTACTGTACAGCACGACACATATTACACTACACCACATTACCATACATGACATATACTACACTACACCATACAGAAAACTAAATTACACCACACAGTGCTAGACTGCACGAGATGGCACAGAATGGCAGAGCTACTCCAAGGCATTCTGTACTAGTCAGACTCTATAATACATAGTACAGAGTACGACTGCTACTAACAGTTAACTGCACTAGTCAGTACACTGCAGTAGATGGCACAAAGGGACAGAGCTGCTACAAGGAAAATAGTACTACTCAGTACACTGTATTAGAAGGTGCAGAGTGAGAGAGCCACTAGAAGTGTACAATACTAGTCAGTACACTCTATTAGATGGCACAGAGTGACACACCTATTCCAAGGTATATTGTACTAGTACTGTGCATTGGATACTGTAGTGAAAGTTCAAGTTCAAGTTCGTGCATTTGTATAGCGCACTACTCACCCAGAGGGTCTCAAGGCGCTAGGGGAAGGGGTATATTATTTGTCGAATAGCCAGGTTTTCAGTTCTTTTCTGAAGGAGATGTGGTTATGAGTAAGGCGAAGGTGGGTGGGGAGTGAGTTCCAGGTCTTGGCAGCCAGGAAGGAGAAGGATCTGCCACCCATGGTGGATTTCCGGATGCGCGGGATTGCGGCGAGGGCTTGATTGGACGATCTTAATTGGCGGGTGGGTTTGTAGAAGGACAGTCGAGTGTTGAGGCATTCGAGTCCTAGATTGTAGAGGGACTTGTGTGCGTGGGTGAGAAGGCGGAAAGTAATTCTTTTGTTGACGGGAAGCCAGTGGAGGTCTTTTAGATGTCCGGTGATGTGATCTTGGCGCGGGATGTCTAATATGAGTCTCGCTGATGCGTTTTGGATGCGCTGGAGTATATTCTGTAATTTTGTTGTGATTCCGGCGTAAAGTGTGTTACCATAATCCAGCCGACTCGTGACCAGTGCGTGGGTGACAGTTTTTCTTGAATCGAGGGGGATCCAGCGGAAGATCTTTTTGAGAATGCGAAGTACGTTGAAGCAGGAGGACGAGACGGCGTTGACTTGTCTGGACATCGAAAGAGAGGAGTCTAGGATGAAGCCAAGGTTACGTGCATGGTCTGTGGGTGTGGGTGCTGTGCCCAGAACGGAAGGCCACCAAGAATCGTCCCAGGCTGAGGGGGAAGATCCTAGGATGAGCACTTCCGTTTTGTCTGAGTTGAGTTTTAGGCGGCTCTGTTTCATCCAATCGGCAACTTCTTTCATGCCTTCATGAAGGTTGGTTTTGGTGGTGTTGGGGTATTTGGTGAGGGAGAGGATTAGCTGGGTGTCGTCGGCGTAAGAGATGATGTTGAGGTTGTGTTGACGCGCGATGGAGGCGAGAGGACTCATGTATACGTTGAAGAGGGTGGGACTGAGTGATGATCCTTGAGGTACACCGCAGATGACTTCGGTGGCCTCAGAGTAGAATGGGGGAAGTCGGACTCTTCTCCTGGCGAGGAATGAGATGATCCAGTTCAAGGCTTTTCCTTGTATGCCGATGTTGCTGAGGCGTTGTATAAGGGTGCTGTGGCAGACTGTGTCGAAGGCGGCGGAGAGGTCGAGTAGAATGAGGGCCACTGTTTCTCCATTGTCCAGGAGTGTTCGGATGTCGTCGGTCGCTGCAATGAGGGCGGTTTCGGTGCTGTGTTTGGCTCGAAATCCAGATTGAGATGGATCAAGGGAGTTGTTGGATTCAAGGAAGGTGGCGAGCTGGCTGTTGACGGCTTTCTCAATGACTTTGGCAGGGAAAGGGAGGAGGGATATGGGTCGGTAGTTTTTCAGTTCGGAGGGGTCTGCTGTGGGTTTTTTTCAGGAGGGCGCCGAGTTCGGCGTGTTTCCAGCTTTCTGGAAAGGTGGCAGAGTTGAACGAGCAGTTGATGACATCGCGGAGTTGGGGTGCAATGATGGAGTCAGCTTTGTTGAAGATGTGGTGGGGACAGGGGTCAGAAGGCGAGCCAGAGTGGATTGAGTTCATGAGGCGAATGGTGTCTTCAGTGGTGATTGGGTACCAGGCGCTAAGGTTGTTAGTTGGCGGAGTAGGATCTGAGAGGGGTGGGGAGGGTTGATCGCTGGGAGTATTCTCGAAACTGTTGTGGATGTCGGCAATTTTGTTGTAGAAGAAGGAGGATAGTGCATCGCAGAGGTCTTGGGAGGGAGTGATGTCGTTGGATGCTGCGGTGGGGTTGGTGAATTCTTTGACGATATTGAAGAGTTCCTTGCTGTTGTGAGTGTTGTTGTCGAGACGCTCCATGAGTGCTGATTTCTTGGCGGATCGAATCATTTGGTGATGTTTGCGGGTGGCTGTCTTGAGGGAGGCCATGTTGTCTGAGGTTGGGTTTTTTCTCCAATTCTTTTCCATGGTGCGGCATAGCTTCTTGGATTTTTTAAGTTCATCATTGAACCAGGGAGCCTTTTTGCTGGCTGATTTCATCTGGTGCTTTTTCAGGGGTGCTAATTCGTCTGCACTGAGGGTGATCCATTGCCTGAGGTTGGTGGCCGCTTGGTTTGGGTCCATTGACAGGGGGGGAGGGTTTTGTTTGAGTGATGTGAGGAGTTGGTCAGTGGTGATTTTGTTCCAGTTTCTCCGAGGAATAGGTTGTGGGCGGTTGTGAATCAGGGTGGTTTTGTAGTTGAACTAAACACAGCTGTGATCCGTCCAATGGAGAGCTGTAGTGCGGTCGAAGGAGATGTGCTTGCTGGAGGGGAAGATAGGGTCGAGCGTGTGTCCGGCTGAGTGAGTGGGGGTGTCAACAAGTTGTTTGAGTCCGAGATTGGCCAGGTTGTCCAGAAGGGTGGAGACGTTGCTGTCGTGTTTGTTTTCAAGGTGGTAGTTGAGGTCTCCTAGAAGAATGTAGTTCTCGGAGGCGAGGGCGTGTGGGCTGATGAAGTCAGTGATGTCATCGCTGAATTGAGTGCGGGTGCCTGGAGGCCTATAAATGAGGGTGCCTCTAAGTGTGGTCCTGGGGTCGGTGTGGATCTGAAAGTGGAGATGTTCGGCGGTTGCAAGATTGTCGTCGGAGCTGGTTGTGATTTTGATGGTGCTTCTGTGGGCGATGGCGAGGCCTCCTCCAGTTTGATTGGTGCGGTCTTTTCGGATAATCTTGTAAGCATCCGGTATGGCAATGGCGATGTCGGGAGCGGATGATGTGTTCATCCATGTTTCTGTAAGGAAGGCGATGTCCGGTGATGCAGTGTCGAGTAGGTCCCAGAGCTCAATTGCGTGTCTGTGGACCGAGCGGGTGTTGAGTAGGATGCACTTCAGGTGGTTAAGGTCGGAGCTTTGTTTGGAGGAAGTGGGTTTGGTGAGGGTTCTGATGCAGTTGAACTAGCAGGAGAGGCAGGCGAATGGGCCGTGGGTACGTCCTGGGGTGGCTTCGCAGCATTGTGGTGTGCGTCCGGGGTTGAGGGCGAGGAGAGTTGCGGCATCATATGTGATTCTAGAGGGTAGGGTGTGGCGGGGGCCAGGGGGTCTGGCGCTGGGCGCGGGCCAGGCGCGGACGGGCTTACCTTTGGCGCACCTTCGGCGCGACTGGGGCGCGACCGCTGCGCGCAAATGCATCTGTCATAAGTGGATAGTAAAGGGGGAGGGGCGAGGGAGGAGCAGCTGGGAGGCGGGAGCGGGGCGGAGTTCAGGGCAGGGAGGCACAAACAACAACAAGATACAAAATGGCAGTCAGCCAAAAAGCGCAATCGGGTTGGGGCACAATATGAGCTACAGAACGCCAACTGTATTCACACTCAGGCACAGAAAATTCCACACAGGCAGCACACTTAATTAGAATGTTGCAGCGCGCTTTGTCAGACTAGCGACGCAGTAGTATGCTAATGAGCGCTCGTTAACTCGACAGGGCAGCGCAACAATACAGTAATAAATTCGAGCATTCTGACTCGAGCTGGCACAATGCGGTGATTGAATTGAATTAATGCAGGCACTAGTCTTGCCAAGATGTGGGCGCTACGATACCAGACAGTCTCGCAGGGAAGGGAGCAGAGTGGAGGAGCGACCGCCTCCGATGAAATCAGGACGGTCACAGTGGTTGAATGGAACAGCGCGGCCTAACCAACAGTGGGAGGGAGGAGCAGCTGGGAGGCGGGAGCGGGGCGGAGTTCAGGGCAGGGAGGCACAAACAACAACAAGATACAAAATGGCAGTCAGCCAAAAAGCGCAATTGGGTTGGGGCACAATATGAGCTACAGAACGCCAACTGTATTCACAATCAGGTACAGAAAATTCCACACAGGCAGCACACTTAATTAGAATGTTGCAGCGCGCTTTGTCAGACTAGCGACGCGGTAGTATGCTAATGAGCGCTCGTTAACTCGGCAGGGCAGCACAACAATACAGTAATAAATTCGAGCGTTCTGACTCGAGCTGGCACAATGCGGTGACTGAATTGAATTAATGCAGGCACTAGTCTTGCCAAGATGTGGGCGCTACGATACCAGACAGTCTCGCAGGGCAGGGAGCAGCGTGGAGGAGCGACCGCCTCGAGAGCTACTAAAAGGAAGGTATACAGTACTAGTCAGTGCACTGCATTCGATGGTACTGAGTGACAAAGCTACGCGAAGGTGCACTGTACTAGTCAGTACACTGCATTAGAAGGCACACAGTGACAGAGCTACTCCAAAGCATTCTGTACTAGTCAGTACTCTATAATACTTACTACAAGGTATGACAGCTACTAGCGGTTATACGGTAGTAGTCAGTACACTGCATAAGATGGTGCAGAGTGACGCATACTGTACTAGTCAGTACTCTATAACAGATATCCTGAGTAACAGAACTACTAGAAGGTGTACAGTCCCAGTCAGTACACTGCATTAGATGGCACAGAGTGACAGAGCTACTGCAAGGAAAACAGTACTACTCAGTACACTGTATTAGATTGTACAGAGTGAGAGAGCTAATAGAAGGTATACAGTATAGTCCGTATACTGCATGAGATGCTACAGATTAACAGAGGTACTAGAAGTGTACTGTACTGGTCAGTACACCACATTATATGGTACAGAGTGACAGAGCTACTCCAATGTACACCGTACTAGTCAGTACACTGCATTGGATAGTGCAGTGAAAGAGAGCTATTAGAAGGTATACAGTACTAGTCAGTACACTGCATTTGATGGTACTGAGTGACAGAGCTAGTCCAAAGCATTCTGTACTAGTCAGTACTCTATAATACTTAGTACAGAGTATGGCAGCTACTAGCAGTTATACTGCACTAGTCAGTAGACTGCATTAGATGGCACAGAGTGACAGAGCCAGTACTGCTCAGTACATTGCATTAAATAGGACAAAGTGACAGAGCTACTACAAGGTAAACAATACTAGTTAGTACACTGTATTAGATTGTACAGAGTAAGAGAGCTACAAGGTAAACAGTACTAGTGAGTACACTGCATGAGATGCTACAGAGTAACAGAGGTACTAGAAGTGTACTGTACTACTCAGTACACTGCATTAGATGGTACGGAGTGATACAGCTACTAGAATCTATACAGTACTAGTCAGTACACTCCATTGCATGTCACAGAGTGACAGAGGAACTAGCAATGTACTGAACTAGTCAGTACACTCCATTAGATGGTACAGAGTGACAGCGCTTTTCCAAGGTATGCTGTACTAGTCAGTACAGTGTATTTATTTATTTATTTATGGCATTTATAAAGCGCTCTGCAACCCTACGGGCATCCTGGCGCTGTGAGAGTATAACTGGAATGATGTGCATCATAGGTGGAGGGTCATTTGATTCTGGGCAGTTAGACTTTAGGGAAGAGCCATGTTTTGACCTTTTTTCGAAATGCCATCAGTTCGTCTGTTTTCCTGATAGCAGTAGGGAGACTATTCCGGAGATGGGCTGCCGCTATACTAAAGGCTCTGCCACCATAAGTGTTGGATGGTGCAGATTAGGAGAGCTACTAGAAAGTATACAGTACTAGTCAGTACACTGCTTTAGAGGGCACAGAGTAAGAGAGCTACTCCAAGGCATTCTGTAATAGTCATTACTCTATATTAGATGGTACAGAGTAAGAGAGCAACTAGAAGGTATACAGTACTAGGCAGTACAATGGACTGGATGGTACCAGGTAGAGCTACTCAAAGCCATACTGTACTGGTCAGTACCATATATAAGATAGTACAGAGCAAGAAAGCTACTCGGAAATATAGAATACTAGTCAGTACACTGCATTGGATTGTACAGAGTAACAGAGCTACTTGACGATGTACTGTACTAGTCAGCACAGGGCACTAGATGGTGCAGAGTGACAGAGCTACTCAAAAGTATACTGTACTAGTCAGTGCACTGTATTAGCTATTACAGAGTAACAGAGACCCTCGATGCCAGTGTACAAGTCAGTACATTGCTTAGAAGGTAGAGGGTGACAGTGTGTGGTAGTCAGAACACTGCAGTAGATGGAAAAGAGTACCATAGCTACTCCAAGGTATACTGTACTACTCAGTACACCGCAACTACTGTAGGTGCATGCACTAGGTCAGTGTAGGTGCATGTCTAGGTCAGTGTAGGTGCATTCACTAATGAATTTGACGTTGATATTGTGAACATTATTTTTTTTGTTTATATTATTGTCTTTTGTGTTATGTGTCAAAAAGTTTTGTATTGTTGATCACATTTCTATTATTGCTTGTGTTGTGTTTGTTTTTTGGAATAATGCTGTGTATTTAAATATGTCATGATTGTAAATTTATACATTTAATTATTTTCATTTCACTATTTTGTCACTGTCTATTGTTAATGTTAATTTGAAAAATTGGGAGGAATACTTTTCGACTTTCATTAATTGAATAACTTTTCACCAGATGGGGGGTTAAATATTAGTCAATAATTGTCGTCCTTTTGAGCTTAAGCTGTAGCGGGGCAGTGTTTCCGAGCACCCTGTGTAGAGTCGTGGGCCCTTAGCTCACACGTTGAATAAAAAGACGACAGGCACATGGTTCTGGTGGGTAAACTGCTCTGAAAGGGCTCGAAGGCACCGCAGCCTGCAGTAAAACACATGTTCAAGCAGCAAGTGTGAGAAAACATTACAGTGCCATTAATACATAAAGTAAGCAATTACAGATGGCAGGCAGGACCTTCCTCCTTCTATGCATGCCGGAGCCACCCTCAAGACAATTATTATCCAAGATATTCAGGAGGGTTATGAGGATTTGGTTAGCAAGTTTGCAAAGCAATATGAGGAATCAGGAATCCGGTGTAGAAGAGTCCGGGTCAACAATCAACATTATTTTTCTAAAGTAAGGGATCTCTTGAGGAAGGAGTTTCATGAAGTGCCTGGCACCACAGGACTCGGAGACAAGTTCTTGCAAGGCACTGTCTTTCTTGTACAAGCATTACAAATATTCCTCTCAAGAGGTCCGCTTCCACCGAGGGCAGCCGCTGATGGCAGAGTTTTGGGATGAATCTCTCGATGAACCAGCCACGGAGATGACGTCAATGAACAGTGATGAAGGTATTGTGTGCAAAAACAAACCTTCTTGTGCAGCATACCGCCTTGTGAGAATAGTGATGGTTGTTTCTTGCCTCATTACCCATCACCAGTGCCAGTGCTGAAGATCATTTCCAAACTTGCATCACTGACGACTGCTCCACGGTGCAGCAAAACAGAACTTTGCCAGGAACAGTAAAGATTGCAGCCGCTATCTCCCACCCACCTTCCCGGCATTACGAGTTAGCAGGCCTAGAATTGGGGACAGGATGCAGGTATGATGTTATGTTACGAGTTAAGTTATCTGCATTTGTATCTATCACACGATTTCCTGGTCTGTTCAACCAATGATTGCCTTTGGAGGAATGAGCCGATTGAAGCATCAATGGAAGTGTAATCATAGAGGGGCCGGTTCAGTAGATGACTCTTGTGGGTGGTTGATGCGAGGCCTCCAGGAGAACATTGGGCATGTGTGCCTGCACTCTTGTTCCCAAGACATGTCTGTATTACATGGTAAGCATGTGCAAGAAAAGTTCCTCATTTGCATTAAAGATGGCCATATGTAAACATGGGAGTAACGTTGTACATGCACATGCCACATATTACTGATGCAGGCCATGGTCTGTGGGGGGCTTTTGGGAACACACTACCTGTGCATTACGAAGAAGGTGAGCCACAGTTAACGTGACCCTGAGGGTGCCCTTTGGGATCCAGCACAGAGCTCCAGGGTGCCTCACATCTGGTGCATATGACTCCAACCTTCCTGGGGAGGGCCCTACTTCAGAGGGAGGCCTGGCCCTAGCTGTCATCAAACACAGAGATGTTGTGCTTCATTGGTATACTCTCCCCAGCGCCTTGACTACCTCAAAGGATCATTAGACACACTAGGCTAGAGCAGGGAGACTCCTGTCTGTACTGGGCACACACAAGAAGGTGGAGCACCAACACAAAATGGGATTAAAGAACGGTTTATTGCGTGTTTCCAAGTAAGAGAACAAGCTGCACTTTAATGACTATTAATACTTTGTGAAGCGTTGCACGAATGGTGTCTTACCTTTGCCCCATACCTTCCTGGAGGTCCATATTACAGTGTAACCCCCAAGGATGCTGCATGAGTGCACACTTTGTTAGTGTGCAACTGCTACAATACCTTCCACAGCACCCTGAGTGTGTTGCAGTCTGACCTGGCACTCAGTCAGGGTGCGTAAGCATCCCAAATTAGCCCATCAGTAGGAGTTTGAGGGCCTACTACTCTGCACAAAGTTAGGCACAGTTTATAACTACACCCACCATAATTTGTGCCCCATCCAAGACCAAAGGGCTGGCGAAATGGCTCTCTGATGGAGAGTGGGGCTGCGTGGGTCCACTCTGGATACTGTCCCTAGTTTAAGATTAAGATTTTGGAGAGAGTTGTGAGTAAATCTCTCACAAAATATTCAGAAGAAAATAATCTCCTGGACGAGGTCCAATTTGGGTTTCGACCAGGACATGGTACCGAAACTGCTCTAGTGACTGTCCTGGATGACCTGCGAATGCATGCAGACAATGGACAAACAGCCATTTTAGTGCTGCTGGATATGTCGGCCGCTTTCGACACGGTCAACCATAAGATATTGATGAAGAGGCTTGAGGAATGAGGAATGTGGCAATGTGGGCAGGGCACTGGACTGGCTGTGATCCTATCTCTCAGGCAGACAGCAGGCAGGGATCCCGAGGCCCTTCCACTCTCAGACTAGGTCAGTAAAACACGGGGTTCCGCAGGGCTCAGCGATCAGCCCAATTCTTTTCAATTTATATCTATGCCAACTGATCTCCCTCATAAAATCTTATGGTATTGAGGTTATAAATTATGCAGATGACACCCAACTTGTCTTCTCCCTTGAGGGCAATGATGCAGTTTCTCTGGAGAAATTCCATAGCTGCATGCGAGAAACAGCGTGCTGGTTCAGGGATAATTCATTGCAATTTAATGTGGACAAGACAGAAATACTTTGCTGTACTGCAAGTAAAATTCCTTGCTCCCTGCCAGTAGACTGCTAATAACCCTCCAGTGCCTGTTAAAATGGTCCGCAATTTAGGAGCACTGCTAGACAGTAATCTGCAATTGGACTCACAAGTAGATAAAATTGTGAACACTTATTTTTCTCTGCTCCGAGCCCTTAGAAAAATACTCCCTTTTTTACCTCTCTCAGTTAGACCGCAATTGGTAAGGAGTATTATTTTGAGCAGATTAGACTACTGCAATGCCCTTCTCCTAGGAGCTCCAGCTTCTTTGCTAAAACAAAATGCAAAGGATACAGACTATTGCAGCTAAACTAGCATTGAACAGACAACGTGGAGCCTCGTCCTCGCTTGCCCTGAAAGATCTCCACTGGCTGCCTATGGCACAGCAAGTCCAGTTCAAGGCACTCTGCATCGTCCATATAGCAATACATAAAATGGGGCCTAAAACCCTACAGAGGAAATTTCTATGGTATTCTCCAGCATGAAGCCTACGTTCCTCCTCAGCCAGTCTGATATGTGTCCCACATGTCAAGAAGGTTCGACTGGGGGGCAGATCATTTAGCGATGCTGTCTCCCGACTCTGGAACACTCTGCCAATAGAGCTTAGACAAATAGATACATCGTCCCGCTTCAGGAAGGAATTGAAAACGAAACTCTTTCCTAGAGATTAATTCCAGTCCTCTGCTCGAGCTCAGTTATAAACAGTGTTTTTGGTAATCTCAGCGCCAGAATACCTGTTGGGTGGCAGCTGCGCCATAGAAGTACTCCCTTACATTACATTTATTGCTAAACTTGTAAATAAAAAGTAAGGAGGCTATTGCAGCTTGCACTACAAATTGCCCCTGCCAGCGATGCCAGTACCAACACAACTACTTGCCATCAAGCGCCAACAAGTGTAACAATTCAGACTATTTCAGGCCGCCAGAGCTATAAGAATGGTTTAGGCAGCAGGTTTTGGTCATTTTTAATATATATTGAATTATAAACAACTGTTGCTGTTCTGATCTCTAGATTAGGACCAACACAAACACCACAACCACCACCACCATGTGGCCAACTGACATAAGTGCAGGTGTTGACAATAAAGATCCAGTGCCAAACACCGGAAATCACTGGCTCAATTTAAGCACAAAACCCAGGTCTGTGGTCATGCCAAAGGGGTGGCCAGGGCGTTATAAGGTGCTTAAAAATTTTTTCCTGTACATACGAGCCACTCCCTATCCGAATGAGGAAAAAAAATGTATGTCTCCTCCTTGTGGTCTGCAACAGAATGGGCTCTGAAGAAATTAGGCTTAAAGTCCATGAAACTGGGCGAGGAGGTTCTCTCGGAAAAATGCGCAAGTTGCTTGGGTTTAGTAGCTCACGACTATTTTCAGTGACCAGAAGTAGCTCTCCCTACACAAAAGGTTGGAGACCCCTGATTTAAACTCTGGAAATGCAGCAGCACAAATACAAAGTACAAATCTAGAAAAATCTGGAAAAGACCAAGTTTACAGACGCAAATAAAGTAACTGTACCCTGACGTGAGTGCACATTATCATTAAATACCATACCATACCATGATACCACCCCATAGCACACCACACCATCCCATCATAACGTTCCATACCATACTGCCATAACATCCCATACCATAGAATTCCATAGCACACCATACCATACCATTTTCATGAACATTAACATACAGAGCTAATCGTCACATTGATATTTACCTTTATAACTCTTCACCACCTCTGGGCACTGAATCTTCCAATTATTACACCTGTAATAACACACATCATCTTTGTATTAAATAGTAATGACGGTTACAGGAACAGAAGATGAACATCACATAAGACCCGTATTTGAAATAAGATTCTGTATAAAGAGCAGCGCCTGCGGACTAGAGCTCAGTGTGAGTTACTGTTCATACACCACAGTCAAAGCTCGAACGATATCCAAAAGTACATTTAATATCTTAGCCTCAGCGTGGGTCTTTTATGAGCTGTGGTTAGCCCAGTGAGATGGGCTGACTAACAGGATACATCTGCTGCTGGTGGAGTCTTGTGTATATGCTTTCTTAACTGAGCTCCACGTACATTCCTGCCAGCACCTACAGCACTGATACTTCCAATCCCTGCTGGTGTAAATCTTGTCACCACTCCCCTACAACCAAGATGTTTGGTAGCCTTAGTGGGATATATAAGGAAGATTTAAACCCAGACACCTTAGTAATGAAAGATTGGTTGCAAAATAAAGACTACCACGTCTTACAGAACAGCAGATTTTAGGCGTTAGGGGAAGGATCACAGAGGGAGAGATAAGGGAACAGGTTAGGAGGCTCAGTAATGGGAAAGCAGCAGAGCCACACGGGATCCCATCTGAATACTGTAAAAAATTGTTAAATTCTTTGGTCCCTTTCTGGGTATCTTATTTTAATGAGATCCATCTGGAGAGCTGTTGCCTCCTACCTTCCTGGTAGGAGGCAACTGTGGTTATGGTCCTTAACCCGGGTAAAGATGCTAGGTTAGCAGATTCCTATAGACCTATATTGTTGTCGAACTGTGACTACAAAATGACCACAGGAATCTTGGCTAAGAGGTTGTCAGATGTCCTTCAAACGTTGATCCATTTCGATCAAAAGGGGTTTGTGCCTGGCAAGCAGCTGAATGAATTAACCCATCCACTTTTCGCTGCAAATGATACCGCAGAGGCATTTAATCTCCTGTTGACAATCGCAGGAATTGATGCTGCTAAAGCATTTGATAGGGTTAACTGGGTCTATCTTTGGGAGGTATTGCGGTATTGTGGTTTCAGCAGCAATGTTACTGGAGTTGTTCAAATGTTATATAAGGTGTCTGCAACCAAGATTTAGGTTAATGGCAAACTTATAGCTTTGTGTCATATATCCAGGAGAATTAGTTAGGGGTGTCCTTTGTCGCTAATTCTGTTTTGTCCATATTTTAGGCACTTTTCCCAGATGGTTCAGCAGGATAAGGCCATTCTTCCTTTTGAAGCTGCAGGGTTACCAACCAAAATAGCACTGCATGCTAATGACATAGTTCTTTATACATCGAACCAAGGGCTCTCTGATCCTAAGCTTGAGGTGCATCGCAGAGATTTTGGGAGTCTTTCAGGGTATTTCATCTATAAGGGGAAGACAGAGATTATGACATGGACTAAAGAGAAGGTAGGACTTAAAACCAGAAACAAGATTGGGTATCTAGGGATCATGGTAGTCAAGTAAAGTCAAGGCAAAACCACTTTATTCGATTATTAAAAATCATAAAAGTATACTATACAAGTTTTTGTTTCCTTTAAAATGATATCAAAACATAAAATTCCATTAAAAACAATTTCATGGTTAAAGTCAGTTGATCACTATTGATAAGCTTATGAAGACTGATTTTTCTTCTCCTGTTGGGCTGCCTGTCTAATCCTCCTACTCCTAATAGATGCGACAAGAAAGCTTGCAACACCAAACATGGTTACAGGGGATTACATTAATTGTAAAAACAGTAATGCAGGTTTAGACTGTATGAAAGCCTTCTCTTTCAGTACTGGAATAATAAACCTTTTTCTGGCTTCATAATACAGAGGACAAAAAACATAAAATGCATGGTATCTGGGGGGGAGAAATCATCGCATTTACAAGGAGCCGCGTCCTCAGGCCTGCTCTATCCCTGTGCCACACTTAATACCAAGTGTATCTGGTTGAAACGAAATTTTGTCAGTAGCCATCTATGAAAAGGGATCGTGACGATGGAAAGGTACGATTGCATGGCTAGAGACGAAATAAGCAAGAAGTGGGCCCTAACTGTAGGTTTACTTCACTCTTCTGATTCCCGTTCTAGCTCGCTGAGTTTAATGTAATTTATTTTAACCCATTTAAGATCAGCTTTACATAGACCTTATTTATTTATTTTATGCGATTTTTAAAGCGCGCAAATACCCTTGCGGGTGTCTCGGCGCTGGCGTTACAGAACTCTCTCTTGAGATAAAAGGTGAATTACGATGAAAACAACCATGTTTTGAGATTCTTTCTGAAGTTTAGAAGAATGGGGGCGGTTTTGATGTGGAATGGTAATGTGTTCCACAATTTGGCTGTTGCTATAGTAAAGCATCTATCTCCCCAGTTGGTCTTTCTTGTCCGTGGAACCTTCAGCAGATGGGCTGATGATGATCGTAAGGTTCTAGAATGTTCAAGCGGGCAGAGAGCTTTTTTTAGGAACTGTGGGCCAGGATTATTGATAGCTTTGTAGGCTATGCATAAAGCCTTAAATTTAATCCGACTCCTAATAGGGAGCCAATGCAGCTCTCTAATGTAGGGGGATGTAGATGTGAATTTGGGGATGGTTAATAGAATTCTGGCCGCGGCGTTTTGCACCGTCTGTAATCTGTTGAGGACCTTTTCTTGAGCATTCAGAAGGAGGGCGTTGCAGTAGTCTGTTCTCGAGAACACCAAGGTGCTGATTAGGGTTTTGCCCGCGGACGGCGGTAAGTATGGGAGTAGTTTTTTTATCCTTTTTAGAATATAGAAGGAAGAAGATACCACCGAGTTGGCATGTTGTAGGAAAGTCATCTTGTTGTCAATATGACTCCCAGATTACGTACCTTGACTACCGGTTAGGGGGGTGCTCCCATCTGAGATGGCCACCACTGAGGGGACCAGACAGGCTGCAAGTTCCCGAATGTCATTACCTCTGTCTTATCAGAGTTTAATTTGAGACAGTTAGATGACATCCAGGAACTTATTGCCTTCATTCCCTCTTGGAAGTTGGCTGCGACTGAAGTACCATCGTTGTGTACCGATAACACTAGTTGGGTGTCATCCGCATACGTTGTTAGGGCAATTCCGTAGGATTTTATCACCCTCGCTAAGTCCGAAACATAGATGTTAAAAAGCGTTGGACTTAGCGAGGAGCCCTGTGGTACTCCGCAAGGGAGAGAAAAGGTCTGGGAGGTGTAGTTACCCATCTTAACTGTCTGAGGACGGTTGGCCAAGAATGAGGCAAGGAGTTCTTTGGCTTTGCCTCTTATTCCTAAAGCCGAGACACGGTCGATCAAGGTGACATGATCGACCGTGTCAAAAGCAGTGGAGAGATCCAAAAGTATTAGAACCGCAGATCCTCCCTTGTCCATCGTGGTTCTTATTTCATCTGCTGCTTTGAGTAGTGCTGTCTCCGTTCCATGACCTTGTCTGAACCCAAATTGGGTGTCGTCAAGTAGGTCGTTGTCATTGATGAATTTCGAGAGTTGTGTGTTCATGATTTTTTCGACAATCTTTGCTGGGAAGGGGAGACAGGCAATAGGTCTGTAGCTGGCAGGAAGAAGAGGGTCCAGTGTGGGCTTTTTTAAAAGTGGCTTAATGATAGCCTTCTTCCAAACAGATGGATAGGTACCTGTTAGAAACATTGCATTACAGATTGTTGATAAAGCAGGAGAGATAGCTTCCGGGATGAGATTCAGGATAGCAGGAGGGCATGGATCGAGGGGGGATCCCGATTTGGTGCAGGCCTCCAGATGTTGAATATGCTCCTGAGTAGTCGCTTCGAAGACTGAAAAGATCGGTGAGTTGTTGATGAGGGGTGCCATGGGGGTAGGAGAAGGAGAGGAATGAGAAAAGGTCAGAAAGATGGAACTAACCTTATCCTCAAAAAAGTTGGCCAAAGCATCCGATAGAGACTGGGAACCTTCTAGGCGCGGGGCAGGGGGGTTGGACAGATGAGTAGCCACCTGAAATAGTTCCCCTACCGAGTTTTTCGCCTGGTTGATTTGGGAAGTGTAGTAAAGACTTTTTTCTGATATTATGAGTTTTTTGTAAGTGGAGAGAGCATTTTTGTAGGTCTTTTTGTCAGCAGGGCTGTAATGGCGGCGCCACTGCCTTTCCAGGTTCCTGCAGTACTGTCTTTTTATTCGTAAGGGCTCCGTGAACCACTGTGCTGAAGGGAGTTTTCTACTACGGTGGGAGATTTTAATCGGGGCTAGTTTATTACAGGCTGTATTTAGATTGCTCAGGTAATTAGAGGACGCTAATGTAGGATCCTGTTCGTTGGGGATATGACTATCTTGCATCATCTCCGCTAAGTGGACAAGGTTAATATGTTTCCAGTCTCTAAAAGAGACTAGAGACGAAGATGTGGCAGGGGGTTTGATGGAGTTAATTTCGATAGAGAAGCAGACAGCTGCATGATCCGTCCAGATCAGGGGAATTACCTGGGTAACGGCTATAAGCGGGTTGTTGGTAAATATTCCATCTAAAGTGTGACCCGCTTGATGAGTGGGTTCTTTTACCATTTGCAGAAGACCGGCTGCGGTTAAATCGGTCGTTAACAGTGCTGTGTCAGGGTCGTTGAGGGCTTCAAGGTGAAAATTAAAATCTCCTAGTAAGGTGAAATGTGGGGATCCTACCGAGGCCTCAATCATATTGCCTATGTTGGCAAGAAACTTCGATCTTGACCCAGGAGGGCGGTAGATTAACATACCCTTAAATGATGTTTTGGCCGAGAGGCCAATGGGAAGAGAAAAGCCTCATACTCAGAACAGTTTGATTGTACAATTGTGAGTTTGAGCTGGTCTTTATCAATAATTGCTATGCCTCCACCCTTTTTTTTAGGTCTGTCCAGTCTGCAGACACAGTAGTTGGTCGGAGTGGCAGCTCTAAAGTCTGGCCCGGAGGACTCATCCCCCCATGTCTACGTGATGAATAGCAAATCCAGTTTGTCTGTTCCAGGATTGCTGAAAATCTCTGGGCGCCCCAGTCTCCTTGTTGACATTTTAATATAGGACAGCCACTGGATTTCCTTCATTTTGTCTAATTTCATGCAATCCTTCAGAATCTTGTGATTCAGAGTAAGATTCGGATTCAACCAGGTTCTAATCCATAACAGGATTGGGGCCATTTTTATTGTGTCTGAAATATATCCTGTACCCAATTCGAGATGGACCGAATGGGTCGCTGTCGATTGTGGAAGGCCGAGGAGGGCACGTAAAAATGTATTTTCTTCTCTTTGGATGGAATCAGATTTAGTGAACCCACAAATTGCAGCCCCATACCTAGCAATTGATATGTTTTTTTTCTTTGTATATAGCTAGGATTGCTTCGCACGGCTTTCCCCCCAGTCTTTTAGCGAAGCCTAATATTGCAGCTGAGGAGCTTCTCACAGCATTTACCTTAGTTGAGAGCTGTGGTGCCCAGAGTCCTTTGTCGTCAAAAACAACTCCCAAATAGGTAAACACTTTCACTCTCGAGATTGCTTCCCCGTTGCAATAAAAGGATTTAATGTTGTTTTTCCCCGTGCCTAGAGACATAATGTGTGATTTACCATTATTGACCACAAGGTCCAGTGATTTCATAAAGTCCCAGAAGGAATCTAGTAGTCTTTGTAAACCAAGGGGGGTCCGAGCCAGTAGGACGGCATCGTCCGGGTATAGGAGTACAGGGATGGATGTTCCTCCCATACGCGGAATGTCTAGTGTTGCCGTTAACAAGTTATCCTCCAGGGAGTTTATGTATAAAGTAAATAACATAGGGGCCAAGATGCAACCTTGGCGCACCCCTCTACCTGATTTAAAACTTGCAGTACATTTCCCCTCATTCGTCATCCTTATTGACGCTCTCAGGTCTCTGTGTAACTCGGCTAAAAAATACACAAGGGGCCAGTCAAGTCCTAGGTCCAAAAGCATGGTCCACAGCCTTGATCTATTTACTAGATCGAAGGCTGTGGACAAGTCCATGAAACCCAGGAAAATTTAACCCTTAGCAGCCTTCGTGTATTTAGATACAATTAGATGTAAATTAAGACATTGGTCCTCCGTCCCCCTCCCAGATCTAAAGCCATACTGGGCATTAGTTAAGATGTCGTTCTCCGTGGCCCAGTCTGTAATTTTAGCTAGAATAACCTTCCCTAAGATTTTAATAGAGGAATCTAGTAAAGATATTGGCCTATAACATCTGGGGTCTCCCCTTTGCCCCTTCTTAAACACAGGGATTATAATTGAACGGGACCATGATTTCGGGAACCCTGTGGCGGCCAATGTATTAAAGACGTTCGTCAATATTTTTGCCCAATATTTGGGGTTAGCCTTATACATATCAGAGGGCACACCGTCAGGGCCTGGCGCCTTATGCCCTGCCGTTCCCTCTATTGCTTTCTCAACCTCCGCTATATTAAAACTGATAGGTATCAATGGGGGATCAGAAATTGGTACCTCAAAGGTTTCCAGCTCAATATTACTCCCATAAATTTTTTCAAAATGGCTTAACCAGTTAACTTCTAATACAAAGTTCTGGGTACCAGTGAACAAAGGATTGTTAACAATTGCCCAAAACTTGGAACTGTCTTTCATAGTTGCTTTTTCCATTAATGCTGCCCATGCATCTTGTTTGATTTCATTTTTCCATGCCTGAACTATTAATGAGTACTCTTTCCTAAGCTGTGCTACAAGCCTTTTATTCCTTGGTGTCTTATTAAGAGCCGTTTTAAGTAGGTAATAAGCTTTAGTACATTTCTGATCGAACCATCCTAAGTCAGGATTAGTTTTAACTCTGGTGTTAATTGTGAGTTCTTTAGCCACTTGCAAGCAAATGACTTCGTATGAAGCTATTACATCCCCCCCATAATTAATGGGGTCTGCACATATATTTAGTTCCTTGCCAACCTTTATTGTAATGGTGTGAAGAAAATCTTCAGGGGTGACCTTAATCCATTTTAATCTCCTCCCTTGATCTTTAGCTTTTACATCAGCTACAGCTTGTGACGAAGCTGTTTTATTCAGGAGGGAAAGGCCATTATCCAATTCGATCACTACCGGGTTGTGATCGCTAAAGGAAGAGGGTATAGCGTTGTAAAAAATTACATGACTTAAAAGTCCTGGGGATAAGAATATGTAGTCTATTATAGATTCACAGTCCCTAGCTCTGTACGTAGGAACACGGCTACTCTCATCAGAAAAGCCCACCTCGAACAGGTCATTATTAGACAAAAGTGCCTCCAGTGCTTCCCCCTTGGAGCGGTGTTCAAAATGTTAAGGGGTTGTGAAATCAGGACCATCGCTATCTCTATAATGACAGTTTAGACTACACAAGTGAACAATAAAATCACCATCAGGATATAATGAACAAAAGTGGTTGGATTTTCCTTATAAGTAATTAAAAAATTTGACAGTAAATGGAGATGCTCGTTTGGGGACTCCCCTTGCAATGAGTTATAACAGTTGATAAGAAATAGTTTGGTATTTTTTGCCAAACTTACTTCTAGTATTATATAATTAGGGGAAGTGCAGTCGACCTTTTTAACTCTTCCTGTAATGTTTACTGACACCAGAAACATAAGTCCCCCTCTGTCTCTCCCTGCTGACTAACTCAAGGCAGGTACATAGTAAGATGTAAAACCATTATTCCAGAAATCACAATCCTTGTCCCAGGTCTCTTGAAATGCAACAATGTCATACTGTTCCACAAAATTTTAGCCACACATTATCGTCCCTTTTGGACCGCAAACCAGCAATATTCCAGCTTAACATTTTTACCTTTTATCCCGCACCCTCAGTGATGCTTGCACACTTAGGTTGGATATTATTACGGCTCATTTTTACTTGTACGAGTTCCATACATCCCAACTCGGCCAATCCCTCCCCTCCCTGTCGGTCATGCCCCGACATCCCTCCAGCACTGTAGCTTTAATAGCATTCACTATTTAAGACGCTCAGAACAACAGAACGCCGCTTTACGTTCTTGTGTCTAGCTCCTTCCGTTGTGGGTTCCGTCCCGACTTGTCTTGCCTCACTTCCGGTTTGCGATTGTTTCGTTTCGCTTCCTGTGTGATTCCTGACTTCTCGGCAAAGGTGTTGTGTGCGGCTTCATCCTTTGAGCCTTATCGGCAGATTCGCTGTTAGGTGACGTCTTCCCTATAGACGTCCTCTATTTGCGGTGGTTACCGTATTTGCTGTAATTTTCCTAATTCCTCCTTTCCTTGAGCCCCGCCCGGCGGCCGGGACGTTCCCCGCCATCCGGCTGGGTTCAGCCTCCTCTCTCAATCTCAGTCCTCAGGTGCTCCGCCCGGCAGTCGGGGTTGATCTCCGCCATCCGGCTGGGCACCCTTACAGCTCCCTTAGATAGTCAGAGTCTTTACTTTCCCCCATTTTGCTGGTGCTTCGCCCGGCGGCCGGGATTTTCCCCGCCATCCGGCTGGGCACTGCCAATTTCGTTGTTTATGTTACTCCTCACTTGTTGCTGGATTCTCCTGTGCACTTCTTCATTCCACCCATCCCTGGGCCATCTATATATTATTTCTGGGGCTCTTGGTGGACCAGAGTGTGGTGCATATTCAAGCGCCTCTTCACAGAATCACGGTAACAGCGCTGTGCGCTGCCTTTCATTATATATATATATTTGGTGACTACTTTGTGGGAGGACCTGAATGTATTTCCTGTCTGACAGATATTAATGCAAGATACATGGTATTGGCTCAAGCTCATATCCATACCTACAGAAATATTGGATGTTCTCCCAGTGTACTCCAAGGACATAGGGAGTGAGAATTACACTTTAGATACTGACACTCACCAGCATAGAGTTGGAAAGAGTTATTTACTGTTTTTTGTCTTTGCAATAGAAAAAACGAACACCTTATTCTACCCTTCCTATATGTTCTACAGTCCAGAAAATCCATTGTGCCTACCTGTTATTCAATTGTGGTATGTAGTGGTCTTATATGTATTATAGACATGGTGTACATTAATGTTGTGGTTAACAAAGATAGACAGTAATACTTTTCTTCCTTTCCAGCCTACCTGTTATCAAGCATCCATTCTGAAGTTCACAGTCAAGCTCTATTGTCTTCCCCAACCTTTCCTTGTTTTGTTTCCCTGTTTTCCCCTGGCGAGCCATTCGATACTCTAGTGTTTGATAGAGTCTGAAGACCGTAGGGGAAGGCTGAGGATTACTCTCCGGATTCCCGACGCTCCTGCGGAACCTGCTTGGAAATCATTACACTGTCCCTCAGGGTCCTAACGTCAGTCACACGGCTCTAGGCCCGAGAGTAAGTCAAATCTATTTTGTGTCACAACATTTGGCCCATCCCTACAGTTGTTGTCAACATTATAGAAATGTGATACTTCGGGGGCCCGAGGCTCAGTAGGAGTAAATGGTCTAAATCTTCCAAGATTAGGAGGAGCTTTGATTAAATGCGTGTAAAAATAACTAAGTGGACGCACACAAACACTGTTTTCGTCATAGACCAAAGAGGCTGCCCTTAGAAAAACAGTTGCAACATGTTGGGGGTATTTGAAATTTACAATTATACAATCCCCGCTACACGTCTTTCTGGACGGGCCAATCCAGTTTGCCCTTCTAGTGGACAGTATTTGATCAGAGTATTTTGTTGGGAAGCCACATCTCCTATTCAGCCATGACACCGTTTTATTTTTTAGTGATTCATGTGTTTCCTCATGGGACAGAGCAGGATGGTGGTCAGGAGGCGGGACATTGGTTAGGACAACCACATAGGGTGCACAGTCAGGGGGAAGATTTATAAAGCTGCTTTTTTTTACCTGTCTAAAGCCCGATGTACCATCTGGTCCTGAGAAAGGCTGTTTAGTTGGACAGGTTATTGGTGTAGGATCAGGAGAAGTAGTTTCACTTACAATTGTTTGCAAGCTTAATTGCTGCAGGTTGTCTTTACTAGTTCCCTGTCCCACTCCAACAGGAGAACCCTTTGCGACAGTCTCAGGTCTTTCGACCGAGGCCAAGTGAGTTGCTAACAAACTTCCTAGCCTCTTTACTTCAGAAGTGACAGTATCCAATTTGAGCACTAGGGGTTTGATAAACTCTTCTATCTTAGCCTCTATCTTAGCTTCTAGGGAGCAGACCAGTAATGCAGGTTGCTCCGGGCTTATGTTAATACTGGCTGCACTATTTCCTTCCTGTAGGTCGGTTCCAGCAGCACGGCCGTTTTGAACTAGTTGGGAAGTTTCTACTCTTTTTTTACTATGCTTCCCCCCGCGTTTCATTTGTAGTTTTCTACAGGTTCTCACTGGTCTAGGGGCTGCTGGGACCTCCTCTATTGTATCAATAGATGTATCGGGTAATTCCTCCTGCGTCTCAGAATGGACCTGCGCTTCAGCCATTATGACCACCCGGTTACCCAGTTCAAGAGTATCATTGGCTAAAGATTCCACTGAGGGGTTAGGAGTATCTTGGTGTGGAGCAGGTGGGCTCCCTCGACCTAGCGTGGCTCTCCGGTCGTTATTAATTTTATTTACCATTTTTACCAAGTAGTTGTCTATTGTACCTGCCCCAGATACCAACTTATCGGTTTTCGCTTTGGACATGGTCAAAACTTTGAAATAAATTTATGAAACTGGATAAAAAACCCAACGCGAGCATTAAGAGTAGTATACCCTAGTGCCAGGGTTTACAAGTATGTTAACTAGGATAAAAACAATGACAAATCCATAACCAGGGACCAGAGAAATGTTGAGTCTCACTTGGACAAATGTATCTAGTGTTGCAGAAACCAGATCCGTGACCTGTCCCGGCCTCCTCCGGCCCCGGACGGTCCCGCCCTTGTCCCGGGCTTCTCCCGGCGCGCGCGCGCGTCCCACGGGACGGGGAGCGTTTATGCGCCTCCTGGCGCTTGCCTCTGGCGTCCGCTGCTGGTCACGGGAGTGGGAGGGGCCCGGCGGAGCCAAGCCCGGCCGGGGAACAAGCGGAGCAAAGCCCGGCCCTTAGATGCTGGTGCTGCGGGATCGGCGGAGCTGCGCCCGGCCAAGTGGATCTGGCGGAGCTGCGCCCGGCCCTCAGGAACAGCTTAAAATGCAGGTGAGATCATGGCAACTCAGAGCTTGGAGGAAATACTGGTTGTAAATCTAACTAAGGTATGCATTTGTTAATATGGAAAAAAACGATACAGATATGGCAAACAATACATTCATTCATGTGAACGAATGTGCGTCCTTATTAACAAATTCACCCGTTGTGAACTCCACATCAACCCAGACTCTCAAATAAGTAGTTAGGCAAGCACTGAGACCTAGGCCTGAGGTTATAAATGGACAGGCCACAGGTGGGGTGGTACGTAGCCATTAGAGAAATGCACGGACATGAAACCTTAGTCTAGAACTATTCTCCTTGCAGTGCTAGATGATCTTAGAGTGGCTGTGGAAGTCAACAACATGGGACATAAAGAACTTATTTTTGTTGACATGTTTTTCACTATTACATTTGAGACACTAGTGGTGCATATATGCACAGGGTCGGACATAACACACTCACTGATGTCTGCCAGGCAAAGGCTGTATTAAAGGCCCAGAAGTTTATAAGTGGCAAGCAGAGATGATTCAAAGGGTAAGCCATTTTCGCAGAGTGTCATATTGTGGAAAATTATTTTATTCGAATAATAATGCTTAATATAGGTATGGTTCATGTAGCACGACTAGACTGCACCTGGCTGCATTACTTAAAGTGCTTGTTTAAATGTTGTGAATGTGCATTGTTTTCCATTCTCTTCCAGAAAACACTAAAAATTCTGTTCTACAGTCCAGAAAATCCATTGTGCCTACCTGTTATTCAATTGTGGTATGTAGTGGTCTTATATGTATTATAGACATGGTGTACATTAATGTTGTGGTTAACAAAGATAGACAGTAATACTTTTCTTCCTTTCCAGCCTACCTGTTATCAAGCATCCATTCTGAAGTTCACAGTCAAGCTCTATTGTCTTCCCCAACCTTTCCTTGTTTTGTTTCCCTGTTTTCCCCTGGCGAGCCATTCGATACTCTAGTGTTTGATAGAGTCTGAAGACCGTAGGGGAAGGCTGAGGATTACTCTCCGGATTCCCGACGCTCCTGCGGAACCTGCTTGGAAATCATTACACTGTCCCTCAGGGTCCTAACGTCAGTCACACGGCTCTAAGCCCGAGAGTAAGTCAAATCTATTTTGTGTCACAACATTTGGCCCATCCCTACAGTTGTTGTCAACATTATAGAAATGTGATACTTCGGGGGCCCGAGGCTCAGTAGGAGTAAATGGTCTAAATCTTCCAAGATTAGGAGGAGCTTTGATTAAATGCGTGTAAAAATAACTAAGTGGACGCACACAAACACTGTTTTCGTCATAGACCAAAGAGGCTGCCCTTAGCAAAACAGTTGCAACATGTTGGGGGTATTTGAAATTTACAATTATACAATCCCCGCTACACGTCTTTCTGGACGGGCCAATCCAGTTTGCCCTTCTAGTGGACAGTATTTGATCAGAGTATTTTGTTGGGAAGCCACATCTCCTATTCAGCCATGACACCGTTTTATTTTTTAGTGATTCATGTGTTTCCTCATGGGACAGAGCAGGATGGTGGTCAGGAGGCGGGACATTGGTTAGGACAACCACATAGGGTGCACAGTCAGGGGGAAGATTTATAAAGCTGCTTTTTTTTACCTGTCTAAAGCCCGATGTACCATCTGGTCCTGAGAAAGGCTGTTTAGTTGGACAGGTTATTGGTGTAGGATCAGGAGAAGTAGTTTCACTTACAATTGTTTGCAAGCTTAATTGCTGCAGGTTGTCTTTACTAGTTCCCTGTCCCACTCCAACAGGAGAACCCTTTGCGACAGTCTCAGGTCTTTCGACCGAGGCCAAGTGAGTTGCTAACAAACTTCCTAGCCTCTTTACTTCAGAAGTGACAGTATCCAATTTGAGCACTAGGGGTTTGATAAACTCTTCTATCTTAGCCTCTATCTTAGCTTCTAGGGAGCAGACCAGTAATGCAGGTTGCTCCGGGCCTATGTTAATACTGGCTGCACTATTTCCTTCCTGTAGGTCGGTTCCAGCAGCACGGCCGTTTTGAACTACATTTGAGACACTAGTGGTGCATATATGCACAGGGTCGGACATAACACACTCACTGATGTCTGCCAGGCAAAGGCTGTATTAAAGGCCCAGAAGTTTATAAGTGGCAAGCAGAGATGATTCAAAGGGTAAGCCATTTTCGCAGAGTGTCATATTGTGGAAAATTATTTTATTCGAATAATAATGCTTAATATAGGTATGGTTCATGTAGCACGACTAGACTGCACCTGGCTGCATTACTTAAAGTGCTTGTTTAAATGTTGTGAATGTGCATTGTTTTCCATTCTCTTCCAGAAAACACTAAAAATTCAGCTTCTACCACTGTATTCCTCTGTATGTGCAAAGGATCTTTTCCCAAGCTTGCTTGGCCGATGGGACGTGTATTGAAACAAGCTAAACCTTATAAAATACTGTTGATCATTCCGCATTGCCTCAAATTTCTTTATAGTGCCTCCGTCATTCCGAACAGGCGTTTGATGCATACTTTATCTATGGCTAAGTGGATGGATGCCACTGTTATAGTTAAGAGCCTTTGATATATCATATGTGTTTCATTCAGAGATGGGAGGACCTTATGCTCCCTTTGGCTACATTGATGGAATACTTCCTGTGACGGCGAACAGAGTTGCGAACATCTGAAGAAGGACATTACACCCTCAGCCCTATTTAGCGTGGACAGGTCTCTGCCAGGAGTATCTGGGGGTGAGGGACTGGAAAAAAAGAATAATGATCCTTAAACCCTAGAGAGAAAACTCCCTGGATGTGGGGTACGTTAGTTCTTTGTTTTTTAGAAACACTTTGGGAGTTTTGTTTCTGAAAAACAAAAAATGCAAGCATGTCACTGAACAGCCATCAAAATAAACACTGGACATCCAGTAAAATGTTAGTACATTGTATAGGGCCACCTTCAGTGTAAGGAGAGGACGCTGGGCTGTCGGTTATCTCTAAATTTGGTAGACAGACTACTTTCAGGTTGGTGGAGTTTTTACAACTAGGGGCTGGTCCACCAGCCACACACCAGAGGGCTGGAGGCCTAGTAGTGACCAGATAGTTCAAGCCTATTAGAGCCACTGACCAGAATGCATGGGTCCACCAAAGCTGCTGACCAGAAGGTTCAAGACCCTAGAACCACCGACTGGCTTGTCTTTGCCAGGACACATGCAAACCATCTGGTTGGCATGCTAACCTGCGAAAAGATACTTTGAGTGGCACGTTATGTCTGTTGAGAAGAGCCTGGTTTTCCTCATGGCCTTGGCTCCTTCCCGTCCAGGCTATTATTATTCGGACCCACCAAAACGTGTCAATGCTTTTTATTGGAATACATCACGGATTAATGACGAATGCAACACTTGTTTATAGATATCTAATACGATTTATTTCTGTTCAAGTTGTGGGCATATATATTTTCACTTATTTGTCTGACCAACATGATGTCTTCTTGATTTGAAATCATTTTTCTTGCTGCTGTTTTTGTCCCCTCTCTTCATTGTGTTTTTTACTTGCATTGATTATTGTGATCATTTGTTTTTAAATTTGAGATACATATTTAAATTTCAAATTTGCCTTTGAGATGTATGATTTTTAATTGTGTGATGAAATTTTATATGTATTGATGCTTGCAATAAACTGTAAGAATGACTATAAGTTATTGTTACTTTTTGCACTGATTTGATTCTTTGGTTCATAGTGCGTGCTTTCTGGAGTGGGTCCACCTTGTTTGAAAGAGAACACCTAAGGGTGTGTGTGACGAAGAGTGTTGTTGATTATATACTTGCTCCCAAATATTTGATTTAAGTCGGTCCCTACTGGGGATTCAGCTAAAGTTTGACTTCACTGCACTGATTCAAGGATTCCTAGACCCACGACTCATATCACCCAGTGACAGGCTCCTGGTAGATATTTTACTGTCTGTGGCCTGTAAATCTGTTCTAGCTAATTGGAAAAGCACAGCAGCTACTACTTTCAAGTCCTGGTTACATTGGATATGTTATCTCGGAGGGGTCGACAACATTTCCGTCCAAAACTCCCCCTGGAAACCATAATCTAGACCTGTTTGGAAAAAACTAGACAACTATTTCACACTAAACCCCAGTGACCTACATATTGAGACAATCTATAACGACACTAGTTACCACCTGTCTGCAACTTTTGCAGATGGATATTGTTTTATTCTATCCCCAAAATGTCATGCCTTCTGTTACAGCTGTCTTTTAATTTCACTTCAGTTGCCTGTGCCGACGTGATATGTTACATTATATTTTGCTATGGCTTGTTATTCAGGGCCCGATGTGTGAATCAAGACCATACTTAGGTTGCTTTGCTTTTTCATCATTTCTCATAAGGCGTCAGGTTTAATAATACAAATGTATAGTACACTCTACCTGTGGATCCCACATACGCTTTGTACTACTGTATCATGCAACCTTTTGTTTGTCTCCTTTTTTGTTTTAAAAACTAATAGTCTTTGAAATAAATAAAAGTTACAACAGGAAACACCAATCTAGGAACGCAACCCACCATCCATAGCGATCATCAAGTCGAAACACATACCATGCATGCGTGAGGAACACTAGCGTTTGGTTCAGTGTAGCTGTAGGTGAGTTGAGTGAGGTTTCTGCGCATGCGCTGCAAGAACGTAAAAGTAGAGCTTACAAAATTTTACACATTTTTGGATCCGGAGGGGCTCAAAAGCACCCCGGTTAAGGAAAGTGTGTGCAAAAAGAAGGGAATATAACTTAGGAAGCATTTGTAGAATGTCAGACCGTCTTCGGGAGAGATGTCTCTCGTCTGGGTCGGTCTTTTGCTATTCGTTGTCTGGGGTTCGGTGTCGGTGGCTTTGCCTGTCCTTCGGTGTCTGATGTTTGTTATCTGGGTGCCCAGGAGTGTTTTCGTCTTGGTGCAGTGGAGAAAGAATGCCTCTTGAAAACGAAGTCACAAAGGTAAATTGAATTCAGAAGTACTTGAGCAACTAGTCTTATGAAAGTCTTTTCAGAGTCCGGATTACAGGAATGGTGGGTTACAGCAACATTGGTGCACTTACCGTTCGATCGCGGACCTTTGGGTTAAGAGCTGAGAGTCGTAGGTTAACTAGGAAAAACACTTTGGTTAGGCAATTTATCGGAACTTTAATGTTTTATCGATAAAATAATCCTTCATATGATTTTACTGGGGAGCAAATTTTCCTATCGGGTATTGGACGGAGGTGATAAACTTTTTAGCGGCATTGGTGAGGTTTTAAGGTTTTTCAGCTAATTTCAGTGAGCATTTACAATTTTTGGGGACGACCGGAGATTTTAAAATGAATTTTAATGTGGTTCATATTATGGGTTTCTCTCCCTCTCCTCCCTAAAGCGGGAGCAGTATTTCCTCAGCAAGCTATTGTATTCAGAGCGTGATGTTTTAGCAGATGCTAAAGTGTCCTTTTGACCCATCTAGGCTGCTTGCAATTGTGAGGAGAGGTGGATGTTTAATTTTTAGGGTAATGTTCCGTTGACACTTGCGTGCCCAATGGGTCTTGTACGTGTTGTGGAACGGGGTTTTTCTGATTGGGCTGGATTTCCAGTCCCGCCTTTCTTCATGAAGGGTCGAAAACCTTGGGGCTCAACTGTGTGGTTCCCCATGGACTATTTCCCAGATCTTGAGCATTGAGGATACTGGAGGTGGTTGGAAGGTCAGGTGTGGACCCCTTGTTGGGGACCTAAATTGGAAAAAATGGCTGGGACGATGTTTGCAGTGTTTTCTCGGCGAGAGTCAAGGGTCCTGTTGGGAATCTAGGTGTCCGGCATGATAGAGGTGGCATAAGCAAACTTGGTGGGACTTTCCAATGGATTGGGGCCCACGGACTGGATTCTTTTTTCGGGGTTTTGAGGGTCTGTCCCTGGGATGCTGTTCTGTGGCTTGGCCATAGGTAGGATTGCGCCGTCCACTTCTTGGGATGCTGCCTCATGGGGCCCTGTGAATGTAATTTTGACCAATTAGGCATGGTGGCGTACCCATCCCAGTACCCCGGATACAGGCCAAGAAAGTCAGCTGTGGAAACCCACTGCCTCCCCCGGCTCCCCTCTCCCCTGGATGCTCCAGATATATCGTTTTCAATAAGGTGTGATCCAATGGTCGACCTCAGAAGGTTATGGAGGTGTTTTGGGAAAGAGGAGGACGAAGCTGAATGCTCTGCCCCCAGAGGCGAGTCAGGGGTGCAGCTGAGGGCTTCATGCGTGGTGATTAAGAAAACTGAGATGACCGCTCGCTGGTTGTTTTATCTACTGACTTGGTGCTGGAGCAGAATGAGACCCTTATAGTTGTAGTGTTCTTTTCGGACCCCCTTCCCCAGGGCACTTGAAAGGTCTGGTTCCCGCCACCGTAGCATTTTGTCCAGTTTTGGAACTACAAATGGGCCTCCATTTAGAGGAGGCCTGAAAGACACTAGAAAGTGGGGTCTTTTTGAACTGTGGAGCGCCCTGACCAGCTTTCATGCACCGGTGGAGGCCAATCTGCTCCCTCGTCAGACTATCTTCCCCCCAGGGAGTGCGGTCAGCTAACCCACTTCAGAGGATCAACAGCTGAGGTGGGCCTGGGCCTCCTGTGGGAACTCTTGTGTGGATTCCTAGTCGATATAGCACGACTGTCCTGAGGTTTTCTTGTGTGCACTTAAAGGTTTTACATTAGCCCTACTGTTTGGTGTTAAAGGTTTGTAGTTATCCCTAGTGTTGCTGTTAAATAAAGGTTTTGGGTTACCCTTACTGTTGCAGTTAAATGAAAGGTTTCGGGTGAGTACCTACTGTTGTGATGTTACTTTTTTCGTTTGTGGTAAGTTTTTGAAAGTGATTGTGTAGTGCGGTGTTGGTGCGGAGGATCTGGATTCTCTGCTTGGACGGGGGATTCTGGGGATTGCCCTGTGTGTAGGGATTCTGTGGGGGTAACCCTGACAACTGTCTATTCCGTTCACGGTATATCTTGAGGTGGCTATGGGCATCCTTGTGGTTTCTTTGCAGACAGTTGTGGTATTCTATGATGGTTTGAGGCTGCCCGTCTTTAAGCTTTCTGGTGCGTGCACTCAGCCTTTCCTATGCAGCCCGCAAGTGTCACTAACTCTTGAGTCACCTTTATGCACAATACTTGACCTAAGTGATTTGGATCAAGGGTTATGCCCAATTCCCATTGACGTGGTCAACCTAGTAAGCAGCCTCTTTCTTTAGCTACAAACACTTAGTCTTCCGTACAGCTTCCGTAAACAAGTGGCAGCTCCTCTTAATGATCTGAGAGGCCACACCCCTTTTTTCTGCCCCCTTTGTTTTTCTTATACCAAGATTGAATAATAATGTATTATTCACTCTAGATATAATAAAATACCAACATCCTCTGTGTCCGTACAATGGCTGGTGCAGACACATGAAGGCGCCTGCACCAGTTTTCAGAAGGATCACCGGGTCTGGAGAAATCCCATTCCAGGCCTTGGGGCCCTGGCATGCCTCTGTGCCTCCCCCATTTATGACATACTAAGCATCACAGCTAAAGGTATCCTGGGATCCTGCAGGCTTAATCCCTGCAGGGCCCATGAGTACACGCCATTCAGACTGTCACACCACCCTTTCCCAACTCGTCAGAGTTGGGAAAGGGTGGGATGAAAGAGCAGAGACTTAGGGCCATATGTATCAAGCCGTTTGTGAATCGCAAAGGCCGAAATTCGCAGAATTTCGCCCTTTGCGACTCGCAAACGGCCGTTTTGCACGTTTTGGAATGTATGAACCATTCCCAAAATAAGGAATTGCAAACTTGTGCGATTCCTTATTTTTCCATAGCATTTAGGGAATCGCAAATTTGCGATTCCTTAAATGCTATGTATGTAGCAATTTTAGCTTGCGAATTTTGTTTAAGAATTCGCAAATTACCACCAACTTTCAGTTGATGGTAACTTGCAAATTCTTCCAGAAATGCACAAATTGGCATTTTTAAAGGTGGCATATGATGCACACACATGCCCATAGGGCATGTATGTGCGCCATATGCACACACATGTTCTTTTCAGCGGTGCAGCAGGGTGTCTTTGAGACACCCCTGCACCCTTGCAATAATTCTCAAATTGCGATTAGCAAATTGCGAATTCGCAATTTGAGAATTATTTTGCATTCATTCCTATGGGCTTAAGGAATCGCAAATAAAAAGCGATTTTGTTCATACATACCATTTTGCATTTCCTAAATAGCGATTCCTTAAAATTCGCTATTTAGGAAATGCAAAATAGTTTGATGATACATATGGCCCTTAAACCTTAAATCTGCAACTGAGCAGGTTTGAGGTTTCAATTTCATGCCCCAGAACCGTAAGATGAAAGGAACAATCTTCTGAACGGAACCTGCAGCAAGGTAATGCTGCGTGCTGAGCATATGGGTAAGAGTCAGTGTTTATGGGTTTGGGTGTATCTATAATAAGCCTGATCAATTTATGAAATTGCTACCTGTGCTCCTTACACTTCTGAGCCCGACCTTATTTAATATATATGTAAGGCAGCTTGCCAACATTATACTGGAATTTGACATCCTAGGCATTTCGTATGCAGACGACACCTAGCTGATCGTCGCTCTGCCCCAGGACGACCATCAGGGAGCCCCCTCATTCGGCCCCTGCCTGAACAAACTGGCCAACTGGATGTCAAATAGTTTTCTAAAACTGAACAGTGAAAAAAACGAATACATGATATTAGGCAACAGGGCCATCTCAAGACCCTTAAATCACTGGCCTCCTTGCATGGGGGACCCTCTAGTTTGTAAACTGGCAGTAAAAGATTTAGGTATGAGGCTTGACAATGCACTCTCTATGAATGTACAAGCAAACAAACTGCCAGGCATATGCTTTGGACTCCTGAGGACGCTCAGAAAGATACTAGAACTCATCCCGGAGCATCTTTCGAAAACCGTCATACAGTCCTTAATAGTCTCCAGCCTCGACTACGGGATCTCCCTTTACTTGGGTTCCCCAAGTATGCGACCAAGAGGCTCCAGACTGTGCAGAACGCGGCAGCCAGGCTTTTGCTCAAACTCCACAGACATGCGCCAGTGAGGGAATCCTTGAAAGCACTCCACTGGCTGCCAGTAGCATCAAGGGTAAAATGTAAAGCCCTCTATATAGCTCACAGGGCAGTAAATAACAAAGGCCCACCCAAACTTAAATCCCTGATTTTGGTCCATGTCTCCTCGAGATCTTTAAGGTCATCTCACGAACACACCCTCAGCACCACTAGCATTAAAAAAATCCAGATGAGGAGGTAGATCTTCCTCCCACTTGGTGCCAAGACTGTGGAATGCTCTCCCACTGGACATCAGAGGGCAGCAAAACGAACTAATTTTCACGAAGAAGCGGAATAGCTGTTTTTTTCCATCTAGCCTTTAGGGGGCCTTTTGTCCTTCATCACAGCTCCTATCGTCAGTGCGGGAAAGCCTTCGGGTAGCCATGTGCTATATAAATCATTTTCAAATTCATGTCACTGTCCATGGCAGTTGTCCCCAGGACTTAGAAGCAAGCAAGGGTGGTACCCCTGCTAAAACAAAACACCCTCGACACAGCTAAACCAGAGAACTTCCATCCCATATCTCTCCTCTGTGGGTATTCAAGATCTGAGGCCTACATTAATTCCATCTTGACAGGATTTTTGGAGGATGACAACATACTAGACTTCTCTCAGAATGGTTTTCGCCTGGGTCACAGCACAGAGTTTGCTCTTCTAGCTGAGACCGACCATCTGAGGGAAGCACTAGATACGGGACGCACTTCGGCACAGATATTATTAGATCTTAGTGCCCCGTTTGACACGGCTTCCCACCAGATCCTGCTGCAATGGTTGGAGAAGGTGGGCATCTTGTGCTCTGCCCTGGATTGGTTCGCCTCTTTTCTCTCTGAGAGGACCTTCCAGGTAACGCCCCCCTTTTGCCTCCATGATCCATACTACTAAACAAGGGGTGCCACAGGGCTCAGATCTGAGCCCAACGCTTTTCAACTTGTATGTCCAACCATTAGCAGATGTGGCCAGGAGTAGAGGGCTTACAGCAGTATCATATGCAGATGATACACAGTTGGTAGTAGTACTCTCTGACGATTCCACGCAGGACGCGCGCAAGTTTTGGAGCGATCTTGGAGATATCGCTGAGTGGATGACTACCAACTCTCTCCAGCTTAACGCCAGCAAGTCTGAGGTTTTGCTGGTAGTGAGAGACTCTAAGCTGTGGAGTAAACACTGGTGGCCTGCTACCTTGGGCTGTGTACCTGCCCCCAAACAGGTGGTAAAAAATGTAGGTGTCTGGGTTGACTTGGCCCTCAGTTTCCAGGTCCAAACTAAGAAAGTGGGAGGGACATGTTTGGGTATATGGCGGGGGCTCAAACCACTGCTGGGTTTTTTCGATCCATCTATCAGGCAGGTTATCAGTCAGGCCTCCATTTTGTGGAGACTGGATTACGCTAGCTCACTCTATCTGGGAACAAACAAGAATGAAATCCTGAGATTGCAGAGGGTCCAAAACGAAGCTGCTAGAACTTTCCTTGGCCTCCCTAGAACCTGCTCTACTACTAGTTCTATCCGCCAACTTCACTGGCTGCCTTTGGCCAGACGTGCAGAGTTGAAGTCCCTCTGCATTGCTTTTTAAAATTTGAACTTCCACTCTCCTGGCATTTTGGCAAACCAGCTTTAACCTTGTACACCCACTCGCTAACTCCGTTCGATGGGTAAACATCTGGCAGTTGTTCTTCGAGTGAGGAGGGTGCGTGCTGGTGGGCGCTCCTTCCATACACTGGCAGCCAAACTCTGGAACTCTCTTCCAATACATATCCGCAGCATGAATAATTACCCAGCATTTCATAAGGCAATGATTGCCACTAAGTGAGACTAAGAATGAAGGAGAATGAGTACGCCACAGTTTGAGTGAATTAGACAATGAATTAGACTGAACGAGTCAGAGAATGAGTGAGACAGAGTGAGTCAGAATGAGTGAGTTAAATACAAACGAGTAAGACTGAGTGAGAGCAGGGGACTCCGAGTGAAAATGAGTGGGGCTGAGTGAGAATAAATGAGAATGAGTGAGAATGAATTAGACTAACTGAGACTAAGTGAGTGAGTCAGAGTGAAAGTGAAAGTGAGAGTGAGTGAGTGTTAGAAATGGGGATCTCTAGTTGCCAATGGTTTGCACCATTGTCCAGGTAGGGACACTTCTTCCTAGTCAGGATAAGAGGGATACACTCCTAAATAACCCCTGCTCAGCCCCTTGGTAGTTTGGCACGAGCAGTCAGCCTTATTTCAGGGGCAGTGTGTGAAGCGTTTGTACATAACCAACAGTAACACAGTGAAAACACTACAAAAGGACCCCACACCTTTTTAGAAAAATATCCAATACTTCATATGTTCAAAACAAGACCAAAACGATAAGAATCCCATGGTGCGGTCACAGGTGTCGAAGTCAGCGTGCAGAGACGGCGGCGGTGAGACCATGGCGGCAGAGTGAAGCGAGGTGGTGCATAGTGCGGTGCCCACAGGTCATAGTGCAAGCAGCTGCTTGGTGGTAGCAGCGGTCATCGTAGGTGAGACCAGGGTTGCGGTGTGAGATGCGGCGGTGCCCTCTTCGGTGCCTTCAGGACACGGTGCCAGCAGTGGCATCAGTGACGGAGTTGGTTGTGGTCCCTCTCTTTGGCAACTGAAACCCACGGTTCCACAGGCGGTACCCAGAGGTGAGTGAAGTCTTTGCTGTTCCTGAGACTTCATGAACAGGAGGGCTAGCTTGGTTTCATGCCCTTGGAGATAATCAGCACAAGTAAAGAAAGTTCAGTCCAGTCCTTTCACTGCCCAAGGCAGAAGCAACAACATAGCAACAGGGCAGTACTCCTCCTGGCAGTTCTTCCAGCTCTTCCGCTTGGCAGGTTCTTTGCTCCCTCTCGGCCCCAATATTTATACTCCGTTTCCCTTTATTCTCTGGGCAGTGAGTGTCTGTACCCAGCCCAAACTGGTTCGGCCCTCTTCGGCCCAGCTTTCTAGCAGGAGGTGGAGACTGCATTGTCCAGGGCAGACCAGGCCTCTTTAGGTGCAAGGAAATCTCCTCCCACTACTCTAAATGCAGCCCAGGTCTATTCAGCCCAGGCAGGACACACTTCCCCCCAGTGGCTGCCTGAAGAGCATGCATATCCACAGCCCCTGTCACTCCAGAGCCAATCAATCCACAAACCCAGTAGAGGCTCTCAGGATGGCAGAGTAAGAAAATAACTACTTTCTAAAAGTGGTATTTTCAAACACAGAATATAAAAATCATCTTTACTAAAAGATGCATTTTCCGTTCTGAGTCCAGGCATACTAAACTCCATTTCCCTGTATTGTCCCAATGGGAAGTTATGCTTATAAGATATTATAAGTAAACTCCCATTCTAGCCGATGGGGCAGTTAGTCTTTTCATAGTGAAAAATGAAATGCACTGTAATTCACTACCAGGACATGTCACACACACCAATACATATACTACCTTTAACATACACAGGATCCTGCCCATAGGGGTAACAGGGGCGGCTCTAGGCTCATGGTGGCCCTGGGCAGGGAGCGTAGGGAGGGGGCCCCGGAAGAGGGGGTCCGGGCGGGATGGAGCGCGGAGGCCAGTGAGGAGGGAGGGTCTGGAAGTGGAACAGAGCCGGAGGCCGCCAAATCCTTGCCAGGGGCTGCCACACAAATATGTATCCATCCTCAGAAGATTATTATATTAAGGATATATATTGGCGTGGTGGCCCCTGGGGTTTGGTGGCCCTGTGCAGGTGCACAGCTTGCACATGCCTAAAGCCGCCCCTGGGGGTAACTTGGGCGTACCTCAGGGGTGTCTTACATGTAAGAAAAGGGAAGATTATGGCCTGGCAAGTGGGTGCACTTGCCAGGTCGACATGGCAGTTACAAACTGCACGCAGACGCTGCAGTGGCAGGTCTGAGAACCCTTTGAAAGGATGCTCGTGTGGGTGTCACAACCAGTGCTGCAGGCCCACTAGCAGCATTAGATTTACAGGCCCTGGCAACCCTTGTGCACTTTACTAGGGACTTACCAGTAAATCAGACAATCCATCCCATAATTTACCATAGGAGCACTTGCACGTCAAAACTGGGAGGTCAGAAAGCAAAAAGAAAGCCGAAACACGCAAAAAGATGTCAGGTCTAACAGTGAGTCAGAACAGGACTGAGTGAGCCCCCCCTTAAAGCCAATCAGAAGTCAGGCCTGGTATTCTAGCCAAGGATTATGCCCCACCAGTTTTAAAGGTCACCAGCCGCCCCTGCCTTAAACGCTTTCTGACGATCAAAACATTCCAACATTTTAATTTGTTTCCAACCATATACCATTAATTTGCTATTCGACTTTTTCAAATCCACTCCGATGCCCAGGGACCACATCATCTCCAATTAAAGTATAATTAATGCCAGAATCTGAATAATGAGTTAACAAGACTAGCCAGTAAACAAGCAGCACAAATGTGAAAGTCCCCTGCATGCCATGAGGCCCGTTGAAGAATCCCTCGGGAATGGAGAAACTGCACAGGAAACTGAGATGTGGGGTCAGTCTCTGTAGGCGAAGGAAGGTAGGATGAGAGGGCTAGAGTCAGCCTCTCCCCCAGTAGCCCACAGGAATGGAGAAGTGTGGACAAGCACGCTGGCCAATGTTATGTTATGTTATGTTATGTTATTTGTACACTTCTATAGCGCACGGCCACTCCACTGGAGTATCCCGGCGCTTTGACGAAGACTCCCAACCGAAGATGGGGAAAAAAAAAAAAAAAAAAACATAACACCAAAAGGGCATACAGACATAAAAACAGCCTCAAAGATTACGGGAAGAGCCAAGTCCACAATGGTGTAACCATGATGCAGTAGTTGTAAAGAAATGTCTCTTCATCTCATTTCAGAAATGAAAAATGACAATGATCCGATGCCCTCAAACCATACCCCACGTTTTCAATGATATACGACATGACGCTGAGCCACTGATGTTTATTGTTACCAAAAAATGATAAAGAAAGACCTATATAAAACAAAAGGATTTAAATGAGGCCTGGAAGACACACAAGGAACTCTCTAAGGTCTTGAAGAATTATTTGGTGCCTGGAATGAGTGGACAGTGACCTGGGCAGAGCTTTGTTCTTTAAAACGAGGCTTCTAAAGACTCAAGAGGATGCTATGTAAAGGAGGGAGCTCACTGCAGACTGGAGAGAGATTTCTTAGGACTGGGAGAATATCTGAGGATTACAAGGTTTCTGAGACCTCTTCTGATTGGAGGGAATTTACTAATGGATGAGTCCTGAATATGGCTTTAATGAAATTTCAATGATGTTGGAAAACACTGAAGGGATAGTTTGAAGGCTGGCATCCTACTTGGGATTTTTTTTTATGAGTTTTTGCACAACTCTGAATTGAGGAAAACCTGAGAGGACTTTTCCAGAGGTTGCTTGCGTTTTGTGTGTTCAGGGTACTTTTTTAGGACTTTAGTTTTAATTATAGGAATATGTTTTGTATAGACAGCAGATCATTTCTGTAGCAAATATTTCAGGACTCAGAGGAGTTTTCTGACAGGTCGCAGGGATTTGTAAAAATGTAAGAGAGTTTCCTGATTGGTGCGTGGACGTTTTCCAAGGACTTACATTTTCAGAGGAATAAAAGGTATTTTCTAAGGACTTAATGGTTTTTTTTGAGAATGCAAAGTGATTTCACGAGGAACTGAAAGTTTCCTAACACTTTGTGTGAGCTCAGTAGTGGCATTTACACACTGCAGCAAATATACTTGCTACTTGCACAGTGAGAGGAGGATAATAAACCAGCCTTACCTGTTTAGGGTGCTTCTGACATCCTGCAAAACAGAGAAACAAACACATTTAAATCAGTTTCCACAGGAGATGTTAAAATTATAGCACTATTTTTAGTAGCGAAGCACATCTATCTGTGGCTAGAAAACAGTGACTGGATTTTCTTTTTTTATTCTGAATGAGGTCACATGACATAACAGAAACTGATATTCTGCATGATAATGACATAGGGACCCTTGCTTCTAAGTCAGGGTAAGGGGATTACACTCCTAGACAACCCCTGCTCACCCCCTTGGTAGCTTGGCACGAGCAGACAGGCTTGTATCAGAGGCAGTGAGTTAAGCATTTGCGAACACATACAGTAATACAGTGAAAATACTACAGATGGACACCACACAGGTTTTATAAAAATAAGTATTCTTTATATAGACTTAACACAAGACCACAAACGACTAAAATCCACAATAATGTACTCAAAATAATTCTCTTTGTAGAAATACTTGAAAATCAAATTTCGTACGAGTCGGTAGCTGTCTGGGGCTACTGCGATGCTGAAAACAACAGAGTCTAGCAATTCCAGCTGACTGCGTCGATACGGGTCAGCACAAGCGTGAACAGACTCAGTAACAGTACCTTTACCCGTTGCGGCAGGCACAGGTGTGCGTGCCGGATGTGGCAACCGTCGCGGTTGCATTGCAAGATTGAAGCGGTGCACGGCGCAGTGTCTTCTCTATGCAGTGCAGGCAGCGGCTCGGTGATGTCGTTGGGACGGTGTCGGTGAGACCAAGGCGTGTGGTGCAGGGCGAGACAGTGCTCGATGCGTTGCTGGCAGGTTGCGTTGCAGCGACAGAGCCGGTTAGTGGGAGCTGGCGTCGGTCGGCCCAGATGCGGTGGGGAACGAGGCGGTGCGTTGTGAAACTTACGAGCAGGGCACCAGCCACGACTCGGTCACGGGAGTCGAAGTCAGCAGCAGCAACGGCGTCGGTGAGACCAGGACGACTCCGTGAAGCGAGGCAGTGCGGATTGCAGTGCCCACAGGTCACGGTGCAAGCAGCAGCTCTGTGGTGGCGGCAGCAGTCGTCGTCTTTGAGACCAGGGTTGTGGTGTGAGATGCGGACGGTGCTCTCTGCGGTGCCATCAAGACACAGAGCCAGTTGACGGAGTCGGTTGCAGCGCCCTTCCTCTGTGGCAACTGAAAACAGCGTTTCCAGAAGCGGTACCCAGACGTTGGTAAAGTCTGCAGTCCCCAAGTCTTCAGAACAGGAGGCCAGCTCAGTTCCTGGCACTTAGAGAAATATTTTGCAAGATGATGAAAGTTCTATGAAAGTTCCTTCTCCTCTCCTTGGCACTGAAGACACCACTGTAGGCCAACCAGGCAACACAGCACCCTGGCAGGGGGCAGTCCAACTCCTACAGCTTCCTTTGGTTCTTCTCCTTGGCAGAGGTTCATCTTGTTGTTCCAGAAGTGATCTAAAGTTCTGGGGTCTGGGCTCCACTATTTATACCAGTAAATCCTTTGTCTCTGAAGGCAGAGAGTGTATGTGCCTAGTCCAAACCAGTTCTGTGCTGTCCTGGAGCACTTTGTTTACAGGGCTCATTCGTTCCCTTGTCAGTGTGGGCCAGGGTGATCAGACACACCACAGGGAGGCGGAGCCAGCATTCACCTGGGCAGGCGCAGCCCTATTCAGGTCAGGGAAAAACTCCTCCCCATACTCCAAATGCATATCTCCTATTCAGCCTTGTGCTGACTCACCCTGTCTCCTGGAGCCACCCCCAGCCCCTGTCACTCATAAACCAGACATGGAATACACAACCTAGCAGAGGCAGGGTTGGATGGTTAGGCAAGAAAATACCTACTTTCTAGAAGTGGTATTTTCAAACACAGAATGTTAAAACCAACTTCACTAAAAGATGTATTTTATCATTCTGAGTTCAGGCATACTAAACATGAGTTTCTACCATGTTCCCTGAGTCAGTTACGATTATAAGATGTTATAATCAAACTGCCCATCCTGGCCTATGGGAACAGGTAGCCTTGCAATAGTGAAAAACGAAATTGGCTGTAATTCACTATCAGGACATGCCACACACATCAGGTCATGTCCTACCTTTGACATACAACTCACCCTGCCCTCGGGCCTACCTTAGGGGTGACTAACATGTAGAAAAGGGAAGGTTTAGGGACTGGTAAGTGGGTGCACTTACCAAGTCGACATGGCAGTACTAGACTGCACACAGGCTCTGCAATGGCAGGTCTGAGTTACATTTTAGAAGCTGCTTCTGTGGGTGGCACAATCTGTGCTGCAAGTCCACCAGCAGCATTTGATTTACAGGGCCTCGGAACACCTGGGGCACTATACTAGGGTCTGACAAGTAAATCAAATAAGCCAATCATGGATTCACTAATCAATACATCAATTTAACAGAGGAAACACTTGCACTGTGGCAATGAAAAGCAGTGTCACAGTGCCCAAAGCAACTAAACCAGCAAAACATGTCAAAACAGAGGAGGTAATGAGTGACAAAATGGAAGGGAGACTCACGCCAATGGTACCAGGTCTAACAGGCATGATTTAGGGATTGCCAGGGGTCGCAGTTGCGACTCCTGGCTTGCCCCTTGTGACCCCTGGCACTGCTTGTGCAAGCCCTGGCTTCAGAGGTAGCAAAATGAGTACCAAGAACACAGAGGCAGCTTATTCTGGAGGGAGTCATGCTTCACCTTTGTTTTCTGACAATTCTTAATTACACTAATAGTGAATACTAGCTTATTATTCACTATTTTTGTAAATAAAAAATGATGCACACGGATCTAGAATAAGAACTTTAGAGTCAGATGTTTTAAGTAAAAAAATGTTTTTAATATATGTAGTGTGCGTGCTGCTGGATGAGTGTGTCTGTGTGAAAGAGAGCGCGTGTTTGTGAGTGTGTGTCTAAGTGTGAGCATGAGTGTGTGTGCGAGTAAAAGCGAGTGAATGCCACTAAAAGGTAGCGAGTGAGTTTGAGGGTCAGTAAGTAGGAGCGAGTTAGAATGAGTTTCAAAAATAGTGAGCGCACATAAGTGAGTAAGAGTTTGAGTGAATGTGACTCCGAGTGAATGTGAATGAAGAAGAGACAATGATTGAGTATGTTGGATTCAGAGTAAGAATGAGTGAGAGTGAGTTAGAATTAATGAGTGCAAGTGAGAATGAATGATGGAGAGTGAGTGAATGTAATTAAATCCGAGTGAGAATGTAATGTTATTCTTGCTAGTTTGCCATTGGCCCTCACATACTGAAGGTAATTCGTGGCTAAAAGAGGGACCCTTGGAGAAATGTTACCGCTGGCATATCGGAGGCAATCGTTAGCATAGCGGGCACCTGGAAAAAATACTGCTTCTGGCATGCTTGATGTAATTCATGCTATAATGGGAACCCACTAAGTAATACTGGCACACTTGAGGCAAAATGCTGGCACTAGCTCATTGGAGATGCTTCTTGGCATAAGGGAGGAAAACCATGACATAAGGGGGGGGGGGGGGGGGGGGGGGGGTTGCTTGGGGGGCCATAATCACAAAATTCTAGTCCTATTTTACTAGATGTAATTTTACTCAGTGGTGGTTTCTCTATGGGGGTGTCGAGCCATTGTATATGGTGCCTCCTGGTCTCTAAAAAGCATTTAGAAGGTTTATATTCCCGACTACAGTGCTTTTTTTTCAGCCGCTGACCGGGTGCAGTTTGCAGGCAGCAGACTTTAAATTTATGATTGGTTCGGGTGGGGCATCATTTTAGACAGCACAGGTAGAGTGTATTGGTCTGAAGACGTGTAAGTTGGCATGTCAGGTTGAACGGGTGTCTTCCTAAGACCAACCTGACAGGCACACATAAGGCCTCTCCTACCAGCACAACGTTAGTGAGCCGGGGAATCACAGCCACAGCCTTCCCGGTCTGCTAAGGAGCACTGACTTTGCTTGCTCCAGCCAATCCCGACGCTGTTTTAATGCTGTGGACCAGCATCTGGATTGGCTGTAGAGAGGAGGAGTAGACCTAGTCATGGAGGTAGCGTTGGGGTGGGACGTTTGGTTTTACAGAAGTACATGGCCAATCAAAGTATGGCTTTATTATTAAGCCATGCAGCGATTGGTCATTTTCTAACCCTTGCTGCCTTTCCTTCAGTCGCTCTGCTGTTCCTGCCTCATCATGGCCAGCCCAGGGAGTAGTAAAGACGAGGGTGTGGAGCGCTGCATGTAAGGAGCGGTTATTATAATAAACCATTTTACAGGATTAATGTTTTCTTACGATGTTTAACAAGACAGTAAATTAACCTTGTAAACAGACAAAAGGGATACATGAGAAGACGTTCAAAATATGGTAAACAAACATCCTGAAAAAGGCCATGAAATTAAAGGGTGTAGAGAGGTAAACTAAAGAGCAGTGAAAGATAAAATCACAAGGGGAAGCCAGATGAGTGAGCCACAAAAATATGAATTTTCTGATTGAGGACTGCCATCAACTGTTAAAATATAGACTTCATCATTTAAGTGTAACTATGCAACCTCAGAGACAATCTAAGAAGGCCAAGCAGCGCAAAAAACAGTAATACAGTTTGACTTAATGATGGTAACATTTTAGAATAATAAGAGAGTGTTCTGTGGTATTATGTTGGTTCATTACAGTAGGACTTCAGGATGGTAAATATTTAAAAATAATAAGCAAGCATCCTGTGGTTGTATGTTGGCTAATTTTTTATAAAATTACTATCTAGAATTATGGGGAGAAACCCCAGAAACGTTTAAAGTCTCGATTGGCAAAGCTTTTTCTGAGCCTTAATGTGATTGGTGCATGATGTTAGATTTGAAATGTTATTTCCGTAATGCATAGAACTGAAATGCCCCTTTTGCTATGCTCAAACTCTGTTCCGTGTTAAGTTAGCATTCATGGCGCCATTTTTATTTATGCCATCTTGTTCTGTAACCGAGATCGAGCTTTTGTCTCATGATGCCTTCCTCAGCAGAAAAGCTGCCCCTGTGCACCCAGCTTGCACTTCTCAAGGTTGAAGCTTTGCAGCACTAATGAATGTACTATCTATTGTTACATACCTTTTCTGATAGATAGACTTGTTCCCACATCTCAGAATGTTAGGCACTGGTCGAGTAGCCTTGTGGTCGATATAGAGTGTACCCAGCCTTGTGCCATTGTTCATCCTTGCATGTCTTCTTTGTTCACCATGGCCTGAGCTGGAAAATTCCAATTTAGGCGGGCCTCTGGAGGTGTTGGAAATGTATAATTTGTGTTACTGTGCAGAAGGGGGTCAGTCCCTCGGCAGTCCTCTTAGGAGACTGGTCAGACTGGGCTCCACTGCAGCGTATGATTAATAAATGCTTTGGTTTGTATTCTCCTCTGTCTGACCGACTCTTCATTATTGGGAAGGCAAAGAAGTGGTCGCGAGTGACCATATTCGGGTCATTTCCTTTATTTGGCGCCCGAACAGGTACTCCATTGGGTGTCCCATCCTCACCTGTAATCGGGTGTGGAGGACGGGGTTGCGACAGGTCGGACGGGCGGATCGGGAATCCCCACACGACCAAGCTTAGTTTTCACAGCTGCCCCACCTTTCTGTTCGGGTGGCGCATGGTCCAGTGGCATTCCCGGCTGGGGTCCTGAAAGGAGAAACCTTGGATCTGACCGTTTGGTCCGAAGAGTCGGCAGTGGAGAATAACTTTGTCCGACCTGTGTGCATTAGGTGATTTTCGTTTTGATTCTTAGAAAATACGGCGCAGTCTTGAGTAATTTGGATATGGTCTGGAGGCCATTTCTTGGTTTGTTCGTTAACTTGATAGGTCTGAGGACTGTCTTGGAAAAATACAGGGTGTTTGTGGGCGCCCTGCCAGGCGACTTAATAATTTGGCCCTTTCTTGAAAATGCCTGGGGTTTGGCTAGTATTTGAGACTTGTTAGGTATGATCTGCGGACAAGGTTTTCTTTGTTTTCTTGGTCTTTGGAGAAAATTGGTAAGTTACTCATCGAGTACAAGTAGTGAATTTGTTTTGTTGTGTTTTCGAAGAATCCCCGTTTTAGCAAGTTTTGCTGTTTTGGGTGCCATTGTTGTTCTGCTGATGCTTGATTGAATGAGAGGCAGCCTGCCCCTCCAGAAGGCACCCCGAACTTTGATATGTACGTAAAACATGGCCTCGGCCCTACTATGTTTAGTACATTATGGCACACGTATACGAGGGACAACGCTGAGTTGCAATGGCCTTTGACAGGTACTTTTGAAGAACCAAAACTCAATTTCTTGCAGGATAAATTGTTTGCGAAAAGAAGTAGGCAGTCTTTGTTTGACAATCTTCAGGTTTGGCAAAAGGAAGCAAAGCAAAGATAGATAAGACCGGAGTATTACAGAGGGAAAACGCAGACAGTAACGCAAAAGGCTACAGCGTACAAGAGACAGAAGATAGAGAAGGGCACAGAATGTGCTGACTGGAGGTTTAGGTTGCAATGTGATAAGTCTTATGTTGCTCGCAAAGAAGGTGACCCTTTTGTGTAGGACAGGTTAGATGTGCGGCCACCAACTCCTTCCGCCCTGCATGGTGCATATGCAGCTGCCCCACCCGCCACCGTCTTTCTGCCTCTGGTTCCCCCGCCCCTGACTCGGCCGCAACGGATGGAGCACCCCGCATACATCTTAGGCCGATCTGCTGTGCCCGCAGCCCCTAGCTCTCCTCTCTTTCTTCTTATTACGCCCACCGCACAGACATCAGCCTCCCTGTCCCCAGTCCCCATAATATCTCTGAGTGCGCCCTCCCATCACCCATTTACCCGCCCTTGTTGTATGCTGGGACGCCGGTGCGTGGACTGGAAGAAGAGGATCGAGAGGCTGCAATGGAAAGAATGGGGCCAGTGTTGATGCGATCTGATGTGGGTGATGTGGAGAAAAATATGGTGGCTGATCAAGCCTCTTAGTGGGTTCGGAACCTGATTTACATTGTGGAGGATGTGTGGAGTGTACTAAAAGATTATGAGCCATTTGCGCAACAGCATGCCCTTAAACATATGCTGGCTACTTTGGTTGGGCTATGGGAGCAGTGTTTTAATGGTGTTGCTCCCCAAATTATTCATGGCATTCAGGATAGAGTGTATGCGGCCGACATGGCCCCCAGTGATGTTTTAGTAATGTTGCCACATTGATTGGATACCGGGGAAGGCTGGTACAAAGGAGCCCGATTGCAGTGTCTCAGTTCCCGATGAGTGAAGTGCATCCCATCTATCACCCCAAAATACCAGAGCTTAGAGATGGGAATGAAGTCATCTGACAGCGAGTAGAGGCCCGTTTCCAGGAACAGTGAGTTTATACTCCTTGGAAAAGAAGTGAGGTTTTGTCCCTTAAGACCCAGTTACCTGACCCTAGGAAAAATCTGACTGCGTATTACAAAGAGTTAACAGAGGCTGCGTCTTCGACAGTGATGACGCAGGCCGACATTGAGATGTTTTTCGGCTTGCTGGTACAGGTGGATATATGGCGGCAGGTGCACATGCAGTGGAGTTGGGTGGCATATGGGACGAGATCAGGGCATGAGACGAAGAGAGGAAGCCTGGCAAAAAGCCAAAAGTGGAGATACTAGCTTTGCCAGGCTGAATTATCACATATATGCACTCTCTGATTCCACCTAGAAGGGTAGATTGGGATAAGTTACCAGCATGCCGTCAGAAGAAAGATGAAAGTGTATCCGACTTCTTCACTAGATTTGAAGGGGTGTTTTGGGATTTCAGTGGACAGGACTTGTCGATGGAGGGAGGAATTCGGTTGTTTGTTAAACCTGCTTCCTGAGATCGTGACTCGTTGCAGACTTCGGAGAGCACTTGGATGACATCCTCCCCACCGGTCATATTAAGTATGGCACAGTATTAGGAGCACAGCGAGAACGAAGAAAAGGAGAAGGTAGAGAAGAAAAATAAGGAGTTGAAGACGAAGGTATTGATGCAGCAAGGTATCTTGGGGCAACGGCAAAGAACGGGGCATTAGTCCGGCCTGGCTGGTGCCCCGTACTAGCCTGTGGGGCCGAATCAGTGCGTATACTGTAAGGAGGAGGGGCATTGGCGTAGTGAGTGTCCGGGTTTGCTGCGAAAGGTTGAGGCGCCGAGGGGACGGGGACACAAGGGACGAGGGCGAGGACAAGGGGCAAATGGCAGGGATAGAGGAGATGAAGAGCGGCTGCCAGTCTGAGCAGAACTATTTCGATTATCCGAGGGGGCGACAGTATTACCATGATGACTAGGATTTGGACATGGTGACGGGACTTATCCATGGCTAAGAGAGCCAGGGGCAGGGTGAGGGATCAGTTCCGATCAGTGTGGATCAGCGGGGACCCTATGTTACTGCTGATCTGCAAGGCTCAGTGAAGAAATTCTTTGTGGACATAGGCGAAATGAATAGCTCTGTTTCTCGTTTACTGGTCCCTGGGCAGCCCTGCCTGGCCAATGTAATGTTTTGGTAGGCTTCTCAGGCATACCAGTTGTGAGCCCCATCTCTGAGCCATTAGCCCTGCCTATTGGTCCGTTCACGGTAGATTCACCCTTTTTACTGACCTCTAACTGCAGAGAGACTATAATGTGTCTGGGTTTGTTGAAGAGGCTACATGCGACTATTTCATGCTCCCCGGATGGCGTCAATATGACGATAGGTAGTGAATTCCAAACAAAGTTTGTTGAAGGACGAGCCTCTTCCTGCAGAGTTTAAGGAAGTGCTGATGACATTGGGCTACAGGTGATACGGACTTGGGGCTATTGCAGATTCCCCTGGTTCCTATCAGAGTCAAAGACAATGCTGCCCTGCTCCGTCTTCTCCAGTACAAGATACCAAAGTCAGGAGAACAGGCGCTGTTGCAAATTATATAGGATTTAATTGTGTCTGTGGTTGTTGAGGAGACAAATGCAAATGTGTGCAATAGCCCTATTCTCCCGATCTTAAAAAGGGCACCCTCAGGTTCCGCTGATGATCACCCGGGTGTCTACAGTTTTGTTACTGATTTGCGCGAGGTGAACAAGATGGTAATGCCTCAGTTAACTGTTGCCCCGACATCACTGACCTCTTCACCTTGAACCCTCCCTCTGCCACATATTTTTCTGTCATTGATTTGAAGAATGTGTTCTTCAGCATTCCAATACACCCAGATAGAAGGTACCTCTTTGGGTTCTCCCTAGTCGGCAGACGTTTTTGATTCTGTCAGGCTCCTAAGGGCTATACTGAAAGTACCAGTATTTATAACCAAGCTCTAAAAGGTCAATTGGATTCCCTTGTCCTTCCCTCAGGTAATGTCCTATTACAGTACGTGGACGACGTTTTGATTGCTTCAGATGCGAAAGAGGGTTGCAAAGATGCAACAGTTCAATTATTGCTACATTTGGCCCATCATGGACATATGGTGTCGCATTCTAAATTTCAATATTGTCGACAGGAGGTCACCTGCTTAGGTCACCTACTGTCGAAGGAGGGAATGAGACTAACACCGGAGCGTATCGCTACTATAACTAAGATGCCCATTCCCAGAACCCAGCGGGATGTGCAAGCTTTTATATAAGTATTACTTCATACTGCCGCCACTGGATCCCTAATTTTGCTTTACTAACAAAGCCCCTTTTACGCTTTACCATTAAAGATGCGCATGAACCCCTGCCTCGGATGCAGGACTGTCAGCACACTTTTGAACAACTAAAGATAGCTCTTTGCTCTGCACCTGTGCTTGGCACCCCAGATTACCAGGAGCTGTTTGTGTTGAATGTACAAAAGACAGCTGGCTGCGCTCTTTCTGTCATAATACAGGCTTTTGGAGGTAAGCAAAGACCGTGTGTGTATTTCTCCGCTCTGCTGGACAATGTTGCCAGAGCCCTTCCGAACTGTCTGAGAGCGGCCACTGCTGTGGCCATTTCAATACTACAGTTGGCAAGGCTCGTCCTGGATACCGCTCTTACAGTTATGGTACCCCATGCTGTGGACACACTTTTGAACAGAACGAAGACGCATCAGATTCCCAGTGCATGTCTAACTGGTTAGGAGTTGACCCTGCTTGCACCACACGTCACCATCAAGGGGAACTATAGGTCAATGGCTCTTGTTTTAAATTACCAGATGGCACGACAACAGCAGCCCACGCCATCACCACCCTACGCACTGAAGGTGAGACATCATGTGTTCCCTATCAGTCAGCACAAGCCGCGGAGTTTGTGGCCCTTCTTTGGGCCTGCGAGCTGAGTGAGGGAACTGGCTGTCAATATATACACTGACAGCCAGTATGCATTCGGTGTGGCTCACAATTTCGGGCTGCTCTGGGCAGAGAGGGGTTTTTTAAAGTCCTGTGGACTGAAAATACAGAACGGCCCATTGATACATAGACTTTTGTCAGCCCTGGCACTCCCAAAGAGATTAGCAATAGTGAAGTGCAGTGCTTACAAGGAAATAACAGATGATGTTCGGAGGGGGAACGCATTTGCTGATCAGACAGCACGGACCAAAATAAAAAGGATGTTTGCGGTGGGTCCCGTGAGATGGATGCCTGAAAATGGGATGTTTGAGAACACGCTGGAAAATGTGAAAGAAATCGAGAGTGAGGCCACGATTGAGGAGTTGGCAATATGGCAAGAGATTTGGATGAGGATGGATGTTGGACGGACAAGTTCGGAAAGCGGAGATGGATGCTGCCGGATGCGCATGTCCTTCCTGTGGTTACCATGGCGAATGGGCCAGCACACATTAGTGCGAGGGAGATTTGCAAATTGCTAGGCCCCGTATGGCGGAGTGACAATATTCCCAAAGTTTCAGCTCACCTGGTGAAGTACTGTATGATCTGTCTAATGAGGAAAAATATGAGAGGGACCCCTTAAAGTTACCAAGGAAAATGAGGTACATGTACCAACAAGCATTTGCAATGCAATAGGTCTCGCATTAGGAAAGTTTGAGCTATTGGTATTGTAAATGACAAATTTTTTATTTATGTGTTGGTTTTGAAAATAGAGAAATTAATAGCTTTGACATTTACAATGCCAATACTTTTAACTTTTGCAAATGTGGCACCTATAGCATTTGTAATGCAACATGTTTTGTATTTACGTGACTTAGATGTATTGATATTACAAATAACAATGGTTTTTCATTTTTTTAAATAAATCAATACTTAAATAAAAGTTATTGTAATTTATAATGGCAATAGCTTAAACTTTTGTAAATAACTTTTGTGAAGATTATGTGCAGTGTATTTTATTGTGACGAAAATCCAAGAACAGAAGTGAAATATTAACATCTTTTTGTGACATTTGTAATAAAGATTGAAACATTGAGAGAAATGCAGATATGCGTGTTTTTTCATAACCTGTCAGGAGGATGGAGAAAGCACTAGGACAGACAGAGAGAGCGTGACAATAACGTGGTGCACTGGCCTGCAGGGCATAGTAGGAGCCTCACTAGACCAGTCGCCGTCGGCTGAAACCCGCAGCAATCGAGAGATGGGAGACTGGCCTTGAAATAGACAGTCTCCGGTGAGGAATTGAAAGGGTTGGCATGTATACATGTCAGAACAGTCAGGAGGGTGCCTTTTCCATCTGAGACCACTTTCTGCAAATTACCTCACTTTTATAAAATGAGAGTCTTAAGGTAGATAGAGGGGGTTGATGAGCAATTGGCGAACTGTATAACAGAGATGCTTTTGCAACATTTGCGGAGGCTAAAGCTAAATTTGGAGGGCAAAGTAAGAATTTCTGGTGCATGCTAGGCCGAACTAAGAGCACACCCTACATTGGAAGGAATCCCTGGGAGGCCATCCAACTCTACTACCCTGAAGGAACTTCACGTGTTGTTTGAGAGGACAGAGCAATTCCAAAATTTTACAGAGCAGGCTTTTTTCTGATCGTCCTCAGATGCCAGTTCAGATTACAGCAAAATGGGAGGAAGATATTGGGGAATGGATTCCTGACGTGGACAGTCATAAAATATTTGCCTCTAATGATGTGAATAGGAATGCTGTATTCTTGTATACACAATATCAGGATATATCACCCCTTAGAACATTCTTAGAATCTATCCCTCTCCAGACAGATGAATGTCAAAGTGGAGGAGAACATTTCATACATACGACAGGGACATGTCCAATCATAACAGAATTTTGGAAACACGTTGCAGCAGAAATACATGTGTTGGTGGGAGAGGGGACAACTTATAGAAATGTACTTGTTTATCTGTGTTCTAAACAATAAAAATAGTTTTAAGAATAAAACATGCAGCTTGTGAGAATGTATGAGTTGATATATGGCAGGGGCATTTAAATTTCTAACAAGAACACACACATATACACACACACACTAAAGTGATAAACTGTTTTCAGCTAAGTGGAATCATACATCTGGACATCACAATATGAAACCTTAGAGTGGACATGAGGGCGCTGGATGACAAATAACATTCAAATTTTTTATGTTTCACATATTCAGGAGTAAATGCATGGATAAGCTTCACAACAGAAGTATTAATACTGTGAACAAAAACAGCAAATATTAAAAAAACATAGCACATCTAGAGGAATTAATAGCGGCGAGACACCAGTACCATGTGAGCAAAGGATATGTGGATGGAGAGCAGACTAGTTGAATCTACTTGTGCCTCTGTTTTATATTCTATGTATGTTTGCGCTAGTTGTGTAGCGCAAATCTAGACAAATGGCAGCAGAGAGCTGTGCAGTGTTATAGGCAAATATACAATTATCTAATTGGACGAGGTGGAATCTGGGAGAAGAAACGTACAGTTACTGAACTGTCATTGCAATGGGGAGCAGCTGGTGTAGGTTAACCCTCACACACATTTTTCTGGGGTGTTGAAAAACTTTGGTTCAGGTCAGTTCAGACTTTACATTTATGTCCTAAGACACTCATAATATGCTTAGGTCATTTCTCACCAATTTTTCCTTTTCTAATAGATTTTGGTTTATGCAGATTCTCATCCAAGTGTACTGTTCTGAACTGCTGGGCACACATCTGGAGAAACTCAAAGTAATTCTCTGCCTAAGGAGGGGTGTCATTTGCTACCTAACTTTTTTTTACAGATTGGGCTTTGATCCAGATGAATGCATGTCCCTATTCATTTCTGATAGCAGGAATACTGGCGTGGGTTACATATCTGTATTGGTGTGTTTTTGCGCTGAAACATTAACATAAGCTAATATTAAGCCAACGTTGTTTCCGGTCAGTGAATAATTAACTAGGTATGTTATCATTAACAAAGAGCATACCCTGCCCTCCCTCGTATTAAGAAAACAACTGTAGAAGGGCTGCAGATTTGTCACAGGCCCTGCCACATTGGATACTTTTACTGTGAACGAAGTAGGCTAGCTAAATCCTCCTGAGAAGGGGGGGAGGGGATCAGATGGTGGCACCTAACCAAAACAGTGAAAGGTAAGTTCGGCACTCACCCCCAGTACCTTTTGGGTACTACAGAAAAAGATGGCAGAATGTTAAGTACACAAAGGAGAGGAACAGATCATTCAAAGATACACGGCTTCAACAATGTGAGACTGATCCATGCACACTTGGCACCCCTGGCTCTGGTGCAGCCTGTCTTTAGTGACAGCGCAGCTCGGTTAGTTTCCCCCCTCTATAGAAAGCTGCTTGGTGCTGAAGAAAGCACTTACATGAAAAGTACATACAAAAGTGCTCAGGATTAGGGAAAGTGTTAGCCTCTGCTGTGCACATTACCTTCATGTTGCTCCTCTTTTCTGGGCTGGTATTACGTCAGCATATCTTATTGTCGCAGAAGTGCTTTAGATCCTCAAAACTGCCCAGTCGGGTGCTGTTCACTGGAGCACTCCACAGAGAATCACGTGCAGTTCTTTTCCATAACATTTCAGCAGGCAGACTTTTGGCGATTCTATCAAACACCACGAAGGGAGACCAATACTTCCTTTACCAGAGACGTCACCATCATTCTGAACAATCTGTTAGGAATCAATTGTGTCACAAACCAACCAGATCCCCACCAACACATGAATGGCAGTGTTCTTACTGCGCAGCAACAAAGGCTGAACTCAGTGCTGCGAAGCGGCCAGAAGCAGATATGGTGGCACTATATCAAACAACACAGTCAAATAAAGTAAACACGAGTCTCTGACAAAGAGAAGCTATACAAGGTAAACACTCACTGTCCACAAAATCTCGGCACTCCTCCTTCAGTTCCGTTGTTTGCTGTGCGACTTCTGGGTCCAAAATTCGCAGCTTATTTAACTCATCGAAGTGCAGGCCCGCATCGCCGAGGGTGTCTTTGGCCATAGCTACGCCACAGCAGAGAGAAAAGCAGTGAAAGACAAGGCGGAAGAGACGCGAGACGCCAGCGGCCACTCACGTGCACATCTCCTGTCCTAGAAGTGATCGGGAGGGTGCCGCCGCGCTGCCCGCGGCGACCCGGAAGCTCTTGGCCGGCCGGCCAATCCGCTCGCGGCCGACCGGAAGTCCCGCCTCCTGAGGTCCATGCGAAGAAGGCCTGCCGGCGCATGGAGCGCCCTGCCGGTCCTGGGTAGCCCGGGTCCCCAGGAGGGGGCCGGGGAGAAGGAGGAGTGTGGCGCCTGTTGCGGGGCTCCTCTGACCTGAGGGAGCCCCGATCCAGAAGAGGAGACGCGCCATGAGGAGCGGAGCGCGAGAGGAGCCCCGCCGGAAGAGCGCAGCCAGTGAGTGGGGCCCAGGGCTGATGTGAAGTCCGTGCGTGCCTGTGTGTATGCCTGTGGGGGAGGGGGAGAGGGAGTGTGTGCGCGTGTGCGTGTGTGCGCGAGGGAATGTGTGTGCGCATGCGTGACTGTGTGTGATTGAGAGAGAATGCGAGGCAGGGGATAGTGTGCCGTGTGCCTGTATGTGTACCGTGTGCCTGCGTGTGCATGCGCACGCCTGTGTGTGTGTGTGTGCGTGCATGCAGAGGGTTGGGGGCTGCCTGTGTCTGTGTGTGAGCAAGGGCTGTGTGTTACTCCGCGCAAGCGCAGCTCAGACGCGCGCTCCCGAGGTGAAATCTGACAATGAACAGGCGCGCGTCTGGCTGCTGTCCACATTCCTAAATACGGGCCACAATAGGTCTGAAGCAGACACCTTCAATGCTCACGCATTGAGGGTAGGTCTGCTCGACCTAAAAACAAACAAACGTTCCCTTGACTAAACAGTCGAAATGATTAGCAATGATTAACGAACAATTCTAAGGAAAATATCATTATAAATAACATTTTATTGAAAACTCATTTTTTATAAAAAACATTTTAAAAAACTCAAATACTTTACACAAATGAAACTATTGTGTTCATATAATAAAAAACAGCTAATAAATAAAAAACAACTTTCATCAACATACAAGAATTATGACCCGCATAATTTGAGACAGAAAAACAACCTCTGTAAGACACAATCTTTATCTAATCCCCACGTACATCAAACTGGTTTCAACACACTATATCTAATACAATGATTTTATCTGTATTTAGTCCAATAGTGATGATCCTTTAGATTATACTCTTAAAAAGCGTCGATGCGTTTCGATGGTACTCTTCTTTTCTCAAACCATCTTTTTCAAGACCATAATTAAATCTGTCTCTGCAACAATGATAAATTCTCGTTCCCTGTTTTACTTTGGGTAGTTCTCAGTTTCTTAAATCCCTGTGCGCTCTGCACTCCGAAATCGGTTTAAAAATACTTGGAGCAAACGCTATTTATCTTCGTTCTTTATGCAGCCCAACCCGCTGTCGTTACGGCCGTTCTTCCTCAAATAATCTGGAGGAAGAGCCTTCTCCAACATTGCGACCAAGAACTGGAACAAACTCCCACTCAGCATCAGAGGACCCCCACACTGCATGCTTTTAGGAAGAGCCTCAAGACCTGGCTCTTCGGATGAGATGTAACTGATCGAAACCCCCCGTGCCTGGAGTCCCTCGCCAGTGAGTAGTGCGCTACACAAATCCCTGATTGGTTGATTGATTGAAGGGGTACTAGAAGAGTGCCCTGCAGGGTGAGGAGGTATGGGCAGTAAGAGTACTAGAGGAGTATGTGTAAGTGGAAGCCATCTAGAAAATAAGACCACAGCTGCCCAGAAAGAACAAAGAACTGTGACCACCTCTTGCGCAGTTATGAACTTTTAAAGGGTCTGCTTTTGTGAAGCTCCTTCGAACTACTGGATTGATTCATCCCAGAATGGCGTGAGCACCTGGAGTGAAGAGGCTGAGATGGGAGACCCTCTATAAAACTTTGGAGAAGAACCACGCAAGAGTAAAGGATATTGAATACTGTACTCTTTATAACCAGTCGTCTATGATCTTCATGCAGCGCGGCTAAATTACAAGATCCTGTCAGAATAAGGACACAAACGAACTGTTTAGAGGGAGACACCAGGTTCACAGCTGGCAAATGGAAAGTGCCTTCATTAGAAATAGATAATAACTCTAAGAGAGAATATAAACTATTAAAGAAATAATTGTGAATACTTTCAGTTCGATGTTTACTGTGAAACCTGTGAGAGCTTTAGTGGCTATATTGATTCACAGCCAATGACTGCACTTTGATGACCACTCTCGGAGGACCAGCATTTGTGATACAATACTCTGTGACATCAGAACTTTTAGGAAGAGCTGAACATATGACTACTATAGCAATTCATGACCATCAACGATGTAAATGGTGTTTTAGGTTCAATATGATTCAGAATGTGTCAAAGAAAGATATCTTTCAAGTAAACATTGCATTTTTAATATATAGGTTTGTTATTTACATGTTTCTCTAAAATTGTAACATTGTTGAGGGTACTGCTCCCCACATCTGTATATTGTCTATTGATAGACAGTAGAGTTACTGACTTAGTGGCTAGTGGCACGCACAGGACCACTATCATCAGACAACCCAAATAGCTCCGTTTGAGGTTCATCAACAGGTCATAGGCCAACAACCTTGACTGACACTAGGCGTTCATCAGCAGGTCAGGAGTTCTCTTCCTGTATTTATAAGAGAGGCTACATTGAAAGGTCACTCTGAATTTCGAGGTCATATCAACAGGTCAGGATCCACCATCATAGCAGGAGGTAAGATGAATGAACCTCCCTTGGACAGTAGGTCTTACTGGTTCCATTTCATTTCTCAACACTGACACAAAACTGTACGCCAAACATTTATCATCATTGGGGCTCGATTATAAATCGGTATCCGGGGAAGCATAGGTTTATTATCTATCATTTTCGTAGGAGCAGAAATTGCATTTGAGCATATGCTAACTGGTGAATTACATGTTTGTACCAACATTGACAGGTCATGGTCATTATAAACAACTTCAACTTAGACAGTTTCATAACTGGCTTTGGAACCAAAGAGCAATGCTCTTTGTCATTCCCTGAGGGATATTCCCTGTCACCCGTAGCAAGATGCTCTGTCACCCTTGAAGGGATAGTCCCCGTCACCCTTGAAGGGATAGTCCCCGTCACCCTCGGCAGGATGCTCCCTGTCACCCTCAGAGGGATGCTCCCTGTCACCCTCAGAGGGATGCTCCCTGTCACCCTCAGAGGGATGCTCCCTGTCGCCCTCAGAGGGATGCTCCCTGTCGCCCTCAGAGGGATGCTCCCTGTCGCCCTCAGAGGGATGCTCCCTGTCGCCCTCAGAGGGATGCTCCCGGTTGCCTTCAGAGGGATGCTCTCTGTCGCCCTCAGAGGGATGCTCTCTGTGCCCTCTAAGGGATATTCCCCGTCACCCTTGGCAGGATGCTCTCTAGCACCCTTGAAGGAATAGTCACCGTACCCCTCGGCAGGATGCTCCCTGTCACCCTCGGAGGGATGCTCTCTGTCGCCCTCAGAGGGATGCTCTCTGTCGCCCTCAGAGGGATGCTCTCTGTCGCCCTCAGAGGGATGCTCTCTGTCGCCCTCAGAGGGATGCTCTCTGTCGCCCTCAGAGGGATGCTCTCTGTCGCCCTCAGAGGGATGCTCTCTGTCGCCCTCAGAGGGAAGCTCTCTGTCGCCCTCAGAGGGAAGCTCTCTGTCGCCCTCAGAGGGAAGCTCTCTGTCGCCCTCAGAGGGAAGCTCTCTGTCGCCCTGAGAGGGAAGCTCTCCGTCGCCCTCAGAGGGAAGCTCACTGTCGCCCTCAGAGGGAAGCTCTCTGTCGCCCTCAGAGGGAAGCTTTCTGTCGCCGTCAGAGGTAAGCTTTCTGTCGCCGTCAGAGGTAAGCTTTCTGTTGCCCTTGGAGGGAAGCTTTCTGTTGCCCTCAGAGGGAATCTCTCCGTCGCCCTCAGAGGGATACTCTCTGTCGCCCTCAGAGGGATGCTCTCTGTCGCCCTCAGAGGGATGCTCTCTGTCGCCCTCAGAGGGATGCTCTCTGTCGCCCTCAGAGGGATGCTCTCTGTCGCCCTCAGAGGGATGCTCTCTGTCGCCCTCAGAGGGATGCTCTCTGTCGCCCTCAGAGGGATGCTCTCTGTCGCCCTCAGAGGGATGCTCTCTGTCGCCCTCAGAGGGATGCTCTCTGTCACCCTCAGAGGGATGCTCTCTGTCACCCTCAAAGGGATACTCCCAGTCAACCTCAAAGGGATACTCCCAGTCAACCTCAAAGGGATACTCCCAGTCAACCTCAAAGGGATGCGCTCTGTCTCCCTCAGATAAAAGCTCTCTGCCCACTTGGAGGGATGCACACCATCACTTCGTAGGGATGCTCTCTGTCACCCTCAGAGGGGTGCTCTCTGTCACCCTCAGAGGGATGCTCTCTGTCACCCTCAGAGGGATGCTCTCTGTCGCCCTCAGAGGGATGCTCTCTGTCGCCCTCAGAGGGATGCTCTCTGTCGCCCTCAGAGGGATGCTCTCTGTCGCCCTCAGAGGGATGCTCTCTGTCGCCCTCAGAGGGATGCTCTCTGTCGCCCTCAGAGGGATGCTCTCTGTCGCCCTCAGAGGGATGCTCTCTGTCGCCCTCAGAGGGAAGCTCTCTGTCTCCCTCAGATAAAAGCTCTCTGCCCACTTGGAGGGATGCACACCATCACTTCGTAGGGATGCTCTCTGTCACCCTCAGAGGGGTGCTCTCTGTCACCCTCAGAGGGATGCTCTCTGTCACCCTCAGAGGGATGCTCTCTGTCACCCTCAGAGGGATGCTCTCTGTCACCCTCAGAGGGATGCTCTCTGTCACCCTCAGAGGGATGCTTTTTGCTGCCCTCAGAGGAATGCTTTTTGCTGCCCTCCGAGAGATACTCCCTGTCGCCCTTGGAGGGATGCTCCCAGTCACCCTCGGAGGGATGCTACCTGTTGCCTAACGAGGGATGCTCCCAGTCAGCCTCAGAGGGATGCTACCTGTTGTGTACTGAGGGATGCTCCCTGTCACCCTCAGAGGGATGTCCTGGATGTTCTCTGTCACCATCATCCAGTGACCTTTACATTGAGATATTTCTCAGAAAGCCTTTTGACTGTAAACTAATCAACCTATTTGAGGAGAACATCGCTGTTAAAGTGACAGCGTATGACCACAATAAGGAGGTTTATACCTCCAATCCCACCCTAAGCCATATTGGTGAGGAATTTGGTTGCCGTTCAGGGTGTCACGGTAATACAGTTAGAAATCAAACTTCTTTTGCTGTCGGGCAGCAATCTGTGGACATTCATGTTGCACACTCTGTAATATAACCAAGGGTTACCTGTAATATAAAATTCCTACTATTCGCCAAACTAAATAATCTTCTGTGGCAATCTCTATCTTTATCTGAAGAGACAAAAAAAACAGTGAGCTTGCCATTACCTATGTCAAAATGCCGAATTATATAGCTTGCTCATTGTTACTCTCCCCGTTTTGGAAGGAACCACAACACACACATGCACGCACACTCAGGAGGAGGAGCAGGGTATCATAGCAGCCACTTGCTGCCTGCAGCTCATCTCTCCCTGCCTCTCGGCAGCCCCCCCAAGGCCATCACGCTTCTCCACTCCCGGCGGCCCCCCGTTGGAGGAAATTATAGGGGGCAGGGGACTGTCAAGCCGGAGGGCCGGCTAGGTGTGGCTAGGTCCGAATCCAACTCCCAGAATGGTTTACAGACCGTGAGCCAAGCAATCCAGAGACTTGGGCTGGAGAGTGCGCAAGCCGGGGAAAGCAGACCGGTGGTGACAGAGGATTCCTGCGGGGGCCCCGTGGATCCAACCAGGCGGATCCAAGGAGCGTACAGCGCAGAGTGTGCGTGGTGGCCTTAGAGAGCCACCACCACGAGTGTGACCCCACGGAGGCGGCTCTGACAGTCAGGGTGCGGCTTGTGAGGTCCGGGCACTTTGCTTTGCTCCCCCTTGCACCTCACCCCCCCCCCCCATCAGCTGCCACCGGCCATCTCGAACTGGGGGAAATACAGGAACAACGGAGGGAGCACCTGGCCCCCATGTTTCAAATGGGCGACCAGTTTCTTGCCCTGATGAGGTATCAGGAGCCTTAAACAAGGCGTCAGGTATATCAGCCACCACCAAGGGCCACTTAAGGGCCTTCTTCAGCTGCACAGGCCACAGGCTATTTCAAGTGTGGAAGAAAGAAAGAAGGAAGGAGGAGAGCGGAGAAAAGCAAAAAGACTCACCTACAGGAGCTCCAAAGTATGGTGCCAAAAAAGAGGCCCCCCCTCAACCTCAAGGGACATCATGGAACTTAATGAGCTCACAGGCTCAACATACTTAAGGATCACAAGAAGCATGGCCTCATCCCTCAATCAAGAGCAACCACTAGTGAACGCCCCTCATTAAGTGCTGATTAGCACAAAATCTTAAGGCCAGACTCTCCCCTCCTCAGCTGTCCCGCCCCCAAGCGTAGGTCGCACTCATGCCCTAAGGACTGGGAGTGGGAAGTGCACGAACAGGTTCCACTTGGGCGGTGGCATGGAGGGGCAAATGAGGGAACAAACTGCAAAAGAAGCGGTAAAATCCGCAAAGAAAGGGCCGATGAGGAAGAGAATGAGCCTAGGAGGGCCTTGCTGAACATAGAGAACTCCAGGGCAACAACAAATGAGACAAATGGCTCTCAAGTCACAGAAGCTCTAATTCACTGGCGAAGTAAGCAAGATCTAGAGGTCAATGATCCAATGCCATCCACCCCAAGGTCAGCTTCAAGCCTCTCACCTGCAAAGAGCCAACAGGATGACACACCAGAGGCAGAAGTCCTCACAGCCTCCTTTCTACAAAAGCTAGAATTGACAAGTAAAAGAACCCTGAACACACTGCAAGATTGTTAGGGAAGAATGTAGACGACAATGAACCCTGCATTGAGAGTCAGCCATCAAAAGACCAGGAACACAACCACTTGAAAGCCATCAGAGAAGCTCAAGACACACTAGCCATGGCCCTGATATAGCAGTCAACAAAAGTGGAGGTCTAAATCAATGTTTTGCAATCAATCGCCCAGCGTCTCGCAACTCAGGGCAACAGACTGACAAAGATGGAAGCAAACATCTACAACAACTAGGCCACGAAAGCATGTTTGTGCTCATGTGCAGTCATCATACACAAATGGGCCAAGCTGCCTGCGATATTAGGGGACATCATAGCGATTTCTAGGGGTACGGGGGGGACCACCACCAGCAACCAGCGTATTCCCAAGACCAACAGAACGGAGCAAATGCTCACCGGGCCCAAAGGACGACCACAGTCCAGACTCAAGACTAATAATAAAGGCAACGAAGGAAGGGCAAAGAAGCGACAAAATACTGAAAATGAAGGGAAGCAGAAAGGGGAAAGAAACATCTGCCAGCCCAAGTGTTGCTGATACAAGTGAAGGAGAGGCACACAATAAAGACATTGAGTGGGCAGAAGGAGCATGAGAGGAAGTCCGCCATTCAAGGAGGGCTAAGAAGAAGCTGAAAAAACAATTTAAAAAGTTGAAAGCCAAAAGAAGATCAATCATGTCGGCAACATTGCCAAGCAGCAGTCTGTAGGAAAGAGATAATCCAAGACCGCTATACCGGATCTTTAATGTCAAACAGCAGATCACGCAACGGGCAACAACAGAAGAAAACTCTCTCAGGAGTGAGTCCTCACCGCGTCAGTGCAACCCCCAGGCTCAGAGCTACTAATTGCGCCTACATCAGATCCTGGCCTGAATAAAGCATGAATAAAGCAACAGTGGTAATCCCCGAAAATGCATACGTCAACACACAGATCATGGCATTTCACCAACCAAGACCTGAGACACAGAATGGACTGAAAGGGTACAGCTCACCCTGCCAGAGGGAGCAACAGAAAAAAGAAAGCCTAGCTAGCACCTCAGCAGGAGCAGGAGCAGCAGGCCGACCGCAGCACAGCATCGGCAATCTCTTGCCAAATCTTGGCCGGAACACCTTAGCAGAGGCGAAGGAGAGGCACATAACTGATGCACCAATGTCAATCAATCATTAATCATTACATTTGTAAAGCGCGCTACATACCCGTGAGGGTCTCAAGACGCTGGGGGGAATTTGGCTGCTACTGATCGAAAAGCCAGGTCTTGAGAAGTCTTCTGAAGGCCAGCAGGTCCTGGGTCTGTCGTAGATAGGTAGGGAGAGTGTTCCAGGTCTTGGCGGCGAGGTAGGAGAAGGATCTACCGCCGGGGGTGGTTTTCCCGAAGCGTGGAACTGTGGCGAGGGCGAGGTTGGCAGAGCGGAGGCTGCGGGTGGGGGTGTAGAAGCTGAGTCGGTCGTTGAGGTATGCTGGTCCGGCTTTGTGTAGGGCTTTGTGTGCGGGGATGAGCAGTTTGAAGGTGATCCTGTTGTTGACGGGGAGCCAATGTAGGCCTCTCAGGTGGGGTGGGATGTGACTGCGTCGGGGGATGTCGAGGATCAGTCGTCCCGAGGCATTCTGGATGCGTTAGAGCCGTCTCAGGAGTTTGGTTGTTGTTCCTGCGTAGAGGGCGTTTCCGTAGTCCAGCCTGCTGGGGACGAGGGCCTGGGTGACGGTTTTTCTCGTGTCGGAGGGGATCCATTTGAAGATCCTGTAGAGCATTCGGAGGGTGTTGAAGCAGGAAGCGGAGACGGCGTTGACCTGCTCGGTCATGGAGAGGGCGGAGTCAAGGATGATCCCCAGGTTGTGTGCGTGGTCGGTGGGTTCCGGGGCTGTTCCTAGCAAAGGTGGCCACAAGGAGTCGTCCCAGGCTGAGGGGGTGGGGCCGAGGGTGAGGACATCCGTTTTGTCTGAATTCTGCTTCAGCCTGCTGTCCTTCATCCATTCGGCGACGGATTACATTCCTCTGTGGAGGTTGGCGTTGGTGGTGTGGAGGTCTTTGGTGAGGGATATGATCAGCTGGGTGTCGTCAGTGTAGGAGATGATGTTGAGGTTGTGTTGTTGTGCGACGTGGGTGAGTGGTGCCATGTAGATGTTTAACAGCATCGGGCTGAGGGATGAACCCTGTGGAATGCCGCAGATGATCTAAGCGGTCTTGGAGCGGAAGGGTGGGAGGCGGATGCTCTGGGTTCTGTCGGAGAGGAAGGATGTGGTCCAGGCCAGGGCCTTCTCTTGGATTCCGGCGTCAAGGAGACGTGCTGTTAGGGTGCGGTGGCAGATCGTGTCGAAGGCTGCTGATAGATCCAGCAGGATGAGTCCCAGAGCAGAATCCTCATCGCACGAGTTGCGTGCATCAAAGGGCCTTATGGACAGCAAACAAGCACTCAGGAAGGAGCTTAGAGCAAAAAAGAAAGGGACACACTGTCAGAAGCGAGGCCGAAAGCCGGTCTGAGGATAGCCTACAGGAAGAAAGCATGGGAATGCAAAAGAAAGGAGATTGAAGAGAAATGGCTAAAAGTGTTCTCCTTGATGAAAGGAAAAAAACATTATAAATAATGGATATACATCAATCAGCTGGACACACAATGTCCGACAAAAGAGAATGGCGTAGCAGGAAACGTGTGGAAAACATATGTAAAAGGGTTGTACACAAAAGATCCTACAGAAGACAAGCAAACCCTTAAGAATGTTTTAGATGCAGTCCAAAATGCTGGACGCCTCATTAACAGTGTGCAGGAAACAGGCCTCAAGACCATCCAAGGGCCCACAATTACAGAAGGAGAGATAATGAAGAACATCATGGCAATAAAAAAATGAACGGGCCCCAGGGCCAAATGGAATACCTGCACCCATATTTAAACTAGCTCGGGCTTTCTTAACCTCGATCTTGACTATTATATAATTACGCGTTCGCTACGGCAATTTTGACAGCAGTCATGGAAATGATCAATCTTGTTCCCCATCCACAAGAAAAGCGACCACTCAAATCCAGCCAATTATAGACTTGTCGCACTGCTACACCTAGAAGCCAAGGCCAATGCCCGAATCTTACTGAAGGACCTGGAGGAATGAGCTAACAAAAACAGAACACTCCTTTGTCCATAAGGATCCTGATGTCGTCATTGGCGGCAATGAGGGCGGTCTCGGTACTGTGGTTGCTGCGAAAGCCGGACTGGGATGGGTTTAGGATGTTGTTGTCTTCGAGGTAGCGGGTCAGCTGTCTGTTGACGATCTTCTCCGTGACTTTTGCCGGGAAAGGGAGCAGGGAGATGGGCTGGAAGTTCTTGAGGGTGTTGGGATCCGCTTTGGGTTTCTTCAGTAGGGCGCCAATCTCAGCGTGTTTCCAGCTCTCTGGGAAGATTGCTGTCTCGAAGGAGATGTTGATTGTTTTCCGGAGATGGAGTGCGATGGTTGTGCTGGCTTTGTTGAAAACGTGGTGAGGGCATTGGCCAGATAGGGATCGGGAGTGGATGGAGTTCATGGTCTTGATGGTGTCTTCGTCGCTGATGTTGGACCAGGCGGTCAGGCGACTGGTGCGGGTGGTGGTCGCAGGGGTGGTGGTCTCGGCGGTGGATGTGGGGGTGGCGGTGTTGAAGCTGTCGTGGATGTTGATGATCTTGCGGTGAAAGAAGATGGCCAGTGAGTTGCACAGGTCTTGTGATAGTGGAATGTTGTTGGTGATGGAGCTGGGGTTGGATAGTTCTTTCACGATGTTGATGAGCTCTTTGCTGTTGTGTGCTTTGTTGTCTAGGCAGTCCTTGAAGGCGGTCCTCTTGGCGGTCCTGATGAGTTGGTGGTGTCTGCGGGTGGCGATCTTGTGGGCTGTGTAGCTGTCTGCTGTTCGGTCACGGAGCCAGCTCTTTTCCAGCTTCCGACAGGTGCGCTTGGAGGTCTGGAGGTCTTCGGTGAACCATGCAGCTTTTTTGCTGGTGTGATTGGTGGCGGAGGTCCTGAGTGGGGTGAGGGTGTCGGCGCAGTCGTTGATCCACTGTTTGAGGTTGATGGCGGCGGTGTCGGGGTCGGCGGGTGGTCCCAGTGCGCGGGTGGTGGTCCGTTGGTCCTCGGTGACCTTGCTCCAGCAGCGGCGTGGCCTCTGTAGGGTGCGGTGGTGTGTGGTGGGTTTCCTGAAGGTGAAGTGGACGCATCTGTGGTCTGTCCAGTGTGGTTCGATGGTGTGTTTGAAGGAGATGTAGGGACTTGCGGAGAAGATGGGGTCCAGTGTGTGTACAGCTGCGTGGGTGGGTGTTGTTACGAGCTGTTTGAGTCCGAGGTTGGCGAGGTTGTCGATCAGGGCGGTGGAGTTGGCGTCGTTGTTCTCGATGTGGAAGCTCAAGTCCCCGCGGAGGATGTAGTCCGTGGAGGCGAGGGCGTGGGTGCTGATGAGGTCGGCGATGGAATCGCTGAACTGTGGTCGGGGTCTGGGTGGTCTGTAGACGAGTGTTCCTCTGAGGGTGGTGTTGGGGTCGGTGTGGATCTGGAAGTGCATGTGCTCGGCAGTGGTGAGGGTGTAGTCGGTGTTGGTCGAGACTCTGAGGGTGTCCTTGTGGATGATGGCGATTCCCCTCCCACTCCGTTGGTGCGGTCTCTGAGGGAGATCTTGTAGCCTTCTGGGATGGCTATGACGATGTCTGGTGCCGAGGTGGCATTCAGCCAGGTTTCCGTCAGGAAGACGACGTTGGGGGTGGTTGAGTCTAGGAGGTCCCAGAGTTCGATGGCGTGCTTGCGAGCGGAGCAGGTGTTGAGGAGGATGCAGCGGAGGTGGTTGGGTTCTCTGGTTGATGGTTTACCGGGCCAGATGCTGGTGAAGCTGCAGTTCCAGCAAGTGAAGGGCCCTTGGGTGCGCTTTAGGGTGGCCCTGTAGCAGGAGTGGTCTCGTCCAGGGTTGAGTGCGTGGAGGGTGCTGGAGTCGTAGTGCAGTCTGGTGTTGTGGCTGCTTCGGGGTCCAGGGGTTCTGGCGCTGGGCGCGGTCCAGGTGCGGACGGCGCGCCAGCGGCGCGCGTCCGCTGCATGGCCTCCATATGAGGGGTTATGGGAGGGAGGAGCAGCTGGGAGGCGGGAGCGGGGTGGCGAATGGGGAATTAGGGGGCAGGGCCACAGGGAGGCAGCGGTGGGAAGCACCGAGGGAGGGGAGCGGGTGGGGGCAGGGGGTGGCGAGGGCACAGGCGACAGTGGAAGAAGTGCGGAAATGGGCAGAAAAACAGTGGCAAAATTAAAGAAAAAGCAGTTGGCACAAACGGAAGGAGAAAAGTAGTCTGAGGCCGAGGAGAGAAGAACGGCAGCAAGCGGGGGCAGCCAGGCGAGGACACAGTGGGCAGCAGCGAGCAGCGGCACAGGGGGGACCGTGTGGCGGCTGAGGGGGGCGACCTGCCTGGTGACTGGGTCAATGGTCGCTCCCTTCACCACCGGGCGGCCTCCATATGAGGGGCAATGGGAGGGATGAGCAGCTGGGAGGCAGGAGCGGGCTGGCGAATGGGGCACCAGGGGGCGGGGCCGCAGGGAGACAGCGGCGGGAAGCACGGAGGGAGGGGAGCGGGTGGGGGGCAGGGCACAGGCGACAGTGGAGGAAGTGCGGAAATGGGCAGAAAAACAGTGGCAAAATGAAAGAAAGAGCAGTTGCCACAAACGGAAGGACAAAAGTAGTCTGAGGCAGAGGAGAGAAGAACGGCAGCAAGCGGGGGCAGCCAGGCGAGGACACAGCGGGCAGCGGTACAGGGGGACCGTGTGGTGGCTGAGGGGTGCGACCTGCCTGGTGACAGGGTCAAAGGTCGCTGAAAAAGGAACGCGTCAAAAGAAACGCCTCAAATAGATGCGCTGATGTTCACCCCAGGTACCATATCTAGGGCTCCCATGATGTCCCGAACAGGTCCAACATCCTTCGGCTATTCAGTCATATTGTCACCCTCACACAAATCGAATCTGGAGTGGGTAAAATTTAGAAAGCTACAAGGCGATACCCATGGCGAATCCACCCTAGTGAGCTTTAGTCAACAGCATCTTCAACTGGCAGTCTTAGGGGAAACACAATAGCTTGCCAGCTGGGGCATAGACGTACAACAACCTAGCCCGAGGAAATACCTGTATGTTCTCACGCCCCCCACAAGGGCATGGGGGCCCTCTTAGTTATGCATGGTACAAACAGTTACAGGAAAAGAGGCAGAATCGACCTGGAACTATTAAGTAACGCTACAAACATCTGTATCACATACAGAGACAATCAACGCAGAGCATACATAGTCAAATCGAGCAGACAACAACAGAGTAATCAAGGCAGCAGCATCCCTAACAGGAGACAAAGTTTCATCTTAGAAGAGTGGAAAGAACAGGCATTCTCTGATCAACGACAACTAACACTAATATGCTGGAGCATCGCAGGACTAAGTAAAATCATCAGGGACAAGGAGCTACAGGACTATCCAGCAAAGGGAGACATTGTGTGCCTCCAAGAAACCTGGGCAATGACAAAGACACCATTAGTCGGATTCTACGAACATCAGGTGCCCGTCATGAGGCCTTTCGATCTTCCTAAGCCACTCACGCAAATTCAAAACCACAGAAATAAGTGTAAAATCTCCCAAGCTGCAAGTCTTGTTAATTAAGGAGAACAGGGTGAATCGTCACCCATTGTACCTGTGGCTAATAAACTGCTATGTCAATTCAGTGTAAAGTCAAACGCAAAAATTTGTGTATACCTTCACCAGTACATTGGAGGAAGTACTAATCAAATTGGAACATCATTACATGGTCATCGCCGGAGATTTCAACACGAGAGGTTTGGACAAGGAACCTGACTCGCATAGTTTAAGGGACAAGGCGAGCTTCCTTCTCTCCCTGCTCCAAAATTCTAAACTACAATCAACACATTTCATGTAAAAACACGCTCCCCATCGTGGCGCCCCCAAGCGACCTTCAGGAACGTTTCCAGAATGGATTATATCTTACTCAACAAAAGGCTGGCCGAAAGGCTTGGTGTCTTTGCAGTTTATGACAGAGGAGAGAGCGACCACAGGCCTCTGTGCTCCACTCTCCAATTAACACCGTAACCAGAAGCTCTTCAGCAAGTATTAGGTGAACCCAGAAGGAGAAAAGCAGCTTAGAGTCCTCCAAAGAATAAAATGGACCACCAACTTGGGAACTGCCCTGCTGGAGGGAGTAGCAAAGAGGAAAGCATGCCCAGGGCCCAAATATCCGCTGGATGTAATAAGTCAATCATAAGCCCTCATTACAGACCTACAGCAGAATTTGGGGGAAGCCCAGCATAAAAACAAGAGTCCCAGAGCAGAATCCTCATCGCACGAGTTGCGTGCATCAAAGGGCCTTATGGACAGCAAACAAGCACTCAGGAAGGAGCTTAGAGCAAAAAAGAAAGGGACACACTGTCAGAAGCGAGGCCGAAAGCCGGTCTGAGGATAGCATACAGGAAGAAAGCATGGGAATGCAAAAGAAAGGAGATTGAAGAGAAATGGCTAAAAGTGTTCTCCTTGATGAAAGGAAAAAAACATTATAAATAATGGATATACATCAATCAGCTGGGCACACAATGTCCGACAAAAGAGAATGGCGTAGCAGGAAACGTGTGGAAAATATATGTAAAAGGGTTGTACACAAAAGATCCTACAGAAGACAAGCAAACCCTTAAGAATGTTTTAGATGCAGTCCAAAATGCTGGACGCCTCATTAACAGTGTGCAGGAAACAGGCCTCAAGACCATCCAAGCGCCCACAATTACAGAAGGAGAGATAATGAAGAACATCATGGCAATAAAAAAATGAACGGGCCCCAGGGCCAAATGGAATACCTGCACCCATATTTAAACTAGCTCGGGCTTTCTTAACCTCGATCGTGACTCTATTATATAATTACGCGTTCGCTACGGCAATTTTCACAGCAGTCATGGAAATGATCAATCTTGTTCCCCATCCACAAGAAAAGCGACCACTCAAATCCAGCCAATTATAGACTTGTCGCACTGCTACACCTAGAAGCCAAGGCCAATGCCCGAATCTTACTGAAGGACCTGGAGGAATGAGCTAACAAAAACAGAACACTCCCACACCAGTCAGGGTTCAGGTCAAACAGCTCAACCATCATCATTGCGCATGCCCACCTCTGCAAACAAGCGGTCAAAGCAAGCACCCGCCCTGTTTTGCTGTTTCATAGACTACAGCACGGCCTTTGCTAGGGTAGATCAAAGCGTGCTTTGGGGAATACTGACAGCCTGGGGATCCCCACCAAGCCCTTGAAAGCAATTACAGCTCTATACGAGGGACATGCGTTCGGGTCAAAACAAGCCCTACAACAGTTACATCAAGAGTCGAAACCAATAATGGGCTCAAATGGGGCCCCCAGCTGTTCAATCTTTACACCGCGGATCTGGGCAACGCTTTTAAAAAAGCCAGCCTAGTGGCCCCTACATTGGGTATGTGAGGCATACAATCCTCCAATATGAAGACGATACAGTGGTTTATGGACCACATCAGGGTGGGGCTCCAGAAAGCCCTTAATGAACTGCACAAGTATAATAAGGAAATTTGTTTGCTGGTCAATCAGAGCAAAAATAAAATAGTTGTATTTGGAAGATACCCTCATAAAACGCAATCGACCTGGTAACTGGGAAACCACCAAATAGGGACAACACCTGCTATAGCAGGGTTTGGATATCGGAGAAGCCCTCGCCAGCGACTCACATAAAACATCTAATCGCAAAGTTCAATTGAGTAATCTTCGCATTGACCGTCCTCAAGGCTAAACTATTCCCGACCATCAACTATGGCCACATGGCTTTCCCAGGGGCTTTGGATTAAATAATTGCAGTGGCCCAGACAAAAGCAGATAAAGCAATGATGCAAGTGCCAAGACAAGCCGGAAAAGCCAGGCTACTACTGAAATTTGGCCGTAATACACCCATTCTGGCATTACAGAGAGATCTAATTAAGTAATAAATCTGGGTCCTCATAGTCTCAGATAACTCCCTCAAACACCAACTGGGATAGATCTTCAGGGAAGTGGATTCCTCCTGGCATTCTAAGCTGAGCAAAGAAATTGGGAACCTGAAGATCGAAGCAGAAAGCCAGCCCTTACTCGAGATTCCGACAACCACCTGGAAAAAACAATGAAGAGGCAGGTCCAGGCTATCTCGAGTGAAAAGGATAGAGCCTCGCTCCACTATAACCACAACACAACAGCAATCGATTCCTCCCACATCCTGGGGAAAGCTCAATTATATTTACGAGAGGCTCTTTCAGTCCAGGCACGTAGAAATATTGTGTTCTTGCAGCTTATAGAACTTAGGATCTCAGATTTTAATCCAGCATGCGCCCGTAAGGGTGGAGCAGCATTCTGCCGGTTATGCCATTATCACAAGGAATCTTGGCTTCATCTTTTATGTTGCTGCCCCAAACTGGCCGTGGATCGCTACCGGTTGCTAAACCTCATTTTTAGGGACAAGGGCACAAGGACCTGTAAGAAGGCTTCAGACTGGTGATTTTCTGAAACAAATACCTGCATCCTGGCAAGAGTATTGAAGCTTTCATCTTATTAGACAGGCACTCGATGGCCGCCACTATCCTTAGAGCCAGGGGCACTGTCAAAACTCCAAACAGGAAAACAGCCTGGTACCCCCGGAGTTCAATTAAAAAACCAAACTGATGGATTCAGACTACAACAAGGCATCAAAGAGTGTTGTAGTAGGGCTGAGCAGTCGAAAAGTTGACACCTTAAAAGCCAAAGCCCTTCGGACCATCACTGGGGTTGCTGAGATACCAAAACAGTAAAGGGGAGCGAGGAACTGGTTCTTTCCCCAACACCCTGTATTTGAACATTCCATGGGACGCCACAGGCGGGACACATAATAGCAGGGCACTCTCGTGTCCGCTAATGATTATCTTCTCAAGTTCCCCATGTTTAACTAAAAGAGCCTTGAACTCATATTTAAAAAAAACAAAAAGGGACTGGAAGGTCAGGGGGGGGGGGGGGGGGGTGTAGAGCCGATTTCTAAATGCATTTTTTTACTGTAAAGATTTTAAATAAGTGAACCGTTAATAAATTACTTAATTACTTACTATTGCTTGCCACCCTAACATGAGATCAGTGCACGCGAAGGTAAGTGGCCACTTGCATCAGGAGAAAAGTTATCATGTTGGCTGACCTCATGCTTTCTAGTTTTATCCTGCTTTTTCACATTTTGCTCCTTGGTCTCCAAGTATTAATTTCTGTCACTGGAATTGCTCAATTCCTTGGTGTGTTGCATTTACTTGCATATCAATCTCACAGGGAGGGACAAGGGCTTGGGAGGTCCAGCATCAATCAATAGTGCAGATCACAGGAGTATGCAGTTCCTAGGGGGGAGAGGGGGAATGGAAAAGGGGCCAAAAAGGAGGGGGGGGGGAATCGGTTTGAAGGCAATTCTTCAGGACCTAGGATACATCTACCTATCAAGGAGAAGGCTGTGACTGGGTATTGTTCAAAAGGGACTTCCCCTATAGCCTGGATTCGAAGGTAATCTCAAGAGTGCGAAAATGTGAGAGATTAAAATTGGTCTACCTTCTTGTGGACATGCACCTCATTTGAGGAATGTGACTGCCCCAACCGTGGCAGGCCAGAGTAATCGGTAATTAAGCATGGGAGAAAACTTGACTGAGGTTCCTCACTTTCCCGGACCTACCCGCACCTGGCTCGCACGGGACATTGCGACACTAAAGGGCAAGAAACATGTCGACCATTCACACACCATACACACTTATCTAGACCCAAGCGAGTATAAATCCCCCCCCCCCCCCTTTCAGTTAACGACTCATTAGTCTTTTTGGCACAAAAACCAGGAGAATAAAATTACCCTTGGAGTTTCTTGTAGCCATTTTTAGATCACAAGCACTTTTGTTCACTTCTACTCACCACACACAAGCTCCCTCATAACACCTAGCTTCACGACGGAAACCAGAAGAGACTCCAGGAAAGAGCCCCCTCTGCGGGGCACATTGGGTATTGCAGCGCCGGCCCAACGAGGAGCTGCCCTATGATGAAGCATGACACCCCTCGGGTGTGTGAGGGACCTTGCTCCTTATTGGAGCACTCCCAGTGCGACTACGCACTCTCTATCTAGTGCCAGACTTCACACAGATGGCCCCTTCCACCCCCTCCTTTTTTCCCCCTTTTCCTTTCCCCCACCCCAGGAACTGCATACTCCTGTGATTTGCATTAACTTGCATATAACACGGTGAGAGGTCACTGTACATTCCACTGTTTGTATATTGAATTGAACTTTCAGCATCAAGTAGGACAATGTAAATAATCCATGTCTGTATATTGTGTGCGACTGTCAGAGTGCGTGGAGTCACTTAGCATCGACCCTGCCAGGAGATCATATGTGTTCCACTCATACATTTAATAATGCACACAAAATAAGAATATTTCACTTCCTTCTTTTGTTTTATTTACCAAACAGTATCTCACCTTCAGGATTTCCGACACCGGCTCCTCACACTTCTTTTCTATCTCGGTTATCAGGGATTTTAGAGAGGAGATTTGATTGGACAATCTGGTAATATGTGCATTTTCTACCATGGGAATTTTCTTCTCCATCTCCTCCAGTTTTTCATGCAGTGTTTGCTCCTTTTCTTTCATGAGCCGCCGCAGTTTTTTAAACTCAGGATTAAGTTTGTACTTCTCAGTTCTTAACTTGCTCTGTGAGAACCAAAGAAAAGTTGGTTAGACTTAAGACGCAGTGTGGTATCAGGTGAGGTAAGTCACACTGTAGCTTTCAGCAGGTGTTTGTGTGTTATTAGGTGAGGTATGTCACACTGAGGCTTAGAGCAGGAGCCTGTGTGTTATCAGGTGAGGTATGTCACACTGTGGCTTAGAGCAGGAGCCTGTGTGTTATCAGGTGAGGCATGTTTCACCCCAGCAAGAATAGGAGTGTTTCAGCAGTGGAGAGAGGTGCGTCTTTCTAGCATCACCAAGAAGGACTGGACTCGGAAATTCTGTGGAGTCAGTTATGTCTCAACTCCTGGTAGAGGGTTGTGTTCTTTATGTGCCACAGGTATAGGTAGAGGGTTATGCTCCTATGCTGTGCCGCTAGTATATCGGTAGAGGGTTGTGCTACAGTGATGTGTCACTAGTAGATAGATGGTGGGTTGTGCTCCTGTAGTGTGTCACTAGTGTACTGATAGAAGGTCCTGGTCCAGTGCTGTGCCACTAGTACATAGGTAGAGGGTTGTGCTCCTGTGCTATGTCACTAGTCCTGTGCTGTGTCACTAGTATACATGTAGAGGGTTGTGCTCCTATGCTGTGTCACTAGCATACAAGGGTTGCACTTCTGTGGTGTGCCACTAGTATACAGGTAAAGGGTTGTGCTCCTGTGCTGTGTCACTTATATATAGAGGTAGTGTTGTGCTCCTATCCTATAATGTGTCACTAATATACAGGTACAGTGTTGTGCTTCTGTGCTGTGTCACTAGTATACAGGTAGAGGGACGTGCTCTTGTGCTGTGTCACTAGTAAACCGGTAAAGGTTTGTATTCCTATGATGTGCCATCAGTGCAGGTAGAAGGTTGTGCTCCTGTGCTGTGTCACTAGTATACAGGGGGATGCTTCTGCTCCTGTGGTGTGCCACTAGTATACAGGTGGAGGATTGTACTCTTGTGCTGTGTCACTATCATACAGGTGGAGGGTTTGGCTCCTGTGTTGTGTCTCTGATAAACTGGTAGAGGGTTGTGCTACTGTGTGTCACTAGTATACAGGTAGAGGGTTGTGCTCCTGTGATGTGTCACTAGTATACAGGTAAAGAGAGGCTTGTGCTCCAGTGATGTGTCACTAGTATTCAGGTAGAGAGAGGATTGTGCTCCTTTTGACGTGTCACTAGTATAGAGGTAGAGAGAGGCTTGTGCTCCTGTGATGTGTCACTAGTATACAGGTAGAGAGAGGATTATGCTCCTTGCTGTGTCACTAATATAGTGGCAGAGAGAGGCTTGTGCTCCTCTGATGTGTAATCAGTATGCAGGTAGACAGAGTATTGTGCTACTGTGCTGTTACTAGTATGGGTTCAGCTCTTGTGATGTGTCACCAGTATGTCAAGAGAACCAAACCGGTTCCAGAGCCTTAGAGAGTGAATGTGCAGCCCCTCTTTGTAAAATGAGTATTCTAAAAGTAGGATGCAAACCAACCCACTTTATCTTGACCGAGGAATGCTATGAATAGTATTCGAAGGGCTGCTGTGTGCCCATTGTTGGAGTCTACAGAACAGACAGGTTCTCACAGGTGAGGGGACATCACCTGAATTCTGCAGTCCTGGATAGGAGAGCACCTAGACGTCAGCCTAGTGAGAGAGGGAAAGAGAGTGCCAGGCCCTGCAGCGGGTCAGCCTGCCCAGGAGAGACGCCCAGTATATTTCCGGCATGAGAAACACCCAGAGAAAGCGGACTGCCATTCGGAGAACAGCCAGGAGACATCTGTGTTGTGTGGGCTCTTACAGTCTCATTATAAACTGAGCCAAAACATTCAAGGGAATTTCAACATTGTGTTGTCTGGTGCCCCGATATGTGCCGGCTGCACCCTGACATCAGAACTACCCCAAGAAGAGCTGTCATCAACGCGGATGTGAAAGCACTGATCCGACCTGGCAGGCCGCAGCTGTCAATGCCAGCCATTCACTGAGACCCAACCCGGAGGTGGTACCGGCCATGGCTGAGCACGCGTGTGCAACTGGCCTGGGGGGCCACAAGGGTCAAAGACGAGCGTCGCGGTGCAGGCACGCTGAACGGATTATTACCAGCAGTCCTTGACCTCATTGAAGCTGCTACAGCTCCACACAACTGAAGCTGCTGCAAAAGGAAAGGGTACGCCGGGCATGCCTGCCAATGCCATCAGAGCCATAACCCCACCAAAGAGGCAGAGAGAAATCAGCACTCGGAGCAATTTGTATGTGTCAACTCTTGAGGCAAAAGCGATCTAAATGAGCCAGGTGGGCGATCTAGAGCCAGCTGCACCTGTGCTTGAATTAGGCTTTCACCCATATTATTATTATTGAGTTCTTGTATAGCGCATAGCTACCCGCAGGGTTTCCCAGCACTTAGGAACACGTTCAGCGGCCAAGAAGTGTGACCAGGAAAAACCAGGTTTTTAGCTCCTTGTGAATTAGACAGTCGGAGAGCCTCGCTCTACACCGAGAGGATACCCTAGGGGTAGGCAAACTCCCGATAGCAGGAGCATGGGCCACGATCCTACTAGACCTCCGCATCACCTGGCAGACTTCAAAGGATACTGACGGGGCGCAGGCACCAATAACAGGCATGGTCTAATATGGGCAGCAGTATGACCTACCAGATAGAGCTCCAGGCGACATAAAATCCTAAACACCTCCCACACATACCCAGGGTGCATTACAACCAAAAAGCAAGGTGGGAATATTCTCACACAACAATGACATACCAATTATAAGGAAAATGATCCAATGCATGTGTCGTGTTCATATCTAGGACCCTAATTCGATATTCCAGTTTTATGCCCTTGTGAGGTTATAATCAATAATATGCTGACAAAGGCATAAGAATCAGATTCATATGCAGTCATAGCCCATGCAATCCAAAGCACAGCACGGCTACTCCCATCGACTCCTAGAAAGCACAACGCTTTCTTTAACCCCTTGAGTGCTGCGCACGTCCACCGGCCAACGGCACCACTACCTCCGTAGTGCTGCTGTCGGCCGTTGAACGTTCGAACTGCACCTGCGCAATGGAACGTCCAGCACTGGAGCTGGACGTTCCATAGCAGTTAAGCAGTTAAACAAACCAAGTCTCCAGCAGCCAGGGAAAACCCCCCTGCTTTGTTTTGATTTGAACAAGAACTCCTGAAGTCCTGCAAGAACTGTTAGTTCTTGGTGACGTCTTGTGTTCAACCTTACGTCAAACCCGGCACCTTTCAGGTATAAAATACCAACAGTTGCCTTAAGCAAACACACTGCGGTTTGGAGCAGAGCGGCCATCTACTTGCCCGAGAGCCCAGCTGATGCGAGTGCCCACGGAAGCCGCCCCTCCTGTTTGACACGCTGAGAGAGACGCTGTCTTTTTCTCCAGCCGAGAAAATCCGGCTCCGGCGTTTCCAGCCTACCCTTGCGGGTTGCTGGGATATCGAGTCCTGAGGAAAGAGATACCAGACCTCCCACATTCTATTACCAAGGTACGGAGCTGACTAAACCCTTAAGCGAATTCTTGATGCAGATTCTTGGCAAAATTATCTTAACCAACTTAACGTAAAACTGCTACTTACTCATCCCTTCCTAAAGTGTTAGGCTTAGGTCAGATACACCGGGGTAGGCTTAGTTAGAAGCACCAGTTGAGTATTTTAGTCAATGTATTTATGTATGTATATATTTTATCCATTTTAAAGTATCATATGGCTAAGAAACCGTTTCAATGCTTTTACAGTATTATTTCATACTACTACTTTTACTGTACGCACTTTACTTTTATTATTGCAATTGTGGCAATTCATTTCTCTTGCATGAGAAAGAAGACTGTTCAATAAATACCACCTTTTTATTGAAAACGCCCGTCTCTCTATTTCTCTGCATTCTGGTGAAACTAAGTATGCACTACTGACTGAGTGAAATAGCGGTCTATTGTTTTCACACGACTCTAGAGATATACTCTTATTCTGGGAGAGCAAAGTTGTCATGTTTATGCGGTTGTCGGAAACTGAATCCCTTCTTATCTGAGCCAGGGAAGGTTGTCCTTCCCTATTCATTTAAGAAAATTTCCAGTGACCTCTGAGCTAGCTGGCGCAAACCTAAATTAAGTTTAAAATAGTCAGTAGAGACCTAGATGACCTCAGTCCTACGTCTACACTGCTGTTTATGTTTTTCCAATGCGCAGAGCCTATTGGGAAAATAGGAACTACACTACACATGGGTGGAGCGCAAACATTGGAGGGCAACAGAGTCCTTGGTTGGGCAACAGTAAACACTTCACTTACCTGTTTACCAACTCCCCATTTCCTATTCCTCGTTTCTCTCCCCGACCATCCCTCCTACCGTACGTCCCGTATGTTGCACACAGAACATATACCACAGACATCATGGGCATGTTATTGTGACCTGGAAGTGTTTATTTATTTATTTACTTATTTATAGAGTGCAACATTCATCCCATTGAGATATCACGGCGCTAAGCGGGTGGTCAGTTGAGTTGGTCCAATTAAGGTCAGTGGCGGCAATTCTAAGGGAATAGGTATGTTTTAAGTTTCTTCCTGAAGGTCATATAGTCTTCAGTTAGCCGTAGTTCCAGCGGAAGCTCGTTCCAATGTAACGCTGCAAGGTGTGAAAAGGGGTTTACCATTGTAATATCTGTTATTACATTTTAAAAATAAATAAAATGTAAACAATTGATAAAAACATTAGTATTTTATTTCTAAACCCATAATAACATTTAGATGTGGCACTCCTTTAAAGACTCAACTTTGTCCTATTGACATTTTCAAAGCTCTAAGTGAAAGTATCTCTTACCCTAGCCTGGGCGAGAGGTCAGCCCAGAATAAACTGGGAAACACCAACTTTGCCCTATGACGATGGGGATTAGAAGCACCAGACTTGGAGCTGTACTACTTCTGTGCACAGGCACAGGCACAGCACACACCACTGGATATAGCCCCTGCCATATATCATCCACTTAGCAATAGAGAGAGACACAACACATACAATACCCTTGAGTGGCCTGACTGGGAGGGCACCTCAATGGAGCCATACTGAATTGAACTCAGCCAAGTGCGCACAATTGGCCTGGGAGGACATCAGGAAATGCTCAGCCTACCCTGAGCTATACGCCCCGGAACAGTCACTGACCCACCACCCGCTTTATGTTAATGTTAATGTTACAGATGTCTTGTATAGCGCTCGGCTACTCCAAGGAGTGTCCCGGCGCTTTAATGTAAACCTGCAGTAAAAACACAACAGCACAAATGATAGGGAACGAATATCAGAGAAAAGAGCGTATCTAAAGAGCAAAGAGCCAAGTTTTAAGGCCCTTCCTACAGGTCAACAGATTGGAGATACTCCGCAATGCCACAGGCAGATTGTTCCAAAGCTGTGATGCCAACAGCCTGAAAGATCGGCCCCCAATGCGTGCCTTTTTTACTCGGGGGACCACGGCCAGGGAAAGAGACTCGGATCTGAGGGAACGGGTTGGGCAGTAAAAAGCTAGCCTCTTCTGGAGTTATTTAGCTCTAGTGGCATGAAGAGCCTTGTGGGCCAGGGTAAAGGCCTTAAAAACGATCCGCTTCCGGACAGGCAGCCAATGAAGTGACTGCAGGAGGCCGGAGGTTCCGACTCGCCTGTGAAGGCCAAAAATGGCCCGTGCTGCCGAGTTCTGGACCACCTGCAGCCGTTGCAGAAGATACTCCGGCAGGCCGAGATAAAGGACGTTAGAGTAGTCTAATCTCGAGCCAATTAAGGCCTGGACCGTAGTCTTCCTATGATTTTCCGGAAGCATCGGCAAAAACTTGCGGAGCATCTTCAAGAGGCCAAAGCATGTACCTGTAAGGCCCAAGATCTGTGATCTCAACGTCAGACAATTGTCGATCTTGATCCCCAGATTCTTGGCTAGCTGGCAGGAGCCTGCTGGAGGGAACATGTTGGCAGGCCACCATTCCTGCCAGTCTGGATCCGACCGGCAGCCGAAAAAGAGTACTTCGGATTTATCAGAGTTGCACTTGAGGCTGTTATACTGGAACCAGTTAAAAACAGCCTCAAGGCACCCGCGGATACTCTCTCCATCAAAATCTGCTCCTTTCCCACATGTAAAGAGGAGCTGGGTATCATCGGCATAGGAGACGATCTGGGCCCCAAACGTCTCCACCAGTGCTGCCAAAGGGGTCATAAAGATGTTAAAAAGAGTCGGGCTCAATACTGAGCCCTGCGGGACTCCGACTCCCAGAGGCGGCATCACGGCAGAGCAGGGGGGGGGGGCCCAGACCGTTTGTCGGCGGCCAGCCAAAAAAGATCTAAACCAGCTGAGCACCGTCCCCCTCAGACCGATCTCATAAAGTCTGACGAGGAGACCCTCATGGGGGACGGTGTCAAAGGCCGCCGACAGGTCCAGCATCACAAGCATAGCTTTGCCTCCAGAATCCAGCACCTCCTTAATTGCCTCCGACACTTCCAGAAGCGCCGTTTCGGTGCTTAAGTTGGTACGGAAGCCGGATTGAGTGGGATGCAACAAATTGTGAGATTCTAAAAAGCTGGAGAGCACAGAGTGTACATGCTTCTCCAAGATCTTACCGAAGGCGGGCAGGAGAGAGATGGGCCTGTAGTTGGAAAAAGCCTCTGGGTCTAAACTAGGCTTCTTAAGTAGAGGAATGATCATCGCCTGCTTCCAGGCCTGCGGAACCACCCCCCCCCCCCTTCAAGGAGAGATTAAGAATGGGGTTCACCAGAGGATTGACAACTTCTGCCACCTTCGCTAGAAATCTGGCGGGGCACGGGTCAAGGGGCGATCCAGATTTAAGTCTGGCCATAAGTTCCAGGGACGAAGAACCAGAGAGTGGCGGAAATTCAGTCAGAATCGGCTCCGGACCGGTTGTAAGATTTGATCCACCCATGATGCTGTGAGAATGTCCAGCCACCCTCCGGGGAAAAGAATCCTGGATTAATTGAATCTTCGTAGTGAAGAAATTGGCAAGAACTCTTACCCATGGCTCCGATGGAGCTGCCTGGGTCGCAGTAGTACGTGGGGACGTTAATTCCCTCACAACAGTGAAGATCTCTTTGCTCGAGTTAGAGGCATTCTCAATCCTTTTTGCAAAATAGCCTTTTTTCTCAAGGAGGATGTCACGATGGTAGGCTTTAACGGACGTCCTATAGGCAAGCTTGGCCGTGGGATCATACTGTGAGCGCCAGGCCCTCTCTGCCACCTTGCACTGCCGTCTCGAAGCCGCCAGCGCTTCAGTGAACCAGGGGGCAGACACCCATTTCGCTATTTTACGGGGGGGCAGTCACGGGGGCAAGATCGTCCAGCATCTTCGTCAGCCAAGCTTGCAAAGACTCTAAGTCCCTTTCTCCTGTCATAGGGCAGGGGTGATCCAAACATGCCTGTGCCAGCATGTCCGGGGTCACCCGGTGATATGCCCTGGGCGCTTGGCAAGGCTGCAGAGAGCTGGTGTTGGATGGTTTTGTAGTACCACACACATGGAATTTAACCAGCATGGGATCCGACCAGAGCACTGGCAGAGGAATCAGCCTCTCTATGGAGATAGTGGAAAAGACCTGATCCAGGGTATGGCCTTTTTCATGCGTAGCGCCAAAAAGATAAGGAAGGAGGCCGAGAGGAGCCGTGACATCAAGCATTTTAATTGTGTCTGGGTCCAAGCCATCCTCCATGTGGAAATTGAAGTCCCCGGCCAACACACAGTGCTCAGATCTCAGTGCCAGTGTGGAAACTACGGATTGGAGATCTTCAAAGAAGGGGCCTACCGATCCCGGGGCCTATAAACAAGAAGCCCTTTAAAAGACTGATGGGGTGAAATTGCTAGAGAAAAGGCGAGGGATTCACAGCCGGTGATGGTATCTATGGGGATAACGGAACAGGTGGCGCAATTATTCACCACCAGAGCCACCCCTCCGCCCCTCCCCTTCAGTCTATCTTGCCTGAAGAGATTATACTCAGGAGGAATTGCTGTGGCAATATCCGGGTTAGAAGACTCCCCTAACCATGTCTCTGTCAGCATCAAACAGAGAGGCTTTTCCGTGACCAGGAGATCGTGAATATTCAAAGCATGCTTGCTCAATGATCGAGTGTTTAAGAGCAGACAGAGATACTTCACGCGGTCTGCCTCTCTGTCCGGGAAAGTGGCTGGGATGTTGCCTATCGCCCATCCACAACCTGGACAACGCCTCTTGCCCCTAAATCGACCCGGGAAGACTTTATGACAGGAACATGCAACCGTGTGCAAGGACCGAAGCTCTGCTGATGTATAACGAATCATGAGGGCAGCTGGAGTGGATATCACAGATAGAACAGCCCAACCCGTCGCACTGGGAGCCTCCGGGGCGCAGACGGGCGCAGACGGGCTGGACTCTTGCGTGACTCCGGCGCGTCCGCTACGCGGAGAGCGACTATCCCCTTTTATAGAAGCTAGAGCGCATCAGAGCGCTTACTCCCACCCAAGATGGCTGCTGTCTGTGCTTCAGCTCCCCGGGACCACGCTCTCAGCGTCAGTACTCAGCTGAGAGCGGGCCCAGGCAGCAGGGAGAAGCGTCGGAGGTAAATGCCAGGAAAACCGCTTTTTAATCAAGCGGAAATATCTCACAGATCGTAGGTCCTAAAACGCTCTGTAAATCGAGCGAAATGCGGCGGAAATAATCAGTTTAAAAGCAGGTTTTAAAAACACACAAAAAGGTGATAGGAGAGAACCTCCCGGCTTCCGCCTCAGGAGGGAGAAATGAATGTACAGCTTACACGGGCGCAGACAGCGAGGAAGCCCCTTTTATAGAAGCTAGAGCGCATCAGAGCGCTTACTCCCACCCAAGATGGCCGATGTCTGTGCTTCAGCTCCCCGGGACCACGCTCTCAGCGTCAGTACTCAGCTGAGAGCAGGCCCAGGCAGCAGGGAGAAGCGTCGGAGGTAAATGCCAGGAAAACCGCTTTTTAATCAAGCGGAAATATCTCACAGATCGTAGGTCCTAAAACGCTCTGTAAATCGAGCGAAATGCGGCGGAAATAACAAGTTAAAAACAAGTTTTTTAAAGTACACAGTAAAAGTGATAGGAGAGAAACCTCCCGGCTTCCGCCTCAGGAGGGAGAGATAAATGCACAGCTTACAGTGAGCTTTACTCACTCACGGCTGACAGGCAGACCCTCAATGGAATAAGAGATTAAACTGATCTACACATGAGCCATGTGGGTGATCTAGAGCCAACCGCACCTGTGCTTGAAGAAGGCCTACACCAATATTATTATTATTATTATTATTATTATTAATAAGTTCTTATAGAGCGCATAGCTACCCGAAGGGATTTTCAGCACTTAGCAACAGGTTCAGTGGCCAGGAAGTGTGACCTAGAAAAAACAGTTTTTAAGCTCCTTGTAAAAGGTAGACAAGGAGGAGCAGTATATGAGAGATTCAGGGAGAGCATTCCACAGTTTAAAGCACAGAAAAGAAAAAGAGTGGCTACACATTTGGATGTGCCCGACTCTGGGCAATGTAAAAAAGGATCGGTTGTTGGAGTGCAGAATACGTGGGGGTGGTAAGGGGCAACTAGTTTTTGCATGAACCGAGGGCCCGAATCTGAGTTTATTTTGTACATAAAACAGAGTGCCTAGAAGTTAATCCACTTGTCCACTGTGAGCCAGTGGAGATCGCAAAGAAGCCCAGATGCAGAAGAGTCATTTGGAAGCTGAAATAGGAGCCTGGTGGCAGAGTTTTGAACCACTTGAAGAAGTCTAATCACAGTTTTATCAGCCCACAGGAACAGGATATTACCACAGTCCAATCTAGATAATATCATGTCAAGAACAATGATTCTCTGAGCAGAAAAGGAAAGTATCCATAATATCTTTTTGAGCCATTTCATTATGCGGCCTGTATTAGCAGCCTGAGACTTCATGGACACGGTGGAATGTAGACAGAAGCCCAAATTCTTCACTTTGTTAACAGGTCAGGGGGTTCTCCCAGTGTAGCAGGCCAGTGTTGGGGACATATGACACCCATGGACCGTAGAGACTCCCAGAGAGAGAAGAGGGCACAAGAGGGGGTGCTGCACATTTCTGGGGCTCACACAATGCAACCATGTAATTGGACCTTTATTGAATTCTTTGATATTTCATTTTTCTGTGAACTTAAAGATCTTTCTTTCTTACTAAAATTAAGTAATGGGCTAGACATAACATTATTGTGTCTGTTGGTTGGCTGCTGAGTTTTAAGTGTTTGCAGCGCCCTCTGTCTCCATGAGAAGCCTTTGACATCTTGATTTGCCTATCCTGAGTCTCGATTGCAGAAAGGCCTTTGGCCCACTTTATAGAGCCACAGTAGGACAGACCTATGGACACCAGAAGCAAATTATTATTCCAAATATATATATATATATATATATATATATATATATATATATATACACACACATATATATATACACACACATATATATATATATACACACACACATATATATATAAGTCCATCCACTTTCCTCCAAAAAGAAAAAGAAAAGAAAGACCAACTTCAGGGGAGACGTTGGAGACACCTTTATTCAGGAAACAGATGGAAAAATGGAGTTCAAAAACACCCGCTGTGGCGAATGCATTTCGGCGTTATGTGCCTTCTTCAGCGCCGTGGGTGTAGCGTTCAAGAAGCAGGTGAGTATTCCAGAGTTTATATATATATATATATATATTCACTGAAAAAACCATAGGTTTCACACCAGTTATAGTTACCTGGAAATTTTACTGACATAAAACCATTGAAATTCCCACGTTATAGTTAGTTGGACTCACTATAACTTGCGCGCCTGCAATGCACTGCTGATGACGTCACATATTACATCACTCATGACATGGTCAGTGAAATCACTAATGACATCACTGATGACACCATCCAGTGAATGTGTGTCTTTCTGAAAAATATGTTTTATATATGTATTTGTAAACGACGATGGAAGAATAAATGGTTAAATAAGTGTGTAAATGGATGGTTTTTTTTTAAAGAATTGATTGGTTAACTGCCTTATTAAGTGTATCTTAGTGAATACATATATTAGCGAGTAACTTTTAAATATTGTAATATATGTATCAGTGTTTCACTTTGTGTATAAGTGGCTGCATGGGTTGGTGACTGACTCACTGTTTGTATGTGTTTTGAAGACCGCATATGTGCAGGACTGTATGGGTGGATGAGTGTGTATATGTGTGTGTTAGTGAGTGAATGACTGTCTCACTAGTGTCTTTATCAGTAACAAGATATGTTTTAATCTAGTATATGTGAGTATTGATGTATATAAGTGAGTATATAAGAGAATGAGAGATTGTAAGAGTTCCTGTTTAAATAAATATGTGTTTCTATAAGCGATTGTTTAAGTGAGTAAGTATGGTAAGTTTCCTTAGAAGTAAGGTGGTAGTGTGTGTATAGTTGTATATGCAAATAAATGGATGTTCAATAGTTTATTTGCATGTATGAGTAACTTTTGGATGACTGTCGGTGTGTAACAGGATGTATAGGTGTATCACTACAGATGATGAGTGAGTATATGTACGAGTGACTATATAGAACTGTTGGTGAATGAGTGGATGTGTATATAGATGGTGGAATTACTGAATTGGTTGTTGTAACTGGTATGGGTATCTCCATTTTTTTGAAAATGTTAGTTTCTATTTTTGAATATGTGTTTCAAGGGTTACATTACACTGAAAGGATATCTGTCACTTTCTCACAAGGATGGTGTCATCAGTGTTGTCATGAGTGATGTCACTGACCATGTCATGAGTGATGTAATATGTGACGTCATCAGCAGTGCATTGCAGGCGCGCAAGTTATAGTGAGTCCAACTAACAATAACGTGGGAATTTCAATGGTTTTATGTCAGTAAAATTTCCAGGTAACTATAACTGGTGTGAAACCTATGTTTTTTTCAGTGAATTTAATAGGTTTTTTAAATGCTAATTCCTAACTATAACTGGTGTGAAACCTATGGTTTTTTCAGTGAATTTCAAAGGTTTTTTAAATGCTAATTCCTAACTATAAGTCTCACTTTATAAGTAAGACTGTTGGCGCTCTAGTTGTTCTTTAGAACACTCTGGGACATTCGGTCATTGGGCTATAGTTGGGCTACATCTGGCTGATATTTGGGCTACATTTGTTTTTTTTGTCTCTGGTGGCCATCTTTGGGCTACATTTGGGCTCTAACATATATATAGCCCAATGTAGCCCAATATATTTTTTCAAAGTTAATTTTCGTAAAAACCACTGGAGCATATATCGTGAGACATAGCAAAGGCACATCGGGCTACCAGTCCCTACAATTTTGCCAAGTTTGGTGGAAATCCATTCAGCCGTTCGGGCTGAAAGTGAGTTTGACCGCCCTACGGAAATTAACATGGAGAAAACACGTTTTGGGACCCCCTTTTATCTCGGCCCCCGCTTGACGAATCCCACCCCACATTTTCAGGGAAGGAGCGGGGCGGAACGGGCCACCTACTTTGAGAAATTCGCGAAGATTCGTCCACCGGCGCCAAAGTTATTCCCAATAGAATGATGCGGATTTCCTATGGAAAGTAGATCCTAACTATAACTACCTACTGGCGACCGCCAGTAGGTAATATACATATATATATATATATATATATATATATATATATATATATATATATATATATATATATATATATATATATACACATACATATACATATATATCTCACAGATGTATATATCCAGACCCATGGATACGCAAAATACAGAGGAACTTGCTCATGTAGATGCACATATGTATTTGCACTCACAAATATCACCACACCTTGTGATATGCAAACTGACAGACAGACATTTACACATGGAAGCACAAACTCACAGCCAATAAATTCAGACTAAGGCATACCCATCCCTCAAACACACATGCACACCAATGTGCACATTTATTGGCATATTCTGTAGCTCAAAATACATTCATACAAAGACACACAAACACTCAACCGTGCCCATAAAAATACACAACCTTAGAGATGCACAGGCATGCATGCATACTCATAGATAACTCCAGAACCATGCATACATGAGCACATACTGTTACACATAGGTGTGAACATGCCTGTGCACACACACAATCAAAAGTATATATTCACTGCAAGATAATGCCACATATGTAAATAAATACACTAATACACACTATGTAAATATTACCTTAGGATTAGCAGGGTAATTTTAGTTTCTGTTTATCTTAAGACACACCCTTGTCTTCTGCTCTATATGGAGCAGGAATCTGGGGTCATCACTGGGGAAAAACCCCTCAACTTGACGAAAACAAATTCCTAAAGAGAGTTCTTTGTGTACCCCCCCCCCCCCCCCCCCCCATCAGCCTCAACTATACTTGTGCATGAGGAGGTAGGCGTTAACTTTATCACAGACCTAGCAGCCCTGCGTCCTGTGACACTTTGGCGATCTATATGGTCAAAACCAGAAACACTGTTTACTCAAGAAATAATCAGAGATTGCTTAAGGCTTGACCATTTTTCGCGCATCCCATGGTTGAAATACATCCAACATTGGTACTGTATTCTATTCAACAACAACATCCTGTCTCACACATGAGGGAGAACAGAGTAAAGCAGTCTAGGACGCTACCAACAGTTGTTTTTTATCAAGAGCTAAATCTGAAAAATGGTTTTCAGGACTACTTATCAATGTTTACGCACAACTCGCATAGATTTGTTTTAACGCGCCTTAGGCTAGGCACTGTTCACCATCTTGTGGCGTTCCCACACATGAAAATTGGCACTAATTCCATTTGCCCCTGCGACCATACCTCACGTCAAAGCTGCTGCCACTTTTTATTGTTTTGCAAATTTTATCATTTCTTAAGGATATTTGATCAGAAACCGATCTTCTTAAAATTTAATGTCCAATCCACCAATTCGGCAATGAAATTAATTACAATATTGGAAAGCCCAGATATTTGCTTTTCTGTTGCCATGTATATAATGAAATGTTTATATGCCAGGAAATCTATAATTATCTGACACAGTAATTATTGAATAGTTGACACATATCAATTATATCCTCATCCTGTTGATAAACTCTCCCCCCCTTTTTTTTTTTTTACAAGAGAAGCTTAAGTATTTTATTGTACATAATTGAATTTTAAAACGTCGTTTTATTATGACTTGTTTTAGATAAGCGTAGGGAAATTTTATTGTCAGTAAATCTTGTATCATAAAATAAGATACTTTTACTCTGGATCTAATGAAGCATTTTTGCACTTTATGGATGCATTTTTTGCACAGAGGCTGAGGTTTACACATTTAAACTGTTTTTATTATTTGGGAAGCATATGGCACTTTATGGCTTCATTTTGCACTGATGGAAACCTGATCTAACGAAGCAGTTTGTGTCTGTTTTGGATGTATCTTTGCACTGTATTTGGCACTTATATTGCTGTTTTTGCACTGATACAAATTGAGCATACTGAATTGACTGAAAATCATGTAAGATGAAATTTAACATAGTAATGGCGGATTCCCTGAAGGATGCATGGCTGGAAATATATGTATTCTGTTGTGGAGGAATGTATCGGTCTTTTATGGATATTTCTGTTCTTACGTTGTAATGTGTTACTTGTATTTTTTATGTTTAATTTTTTTAATGTATGCTTCCTGCTTATATGGATTGTTTTGACAACCCGAATAAAAGCCTTTTGAATTGAATTGACACACCCTTGTCTGATGTCAACCCCAGTGTCCAAAAGCAGTGACTCTGTTTACCTAGTGTCAAGTCAAGTCAGAAATTTATATAGCGCGCTACATACCCAGAGGGTCTCAAGGCGCTTGAGGGGGGGAGGGGAGTTACTTGTCGAATATCCAGGTTTTAAGTTGCTTTCTGAACGCTAGGTGGTTCTGTGTGAGACGTAGGTGAGTGGGGAGTGAGTTCCAGGTTTTAGCTGCGAGGTAGGAGAAGGATCTACCTCCCATGGTGGTTTTATTGATGCGAGGAATGGTAGCAAGGGCTTGGTTGGAAGATCGTAGCTGGCGAGGGGGGGTGTAGAAGGTAAGTCGTGTGTTGAGGCATTCAGGTCCAAGTTCGTAGAGTGCTTTGTGAGCGTGGGTTAGGAGACGGAAAGTAATCCTCTTATTGACGGGGAGCCAGTGGAGGTTTTTCAGGTGGCTAGAGATATGGTCTTTGCGTGGGATGTCTAGTATGAGTCTGGCTGATGCGTTCTGGATGCGTTGGAGTTTTTTCTGGAGTTTTGCGGTGATACCGGCGTATAGGGTGTTTCCGTAGTCCAGGCGCTTGTAACCAGTGCATGGGTGACTGTCTTTCTGGTTTCGGTGGTGATCCAGCGAAATGTTTTTTTGAGCATGCGGAGGATGTTGAAGCATGAAGATGAGACTGCGTTGACTTGTCTGTTCATCGAGAGAGAGTCCAGGATGACGCCCAGGTTTCGTGCGTGGTCCGTCGGGATGGGTGCTTTTCCAAGGGCCTCTGGCCACCAAGAGTCGTTCCAAGCGGAGGGGGAGGTGCCTAAGATAAGGACTTCTGTTTTGTCTGAGTTCAGTTTCAGACGGCTGTGCTTCATCCACTCTGCTACTTCTTTCATACCTTCATGTAGGTTGGTTTTGGCGGTGTTGGGGTCTTTGGTGAGTGAAAGGATCAGTTGGGTGTCATCTGCGTAGGAGATGATGTTGAGGTTGTGTTGGCGAGCGATGGTCGCGAGGGGGCTCATGTATACGTTGAAGAGGGTGGGGCTGAGTGAGGAGCCTTGAGGTACGCCGCAGATGACTTCAGTGGCCTCGGATTTGAATGGTGGGAGGCGGACTCTCTGGGTTCTTCCGGTGAGGAATGAGGTGATCCATTCCAGTGCTTTTCCTTGGATCCCGATGTTTTTGAGGCGCTGTAGAAGAGTGCTATGGCAGACTGTATCGAAGGCTGCGGAGAGGTCGAGGAGGATGAGGGCGACTGTGTCTCCGTTGTCTAGTAGAGTTCGAATGTCGTCTGTTGCTGCGATGAGAGCGGTCTCCGTGCTGTGTTTGGCTCGGAAGCCGGACTGTGAGGAGTCGAGGGATTTGTTGCTTTCGAGGAAGGCGGCGAGCTGGTTATTGACGGCTTTCTCAATGACTTTGGCCGGGAATGGAAGGAGGAGATGGGGCGGTAGTTCTTGAGTTCGGTGGGGTCTGCTGTGGGTTTTTTCAGAAGGGCGCTGAGTTCGGCGTGTTTCCAGCTTTCCGGGAAGGTGGCGGAGTTGAGGGAGCAGTTGATGACGTCTCGGAGGTGTGGTGCTATGATGGAGTCTGCTTTGTTCAAAATGTGGTGAGGACATGGGTCTGTGGGGGATCCTGAGTGGATGGAGTTCATCAGGCGGATGGTGTCCTCGGTGGAGATTGGGTTCCAGTCGTTAAGGATGTTCGAGGGGGGTGCAGATACGGCAGAAGATTGGGTGGGATGGTCTCCGGGTTGGATGTCGAAGCTGTTGTGGATGTCTGCAATTTTGTTGTGGAAGAACGAGGCTAGGGAGTCGCAGAGGGCTTGAGAGGGGGTGATGTCGTTGGAGTTGGCTGAGGGGTTGGTGAATTCTTTGACGATGTTGAATAGTTCCTTGCTGTTGTGGGCGTTGTTGTCTAGTCGGTCTTTGAGTGCGGCTTTCTTGGCAGTCCGGATCAGTTGGTGGTGTATGCGGGTGGCGTTTTTGAAGGCGTCCCTGGTGTTGGTGTTTGGGTCTTTTTTCCAGGCCTTCTCGAGGGAGCGGCAGAGTTTCTTGGATTTCTTAAGATCATCATTGAACCAGGAGGCGTTTTTGCTGCCAAGTTTAATTTGACGTTTTTTCGGCGGTGCTAGGATGTTGGCGCTGTTGGATAGCCATTGGGTGAGGTTAAACGCTGCTTGGTCGGGGTTTGAGGAGTGGGCAGGTGGGTTTTGAAGAAGCGATGAGGAGATCTGGTCGATGGTGATTTTGTTCCAGTTTCTTCGTAGAATAGGTTGAGGTCGGTTGTGAGTGGTGGTTTTATTGTAGAAAAAGTGTACGCAGCTGTGGTCCGTCCACTGGAGGGTAGTGGTGTGACTGAAGGAGACATGTTTGCTGGAGGTGAAGATGGGGTCCAGTGTGTGACCTGCGATGTGGGTGGGCGTAGAGACAAGTTGTTTGAGTCCGAGGTTGGCGAGATTGTCCCGAAGGGAGGTGGTGTTGCTGTCGTTGCTCTTTTCCAGGTGAAAATTGAGGTCTCCCAGTAAGATGTATTCCTCGGAGGCGAGGGCGTGTGGGGTGATGAAGTCAGTGATAACGTCGCTGAATTTTGCACGGGGTCCTGGAGGCCTGTAGATGAGAGTGCCTCTGAGTGTGGTCTTGGGGTCGGTGTGGATCTGGAAGTGAAGGTGTTCGGCGCTAGCGAGGTTGACGTCTGAGCTGGTTGAGATGCGGATGGAGTTCTTATGGATGATAGCGATGCCTCCTCCTGTTTGGTCGGTGCGATCCTTACGGATGATCTTGTATCCTTCCGGGATGGCAATGGTGATGTCAGGGGCTGATGAGGCGTTCATCCATGTTTCTGTCAGGAAGGCGACGTCGGGAGAGATGGTGTCTAGTAGATTCCAAAGTTCGATGGCGTGTCTGTGGACTGAGCGGGTGTTGAGCAGGATGCATTTTAGGTAGATGGAGTCAGATATCTGGTTTGTGTCCGTGGGTGAAGAGTTGATATCGCTGCCGTCGAACTTGCAGGAGAAGGGACCATGGGTGTGTCCAGGAGTGGCTTGGATGCAGTGGGGGAGTCGGCCGGGGTTAAGAGCTAGGAGGGTGGTGGCATCGTAAGTAATGCGGGGGAGGTGGGAGGTACGAGGACCAGGGGGACTGGCGCTGGGCGCGGTCCAGGCGCGGACGGGCGTAGACGGGCTTACCTTTGGCGCACCTTCGGCGCGGGTTGGGCGCGGTCGCTGCGCGTGGACGCTGCACGTTGGGACATTGGTCATAAATGGATAGTGGAGGGGGCGGAGCGTGGGAGGGGCAGCAGCTGGGAGGCGGTGACGGGAGGAGGGGCGGACCAGGGGAAACAAACAACAAAATGGAGGGTCAAAGGCTAATAGAGACAGGGGCAGCAAATTCGTAACAGCGCTGAGTGTGCAGGCTAATTGTAGGTAAACACACCAGCCTCAGTGTAGCAATATGATTTCAGCCGATCTCAGCAAGGTTGCGCTGATAATTAATTAATTAAATTAAATCGAGCGGCGCTGCGCGAGCAAAGCGCTTCTAGGCTGCGCTGATAATTAATTAATTAAATTAAATCGAGCGGCGCTGCGCGAGCAAAGCGCTTCTAGGCTGCGAGGGTCAGTAAAATACAGCTGAGAATGCTTCAGGAGATAAGCGCTTCTAGGCTGCGAGCAAAGCGCTTCTAGGCTGCGAGGGTCAGTAAAATACAGCTGAGAATGCTTCAGGAGATAAGCGCTTCTAGGCTGCGAGCAAAGCGCTTCTAGGCTGCGAGGGTCAGTAAAATACAGCTGAGAATGCTTCAGGAGATAACGGTATCACAACCTTGTCTGCAGGGCTCTCATCGGCGTTTGTGTGCCTTGAACTTTGAGAGGTACACACAAGTACATGGACAAATACAGACACATAGATCCAGAGAATTCACTGCAGCCACTCACTCTGATGGTTCTAAATTGTTCCTCGTCCTTGACTTTAGACTCGAGAATATATTCCTCCTCTTTCTTCAGAAGACGCAGCCACTCTTGAAGTTTTACCTGCAGAGATGAGAGTGCAAGAAATAGGTGTAGATCTGTAGAGTGCGGTCTTACTTACAAAAAATATCATTACAGTACCAAACATACATGACCAGACTGTCAGTACCAGCCACACACATTCAGATTGTAAGTATCAGTTGTACATATCCAGATTGTAAGTATCAGCTTATCAAATCAAGACACTAAGTACTAGCCCCAAGTATCACAAACAAGGACACAGATAAGGGTGTCATCTATTTAGGATAATCAAGTGAGAGAATGGACACTTGTAACTACGTTACAGTAGGTTAGTTAGATCACCCTCATAAACGAAATGTTAATTGTGCGGGTTATATTGTTTTTCCGCCCCACATATGCATTATGGCATTTACCATTGGGTGTTCCAAATTCGTGCTGTATGCCTGCCTCAAGCCTGAGGCAACCTCTGGTGCAGCGTAGTAGTGTCCAGAGATATATAGACACCCCCAAGAAAAGATTGTATTCATAAGAGCAAACCTTCACCTGGTTGAAACTTTAATTGCCATAGGGTGAAGCTGTTATTAAAACCAAAGGGTATAATTGCAGATCGTGTTACTAGATGCTCTATGACAAAACCTCAAATGCAGAAAGGATACTGTTCGAAAAGGAGCAAAGATGGGTAAATCGGCTTAAAACACACCTAGACGGACTGAATGACAATATACCTTTGCACCAATTTGCATAAAGTAGAAGAAACTACACAGAACAGTTCCCCTTGTCAAAATAATACTATATGCACTACATTTGATATCTCTGTCTAAGAACAGAGAGTTATAGTAGGTAGAAACTTCCCCTGTCTACAATAGAAAGTGTGATGGATTTGTATAGTCCATCTTTAGTGTCCATGAAATGGACACTATGAGACTGTGTTACAACTCATAGATACTCATTGAGTAACTCTATAACAGTCCCGTAAAATTACGGACTATTTAAAGACATTTGGAATCGACCTGAAGAATTGTGAAATCGTTATCCATTTTTGTAAAATTACACCGATCACTCTTCTAAAAATACACGTGTCTCTTCCCCAAAACAAATTATCACTAAAAACATCGATAATTGTAGAGATACTATTTTTTACATCTCTATCTCTTAAATAAAGTAGATACATTTTTACGAACGAAACGCCTAGAAAAGCACTCGTAGTCCCCTTTCTATTTCGAATCCCTGTGCTACATTTAGCCTCTGACACATGCAACGCCACTCAACCACGCAACAACGCAACGCCACTCAACCATGCAACGCCACTCAACCATGCAACGCCACTCAACCATGCAACGCCACTCACACATGCAACGCCACTCACACACGCAACGCCACTCACACACGCAACGCCACTCACACACGCAACGCCACTCACACACGCAACGCCACTCACACATGCAACGCCACTCGCACATGCAACGCCACTCAACCATGCAACGCCAATCACACATGCAACGCCAATCACACATGCAACGCCACTCAACCATGCAACGCCACTCAACCATGCAACGCCACTCAACCATGCAACGCCACTCAACCATGCAACGCCACTCAACCATGCAACGCCACTCAACGCCACTCAACCATGCAACGCCACTCAACCATGCAACGCCACTCAACCATGCAACGCCACTCAACCATGCAACGCCACTCAACCACGCAACAACGCAACGCCACTCAACCATGCAACGCCACTCAACCATGCAACGCCACTCAACCATGCAACGCCACTCACACATGCAACGCCACTCACACACGCAACGCCACTCACACACGCAACGCCACTCACACACGCAACGCCACTCGCACATGCAACGCCACTCAACCATGCAACGCCACTCAACCATGCAACGCCACTCAACCATGCAACGCCACTCAACCATGCAACGCCACTCAACGCCACTCAACCATGCAACGCCACTCAACCATGCAACGCCACTCAACCATGCAACGCCACTCAACGCCACTCAACCACGCAACGCCACTCAACCACGCAACGCCACTCAACGCCACTCACACATGCAACGCCACTCACACATGCAACGCCACTCACACACGCAACGCCACTCACACACGCAACGCCACTCACACACGCAACGCCACAACCATGCAACGCCACTCAACGCCACTCAACCACGCAACGCCACTCAACCACGCAACGCCACTCAACGCCACTCAACCACGCAACGCCACTCAACCACGCAACGCCACTCACACACGCAACGCCACTCACACATGCAACGCCAATCACACATGCAACGCCAATCAACCACGCAACGCCACTCAACCACGCAACGCAACTCACACATGCAACGCCACTCACACATGCAACGCCACTCACACATGCAACGCCACTCACACATGCAACGCCACTCACACATGCAACGCCACTCAACCATGCAACGCCACTCAACACCACTCAACCACGCAACGCCACTCAACCACGCAACGCCACTCAACCATGCAACGCCACTCAACCATGCAACGCCACTCAACCATGCAACGCCACTCACACATGCAACGCCACTCACACATGCAACGCCACTCACACACGCAACGCCACTCACACACGCAACGCCACTCACACATGCAACGCCACTCGCACATGCAACGCCACTCGCACATGCAACGCCACTCGCACATGCAATGCCACTCAACCATGCAACGCCACTCAACCATGCAACGCCACTCAACCATGCAACGCCACTCAACGCCACTCAACCACGCAACGCCACTCAACCACGCAACGCCACTCAACGCCACTCAACCACGCAACGCCACTCACACATGCAACGCCACTCAACCACGCAACGCCACTCACACATGCAACGCCACTCACACACGCAACGCCACTCACACACGCAACGCCACTCACACACGCAACGCCACTCACACACGCAACGCCACTCACACACGCAACGCCACTCACACACGCAACGCCACTCAACCATGCAACGCCACTCACACATGCAACGCCACTCACACATGCAACGCCACTCACACATGCAACGCCACTCACACATGCAACGCCACTCAACTACGCAACGCCACTCACACATGCAACGCCACTCACACACGCAACGCCACTCACACACGCAACGCCACTCACACATGCAACGCCACTCACACATGCAACGCCACTCACACATGCAACGCCACTCACACATGCAACGCCACTCACACATGCAACGCCACTCAACCATGCAACGCCACTCAACCATGCAACGCCACTCAACCATGCAACGCCACTCAACCATGCAACGCCACTCAACCATGCAACGCCACTCACACATGCAACGCCACTCACACATGCAACGCCACTCACACATGCAACGCCACTCACACATGCAACGCCACTCAACCATGCAACGCCACTCAACCATGCAACGCCACTCAACCATGCAACGCCACTCAACCATGCAACGCCACTCAACCATGCAACGCCACTCAACCATGCAACGCCACTCAACCATGCAACGCCACTCAACCATGCAACGCCAATCACGCACGCAACGCCAATCACGCACGCAACGCCACTCACACACGCAACACCACTCACACACGCAACACCACTCACACACGCAACACCACTCACACCCACGCAGTGCCACTTTTACCCACACAGCACCACTTTCAGACACACAACGCCACTCACACCCACGCAAGCCCACTCTCACACACGCAACGCCACTCACCCATGCAATGCCAATCACACACGCAACTCCACTCACACACGCAACGCCACTCACACACGCAACGCCACTCACCCATGCAACAACACTCACACATGCAACGCCACTCACCCACGCAACGACACTCACTCAAAGCCACTCACACCCACGCAGTGCCACTTTCACACACACTGTGCAGTGCACAATAGGTCTCGCAGTAGGAAAGTTGGAGATATTGGTTTTGTAAATGACAAAGCCCTTTATGTTTTTAACATGCAAAATAAAAATAAAAGGCATTGTTATTTGCAATTGTAATAGCTCCAACTTTCCTACAGCGAGACCTATTGGCAACGCCAGTGCTTGTTGAATGAAGAGGGTGAACCCGACATACCCTGGAGAAGATGGGAAGGCATTTTCAAGTCATACCTTATTGCCATAGGGGGTAGGAATTTTTCAAATGTAAGAAAACAACACATTTTGCTGCACAATTTAGGAATACAGGGTAGAAAAGTTTATGAGGATATAACTGGGAGAGTAGTGGAAGATGAACTGTCGAAAGAGGAAACAGGTGGAGATGTAAATACAGGGTAGAAAAGTTTATGAGGATATAACTGGGAGAGTAGTGGAAGATGAACTGTCGAAAGAGGAAACAGGTGGAGATGTGTTTGAATACACTAAGAAAACTGGAAGCGCACTTCAAAGTAAAGGTTAATGTAGTGGCAATACAAAAAAAAACCACGTAGTACTTCACAAATTGTGTGAGTAAAGCATTTTTATTTTGTATTGTTTTTCCTGACGAATGCTTCTTAGACCTATCTGGGCGAGATGGGGCAGAAACATGTTGACTCTCTTTAAAGTGATATAATGAGATCTAGTAATACGATCTGAAATTATACCCTTTGGTTTTAATAACAACTTCACCCTATGGCAATTAAAGTTTCAACCAGGTGAAGGTTTGCTCTTATGAATACAATCTTTTCTTGGGGATATATATATATATATATATATATTACGCTGCACTAGAGGTTGCCTCAGGCTTGAGGCTGGCAAACAGCACAAATTTGGAACACCCAATGATAAATGCCATAACGCATATGTGGGGCGGAAAAACGATATAAACCGCACAATTAACATAGCGTTTATGAGGGTGATCTAACTAACCTACTGTAACGTAGTTACAAATGTCCATTCTCTCACTTGATTATCTGGAATATAGAATTGGGGAACTGAATGGACAAGAATTCCTCCTCCTTACTTGGTGATTATTGTCACCTATTTAGACCTTTTCAGATCTGGGAGGACTAGGCCAGAATTCCTGCACCGGGCAAATTTGCTTCATCACTGGCACTTACTTCTACTTGATAAGGACATTAGTATTTCAGCGGGAACTGGATGGACAGGTCAGGCACCTATGGCACCGACAGTCGGCGGCACTGGAGTACCCGCCCTTCAGAACATCACTAGGCGTAACTATTGACACTTTCTTTGAAAAAACACACGCTTGGTAGCTGATAAGGGTACAGAGTGGGAAGCATTTAAAACGGTAGTGAGAGGACAATGCTTAAGCCTCAGTTGGGGCATTTGTCGATAACTGTATCGAGAAGTGACGCGCCTCGAAAACTCGCTTCTCCACCTAGAGTCAGATGTGGTGCTGAACCCTTCTGACAGCAAAACACACAAGATGATGGACAGAATGTTGCACAATGGCAAAACATTCACCCTCAGTCACAGATCTGTGTTTAATCCATCGTTATTTTGCTCACCAAGCCACCCCAGTTCAGACATGGCCATATGCAAATCAGTGTCACGATTGCCAAGTTTTAGATGGTCAAGATGGTGGCTCAAAACGTGCGTGCGCGAGGAAGCCAGGCAAGCATAAAGCCTGACTCTCCTATTACACCGCGCTTTGCGTTCTAGTGTTTGGAAACTTCCGGTCTTCCTCACTTCCGGTTTCGCTGTGGTACCTTCACCCCCTTCGGCGGGACGTTTCTTCAGATGCCTGTTCCTTCGCGTTTCAAGTTTACGAGCATAAGGAGTTTGTTCTGGGACTTTCCCTGCGCCTCTCCCGATTCCCGTTTCCTCAAACTCAGAGTCCTGGGATAATTCATCCTGACTTCGTGTGGATCGGACATTTCAATATTTGGACTTTCCAGTATTCCCGCCTCCCCTTCATTCCTGAGCTCCTGTTAATGCACTGGCTGGCGGGCCGGATATCACGTTCAGCGTTCTGTCAACTAGCCGGATTGTTACCATTGTCCTGCTGGTTGGCCGGACATTTGGGTATTTGTTCCATCTTCCAGCAGGGAGGCTTCATTCCCCCGGTCTCCTCTTTATGGGAAGCAGCTCTAGACCATGGTTACGGTAACAGCGTCTCTGCGCTGCATTTTTCGTTATTTAATTATTTTCGTTTATCAGACGTTCAAGAGCATGCCAAATGAACTGTAAAGGCTTTGAATAACTATTAGTTGTACCCTTGGGTCGGCCACAGGATATCTTCCTAAAGAAATAAGTGTTTGCCTGATATTTATGTTGGTAGGTGGGTCATTTATTTTGTCACATTGATTTTATATTCAAAGGGCAAGATATTAGATGCACTCACAGCTTTGTTTCTTTATTTACACAGTTTGACAATTGAGCATTTTCAACAGCCATTCCTTCAGTTCTAGGTTATAGAAGGGAAGCAATAAGGTAATACAGATAAGATATCTTAAATACAGGTCATATAGTATGTAGACTGTCTGTTAACCTGTTACCCTATCTTTTCAGCCATTTTGAAGTCCTGTGGAGCCTGTACATGTCGAGGGATCTCTTCCCTATTTTCCTTGTTTTGTTTCCCTTCTTCCCCTGGATTACCATTGTTGAATGGCAATCGCCATTCTCAATAGGTGATTTGAGGGAGGTCGTGGACCTGGCTTAGGTTCCGTGGCACTCTTGCAGAAACCAGAGGGAATCCTGACAGAACGCGAAGCCCAAAAAGAAAGGAGTACTTTCTGCCTGAGCGCCATGGAGTTGAACCAGGTGATATTAGCTGACCTGGCTCATATGATAGGAAATTGACAAGTAGAAACCCAGTCTCTATCAGCTAGAGTAGATGCATTACAGAGGGAGAGAAGGGCAGAGGTAAATGTAGGTAGTCCAGGTCCAGGCTCCGGCTCACCAAGCCTGGTAATACAGGTCTCTACCTCTCAATCTGTACCATTGGCCCCTCCTGAACGATTCTTCGGAGACATTTGCTGCTTTTATCAGTCAATGCCAGTTGCACTTTATGTGTAAGGCTGCATGTTTTCCCACAGACCAAGTTAAGGTGGCCTTTGTTATCTCCTACCTAGGGGGTTCCGCTGCTAATAGGACCATACCGTTGAGAGAAAGAGATGACCCCTTGTTGCGTGATTACAACGCATTTAGAACTGAACTAAGAAAGTTGTTTGATAGACACACCTATACACACTCAGCTGACACAGGTATTGTTAAACCTAAAACAGGGGACTAAAGATTTAACAACTTATATCTCCACATTTCACAGGTTAGTGGCAGAGGCAGGGTGGCCTGAGGAAAAGCGTAGTGCCTTGTTTTAAAAAGGGTTGAAAGATGATCTAAAAGACGCCTTGGCACAAGTAGTTGATCCCCCTGAATCATGTCCTGCGTTAATAGATTTGGTGGTTAAACTAGATCATCTAATAAATGAGCGAAAAAAAGAGAGAGGGGCGAATCAGAGAGTAAGTGGGTAACGTATCGAGAAAAGTAACCTGAACCAGAGAAGGTAGCAGATGAGACAGAACCCATGCAGATAGGGAGTTTAAAGGGACCACTGAGAAACGAAGAAAAACAGAGGAGAAGAGACAACAAGTTGTGTCTATATTGCTGGAAACAGGGCCATTTCCTTAGAGAATGTCCCCTAAAACCCCGACAATTTAAGTCGTCGGAAAACTAGGAAGCCTGAGACCCTATGAGACGAGGGTTTCGGGTAACTCTGAATTAATGGTCTCCTCTTTAGAGCTAATTGCTAGTCAGACATGTCATTTCTATGTGACCTCCCGATTGTCATGGGAACAACAAACGCTGCAAGTCAGAGTAATGTTAGACTCAGGTGCTTCAGGCAATTTTATGGATGATCAATGGGCAAAGAAATACAATATTAATCGAGTGCCTAAAACAGTTTGGGAAGAAGTCACTACTTGAAATCGGGCCCCATTACCCATACTACCATTCCTCTGCAAGTGATTGTAGAGCAGAAACATATTGAAACCTTGGAATTCTATTTTATACAATCCCCTCAGTTTCCGGTGATATTAGGATTACCTTGGTTATGGTTACATAACCCGCATATTGATTGGAAAAAACTGACACTTGAATTTAGATCGGGTTCTTGTAATAAGCATATTCCTTGTACCTCAGATCACATTTTGGATCAAGTTGTTTTTGCTATCTCAGGCGAAGAATCCCTGCCTCTTGTTTATAAAGATCTTTGGTCCATATTTGATGAGGAGGAACCACTAGCCTTCCCCCACATAGAATATATGACTGTAGGATAGATTTACAGGCAGGAGCTCACATCCCGTGTAGCAGGGTATATTCTCTTAGAGAAAGAGAATGTCTACCTATGAGAATATTTGGACAACATGTTAAAGATAGGATTTATCCGGCCCTTTAGGTCACAAGGTTCCTCTTCTCTTTTTTTCATTCCAAAGAGAGAGGGAGGTCTCAGATGTTGTATCGAATTTAGGGCGTTGAATTCCATAACCATAAAAAACAGGTACCCATTGCCACTGATTTCCTCCCTCCTAGATCGAGTAAAGAATGCTATGGTGTTTATGAAATGAGACCTTCGTGGGGCATATCACCTTGTGCGCATCAAGGAGGGAGAGGAGTGGAAAACAGCCTTCTGCACCACATTCGGATTGTACGAATATCTAGTGATGCCCTTTGGGCTATGTAATGCCCCTTTGGCCTTCCAGTTTTTTGTACATGAGGTCCTCAAAGACATGCTAGAGGAATATGTCATAGCTTACATTGATTATCTATTGATCTACTCTTCGTCTATGAAGGAACATGAAATACATGTGAGAAATGAGCTTGAACGATTGAGAGAGAATAAGCTTCATTGCAAGCTAGAGAAGTGCCAATTTCATACACAAAAGGTTGCCTTTTTGGGATTTATCATTTCCCCGCAAGTACTTAGTATGGACCCTCAAAAGGTAGCAGCCATCCATCGTTGGCAGGCCCCACAGAATGTAAAAGAAATCCAGAGCTTCCTTGACTTTGCCAATTTTTACAGAAGGTTTATCCATAATTTTTCTGATTGGCTTCTCCAATCACTAAATTGTTGCGAAAGGGACAGACTTTTCTTTGGACTTCTGAGGCAGAGGAAGCCTTTTGTAAACTCAAAAAAGCATTCACACAAGCCCCCATATTGAGGCATCCGAATCCTGCAGATCCCTTTATAGTGGAAGCGGACGCCTCTCAAGTGGCAGTAGGTGGGGTCCTTTCTCAGACAGACACAAAACAGGCATTCTTCATTCAGTGGCCTTTTTTTCACGAAAGTTAACACCTGCCGAAATCAATTATACTATAGGAGACAAAGAACTACTAGCAATTAAAAGAGCCTTTGAAGAGTGGAGGCAGTACTTGTTAGGTGCCCACCACACAGTCACGGTCAGATTAGACAGGGCCTGCAGGACAGGAGGTGGTATAGCATGTATTCACAGGAGTAACCTCTGAGTAACCCGAGCCATCTCCCCTACATTTTCCTCTTGTGAACACACATGCCTCAACGTCAACAGTGAGGGCAATCCAGTTTGCTCTCTACATATCATTTACCACCTACCAGGAGACAACCTCACCTTCACTGAACACCTCATGTACATGATCACAACGAACTCGGGTCGACAAATTACATAAATATTCCTTGGTGATTTCAATCTTCACTGGAATGATCACAATGACTCGGTCGTTAACAGTCTCAAAAATTCCTCAACACCCTAGACCTCACCCAAATCTGCAACAGCCCCACTCACGACAAAGGCTCTATCCTGGACCTCATCATCTCCAAAGGTGATCCCACCCAACTAGATACAATCCAACCCTGTGACTGGTCTGAACACCACATTATCACATTCTTCATCAATGAATATGTGAAACTGTGTGCAGCCCAATCCACCAAACCCAAGACCTGGAAAAGAGACCTGAAGAAACTCAATCCCAACTCCTTACCATCACCTAGCTACAACCTTCTCCTTCCCCCCACCGGAAACAACGATGTTCAGGCGCTCACCGATCATTACCTCAAATGAATGACCACGATAGTCAACAAAGTTGCACCCCTTCAGTTAAAGAGAGTCTCTTCCAAAATCCCTAAACCATGGTACGACGGTCCCCTCAATGATGACAGACGAGCTATGAGATTAGCTGAACGTAATTGGAGATCTACCCCCTCAGTTTTTCACCTCAATGCACTAAAGAAAAAGAGAAACGCTTACTTCAGGAAAATCAAACGATCAAAGGCCGACTTCTTTAGCCTTCAACTTGACCAAGCAAAAAACGACCAAAGAAACTCTTTGAACTAATCAAATCGCAATCCAAGGACGAACCACAACGATTACTGAACACATCCAACACCCTACCTTCCTGTGAAGAATTCTCTACCTTCTTCAATCTAAAAACAACCAACATCAAGAATGATCTCCTCATTGATCTAAACCTATACTCTAGCCCCCTCAGCAAAACCCCCATTAAACTAAAAAACAATGCGCCCTGGTCATCCTTTGACACCTACACAGAAGATTCCATAGGCAAGATCCTGAGCACCCTGAAGCCCTCCAATCACCTCTTGGACCCTCTACCTGCTAACGCTGTAAAGGATCTTATTCCATGGCTTTTACCACTCTGGACCAAAATCATTAACAGCTCTCTCCAACAAGGATGCATCCCAGACTCCCTCAAAGTGGGACAAGTATCGCCCATACTCAAGAAACCCACAGCTGACCCTACTGACCTTAATAACTATCGCCCTATCTCCAACATCCCTACTTTAGCCAAACTGTTAGAAAAATGTGTTCACCTCCAACTGACAAAACACATCGATCACTTTGACCTCCTCAACCGACACCAATCCAGCTTCTGCGCAGGTCACAGCACAGAAACAGCCATGACTCACATTATTGATGATGCACTTCAAATTCTTGACCAAAATGGTACCTGCCTTCTCATCCTTCTCGACCAGTCTTCAGCATTCGACACGGCCCAAACACGAGAACTTACTCGATCTGCTGAGCACCAGTATGGGTCTTTCGGAAACAGTACTCAAATGGTTCACCTCCTTCCTCCACAATCGGACTCAGAAATTCAAAATCAACAACACTTTTTCCAGCCCTAACCCAGTAACACTAGGTGTCCCGCAAGGATCAGCCTTATCCCCTACACTTTTCAATCTAGTCATGGAGCCACACACCGTACTGCTTCATGTCTCTAATGTGCAATTCCACATGTAAGCTGACAACACCAAACTCTACCTCAAACTTCAATCCCCTGAAGACATCAAACTTCTCAACTCAATTCTTAAGGAAACACAGACATGGTTGGCAGAGAACCTTCTCAAACTTAATGCTCTAAAAACGGAGTTCTTACTAATAGCTCCCCCCGCCAAAAGCCACATCGCTCAGGATTGGCTTAAACACCTCAATGCATTCAACGTCCAATCCATCATCGTAGACTCAGCAAAATCTTTAGGTATAACCCTGGACTCCAATCTCAATATGCAACGACATATCAACAATGCAACAAAAACCCTTCCTCCCAGCCAACGACTTCCGAACTGCGGTCCAAGAGCTAGTTGTCCCTCGGATCGATTATGAAAGCACCACACTCCGAGGCATCCCCCCTATCTACAACCGCACCACTAAGAGCTTCTATCAATGCTGCAGCAAGACTCATGACTCATCACTGGATCAAAAAAACGCTCACACATCTCCCCCGACTTAAAATCTCCGAACTGAAGACAGAATACACCTGAAAATTGCGTGCATTACTCATAAGGCCTTACACCACAATTTGCCTAGTTACATCGCACAGAAATTGACAATCTCAGGAGGTTCAAGAACAACAAGAAGCGCACAAACTCTCCTCCTGAAACCACAAAAATTCCACAAGACAAAAACATACAAATGCTCCTTCTCAGGGATGGCCCCCAGGATTTGGAATGCCCTCCCTCCAGAAATAAGACTTCTCATCCACTGCATCGTTCAAAAAGGAAGTCAAATTGATCCTCCTGGCTAAATTCACTTGAACATAAAACTGTGTAAATACTATTTAACTGTTTCTCTTTCCCCTGTATTTCATTGTTTTTGTCTTCTCATTATATGTAAAGCGCTCTGATATCTGTAAGGATCTTGTTCGCGCTATATAAAACCTTGAAAATAAAATAAACCGATCACAGGAACTTGCAGTTCTTGAAATCCGCAAGAGCACTATTCATGAGACAATTGAGATGGACCCAGTTTTTTAGTGACTATGATTTTAAGATACAATTCCAGGCCGGCAGAAAGAACAGAAAGGCAGAGGCTTTATCCCGTTTAGGATTTGGTTCAATGGAAGTCCTAGAAGAACCACCCCCTATCATAGCCAGGGAAAAGATAATAGGAGCATTGTGTTCTTAAGAGGAGTTTTTAGCCCGGGTGAAAGAAGCATAGCGATCCATAGACTTACAACAATTAGTAGGCACACAGGATATTACCAAAATTCAGGATTACATGTATGCTCAAGGAGGGATAGTCCAAGCTATGGAGTGGTGTCATTCACATCCTCTCTCAGGACATCCAGGTTACAAAAAGACGTATGAAAATATACGGAGGTATTTCTGGTGGCCTACTATGGGAAAGGACATCGTATTGTATTGTATTGTATTGTATGTTGATTTGTAGAGCGCGATTGCTGCCCGGGGCCGTCCAAGCGCTAAGAACCATCAGATCGAGAGGGGTGACCGGGGGATTTACTGAGGGCAGTTGAAGAGGAATGTTTTAAGCTGTTTCCTGAATGAGGAGAGATTGGGGTTGGCTCTCAGATGAAGGGGCAGGGTGTTCCATAGTTTGGAAGCATTGTGAGCGAAGGTCCTACCGCCGGTTCTGGATTTCTTTATTCTGGGTATTGTGGCCATATACGTCGGGTTTGATCGGAGATTCCTAGTAGGTTGGTAGTGCGAGACTAGGTTGAGGGTGAGGAGGGGGCCCGTTTTCCAGAAGGCCTGGTGCGCGATGCATAGGGCTTTGAATTGTATTCTTTGGCGGATAGGTAGCCAATGTAATTTAATCAGCCCGGTTTTGACAGATTGACGCCGAGGGATCTGAAGTAGTGTGCGGGCGGTGCAGTTCTGCACCGTTTGTAGTCTCCGCAGCGTATATTCTGGGGCAGCGAGGTAAAGGGCGTTGTTAAAATCCAGTCGGGACTGGATAAGGCCCTGGATGGCTACCTGTTTTGCCTCCATAGGTAGAAGATGGAGAACCTTCCTTAGCATCCTAAGGAGGCCGAAACAGGTAGCTGCAAGTTTGGTGGCTTGGGTGCCAAAAGACAGATCTGTCCAGCCATACCCCAAGGCTCTTGATGTTGTCCTTGGGGGCTGGGGGAAAACCCAAGCAGGATGGCCATAGAGTACTGAAGGAGTTAGGGTTGGCAGGGCCCAGGAGCATTAGCTCTGTTTTATCCCCGTTCATTTTGAGTGAGGAGGAGGACATCCAGCTCTTAACCTCCTCTAGGCATTTCTTGAGCCCTCCCCTAGTAGTCAGGTTAGCTTCCTGCGCCAATGAGACCACCAGCTGAGTGTCGTCAGCGTAGGAGATGATTTTAACTCCAAACTGACGAACAACCTCAGCCAGAGGCCTCATATAGATGTTAAAGAGTGCTGGGCTTAATGAGGAGCCCTGTGGTACTCCACATCTTAATGGTCTGCTGGTAGATGAAGATTCTCCGTCAAATACTCGGAAGGATCTGTCCTTCAGAAAGGATTCAAACCAAGACCATGCTTTGTCTTTTATGCCGATGTTCGACATGCGGTTCAGCAGTATGTCATGGCTGACCGTGTCGAAAGCCGCGCTTAAAATCAAGGAGGATCACTGCCACTGATCCTCCTTGATCCAGGATGGTTCTAGATTCCTCGGTGACCACGAGGAGCGCGGTTTCGGTGCCATGTTTTGGTCTGAAGCCTGTTTGAGTGGGATCCAGTAAGTGATGGTTTTCTAGGTAGTTGACCAGCTGGCTGTTGATATGTCTCTCCAGCATTTTGCTCAGCCAGGGTAGTAGAGAGATGGGCCGATAGTTACTGAGGTCTGAGGGATCTAGGCTCGGTTTCTTTAATAAAGCTCAAACCATGGCTTGTTTCCATTCCGGTGGGACTATGCCGGTAGTGATGGAAGAATTAAGGAGGTCCATTATGATGGGCTGGGTGATTTCGGAAGCTGACATAATGATGTCTGGCGGGGCTGGGTCGTCAGGAGACCCTGATTTGACTTTCCGTACCATGGACTCCAGAGTCGTAAGGTTGAGGGGGGTGAAGTGGTCCAGTGTGGGAAGAGGCTGAGAGGAAAGGGGTGTCGGGTTAGAGTTGCTCAGGGTGGGGGGGGGGGGGGGGGGGGGAGAGGGTGCTAGCCACGGAAGGGAAGGATTCATAGATGTTAGTTATTTTTTGAAGGAAGAAATCTGCCATCTTATTGCAGTGTTCTGTGGACTTGGTCTCACACAGGCTAGATGGTAGTTTGGTGAGGCTTTTCACAATGTGAAAGATTTCTCTAGGTTTAGATTTGGCTGAGATGATTTCTTTAGAGAAATATGCTGTTTGGCTGGCCTTGATTTGTTCTTTGTACTCTTTAAGTAGCTTACGGTATTGAGTTTTGTATTCTGGTGAGGGATCCAGACGCCATTTCCTTTCAGCTTGCCTGCACTGGCGTTTCTTTGTCCTAAGGGATTCTGAATACCAGGGGGCAGATTTGTGGGAACGTTTTGTAGTGGTTTTCCTTTTAGGTAGAGAGTGGTCAATTGAATAGGTGATCCATTCTTCGTATGTCAGGTTTGCGCGGCATGGGTCCTCATTATGAGGTGGTAAGTTGCTGGCCAATTTAGTGGTCCATTTCTCGGTTGACAGGCGAGACCAAGGTTTGCCTATTCTTACAGTGGGTATGACGGCTAAGGGTCTGGGAGTAGACCAAGAGAGGGGGACCAGTAGATGGTCAGTCCATGGGAGAGGGTGTGGTAAACCAGTTTTCAGGTTAGGATAGTTGCTGAAAACTGGATCCAGCAGGTGACCTTGAGCGTGGGTATGGGAGCTGACCGATTGGTGTAATTGCAACGCCGCAAGGTCATCTACAATAAGGGTTGCTGTGTGATCTGCTTTAGAGTCGAAGTGAAAATTAAGATCACCTAGCAGGGTGAAATTAGCAGTGGTACCGGCTCGTTCGGCCACAATCCGTGCTAGTTGGTTGTGGAATTGTTTTGGGGGGCCGGGGGGGGGCGGTAGATGAGGGTACCTGAAAAGCAGTTATTCGGGGAGAGCTCAAGGCAAAAGGCTAGGCTTTCGCAATCCGGGATGGTTCCTGGGATGACTCGGCAAAGGAACTGCTCTTTGTAGATTATTGCTAGCCCTCCTCCTCTACCTTTAGGCCGGTCTTGGCGGGAGATTAAAAAACCAGGTGGAAGGGCTGTGACCAAGGCCGGGTCAGAGTCTGAGGTGAGCCAAGTTTCCGTCAGGAAGACGATGTCAGGCATGCGTTCTTCCATCAGGAGTGCAAATTCGTCCTTATGTTTGGGCAGGGATCTGCAATTTAGCATGAACATGCGGTACTCGTGGCATTGGTCTAAGGGTGGCTGGGGTTTGAGGATCGATTTACACAAGTTGCATGTATGTGGAAGGCTTTCTACATGAAACGGATGTTGGCTACACTTCTTTTGAAGGAGCCTTAGTTCTTGGAGGTTAGCGGAGCTGTACTGTCTAGGTATTGCAGTTTGGGGTGTAGGGGGGGTGGCCCTAGGCCCGGACTCGGCGCGGACGAGCGCAGACGAGCTTGCCTTAAGCGCGCCTTCGGCGCGCAATCGTCGCGCCCGCTGCGCTCGTCCGCTGCGCTTCCTCCACATACACATGATATATTGGAGGTGGAGGATGTTAGGGGGGTGTGGCCTCGCTGGGGGCGTGACCGGTCTGCACGGCGGTGATGGCGGCAGCTGAGGGGTGTGTGTCGAAGGGCCGCAGCTGCGCTAGGGTCCGCAGCGCGGTGTGCCAGCGACCGTCAGGAGAGCTAGTGAGTGCTTTTAAGATCAACACCACACTTTAAATTGTGATTCGCAAGTGAAACAAATTTTAAAAAAACAGACAGTTTTTAAAAAGCTCCCGGCTGTGCCTCAGGAGTGAAGGTTCTGCCTAAGCGCTCGTGTGTCAGCGCTAGATATAGGTCGGGGGCGTGGCCTCGCTGGGGGCGTGACCGGTTTGCACGCCGGTGATGGCGGCAGCTGAGGGGTGTTTGTCGAAGGGCCGCAGCTGCGCTAGGGTCCGCAGCGCGGTGTGCCAGCGACCGTCAGGAGAGCTAGTGAGTGCTTTTAAGATCAACACCACACTTTAAATCGTGACTCGCAAGTGAAACAAATTTGTAAAAAACAGACAGTTTTTAAAAAGCTCCCGGCTGTGCCTCAGGAGTGAAGGTTCAGTCAAAGAGTATGTACAGACATGTTCCGTTTGCGCTCAGGGAAAGGCCTCTCATCAAAGTCCTGTTGGACTATTACGACCTTTACCTACGCCCCCATGACCTTGGCATACGGTACCTTTAGATTTCATTGTTGAACTACCCCGTACATCAAAAGGAAACACCACACTCCTAGTGGTAGTGGACATGTTCACAAAGGTGGCTCAATTTATTCCTTTGACAAGTCTCCCTATGTCACAGACATTGGCATCAATTTTCCTGCAACAGGTGGTCAGGCTGCATGGGCTTCGATCGGTTTTGGTTTCTGATAGGGAAGCCCAATTCATTTCCGAATTCTGGAGGGGTTTATGTGCCTTGCTCCAAATCGATGTCCGGTTATCCTCCAGTCACCATCCTCAAACAGATGGGCAAACGGAAAGGGGGAACCAAAGTTTTGAACAATACATTATATGTCAGGTTTTACACTCCCTTACCGAATGGGACGAATTGGTTTGGCTAGCTGAAATTTCTTTCAACAACAGTTATCATTTCTCCACTTCTTACACACCCTATTACAGTACATACCGATTTCACCCACGAACTTTACCCCGACCTAATTACTCATCCTGTGCCACACCTGCTGTAGTTGAGATAGTTCAATAAATACAGACCACACACAAGATTATACAGGGAAATTTGGAGCAGGCCAAAGCCAGGTACAAGAAGGGAGCAGATGGAGTTAGAAGTTCAGAGCCTGAATATAAATTAGGAGAGAAAGTATGGTTGTCCACAAGAAACCTAACACTAAGGGGATCATGCAAATTCAAACCTAAATATATAGACCCCTATATGATTAGTAAAGTGGTGAATCCAGTGGCAATGAAATTGGACCTTCCCTCTCCTTAAAGATCCACCCGGTATTTAATGTTTCTCTATTGAAACCAGTAGAACCAGGTACCCGACTTTCAGATGTTCCTGATCCTGTAATGATTGATGATGAAGAGGCAAGAGTATGAAGTAGAGGCAATCGTAGACTCAGTCAGAGTAAGGCGTAGGTTACAATATCTGATACATTGGAAAGGATACGGAGTAGAAGAACGTACTTGGGAACCGGCTAGTCAAGTGCATGCCCCTAGATTAGTACGTTCTACATAGAAGACATTCCAATAAACCCAAACCTGTAGGAGGTATTCGGGGGTGGGGGGGGAGGGTGTACTGTCACGATTGCCGGGTTTTAGATGGTTAAGATGGTGGCTCAGAACGCGTGTGCGCGAGGAAGCCAGGTAAGCATAAAGCCTGACTCTCCTATTACACCACGCTTCGCATTCTATTGTTTGGAAACTTCCGGTCTTCCTCACTTCCGGTTTCGCCGTGGTCCCTTCACCCCCTTCGTTGGGATGTTTCTTCGGATGCCTGTTACTTCGCGTTTCAAGTTTACGAGCATAACGAGTTTGTTCTGGGACTTTCCCTGCGCCTGTCCTGATTCCTGTTTCCTCAACCTCAGAGTCCTGGGATAATTCGTCCTGACTTCGTGTGAATCAGACATTTCAATATTTGGACTTTCCATTATTTCGGCCTCCCCTTCATTCCTGAGCTCCTGTTTATGCACTGGCTGGCGGGCCAGACATCACGTTTAGCGTTCCGTCAACTATCTGGATTGTTACCCTTGTCCCGCTGGTTGGCCGGACGTTTGGGTATTTGTTCCGTCTTCCAGCTGGGAGGCTTCATTTCCTTGGTCTCCTCTTTATGGGAAGCAGCTCTAGACCGTGGTTATGGTAACAGCGCTCTGCGCTGCATTTTTGGTTATTTAATTTTTTTGTTTATCAGACGTTCAAGATAATACCAAATGTACTGTAAATGCTTTGAATAACTATTAAGTGTACCCTTGGGTCGGCCACAAGATATCTTCCTCAAGAAATAAGTTGATGGACGGAATGTAGCACAATGGCAAAACATTCACCCCCAGTCACAGATCTGGGTTTAATCCATAGTTATTTTGCTCACCAAGCCACCCCAGTTCAGACATGGCCATATGCAAATCAGTCTTGACCCTGTGCCTCATGGGAACAGTACAGACCGAACTGCCAAGCCTTGTCTTCCCTGGACCGGAATCAAGCATCCTAGGACCGGTTTCTGGCTATCAGCCGTCTTCAGCCAGGATAGCTTGACTCCAGTGGCGTAGTGAGCACAGGACCCACGTCTGGGCATACCCTTCCCACATAGGGTGAACAGCAAAACACACAAGATGATGGACGGAATGTTGCACAATGGCAAAACATTCAACCCCAGTCACAGATCTGGGTTTAATCCATCGTTATTTTGCTCACCAAGCCACCCCAGTTCAGACATGGCCATATGCAAATCAGTCTTGACCCTGTGCCTCATGGGAACAGTCCAGACCGAACTGCCAAGCCATGTCTTCCCTGGACCGGAATCAAGAATCCTAGGACCGGTTTCTGGCTATCAGCCGTCTTCAGCCAGGATAGCTTGACTCCAGTGGCGTAGTGAGCACGGGACCCACGTCTGGGCATACCCTTCCCACATAGGGTGAACAGCAAAACACACAAGTTTGCTGACAGGCATAAGTTATATAAACTGATGCACGAACACACAGAAGCAATGGAGCGACTGCGATGCCTGAACTATGCTGCACACACTGCATGCACCCATGCGGCAGCGGACAGAGCAGACCACCTGCTGGCACGACTAATTAGGCAGGGGTCAAATGCAACATCTGATCTTTTCGATATTCGATATGCTGTATCCGGATGCCCACTGACCACCCAGCAGGAAATTCGCCAAGAATTTGCCAAGCACTATACCAAATTATACAAGTCAGTTATCAACACAGATTTTGAGGCACTGGAGGCCTTTCTGCCCCCCCTCTCCATACCAGTGGTGACCCAGACACATATGGCAGAACTAGACAAACCAATAACGCCTTAAGAGGTCCAGACTGTCACAATAGCACTAGCCACGGGTAATGCACCTGGGCCGGACGGGCTACCAGCCAAATACTACAAGGTGTATGCATCAGTCCTGGCCCCACACTTACTGACATTATACAGTAGCTCACTGGAGACATTCATTGTCCCGGCATTACTGTGCGAGTCTTTACTGGTGTCACTGACTAAACCTGACAGGAATCCTGAGTTGCTGGGCTCTTATCGCTCATTAGCAATGTTAACCCCTTCGACGCTCATGACGAGCTCAGCTCGTCACGAGGTACGCCTGTCGTACGCTGATGACGAGCTAAGCTCGTCATGTAACGTGGGTTTTTAAAAAACTCAGCGCACAGCGGGAAAACCGCTAGCGCGCATGAGGTTAAACACAGAGGACAGACACGAATACAGGCACAGACTGGCAAAATATTAGCGGATCGACTGGCTCCACTGGTGCCTCGGCTGGTACACACGGACCAAAATGGTTTTTTGCTGGCTCGTAGCACATCATTGAATCTGCGGCATTTTTTTCGAGTAACTAAATACTCAATAAATCACTGCCACATTCAGGTTGTTTGGTTCCTCGAACTGGAGAAAGTGTTTGGCACGCTGGAGTGGGAGTTCCTATTCACCATCCGGTCTAGATATCACCTGGGCGCCACCTTTCTGTGTCTTATTAAACTATTGTACACCCTACCCATTGCCAGAGCCAAGACCAGCCCTACATGTCAGGTTCGATCCCCATCCCCATCGGACATGGCACCAGACAGGGGTGCCTGCAGTCCCCACTATAGTTTTCGTTAGCCATAGAGCCACTGGCTGAGGCCTTACGTAGGGGCGGAGAAGAATGGGGTATTCCCTTAGGAGATGGCTTACATGTGATCTCTCTGTATGCAATGAACTGTTGATATATCTCCGAGACATAAGAGGCATGTGATGCTATAGCAAAGACGATATCTGATTTTGCCTCTGTGTCGGGCCTGCGAGTAAATTGGGAAAGTGCCAATACTCATTTACCTCTGACCAGGCACTGATGGTCAATGAAACTGGAGTGCCATGGTGGAGAAGTGTGGCTCACTGGTTAGAGCAGGCAGACCCTGAAGCAGAGGTCAGACCCGGGACCAGGGTTCAATTCCCGACGCAGCAGGGTCTTGAGCTCAAATGTCCATGGACTCGTTAATTCTCGCTTCGGTGCCTGACCTAATCATGTGTTCACACTCTGCAACTCTGGGCATTAACCTTGCTTAATCTCCACAACGGCCCCGCGCGGCGGGATGCCTGGCTTTCACCTTGGGGATGCCCTGTAGGGGCTATCTCACAGGGAAAAACCAGGACGGGTTCCCAAGGCAAGCGCGGAGATACCCCTTCGGGGGTCGATTCTGGCGCTATATAAGAATATAATAATAATAATAATAATAATAATAAACCGTCTGTATTTCGTTACATAGGTGTCAGGATCTATCTCTAGAAGGGAACCTCATATGGGCCTTTATAGCAATTAAATCACAGATGGCCTCTATCGCACGCTTCCCCTCATGGTCATGGGCCAAATCGCGCTCCTGTAAATGGTGGTCATCCTGCGTTATTATATTACTTCACTAACTTGCCGGTATTCGCCAAGGCCCTTCTTTTTTGCTCATTTGAGCGTACTGCGCAAGACTTTTTATGGCACGATTCACGATGCAAGGTAGCATTAACCAAGCTCTACTGTCCGACGGCCAGGGAGGGCTGGGAGTACCCAATATGGAACATTACTACCTGGCAGCACAATTACAGTGGATAGCTCGGTGGATTGGCAGCCTGTACCCAGCGGACACCGCTACACAACTGCCGACATGCACACACTCCTCAATTATAAGCCCTGTTCCACTCCGGGAGGAAAGGGGCAGCACCCACCCAATAGATGTTAGCAGTTGCCCATGGCTGCTTCCACCGCAGCTTGCGCCTCACAAACGGCATTATCCCATATGCGCTTTCTCTACCGAAACAGGATATGCCAAGAAGACACAGTGCCATTGCTGCAGCTGAACTTTCTGCCTGGGTGGAAGCAGGGATTCAGACACTGGGAGACATATCACAACAGACAATGAGCACCCTTTGACAATGACCTGCCGTGAGGCAAATTCCTATTACACACCTCATTGATCTTGGCACTGTGGAGAGACATAACACAAGAGCCTGCAACACACCTCACCATCCAATATATGCATGTGATGGGCGCGGGGAGACATCTCACAAAGTGGTTTGCAGATTCACTGAGATCGCATCCAGCACGTCCACTGGCGTCACGTAGGAAGCACTGGGACACCGACCTCCATCGGCAGAACACAGTGCGAGAGTGGTCAGCTGTATTTGAGGGGCCCACACACATCCCTAGAAATGCCAGATTCTGACTGATACAATACTTTATAAAGCCTGAGAGAAGCAAGTAATACTAAGAATGGTGATCTATTTTGGGCCTTGGTAAGAAGATCGAATGGTTGCTATCCTGACCAAATCCCCAACCATATCACGGATAATGAGTGGTTTGAGCACTTTAGTAAACTCTATGGTGGTAGTGAACTTTCCGGAGCCCCAGTGCATTTGAGCGGTGCACTGGATATTGGATCTGGACAGGCTCTTCTCCCCAGAGTTGACAAAAAAGAGGTCCTGGCCGCAATAGCTAAGATCGTGCCTGCTAAAGCCCCAGGGCAGGACGGTGTACCTGGCGACCTTCTTAAAGCGAATCCTGATGGTTGGGCCATTTATTTTGCATTCCTGACGAATGCCTTGTTGGAAGGTTCACCTGTCCCAAACTCCTGGAAGGCGGCAGAAGTGATCCCTATTTACAAGAAGGGACCCAGGGAGGACCCTGCCAACTATCGCCCAATTAGTCTTATAGACGTGGGGCAGAAATTGGTTGGCAGGGTACTCCTGGAGAGGATTCTCTCTTGGGCTGAGGATAATAACATCATCTCACCCTTTCAGGCAGGCTTTAGGGCTTGCACAGGCACGGTAGATCAAGTGTTCAGGCTAGTGCTTTTACACTGGAAGGTGGTTAGCATTGGCAAAGGAGGTCTTTATTTGGCATTCATTGACCTGAAGACCGCCTTTGACCTGGTTCCCCGTGACCGCCTCTGGCTTATCTTGGAGGAGATGGGGATTCCTTCACCAATTTTGAATCTTCTGGCACGCATGCATGATGGTACCTACGCCCGTATTAGATGGGGATCACAAGAGCAAAAAACTGATAGAATACCCGTGATTCGAGGGGTACGTCAGGGCTGCGTGCTGGCCCCGACACTTTTCACGTTATTTGTGAACAGTGTAGTCTCGTTTTTGCAAGGAATAAATGCTGATGCCCCAGTCCTGGCAGGTGATAAAGTCCCCGCTCTTCTTTTCGCAGACGATACGCTGTTGGTATCAAAATCTCATGCAGGACTACAGAAGTTGCTGGACCGCTTCTGTCTGTTCTGCAAGCTTAGGGGGTCTTCTTATAAACACCTCGAAAACTAAGCTCCTTTATTTTAATCCTAGTAAGTCATCCAGATCCACCCTCTCCATAGACAGGGAGTCACTGGAGCGTGTAAAACAATTTGACTACTTGAGAATTAGAATCTCGGATAACCTAAAGTGGCGACCTCACATTGATAAAATGGTATTAAAACATAAAAGGGTTGTTGGAGCTCTAGGGCGGGAACATCGTACATCCATCTCTAAGCCCATTGATCCCGCATTGGATATCTACGCTGCAAAAGCTGTTGGACGTGCCCTCTATGGTGCAGAGATATGGGGCTTTGAGGATGTTGATGCCCTGGTTATCTCTGAGAATAGGTTTTTCAGGGAGCTAGTATCGCTTCCAAGGGGTACTCCCATCAAACCACTATTTAGTGATTTGGGTCGCCGTTCTATCAAGGAATTAGCCAGATTACGCCCTCTCTTATATTGGGCTCGGTTATGGCGGACACCGGAGCTCTCAAGGTATTTAGATGGTCTGAGAGAAGTTATGAATCTTTATGGTGCTCATAAAATTAGCTAGATTCATAATATTAAGAGGCTCTTGCGCGAATCTAGAACCGTGCCTGCACAACATCGGAATCCAGGAGAAGGCACTGGAGTGGATCATCTCCTTCCTCGCCGGAAGAACCCAGAGAGTCCGCCTCCCCCCGTTCAGATCCGAGGCCACCGAAGTCATCTGAGGCGTACCACAAGGATCATCACTCAGCCCCACGCTGTTCAACATCTACATGAGCCCCCTCGCGGCCATCGCACGCCAACACGACCTCAACATCATCTCATATGCCGACGGCACCCAGCTGATCCTCTCCCTCACTAACGACCCGACACGGCCAGAACCAACCTACACGAAGGGATGAAAGACGTAGCCGAGTGGATGACGAACAGCCGCCTGAAACTGAACTCAGATAAGACGGAAGTCCTCATCCTGGGATCAGCACCCTCCGCCTGGGACGACTCCTGGTGGCCCCCTGCCCTTGGCAGCGCACCCAAACCAACGGACCACGCAAGAAACCTGGGCTTCATCCTGGACTCCTCCCTCTCGATGACCAGACAAGTCAACGCGGTCTCCTCGTCATGCTTCAACATCCTACGCATGCTCCGGAAGATCTTCCGGTGGATCCCCACCGAAACCAGGAAGACGTCACCCAGGCCCTCGTCACCAGCTGACTGGACCACAGCCAAACTTCAGAAAAGACTCCAGCGCATTCAGAACGCCTCAGCACAACTCATCATGGACATCCCCCGACACGGCCACATCTCCGGACACCTGAGAGACCTGCACTGGCTCCCCGTCAACAAGAGAATCACGTTCCGACTCCTCACCCACGCACACAAAGCTCTCCACAACCAAGGCCCCAGATACCTCAACGATCGCCTGACCTTCTACACTCCCACTCGCCAACTTCAATCGACCAGCCACGCCCTCGCAGCCGTTCCCCGCATCCGACGAACCACAACGGGAGGAAGATGGCTTGGTAGTTTGGTCTGCCCTGTTCCCATGATGCACTGGGCCAGGGTCAGACTAATTTGCATATAGCCAAGTTCTGAGCTGGGATGGTGCAGTGAGCTAAAAAACGGTGATGGATCAAGCCCTGATCTTTGGACCGGGTAAGAGTGGTCTGCTTAATTCAGACACTCTGTTCATCACCACCCCCTTTTCTGAATCATTTTTGTCCACCATAAGCGTGGAAGGGTATACTCAGATGTGAGTCCCTAGCTCATTGCACCATCAGGATTCAAGCAAGCCGGGCCGAAGACGGCTGAAATGCCAGAAACCGGTCCCCCGTAGCTTGTTTTCTTCCCAGTATAAGAATTGGCTTGGTAGTTTGGTCTCCCCTGTTCCCATGATGCACTGGGCCAGGGTCAGACTAATTTGCATATAGCCAAGTTCTGAGCTGGGATGGTGCAGTGAGCTAAAAAACGGTGATGGATCAAGCCCTGATCTTTGGACTGGGTAAGAGTGGTCTGCTTAATTCAGACACTCTGTTCATTACCACCCCCTTTTCTGAATCATTTTTGTCCACCATAAGCGTGGAAGGGTATACTCAGATGTGAGTCCCTAGCTCATTGCACCATCAGGATTCAAGCAAGCCGGGCCGAAGACGGCTGAAATGCCAGAAACCGGTCCCGGGTAGCTTGTTTCCTTCCCAGTATAAGAATTGGCTTGGTAGTTTGGTCTGCCCTGTTCCCATGATGCACTGGGCCAGGGTCAGACTAATTTGCATATAGCCAAGTTCTGAGCTGGGATGGTGCAGTGAGCTAAAAAACGGTGATGGATCAAGCCCTGATCTTTGGACTGGGTAAGAGTGGTCTGCTTAATTCAGACACTCTGTTGATCACCACCCCCTTTTCTGAATCATTTTTGTCCACCATAAGCGTGGAAGGGTATACTCAGATGTGAGTCCCTAGCTCATTGCACCATCAGGATTCAAGCAAGCCGGGCCGAAGACGGCTGAAATGCCAGAAACCGGTCCCCGGTAGCTTGTTTCCTTCCCAGTATAAGAATTGGCTTGGTAGTTTGGTCTGCCCTGTTCCCATGATGCACTGGGCCAGGGTCAGACTAATTTGCATATAGCCAAGTTCTGAGCTGGGATGGTGCAGTGAGCTAAAAAACGGTGATGGATCAAGCCCTGATCTTTGGACTGGGTAAGAGTGGTCTGCTTAATTCAGACACTCTGTTCATCACCACCCCCTTTTCTGAATCCTTCAGAACGCCTCAGCACAACTCATCATGGACATCCCCCGACACAGCCACATCTCCGGACACCTGAGAGACCTGCACTGGCTTCCCGTCAACAAGAGAATCACGTTCCGACTCCTCACCCACGCACACAAAGCTCTCCACAACCAAGGCCCCAGATACCTCAACGATCGCCTGACCTTCTACACTCCCACTCGCCAACTTCGATCGACCAGCCACGCCCTCGCCGCCGTTCCCCGCATCCGACGAACCACAACGGGAGGAAGATCCTTCTCCTACCTGGCTGCCAAGACGTGGAACTCCCTCCCCATCTACCTCCGCCTGACCCAAGACCACCTCTCCTTCAGGAAGCAACTCAAAACCAGGCTGTCCGAGCAGTAGAGGACCCCCCCTCCCCCAAGCGCCTTGAGACCCTCCGGGTGAGTAGCGCGCTATATAAATGCTTTGATTGATTGATTGATTGATCTGGCTTGCCAACTGACTGGGAGCCTGGGGTCTCTTTAACCAAGACCGAAACTAAGCGAGCCTACTGGACATGGGTCGATGACCACGAACAAAGGGACCCAAACCAAGGTAGGCTCACGGAGGTATTCAGACAGCATAAACTAAAGCCTCGCTTGGAGCCATACCTGGACTTTATCAAGAAACCTAGAGATAGGTCCCTTTTTATTCAGTTCAGGCTGGGAATACTTCCCCTCCGAGATTACACCTGCAAATGGAAGCCGCCGTACCAAACCTCTTCTGTATGCCCAATCTGTGAAGGTGTGACTGAAAACATCCCTCATCTCTTTTTTGTATGCCCAGCCTATGCAAAACCTCTTTTTTGTATGCCCAGCCTATGCAAAACCTAGGCTGTGTGTCTGTTGCTCGGAACCAGGGACCACTCCTCTGCACTCAGAATACTCAAGGCCGACACTAGTACAACCTTAGTGTGTGGGGTGGCCAAATTTCTTAGTTGGGCTTGACTGATTAGATTGAAGGCCATTAGAGGTTCTTAGTCTTAGCTGTATCTTTTTTTAAAAAAATCACAAAACTGGTAAAAGTTTAATATGTATTTTAAAATATTTATTGAAATGCGAATGTTTTTTTTTTTTAGAAAATGTAATGTCAATGAACTGTGGTTTTATACTTCTATGTGCTTTTATGCTCTTACTGGGAGGCTGTCACTACTCACCTGTCACAATGCACGGGCTGAGTCGTGGAATGCACTTGGGAAGTATGCCAGCTAGTCCTATATCGCAGATCCAAAAAACACAAGGTGCAGTACCGATTCATAGACATGGGGTTGATTGTAGCTAAACGCTTAATTACCAGGCGCTGGAAGTCATTGGAACCCCCGCCTAACAAAGGTCGGGTTCACTCGGGTTCACTCGCTGGTGAACTGGGCTCAGGAGGAGAGCGTAGCTCGTCCCCGCGAGGGTACCCTAGGGCTACGCAAACTCCTAATAGCAGTGGCATGGGACACATTCCTACTGGGCCTCCGCATCGCCTAGCAGGTGGGAGAAGAACCACAGGAGACTTCCAAGGACCCTGACGGCAACCGGCGCAGAGTAATATGGTCAACAGTACGACCTACCAGATAGAGCGCCAGGTGACCTAAAATCTTAAACACCTAACACACATACCCATGGTGCATTACAACCGACAAGCAAGGTGGCAATCTTACCACACAACAATGACATACCAATTAAAAGGAAAAATGATCTAATGCATGGGTGGAGCGCAAACATTGGAGGGCAACAGAGTCATTGGTTTCCTATTCCTCGTTTCTCTGCCCGACCATCCCTCCTACCGTACGGGACGTACACAGAACACATACCACAGCCATCATGGGCATGTTATTGTGACCTTGAAGTGTTTACCATTGTAACATCTGTTATTACATTTTAACACTCAATAAATACATTTAAACAATTGATAAAGACATTAGTATTTTTTGCCTAAACCCATAATAACATTTAGATGTGGCCCTACTTTAAAAAATAAACTTTGTCCTATTGAAATTTTCTAAGCACTAAGTGAAAGCATCTATAACCCCAGCCCAGAATAACCTGGGAAACACTCAGTTTGCCGTATGACGGGGGGATTAGAAGCACCAGACTTTGAGCTGTACTACTACTCTGCACAGGCACAGCACAAACCACTGGATACACCCCCTGCCATATATGGACCACTTAGCACTTGAGTGACACACAGCACATACAATACCCCTGAGTGCCTTGACTCAGAGGGCACCTCGATGGGGCCGCACTGAATTAAACTCAGCCAAGAGTGCACAACTAATCTGGGAGGACATAAGAAAATGCTCAGCCTGCCCTGAGCTATATGCCTTGGAACAGTCCCTGACCCACCACCTGCTGTACTAATTCACGGCCGACAGGCAGACCCTCAACAGAATAAGAGGGTGGAGGAAACTAACACAGGAGATTTATTCCCCAGTGGCGCCTTTATAGATTTGGCCACAGTCGGCGGACAGATACAACCTACACTTGCTGATAAATTCACCTACATACGCATGCACAATACTTGTAAAGCTGCAAAGCACTGTCATTGGTCTTAATGCACAATCCAAAGCTCACTTGACCAGCAACTTATTCACTACAACACAGGCAGACACCCGTTGATTGTACCAATCACTAAAGTGAAAATGGGAAACAGCCCCGAGCCACACAATTACTGGGCAACAATGGTTGTATTTTTGAAATACCTGGCTTGTTATCTCCACTACGGTCCTGGATGCATCCCATAGCAGTCACCGATCACATACGCTTAGCCCTCGACACTGACATAACACCCATGCTTGTGCTGCTGGACTTGTCTGCAGCGTTTGACACTATGTCTTATTCCAGGTTACATCAATACTGGCATCTACGGGGCGGTCCTACTATGATTCTCCAACTTTCTAAAAAAATAGAACCCAAACCATCGCTCTGGGCTCCTTCAAATCCCGCACTATGTCAATTGACAAGGGCGTGCCTCAGGCCTCCTGTTTAAGGCCAAAGCTCTTCAACATCTATGTCACCCCTCCTCGCCAAAACTGCCAAACCTTTTGGCTTTGAAATTCTGTCCAATGCGGATGATACACAATTGGTCGTCACATTTGACGAAGATCTCTGCGACCGGGATGAAAGCAATTGCAGCCTGGATGTCTAACGACTGCTTTCAGTTAAATACGGATAAAACAGAGACCATGCTGTTTGGCGCCACACAGATTCCCAAACTGGCAGGTAAGAACCTCTGTGTCCTTCTAGACCAGACTCTAACTCTGAAAGAGCAGGTTCTGGCCACTGTCGGTACATGCTTCCATATGATGCACCTGCTGAGAACATCCCTATCTTTTCTTCCTTGTTGGTTTGGAAAACACTGGTACAGGCACTCATAACAAGCATATTAGATTACAGCAACCTCCTACTGGCTTCTGCTGATGAGACTCCACTTCAAGTTGTACAAAAAGCACAGCAGCCTATCTCATGTGTAGCCTTCCCTCTGGACCGCTTCCTCTCCACTTCTGAAATACCTGCACTTACTGCCCATCTGAACAAGCATTTACAATGCAATGGTTTCGCCTTTGGAAAAGTTAGAGCTATTGGCATTGTAAATGGCAAAATGTGTATTTATGTGTTGGTTTTGAAAACAGATAAATAAATGGCATTGTCATTTACATTGCCATTAGCTTAATCTCTGCAGTCACTCTGCACTCCCTAGTCACTCTGCACTCCCTAGCACTCCCTAGTCACTCTGCACTCCCTAGCATTCTGCAGTCACTCTGTACTCCCTAGTCACTCTGCATTCCCTAGCACTCTGCAGTCACTCTGCACTCCATAGCATTCTGCAGTCTCTGCCTCTCCTTCCGCCCGAGTCCCGGTGCCCAAGCAGGTTTGTGCACTCTTATGCAAGTCAATCAAAGGCAGGGTTCCCACGTGACGTCACCGATCATAGCAACTGCAAACACTGAGTTTGGAGGCACAAATTTACACAACGTTGCAATCTCACGAGTGGCTCTGTGCTTCAGCGGGCCTCCCATGTTACAATAAGACACATTCTGGGAGTTGTAGTCCTCGTTTAACATCAAATGATCTACAGTGATTAAAACACTCCAAAACAATAATTTCTAAAAGAAAACTCCAGGACTGGAAAATAAAGGGCTTGTGATATGGGGTCATATGGTAACGTTAGCCAGGGATCAATAGCTCAAACTCAGGTAAATGCGAGACCTATTGCATTGCAAATGCTTGTTGTTTTTGCATCTCAATACCTGGCATTAGTTTGTGGGAGGCCTAATGGTAGGAGATTCATGGCCAGCCTGTGGTGGGGTGGGCCTGTGGTTAGCAGCGAAACTACAGGTTAACTTGGCATCTTACTATTGACTATATATTTGAACATTGTGGGGATGTTTGAGATTTGATTCTTGGCAGGGGCCAGTGGATAGGCGCATAGCGGCTGTTTCTGACCCTCTAAGTAGCTGGTAGCACCATCTTGTGGCCCCTGGGGGTGAGAGTGGTGCGGTCTGCACCAGTGAACCAAGCTATAACCCTGCTGCCAAGGCTCATCTCTCTGAAGGGTGCAAGGGGTCCTTCAGGAGATACCTCTGGCATGCTTATTTAGATTTACATCTTAGCGGCCTTGCTCCTCCCTCGAGGGAGTTGGTTAGGCAAGATTTTGGGAGGCCTTCACAATCACGTGCAGGCCCTGAAATGGATGAGAGGTGCAAGGAGCATCTGAAGAGGAGCCAGACAATGAGATTTCAAACGGCAGTGCTTAATTTGTAAAAAATGAAGTGCCGGGGCTATAAATTTGCTCTGAAACTGCTGTCGCCAGCGCTGCAGAAAGGCGGGGTAGGTTTGAGCACCCTTCATACATTTTTAACACACCACCAGACACTCCCTGCCCCTCTATTTCACTCCTGTATGTTCTTTGTCATCTTTGCTTCTAATAGCAGCACACCAGGAGTTACCTACCTTTTTCCTAACTCAAAACAACAACACAGGAGTTCAAAGAGCTTTGGCAGAGAACAAGAAGCACAACAAGAACAAATTTGTCACCAGGCAGGCTGTGCAAAAAACACAGAAAAAATTGCATTTCAACTTCCATTAAACTCAAGCATGATAGAATAGGTAACGCAACGTCATTTTTGGGAAACAGATCATTCATATTCGGTACTCAGTCAGTGATGCATAGTTATCAGTTTCTACAAATGTTTGCAGTTGCTACAATATTACAAAATGTTTTAATATTGTTGTTTTGTCAGTTTACACCTTCACTTACTCTTTTAGGATTTTAGCGTTAAGCCTTATTATAAAAATCTCTGTGATTTCTCCCATTCCGTAATCTTAATATTTTAAATTGTTTCATGCCCATGGGTCTGACGTGGACAAAGTAGATGTGAAGCACTGCAAAGAAGTTCTCTCAAAATAACAGCGAATGATAGATTAATAACTGTGAATAGCTGGGATGTTTTTCGGAAGGGGCTCTGAATGACATGCTGGAGTTGTCATGATGCTATGATGTAATTCAGAACCCTAAGGCTAACAACATCTCCTTCATTCACAGTTATCCATCTTCAATGTTTTATTATGTATGGCCTCTCCATTTCATCTCTCACTGCTCTCATCTGCTGTTCAGGAGCATAGAGACATAGGAAGGCTTATGCACCACATGGCCACACGTGTGCCCTCTCCTGCACAGTAGTAAACGTGGTGTCTGTCACCCATCACTCTCTGACAATCTCTCCCCTACACCCTCCACATTTTAAAAACAGTATTTCTCTTCCTTGCACCCTCACACAAAACCTTCGAAATTACTCACCTCAGTTCAGTTCCTCTCCACCAAACTGTTAAAATAAAATTATCCCTGGTTTTCTGCCACGCCCCAATCAACCTCTCCTGTTAGCTTACCTCCTCTCCTAAATTGGAAATAAAACCTAGTGTCCTCGACCTGCCCATACTACCTCTCTTCAATCCACTCCTTCCACTGCTCAAACATGTCAAAAGAAACCCAGCATGCACCCTCTTTGAATCCCTCTCCCGCGCCCAGCTCGAAGAGGTGTTCTCAACTATCAATGGAGCAGAGTCAGCCCAAAACTGAAAGGCTGTCTCGGAGCCCAGTCAGTGCAGCCTAGAATTCGTTTACAACATCACAGTGTGAGTCTTAACCCCGGCAGACACACAGTAGTCAGGACTAGGATGGCATGGTGAGAGGGAGAATAGATGGAAGGGTGAAAGAATGAATGTAAGTGAAAGAATCAGTGGGTGGAAGGTTTAATAAATGGGAGGGTGGAAGAATGGGCAGATGGGAGAAAGGATGGAGGAAGGGAGTGTGAAAGGATGATTAGGTGAAAGAATAGGTGGATGATGGGAAGGTGAAGGCATGGACAGATGGGTGTAGGAATAGATGGATGTATGACTAGATAAAGGCTGAGAGGATGGAAGTATGGATTGATGGAAGGAGCGCTTCTAATGAAGGTTGGGGTTGCTCTCTTCCTGTGCTCGTGTAAATAAGGTGTGCTTCATTTGGGGGATATTTTAATTTGATGGCTACCCCCCTTACCTGTCAATTAAATCCCTGTCAATACTTCATGAGTAAGCTCAGGACATACCTGAAGCGAGGTGCCTCGGCTGAGCCCTCTGTCAGCCGTCATGAATCCAGAAGTGAACGCACAATAAACCTCCACCGAGGTGCCTCAGCCGTACCCTCTGTCAGCCCTCATTAATCCGCAAGTGAAAGCAGAATCAACCTCCGCCAGGGACAGATACCTCCGCCGTGCCCTGTAGGAGCCCTCATTAATCTAGAAGTGAGCCCAGCACATACCTCCACCGAGGTACCTCAGCCGTGCCCCGCAGCATCCCTTGATATGCCAGCAGGTACGCTTTGCGGTCTAATTCCCCCATCCCACCAGAGCGCCCCCAACCCAACCCTGCCATGCCACACTCTCTACTGTTACTGTAATTAATCCAGAGGCAGCACTTCCAATGCACAGCAATCCGCCTTTCCAGCATTCTAAGTAATCCCTGCATTTAGTTCTGCCAATGCGCCTCGGTCTGCATTCCAAAGCGCCTCGATGATGTCTTGTATCAATTACAGCGCCAAGCGTTTTCAAGGCACACAGCTCTCCAAATGAAGCTCCGGCCTGTGGCACCCCCTGCACTTAGAGAAGCCCCGCATACAGCTCTACCAATGCACCTCACCCACATCCTAGAAGTGACGGTTTTTTCTTTTTTGCACTTTTTATACGGCTCAAATTAGAACCGACGGTATTGGGGCGCTTTGCACCAGCACAGTTACATTACACGTATTCTCACCCTGAACTACAGTGCTATGATGCATGCATGGGAGGGACACACACAGTAGTGTGAGTTAAATTGAAAAATGTGATGTGCGTCTGGTGCGCGCAGTGCAGCAGATGCGTGTAGAGTGTAGACCCGGCCCTGTCATATAAGTGCCGGAGCTAAGCACCGGCACAAATTAAGCCCTTAGGCATTGACGCTAGTCAGGAACTGCACATGCCTAGCTGTCTCTGTAAGGAACATTCCAAAATGGTGTCATTAATAAATACGTTGTGAAGTTATTTATGAGTGCGTTTTATTCCACTGTATAATGTGAAAAATAATATGGCATCAGATATTTAACCTCAAAGTTGTGGTCTCAGCTCCTTCTGTTGATTGTCCTTGCTCGGGGTCCCCTCTTGTGCGTAATGGTTCACCCCACATGGAGACACATCTGGTAGGAGCGGGCCACGTGGCAACGGCGGGGCAGAATAGTAATGGCGGGCGGGCGTAGGGGTAAAAGCTCCTCCTTTTATTCAAGAGGGTAGAGCCCAACTAAAAGGTGGCTTTCTGGGGAATATGGGGCAAGAGTTAGGCAACCTCCCTTCATTTTGACCCACTGCCTCCTTCCTGCCTGCACTCGCCTCAGGAGCTCTTCAGCCGGGAGCAACAGGGACCTGTGTGATATTCGGAAAGAGGAAAGCGCAGCATTTATCTATTTTGCACTTTCCCAATATCATGTCTTCTTTTCCAAGCAGTTTCTGATGGATTGAACGAGAACTGCAGAGAATGAAAAAATAATCTTTCATCTGCCCTGGACTGGGTCAGAAGAGAAATGGGCAGAGACAGCTGCGGCTAAAGCTCGCACCAGCCTCCCAGTCCATATCAGTTTAGACTCTCATACCTAGTGACCCGCACCCACCCCCGGCAGAGCTTGTTTCCTCGGGATTAGCTAGGGCTAATTGCCCCTCAGGCATTTAGCACCTCGTCTGTGGGAAGTGAGAAGCGGCTGCTACAAGAGGGGTTGGGCCGATGGTGAAGGGGGCAGAGAGTGCAGCAGAGGCCACCACGCAGGTGTGCCGCCCCCACCCCATCACTCCAGGCATTCTCACTTTTAGGTCCCCCCCCCCGGACCTCAGCGATCTTTATTTTTCTCAGCTATCTGTGTCGCTATGTATTCATCTATATGCACCCATTCACCCACCTATTTCTCAATCTGGCTTGATTTTTTCCTAAGTATCGCATCTGCAATAATACCGAAATAAAATGCAGAAAAAAAGAAAATGCACATAATTGTATTTAAAAAATCATGCAACCCCCACTCATGTGGTTTGTGCGGTTGGAGACAGACCCTGTTAACACGCTCATATGCAAATGTGGCCATTCAAACACGCTCTCTCAGGCGGGGGTCGCCGTGTTCCTTGACCCATGCATTAGTGCTACTGATGGCGACGTTAATGAAGAGATGATCGCTAATTACAGGCTGAGAAACCAGCACCTCCTCGGATCTCCATCCAAACTCAACAGAGAAGCGTGCCCATCCTTCACTGGTGCCTTTAGCTCCTTGAGGGGCCTGTGGAGTGGCGAGGCGCTGGGGCCTCTACTTGGCCAGGGTTGAGTCCCTGCCGCTGCTGGACGAGAGGGACGAAGGAGGGAAGCAGATTGTAGTCCCTATTAAAAACAAGTGGGGTCGAGTCTCTTCCCCGCCTCCCTCCCGGGGTGCCGTTCTTACCTGCTGGACGGGGGTGTTGGGCCCCAGAAACCTGCTGGAACCGTTTCGGTAGGGTGAGGGGGCCAGGAGCCGGGTCCGGGTGGAGTGCAGCCGCCGCGCTGAGTCTGTGTCCGGGCTCCGGGGGCGGGGAAGGAGGAAGGCGGCCATGAGGAAACAAGCGAGAGGGGGCGGGAAAGGGGGAGGAGAGACGCTGACGACGGCCGACGACGGCCTTGGAGCAGGAAGGCGGCCATGAGGAAACAAGCGGGAGGGGGCGGGAAAGGGGGAGGAGAGACGGAGCACGAAGGAACAGATTCGACGGCCGGGAAGGCGGGCACCAAGAAACAAGCGGGAGGGGGCGGGAAAGGGGGACGAGAGGCCGGAGCACGAAGGCGGGCACTAGGAAACAAGCGGGAGGGGGCGGGAAAGGGGGAGGAGAGACGCTGACGACGGAAGGCGGGTGCCGGCAATGCCGGAACAGATTCGGGGGCGTTCCCGGCGTCGCGTGACGTCGGCAAAAGCCAAAGAATCTCGGGAACGCCCCCGTGTCTGGTCCGGCATTGACGGACGCCTCTCTGTTCCAATGGCTAGCCTCCATTTATGGAGCTAGCCAATGAAGCAGAGGGGCGTGTTCAAGTCACCCATACTAGAAACTACAGATTTCTCTGGAGGAGGAGCCTAACGGCTCCGTCCCCCAGCGAAACCTAAAAAATGATGGTTTTCAAAACCTGCTGCCTCACTCACAAGTCCCTAACAGGCAAAGGGCCCAAGTACCTTACCCAGAAGCTTAAACCCTATGATCCAGTTAGGACAGTGTGATACAGAGACAAAGCCTTGATCACTACTCCACGTATCATAAAGACTAGAGAGGGCAGCAGGTCTTTTTCCTCTCTGGCCCCCTTTTACTGGAATAAACTGCCTTACTACATTCACATATTTCCTGACCTCTGCAAATTTAGAAAGAACAGAGTTTTTCTAATCTCTGCATTACTGCTGCCAGTGATCCTCTGCTGTGTCGAAATACCCCTCCAGGGGTGATTTGTGCACCATAAAAAACCATAAAACACAACACAACAGTAAGACTCTATCACTTCAAATGTTCGCATGAAGCTAACAGCACACCACTTAAACAAGCCAAACATGGTGCAGTGGCTACAACCAATGGCGTACGTTCACCTGCACCAAATCCAGATTTCCTCCACCTTGCCTGGCACTGTTCCCAAATAGCTAGATACTGGGTGCAGATCTTTGAACGTGTGTCTGCAATGATAGATATACATGTAACCCCAACCCCTGAAAGTGCCCTTTTAGGATGCACCAGGCGACTACCAACAACCAGGGCTCGGAAAATCCACTCGACCGCCTGCATATGCGAGCTAAATTTAACAAGGCCGAGCTGCCTTTAGGTCCTACTCGCCCTTTTTGGCGAGTAAAAAGAAAAACTAACTTTTGTCGTCTGTCTGTGAAAACGGAGCACATGTAACAAGATAACAAGGATTAAAGGCATTTTTTTTGCTCACAAAGGTAATGAGCAATAAAGATGCCTTTAAATCTTGTTATTTTGTCACATTTGCTCCGCTTTCAGAGACTGAGGTCAAGTAGGTTGGAGTTAGGTTGAGGAGATTTTTCAAGGTACTAGTCCTGCAGGACTAGTACCAGTTTTTGGATTTTTCAAGCCCTGCCGACAAAAATCAGGAGATCCGTCTCGCTGGCAGTGTTAAATGGCGAAACCTAGTGCACCTCCTCAGGACCTGTTAACTCGCTACAGTTACATGTGTTACATCATTGACTGGAGCAAGGTGGGAGGCGGATGGAGATGAGTCTACGCCGCGTCAGGCCCAAGACCCCGCAGCTCATAGACTGAGGAGTCTGATGGCTGCTGCCACAGGCAGGATCTGGTTTGAGCAGGATCTGGTTTGAGCGGGAACTGGTCAAGCACTATAACTTTGCCAGGCAGAGGCAAACTGGACCTATGACTGGAGGGGGAACAATGAAAGGCTCCCCCACCGGAATGCCTCAGAGATGGGAGACTAGTGGGGGCTGATACAGTAACTTATATTACATTGTCTGGTATGTTGGTGTATTGATGAAAACTTTGGTATAAATACATTTAAAAAAAAGAGTAATAACCTTGTTTGCTGCCCATACCAATAATAAACAAATAATATCTTGAGCCTCTAGCATGAAGAAGGGTGCACTATCAGTGACAATCTTAATTAGAACAGTTCATACTGTGTTTTATCATAACCTCATACTCGGTTGATGCTCATCAATGCACACTGTGCAGTGACACACACTTCAGACATCACTGATGTCTTCACCCAACACAACCTAGGATCACTCTCCATCACTGAAGCATGGTTCACTCCCTCCTCCAAAGACCACACATGAGAACTCATTCATCTCCTCATATCTGCTGCTGGACTCCTACAGACATCTCTGGACTGAGCACTCCCTCCTGAAATGACCACACATGAGAACTCATTCTATCAGCATCTCCTCATGTCTGCTGCTAGACTCCTAATGACCTCAACTAAACTGAGCACTCCCTCCTCCAATGACCACACACAAGAACTCATTCTATCAGCATCTCCTCATCTCTGCTGCTGGACTCCTACAGACCTCGACTGGACTGAGCACTCCCTCATCCAAAGACCACACATGAGAACTCATTCTATCCGCATCTCCTCATATCTGATGCTGGACTCCTACAGACCTCGACTGGACTGAGCACTCCCTCATCCAAAGACCACGCATGAGAACTCATTCTATCAAAATGTCCTCATATCTGGTGCTGGACTTCTTCATACCTTGAATACACTGAGCGATCCCTCCTCCTAAGACCGCACATGAGAACTCATTCTATCAGCATCTCCTCATATCTGCTGCTGGACTCCTACAGACCTCGACTGCAACGAGCACTCCCTCCTCCAAAGACCACACACGGGAACCCATTCTATCAGCATCTCCTCATATCTGCTGGACTCCAACAGACCTCGACTGCACGGAGCACTCACTCCTTCAAAGACCACACACGAGAACTCATTCTATCAGCATCTTCTCATCTCTGCTGCTGGACTCCTACAGACCTCGACTGGACCGAGCACTCCCTCCTCCAAAGACCACATATGAGAACTCATTCTATCAGCATCTTCTCATCTCTGCTGCTGGACTCCTTCAGACCTTTGTTGGACTGAGCACTCCCTCCTCCAAAGTCCACACACAAGAACTCATTCTATCCGCATCTCATCATCTCTGCTAGACTCCTACAGACATCTCTGGACTGAGCACTCGCTCCTCCAAAGACCACACATTGGAACTCATTCTATCCGCATCTCCTCATATCTGGCTGGACTCCTACTGACCTCGGCTGGACTGAGCACTCCCTCCTCCAAAGGCCATACATGATGACTCATTGTATCAGCATCTCCTCATCTCTACTGCTGGACTCCTACAGACCTCGACTGCACTGAGCACTCCCTCCTCCAATGACCACACACAAGAACTCATTCTATCAGCATCTCCTCATATCTGATGCTGGACTCCTACAGACCTCGACTGGACTGAGCACTCCCTCATCCAAAGACCACGCATGAGAACTCATTCTATCAGAATGTCCTCATATCTGGTGCTGGACTTCTTCATACCTCGAATACACGGAGCGCTCCCTCCTCCTAAGACCGCACATGAGAACTCATTCTATCAGCATCTCCTCATATCTGCTGCTGGACTCCTACAGACCTCGACTGGACTGAGCACTCCCTCCTCCAAAGACCTCACACAGGAACTCATTCCACCTGCTGTTGGACTCCTACAGACCTCGACTGCAACTAGCACTCCCTCCTCCAAAGACCACACACAGGAACTCATTCTATCAGCATCTCCTCATATCTGCTGGACTCCTACAGACCTCAACTGCACTCAGCACTCCCTCATTCAAAGACCACATATGAGAACTCATTCTATCAGCATCTCCTCATACTTGCTGCTGGACTCCTTCCGACCTTTGTTGGACTGAGCACTCCCTCCTCCAAAGTTCACACACAAGAACTCATTCTATCCGCATCTCCTCATCTCTGCTAGACTCCTACAGACATCTATGGACTGAGCACTCGCTCTTCCAAAGACCACACATTGGAACTCATTCTATCCGCATCTCCTCATATCTGGCTGGACTCCTACTGACCTCGACTGCACAGAGCTCTCACTCCTCCAAAGACCACACATGAGAACTCATTCTATCAGCATCTCCTCATATCTGCTACTGGACTCCTACAGACATCTCTGGACTGAGCACTCCCTCCTTCAAAGACCACACACGAGAACTCATTCTATCAGCATCTCCTCATATCTGCTGCTGCACTCCTACAGACCTCGATTGGCCCGAGCACTCCCTCCTCCAAAGACCATACATAAGAACTCATTCTAGCAGCATCTCCTCATACCTGCTGCTGGACTCCTACAGACCTCGACTGCACTGAGCACTCCCTCCTCCAAAGACCGCACATGAGAACTGATTCTATCAGCATCTCCTCATACCTGCTGCTGGACTCATACAGACCTCGACTGCACTCCCTCATCCAAAGACCACACTCTAGAACTCATTCTATACGCATCTCCTCATATCTGCCGCTGGACTCCTACAGACCGAGCACCTCGCCAACCCCTTCACCATCGAATATTCTACACTTCAGCATCAAGCACAACTGAACAGTGGAAAAATAACTTTCCATCAAAGACAAAATCCCAAAAAAATTCAAGAACTTTCCCAGATTCAGCCCACCACAGATGTCAGAGCTTAACAAAAACAAGTGTACATACGAAAACAGGAGTTAAAACTCCCCGCTGACCTCACCCTACTAAACACTAACTCTAACCACAGCTAAAGCCTTTTACTAGAAAACCACCATCAGAGAGGTAACCATCAGAAGCAAAGCCCTCTCCAAAGCTATCAAACATTGAACCAATCCTTTTCCAGAACCCACAGTCAATACATCAGTAGACAAATGAAATGCCATCAACATCTTCACCGCCACAAGGTAACTCCTAGGTTTGTTGTGATCCCTGAAAACCAACAGACATATATTGTGCTCTTCTGCAGCATCTTATATGAGGGTCATAGTGCACAATATTTGGGCTAGATGTACAACGCTTTTTAGCGTGCACAAAAGGGTCTTAGACCTGTTTGGGCACACTAAAAAGCATGGGCCCATGTACAAACAGTATTTTGCGACTCGCAAATAAATTGCAACTCGCAAAATACTGTTTTGTAACTCGTTATTAGGAAGGGGCGTTCCCTTCCCAATAGCGACCGCAAAGCTATGTACCAATGTTTTGCGATTGGTGTCACAAAACACTCACTAATTGCCACCTACTTCAAGTAGGTGGTAATGCATTCACAAATAGGAAGGGGTCCCCAGGGGACCCCTTCCCCTTTGCAAATGCATACAGTATTATGCTTTAAGGGCAGGCAGTGGTCCCAGGGAGCACTGCCTTCCCTTAAACAAGCATTGGCATAGCCAATAGATCTCGCCTTTGGGACCTTGTGTTTAGCCATGCAACAGTTGATGTTCTTGCACCAAGGATATTGTGCTGCATAACTAAATACTTCTAAGGTCCCAAAGGCGCGACCTATTGGCTCTGCCAATGCATGTTGTTAAATGGTGTAAATCTGTTCAGTAGTTCCAGAGAAATTTGAAAAATAAAAGGTTTCGCTATATAGGGACGCGGTGGAGTTGTGACCCCTCCCGGGCATGAGCTTCAGCTCACAGTGATTGGCTGCCAACACTCCAAACCAGGAAGTGTTGCCAGCCATCTTGTGACTCGGTAGAACCGAGTCACAAGAAAACAGTGAAAAAAATGTTTAAAAACAAGAAAAGGGAGTAGGGTAGAAATACCCTGACCCCCTAGGCCTGCTCATAGGGTCCCACAAAGACCCCAAGGACCAAAAAAATTATTTTTTATTAAAATAATTTCGGCGGAATTCGCATTGGGGTTGCGAATCCCGATTAAATTATTTTAAAAAGTGCTTCATTTTAATGAGGCCCCCAGGTGGGTCAGGTCCTGGGGGCATTGTTCTAAAATAATAGTGGGGGCCCGCTGGGGCCCCCGCAGCCTCGGGGTCCGCCACCTCCCTGGGGCATATTGAATAAATAATGTTTGGTGGATGAAATTTTTTCTCACCGTGTTTCAGTCCAAGATGGAACTGAGAACATTGCGGGGAGTAATGATACATTTTCATTGACTTAACAACATAAGAAACCTGTACAAAGCGTGCACCCCAGGGCCCGTCCAGTCGTGTACCTGAGTGAGACATCACAACGATGGGTTCTCTGGTGCTCCCGCTGCAAGAACGGAGATGCTGTGCGCACCTTGTGCTCACTGTTCACTGCACACGAAGACATCTGGGGAGAACGCGTGCTCAGGATAATCTGTGCACTGGAGCACCCCAGGTTACCACAACTACATTACGCTTAGCGCTATAATATACCTGTTGCCACAAGTGAGCACCTCTGTACAGTGCAGCGAGGAGTTCTGGCTTTCCAAAGTAATATCAGGTTTTCTGATGTCCTAAGTGCTGCTGAGGTACTATCCTTTCTTTCTAAGGTCTACCTGAACCTCGCTAACAGGAGCCGGTGTTTTGGGTGCTGTGGACCTCATAAGGTTCTGAGAGGGTGTATTTTATGCAGGGGTGTATAAACACAACATGTTTATCCATCAAGGACCGTGCAGTACACTGAGGCACCAGGCTGGGGCGGGCGCAGCAGCAGCATCATTCTATAGGAGTTCGTACACTTAATTAGAACTTCCGACTAGAGGTGATGTTTGCTCCTCCTATTTCATGAACCCAACGCCTCATGGGCGCTGTGCTGTCTGTTCGAGGCTGTGGGGGGAGCATATGGGGGTGTCGGCGTGGGCTCTCTCCAAAGGTGATATGTGGCGCCGCATGTATTTATCTTAAAGGTGGACCAGGAGCCAAGCTTGTTCCTAGCTGTCTTGCCTGAAGATAACCCCAGTCGAGGTTGTCTCCCCATCTCCAGTGTCGGATCTTTTGGGGGCGGACATTAGTGCGTTGTTATGCTGGTCTGTTCACTGCACAGCTCCCACGTGTACGACATTCATATCGCTAGCCCGGCAAGAGAGGCCCTTCTCAGATCCATGAAAGAACTGACAACTCCTGACATGATGTCAAAGGGCGGGGAGGGGGGGGGGTTTATTTACCACTGCATATCGGAGTGTGAACATAGTCTACAGGTGCAAGTACCTTCTGCAAATAATAAGCTCTTTCAACACACTACATGAGCAGCAACAGAGCACATGCATTAATTAGGTGTATGAAATGATAGTAGAACCAGGGATGGGTTATGTCTGCATTGTTTCACTTATTTAATGAATATGGAAATACGGACAATTTAGGGCCTGACAGATACCCAGCAGTGTCAAGTTCTGGCTTTGAACAAGGTGCCTGTTAATTTCAGGATCCCTTTCCTATTTGCTGCACCGGGAAAATGAATGGCGCCGAGGCTTCCTTTTTTTCTTAGAAGGAGTGGAATGAATTCATGCCTTTGCTATGTTTCCACATTATGTGAACCTGGGCATATCGAACCAAAATGTATAAGTACATATATGAATGGACATGCACCTTTGCTAAAAACCATCGGGAGCACACCCTTCTTTTGTTAAATGAGAATATTGTCACGACTCTTTATGTAAAGTCAACGGAGCGTCAAAGTGCAGGGATATATTCCCACGCACGCAGCTTTGCGCTAAGCAAGACCCATCGGTCAGAATTCAATAAATAACTTAAAGTCGTGTGCCAATTAAGATGGGAAATGTCGCTTTTTTATATTCTGCCTAATTGTACAATGATCAATGACGAATGAAGACTGGGGGACAAGGAGTACATCAGTTGGGGCGCCCTGCAGGAGGGAGTATCACTGCAGCATCGTCTTCATCCAGGGGAGCTTCTGAGGCGAGTGTCAATCACTTTGCGTCCTTTTTCCAAGGTCATTGGTAGCAGTGACGAAGGCTGGAACAGACCTTTCAGTTACTGCCTTTTAAATCCCACCCTGCGTTCAGCTGTTTAGTTAGGCGACTGTTATAGCTTATTCGCCTACGATCACACAGTTTGGTTAAGCGGGCAAGGGCCCAAACTGGGCAACTAAAGGTAGACAATGATCGGCATCCACAGTGCGAACTAAGCGTCCTGTAGGCTCAGCATCCTCTATCCCCCTCACCCCCTCCCAATTTGTCTGCAATTCATTTGCCAAGAATCACAGCTTTTAGTGAAGGGGTGAATATTCCAGCGCTGTCAATCACTGCAGGGGATGTTTAGCATCCATGCTGGGAACTGAGCATCCTCCAGATCTTCCCAATCGTCTCCGGGTTTTTAGAACAGAGGTGCACGTATATTTAGTGAATCGGCCAAGATCACAATGTTTAGTAAAGCATGAAAGGCTTCTGGCATGGTCAATCCCTGTAGATGGCGTCTAGCACCCACACTGCGAACTGAACATCCTGTAGCCCCCTCCACCCTGCGTCCCCCACCCCAAATGTCTGCAGGTATTACAACACATAGGCATGTATGTTTAGAGTGATTCGCCCAAGATCACTCAGTTGCGTGAATAGGGACGAACTCACCGTAGTTGACGTTCAGCATGGAGGGCGGCATGACCAAGAAGCCCAGCAGCATGTCCGTGGTGGCCAGGGACATCAGGAAGTAGTTGGTGGCGTTCTGGGTTTCTTCTCCAAGAGCACGCCCATATTGATCGGGATGGTGCCGGCAAAGGTGAGCAAGATGACCAGCGCCGTCGGCAGGGCCAGCCAATTCTTGTCGGGAGTGGAAGGCCTGACCTCAGAGGTCAGGCTGCTGAGGTTCCGTGGGCCCAGTTGAGCAGCTCGGCCGCTGTGCCACCGCTGGCGCCTGCCTCCTTCTCGTACAGCCCCCGGCCGTCCTGGCGCAGCTGGATGAGCGAGCTCATGCTCAGGTTCCCAAAGTTTTACGTGCACACAATGTCCATGGCTTAGCCTGAGCTCTGCGAGGAGATGACGTGAAAAAATATCAAGGTTTTACTTTCCTGCAACATTTGGGTTCAGTGCCCCCCAAAGAGCGTCAGTCCGGAAGCTTCCTATTGCGCTGACACCGTTGCTCTATCAAAAGCCACGTGCACATAAAATGGGGTCACACAAGCACTTCATGGCCCTCCTGTGGTTTCCCAGTCGCTTTAACGACCATGAGCGGTGACTTTAATCCAGTTTGTAAAATAAAATTTTGGGGGGGGTCGACATCAAGGGTCTCTTTCGGAGTTAAAATCAATCCGCAGCAATTGCATATCCGATATTCATAGGCAGGCGTGCGTGCTCGGAGGATTGCACAAAATCGTTCCAATAAAGAAGAAGAATTTTGAAATGTGCAACCCTCTTCAGAAGAGGGCATTATACAGCAATTATCGCTGCAGCTGTGGCTGTGACACATCTGCTAGAAAGCAAGAGGACTGCAATCATGAGTAATCACATTGATGTTAGTGTGGCCAGTTCTGTCTGGAACAAGGAGAGCAATGCGCTACTCAGTTATTTTCATTTATGTGCCTCATAAAAACTCTGCTCGCAAATTGCATTGTTTGTGAACACATGATTGATGATGCCAAAAACAACAAGCGCACTGCAGCAGGGAGAGGAGGCCTGCGCGACTCCCTTGTGGGAGCGTGCAGCAAGGCGCAATGATTGCAACCATATGGCACCACCATATGGTGCCGCACGCTCCCGCAAGGGAACCGCCACACGTGCACGCGTTGCCACTGCAAGCAATGCAGCGCGTGCACGTTTTTGCCCCCAAAGTTGTGCCGATGGCTAAAGGTCTCTCTCCAATTCAACGCATGCGCGCTGCGTAGGCGAGACCTAAAAATGAAACGAAAACATTTTTTTTTTTTAAATGCATCGCGTTTTCCTTTAAGGAAAACGGGCTGCATTAAATAAAAAAAAAAGGTGCTTTATTTAAAAGCAGTCCCAGACATTGTGGTTTGGTGAGCCCAGCAGGCCACCATGCTTGGGAGGGCCTGTCATGAATATGTGACGTTTTTCCACGTACAAATACACCGCATACCATCACTCCTCAAAAATGATTCCGAAAATACTATCACTCCGCAAATTAACACAACGCAAACTTTTACAATGAATATGCCTTTACCGCCCATGCCTTTACAACGCAAAGGCATGCATGTTAAAGGTATACTCATTGTAAAAGTGTTAAAGGTAAGTGAGAGTACCCTGCAAAAAACACTAACCTACACCTACACCAAAACACTACCCACTACCCTACACTACACTAACACTGCCCTAAACCCTAAAACACTACCTACACTACACAAACTCTACCCTACACTACACCAACACTACCCTAAACATTAAAACAGTACCCTACACTACACATACACTACACAAAAACTACCATAAACCCTAAAACACTACCCTACACTACAAATACTACCCTACACTACACCCACACCACAACACTACCCTAACCCCTAAAACACTGCCCTACACATACACTACCCTACACTAACACGACCCTAAACCCTAAAACACTACCCTACACTACACATACACTAACCTACACTACACAAACAGGACCCTAAACCCTAAAACACTACACATACACTACCATACACTATACAAATACGACCCTAAAACTTAAAATACTACCCTACATTACACATACACTAACCTACACTACACGCAAACAACACTACCCTAACCCCTAAAACATTACCCTACACATACACTACCCTACACCCACACCACAACACTACCCTAACCCCTAAAACCCTACCCTACACAAACACGACCCTAAAACACTACCCTACACAAATACTACCCTACACTACACCCACACCACTAACATAACCCCTAAAACACTACCCTACACATACACTACCCTACACTACACTACACAAACACTACCCTAATCCCTTAAAAATGAACACCCACCCCAGGCCCATTCCCCCTTACCTCTCTCTCCTCGTGGTTTCTCTCTTTTTCTTCTCGTATTTTCTCACTGCTTCTGCTTCCTCAATCACGTCCTCTCTCTGTCAAGGGCGGTGCACGTCGATGTGAGGAAACGGAAAAGCCTGATTCCTCACAACGACGTGGATCGCCCAAATTCTTTTTTTTTCGTATGTGCATTTACCATACATACTTTTACAACGATTTTTGTTGTAACGGCATGCGTGATAAATGCACATGCGATGTGAAAAAATGCGGAGTAATGGTATGAGGGGTAGGGGACAATGGGGAGAAAAGGTATGCAGAGTCAAAGTCTGCGTGATTAAAAATTCGTAAGAAAGGATATTTACCCCTGTCATACCCAATGAGCTAGCAAATTGCGAGAGGCTCATTAATATTCATGAGCCTTGCAATTTGCGACCCCATTGGGAATCGCAAACAGTGTTAAACACACTGTTGTACATGCCAAATAGAGCCTCACAAATTGTGTGTCGCAAATGTGATGCAATTTGCAAGGCGCTATCTGGCAGGTCGTACATCTGGCCCTTGATCCCTGAAAGCTGGCATATGTACCTTGTATTACTCTGTGGGGCTCAGAGTATCTTCACTTGTGAACCGTGAGCACCCACATACATACTGTGTGCTCCTGGGCACCCTTCTTTACGAGACCTACAGGGTGAAATTTGAATCCCTTAACACCCAAACCTATACTTTGTACCCTCTTAAAGACATAACTGGGGTCTTCCCTTGTGAACCCTGACACCCACATAAATACCTTGTGCTCCTCTGCAGCTTCTTTCTCTGTGGAACACATGTACCTTGTGCAGCCTTCTCACTGGGGCCCTCAGGGTGCACTACGATCCATAAGCATCCACACACAACCAATGCTCTTCAGCAGCCTCCAATGGAGCCACAGGCTGTCTTGTGTCCCTCAAAATCGACAAAGATGACTTGTTCTGTCCTGGAGCCTCCTCTGACTTGTGATCTTTGAACACTCGCTCACAGCGTGTGCTCCTCGGCAGCCCCTGGATGTGGACCACCAAGTGACTTTGTGATCCCTGAATTTTCAGAGATGCACTGTGCTCTTCAATTACCGTTCCAGAACACCCACACACCTTGTACTCCTGGGCAGGTTCAACAGTGAAGCACACTGTGTGACTTTATGGTCCCTTAATCCCGCCAGACTCACCTTGTGCTCCTCTGCAGCCTTCTCTACAGGGCTTCGTGTGTCCGTTTCATGCTCCTCGGACTCCCGGCAGACCGAAGGTATCTGATCCTCTGCACAGGACAGCTTCCGTTTCTCTCCACGTTTCTCGCACAGATTCTCCTCCGGGGGCCTCACGGGCAGCACTTGAAGCTGTTTTAACATTTCCACCATGTTTCCCAGCTGCCTGTTGGGCCGGAGGTTTCTCTCAGAAATGATTTCCCTGCACTGTGGACAGGGGAAGTTTTCATCTCTTCCCTCCCAGCTCTGGGTGATGCAGGAGCGGCAGAAGTTGTGTCCACAATCAATAATAATCACCGGATCAGTAAAATATTCCAAACAGATGGAGCAAGTGGCCTCTTTCTGGAGGTTCCCGAGATGAGCTGCTGCCGCCATGATGCAGAAATGCAGGAAGTGAAGGTCAGTTTCAGTTTCCCTCTCTTTGTGAAGTGGGTGTGTCTGTGCGTCTGCCCCGCTCTGTGTGCGCCAGTGTTCTAACTATATCACCACCCCTATCGTTTTGTGCACCCCCTACGTCAGATGGGTGCCGATACATGCAGGTTCTGCCTGTCTATTCGGCTCTCCGTCTGGCTGTGCACCCCCTGTAGGGTGTGCACAGCCAGACTTTAGTATTCCAACTCTAGCACTATAAAGATTGGGAAGAAACAGGCTGTCAGGTGGCGCGCAAAACTCCTGTCATTTGCAGCTGATCAGTGTCTTACGTGTCACTCAGAACGCCGCCAATAGGATGATATGAAATCATGTTTGTTGCTGCAGGCGCGCAAATAGAGCACACTAATCTCCTGCGCCTGCGCATCCTGAGCGCTGTAGGAGACACTGATCAGCTGCAAAGGACAGGAGTTTTGCGCACCACCTGACAGCCTGTTTCTTCCCAATCATTGTAGTGCTAGAGTTGGAATACTACAGTAACCAATCCAGACACACACGGGTTTGCAAAATAGCCATGCACTCCCCTTTGCGAGAAAAGAAGCACAGACTCACTGGTAACCAGGGCTTTAAGTCAAGTGGGATGAAAAAACAGGGGGGGGGGGTCTCTCATAGGGGCGTGGGCAATGTATGTAAAGTGCGTGGCTTAAAAACGGGTAAACTAAAAATCTGTGCTCACCATAGTGTGCCGCTCGACTTGTATTTTGCTGTTTCTATCAATGCATCCAGATATATGATACAACAAGTAACAGCATACCAGGACTGTTGGCTTAGTCAATGGTTGTTAGTTGCATAAGATAAATTAGCAGCAACTATGGCTTGTATATAATATTGAAAAAGCCCCACTTAAAGCCCTGGTGGTTGCTGCTCCTGCGTTTCAAAAAGAGAAGGGAAAGAGTGAAATGACTCTCTTTCACCTTCCCCTACAACGCTCACCTGGCATAATGTCATGGCGTAACTTCTCCACTAGTGAGAAGTGAGCATTGTGAGCACATGCAGATCAATATGCCTGCTGTCACTTCATTCTGGGGGAAAACGGACCACCCACAAAACAGACTCGATAGAGACCCGTTTCGAGGCCCCTATAAAAACTACAAGCATTTGCAATGCAATAGGTCTCGCATTAATTAAGTTTGAGCTATTGGCATTGCCAAATATTGCAACACCAATTGCAACAAAAGTCTATAAATTGTAGGGGGCGGAGCTTGCCAGCGACCGTAATGGCCGCTTAAGCCTAGAGCTCCGTGAAGTAGTACGATAATCCTACACTATCCTGCATCATAGCTGTGTCTCGCTGTGGTCTGAGTTTCCCCCTGAGTCCGGGGACTGCTGCTGTAACCTGCGGATACCCAGCGGAGCGATACCGGAGCCCGGGGGCCTGCGATCAGCGGGAACGGCGGCCCCGGGGTGTGCAGGACCTCAGAGCCGCGACCCACAGTGCCATATCAGACCGCCTTGCGTCGCAGTAGGTGCGGCTGGAGATAGCGGGGCCTCGGCGGACGGCCAGAGTGCCTGACCGGAGGAGGCGACCAGAGGACTACGGGACAACGTGCGCCCAGCCCGGGCTCTGGTGGTGAGCGACACCGCCCCCCCCACCTACCCCCGCTGGCCTGCGAGGAAGGAAGAACCTTGCCGCCCGGCGCCACAGCGGGCGGCCTCAGCGCCCTTGCCGAGCTCTGAATCCCAGCGCTTCGGTTGTAGACGTGGGGGAGTCCGGCTCCCCGAGTTCTAGTGCCGGGGGGGCCACACCGGATCCTCGTTTGCTGGCAGCGGCATTCCGTGGGTGCCGGCGGCCGCCTGCGTTGAGCCCATACCGGCAATCCTCCCCACAACCCGCAGACAATACGCCCACAGGCTCTGCCAACAAGTGACCTCGCTAATCAGCATCGTTGGCCCCCCTCTACAGACTGGCAAAAAGGCGCCATAAGGACCGTGGTGTTTCTGGGCCTAGCGAACACCAGGCGCATCACCTGAGCCCCTCCCCCACCTCGCTTCATATATTGAGTGCAACCCAACCAGATCGCCAACGGGCACCCCCCCCCCCCCCCGGCAGCCCTTTCAAGCAGTGGAGAATCGTGCAGAGTGCACATTGGGAACTGTGGTGGTGTTCTCGCTCTGGGCTAAGGACACAACAAGGACGCCCACGCTGTGGGTGCACCCTAGGACTCTGCTGCAGCGCCACGGCGCACAACCTGAGGTGCTCCAGTGCACCACCCTAGGTCTTGGCCCTTGCGCTGAAAGGCGGCATACCCAGGGCGAAACAAAACAAATCACTCACACTAGACGGAGCTTCGACTGGGGGGAGTGCCCCAGCTTCAGTGTTTTGTGGGGCCGGAGGTGCCCTGCTTTGACGAACAGGATGGGCAGAGGGGACTGTTGGACAGGCCACCTAAAGGGCCGCTCTCCCCCCGGCCCGACCCGGCCCGAGCCCGGTCACACATATGCCACACACCACCACTGCACGTTCTCCGTCCCTTCAGGGACCCCTGCCTTCGAACATATCGACCTCGTGGGTCCGACCCACTGCTGGCCCACGCGCCCAACCTGGGCGCCATCTTGGACAACCCACCACGCGGCCGCCTGGCCCCCGATCGACCTCAACCTTGGGCCTAGCCAGGCCTCAGACATCCCGGCACCACCATCCACCCAGGAGGTGAGCGGGCTACTTGGCAAGTCAATGGGAGAAAGAGGTGTCGATGGCTCTCCCTCGCCGAGTGCCGCTCACCCATCGCCTCCCCGGGCGCTGGCTCCACCCCCCTGCTGGGTGTCTGAACTCCCTCATCCCGGACCTCCCGATCCCCAAGTGCGAGGGTCCGGACATCAAAGATCACCAGCCCTATAACTGGGGCAGCTCCAGAGCAGGAAGGCAGTTGTATCTTGGAGTCGAGAGACGCAAAGAAGAACTCATCCTTGACGGACTACTGGCGCTGCCGTAGCTCTGCCTTGTGCACCATCGTCGTACCTGCTGGCGCTGCCGCAACCTTCGTAACCTTCGTATCCTTCCTCGTCGTCGGGACCTGCTGGCGTGGCCGCGGACCGTTTGTAACCATCATCTTCATCGGGACCTGCTGGCTCGCCGCGGACCGTCGTTTCCTTCATCCATCTCGGGACCTGCTGGCTCCGCCGCGGCCCGATCATCTAGAACGCCGAGCTCGAGGATTGAGAGCTATTTCCATCTTTTGGTAACCAAGAACTGTCCCGCTACCCTTTCCCCAAACTAGAGACCAGAATCGAGGGGACCCCTGAGTCCAGACCTCCTTGTACCATTTTATCGTACTCACAGAATTGCCTATAAAATCTCGTTGAACCTTACCCTTGTGTGGTGTCCGTCTGTGGGGGGGAAGTTATTTGTCTGTACGATCGCTGGAGCCGGCTCTCCCTGGAGACCGCTCCCCGTATCCTCGGCCGACCCTCCCGGTCCGTCTAACATTGGTGGCCAGCGGCGCGATCCGAATCACCGCATAATCGTACAGACAGTAGCTCACCCCACGACGAAATCACGATGACAACGAAAGAAAACGGATCCACCGAGAAATTCCAGATGGAGAAATTGGACGAGTACAACCATCGTGAACTAAAACAATTCTGCATCGAACTAGGTATCGCTACCACCGGACTAAGCACCAAAGACGATTTCAAGCATGCCCTAGAATCTTGGGCAGAAACCGGGGCTGCCGGAACCCCCGATCGAAGCATCGCAGCAAAAACCACCATGGCCCCTGAAGAGCAAAGAACGGGTCTCTCGCAAGACGAGATCCAGGAACGAGAAAAAACCCGACTACACGAGCTAGAAATGGCTCGGCTCAAAATGGACGTTGAACTTAAGTTGGCCGAACAGAAAATAAACTTAGAGCACCTGCGTCTCCGAGAAGAAAGAGAGGAGAAACAGAGACAAAGGGAGCTCGAGGAAAAGAAACTGGCATATGAACACGAGCGACGACTAGCTGAGATTGATCTACGCAAGCAGAATAAAGAAGTAGGGGTGTTCGAGCAACCCCACACCCCAGGGACAACGGAGAAAAAGGTACACATCCCCAAGGATGTCGTTCGAGAATACTTCCGAGAGGACGACATCCAGCAATGGTTTAAGGCCTACGAAATCGCTATGACTGCACACCGGATCGATAGAAACGACTGGGGAGCCGGTCTATGGGGGAGATTCCTCAATGAGGGCCGCGACACCCTGCTACAGCTCCCGGACCACCAGATGACCTCCTATGACCATATGAAAGCTGCCCTCCTCACCCGCTATGGCCTCACACCCGAAATGTACCGTCAGAGGTTCCGAGACTGCACCCGCATCCCGGGTACAACTTGGGTGGACTATGTAACATACTTTAGCCGAGCCTTCGAGGGCTGGATCAAAGGAAGCAAGGTTACAACCTACGAACAACTGTTTAATCTCATGGTATGGGAGCACCTATCGAACAATTGCTTTATTGAACTCCGCCAGCACCTCCTTGACAGCAAGTTAACCGATCCCCGGCAGCTCGCAGCCGAAGCTGACCGATGGGAAATCACCAGAGTGGGCCGGAATGGGTCCTACGAACAGAACCGGAACAACAATGGTCAGCACCGTCCCCGAGGAGGAGGAGGCCAAGGACGCGGAAGAGACAACGCTCCGGCCGCCCCCGCTACCAGCACCACCCCCCCGGCCAACCGGGGCAGCACCCCGGCGCGGCCGGGATACCGAGCCAATGTTACGTGCCATCGATGCCAACGAGTCGGCCACTATGCAAACGACCCAAATTGCCCACAGTACCAGAGCCCAAGACCCCGCCAGGTGGCTGCTGCTGCCCTGGGGGAAGAACAGATCTCCGAGGAGCAAGAAGAATATGAGCAAGAGCATCAAGAATGGGAGCCAGCCGCCATGGCTCTAGCCTGCTTAGGGGGGAAAGACATGGTCCCGCGGGTCCCCCTACCCGCTAACACCCGGAAGTACAGCCAATGGGTGAGCATCAATGGACGCCAGGCCGAAGCCCTCCGTGACACCGGGGCCAGTGTAACAGCCGTCCGCTGTCACCTGGTGACCCCAGAACAGTATCTACCGAACATTCTCTGCCCTGTACGTTCCGCCGATAACTCGGAAAGTCTGTGTCGGATGGCCTACGTCCCTTTCGAATGGGGAGGGGTCTCCGGCATGTTGAAAGTCACGGTCCGGGACGATGCCCCCGTAGACTGCCTCCTGGGGAATGACCTTGAAAGCTCTCCGTGGGCAGCCGTAGAACGAAGGGAACACCTGGGGATGTTGGGCGTCCCGGACTGGGCGTGTGTCACCACCCGGTCCATGGCCGCCCGTGCCAACCCCCGACCAGAGGAACCCGAATGGCCGGCGCCACCGCCCCCGGTCGCTCCAGCCGAAACCACCGACCGTGACGTCCCCCCAGAATCAGCTCAACCTCCAGACCTCGCTAACCTCGACCAGTGGCCTCAAGAGGGGGGGCCCACGCAAGAACAATTTCGCCAAGAACAAAAGACCTGTCCCTCCCTCGAGGGACTCCGCCAGCAAGCGCTCGCCCAAAGCGCAGGGGATACTTCCGGAACCCACTGGATCTACTGGGACAATGATCTGCTGTACAGCGAGCAAAGAATTGCGGAACTGGGGGCCAGCCGAGTGCTAGTGGTGCCCCTCCGTTTTAGAGACTTTCTGCTAAACCTGGCCCACGATGTCCCCCTGGCGGGACACCTGGGTCAAGATAAAACCTACAGTCGTCTGGTAACCCACTTCTTCTGGCCCAAAATGAGGAACGATGTACACCAGCATTGCCGATCTTGCCCCACGTGCCAAGCCAGTGGAAAGAGCGGCCGCAAACTAAAAGCCCCCCTGCAACCTTTTCCCGTGGTCACCACCCCGTTCGAGAGGGTCGGGATAGACATTGTGGGGCCCCTGGACCCACGTACAAAACAAGGCCATCGGTTCATCCTGGTGCTAGTGGACCACGCCACCCGCTACCCCGAGGCTGTTCCCCTGCGAACTGTGACAGCCCCGGTAGTCGGCCGGGCTCTGATGGGGATCTTCTCCCGTGTGGGCTTCCCCCGAGAAGTCGTCAGCGACCGGGGCACGAACTTTATTTCGAAATATATGAAGTCCCTCTGGCAACAGTGCGGGGTCACCTACCGGTTCACGACCCCCTATCACCCTCAAGGAAACGGACTCGTTGAGCGGTTCAATCGCACACTCAAAGGGATGATCGGGGGGTTGGAAGAGCCCCTCCGTCGCCAGTGGGATGTGCTGCTGCCGTGCCTCCTCTTCGCATATCGAGAGGTCCCCCAGAAGTCCCTCGGCTTCAGCCCGTTTGAACTGCTGTATGGACACCCAGTACGAGGGCCCCTCAGCCTAGTCAAGGAAGGCTGGGAGATGCCCCCTCTGAAAAACCCACCAGATGTCTTCAGGTACCTCCTAACCCTCCGCAACCAGACCCGGCGGTTCAGAGAGCTGGCAAAAGCCAACCTAGAGGCCAGTCAAGAGGACATGAAAAAGTGGTATGACCGGAATGCCTCCTCCATCGAATTTGAGCCTGGGCAACAGGTATGGGTGATGTCCCCCACCGAACCCTGCGCCCTGCAAGACAAATGGACAGGACCCTTCAAAGTAGTCGAGCGCAAGGGGCCTGCCACCTATCTCATCGACATGGAATCCTCCCGGAACCCCCTCCGGGTCCTTCACACTAACAGGCTGAAACCCCACTTTGTGCGTTCAGAACTCAGTCTCCTGATGGCCACAGACAATGGGGTTGAAGAGGACTCCGAGCCCCTCCCTGACCTCCTGCGGACTAGGGAGAAAGACGGCTCCGTGGATGGGGTCCGACTCTCGGAGGCCCTCACCCGGGAACAACGCCAGGAGTGTCGAGCCCTTCTGGTGCAATTCGCCAGCCTGTTCTCCCTGACCCCCGGTGTCTCTCCCTGGTGTGTGCACGATGTGGACACGGGGGACAGCCCCCCTATCCGCCACCGGGCCTACCGCGTGCCAGATCGGGTACGGGCCTGCATCCAGGAGGAAGTAACCAAAATGCTCACGCTCGGAGTCATCGAGCCCTCAGACAGCCCCTGGGCCAGCCCTGTGGTACTGGTCCCCAAAGCAGCCGCCCCCGGCACCACACCGGAACTCCGGTTCTGCGTCGACTACCGGGGCTTGAATGCGGTCACCAGAACAGACGCACATCCCATCCCCCGGGCAGATGAACTAATCGACCACATGGGGGCTGCCCGCTACCTCAGTATTTTCGACCTGACGGCGGGCTACTGGCAGATCGGCCTCACACCCCGGGCACAAGAACGTTCTGCTTTTTCCACCCCCGATGGCCATTACCATTTCAAGGTCATGCCCTTCGGCATGAAGAATGCTCCAGCAACATTTCAGCGGCTCGTCAACCAGGTCCTGGCGGGGCTCGAAGGGTTCAGCGCCGCCTACCTAGACGACATCGCTGTATACAGCCACCATTGGCCCGAGCACCTCCACCACCTCCGAGCAGTGCTACAAGCCCTTCAGCGCGCTGGCCTCACGATCAAGGCCAGCAAATGTCAAATTGGCCAAGGGTCTGTAACCTACCTCGGGCACCAGGTGGGAAGCGGCCTGGTGGCCCCTCTGCAGCTCAAAATTGCCGCCATCCAGTCCTGGCAGCCTCCCATCACCCAGACCGAGGTACGAGCCTTCCTGGGCTTCACGGGCTATTACCGAAGGTTCGTGAAAGACTATGGGACCATAGTGGGGCCCCTCACGGAACTCACGTCCAAAAATCAACCCAAGAGAGTCAACTGGACCCCAGATTGCCAAACAGCATTCGAACAATTGAAAGCCGCCATGTGCTCCGCCCCTGTGCTCCAGGCCCCCGACTACAGCCGGGAGTTCGTCGTCCAGACGGATGCCTCCGACCATGGCCTTGGGGCAGTCCTGTCTCAAATGAACACCGAAGGCCTTGATCAGCCAGTGGCCTTCATCAGCAGACGGCTCCTGCCACGAGAACAACGCTGGAGCACCATAGAGAGGGAGGCCTTCGCTGTAGTATGGGCCCTCAAAAAACTCCGGCCCTACCTCTTTGGCACACACTTTCGGGTGCAGACCGACCATCGACCCCTGCAGTGGCTGATGCAGATGCGGGGGGAAAACCCGAAGTTACTACGCTGGTCCATCTCCCTCCAAGGGATGGACTTCACTGTTGAACACCGGCCCGGGCCAGATCACGCCAACGCGGATGGCCTGTCCCGGTTTTTCCGCCTCGACGAGGAGAGTCCCCAAGAGGATGGGTGACTCTCCCCGCCTTCAGCTGGGGGGGACGCATGTTGGACAGGCCACCTAAAGGGCCGCTCTCCCCCCGGCCAGACCCGGCCCGAGCCCGGTCACACATATGCCACACACCACCACTGCACGTTCTCCGTCCCTTCAGGGACCCCTGCCTTCGAACATATCGACCTCGTGGGTCCGACCCACTGCTGGCCCACGCGCCCAACCTGGGCGCCATCTTGGACAACCCACCACGAGGCCGCCTGGCCCCCGATCGACCTCAACCTTGGGCCTAGCCAGGCCTCAGACATCCCGGCACCACCATCCACCCAGGAGGTGAGCGGGCTACTTGGCAAGTCAATGGGAGAAAGAGGTGTCGATGGCTCTCCCTCGCCGAGTGCCGCTCACCCATCGCCTCCCCGGGCGCTGGCTCCACCCCCCTGCTGGGTGTCTGAACTCCCTCATCCCGGACCTCCCGATCCCCAAGTGCGAGGGTCCGGACATCAAAGATCACCAGCCCTATAACTGGGGCAGCTCCAGAGCAGGAAGGCAGTTGTATCTTGGAGTCGAGAGACGCAAAGAAGAACTCATCCTTGACGGACTACTGGCGCTGCCGTAGCTCTGCCTTGTGCACCATCGTCGTACCTGCTGGCGCTGCCGCAACCTTCGTAACCTTCGTATCCTTCCTCGTCGTCGGGACCTGCTGGCGTGGCCGCGGACCGTTTGTAACCATCATCTTCATCGGGACCTGCTGGCTCGCCGCGGACCGTCGTTTCCTTCATCCATCTCGGGACCTGCTGGCTCCGCCGCGGCCCGATCATCTAGAACGCCGAGCTCGAGGATTGAGAGCTATTTCCATCTTTTGGTAACCAAGAACTGTCCCGCTACCCTTTCCCCAAACTAGAGACCAGAATCGAGGGGACCCCTGAGTCCAGACCTCCTTGTACCATTTTATCGTACTCACAGAATTGCCTATAAAATCTCGTTGAACCTTACCCTTGTGTGGTGTCCGTCTGTGGGGGGGAAGTTATTTGTCTGTACGATCGCTGGAGCCGGCTCTCCCTGGAGACCGCTCCCCGTATCCTCGGCCGACCCTCCCGGTCCGTCTAACAGGGACAAAACCCAGAGCAAGTTATCCTTCGCTCAAAGACGCTCAAAGTCGCAGGAGTCCCCAGGTAAGGACAGAGAGAACACGCATGCGGCAGAGGACCTAGCTGCGGGCCTAGACATTAAGGCCATGTTACTAGCCATGGAGAAAGGTCTTCAAAATAGCATGACGTCCCTGGGGGCAAAGATTGACGCCCTCACCTACAGGATGGGTAGGATGGTGGAGCGCATTGACAAGCACGCAGAGAGGCTCGATATGTCGGAGAAGAGGCTCACAGAGGTGGAGGAGGCCCAAACCGAGCTTGACGTTGATCACAAAAAGGTCGAGAAAATGATGCTAGCCTTGCAGGAGAAAAGTGAGGATTTGGAGGCTCGTTCACGCAGATGTAATCTGCGAATCACGGGCCTGCCAGAAACGACGTCAACAGGCAACATGGAGAAATTTGTGGAAAAACTGTTGGTCACGCTCCTCGGCGAGGAGGTCTTCTCCCCGATGTTTGTTGTGGAGCGAACGCATCGTTCGCTGGGCCCTCGCCCGCAACCGGGAGCGCCGCCGCGCCCCATTATTGCTAAGCTCCTTCAACTATAGAGACAGAGATGCTGCGCTCAAAATGGCCAGAGAAAAGCAAACGCTACGATTTGAGGGCTCGAAGATATCACTTTACACTGATTTCACTGCTAGGGTGCAGGAAGCCCGCAAACACTTCGCTCCGTTCAGACGCCAGCTCAGAGATTTGGGGCTGGACTATGCGATGTTATATCCTGCAAAACTGCGGGTCAATCGACATGGTCACTCGCACCTATTTACTGATCCGAAAGCCCTACAGCAAGCACTCAAACGATGGATGAAGGAGCGTCGGAAGGACAGGGTTAGTCCTTCGCATGGAGAGAATGAAAGTAACCAGTTTGACGAGAAGGAGTGAAGTCCGCCTTTGTATCTACCCCTATTGGACACTGACAGGATGAAGCTCTACAAACGGTGATGCAATCTTCAGTCTGGTCTGACATTCTGCACGTTGTTTAAAGGGGCGTATGCAGGAGTCTATGAGGCCCACAGTACCCACCACGTCGATTGAGACTGTGATGTCCCGATTGCAGACATAAGCACTGCTGACATGATCTTACGGTTCGGAGGGCATGAACGGTGGGACAGTATGTGGCAGCTAGCATAAGAACAAGAAAATACCTCTTTTTATGACCTAACTATATTCAACAATTTTGGCAATTAAGTCAGTTATTTGTACATAGGGTGCATCTCATGACACATTAAACTTCTCTCATATTTGTCATTTTTTTCATTTATTTTTCATTATACAAAAAATATATATACTTTTTTGAGTTTTCTGCAGTTTTCTTTACATAACAGACATAATAAATACAATTACATAACAATTATCATGCATTTGTTGAGGTACATTATATTTATAAAGATCATAAAAACCAAACTGGAAAAGAAATGTAAACAGAGACTACAAGGATACTATATATACTGTTTCATGATTTAAGACAGATTGAAATCACATTACGAGGAGTCTTGTATTGGACATTGATAAGATATCACTACAAAGTCTGCAAATTTTTTTTAATGTATTTTGTCATTGTTGTTTACATGTGAGAAAGTGTGAGTATGTATGCTGGGATGAATGTCTATACTTGTATATAAAAGAAAAATAAGGGGTTCTATCTAGAACATCAACTTTAGCAAATATTATGTACCTCAACAAATGCATGATAATTGTTATTTAATTGTATTTATTATGTCTGTTATGTAAAGAAAACTGCAGAAAACTCAAAAAAGTATATATTTTTTGTATAATGAAAAATAAATGAAAAAAAATGACAAATATGAGAGAAGTTTAATGTGTCATGAGATGCACCCTATGTACAAATAACTGACTTAATTGCCAAAATTGTTGAATATAGTTAGGTCATAAAAAGAGGTTTTTTCTTGTTCTTATGCTACTTGCTACTCCCACCTCTTGACCGTAAACAAAATACGGAGTACCCTTTTTCCTCTTACAGTATGTGGCAGCTCCAGGATACGTGCCGGGGGGGGTGATATAAGCTAGATGAGGGGACGCTTTATAGGATGTTATGTATGCATGCCGGCCTGTATAGCAAGACTACAACTGATGCATAAGATGTACTACAATGAGGAGCTGAAACTGAGAGTCTTGTTTTTGGTGCTTCTGCACCACACACGGGTTGTATGGTAACCTCAGCCCCCGCGTGCAATGCACCTTGTTGACCTCCAGGAGGTCCTGATGTTTGTGATTTGGGTTGGGTGGGTAGTAGATTGTTCGGCTGGGCCAGGTTGGGGGCGGTCCGCTGTGGGTGGGGGGCAGGGGAAGTTCTGAGTTGGCATTGGGAGGGGGGGGAGGGTTGAGTTTGGGGTTTGGCGCACACAGGTTAATGTACACACACACAAGGTTCTACTCTGCAGGGAGCTCAAGATTGGGTATCATGTCGAGCACCGCTGATCCAGGCACTGCCCGATCCCCCGCCATGATTAGGGCACTTACGTGGAATGTCCGGGGGCTCAATGACCATCGTAAGGTGAGGAAGGTGTTGAGTTATTTACAGCGTCAGCACATTGATATCGCACTCCTCCAGGAGACTCACCTCCCGGCCACAAGCAGAATACTGCTCAGTAGGGGGCTTGAGGGCAATAGTGCTGTATCAGGATTCACCTACCATTCCAGAGGAGTGTTAACTTGGGTCAACCCTAAATCCAAACTTACGCAGACGCTCCTGAGAGCAGACACGGCTGGCCGTTATGTTGTCTCGAGGTGTGTAGGCTTGGGGCTAGACCTCGTAGTACTTAATGTTTATAGACCAAACTTCGACTCCCCTGACTTCTATCAGTCCCTTGCGGAGATAGCTACAGACTACAATGCTACACACTACTTATGGGGTGGGGATTTTAATTTAGTGCTGGACCCGACCCTAGACAGATCTTCTGGTCCCCCACGTAAGCCGTCGGCTGCGGCGCTTACTATACACAGTGTTATCACCAGACTTGACCTGGAGGACGTGTGGAGATCGAGACATGCAGGGAAGGGGGATACATGTATTATTCTGCTTATCATGACATTCACACCAGAATAGACTACTGGCTCCTGTCCTCCTCCATGATTGGTCAGATACAGGACTGTATGGTTCTTCCACTCACCTTATCGGACCACTCGCCGATTCTCTTGGTGCTGAAACCCCTCGGAGAATCATCCCCCGTTTACATGGCGGTTCCCACCGTACTCTCTTCTTGACCCCCTGTTCCGAAGCGAGATTGCGGAAGCTATTGATGTCTTCTTTGAAGCTAACATTGGCTCGGTAGATGACTTCCAAGTGGTGTGGGAGGCCTTCAAGGTCTACATACGAGGCATAGCGATGACTAAACATTTGGCCGTTCTCCGATCCATTAGACAGCGGCTGACAAACTTGGAACGGCGGTTAGAGCAGCTGGAGAAACGTTAACTAAGTCAGGCAGACGCAGAGGTAGCGGACGAGATAAAGGCTCTCCTGACAGAATACCACGAGGAGGCGGATAGGGAAGTTAAACATATGGGAATGTAAAAAGAAAAAAAAAAGTCTATAAATTGTAGGCCAAAAAAAGTGTATTTCTTTTTGTAGCGATAGTGGCATGCTGCGCTTTGGATGAATATGTTTAAAAGTAAAGTGCACCATACTGCGATTGCTACAATAGTCAATTGTGGATGCGTTAACAATTGATGTGTGCCTTGACGGCTGGTGGTGTGTGTGCCTGTAGAAATTGTGCACTGATGGCTGGTGGTGTGTGTGCCTGGTGAAAGCGTGCACTGACGGCTGGTGGTGTTTGTGCCCGGTGAAAGCGTGCACTGACTGACGGCTGGTGGTGTTTGTGCCCGGTGAAAGCGTGCACTGACGACTGGTGGTGTTTGTGTTTGGTGAAAGTGTGCACTGACGGTGTGGTTGTGTTTGTGGTTGTGTGTGTGGTTGTGTGTGGTTGTGTGTGTGGTTGTGGTTGTGTGTGCGTGGTTGTGTGTGTGTGGTTGTATGTGTGGTTGTGTGTGTGTGGTTGTGTGTGGTTGTGTGTGAGTGTGGCTGTGAGTGTGTTTGTGAGTGTGGTTGTGAGTGTGTTTGTGAGTGTGTGTGGTGGTGTGGTTGTGTTTATGGTGGTGTGGTTGTGTGTGTGGTGGTGTGGTTGTGTGTGTGTGGTGTTGTGTGGAACATGGTGCTGGTGAGAGGTCTTGCTCATGGTATTGTAAGAGCTTGTGAATGGCCTCTAGGCGCCTGCATGAACAGGATGCTGGTGAGAAGTAGTGATTTATTTGCAGCGCAGTCTCAATGCACCGTAGGCACTTGTATGGTAAGCGTATGATGTTGAGAAGTACCGAATGATTAGCACTGCATTTCGAAAGGCCTCTTGGCGCTTGAGTGAAATGCGTGCTACGAGAGTCCCCGATTAATTAGCCCTGAAACGGAAGGTCCTCTACGGGCAGGGATGAATTCTGTGTTGGTGATAGGGAGAGAAGATTAATATTTTTATGGAGCTTTATATAGCTCGAACTGGACCCGAAGTACCAAGGTTGAGAGTGAGCTCATGGAACAGCGGGACGTGGATGGAATAAATTACAGGGGTAGGGGCGAATATATTTAACGTGATGGCACAAGGAGGTTTTAACTATAACATTGACGTTTAAACAGCACACTGAGGGCCACTCAGAGGCACATACGAGGTGCGCCAAAACTAAAATGATTCTATACCTGCCCACTTGGAAGCAAAGTAACTTCTCTATTAAAGTTATGATTATTAAAAAAACATTTTCTTTACATGCACACGGATTGCACATTTGGGTGGTGGCATGTTTTTTATTTCCGTTTTTTACTGTTGTGACATATGAAATAAATAAAATACAAAAATCTATAAATAGTACTTTGCATAGCCCAACATTATTGCCTTTGCTAGAGTTTCGAAGCACTGCACAGTCAAATGAAACTTTGGCGCGTTGCAGCCACAAATGACTAATCCTGATAGGCAGATTCTTACAGTAGCAGAAGACCATTGCTAAAGCAGAAACTTGGTCAATAGTTTGGATTTGTGGCAGTCGCACATGCGAAGTAAAACACCCAAGCGGCCACTTTTGTGGCGCCTGCTGTCTGTTTGAAGGTGAGAGAAAAAACAAGAAAAGAGCGGAAGTAAAATCAGAGCGAGGCCAACAAAGGGGGGTAGGCAGGGCTCTTAGTGCTTAGTGAGTTGTGTCAACAGCAGCATTTTGTGTGGGGGAATACAGCGTGTGCTCTAGTGAAGTGAATCCAAGCACAAGGTTTGTATGAAAACAGCGCCTGTGATTAGCAACAAAAACAAGTTCTTTTAGATCTATCTCACACTCTAAAAACAGCATGCGGGAGGCATATATGTGGTGCTTTATAGACTCTTAACATAACACCATTGCACTCCACTGACAGACAAGAGCCACAACATACATCACCATCATGTTGGAATGGAAAAACAAGCATTTGCAATGCAATAGGTCTCGCATTAATTAGGTTTGAGCTATTGGCATTGCGAAATATTGCAACACCAATTGCAACAAAAGTCTATAAATTGTAGGCCAAAAAAATGTGTATTTTTTAAGTAGCAATGGCGGCATGCTGCACTTTAGATGAATATGTTTAATAGTAAAGTGTGCCATACTGCGATTGTTACAATAGGTAATAGTGGATGTGTTAACAATTGATGTGTGCACTGATGGCTGGTGGTGTGTGTGCATGTAGAAATGGTGCACTGATGGCTGGTGGTGTGTGTGCCTGGTGGAAGTGTGCACTGACGGCTGGTGGTGTGTGCCTGGTGAAAGCATGCACTGATGGCTGGTGGTGTGTGTGTTTGCCTGGTGAAAGTGTGCACTGACGGCTGGTGGTGTGTGCCTGGTGGAAGCGTGCACTGACGGCTGGTGGTGTTTGTGCCCGGTGAAAGCGTGCACTGACGACTGATGGTGTCTGTGCCCGGTGAAAGTGTGCACTGACGGCCGGTGGTGTGTATGCCTGGTGAAAGCGTGCACTGATGGCTGATGGTGTGTGTGTGTGCTTGTTGAAAGCGTGCATTGATGGCTGGTGGTGTGTGTGCCTCGTGAAAGCGTGCAGGGACGGCTGGTGGTGTGTGCCTGGTGGAAGAGTGCACTGACGGCTGGTGGTGTTTGTGCCCGGTGAAAGCGTGTACAGATGGCTGGTGGTGTTTGTGCCTGGTGAAAGTGTGCAATGACGACTGATGGTGTCTGTGCCCGGTGAAAGTGTGCACTGACGGCCGGTGGTGTGTATGCCTGGTGAAAGCATGCACTGATGGCTGATGGTGTGTATGTGCCTGTTGAAAGCGTGCATTGATGACTGGTGGTGTGTGTGCCTGGTGAAAGTGTGCAGTGACGGCTGGCGGTGTGTGCCTGGTGGAAGCGTGCACTGACAGCTGGTGGTGTTTGTGCCCGGTGAAAGCGTGCACTGATGGCTGGTGGTGTTTGTGCCTGGTGAAAGTGTGCAATGACGACTGATGGTGTCTGTGCTTGGTGAAAGCGTGCACTGATGGCCGGTGGTGTGTATGCCTGGTGAAAGCGTGCACTGATGGCTGGTGGTGTGTGTGTGCCTATTGAAAGCGTGCACTGATGGCTGGTGGTGTGTGTGTGTGCCTGGCCGGCTGGTGGTGTGTGTGCCTGGTGGAAGCGTGCACTGATGGCTGTTGGTGTGTGTGCCAGGTAAAAGCGTGCACTGACGGCTGGTGGTGTGTGCCTGGTGAAAGTGTGCACTGACGGCTGGTGGTGTGTGTGTGTCTGGTGAAAGCGTGCACTGACGTCTGGTGGTGTGTGCCTGGTGAAAGCATGCACTGACGGCTGGTGGTGTTTGTGCCCAGTGAAAGCGTGCACTGACGGCTGGTGGCGTTTGTGCCCGGTGAAAGCGTACACTGACGGCTGGTGGTGTCTGTGCCTGGTGAAAGTGTGCACTGACGGCCGGTGTTGTGTATGCCTGGTGAAAGCTTGCACTGATGGCTGGTGGTGTGTGTGTGCCTGTTAAAAGTGTGCACTGACGGCTGGTGGTGTGTGTGCCTGGTAGACGTGTGCACTGACGGCTGGTGGTGTGTGTGCCTAGTGAAAGCGTGCACTGATGGCTGGTGGTGTGTGTGTGTCTGGAAGCGTGCACTGAATCTCACACTAGGTAGTAATTAAAAACTAATATTGAAACAAGTCACCATTGGGCCCTATATTCAGGTCTTTAACTTCACTGGCTAAAAACACTGAATGAGTTCTAAATAATTCATGGAAAAAAAATGTAAGTAATCCATATCAGTATTTTAGTTCTTGTTTCTATTTCCTATTTAACATTCTTAGGAAATGCAACATTAAGTAAACTATTTCCAGGGTGCTGTGTTTCTTTATTTTTCCATGAAACATTTACTCTTGAGTAGGTGTTTATAGCGGGCACAATTGAGAGCTCTGAAGGTAAGGCTGAAAGCAGTGCGAGTTTAGCACAGTGCTTGTCAGTGACTTCAAAAGGTGTTCGGAATACGTGGCCATCCAATGGTTGGCGTCTTTGCAGGGTACACAGAGCAATGGGCGGGTATTCCCGTCGCAATTGTACTTCTGTGAAAATGTGTGAGGAGGTACACAGGGGTTAAAATATTGAGGTGGCGACAGAAAAAACAAGCAATATAGACAAGCGAAAAATTTCTAACTTATAGAAATGACATCTATTTGAGCTACAAGAAACTCTAAGATATTAAAGCTGTAAGCAAGCACCAGAAATGCAAGGGCACTAACCTTGGCTGCTGCCTGGAGGCTGTGCGTCGCTGCAGCCACGCCCCACTGGATCTCACTGATGAATATTAAGCATGGCGCCTGTCTTGTTCCTAAAGCCGAAAGTTTTGCACGCGCCCCGGGGCGGGACGGCAGCGAGGAGCAAGCTACAACACTGACTAATAAAAGCGTGTCCTATTGGCTTTGCCGATGCTTCCTCTTTTTAGCAATCCGATGATAAAACTAACTTCACAGCTAAACTTGGAGGAGTCTGCCTAAATACATAGTTGTTGCTGATTTACTATAATTATGCAGTGAACTTTTTGCTTCCTTGAAAGCAAAGTCAATAATACTATTCTGTATTGTGCAAGGATAACCATGTCTTCCCAAACTCGAGACCTTTTCCAATCCCTTCAGCAGGGTCGGATTGGGATCACAATTTGGCCCAGCCACTGACGAAAAAAGTGGCCCACATTCAAGAGGCGTGGCCCATATTTAAGGGGCGTGGCCCACATTTAAGGGGCGTGCCCTTTCATGAAACACTATTTGCACAGACAAGGAATGAAAGTGGGAGGATACTGTTCTTGCACAGGACACAGGGCAAAGGTGCCAATGGCCTACATGCTGAGCAACTAAAAAAAATAGCAAGGCCCCTTTCTGTCACAAAATTATTCCAGCCCTCCAGGACAGGAGCACCTGAAAAGCAGCAAAGCCCCTGCTATTACTAACCTACTTAGCCCTCCCCAGACCTTCAGCTCAGGAGCACATGAACAGAGGTAAGGCCCCTGCAATTAGTAAATTAATCAGCCCTCCAGGCCTCGGGAAAATGTCCTGGCAGGGGAGAACAAAACACAGCTTTCTGGGTCATCCAAGGTAGCCAGGTAGCCAGGGGGGAGGCTGAGGTGAAGCTGGTGCATGGGAAATGCCTTCCCAGTGTGTTCTGGCAGTTTGAGTGTTTACCATTTACTGTAGTATTACCCTTGTACCTGTGTATGGTACCCTTTTGTAACTTGCACACGTCACTTTTCTCTGGTATCACACTGTATGCTACCTCTCACTTACGTAACGTTTGTTCTTGTGCTGGAGTGTCTGCCATTTATTGCAGTATTATACCTCTACTTGTACTTTGTACGCTTTTGTAACCTGCACACATATCACTTTTTCCTCCTGTAATGTACCGATTGCTACCTCATGTATTTCGGTTGCTCACTATTGTCACTTTTGATTCATGTAACTTAACGTTTGCTTTTGTAATTTGTCCACTTGTAATTTTTCTCCTCATGTATTATTGCTGTTCCTAGTGTGAAGCGCTCTGACACCTTCGGGTAAAGTCCGTGCTAAATAAAATCGCATAAATAAATAAATAGAATAAAAAAATTCCAAACATCACCTGACCCCCACAGCAAGACCCATTCTTCCTCGCCCACTATGCCCTGAATGTGAAGGGCTGTGGGCGAGGTGCTAAGACTAACACCATTTCTGGGCTGCATGGGCTCCAGGGGGGCCGAGGTGAAAATGGCTCAAAGGCCTGAGAAACACCTGGCCCCCAGGGAGGCCGATTCTTGCAAACAATCACCCCTCCCCAGCCCAGCCTCAGCTTGATTGCTTGGCAGGGCAGGGGTGAAGGAGAGGCCACAGCTGACAATCGCTGTCTGGCCGCACAGCGAGGCTGCTTTCATTTTCTCTGTCTGTCTCGTGCCCTCCGTGGGCCGTTTTTTTCTCCCCTTTCCTAGTCCACTCTCTGTGGACTGGGACAGGGGAGAAAAAACCGGCCCACAGAGGGCACTGAGGCACCGGCCCTTCGGCCCATTCCCGAATGGCCGCCTTGCCAATCCGCCCCTGCCCTTCAGTAACCCGGCATGGCGAGCACCAGCATCAACTGGTGAAGAGCAGATTGCCGGAGCCATCGCACTGTCAACATAAGGGGAAACAACGTCCTTCCTGTCTCAAAAAATTCTTCTTCATTGCATTTGTTTATAAACACATGGAGTCCAGATGCCGTTGTCTGTAATTAACATGTCTTGTGATTCATTCTAAGTCTCGTTAAGTACATTCAGTGCTTCACTTTAGGACAGATGCTTAACTGAAAAAGTTTTCCCCACTTTTCATAAGTAAATACTGAGGGCCAAGTCACACGTTTGATACTGCAGCTTTCTACAGCACCTGAATTTCCCTTCCCTACTCACAATTCAATTAAGAAACCTCAACAGATATTCCTTTCTTTGGTTTTTGGCAGCGGGATAGTTAGAGTATAACGAGCTATAAATCTCAAAAATCCGAAATCGTTTGGTTTCTAAAGGGGAAGGCCCTACTTATGCCTAATTAGGTCTTGAGGTCCCGAAAACAGATGCCAACAAGGAAAGGAGGAGCCGCCAGAAAAGCTGCCCCCAGAAGAGGACTGGCAGCTGCGCAGTTGCTTACCCTACAGCGGGTTCCAAATGAGCTTGAGGACTCCGCCCAGAACTGCAGCATTTCCTTTGAGACATTCTAGTCGCCTGTCACCTTCTACTCACCTGAAACAATCCACCTATGTCCCAGCACATACATGTTAAGAGAGAAGCAGAACTGGTGACTGTGCAGTTCCTATTCAATAGTGTATATTTCCACATGCTAAATGAGGACATATTTTCTTTTAGCGTTGCTAACGCTTGCAATATGTGCACAATAAATACATAAAAACTGCAAATAGAGTACTTGCAACCGGAAACTTTGAAAGTTAAAGAAATGTTGGATATTGAGTGCATTTGTGCACTTACCTTTCTTTAGTGAGATCACCGGCGGGCGGTTCTGTGACTGTCTCGCTCTCTCTCCCCGCTCCGTCACCCGAGCTTTTGTTTGCAGATTTATATAGCCCAAACTTGACCCTAAGATATTGGAGCGCTTTACATGATTAGCATTTTAGTAAAGCACGCACCGTTACGTGCATTGCTGCACTTTTATGCAGTGACGCCTACATGGTAATGGTCCCATGTCATTATTTCACACAGTGTGTTTTTTAAAGGCCTCTAGCGTTCGTATCGAGCTACGTAAAAAATAAATAAAAGCAGGAAGGTCACTGCCCCGCCCGAGAACAGTTGTAATTCAAGGCGCGTGAACTCGCGTTCCGTGGCTGCCTTACACGGCGCACGCACTCTGTGAGGGTGACCACGTTCAACTGGCACGCGCGGTGAAGGCGCGTGCTGGGGCTCGAGTCAGAGCCGGCGGGGCGGGCGGATGGAACGCTGCTGCTGGTGGATTCCATTGAGAGGCAGCGGCGGGCCCCCTGGTGCAGGGCCCGCGCCCGACCCCCGAGATCCCTGACTTGAGCCACCTGACCGAGGAGGAGCGCAGTCATGGACCGGCAGAAGCAGGAGGAGGAGAAGAAGAGGCCATGCTCAAGTAAGCGCCCCCAGCACCGGTGTGTGTGCGTGTGAACAGGGGAATTCTTGTAGGAAAGGGGGAAGCTATCGGAGTGCCTTTTGGGGATGCTTTACGGGCGCCATTCAACGGAAGGGGGTATGGAAGGGAACTTTAGAAGTGAGGTGAGGTAAGGAGGGGGGGTGTGCGTATGTGTGTGCATGCGTGAGTGTGGATGTGTGTGCATGCGTGAGTGTGGCTGTGTGTGTGCGCGTGAGTGAGAGAGGCTGACTTGCTGTGTCAATGTGGGACAAGAGATGTGCACGGCGCCGGGCTGGACGTGCGCGTCCACAGACCCGAATCGCTGCGCGTGCCCCGGTCTGAATCGCTTCGCGTGCCCCAGTCTGTCTCCCTTGAGAGGCATCTCGGCAACAATAGGTCTCGAGGGCGAGACCTAAAAAAGATAGGAGCAAACCTGGGGTCGGGTCTGTGGTGGTGACCGGGGCGCCCGAGAGACTGAACTAAGTGGAAGAACAAAAAAACTGAAAAAAAGAAAAACCATGCAAAGAAAACAGTGTAGAAAATCTAAAGCCCAACCTAGGTGGAAAATAAGCTCCAAACAAAAGGGCTGTCAAATCAGAAACATAGTTAAGAACAGGCTGAAAATCACCTGAGAAGCCCTGACCTCAGGGACATACCGATTTTGCCTGCCTGCCATGGAAAACTGTTTGCAGATGTGCTGATTGTAGTTGGTGAGTACAAATGGGTTGTTTGTTTTGGGTTTGATTATTTTTTTTATAAAACGAAATGTAAGCCCAGGCACGTTCACCTCCTGAAGTCATGTGGCACCTTTGAACTGCTGAATGAAGGCATAACCCACTGGAGTTTTAGTAAAGTCTGACATGAACTCTAATGCTTTATTAAACGAAAGGTATAGTCTATTATTTTTTGTAAAGGTTGACTCTAACTGCACATTCAAAACCACATCTTTAATTAGGTCTTATTGTAAACAACATCAATACAATTTTCGAGATGAAAAGGTAGCCAGCAATTCCTGTAGCTGAAAAAATAGTCCTGTGAACGAGTACAGATTTACACAGGCGTTCAAATCAAAAAGCCTCAACCAAATTGGAATAAAGGATGATTATTCGACTTCCATTTACTGTCACCTGATGGACACTTCTTAAATGCCAAAGTCGTAGAAAGGCACATCGCTAACAGCGTGATGGTGGAATGGGGATGGTTCCACATAAAAACAAGAAAATATTACAGAGGTCCTATTTTCCACTGAACATTACCGTGTTTTTGTGCTACCCAAGAGGCCATATAACCCAGCAGTGAGTGCCGCATGCAGCTGCAGACATGTTGAGAGAAGCAGCGACGGGAGGTGGTGGGGGGCAGTGCATGGAGAGATGGGGTAGCGATGATCAGGGCACAGAAGACACTGGCAGCTGCAGGCATGTTGATAGGAGCAGAGACCCATTCCAGCAAAACACACATCACGTTATTTTAATAGCAAGGAGTGACAGGAACACAGCGCCTAATGTAAATAATGATAAAAGAACATCGCACGAACCATGTGTTTGTAAAGTGTGTGCCGCTAATTACAGTAAAGCACGGCCACACTCACAAACAGATAAAATTAAAAAAATATAATGTTAAAGAACATCGCAGGAACCGTGTGTTTGTGAAGTGTGTGCCGCTATTTACGTTAAAGCGTGGCCACACTCACAGATATAATTTAAAAAAATACAATGGAGTGTGCAAAGTAAACATCTAGCGCAGAGAAGGGCACTGTAATACCAGCAAAAAATGCCGCTCTGAGGTTCATTAATTCAAATTGAAAGTGTTTTTCGGAAGCGGGCGGAAGCCAATTGAGACAGCCTGCTCTGTTTACGCCCTGCCTGCAGCTGTGGGATTCGTAGTGGTGGGAAGAGGTGGAAGAGACGGTGGGTGCATTGCTGGGCTTTTGTGGCAGTGGGGAGTGCTAATTACAGTAAAGCACGGCCACACTCACAGATATAATTTAAACAAACAACCAATTGCACCACTGGGAAAATAGCATGAGTCTGAGCTTCCTCTGGAGATTCCAGCCAAAGCTGTTCCACATCACAACTTGTTAAGAGTGACCTCAAAAGTGAGATTGCTACTTAAAGCTTGGCTATAGAAAATCGCATTAAATAAAAAATAAATAAAATAAATAAAGCCAAACCGGATGCTTAAAAATAGATAGCTACAGCTAGGAACAAGAGGCTCCGCAAAGCATGTGTGAGCGAATCAAATAATGCACTTCAGTGCACACCAAAAGCTGCACCCAAAAATACCTTGCAGTTGCCCACAGTACAATCCAATGTTTGGTGCCAAGGTCAGACGCGGCAGGCTGGCTGCAACGATAATCCTTTGAAGGCAACTGGAATGGAGGACATTTGCCGGAAAGTTAAACAAGCTCTCGGCATTGGGTGGCGGGGGCGGGGGAGTGGCTTCCTTTGAAGTCTGATGTCGAGGATCAGACAAATGGCAATAGTGTGCGGTGTGGCTGGCGATGTGCACGCACCCGGCTCACATGAACTGTACCCGATCCGCAGTTTGGGTAGACTTTGGAAAGCCTTACTATAATCTCGACAAACAAGCATTGCTAAAGCAATGCTGTAGTCGAGACCTAAAACTGCCGGTGTTCAGTACCGGTGAGACCCAGACCAATTAAAATTCCTGCGGGTAACTACTGAATGAAGGTTAAAGCTAAACTCTCGGTGTGAGCCATTGCCTTTCTTCTATGGGTTGGTTGCCTTAACACTTTGCCTGTCCTTGAGCAGGTTTAAGGGAGCAGTGCTTCTGACAATATAGCATAGGTACCATACATGCCAGTATTTCGAAACAGAAAAGTGAGATAGTAAATAAAAATCCTGGAATTTATTTTCACCATTTACTAACATTAAAACCGAGGCAATTTTAGGCAGAGACAGCTCAAAATGTAGGCATTTTTTAAACTTAAAAAATGGTGAGTCTCCCGCCTGAATTGGGTCTCTTGACATGTATGGCCGTTGCTCCCAAAAGCTGTCGCACTGCACCGCATCAGGAGAAGAATCTCGCAACGAGGTCAGAGCGTGTCGCCTTCGCTGTGCCTGCCATCGCAACTCCGAAGAAGGAGGGTGTCATCACTGGAACTGTCGCATTGCACCGCATCGACTAAGAGCACCTCGCATCCCCAAGAAGCGCGCCACCGTCGGAGCTGCTGCCATCGCATCTTGGATGTCGCCGCTGTAGTTGTCGCATCGAGCGGAAGCTTCAGGCATCGTGTGTTAGGGGGCACTAGGCTGCATGCGGGCACAGCCCGTCACAAACTACACTACCCAGAGGCAGTAGCGCCATGCGCGGCCGTGATCGGATTACTTCCGGGTCACGTGGGTGCAGCGCATATCCATCCGGAGACTGGGCAGGACGCTGCCGATTATTGTGTGTTACCGGCGTTGGAGGTTTTGGACCGGAGGTTACTGCGGCTGGTAAGGGTGCCTTTGGCACCGTTCTCTGAGTACTTTTTGGAGCTCCATTTGCGTTCGTTTGTGGAGAGAACAAACGGCGTTTTCTTTGTTTTCACTGGATCATTCTTTGCTGGACCTTAAGCTCGTTTGTGACTAATTGGTGATTTAGCGCTTCCATGTGGAGAAGGAGCAAGATCCTTCAGGTGGTACTTTAAGGCTAGTGTTGCCAAGTTAGTATCTGGGTGCAAGGAGAGTCATATTGCCCTGGATGATTGGGAATGTACACAGCTTCATTTGCGTTAACCAGTGATAAAGAGACCTTGTTACATTGATTGCTTCTATAAACTTTACATGTTGTGGAGTGACGTAACTCCCGGTTTAACACATGACGATTGCAAGGTTTAATAGTGTTGCATGCAAATGATCACGGAAGGCGCCTTGCCCAAAAAAGAAAAACCTTCATGAAATACATGCTTTTCTTTTCTTTACAGGAGTTGTGTATGAATGAAGGGGTTCGTCTATACTAGACAGGTAGTGTGCTTTACCTATTGTTGAGGTGAATATAATAGGATACGTACAGAACTGTCTGATATCCCTCATTGTTGTTTCAGCCTCCTGAAGTAGGAAGACTCTTATACACAACTCCTATGTAAATGCCTATTTATTTTTCTTTACAGGTTAGTGGTAATGTATGTACATTTAGACATTGTTATAGAGCCGAAGAACGCATATAGTGGTTAGTAATTGTTTGTTCTTCTCTCTTCTTGTGTCTTCTAAGGTCTCCCTCCCCGCTGTTCCCATCCTTTCCTTCCTGGCTTTATCCATCCTTCCCTCGCTTAACCATCCTTTAGTCTGCGTAGTATGTATAGCAGATTTGGGGCGGTTTAGAGATGGATACTATTTGAGCATCGAACCAACCCTGAGGATTCGAACAGCCTTGGAACAGAATAATCGGCCCACGAATATCTTGTCCTCCCGGTTGGGTCGTACTCGAATACAATGGCCACAATGGATGATGTAATGGCCGCTTTAGCTCTGGTCCAAGTAGAATTAGCAGCCTCTCGCAATGAAAAGGCTGCATTACAAGCTAAGGTAGATAGGATGCAACGCAATCCTTTTGATATGGGAAGCACTTCACAAACTGCCTCTAATGCCATGGTAGTGGAAATCCCAACCCCGATACCTTTAGCGCCACCTGAAAAATTCACGGGAGACACACATAAGGTGCAAGTGTTTTTATCACAAGTGCTATTACACTTTAATTGTAAACCTAAAGTGTTTGCCACCAACCAAGCCAGGGTATTGTTTCTAATATCATATTTGGCAGGCGACGCAGCACAATGGGCCGTCCCATTGGTGAGAAATGAGGACAATCTATTACACGATTGGAATGCTTTCAGAGACGAATTTGAAAAGACATTTGATCGGCGTGCAGACACTTTTGCAGCAGATAGGGAGCTGATTGTCATCAAACAAGGGAATAAAGATCTGTTGACTTATGTGAACATGTTCAGAAGGTTGGTCACTGAAACTCGGTGGCCTGAAGATAAACAATCGGCAGTCTTCTATCAAGGACTCAGAGAGGATCTGAAATCAATCAATCAATCAATCAATGAAAGACTTAATAGCGCAAGTGGATCCTCAACCCCAAACCTGTACAGCGTTAATTGAACTTACTATGAGATTGGATCATAGAATGAGAGAACGCAAAGGTGAACATGTTAGGAAGGATAGATACCCAGCACGTTATGACAAGCCTAAGATGTCGGAAACAGGGGCATCTTCCTCCGAACCTATGGAAATCGGAACAGTGAGAGCAGCATTAACAGGAGAAGAAAGGGAACATAGAAGACGGAACGGATTATGCCTTTATTGTGAGAAGAAGGGGCATTACCTTCGTGAATGCCCTGTTAAACCCAAACCAGGCAGTTCCAGATATGGAACCACCGCCGTAACTGTACAAAACCCGAAAGTAGAGTCGGGAAACTGAAAAGCTTGCGATGTAAAGATGGGGAGTCGTCAAGCGTGTTAGGAATCCCTTCATTACAGAAGAACAACAGTGGGTCCAAAGAGCACTTTTTCATCGAGATCATCATATATGTGGATCAAGAACTTTGTAACATCCAAGCCATGGTAGATTCTGGAGCAACGGGGTGTTTCATGGACATCATGGAGGCCAAGCGTTTAAGTATTCCATTAGAGGATAAGATGGAACCAGAAACTGTACTTGCGGTAGATGGCAAGCAATTGGAAGCAGGCCCCATTCGACAAATCACTAAATCATGTGTAGTGGAATGTCTACCAGGCCATCAAGAGCATTTATCGTTTAACATCATTTCCGCTCCATCGTATGGTGTAATTTTGGGTTTACCATGGTTGTCTCTTCACAACCCAAACATCAATTGGGAAAAGAAAACGCTGGATCTATCTCCAGAGTATTGTGCCACCAATTGTTGGACATCATCGGAATCATGCATCAGGAAGACGCTACACATTGCCACTGCCGCAGAGAAAGATATCGAACTGCCTTCATGGTATGAACAATATCAGGATGTGTTCTGTGATCAGAAAGCGGAGACACTTCCACCCCACAGACCATATGATTGTAGAATAGATCTACAACCTTGATCAGTAGTGCCGTGTGGTCGGATATATGCTCTCACCGAACCAGAAAATATCCATTTACGAAAATACTTGGATAAATACTTGGAGTTGGGGTTCATTCGTCCATCTGCATCACCAGCGGCCTCTCCACTGTTTTTTATTCCCAAGGCAAATGGGGAATTAAGAACGTGTGTAGACTTTAGAGCCTTGAACTCTATCACTATCTGAAATCAATACCCCCTACCATTGATAACAGTTTTGCTTGAACAGGTCAAAGGAGCAGTAATATACACGAAACTGGATTTACGTGGAGCATACCATTTGGTCCGGATGCGTCAGGGCGACAAATGGAAAACAGCCTTTAAAACAAGGTCTGGCTTATTCGAATACCTTGTAATGCCCTTCGGGCTGTGCAATGCGTCAGCTGCGTTTCAATTTTTTTTAAACAATGTCTTGAGGGAGTTTTTGGATAAATTCGTGATTGTCTACATTGATGATATCCTGGTTTATTCTACACATGCAGAACAGCATGTCCAACACGTGAGTCTTATTCTTCAGGCATTAAGAAAACACCATTTGTTTTGCAAACTTAGCAAATGCGAATTTCATGTGTCCACTGTGGAATTTCTAGGTGTAATTCTCACTCCGGTTGGTCAAGAAATGGCGGAAAGAAAAGTCAAAGCGATAGCGGAGTGGCCCAGTCCCAAGAACGTCAAAGACATCCAGCGTTTTATGGGATTCGCAAACTTTTACAGACGTTTCATTTCCAACTTCTCAGCTAAAGCTGCCCCGCTCACCCATTTGACAAAGAAGAGTATCCCGTTTGTATGGACTCCAAAAGCTCAATATGCTTTTGAGGAATTAAAGACAGCGTTCACCTCTGCTCCTGTTTTAGTACACGCAAATCCAAGTCTTCCGTTCATTGTAGAGACAGACGCATCAGATGTGGCCATGGGTGCAGTCCTTTCGCAAAGACACCAAGAAACAGGGCAACTACATCCAGTGGCATTTATGTCAAAGAAGTTCAATGCTTCAGAGCAAAACTATACCATCACGGAAAAAGAGCTTCTCGCTATTAAAGAGGCCTTTGGAGAGTGGAGACACTGGTTGCTGGGAGCGCGACATGCCATAACCGTGTACACGGATCATCGTAATCTACAGTATTTGAGAACTGTTCGTCTTCTTACTCCTCGGCTTTTGTGGTGGATGACATTCTTTGAAGAGTACCATTTCATTGTAACCTTTCGACCTGGGAGCCAGAACAAGAAAGCAGACGCTCTATCCAGGCAAGATTCTACCGTTTGTTCTGTGGTGCCCTTAGAAAGAGCAATCTTTGAGGAACACAAAGTGATAGGAGTGATTCACACTGATCATTTCTTACAGGAAACAAGGAAGGGTCTTAATACATTTCAGTGGAAAGATTGGTTGAAATATCATCCTGAATGGATCAAGAAACAAGGTGTGTACGTGAAAGGGAAGCAGTTGCTCTTGCCCTCTTTACGATTACGCTGCACGGTGTTTCAGTGGTGTCATGAAGACCCTAGTAATGGCCATCAAGGTGTGGAGAAGACTTGCGAAAAGATCTGGAGGCAATTCTGGTGGCCGTCGCTGAGAAAAGATGTTCCAGAATGGATCAAAGAGTGCACGGTATGCGCGCAAAATAAACCGTTGACAGGGAAACCACAAGGGTTGCTACAACCTCTACCCACACCGGAAGTGCCTTGGGAAAGCATATCCATGGATTTCATTGTAGGGCTACCTGCTGACAAAGGCCATACAGTTATTCTTGTAATCATCGATTATCTGACTAAGATGGGACACTTTGTGGCATGCAAAACCCTTCCCACAGCAGGTCAATTGGCCAAGTTACTTATGGAAAACGTTGTGAGATTACACGGCTTACCAAAGGTAATAGTCTCAGACCGTGGCTCGCAATTCACTGCGAAATTCTGGAAAGCGTGGTGTTCGTCTTTGCATATCTCTTCAGCTTTGTCGACCAGCTTCCACCCGCAAACAGACGGCCAGACGGAAAGGTTGAACCGAACCTTGAAGCAGTATTTGCGATGTTACGTGGACTGCAATACAGACATGTGGGTGGAATGGCTTTGGTTGGCGGAAATAGCCTATAACAATGCACTGCACAGCTCTACGAAACACACACCATTCTACAGCACATATGGTTTCCATCCCAGGTTCATCCCTTTTAATTCTCCTATTAGGGGTGATCGTGTCCCTGAATTCAGAGACAGGATATCTGCGATTCAGAATGTTATTGTGAATACTAGGAAACATTTGGTGAATGCTAAGCTGATATATAAAAAGCAAGCTGATAAGCATCGTAAACAGGGTCCTGTGTATAAGAAAGGTGATTTGGTGTGGTTGTCCACAAGGAACATTCGATTCAGAAGGTATAGCATCTTTAATCCTCGCTATATAGGTCCATTCCCTGTGGTTAAATGTGTGAATCCAGTAGCTGTAAAGATTGCTTTACCTTCACATATGAAGTTTTACCCTGTGTTCCATGTTTCGTTATTGAAATCTGCTGCTCGGCATGCTCGCGTGCAGCCTCCTTCCGTGTGGGTGGATCAGGGGGAGGAGTACGAGGTTGCGAGGGTGCTGGATTCCAAGGTTAGCAGGGCTAAACTGTGGTATTTGATTGCATGGAAGGGCTATGGCGCTGAGGAAAACTCATGGGAACCTGCATCGGGAGTACATGCTCCCAGACTGGTTGCTGCCTTCTATCGTCGCCATCCGGGTAAGCCTTGTGCCTGTCTGTGCCCTTCGGGAGGAGGATGTACTGTTAGGGGGCACTAGGCTGCATGCGGGCACAGCCCGTCACGAACTACACTACCCAGAGGCAGTAGCGCCATGCGCGGCCGTGATCGGATTACTTCCGGGTCACGTGGGTGCAGCGCATATCTATCCGGAGACTGGGCAGGACGCTGACGATTATTGTGTGTTACCGGCGTTGGAGGTTTTGGACCGGAGGTTACTGCGGCTGGTAAGGGTGCCTTTGGCACCGTTCTCTGAGTACTTTTTGGAGCTCCATTTGCGTTCGTTTGTGGAGAGAACAAACGGCGTTTTCTTTGTTTTCACTGAATCGTTCTTTGCTGGACCTTAAGCTCGTTTGTGACTAATTGGTGATTTAGCGCTTCCATGTGGAGAAGGAGCAAGATCCTTCAGGTGGTACTTTAAGGCTAGTGTTGCCAAGTTAGTATCTGGGTGCAAGGAGAGTCATATTGCCCTGGATGATTGGGAATGTACAAAGCTTCATTTGCGTTAACCAGTGATAAAGAGACCTTGTTACATTGATTGCTTTTATAAACTTTACATGTTGTGGAGTGACGTAACTCCCGGTTTAACACATGACGATTGCAAGGTTTAATAGTGTTGCATGCAAATGATCACGGAAGGCGCCTTGCCCAAAAAAGAAAAACCTTCATGAAATACATGCTTTTCTTTTCTTTACAGGAGTTGTGTATGAATGAAGGGGTTCGTCTATACTAGACAGGTAGTGTGCTTTACCTATTGTTGAGGTGAATATAATAGGATACGTAGAGAACTGTCTGATATCCCTCATTGTTGTTTCAGCCTCCTGAAGTAGGAAGACTCTTATACACAACTCCTATGTGAATGCCTATTTATTTTTCTTTACAGGTTAGTGGTAATGTATACATTTAAACAAAATAGGGTGGGAAAGGGGCCTACAGGGAATTTAAAGACCTAGCAGTGACATGTTCCCTAATAGACTCAAAATACAAATAATGTCACCGGGTCTAAAGAAAGAATGTGGTACTATTGTCGATGTGTTAAAGGAATTACATCTATGTGTTTGTCGAGTTAGGTGGGCACCTTGTGATCTATAACAGGGTTCCCATCAGTCACCACTCGGAACCACCCTTCATCATTTGGGATTCCTGTATAGCCATTCGCTAGGAGCCGGCATAGTGGAGGAGATGTTAAACCTCTGATGTTACTGATGCCGTCCTTAATGGACTGAGTCTCATAGGCTATTTTGAAGCTGGAAACAGAAGTGAGAGTGACTGATTGTGCAGTGCATATGGTGAGAGTAAAAGTGAAGAGTGAAACTAAAATTGGGTGAGGGGGCAAACAAATTATTTTATTCCGTGTTTTGCCTACTCCACCAATGTTAAAAAGCAGTGGGGTAAATTAAACAAATATTCACCCAGAAATATTGGTCAACATGTTTCTGCAATTAGAGGACCACAGAGTCCATTGCATTCATCAGGACCTATCTTAACTTAAGCTACTGCAATAGTGAGGAATAATAAAAAGTGACTACAAAAATAAATCTGCGACCTTAATGGAGATCACCTGGATCCTTTAGGTGTCATCTGATTCCGCAGTTTGTTGTATGTCACTACTGAAAAGACATGGTAAGATAAAGCAACCTGCCATAAAAGATCATCAGAAGTCTTTATGTGTCAGATAAACTGTAGAACCTAATAATACTCCCTTGAAAAAGGATTAGGCTATGTAGTTATATATGTACTCATCCTAACTGCATGTAAATTAATGTGGTTACTATTGTCTGTTATGTTTGTCTTTTCAGTAGTGACATACAACAAACTGCGGAATCAGATGACACCTAAAGGATCCAGGTGATCTCCATTAAGGTCGCAGATTTATTTTTGTAGTCACTTTTTATTATTCCTCACTATTGCAGTAGCTTAAGTTAAGATAGGTCCTGATGAATGCAATGGACTCTGTGGTCCTCTAATTGCAGAAACATGTTGACCAATATTTCTGGGTGAATATTTGTTTAATTTACCCCACTGCTTTTTAACATTGGTGGAGTAGGCAAAACACGGAATAAAATAATTTGTTTGCCCCCTCACCCAATTTTAGTTTCACTCTTCACTTTTACTCTCACCATATGCACTGCACAATCAGTCACTCTCACTTCTGTTTCCAGCTTCAAAATAGCCTATGAGACTCAGTCCATTAAGGACGGCATCAGTAACATCAGAGGTTTAACATCTCCTCCACTATGCCGGCTCCTAGCGAATGGCTATACAGGAATCCCAAATGATGAAGGGTGGTTCCGAGTGGTGACTGATGGGAACCCTGTTATAGATCACAAGGTGCCCACCTAACTCGACAAACACATAGATGTAATTCCTTTAACACATCGACAATAGTACCACATTCTTTCTTTAGACCCGGTGACATTATTTGTATTTTGAATGTATACATTTAGACATTGTTATAGAGCCGAAGAACGCATATAGTGGTTAGTAATTGTTTGTTCTTCTCTCTTCTTGTGTCTTCTAAGGTCTCCCTCCCCGCTGTTCCCATCCTTTCCTTCCTGGCTTTATCCATCCTTCCCTCGCTTAACCATCCTTTAGTCTGCGTAGTATGTATAGCAGATTTGGGGCGGTTTAGAGATGGATACTATTTGAGCATCGAACCAACCCTGAGGATTCGAACGGCCTTGGAACATCGTGGGAGAAGAGCGTCGCCGCTGGAGCTGCTGCCGTTGAATCTTGGATGTCGCCGCTGTAGTCCCCGCATCGAACCAAGAGCTTCTCGCATCCCTGAGAAGCGTGCCGCATCTGGAAGATCTTCACGTCTTTATTTCTTTGTATCTGAACTTTGCCGCATTCCCATCGCTGCAACATTGCTTTTCGTGGAAGCGCAACGCAACTTAAGGTACATTGAGTGTCGCATCTAAGAACTGATCTGACTTAAGCTTAAATCTACCATCTTAAAGTTATCATAGTGTGTATTTTTGTCGTTTATGGTCTTGTGGTAACTGTATGTAAAGCATACTTATTTTTGATATAAAACCTGTGTGGTGTCCATTTGTAGTGTTGTCACTGGGTTACTGTATGTGGTCACAACTGCTTAACTTACAACGCCTCTGAGATAAGCCTTGACTGCTTGCGCCACGCAACCTTGAGGGTGAGCAGGGGTTATTTTAGGAGTGTAATCCCCTTATCCTGACTAGAGCAGAGGGTCCCTATTTGTCACAAGTACCTACCTGTGCCAACTAGAGACCCCCAAATCTAACATTTACAAAAGTAAAGAAAATTGGCCTGACTTTTCAGATACAGAGGCAGTTTATTCCAAAGCTTGCAGATGGAATGTATAAAGCTCCGGCCTCCCCAGGATGATATCTTAATTCTGGGAGTATTTACTGAGCATGATGGAGCTGATAATGATAATAATCTTTTAAGGTAGCACCAGCTAAATTTACTTTTTAGGTACTCTGGGCCTATTCCATGCAGTGCTTGGAGTGAAAGAAAAGCTGTAGACCAACAAAACAAGCATTTACAATGCAATAGGTCTTTCATTTGCGAGAATTTGAGCTATTGGCATTGTAAATGACAATGCCTTTTATTTTCATATTGATTTTCAAAAATTAAAAGGCAATCGTCATTTACAATGCTATTAGCTTTAACTCTAGCGAACGCGAGACTGATTGCAAAATGCTTGTTTTACTAGCCCCCATGAGGCGCTTTCACATTTATGAAGGCTGCATCCCTTTGTTTAGACAAGCCGTGTCTAAAGAAAGGGGCGTGGCCGACATTAAAGTGAAAGTGCAGCATGGGGGTTTTGACTAAAAAAGCATCTGTTTGTCAAGTTGACAACCAGATGTTTGTTTTGGGTAAAAGCCCCCATGCCGCGCTTTCACTGTAATGTCGGCCGCGCACCTTTATTTAGACGCAGCTTGTGTAAAGAAAGGGTGTGGCCTCTATGTATGTGAAAGCACTGCATGGGCACTAGTAAACAAAATAAATACATAAAAAAGTATCACAGCCGCTATACCAAAAGCGGACCACGCTTTAAAATACATTTTAAAAAACGGCTGCTATAGTTAAAGCAGACCGCCATTAGTAAATAAAATAAAAGCGGGCGGCGTGCTGCAAGGTAGTGGGTGGAATAGGGGCAAGTCAATAAATAAAATAGTGCTCACAGCCAAGATAAAGGCAACTGTTTAACAATACAAGTAAAAGGTCCATTTGTTATGGGAGGTACCAAATGCAGACAAAGCGGTACCAAGGAGGGACTAACAAGCCTAATAATGAATTTGGAAGCCAACGTTTATGAAGGACAATGACACAAGCCAATTGAACATGTGGGCGGAGAGTGGTTGGGGATTCAAGTCCATACTCTACTACTGCATGCCTCGCAGCAGGGCATGCGCTGCTCAGGCTTGACCTAAAAAGTAAGATGTGGGACAAAGCCAGTGGGTAGGAAATATAAAGGGGGCGCAACAAAAATAAAACAAGTAGCACTGGGATAATAAAGAGGGCACAGCAGGCCTTTTTTCCAGACCATGTTAGCTGCAGGGTCTTGCATGTTCAGTTATATATTGTCTGCAGAAAGGTTTTTTTCCGCTGCTTATTAATGCTGTAGTGCAGTTCTATGAATATCATCTAGAGGACTGTTTGAGAATTCTTATAAAGTGGAGCCTCTATTGGACTTTCATTCCAGAACTGTATACATGTGGATTCATGCACGGGAACATTCTTAGATGCTATTTTGATGGAGAATGACTATGAATGTGGAGGCATTCCGAGGTCCACGCACAGTGTTCTATTGTTATAGCATTTATGACTTCAATGAAGATTCCTATGATGCAGAATTAAGACTACAGGTATGTAATCTTTTCTTCTGGACCAAGTCCCTGTGCTGATTCAACTTTGCACACCAGGCTAGGTAACTCACTGGGCTTAGCCTCTACAGATGAGTTCCAGCACCGACACAAAGTGTCTCTAAATCTAAAGTTCCACCCACAAAAATAAGGGCCCCCATTTGTAGGAAAGCTCCCCTTTTTGCACAGGTGTCCCCCACTTTTTATCTGATGTTAATGCTCTTTGACTAAGTTTGCTCTGGGCTCCTGCCAACCAGGTACCCAGGGCCTATGTTCTTTCCCTAAAACTGTACTGTTTCAAACCCAATTGGTAACTATCTGGCCACATGCAAGTCCCTTGGAAAAGGTACCATAGGTACCAAGAGCACTGTAACCAGGAAAGGCCTCTAAGGGCTGCAGCAAATATTGTGCCACCCTTAGAGGCCCTGTACCCTAACACACACAGACTGCCATAGCAGGCTGTGTGTTTTGGTGCAGAGCAAATATGAAGAGTCGATATGGCACACATTCCTGTGTGCCATGCCTACAATCCACTGTCTATGGCATAGGTAAGCCACCCCTCTAGCTGGGTGCACTATACCACTGGTGAGGGTACAGGTGAATGAGCCCTGTACCCCTAAAGTGTCTTAGTCCATTCTTAGACATTGTAAGTGCAGTCAAGCCATAAAGAGTACATGGTCTGGGAGTTTGTCATTATGAACTCCACAACACCATAATGGCTTTACTGAAATCTGGGAAGTTTGATTTCAAACTTCTCAGCACATTAAACCCACACTGATACCAGTGTGGTATTTAACGCCAAATGCAGTCAGAGGCCATCTTCGAGATGCACCCTGAAAATAGCCTAACTCTAGTGTGTGGGCTGACAGGCTACTCACCAGCTACCACCCCCAGAAATATTCTGGACCCCTGGGTTGAGAGCCTCCCGTTCTCGGGGTCCTGAAACAAAGCACATCCTGGGCAGAGGTGCCAAGCTTCCTCCACCAGGGTGGGCAGGGTCTACAAAGGGGAAGCTTCTAAGGATTGCCACCTTTGTGAGCTGACCCAGCCATTTACTGCTTCCAGCAACTGGCCCCCACCGGATCTCACCCCCACTTTGGGCGGGAGAATCAACGGGGAAAACCAGGATAGGAGGATAGGTGTGCCCACCTTTGCCAACCCCATCCCTCAGGTGGGGGAGGCGAGCCGAAGCTCTACTGTCAGTCCCTGCAATCTTGAAGATGGGGGGACCCAGCCAGCCAGAGTGAGCCTTATGCCCCCTTCCCACAGGAGGGTGACATAATAGTGGGGTGTACCCACCCGAAGGAAGTGACCCATTAGTCCCAACCTGTACTTACCTGAAACGCCCCTTAATTTAGTATTTATTGGCAACCCCGAACCTCCCCTCCTCAGACAAGAAAGAAGAAGGAGGACCGATGAGCCATGCTGAAGGAAGGAGAGGAGGACACCAACTGGCTTGGCCCCAGCCCTACGGCCCTGTCCCGACCTGTACCTGCTCCAGCATTATCCTAGTGTGCCCTCCCTTCCCTAACAAGACTTTGGCTCCCGTAAGCCCCGAGTTGCTCACCAACAGACTCTGGTTCTGGCCAAATTCGCGAGTCTTAACAGTCATTCCTTGTGTGCCAATGCGACCCATGCGTGGATGTGGGTGTTCTGACCCCTCCTCCCATGGTAAGAAAGAAACGCCTCGGCTGGGAAGGGGTGCCACTTTCTCCTGGCTCGGCCTTGTTCTCTTGGAAAAAGGCACCAGCACACCCCACCCAAAATTCCCTGCAGCCTCTAGGGAAAACCGCCCTACTGCACCAGGGGGGGCAGGCCACCCTGGGCAGTACACGTGCCACCCGCCGAACCACCCTCCTCCCAGGAGACCTTCCTTCTACAGAGCCTCCTCTGACAAGAGGCGCTATGTAGACATGCAGAGCCCTAAACATGAGAAGTAACACAGAAACATACCACACCCTGGAGCACAACCCCGTCAACTAAACACCCTCAAATAGCAGCGACATAGGTTAGGGAGGGGGAGGTAGGGCCCAAACTTATGGAAACACCTCCGCACGACGGCACATAGGGGCATATGTATCAAGCCCTTTTCCTGTTCGCAAACAGGGAAAAAACATTCTGGGAAGTATCATCCCACAAGGCCATAGCAATCTAGGGAATTGTAAAATTTACCATTCCCTATTTTGCGAATACATTGAAGGAATCGCACATTGCAATTCCGTAAAATGCAATTCTGAAAGCACCCAAGTTGTGGGAATTTGCCTTAAGAAATCTAAAATTACCACCAACTTCTTGATTGGTGGTAATTTGCGATTTCCTTGCAAAATTACATTTTTTTCATTTTTCAAAGTGCCATGTGGCGCGCATACATGCCCTTAGGCATGTTTGTGCGCCACAAGTGCACACATGCATTTTTCAGGGGTGCAACAGGTTGTCCTTTTGACACCCTTCAACCATTGAAATTGCATGCACAATTTGTGAGTACCTCTCGGGGTACTCGCAAATTGCGAATGTCTCCCCATTCTTTCCTATGGGCCTGTAGGCTCATAGGAATGAATGGGAAGGTATTCCTTAATTGTGAATCGCAATAAGGAATACGTAGGAATCGCAATTAATATTGCGACCACTGTATATACCTTTAATTTTGAGAGTCCTTAATAGCGATTTGCTAAAAATCGCTATTAAGCACTTGGAAAACTGTGTTTTGATACATATGCCCCATAGTGCCTATATAGCCAACACTCCCCACCCTTTGGAAGCTTAGCATGCAGAATGGAATAAATAAATACACAACACAATTCTTTGTTGATGAAAGATTGCTGCAGGTTTATTTCATACAAACGTATGCAACATGGTGGGTTAAATTGTATTTGCATTTCAAATGTTAAAACAACATCATCAACAAGACATGTCATTTACATGTGCTCCACAGTGGCTCTGTCGCAATTACAGAATGGTTTCACAGTAACAATGACATATTGTACGTACAGTGTCTGACACAATCACATTCTTACATTCAAAAGATAATCTCAACCAGACCCTTCTTTGGTTAACATATAATGAGTAAACATTCCCCAAATGTCATTTGGTCTACAGGCACTTGGCAGTTCTTCTGCATCGCAGGTAAGCTGGTCTCGACAATATGTGATATCATTGAGCCGCTGCTCGAGCATTGGAGCCTGCCGTCCTCCCCAATGTATGGAGACCCTTCTTTTAGCTAATAACAATGCAACTGTCACAAGCTTCTTGGATATCCCACTCAGCTTAGTCACGTTCCCCTGCAAGCAAGTCAATATGGCACATTCAACGGGTTCACCTATCATTTTTGTTAATGTTAGCGAAGCTGCTTCCCAGAAGGCAAAGACCTTGGGGCAATACCACGCCAAATGTATGAAATCGACTTGTTCATTTCCACAACGCACATAACAATGCGATTCTCTAAGGCCATATTTATATAATTGTGCGGTATACAACATGGATTCCATTCGTCCTCTCTTAGTGGGCGTGGCAAGACAGCATTGCATTTATCATTTGCAATCTGGCTGCACTCTACTCTCTCTGTCTGGGACAACCTCTATTGACGTGCAACTAATTCATACTTGGTTTGTGTTGTATAAATGTGTTGTAAGGCCTCTAGGCTGTGAGGTTCATTCGGAAAATTCGGGTATAAATCACGTATAGCCACCCTCAGCCCGATATAGGAGAACATCACCGTAGTTGCTTTAGCATTATTACCCACAAATTGAGCGGCTTCAATAAACGTACCATTCACATACAAATCTTGCATTCTAGTGCACCCTGCATCCTGTAATAATTTGAGGGGTTCCACCTTGCATGTTACCGAAATGGATGTGTGGTGGAGGAGAGGCATTGCTGGTGCATATAATGGTAGTCTCCCAGCTCCTTTACCTCATGCTGCCATGTATTAGCTGTAACTCGTACTGTGTCTTACTCCTCTTTTTTTTAAAACTGTAGTACTGTTTACAATCATGGCTGACAAGGGAATTGGGTGTACAGCCCCATCCTCCACTGCCACGTGTGGGATAAACTGTGCTGCCTGCCCTGCTGCCAATAGTAGGCGTAGTGAGCCTGTGCGCACAGATAACAAAGGTAGAGATCAGGAACCGTGAAGCCACCCATTGCATATGGTAAAGTGAGAACCTCTCATTTTACTCTTGGTTTTTTTCCTCCCCAAACCAACGTAATAAGCAGAGTGCGTTATTTGTTGAAGAATGGTCCAAAAGTGTTCATGGTAAATGTAGTATATCCGTGACCCAAGTATTCGCCTCATCCGTTAAAAGCCAGTAGTCTATACGAGACCACGACTTATGCAATGCTGAGTGGCACGTGCCCTCCCGCCTACTCAGGTGTCTCATCCTCCGGGTATCTATTAGTGTCAGGGGCGCAACTAGGTCTTAATTTCGGGGGGGGACTAACATGGCAGATGAAGGGGCGTGGCTAATGTAAATCAATGGGCGGGGCTAAAATGGCAGATAATCAGGATCGGTTAATGCTCAGGTCAAGCTGAGAAAAAAATGTGGTGAATTCTGCATTTGAAACTGGACAACAATTAAAGCACACATTTTTGTTATTTTGAAGAAATTGCCCCCCAAAACCCATACTCACCCTGAATCTTAAAATTACCCCTGACACACCAAAACACACACCCACTCTGAACCCTAAAATTAACCCCCTCACACCCTAAAAGCCATACCCGCCCTGAAATCTATAATTACCCCTGGCTCCCCAAAACCCATACCCATCCTATCCCTAAAATTATCCCTCCCCGGCACCCCAAAACCCATACCCACCCCACACCCTAAAATTACCCCCTGGCACCCCAAAACCCAATACCACCCTGAACCCTAAAATCACCCCCCTGGAGCCCCAAAACCCATACCCGCCCTGAACCTTAAATTACCCCTGGCACCCCAGAAACCATACCCATGCTGAACCATAAATTCCCCTTTGCCCCCCAAAATCCAAACCCACCCTGCACCTTAAAATTACCCCAGGCACCCCAAAACCCATACCCATACCCATTTTGAACCATAAATTCCCATCTGGCACCCCATTACCCATACCCACCATGAACACTAAAATAGCCCCCTGACATCCCAAACCCACACCTGCCCTAAACCCTAAAATTACCCCTGGCACCCCAAACCCCATACCCATGCTGAACCATAAATTCCCCCCCGGCACCCCATAACCCATACCCACCTGAACCATAAATTCCCCGCTGGCACCCCATAACCCATACCCACCCTGAACCATAAAATTGCCCCCTGACACCCCAAAACCCACACCTGCCCTGAAAGCTAAAATTACCCCTGGCACACCAAAACACATACCCATGCTGAACCCTAAAATGTCCCCTGGCACCCCATACCCACCCTGAACCCTAAAATAGCCCCCTGACATCCGAAAACCCACACCTGCCCTAAACCCTAAAATTACCCCTGGCACCCCAAAACCCATACCCATGCTGAACCATAAGGTCCCCCGGCACCCCATAACCCATACCCACCCTGAACCATAAATTCCCCGCTGGCACCCCATAACCCATACCCACCCTGAACCCTAAAATTGCCCCCTGACACCCCAAAACCCAAACCTGCCCTGAAAGCTAAAATTACCCCTGGCACACCAAAACACATACCCATGCTGAACCCTAAAATGTCGCCTGGCACCCCATACCCACCCTGAACCCTAAAATAGCCCCCTGACATCCGAAAACCCACACCTGCCCTAAACCCTAAAATTACCCCTGGCACCCCAAAACCCATACCCATGCTGACCCATAAATTCCCCCGGCACCCCATAACCCATACCCACCCTGAACCATAAATTACCCCCTGGCACCCCATAACCCATACCCACCCTGAACCCTAAAATTGCCCCCTGACAACCCCAAAACCCACACCTGCCCTGAACCCTAAAATTACCCCTGGCACACCAAAACACATACCCACGCTGAACCCTAAAATGTCCCCTGGCACCCCAAAACCCATACCTACCATGAACCCTAAAATTGCCCCCTGGAACCCCAAAACCCATACCCGCTCAGAACCCTAAAATTACCCCCTGGCACCCCTATCCGTAACCCACCCTGAACCATAAAATTACTCACTGGCACCCTAAAACCCACACCCACCCTGAACTCTAAAATTACCCACTAGCACCCCAAAAAAAAATGAACACTACAAACTTACACTACATTTGCATATTTGGAGGGGACTGTCCTCTTTGACGTTTCTATGTATGTAAGTCAAGAACAATATTCACAGTAACCTAGATATGCAGGCAGTAGGTAAAGCTGTGCTGAAAAATGCATTAAAGTTACTGGAACTTACACAAAAAACTGCTGCCTGCTCTTCTGATACTATACTGTGGAGTCTGGCTGATCAGCAGCACTGTGTCCTGGCATCCAGCCCCTCCCGAAGGTCTCACTGTGTAGATCAATGTGGGTCAAATGCACAGACAGCAGGGGGAAAGGGATGGCCAGTGCAGGTGAAGCTTTTCCTTTGTAAATTAATTCCTGCTGGCGTCATAGCCCAGGGTTTGCTGTCTGTGCACTTGTATGGAATACACATCTATACAAGTGCACAGACAGCACATCCTGGGCTAATATGCCAGCATAAATTCCTTTACAAAGGAAAAGCATCACCTTAATTGCCCATGCCTTCCCCCTGCTGTGCACATCTTCACACCCCATGCTCACAACCCATCAAGTGCTTAGGTGAAATCCCTGCCTTCAGGCAAGGATTTCACCTCTGCGCCCCTCTAAAGGAAAACAAGAGGTCAGGGCAGGGGGGTTCACTCGCTGAAACTGTTCAGAGGCTGGCTGGCTGGCTCGGGCTGCTGGGCCTCTCAGAAATCATTTTCTCTGATCGGATGCGCAGCCTTCCTGCACCATTTCAGTGCGTGTCATCTTAGCCCGGGCAGAGGAGGCGACGGGGGGGGGGGAGGGGGCTGAAGCCCGGTGAGCCCAATGGGTGTTGCGCGCCTGATTTAGTGTCAATCCTTGCATACCTTCCCGTATAATTTGTGTTGCCTTTTTACCAACATATTCAGCAGGTGACTTACGATCCATATCGGGGTCTAATATGGCGTTAAAATCTCCATCACAGATTATTATCGCCTGTGGTAGATTATAGGATTTACCCCACAGTATTTCAGAAAACCTGGGATCGTCCATGTTGTGACTGTGTACGTTATTTATGGTTACTAATGTGCCTTTTAATCTGCCCTGTACTATTAAATACCTACCATTCTCATCACTGTCAACATGCACTGGCTCAAAACATTCTGTCTTTTTAACCAGTATTATGACCCCTCTGGCATATGACGAATAGGAGCACATGTAACGCGCACCTGCCCATCGGGCTACTACTGCCCTACCAGTATGTTTTGTTAAATGCGTCTCTTGCAAGAGAGCCACTTGTACCTTATGTCGATCTAAATACGACAGCGCCTGTCTGGTTTTTTTGGGTTCCAAGTGATTGTGCCCGTATTAGTTCTCTTAGCTTCTGCGCTACTTGCCATATATGTCTCTGATCATCAGTCCAAAATAGTACATGTACATATCATATTGCTTCCCTGCCCATGTGTCACACATGCATGGCATGAAAAAAAACCTCAGCCTACCCCTCCCACTTCAGCATCCCAGTTATGCTAAGGAATCCCCAACCGTAACTCAGTGAACACCAAACCAACAACTCCCCCACTTGTGAGTAGGGCATCCGCCCACAAGGTAATAATACAATAACCATTTGGTATATACCATTACAGAGGGCACCAGCAGCCTATTACCCGTCCCTTTTGGTAATGATGGGGGGAGGGGGGGCAGGGCATCAATATTTCTGTGCCCCAGGCGCATACAGATTAACACAACCAATGTCATAGTTATACATCCCACATCTTTAACATCTTATCAAATGGCGATGCTCCTACTCTATTTCTGCAATCATGGTTAAATCATATCATTTCTACATTGGGGTATGTGCCAAGAAGCACATTTTACCAAGGGGAGACCACGTCCATAGTATCTATCCCAATATGCCTCAGTAATATGGACACTTCAATCAAACTGTACGCATCCATGTTAATCTATTCCCCCATTCCATTTGAACTGATCAGCATATAATTACAACTAGTATCCTGTCCGTTGGCATATCAGCGTCTCTCGCCCTTATTGAGTCCAACATATTTAGCCACATGAGCATATGCCATACTCACATTTTGCAGTTTTGAGCACAGCAAGTGCAGATCCTAGGAGGCAAACCAGATTCAATTTGACTATCTACCGTCATGTCATCCTCACAAAAACCTTTCAATGAACCAAAAAAAAAACACACATCTCTCTGGACCGAATTACGCTGCTTCCAGTTCTTTAGTCTTCATTGTCAGCGTTGTTTCCAGTAATTTTTGTTGACTCTGCTTTCTCCAGCTTTTTGACATATACCATTGCTTCCTTAGGCATTAGAAACACTCTGCTCTTGTCTCACTGCTGGATCCTCAGTTTTGCTGGATATAATATTGCGTACTGTACATGCATGGCCTGTAATCTCTTTTTTACCTGCTGGTCCTATCATCGCACCTGCTGTACCGCTAGGGTAAAATCAATGCCATCTCCACTCTCTGGTATACTGTGGTTCCTTTCTCCCTAGCAAGCCTCAATGGCACATCCCGATCTCTATAATTCATGATCCTAGGTATGACTGGACGCGGCGGAGCACCAGGGACACGTTAAGGCGCCAACGAGGAATGTGCCCTTTCAACAAGGCACAGGTTGGAGAAGTTTTCAGCACCCAGCATGTTTTTTAGCATATCCTCCACATACGTCTCCATCTTTCCTGTATTGGTGGTCTCCGGCACACCAATTATGGGTATATTATTTCTACGCGATCTGGCCTCCAAATCTTCACTCTTCGCCTGTATGACTGCCAGTAGTATCTCCATTTGCGCACAGGAGCCCGTTACTTGCTCAAGCTTGTCTTCATTCGTGTAGATATGTTGCTCAGCTTCAGTAATACGTGAGCCATGCTTCTGCTGGTTCAGAGTATCTATTTTAGTATCAATGGAGTTGAGGCTTTGCTGCATTGCCACCATCATACGTTCCAATTTGCCACTATTCCCTGCCTCTATGTTCGTTTCTGTGTCAGAGGCCTGCGCCTGCATTTTTTTCTGACGCTTGTCCTCGAAGGACAGCTTGGTTTGCTGATGTTTTTCGGGTTTCCCCATCTTATACTGTGTGTACGGTCACCACCTATTTCGAACGGATGCCCGAATTACTTCTGTCAATAACGCACCTAATAACTATCACTCCAGCGTCACTTTGTCTTCGTTAGAACAGGCGCACTGAGCTGCCTCAGCGCCTGCACAGCACCCGCCGGCGTTGATTAATCGGCCTGTACCAACCTGGACCCGTAGGTGTTTTGCATTCCCTGATACTCCACACATCCAGCTATGCAACACAGCAAGTCACTCTCGTTTCTAAACTTCCGTCCATCCACTACTGGGCAACGCGTTGCTTCAGCCAGCGCTGTGTAGTGAAGCAACTATTGTATGTTCCTGCGCATCAACAAGTGTCTGGGCCCCTACAGCCACCCGCTCCGGTTCACAAAGGGGCGGCCACTCACCCTATTTCAGCCGGCTGCCAATATAATAGGATGAAGCCATACTAGACTGGCTGTCCTCCAAGTTCCCAAGACGCTCTTAACTGGCCACTTCTTATCAGTCACGGCACCCCTCAGGCCTCATATAAGGCGAGTGTGCAGCTCTACTCGTTGACTTTCAGCCTCTATCACATCCGGGACTGCACTACCGAGGTGCATACACTAAAAATTATACTGAAATGTCACGCAGTATTCCAGCGATGGTCAGCAGTGAAGGAATGGTTCCGGCGGCACAGACCTGCACACAAACAGTCAATCAGCCCCTAGTCCATAGTTTTTCATCCAGATGTCACCATCAGTATCCGCAGTGGCTCATATCTAAGCATTCAGGTGCAGCATTTCAAGCCGGTAACAATCGTCACTTACGCGCTAGCCGCTTACAAAATGGCAGCCTCACTTTGCCCCTCCGAAGTAAAGAAACGTAGGTCGAGCTCCTCACTATGCCATCACCTTCAGCTCTGCCGCAGTTATCACACAGTGTTCGCGCTATTTTTGAGCCGCTAGTCCTGCATACCGTTATGGTGGTCAGGATGGATATGCAGAGCGTCTATGCCGCTCCATAAGCGCCTGATCCCAGCGATTATCTTGCCTCGTCGTTCCCCAGGCTCTCATTCAGCCGTCATTAACTTCAGCAACCGGGTATCATTCCTCACAGAGGCAGGCAATCGGGGCAGCAGCGTACTCACTGTTATTACCTCCGCTGCCTCACTGCGCAGTCACATCAGTGTCTCAGTACCCCTCATACCGATTTCATCACTTTCACACCACGAGCCGACATAGCGCAGCCGACGATCTTTGTGTCTTGGCCTTTTCAGTCCGCAGTTACTCTCTTCCCTTTTGCCGTCTGACAGGCAGGAGAGCAGCTCTTTTCACTCCCAATGCGCGGGTGCCGCCATTTTGCCAGCCAGTCTTCTCCTATTTTTCTCTAGTTTCCCAGGTAAAAGACCTCAGGAATCACCACATCTAATGCAGGCTGGTCTCCAATGTATAAATCTTTGTTTTCTATACACCAACACCTGGGGTATATGAGGATAAATGACGGATTATGGCCCGACCAGCAGAGCTGCACTACCGTGCGGCCATCCTGCGTCTGGCTCACTAGCACCCCCTCCCCCCCCAATGTTCTGCTCTGCTCTACTTGGCGGATCCAGCCCAGTTGGGTACACAGTGCCTCCAGGTGTTAAATGCCTTCAGGCAGATGTCTGGACTCCACCGAAATACCTATAAATTGGTCCTAGCCACCAGTCGAAGACACCTCATCCCCAGCAAGACAGTACCCGTCAGAGGGCGGGCAGAGGTCAATCGCCGGGGCCAATGCGTTCCCCCTGAGGTCCTACGATCTGGCCTCCGGGGGTCGTGCTTCACCAATGGTGCCCCCAAGGTGCTCACCTGGCCCAGGATGCTGGCCAGTGTGGTAGCACTGTACGACTCTGGACCCCACTGCAAACAGGCTCCAGAGCGATGCAGCTGTCCACGGTGCCACCCTAGGATCACCTCAGCGCGCTCACTTCCCGGTTCCCGCAAAGTCCTGCCGGCCACCTCGGGCGCCGAGGGGAAGGACTGGGGCCCCGGTCACCTCTCAGAGTCAGTCTCCCCCGTTCCGACCACCCGGCGCGGGAACAGTGATGGTCGTTGTGAGAAGTTGACCTGGCATATGCTGTTCACTAGTTATAGTGAATACCTTGCAACAGTCCAATTCGACCCTTATAGTGTTAGGTTAAAGACAACCTTTAAAGAAAACTATCCTAGTGGTAGCTGTAGAGAGCAGCCTTCAGGCTAAGTCTTGAAGGAGTGTTAAGTTTATTGTTTTACCATAGATAACCTCTTGAATAACCAAATGAAAGAGTAGTCCACACATGTATATATTCAAAATATATGTATTTATTCTAGGAACAACCCTACTAGTCTCTTAATGAGACTAGAGGCAAAAGATACATTTCAAACAAGCATTTATAGTTACAATAAATAGCACTGGAATCACAGGGCCCCAGTGGGGGACCAAACCATATATCAAAAAAGTGGTATAAGTACCACGACAGTTCAACAGACAGTGCCTAGGGCACTAAGGATTGCTGGCCCCTTACAAAACCACCCAAGGTAGTGAGGAAGGGGACCCACGGGGGACGTGTGCAGTACTTAAACTAGGACAAGTATCCCCCTGAAACCCTATGGTAATGTTGCGGTTGGGAATAGCAGGAATCTAGACACTTCAAGCAAGAGTTCAAGTTCAGGAGTTTAAAGTTAAGCTCAAGGAGGACCCACACCCACGATAACACCCAGGTACCACTGTTACCTGCCCCAGGGAAGCCGGGTGCAAAGGTTGTTTTCGGTGTCGGGTCGAAGTCTCATTTTAAATGGGAAAACAGGAAGAACTGCTGCTGGAAAGAAGAGTCGTCGATGTCGTGCAGGTTGAAGATGAAGATCTTGAAGAAGAGGACCTGAAAGCAGAGGGGACAGAGTCTGGGTCACTAGCCAGTGACCAGGAACCTCAGGAGTGAGGGCCCTTCAATGCGGGTGCTTCAGAGTTGAAGAGGTGCAGCTTGGATCTGCAGCCAAGGAGTCCAGGAGGCGTCAAGGACGGCCAGCTGCTGGAGGATGACTGTCCAACGAAGGATTAAGGCCGCTGCGGTGTTAGTGTCCGGATTGGATCCACTAAGCCTTGGCAACCACAACCCTCGCCAGGAAGAAGAGACAGCTACAGTGCAGACCAACAAGGTCTGAGCGAGGTCTCCAGCAAGGAGACAGGAGAGCAGGCCTGGAGCAACCAGGGGAGCTCTTTAGATTGAAGATTGACCTTTGCTAGGGCTCACAAGTCGAGAGACAAGGGACCGCGTCAGGCAGGAAAATGGTGTGCGTAAAGATGTGCCCACGGGTCGCCGGAGCTGGTAGGAGCGCCGATCTTTGGCACAGGTGATGATGAAAGCTTGGCCCAATAATAGGCCAAAGTACAACTTCCCCACTCGTCGGGTTTGTGTGCTGTGCAAGAGGTCATCAGTGTCCTGTGGTATTGGGTTTCTCGGCACCCATGGGGTCCACAGTGCTCAGGTTTGCTGTGCACACTCACTGGCCTCTGGCATCTGTCACGGTTTAGGTGCGGTTGCTTTGGACTCCATGTCCCAGAATGCCTGCGAGTGTGTCCGTTCTCTGTGTTTGTCATACTGATTCCCCTCCCTTTCCTATAATTGACTCACTTCCTGTGCACTCGGGGCTTGTCACTAGGAGTGTTAGCCTTCTTCGAGTTTTCGAGTGTATGACATCGAGTGCCTGTGATTCAGGCTTGGAACTTATCCGCTGGTAGCAGAGTAAGAGGCTTGCTACGTGTGCGGTGTACCTGACCTGGGATTTTATTCTCTCCGCATTGGAGGAGCCGCGCTGGGAGTCAGAGGATACGCCTTCACGGTGGTGCGGTGTTCACGAACTTTGACCTGTTGAGCCGCGCTGGGAGTCAGAGGATACGCCTTCACGGTAGCGCGGCGTTCCTACCTTTGACCTGCTGTGCCGTTTGGGAGCAGGAAGAAACGCGCTGAGTAAGTCGCGCTGAGAGCGGAATGAAACGCTTTCAGATTTCCTTTTCTTTTTTGTATGAACTGTAAGCCGTGACTTTCCCTTGGATCAACGGTTCCTGGATATTGTTTGTTTGTTTTCTTCGACTCTTCAACCTTACTAGAGTGTGGACCTCCGGGCTGTGTATCAGTTCAGGATTAGAACCTTGTTGAACGCTAAGGAGGCAAGTGCTTTGCTTCCATGACAAACACTGGACCTATAAAGGGATTTCTCGTCTCTGGAAGCACCAGTAGCTTATGAGTTTAAAGCCCTCTGCTTTTTTATGGGCTTCTGTTAGACTCACACCCTACTAAACTGTGAAGTGCTGCTGGGTCATTTTTCCTTTGTCATTTTTTTTACTTTATTTTTTCTACACCTGTGTGGATTGGATGTTTGTGGCAGCTTCTATCAGTAAGTGTTCTTTTAAGCTGCACCTATAGTGTATGTCTAGACCAGGAAAAGGGGGGGGGGGAATACTTACAGTGTTTCTTGTGTATTTCTGCAGGTGCACAGATCTTAGACCTGATGTGAGGGTTCCCACTGTCCTTCTGTGCTGTAGATGATTTCTGGCTGCCAGTCCTTTAAATTTTCTTTCTCCACTTTTCCCCTTCCCGGGGAGGGGTTATCTTGGTGGTGTGTTAACTGTATCACCCACTTGGATTACCTTCTCTAGGGAGGAGGGAACTTAGCATCTGCTTCGCTCCCGCCGTGTCTGGAACTACAGGTGGGTCAATCTGTTCTGAAGTGTGACAGCATCTTGGGAACCCACCTCAAGTTAGGCAGAAGTCTTCGTTGTCTGTAGGAGCAGGGGAGTGCAAAAGTTTGGTGCCTGCCAAGCAGGGGGGTAACTCCTTTACCCCAAGGGAGATTTCTTCCGTCAGCTGGGCAGCAGCAAGTCAAAGGTTCAAGTTGAGAAGCAAGTTCTGTGTTCAAGATTAATCTGAAGGTCTGGGGACCCTGCACCCACCTTTAACCGGGAGAAAGGGGAGTGACTAAACCAGAGGCCACCAATGGGAGTTCAGGCGGGAAAGGGTGGCTACACCCTCTCCCCTTTGTTCAGTTTCGCGCCGGAGCAGGGTCAGGAAGCCCCTTAACCGGTTCTAGCTGGGCTATGCAGAAGTAGGCACCAAATGTGCCTACGTGCATTCATGAAAAGGCCATCTGGAGTGCCCCCACCCAGCCCCAATTCACAAAGTCCTGTCTGGGAGTTGGTTACACCTCCCTGTGACCGGATACCTATTGTCCAGCTGCCTGGGCTGGAGTTTCGGCCAGCACCAGGCCAGACTCTTGTCTGTGGCTAGTGGACTCCATTTTGTGATGCGTGTGCCCTTTTAAAATAGTTACCGGCAGCTGCGGCTTGTGCCATGTCACCCCCTGAGTAGGGGGGAATCCTACCCCCCTCCAGTACTGGAGGGGGGGGGGGTATGATTCCAAGATGCTTGACACCAAACACGACATGGTTTGGTGCAGCCATTTTCAAGATACCATTTGACTGCAAGCTATATAATGCTCTTAAGAGTATATGGTATGGCTGCACTACAAACAACCTTGAAATCGATATAACGAAAGTTGCAGAGGGGCTCTGCTCATGCTGAGGGCCCCCCTCACACATAACCATGCACCCTGCCCTGTAGGATTACCAAGGCCTGGCTTAGGGGTGACTGATAGGTGTATATGTGTTGTATTAGGGTGGGATATAGTGAACCTATATACCTGTAAGGGGTGCAAGCACCACCTTACCCAGGCTCAGTAGCAGCCTGGTTGTGTCTTTTAGGTGGCTGTTCCAGGGGTGGCACAATAAGTGCTTCAGCCCCTGGTAGGCCTCTGGGGTACCCATGCCCTAAGTACCTAAGGCACCATATACTAGGGACTCACAGAATGACCTCAGTATCCAATTAGATCTGTACCTAAGATACTCAACAATTTAGAGAGGAAGCAGAGGAGCTGGGGTCCTGATTAGCAGGGCCACAGCTAGACTAGATTCAGAAAACAGTGAATACATCAGCAAACAGTTGGGGGCAACTATGCAGTAGATGCCAATCTCCTCCAGTCGTGTAGGGGTCCAATCCACTCCCGGGGGTCTACCAGCAGGTCTAGAGTGGGAGTGAATCCTCGTGGCCTTCAATCTCTCTCCTGCCGACTCACTGCTCGTCAGTGGCATCACCAGAGTTCCTCCACTTGCCCAGACACCTTCAGGGCCAACCCAATGGAGCCGGTCACAGCGCTGGACTTTCTATGGCCCCCCAGGGCGATGCCGGGCTCAGCGCAGTTCCACACCACGCGGCAGACCCCGTGCTGAACCGGGGGCCACTCCGCCTTCTCATCTCACGACTGTGAGAAGTTGGCCAGATATGTGATGTCCACTATTCTAGTGGGCACCTTGTATCAGTCCAAACAACCCTTATGGTGATTGGTTGTAAGTCAACCTTATAGACCAGCTATCCTAGTGGTAGCATGGACAAAGCAGTCTTAGGCTAAAACTCAAGAGGGCATGTGAAGCCAGCTGTTTTACCAATACAATCCCTTAAATTCCAAATGAAAGGACACCACACAAGGTATATATCAAAATTAGATGTATTTATTCTAATCATATACCCTCTGAGCTCTTTATGAGGTCAGAGGTCTAAGCACAATACAAGACTCTTAAATAGCATACGTTAAGTTGCACAAAATACAGTTATGGCCTAGGGGCCACGCAAACCATATACTAAGAAAGTGGTATAAGTACCACGACAGAAATACAGACAAGGCCTAAGGCCTAGGGAATCGCTGGGGCTACACTAAACAACCAGTAGTTAGGAAGTAGGAGGCCCACGGGAGGCGTGTGCAGTGTCTAAACACACACGCGGGTTCTCATAGACTTTCAATGGGAACGTAAAAAGTACAGTGTTAGATTTAGGACACTTCCTGTTCAGCTAGGAGAAAACCCCTCAATACTAGGACACTAGGATAGTCAATACCCACAGGAGCACCGGAGTACTCGTGTTACCTCACCCAGGGAAGCCGGGTGCATAGGTGCCAAATCGTATCGGGTTTCCTATGGAGAGCTGCAAAGAAGGGCTGCAGGCGACCAGGAGAAAAGTGTCCGGATGGATCCAAGGGTGGATCGGAGCTGTGAAGAACCTGAAAGCAGAGGGGACAGAGTCTGGGTTACTAGCCAGTGACCGGGATGGAACCAGGACGGAACCAGGTCATGTTGAGTGCTTCAGGTGAAAATTATGAAGATTGTCTCCGCAGCCATGAGGTCCAGAAGGTGTCGACGACAACCAGGAACTGGATTCGAGCTGTCCCACGAAGGATCTGGATGTCTGCGGCGTCGGTATCCGGATTGGACCCAACAAGCCTTGGCAAACGCAGCCCACGCAGGAAGAGAAGATTCGCTTCAGGCCAGACCAGCAAGGTCTGGGGTGCCTCTCTATTTCAGGGAAGCTGGAGCAAGACTGGAGCAACCAGGCAAGCAAAGAAGATTCAAGATGGCGTCATCAGAGGGCTCACTAGCCAACGGACTAGCAACCGGGATGACGCGTCGAGCAGGAAAATGCAGAAGGGCCCCACGCAGAACTCGTGGAGTGTGGAGGGCTGATCTTCGGTGCAGATGATGCTCGGGTTTGGGGTATCTCAGTCCCCAATGCACAACTTCGAGGAGGCCTCAGGAGCTGTGCTGTTAGCAAATAGCCAGATGGCCAGGATGTCCGGTCCCACGTCTCTCGCGTCCACCACGGGTCTCAGCTTTGCTGTGGATGTGGGTCGAGATCGGAGAAGTCTGGGAGTCCAGTTCCTGTGAAGCAGAGTCGTCGGGATCCTTCAGGAGCGGCGGCAAAGCAAACCGGCAGTTCACTAGTTGGTGCCTGTTTACACAGGGTGGTCACTCCTTGACCACAAGGGAGATTCTTCAGTCTTCTATCGTGTAGAACGTCGAAGGTCCAAGAGTACAGCAACAAAGTTTCTTCAAGTGGTAATCTGAAGTCTCTAGACTCAGCTCCTACCTATATACTGATTTAGGGGGCTGGATTACCTACTAGGTCCCTCCTATGGGTGGGGCCAGGGAAGAGGGCGGTCACACCCCTTTCCCTTTGTCCAGTTTCGTGCCAGAGCTGGGGCTGGAGTGCCCCAGCAACTGGTTTGAACCGGGCTATGCATGGGACACCTTGTGTGCCCCAGGCAGTGTCTTGTTTCATTCAACCCACCCTGCCCCAATACACTAAGGCCTGTCTGGGGAGGTGCTCGCACCTCCCAAGGCAGGAAATCTATTGTCCAGGCCTCCCTCGCTGGAAGGGCTTCCAGCTGCAGGAGGTCAGACTCGTGTCTGTGGCAGCAGCATCCATTTTGTGATGCTGAGGCTTCAATTTACTTTAACCGGGCAAAGCTAAGAGTACATGTCGTCTCCCTCTAGGAAGGGTGGAATGCTACCCCCGTCGCCAGAACTGGCGAGGGCATAGTATTCCAAAGCGTATGACACCTTACACAACATGTTTCGATAAAGCCAAACCAAAGTTAGCAATAACCGCGAGGATTATAATGTACCTAAAAGTATATGGTATGGCGTTATCATAGAACAGCTATAAGGACATGGTTCCCCAAGCTGCAGATACACTCAGCTCATGCTAGAGCACCACCTCACATAATACCAAGCACTCTGCCTTCAGGATTGTCAAGGCCTGCCAAAGGAGTGACTTATAGGTATATATGTGTCTATATGTAATGGTAGGTATAGGGATACTATACCTAAGCAAGGGGTGATTACACGACCTTGCCCCAGCTGAGTGATCAGCCAGTTAAGTCAATGTGGAAGGCCAGCCAGGGGTGGCATAATACATGCTGCAGCCCCTGGTAGGCCTTGGGTGCACCTATGCCCTGGGTACCTAAGGTACACTATACAGGGGCTCATAAGGTGACCCAACATCCAATTAGGTATGTACCTAAAGTACATGGAGTCCATTTTACAAAGAGAGCAGATAGCCTGGAGCCCTGAATAGCAGGATCCCAGGCCAACTAAGTAGAAAACCAGCTAAACACTAGGCAAAAAGTTGGGGGTAACTATAGTCAGGTATCCACCTTCCTACAACAACGTCTTCCACCGGGGCAGCGTTCAAGGCCGGGCGAGGGATGTGGTACTGTAAATTTGGACCCTGCTGTTCCACAGATATCGAGGCCCAACACCCGTATTATAAAATATCGTCGTACCATGACGAATTTGGTATCTACGAACCGGTAATGATTAGGACATTATCCCTATGCATTTGCGTCATGATTGAGCGATGCTAACGCCCTTACATCGTGGTTTCCGTCTCGAACCCGCAGACTCCATTTTGTAAACGGCATCCATCTTATGACTTGCCCTCATATAGTCAATTGATTAAGACCGAGTTTGATCTGAAAGGACACGTCCACCGTAGCTGACTTCCCCATGACCTGGCCGAGCTGACTCCACTGCCTCCAGCCAAGCCTGTTCGGGCAGCTCCTCGCCCAGTGGCCGAGCAAGATATCATCAAGGCACAACATGTCATAAACCATTCACTACATACAGACCCTGTTTTCCATACACATACACCTGTCCATGATTCTTGTTTATGACCCGTTTTATGATGGGTGGGTGCTCGTCCTTATTGGTGTTTCATCGATATCAGATGGGAATTCTGGATCTGGCGGGGTAATCCATCACAAACTGGACATCTAAAATATGTGCTGACCAGCATGACTTCGCTCTTTGTATTATTGTCGACATATGTTTATAGCCATATCATAAACTCAAGAATTCTTGCCTGCAGCTGTTATTTATGTATATAAGGAGAAGGCTGGTTCTGTAAAAACGAACAGTCTCCTGAGAACTTACGGCCCGTGCTGTCGTACTTCTAGGACACATGTTACTTGGTTGCAGCCAATAAAACTCAATCTTTGACTTCACCTAGAAGACTCTGTGTTTCTGTAGTCCAGAACAGGGAGAACCTAGAGGTCTTCGGGTGTGGTCCCCTGGCACCACCGGGTCTCTAAAAACCCGGCACCTCAGTTGGCGCCCAACGTGGGGCGATATCAAGCGGTGACGGTCCAAGCCAGATGTTCGTGAGGAGCTTTGTGTGAAAATTCCGGAGGAAGGCCAGCCACTTCAGCGACCCCTGCATGTCGACGTGGTTCCGAAGGTCTTTGCTGCGAGGTTCCCCGCGTCCCGACGGCTAGGAAGGACTGCTGCCCTGACTATCGCCCTGTTTTGGACCCAGTGATCCTTGGTAGAGCGAAACGATAGACGAGTCTTCTAGTGACGTCACCGATCTTCAATAATATTCAGTTAAGTATAAGTGGAGCGTCTCCCAGTCCTTAGTTTGGTTCTTAGTTTTGGTATCCCAGAGATACGGTTTGTATTGGTTCTTGCAAGCACCAAAACCGAGGGATTCGTGTATTCACAATAATATCATAATTAGATAATCCCTTGAAGTTTGAAGCTAGACTAGTGAGCGAAGATGCCTGGTCTTAGCAGACTTGGAAACTTGTTTTGTCTTGGTTGTAGTAAGGACTCCCGATTAGAGGATTTGTGTCCGGTTCCTCTGATTGGAACTCCAACATGTGAGTTATATATAAAGCACGGAGTAGGTCCTATCACGTATAATGAAGTGTGGATAAAATACACCCGCAAGGATGGTGTTTTAAAATGGCCCCAATATGGTAGTTTTGACTCAGAAATATTAGACAACCTCGAGGTCAAATTGTTCAAGAAGAAAGCCCGGCCGGCGATGTTTGACTCTTTTCACTTATGGCGCAAAGAAGCCAAACAGAAAGAAATAAAATTAGCAAAGAAGAATAAAAGAGGCATGTCGATGGTACAAGCTGCCATCGCATACAGCGATAATGAGGAAGAACAAGAAAGTGAACGAATGCTTAGGAGCAAGAAACTAGCAGTAGATAAATGCTACCCGATGTTACCACACGAGGGACAAGGTCCGAAGGGAACATCCGAGAAAGATCCATTAATGTCCCATTTGTTGAACTCACCACCCCCATATACATCGAGTGTTGTTGGAACCCCGAGGCGTATTGTTATACCACGCCCCAGTGCACGAAATGCAGCTCTTGCACAAGCACCAGCTCCTCTTCAGCTGGTTCCTACTTCTCCGGCGCAGCCTTCTCAAGGGCCGCCGCCTTTGCTACATACTCCATCTACTTCTACAACTTTGCCTACTGCTCCAACTATTCACTATGACACTACGTCTGCTACTGCCTTGACTTCCTCTGCTGTTGCTTCAACTTCCTCTTTACATCAGCCTGTCTTTTCCGGCGCATCTGCCTCGCCGCAAGCTTCTCCTTCTGTCAGACAGAGAGTGGCAAGTACTGTCACTGGTCTATTCTCGCCCTTCTTTGGGTCGCCTAAAACGACCCCTAAAACAGAACGTAGACAGTTGCGTAGTCAATTACCCGACTACGAGGAAAGAGAAGTGCTGAATGAATTAACGCGCAAATGGGTTACTGATACTGTAAGATATGATGTTCAGTCTGTTATGGAAGTCTTCCGACAGTGGGATTCATCCACTCAAAGATATGTATTTGAGGAGATGTGCGTGTACCTCTGGGAAGATTTACAAGACAATGACCCAAAACGCAGAATGCAGGAACTAGCCCGCATGCGATTCAAATTTTACGAAGGCATGATTGTAGGTGCCGATGTTGAAAAAGCAATTGATCTGTTGTTATCTTATAGGAGTAAGGGAAACAGCTCTAGATCGTTTAATGAGGATGATGTGTCTGGTAGGAAAAAGGCGCAACAGTACCCCATGAGAGAGGTTCCTCCAGTATGGAGGGAAGGTGATGCGAATGTAAATCCACCAATTCTGCCGCATTTCCAGCGTGTATGGGTACATGTCCCCTGGAAAAGATCCGAAGTTTTAGCACTCAAACAGACACTACCTGATCCACGTAAAAACCCAGCAGGATATTACAAGGAATTATCACAGACTGCCAGCTCATGTATAATGAATTTAGCAGATATAGACATGTTGTTTGAGAATGTTGTTCCGCATCCTTTATGGAGTAAAATTCGTCATGCAGATCATGATCAAGAACTAGGTGACTCATGGGCTAATATTACTGCTACTGATGCTAGACAAGTCGGTGGTTCTAAACCCGAGCCTTTAATAGCAGAACTTCCTGGTAGGATTATCGCGTACATGAAAACATTAATGCCTGAATTACGTGTAAATTGGGACAAGCTATCTGCATGCAAGCAGAAGAAAGATGAGAATGTGTCTGACTTTTTCACGAGATTTGAGGAGACTTTCACTGATCATAGTGGTCAGGACATGGCTACCGAGGGTGGCCAAAGATTGTTTGTAGACAAATTTGTACATAATCTGCTTCCTGAACTGTGCAATAAATTGAAAGATTCAGAGAGTGCTTGGGCTGTCTCCACGTCAGCGCAGATTTTAGCCACAGCCCAGTACTACGAAAATAGGCGCAAAGACGAGCTAGATAAGACAGAGAAAAAGACTAAAGAACTAAAAACTAAAGTTCTTCTCCAGCAAGCGTATCCGCCTCGCACTCATAGTCAGCCCAATTATCAGCAACCGCAGCAGTATTCGAGAAACGCGCAAGGGAACGAGTTTTCCCACCAGAGTTCTCCGTATGGCCCGAATCAATGTGCATATTGCAAAGAAGAGGGTAATTTCAAAAGTAATTGTCAAGCTCTTGCGCGACGCTTAAACGGTGTTTCCGGCGCAAGAGGTAGAGGTGTTCAACAGGCTCCTAGAGGGAGGGGCCGTGGAAATTTCTCCCAGAATACCATTTCTTTTCCGCCTCAGAATTCTATGAATAGCTTTGACCAACAGAATAATGCGTCTTCCAGGTCAGCTCAGTACTATGCAGATGACTATTACGCAGAAAACGAGAATGAGGGTAATAATTGCTAGGACAGCCATGGACAAAGAGAGGGAGTTGTTTCAGTTCCAGTAGATCAGAATGGACCTTATGTCGAGATGATTACATCCGGAGTGTCGGAACCATTTCTGCTGGATACTGGTGCTACAAAAAGTTCTATTATGCACTCAAAACTTCCTGGCGCACCTTTGTCCGGCGAAATGAATGTTTCAGTAGGTTTTTCTGGCGCCCCTGTTAGGAACCCGATCTCCAGTCCCATGCCCCTTTCTGTTGGCCCATGCGAATTAGAAGCACCCCTCATTCTTACAACAGGTTGTGGCGAAAATTTGTTAGGTTTGGATTTACTGAAGAGATTATATGCGACCTTGTACTGTTCTCCTTCGGGAGTACAACTTACCCTTGGTAAGAAAGTGATTTCCCCGATGTATTTGTCAAAGGAAAGAATTCCAACTGAGTTGTCATCTCTTCCAGATGTACTTTGGGCGAATGGTTCTAATGATGTGGGTCATTTGGAGATATCACCGTATGTCATAACATTGAAAGCTAATGTTCGGTTGCCACGTATTCCCCAATATAAAATTTCAAACGAATGTGAAAAGGCTTTGCTAGCAATCATCTACGATCTGATTGCGAAAGATGTCATCGAAGAGGCTACAGGCAACATTTGTAACAGTCCTGTTTTGCCTGTTTTAAAGCGTACCGATCCTTCACAGCCCCCTGTGTACCGATTTGTGATCGATCTAAGGGAAGTGAATAAGATCGTTGTACCACAGTTTCCAGTCGTCCCCGACATTACTGCCTTATTGACAATGGTTCCAGCCTCAGCCAATTGGTTTTCAGTGATTGACCTGAAGAATGCTTTCTTCAGCATCCCGATTGCCGAGGAGAGCAGAGATATCTTTGGCTTCAATTTAGGAGGACGAAGTTTCCGCTTTAAACGCGCTCCTCAGGGCTACTGTGAGAGTCCATCAATATTCAGTCAGGCTCTGAAAACACAACTAGATACGATTGTTCTACCTGGTGGCGCGACTCTGATTCAGTATGTAGACGATTTACTGATCGCTGCAGATACTGAAGAGATTTGCAAGCGAGCTACGTTGTCATTGTTGCGTCATTTATGTGACATGAAGCACAAGGTCTCGCTTTCCAAATTACAATTTTGCCGACAAGAAGTAACCTACTTAGGTCACATCTTATCGAAGGAGGGAAGGAGACTGACCCCAGAAAGAATACAGGCAATTGCAGAATTGAGTGTCCCAAGGACACAAAGAGAAGTGCGTGCCTTCTTGGGCATTACATCGTACTGTAGACAATGGATACCGAACTTCTCACTGTTGGCCAAACCCTTGCTGGCATTAATGCGTAAAGACACACCCAATCCTTTGCCTTGGTCTGAAGATTGTCAGGCGAGTTTCCATGAGTTGCGTGAGGCATTATGTTTGGCTCCTGTGTTGGGCAACCACGACTACAGCAAGCCGTTTACATTATATGTCCACGAGAAGGAAGGTTGCGCATTATCAGTCTTGACACAGCACTTTGGGGACAAACAACGCCCATGCGCATATTTCTCCGCGACTCTAGATCCTGTAGCTAAGGCCTTACCAAGTTGCTTGAGGGCCACTGCCGCAGCGGCTGTCTGTATTCGACAGTCTGCTGGGTTAGTCATGAATAATACTCTGACCGTTATGGTCCCACATGCAGTAGATATCCTACTAAACAGGACGAAAACGCAACACCTAACTAGTGCTCGACTATCCAGCTATGAATTGACCCTGTTAGCAAGTCACATTCACATAAAGAGGTGTGATACACTCAACCCTGCTACGTTATTACCCATTCCAGCAGAAACAGATGAGGTCGACAAACATGATTGCTGCTTTAGGACAGAGGAAAAGACAAAAGGGAGAGTAGACTTACAGGACACTCCTCTCTCTGAATGTAATGATAATTTATGGGTTGATGGTTCATGTTTCAAGTTGCCGAATGGTGATACGACTGCAGCATATGCCGTGACGACATTACACACGATTGTAGAGACAGCTCGCATCCCCCAGAATTCTGCACAAGCAGCAGAGTTAGTCGCACTCACAAGAGCATGTGTGTTGGCGAAAGGAAAACGAGTGAATGTGTACACTGATAGTCAGTACGCCTTTGGCGTAGCCCACAGTTTTGGAAGATTGTGGCGCGAACGTGGGTTCTTGACGTCACACGGTGCGAAAATTCAACACGGCCAGCTAGTACACGACCTTCTCGAGTCACTGACCTTGCCCCTACAGGTTGCGATCGTGAAGTGCAGCGCGCATAGAAAGATCCGAGATGATGTTGGTCGAGGGAATGCATTTGCCGACGAGGTCGCGAAAGAGACGGCAAGGAACACAATGAGTCGGATGTATGTTGTAGGTCCTGCTAGATGGACCCCTGATGTGGGTGTGTGTGAGGACACCATCGAAAGCGTGAAGTCCATACAAGCTGATGCTACTGAGAAAGAGGTGAATGAATGGAGAGAAAGCAAGGGTAGATTAGACGCGAATGGTTGTTGGGTCGAACTGTCAGAACATCAGCGATGGTTGTTACCTAACGCATATGTGCTCGCGGTGGTAACGATGGCCCATGGAATGGCACACATCAGTGTGAAAGGAATATGTAAGCTGTTGGCCCCAGTATGGCAGAATAGTGGTATCCCAAAATGTGCAGAGAATCTGGTCAGAAATTGTATGGTGTGTTTGAAGCACAATCCCGGTAGGGGAACCCCAACCCCAGCTGGTCATTTTGCACCTCCAACGTATCCGTTCGAGGTCTTGCAACTCGACTTCATTCACATGGAGAGGTGCAATAACCTGAAATATGTCCTTGTTGTCGTTTGCGCCTTCTCCAGGTGGGTAGAAGCATACCCCCTTAAGAACAACACTGCATTGTCAACTGCCAAAGCCCTTGTCAAGGAATTCTTCCCTAGATTTGGCATGCCTAGAATTGTCTGGAGTGATAATGGAAGTGAATTCGTGGGACGAGTGATGAAGAGAGTGTGTGAGTGTCTAGGCATCCACCAGAAGTTCCATGCTGCAAATCACCCCCAATCGGCAGGATTGGTAGAGTGCTATAATGGCACGTTAAAATTGAAACTGGCCAAAATCCAAGCCAGCACAGGTCTCAAGTGGCCAGACGCCCTGCCTTTAGCACTCCTGTCTACCAGGATGATTGTCCATTCCAGATTAGGACTTAGCCCACACGAGATCGTGTTCGGGCGCCCAGCAAATATATGGGGAGTACCGAGGCCCAGAAAGCTCAGGGAAATAGAGTATCCTGCACTGTTTGACTATTTGCACGAACTGACAACTAAACTGCATGTTTTACATCAACAGGTCCACAGCTCCTCTCCACCGGCGTCTGACGATCCAGGCCACGCTATCGAACCTGGCTCCTGGATCCTGATTCGGAACTTCAGACGAGCAAAGAACGAGGGGCCTCGCTGGACCGGACCTTTCCAGGTTTTACTGTCCACCCGCTCTGCAGTACGTGTCCACGGGAAGAAACACTGGGTGCACGGCGCCCATTGCAAAAGGGTCCCGTTCCCCCTTCCATATGACCGATGGGTCCAGCAAGGAGTCGCTGACTCCGAAACTGAGTTTATACCCCGTTTTGTCCCCTTCAGCGATGCACGACTAAAAGGAACTGGTACCGACAAAGAGAGCACTTGTATTTTGCAAGGATCTGTGCCACCGTCGATGCAGTTGGACACTACAGAACCTGAAACATTGTTTGAAGATCACACCGTGCCTGGAAAGGAACTATATAATCTGAGGTCAAGACCAAGGAACTGACATAATCGAATTAGTACGATTTTCCCTTTTCCCCCATGAACTATTTTTGATTTCGCAGCTCTCTCGCCCAGGGAACTAGCTCATTTTTGATTTTCGAACCGCCATCCGGTTCTGCTGCTAGGGCCGCGGTTGAAGTCTGAGGAGTGCAGCCGGGGACGCCTAGGTCAACGGTTCTGGTCAGTCTGAGGGAATTACCCCGGACTGGACAGAGCGCACATCTCGGCAGAAGCAACCTCCCACCGCGGGCAGCAACCAGAGGATGGAGTTTCCAGGGGTAGAGAGACCTGCTAGACACATGAATTTTAAAACGAAAATATGTACTGTGATGGCCAGGAAGAAATTCCTGATAATATGTATTTTGATGATATGTAGCATAATGATGTTCTTGATTGGTTACACCTTATCCACGTTTCAAATCACCTTTGTAAACAACACTCAGCCCATGCCTTCTCCGACTGCTTCTTTACACTCCTTTCACCCTCTTCCTGAACACGAGTCTGCCAGAAGACTAGAGTTCGTAAATAACTCCTTTATCCAGCTCCTACACCAGCACCAGTCTATAATGAACACATCGAACTGTTGGATCTGCGGACTCATGCCGCACACGACAGATAAGGGCATTCCAAACTTCATCCTACCATTCAGTTATTACGGTTCTCTGTGGGCTTTCCAGACCATGTTCCTGTTCGCCCTAGAACCGTACCCGCCCGTTACGCGGAGAGCGACTCCAGCAACAAGGCACTAGTGGTAGGAATAAGAAATATGAGTAGGGATGTTGACACGTATCAAATGATTCCTAAAGATGAACTCACTCCCTACGGCCGTTGGAACGTGACCAAATACGGGATCTCTTTGAATAAAAGCCAGAAAACAAAGAAATCCTCCCCAGTCTGGATAGTGCCCCACCGAGGTCACTTATGTCTGCAAGGTATTGGCAGGGATCCCAAAGCACAGTTGGGGAAGAGCATATGCACGGAAACATATTGTGGAGCGGAGGCGGCACCTACCTCGGCGCAACCAAGTCCGGGCGCAGGGGTCCTGTCTCCCGCGCCCGGTCACTTAACGTCCCGGACACCCAGGACACCCTTTCTTTGTCGTCCCCTGCAGGTACCGACACTGGAGCACGAAGGACCGGAAACCCTCGCCAGGAACACCGGAAGTGACGGTGGGTCGACCCCTAGCGACCCGGAAGCGATCGACCCCGACCCCGGAAGTGGACGGCCAGACCAGAACCCGGAAGGTAGAAAAGGCCCCGAGGACGAAGGAGAGGCGTTCGGAGCAACCGACTCGTGGCAGGAGGCAACGGACAGCGACGGACCCCTGAGAGAGAGAGGAGCAACACTGCGAGACCGAAGCGAGGACGAGGAAGAGGACGTCTGGACGGAGGACTGGTGGCGTCCTCAGGAGGAAGCTGGAGAGCGGCCGCAACTCGGACGAGAGTTGCGGCGGGGCACGTGAGTACCAGTTACCCTTTCTCCGTGTTCCCTCTTGTATATAGTAGATGTAAATAGCCTTGTATATAGTCCTTAGACTGCACGAGCACAGGGATATTTAGTGATTACTCACGCGCACTGTACAAAGACCGAGCACTGTCCTGCACCATCCCGCCTTCCTCCCTCCTACCTCATTCTTGCCTGTTCCCTTCCCCCCCCCTTTACCGTCCCGTCCTCACTGGTCTTTCTCAGTACCCTTTCACTCCCCGGTGTAGGTGGTGGGGTGTACTGTTGGAGTACTCAGACTAAAGCCCTACACTTCTCTCCTTTCTTTAAGCCTCCAAGGAGCCCCAGTACCACACCGAGGAGACTACTGGCGGAAAAAGGAGAAGCGAATCCTGATCCCCAACATCCTCACCGAGCCTGGTCCACCGCAGTTACTATCGGCCCACCACCCCTTGGATTCAACACTGCGTCCCTCCCTCATTGTGACTTTGTTCTTCAACTGCAATAAAACACTTGTCATAGCTCACTATATCCGGCCTCCCCGCCTGTTATTCCGGTCCGCCCGCCACCCAGCTCCACAAGTGGTGTCAGAAGTGGGATATCCCGGAGGCATGGAGGCCGCGGTCAAGCAACTGGCGAAAAGCCAGGAAGAACTGGGGAAAATGATGGAGAGGTTCCTCAAGACGGCAGAAGACGATCGGGGCCAACTACATGACGTGCTGAAGGGACAGGGAAGCGCACAGGATCAAGCCCTTGAGAAGCTCACTACAGTCATGGGGCAGCAACGACCAGCCACCTCCCTGCCCTCAGTAGTTCTTCAGAAGTATGTCCCCGGAGAAGACCCCGACTACTTCTTCACGAACTTTGAGCGCCTAGCCCAGGCGGCGGCCTGGCCCGCTGACCGGTGGGGCCACTACCTGGGTCCCCTGTTGACGGGTGAGCTGCAAGCTGCCTACCAACAAGCCAACATTCAGGGTCAAACCCCCTATGCCGACATCAAGACCTGCATCCTGGAACGGCTAGGAATAGACGACGAGACCTATAGGGTGAGGCTGCGCCAGGCCAGGGAAGGGCCCCAAGAAACGCCTAGGGCCTTGTCCTTCCGTATACAGGATCTGGCCAACCGGTGGTTGAAACCTGCTACGGCCACCAAGGAGGACATTCTGGCCAAAATATATTTAGAACAGTATTTGGCTTCCCTACACCCTGCCACCCAAAAGTGGGTGCGTCAGCATGCTCGCCTAACGCTCGACACCGCTGTAGAGATTGCCAGCGCCTACAGCCGAGCGCAGGAAACTCAGCGACCAAAGGAGGAACACCCGTCCCGCATAACCCCCGGAAGCCATCCTCGGGTCCCTCGACCCTCTCAGGTGGTCAGGAAACCTGACCCTGCTCCTCTGATGCCATACCCTATCCTGCCTCGACCCCACCCAGCGGGCCCTCAATGTTACCACTGTGGTGGGTTCGGACATATTGCTCGAGTCTGCCCCCAAAAGGAGGAACCCATGGACATAGGGTTGGCGAGAAACTATGCCTGTCTCACCGCGGACACCACCCCTCCTCCTTTTCGGTGCCCGGTGCGGATAGACGGACACGGAATGATGGCCCTGGCCGACACGGGGTGCCGACAAAGCGTTATAAGACCCCAGGAGTTGCCCCGTCCTGTCAGGCCGATGACAGGCAGCGTGGCTATTACGTGTGTGCATGGCGACACTAAGAGCTACCCAACCACCCAGGTCCATGTGCAACACCCCACCGACGCCGGCAGTCTGCTAACGGTGGGCCTGATCCCTAATCTCCCGGAGCAAGCGATATTGGGCAGCGACTATAGCGGTCTTCCTCGTCTGCTCCAAGACGCCACCGATTCCCTGAGGAACTGGTGGGCCGAGGCCCCTTTCTCCCATGAACTTTCTCCTGTGAATCCGGTGAACAGACCTCCCAAGACCCGAAGACAGAAGAAAAAAGAAAAAAGAGAATACGCGATGGCCTTTCCTGCTCAAATAGATGTCCATCCCTGGGAAACCGACCGGGAATTCCGCGCCACACAACAGGAAGATCCAGTGTTACAGGAAGCCTGGGCCCATGCTCTGGACGCCGAGGACCCCCTACATGTAGGTCCTTATTTCTTTCGAAAAAACGGGCTCCTCTACAGGAAAGGGGGACCCCAACAACCAACCCAGCTGGTTATCCCCGGGTTATTCCGCGACAAAGTGCTCTTTCTGGCCCATAGCCACTTGCTGGGAGGTCATTTCAGCGATGAGAAAACCGGACGTACGATCCTTGATAAGTTTTATTGGCCAGGGGTTCACGGACAGATCAAACAGTATTGCCGGGAATGTCCAGTATGTCAACGAAACAGCCGCTACCGTCCCCCCAGGGTTCCTTTGCAGCCTCTCCCCCTTATCGACGTCCCTTTCACCCGAGTAGGCATGGACATTATCGGACCATTGTTGCCCTCCCGAACCGGTTGTCGATATGCTCTTGTGTTGGTTGATTACGCCACCCGCTTCCCTGAAGCGATACCCCTCCGCCATCCCACCACACAAACCATATCCAAGGCCCTCATATCCATCTTCTCGAGGGTGGGTTTTCCCCGTGAGATTCTCACCGATCAGGGGACGCCCTTCGTATCCTCCCTCATGCGCCAGGTCTGCTCCCACCTAGGCATCAAGCAGATAAGGACATCGGCCTACCACCCCCAGACCGATGGGTTGGTAGAGCGATACAACGCCACCCTCAAAACGACATTGAAGAAACTCCTAGGCCTTGAAAGCAAAAGGTGGGAGGAGATGCTTCCCCTGGCGCTGTTTGCCATCAGGTGCAAGCCACAAAGCAGCACTGGTTACTCTCCTTATGAGTTGTTGTATGGCCGAGCCCCACGGACACTTCTGGATATGGCTAGGGAAGCATGGGAAGCCGAACCCGACCGAACCCGACCCCTGCCGGAATACGTGGATAATTTAAAGACCCACCTTGAACAGATCAGGGTCATTGTGAGGCAGAATCTAGTGGCCGCCCAAAACACCCAGAAACACCAATATGATAAAGGAACTAAGGCTCGGAAATTCAACCCAGGGGATCTAGTGTTGTTGTTGCTTCCTTCTTCCGACCATAAGCTGCTCGGACAGTGGCAAGGCCCCTTCCCGGTGCTAAGAGCCGTGACCCCTGTAACATACGAAATAGAAACCGAGCCCACCAGAGGAGTAACCCAAATCTATCACGTGAACCTCCTAAAGAAGTGGGAGGGACCCTGTCCAGTACTAGCTAGCGTAACAAAACCCCCCTTCGAAACATGCATGGATCCTGACCTTCCCGAACAGCACAAACGAGATCTCAGGCGGGCCTTGTTCTCCTTACAACCCGTATTTTCCTCCCTACCCGGACACTCCACGGTAGTGGAACATGCCATCCACACAGAACCAGGAAAAATAGTAAGACAAAGACCTTACCGTATTCCCGAAGCACGTAGAGCCACCATACAAGAGGAAACGAAGCAAATGCTGAAAATGGGCATCATAGAACCCTCCAATAGCAGCTGGAACTCCCCGATAGTTCTAGTCCCCAAGCCAGACGGATCTACAAGATTCTGTATCGACTTTAGGGAAGTGAACAAAATATCGGCATTCGACACCTACCCCCTACCCCGCGTAGATGAAATGGTGGAACGAATAGGCAAGGCCAAGTATATAAGTACCCTGGATCTTTGCAAGGGGTACTGGCAGATCCCCCTCAAAGCAGCCGACAAACCCAAGACCGCCTTCTCCACGCCTGAGGGCTTATTTCAGTTTAAAGTGATGCCCTTCGGCCTTCACGGAGCCCCGGCTACTTTTCAAAGGGCCATGAACCTGGTGTTACAACCCCATACCAAGTACGCCGGGGCCTACCTGGACGATATCGTTATATATAGCGATGATTGGGGACAACATCTACGCCACCTGAGAGCCGTTGTCACCTCACTAGGGGACAATGGTTTTACCATCAACCCCTCCAAGACCACCTTAGCGGCCCAGAGTGTGAAATACCTGGGCTACCTGTTAGGGGAAGGTCTCATCCGGCCTCAGGACAATAAGATCAAGGCCATCCAGGCCATCCCTTTTCCCCGAACCCGGAAGGAACTCCGAGCCTTTCTAGGATTATTGGGGTACTATAGGAGGTTTATCCCATGTTTCTCCCAAACAGCGGCCCCTTTAACCGACCTGTTAAAGAAAACCACGAACACAGAAGCACTTCTCCAACATCCCCCAACCCTGGTGGTCCACGCCTTTGAGCGTCTGAAACAATCCCTGGTAACCGAACCTGTGTTAGTCAGTCCAGACTATACCCGAACATTCATACTACAAACAGACGCCTCTGATCAGGGCTTAGGGGCGGTACTCTCCCAGAGGGATAACACAGGGGTCGAACGGCCTATCCTCTACCTCAGCCGGAAACTATTTCCCCGGGAGATGAACTACGCTGTGGTAGAGAAAGAGGCCCTAGCCATCAAATGGGCAGTGGACAGCCTTCGGTACTATTTGGAGGGGCGAGAATTCGAACTCTACACAGATCATGCCCCTCTAGAGTGGATGGCCCGCAATAGGGGCCATAACGACCGAGTACTCCGGTGGTTCCTCTCCCTACAGCCCTTTCGGTTCAAAACGCTACACAGGAAAGGACTGCAACAGGGCAACGCTGATTATTTGTCCCGATACCCACCTCCCAGTTCCCCTACAAGAAAGACAGCTAGGGAAAGGGGATGTGGAGCGGAGGCGGCACCTACCTCGGCGCAACCAAGTCCGGGCGCAGGGGTCCTGTCTCCCGCGCCCGGTCACTTAACGTCCCGGACACCCAGGACACCCTTTCTTTGTCGTCCCCTGCAGGTACCGACACTGGAGCACGAAGGACCGGAAACCCTCGCCAGGAACACCGGAAGTGACGGTGGGTCGACCCCTAGCGACCCGGAAGCGATCGACCCCGACCCCGGAAGTGGACGGCCAGACCAGAACCCGGAAGGTAGAAAAGGCCCCGAGGACGAAGGAGAGGCGTTCGGAGCAACCGACTCGTGGCAGGAGGCAACGGACAGCGACGGACCCCTGAGAGAGAGAGGAGCAACACTGCGAGACCGAAGCGAGGACGAGGAAGAGGACGTCTGGACGGAGGACTGGTGGCGTCCTCAGGAGGAAGCTGGAGAGCGGCCGCAACTCGGACGAGAGTTGCGGCGGGGCACGTGAGTACCAGTTACCCTTTCTCCGTGTTCCCTCTTGTATATAGTAGATGTAAATAGCCTTGTATATAGTCCTTAGACTGCACGAGCACAGGGATATTTAGTGATTACTCACGCGCACTGTACAAAGACCGAGCACTGTCCTGCACCATCCCGCCTTCCTCCCTCCTACCTCATTCTTGCCTGTTCCCTTCCCCCCCCTTTACCGTCCCGTCCTCACTGGTCTTTCTCAGTACCCTTTCACTCCCCGGTGTAGGTGGTGGGGTGTACTGTTGGAGTACTCAGACTAAAGCCCTACACTTCTCTCCTTTCTTTAAGCCTCCAAGGAGCCCCAGTACCACACCGAGGAGACTACTGGCGGAAAAAGGAGAAGCGAATCCTGATCCCCAACATCCTCACCGAGCCTGGTCCACCGCAGTTACTATCGGCCCACCACCCCTTGGATTCAACACTGCGTCCCTCCCTCATTGTGACTTTGTTCTTCAACTGCAATAAAACACTTGTCATAGCTCACTATATCCGGCCTCCCCGCCTGTTATTCCGGTCCGCCCGCCACCCAGCTCCACACATATGTATTTGCCTCCCGAACTTCCCCTCCATTCTTGGCGGCTAAAGGCACCTATTTCGTCTGCCATGACAAAGCCTACACATGGTTGCCCTCTGACTTCTCGGGCACATGCTTTATCTCGTTTCTGCTGCCACCCACCTACACGGCCGGGGCAGATTACCATCGGACAAGGACAGTTAGGGGTGTCGTGAGTCAAGACGACACTGCGGGTCAAGAATTTGGAGACTTCGCAAAGGGTTTTCTGCCATTTTGGGGGCCCATGGTGAACAGCAGGAACATTCGGCAGTTAACAAGGATAGTTGAGTCCGCCGTGACTGAAACGGCCGGTGCCCTTAGCAACCTGACAGCTGAGCTTCAGTCGGATCGACTTATGACCCTTCAGAACAGGGTTGCCCTAGATGTCTTACTTGCAGACCGTGGTGGTGTATGCAGAGTGATCCAATCTAGTTGCTGCATTTTCATCCCCGATAATGCTCCGACAGTGTACCAGGCCATCTCCAAATTACACAAAATCTCTGATTCCCTTCACATAGAGAAAGGGGATTGGTCTCTGCTAGGGTGGATCTGGGAACTGATCTCTGCCTGGGGATGGAAAACTCTGATCTTCATCGGGATGATCTTAGCCGTTCTGTTTATGTTCTGCCTGTTTGTACAGTGCGCTCCTGCAATATGTGGCCTCTGCGCTACTTCATGTGTAAGGAAGCCTGTATCAAGGGACGAATTGAGCAACAGAATGATGCTACAGCAGCATCTCCATGAATTCATCAATACAGATTTGGACTCAGATTAGTATGAGTTATTGCCTAATATGAGGGCAAAAGGAGGGCCTGTGGTACTGTAAATTTGGACCCTGCTGTTCCACAGATATCGAGGCCCAACACCCGTATTATAAAATATCGTCGTACCATGACGAATTTGGTATCTACGAACTGGTAATGATTAGGACATTATCCCTATGCATTTGCGTCATGATTGAGCGATGCTAACGCCCTTACATCGTGGTTTCCGTCTCGAACCCGCAGACTCCATTTTGTAAACGGCATCCATCTTATGACTTGCCCTCATATAGTCAATTGATTAAGACCGAGTTTGATCTGAAAGGACACGTCCACCGTAGCTGACTTCCCCATGACCTGGCCGAGCTGACTCCACTGCCTCCAGCCAAGCCTGTTCGGGCAGCTCCTCGCCCAGTGGCCGAGCAAGATATCATCAAGGCACAACATGTCATAAACCATTCACTACATACAGACCCTGTTTTCCATACACATACACCTGTCCATGATTCTTGTTTATGACCTGTTTTATGATGGGTGGGTGCTCGACCTTATTGGTGTTTCATCGATATCAGATGGGAATTCTGGATCTGGCGGGGTAATCCATCACAAACTGGACATATAAAATATGTGCTGACCAGCATGACTTCGCTCTATGTATTATTGTCGAAATATGTGTATAGCCATATCATAAACTCAAGAATTCTTGCCTGCAGCTGTTATTTATGTATATAAGGAGAAGGCTGGTTCTGTAAAAACAGTGGCGGTTTTACCATGTGGGCGGTGGGGCGTTGCCCCACTAATAATTTTGCCCCACTAATCAAGTTTATATATTATTAAATTGTAGTTTATAATTGTAATTTAAAACTCGCGCTGAACCACTGATTGTAATGCAAAACTCGCGCTGCCTCGCCACGTCATTAAATCACGTGACACTGACAGCCTGTATTGACTTGACTGTCTGTGACTCACTGTTGCACCACTGCGCATGTGGTGTTTGACTGGCCTCCTTTCCTCAGCTACGAAGCCCTATGGCATTCGAAAAGCAAGCACTGCTGAGTACGGGGTTTGCAACTCCCCACAGACCCCAATGGTTCAAAAAGGAGCAACGTTTTTTTCATGCTCTGTCCAATCCTGACGCTCTCTGAGCAGCTCTTCTCTGAAGAGAGCAGCGTCACTGCGTCAGGATTGGCTAGTAGCTACTGCTCCCTTCCACGAGCATGGCGGCCGCTGCTGCAGTCTGACTGTGCCTCGTGACCGTGACTAAACTGCACACTTCTTCCTCAACAGTATGAGAAAAACGTAAGTTTTTATATTTCAGTTTAGTTACACATGACATTCACAGTTGTTTATGTTTCGAACATGGCGGCGCCGGCGCATGATGGTTCTTCATAGCTGGCAGGCAGTGGCAGCACAGCGGCTCTTCTAGCCTTTGAAATTGAATCTGGGTCCGGCGACGGTCGATATTCTTTCCCGCGACAGATCCGTCCATATAAAAAATGGTTCATGAAAAAAGGGTCATAAGTAAGCAGCCACGATATTATAATGTATTGCTGCGACCCTTGTCCCGTCCGGGCGAGCACCGCTCCCTGTCAACTCATCCGCCGCCTGCTAATAGCACTCAGGGACACCGTTCTGGCCCATGTGTGAATTGCAGCATTGTCAGTGATTGCAGACTTTCAGACCGTGCACCCATCACCTAGCATGCAGCGTGCGCAGGGTTTACAATATAGCAATATAGCTCTTATAACGTGCACACACTGAAATTAAAAAAAATGGTGGACTCCAATCAACTCGCAGAAAGGAGGGCTCCGCCATCCTGTGTTGCCGAGAAAGGGTATTTGTATTTTATACAGGCCCTCGTTTAGAGTAACCACAGCATTCAAAGTTCGCCTCACAGAGAGTCTTTGAAATGTGCAACCTTTTCTGCCATTCAGAGCTGAATTTCGGGGAGGAGAATAAAAAACCCATATTTTCGTTTTTAACTTCTTCCCTGCCTCCTCTAGATTGAGTTTGGCTAGTGCTAGCATTTACAAATGGACTCAGGCGTGAATTTACAAGAGGGCTATGGTCTGTGGTGAGTGTACACATAACATCGTGTTGTATCGTGCTTGGCCTACTTTTGGAATACTTTTGTTTGTGTATTCATTAATTGATTGTCCCTGTACCCAGTGTTGGAAAAAGTTTGTTTCCGGGGCTTCTTTCTAAATTGATTCTTGAGCGTGGTTAATTTCTAAAGCAGTTGCTGTTGCTTCAGTGGGCAGGAAAGGTCGGGCTCCGAGTACCAGAAGGTGTGTAATTTAGACACACGGGGCACATTATTTCCCAGCATGACTGCAGTAGAATGTTTCTAATTGGTAATACCCATTATGGAAGAATTTGTGCGCCCTGTGTATCTTCCGAACAGTTATTTGGCATCGTATGAGCTCAACAAAATATTTCCCACATGGTGTACCCTCCTGAACTGTACAGTAAACCTCTAATTTATGTCTGTGACTCTCCCGCAGACTCGTTTCCTTCTATGTTAACTTCTATTTGAGGCACACTGTTCATGTTGCTTAGCATATATAAACCCTCTCCTTCCGATGAAATACTTGCTGCTAATTGTTTTTCTTTTTGCTATTTGCTCAAGGTTTATGAATGAATATATGTACCTGTGTTATGAAAATCCACTCTCTGGCCAAACAGGTTAACCTTAAAGCCCCAGATCCCGTTCATGTGCTTTGCTGATTCAGGTGGCTCAGACCCAGTGACGCAGGGATTAAGGCATTAGGTGGAAATCGCTATAACAGGTAGCGAGATCCTCTGGGTAAGAGAATCAAGAATAGTCTTTTAATGCATTTTTCTCTTACTCAGCCCTGCCACTATGGTATTTTTTCACATCAAAATACTTTGCTCTCTCAAGTCAAGTGATGCCAAATACCAGGGCACAACGTTGCATTGGTCCTTAAGTTCTGTCATTTCGGTCATAAGCGATTAGGTAGACTCCTCAAGAGGGGATACCGGATTACCTGCTGAATCACACACTCCCTCGGCTGCTGTATGCTTAACACATCCTAAGCCTATATGGTGTTAGTATATATAGTGCTGTGTAGAGTGCATGCTTGAAGCCTTGAATGCTTGTGCTGTGAAGTATGTATGCCCTTGAGTGCTATAGTGACTATAGCACTCAAGGGCTTACATACTTCACAGCATAGTGCACCAACGCCACCAAGGTCTGCGAGTTCTATATTACAATTCCACTCCAGCTGTTGTATCCGGCGTGCTGTCTGTCGTACTCATTTCATTCCTTGTGCATGCTGCCAGGTTTCAGGCGGAGCATCTACCTCCTCCAAGCAATATATCTGGACTTACACCACCTTGTGAGGCTCGCCCTCTGCTTAAGGCCTAAGGATGATACCAGACTCAAGTGATAAAAGGAAATTGGAATCCCACAGCTGCCATTGGGCGCTGGAGGTGAGAAGGGATAACATCACTTTCACCACTTGTACTTTGTTCCCAGCCACGCAAAACCTTTGGAGTTTGAGCTTGAAAATGCACAGTTTACTAACTTTTTTTTCAAAATTTTAGATGTTCAGGCTCGCTCGCTACGCTCGCTCGCCATGGTGCACTCTGACAGAAAGTTTACGCCCCACCACTTTCAAATGTCACCATCCGCCACTGTGTAAAAACGAACAGTCTCCTGAGAACTTACGGCCCGTGCTGTCGTACTTCTAGGACACATGTTACTTGGTTGCAGCCAATAAAACTCGATCTTTGACTTCACCTAGAAGACTCTGTGTTTCTGTAGTCCAGAACAGGGAGAACCTAGAGGTCTTCGGGTGTGGTCCCCTGGCACCACCGGGTCTCTAAAAACCCGGCACCTCAGGGATTTGACTCTGAGCAGTCACCTCTGCTGCGAGCCCACTCAGACAGGTCCACAGGAGCGGATCGTGTCCACTGGACGTCCTCAGCCACCCCCAGTCCCACAGCAGGCCCCCGAGCCAGCCCCCGCCAGCCACACCGAGCACTCTCCTCAGTCCTTCCCCCTCACCGTCGTGCTCTGCTCAGGCCGCCATCTTGGGGACGCCTCTCCCAGCTCTCCTTCCTCTAAGTCCATTTTCAGGACATCAAGTGCCTATCTGCTTCTGTTTTCCACCCACATCATAGTAATTACCAATCTATTTATTAAACTAATCGTCCTTGTTCGGCTGCATAGATTGCGCTGGGTGTGCACATTGGTTTTTTTTACTGATTCCAATGTTTTTCTACACTATCATCTTGAGGTGTGTTTATTTTCAGTTAGTTATGGTTTTGTAATACATTGAGTCGTCTCTTGAACTGATTTTGAAATAATGTTGAACTTTCTTGCCTTTATGCTTTCAAGCTGTTAAAAAGAACCATTGGACAGTGAGTGTGTATGCACCTCATTCTCGCACAGCACGGACGTAGCAGTCCATTTAAAAAACAAAAACATATTTTATTGATTTTTTATCACAAACAAACTCCTCATCCCTGCATCCAATTATACACTGTCAAATAAAATTAACATTTCCTGTTTTCTCTGGATTGACATATCTTACAATGCAGATCGTAAATCAAACAGTAACTACATGTCCACGTCCATCTTTGGCTCCATCTCTTTTATCCATTTTTAGAATCATGAATCACAACTGCCCAAATATTTCTTAGCACAATCCACTCCACCCCCTAAGTCCCCCCTATTCCACCCTACCCCGTTGGCGTGAAGAACATTAAGCATGATACTTGATATCGCAGTACAGTCCTTTTGTATAAGCAAGTAACCCCTTTAAAGGTGACCGCCACCATCACTGCATACTGCAATGCCATAGAAGTGGGAGATTCATTCGGTCCTGTTTTCCAATGCATGAAAATCGCCGCCATTAGTGATCTATGAAGGAGGAAATCTCCCTGCTCCATTTCAAACCTGTCTTGTAGCCACTCAAACGGGAGCATAGTTCCGACTTCGCATAAGTCCCTGTTAGACCTTGCATCCTTGGCGTGGTTCTCCCTGACTTTTTGATCTCTGTCTCCCATGTTGTTGACTCCGTGCTGGAATATGTTTGGCTGGTTTAGATGTTTTGGGCACTTTGCCACTGATGATCAGTGCCAAAGTGCAAGTGCTCCCTGGTTAATATTGCTACAGTAATAGGCTATACCTAATTGACATATTTTCTTTACCAGTAGGTCCCTAGTAAATGCCACTGTGTGCCAGGGCTGGTAATCCAAATGCTACAAGTGAGCCTGCAGCGCTGATTGCGCCACCCACCTGAGAAGGCCTATACTGGTGTCTCAGGCCTGACCCTGCGTGGCCTGTGGGCAGTTTGAAATCTGCCATGTTGGCCTGGTGAGTACCCACTACCAGGTCTGATTCTTCCCTTTCCTTATACATTGGTCACCCCTATGGAAGGCCCAAGGTACCCCCCTGGGCAGGGTGTGGTATAGGTGAAGGGTAGAACATGTACTTATGAGGAAGGCATATTCTAGTAGTGAAATACTGCCAAATTGTTTTTTCACTATTGTAAGGCTATCTTGCCCATAGGACAGAATGGGGAAGGCTGTGCCCCATGGGTATCTGCCTATCTTCCCATAGGAGCATGATAGAAAATTCAAGTCTGGTATCCCTGAGCTCAGAATTTAATAACCTATATTTTAGGACAGATGGCTTTTAAATTCTATGTTCAAGAATTGCCCTTTTAGAAAGTAGCCATTCTCTTGTTCAACCTTCCTGAGTGCGTTGTCTGTGGATTGGCTGGCTGAGGTCATGTGAGGGCTGGTGGTGGCTCCAAGAGCCTGGATGAGTCAGCACCAGCCCCAGAGGATCAAATCTGTCTCCCATCGAAGTAGGGAGACACCAGGATCTACCGGAGGCATGCTGCACCAATACCAGTGGTACAGAACCCTTTGCAGCATTCACCAAGGCTAAGAGTCCAATCTGGACTCCAGCTGCCAAGGAAGAATGCACCCATCGAGGGACATCGATGCTCCTGAGACCCACTTTGTCAGTGGCCCAACTGTCCCGGAATCGCCTCTCATATCTGCCTGCTTCTGACTGCGAGGACATCTTGACGTGCACCGTCTGGCTGCCCTATCTACTGTGCACCCAGCCTGCCCGGCCTGGGTATCTACGATCCAGCCATGCTCCCATGAGCCTGATACTCTTACAACCATGCTCCCTTGAGCAGGATCTTTTGGACTTACCTGTACGTGTGTTATCATGTACCCTCCTTCCTCATAGTGCACCAGATACCAATGACTTCAGCACCCTGCTCCCGGCCAAATCCAGGATGCTACCGAGAATGAGCTAGTGGAGCATTGAGCCTGGCCTTGTTACTTGCCTAAATCCAGAAGGTGAACCTTGAGATCCAAATGTGTGATTTTATATTCATTTTATTCTTTTCTCCCATTGACTTCAATTGTGCGTAATTGTGCACAAAAACGATTTCTTTTGTGAATTTGAAAACTTAATACCTTAAAAAGTACTTACTGTAGAATGAATTTCTTGTCTGAAAAATTACATAAAAATCGATGTTATTTTTGTAAATTGGTCCCGGATTTATTCTTCAGTGTGTGTCTCATTTATTGCCTCTGTGAGTACAACAAATTCTTAGCACTACCCTGTGATAAGCCTAACTGCTCACCCACACTACCACAAATAGAGCGTTGGTATTCTCTACTTTTGCCTCTGTATACCAATCTGGGTCTCACTGGACTCTCTACACAGTGTACTTCGTGTTAGTACACTATATAGAGACCCGTCCTACACCAAGCCAGCTCCCCTCCCAGCCTTATTCCAGTGCCGGTGCAGGACCCAGTATTGTCTCTGTCAACTGCAAGCTGTTCATGCAGGGCGCTGATGCCTCATATGCCCCACTTCCCTCTCAGACATAGGTATAGGGTTAGATGAGTACGCAGTGCAGTCTCCTCTTCAGTCCCTGGGAGCTTGGGGGTCCAGGGACCAGCTGCATTGTTTGCATGGCACCGCTCATTGTTGAGTTTCTCCTGGGGTCCCTAGGACAATTCCCACTGCGTAGGTCCCTGGGTTCTTTCTGGTGAGGGGTCCCCATCCCCTCTCTAATGAAAATCAATAGTAGAGGTTGCTCAACCCCCGGGGGCCTGGCCCTCCCTGGGTGACTTGGAAGCCTCAGCAGCCGAGTGCTACGTGCTCTCTTTCCACTTAGTCCCTCAGTTCCATACTCTCAATCTATAGTGCAAGAATGTTTGGGGTCGTATCTCCATCCCAACCTTCTGATTTTGTGTGTTGTGTCTAACTGTACCAGCCCTACAGCTTCCTCCTGCAAATAAAGATCTATTCTATTTTTAATACAATCCATGACTCTGATGGAACATTGACCGTAATGGTGCTGTTCCAAACCTTCTGGATTAAGCCTTGTATTCTTGCTCAAGGTACAACTTGCGACGCTGCAGTACAAAGAAAGTACTTGGGCAATCCAACTGGAGCTCCATAGTACCCAAATCCGTGGGACATTGTGATACACAGGAGCCCCCAATAGCCCCATTACTCAAAGGAACGTTTTCACAGTGCTTGGAACATCCCACTGCAGTATGTCAGTTTCTTTTAAGGTTAGAGATTGTTGCCTCTGCTGGGTCCATTATTAGAAACAACTGGAGGTGGGGAGGCTGACTCTTCTGTTTGGCCCAGGACACACGGTTGTGAACAACTGGTGGTGGGGATTAACTCTTTTGTCTAATCCAGCCAACCATGTTGTGTTGGTAGAGATAACTGGAAGAGGGATTGGCTCTTCCGTCGGGTCCAGTAGCGAAGGATGGATATTGAATTAGTAATGACAACTGGAGGTTGGGATTGGCCCTTCTATCTGGTCCAGCAGTGAAGTGTACTTGTTATATTAGTAGGGACAACTGGAGGTGGGGAAGTAGGTCACCCTCTGGTCACAGAGTGTAGGAAATTGGATTATTAGTTGAGGTGGGAGAAACCCTACTCAAGCAGAAACCACAGTTCCTGTCAGGGTGAAACACAAGCAACCCCCAAATTAAACTTTGCTTAAAACTCTGGTAGCTTGGCACAAAAAGCTGCCAGGCTTGACTTAGTGGCAATGTGTAAAGGATTTAAGCAACTCTTCAAACAGTAATAAAGTGAAAGTAAACATAAGAAAAATCCCACACCAATTTTGAAAAATAGAGTGAAATGGAATAAAATATTTGAGACTAAAATGACAAAAATTCAATCAGTACAACCAGTGGTGTGCAATGTTAAAGTTTTAAGTAGAAATAGTACGTAGAAGCAAAAGTGCAAACGGTGGTTATCTGGTCATGCCGGAGCAGGACAATGTCACAAGTTCGGGCCGACCACGATGGAGTGCAGGTCGGTTACAGCGACCAAGTTAGGCCAGCTGAACAAAGTAACGTTACAAGATCCCACATTGAGGATGTTTGGCGAAGTGGCAGTACTGAGGATGCTGCGGGGCTGCGGTGACAAATCCTGCGTCACTATTGAAGATGCCATCAATGAGGAGCTTGCGATGCAAAGTCTGGTGATAAGGATGCATTGCGCAGCAGTGGTTTTAAAAAAAAACTTCCAGCCAGAGATGCTGAGCCCTGAGTCGTCGTCAAAGATGCCTTTAATGAGGGGCATGAGATGTGAAGGCTTGCGTCAGCATTGCGTTGCACAGCAGCAGTTCCAAGGAAACTGCAGGCTGCGATGTAAAGTCTGGCATTGGGGGATACTTCACGCTGCTTTGGTTCCAAAGCAGAGCTGTGAGGAGATGTGGTGCACTGAGTCGGTTCTGCCCACAGGATCACAGCTGGGCTGGCAGCTTCAGGTCCACTTCCAAGGGTTCAGGACTGGGGTGTCGCCACTTGGAGGAAGGACTCACAGCAGACAAGGTCCAGGTGCTGGGTTCAAGGTGATTAGAGCCTTTTCTGTTCCTGAGACGCTGCTCAAAACGCCAGCCAATTAGCCCTTGGAGTCACTTGTGGTCCTGGGTTCTAGATTCAGATCCAGTCCTTTCCACTCAGGCAGCAGAGTAGCAGTCTTTCTTGCGGTGCAGCACAGCAGTTCTACAGGTCTAGAGGCGTACTGAGGAAATTAGTCTGAGGATCCTATATTTATACCTGGTGCCCACTTTGAGGTGGGAGTAAGTAATTAAATTTTATTTGGCATAGTTAATTAAAACCATTGAAGTACAAAATCAGAATAAAAGATTTTTTTTTAATACAACATACTTGATAAAACCAGCATAGCGCAATCACAGTTTCTCGGTTCATTTTAGACACAAAATTGCATCCTATTAAATTAATCTTTTAAAATTGGTACAGTTTTGTTTTATAATATAGTGTAGAGTCAGATTCAAGTTGTGACTTTTTCTTTCCCGGTGCCTTCATATTTCTCATTAAGTTAGCCATGACGATAGATGCAGTTTTGTTTTATTGAACTGTATGGAGACCTTTAGGGATCAGTTTTTGGCATTTTCTTTTCTACTACATTCATAAATTTCACAAAACTACAGTTCAACTGTGGGTCCTGAGATGCAAAACAGGCAAGAACTGCATTCCTTCGTGTGCGTATCCCACGTCGATTAAAGTGGTGTTTCAACAGATATTTCCATTCATCCAACAGTTTCTCACAGGAGCATAGCAAGTGCAGCATGTCCTCTTGCACTAAGCTGCATAACCGGCAGAGGGAGCCTGCTTTGTCTTTTAGCCAATGTGGGAAGTGTCGAATGCAGGGTAGCAGGCCCAACCTATACTTTAAGAAACACATTTTAACGGTTTTGGCATAACCCAAACCAAAGTAGCTCTGTGGTGCTTTTGTTGAGTAAGAGTTCAGGGTCATCCAGCCATGCGTTCTTTTTGAAAGGGCTGCCTTATCTTGAACCCACGTTAGTTGTTTGATTGATTTCTTGACCAGATTTTTGAGCATTGTGTGATTTGTTGAGGTATCCCAAAGCTGCTTTAAGCCCGTATTTGCCAGGCTGCTTATAAGGTACTTGGCTGCTGGTGAGGAAGGGTGTTGCTCTAGCTCCGTCCATAGATACTCATTTAGAGTTCCTTTGTTGGATTTCCTGACTTTGTCCCAGGCAGAAATATAGGCCCCCTGTCTTGCCCGGAACTGTTATTGAATACCGAACTCTAGCCTGATTTGTGCTGGGTAGGTTCCCTTGGGCAGGCTAAAAATGATTCTGTATGCAGCTGTAATTGTATTGTCAAGGGTCTTTGCGTCTCTGCCTCTCTGTACCTCGCTCCCATAGGTAATTGTTGGCAGAAGTTTAGCACGGATTACTTGTACCAGAGGAAAAAGAGAGGGCCCAGAGAGTTTCCTGTTTAATGTTTTTAAAGAGATTGCCAAAGCAAGCTCTTTTCCTCTGATGCTCGTTCTCTGTGCAGTAAACTGTCCGCTGTTATCGATCTTTACTCCTAGGTATTTGTACGTCGACGTATCTTCAATTTGTGTGTTGTTCCAGAACCACGATATAGATTTTCTTTTGTTCTTGCTAATGGTCATCGACTGGGTTTTCTCCAAATTTATTGTCAGTTTGTTTGCTTCAGAATAGTTGTGTGTTATATTCACAAGGTGTTGTAGCCCTACCTTTGTGTGACTTATTAAGACTATATCATCTGCGTATAGAAGACACAGTAGTTGGAGCCCTCCTAATTTGGGAGCGTGAGAGTTGCAGCTGTTTAGGATCGGTACAAGGTCTCCTAAAAACAGATTGAATAGAGTGGGGGCCAAGACGCAGCCCTGTTTGAGGACCTTATTGGTCTGTATGCGCCTTGACAGAAGTGATCCTTCCCCCACCTTTATCTGTACCCAGGTCTCTGTATGAAGGTTAATCAGCAGATCCAGCAGAGGCCTCGGAATCCCCCAGCCATTCAGTTTAGACCATAAAATGTTCCGATTTATGTGATCAAAGGCAGCCTTGTAGTCTATGAAACAAAAGTGGATGGGCATTTTGTTTGATTCAGCCTTATCTATTAGCATACCCATAGTTAAAATATTGGTCATTGTGCCAACTGATTTGGCAAAGCCTGTCTGGTTGACCGGAATTAGGGATTTCTCTGTGGCCCATGCTTGCAAGTCCTCCAACAGTATGCCTGCAAAATACTTTGCCTCATATCAATTAGGGCCACCAATCGATAGTTTTGTGGGAGAGCCTTGTCCCCTGCCTTAAAAATTGGAGAGGTGATAGAGCCCTTCCAGGAGCCTGGCAGGATGTTATAATGTCTAATGTCCAAAAAAAGGGGTTCGAGAGCTACTGCCCAACCGTTCGCGTCTTGTTTGTAAAGAATTGGCGGGATTCCATTTGGTCCTGGAGCTCCCTCTCTTCTTCCTTTCTTAATTTGGCGCTTAATGATGCTTTGTAGATTTGACAATTCGTCATTTAAAATTGAATTCTGACCATCTTGGATGCTGATGTGCATTTGAGGTGATTGTGCTTTGTATTCTTTAAGATTATCCATCACACAATCCGGTATTAACACCTGGTTATTTCCCATAGCCTGATTAAAATGATTTCCAAGATAACTTGCCCATGTTTCTTCTGTGATGTTGGATGAAACCCCATTATGCATAGGTCTTATGAGGGAGTTTATGGTTTTCCAAAACCTTGCCCCATCGTTCTGCTTGGTGTCAGAATGAAGTCTTGCCCACATGTTATTCTCCATGGATATATTGGCTTCCCATTTTATTTTTTTCAATGTTGCTTTCAGTTTCCGTAAGTGGTCATGCTTCACTATATCCATGGGTTTCTGCTGAAGTTCTCTCATCGTGCGATAAATTGATGTTTTTGTGCCTCTAATTTTTTCTTTATACTCTCGAGTAAATTTTTTCATACTGCCACAGCCTAGTTTTACGTATGTCTTAGGTCTTGTAGCGTAGATGGACATGGTTTTTGTGAATTGTTCCCATTTCGCAATTTCACCAGATCCAATGCGGGCCCCAAAGGGCTGTTTTGCTCTTTCTATTAAAGTTTCATCAGTTGCTGCCGAATATTTGAGTTTTTTAAAGTTAACGGTATAGACCGACTCTTTTGGTGCGTTGGATAGCTCAAATTTAGGCTTCACAATTTCCAGGGCGATTTCTTGAGGACAGTGATCTGTTTTTTTACCTATCCGAAAAGAGGTCGTGTATTGAAAAAAAGGTAGTGAGATAAAAGTGTAGTCCAGTATACTACTTGCTCTTGTTGAGTGAAATGTTGAGGCCGGCGGGCTGTCTCCAGCAAACCTTTCATTTAGAGCTCTGATGTTAAAATGTTCCAATTCTTCTAATATCTGATTTCCTAGTTTTGTTTGTTTGGATACTTGCGACTTCCCTTGTAGTGGGATATCCCAAATTGAATTTTGAGTTAGGATCTCATCTTCTTGCAAGATGCCCATGAGGTTGAGATTAAAGTCCCCAGTGAGCATAAGATTTGTTGTGGGTCTTCCCCTTATGCACTCCTCCAAGAAGTTGCATAGTTCTTTGGCTGCCTTTGTTTTCTTTTTGGGATGGACATAGGCGTTGATCAAGGTAAAGTCAGTATCAACATTACCTGGTTTTAGTTGCTGTTACAATTAGCCTTGTTGGTACAATCTGTCCACCCCTACTCCCTGCCCTTGTTGGACTCTCCCATCCTGAAGCTCCCTGTGGAATGTTGGTGCTGTTCTCTAGAGAGGAGAGTGGATGGTCATTAAACAGCTATCTTCCAATCTTCTGTGTCCTGTCATTCTTCAGGATTTCCAACACTGGCGACGGAACTGCGCAGGGGGCAGTATTGGCCATCTCCCCTTTGCGTACTCTCTCCACACGCGAAGAAGGAACAGTGAAAAAAGAAAAATATCACCGCTACTGGACACTCATCGTCTTGCCAGGAGGTGTGAGAGGAGTCTAGATCATTGTGTGGCTATCCGTGTTAAAGCAATTGAACCAGGTAAGGCTTGTAGTGCGGCCCGTGAATAAGGACTAATCTTAAGATAGATATGTTCGAAATGGTATGCTGATGGAAGTCAGAAGGAGGTCAAATTTGTGTGCAGCGGAGGAAGCCTGACCCCGTTGGTGTTTGCGACGTGTGCATTTTGCTCTGAGGAAGACTCCACTTCACAGTGCACCCACTGGTCCCACATGTACCTGCTGTTGTTGCTGGAGAACCGTTGGTGTGCAAGGTATCGGAAGGAGTGCAGAGTGACGTCCATCGACATATGGGATCTGCAGCTGGGTTGACGGCGAGCGATTTTCCGGAGCTACGTCAAGGTTTGCTGTCAGGTTCTGACAGACTAGTGTCTCGGGCTGGCGCCTGCGCTTCAATCCTATAGTCAGCTGGTCGGAAGCTGACTGACTGTGTGACGAGTGTTTCCTGACTGGGAAATTGTGTATGCGCATCAGGAGCTAAGGGCCACCTATTCCCGTCACAATCCTCTGAGAATCAGCTGTATCCGGCGTCTTCGATCCGGCCGGCGCACCAGGAGCAAATGAGCGGCATTTCCAGTCAGAACGGGGTTTCGTTTGCTAATATTTCCAAAGGACTTATAGGGCGGAGTCCGAGGAGAAGAAGTACAAGTAAGAAACTTGTGGAACAGCAAGCCATGTGACAGACTGTTGGTGTTCCGTGGGTTTTAGTGGAACTCTCATCCTCATCCATATTAACTTTTTTACAGCGGTTTCCCTATTTTTGCATTTAATTGACTAGTTGGGTACTGCTGGAAAATTTTCCTGCACTAGAGAAGCTACTATCATTATAAAACTGTGTAGTATTGTACTTGTGGGTGTTATTCTAGTCCCTCCTGTCTAATTAGTTCTGGGTCATCTCCTCCCTCTTCAAAATGGCAGCAGCAAGCATGAATCAACCCCCGCCTTTCCTGAATGACATAGGGGAACCCGAGATTAGCTGGAAGGAATGGGTGAAACTTTTTGAGTCGTACCTTATAGCCATAGGTGGACAGAGGTTCAATTCAGTAAGAAAACAACATATTTGACTCCATAATTTGGGTGTACATGGGCGAAAAGTGTATGAATCACTGCCTGTGCCAGAGCAGGAAGGTAATGCTGTTGGAGAGGTTGATGTGTATGTGCAAACCATGGAGAGATTAGAAAAACATTTTGGGAATAGAATCTATGTGGTTCTAGAGCGCCACAAATTTTTTAAAAGGTGTCAAGGCAAACAGGAGTCAGTACAGAATTATATCGCAGTTTTGTGGGGTCTGACACAGTTATGTGAGTTTGGGGATCTCACAGACTCTTTAATAAGAGACCAACTGGTGAGGTGCACAAATAATCCACGCATCCAGGAGAAACTATTGGCAAAGAATCCAGGGCTAAAAGAAGCTATTGAAATAGCCAAGTCAGTGAAACACACAGCAAAGTGCGTAAAAGAAATGAAACCTGATGGGGAGGTAGTGGCTACCATTGATGATGTGGAAGACAGGAATGATGTGTATAAAATGAGGTTTAAGGAAAATGCTAACACCAAAATAGATTACAGAGAGAAGGGTCCCAAGTGTTACCGGTGTGGCAGCAACAACCATTTTGCCACTTACTTTCAATGCCCAGCCAGGTATGTCACTTGTAAGAAATGCAATAGAAGGGGGCATTTTGCCAGGGTGTGTCGGGATGAAGATTTACACACAAGAGATCAGGAAAGGAATACAGAAAAGGCCGCAAGTAAAGAAGTGAAATGCATTGAACAAAAAATGGAAAAGTTTATTTTACAAGTAAAAGATGTCAGTGACACTGTGAATTCTATTTATCCTAAATGTGATGTATTAATTAATGATGAACGTGTTGAAATGTTTGCAGATTCCTGTTCTCCGTTCACGTTAATAAATAAGGATGATTATGTTTCCACAGGCAAAAATAAGATTAGTGAGTTAAAAACCCCAGATATTTCTCCCTCAGGATACAACAAGGGAAATATTCCCCTTTTGGGCATGAAGGATGTGCAGCTACAATTCAAGGATAGAAAAACTTATGGGACAGTATATGTTGTGAAGTCGGGTTCTAATCTTTTAGGATGGGTACATCAAAAGGAGTTGGGAATCATACTGGACCCAAATAGTGCTGAACAAGTTTTGCTCACAGAGAAGTTTCCGGGGGGGGGGGAAGATTTGTGATGAATTCAAACAGCTTTTCAAAGAGGAACTAGGATGTTTGCACAATTTTCAACATAGGATTAAATTAAAGCATAATGCTAAACCTGTGGTGCACAGCATGCGCACAGTGCCTCTTAAACTGAAAGAGCCTCTAGAAAATGAGCTGCGCAAGTTATGTTACTTGGATATAATTCAACCCATAGACTGTTCTGAGTGGTTGGCTCAGATAGTCCTCACGGCCAAATCCAATGGTGAGGGAATCCGCCTCTGTGTGGACTTGCGCAGTCTAAATGACTGTATCTGGGTAGAAAGACATCCTTTGCCAGTAATAAATGAAATGCTAAGCACCATGGGCCCCGCAAGGTATTTCAGTGTAATAGATCTATCCATGGCGTACCACCAGATCGAACTACATCCAGATTCAAGGCCACTCACGGCAATCATTACGCCTTTCGGAGCATTCATGTTCAAAAGGATGCCTTTTGGCCTTGCATCAGCTGCAGCAATTTTCCAAAGGGCTATGCAGAAGATCCTGGAAGGTGTGGAACGCACAATGTGCTTCCAAGATGATATTTTGGTCTATGGAAAAAATTCAGAAGAACACGATGGTGTATTGAGGCAAGTCTTTCAAAGACTCACTGATGCCGGCCTAACAGTGAAGAAGGAAAAGTGCAAAATAAAAGTACAACAAGTTGAATATCTGGGCCATTCGATCTCGGAAGAGGGATTTAGACCAAAGAGCAGTTTGATTCGAGCAGTAAAAGAAGCTCCCAACCCAAGAAACAAGGATGAGCTCAAGTCCTTTTTGGGGCTTATGGAATACATGTCAAAGTATGTGGAAAATGTTGCTGCTAAGTGCGAACCCATGAGAGAGATGTTAAAGAAAAACAAGGAGTTTGTGTGGAAGGAAGAGCAGGAAGCCGTTGCGAATGCCTTAAAGGAGGATTTAATCAACTCCCCAGCCCTTGGAACATTTGATTCGACTAAGAAAACTATTCTTGCAACTGATGCCTTAAACTATGGGTTGGGTGCCACTCTAGTCCAGAAAAATGGTAATGAAGAAAAGATTATTGCCTACGCGTCCAGGAGCCTCTCTCCACCAGAAAAGAACTATTTGGTAATCGAACGAGAAGCCTTGGCGTGTTTTTGGGCGGTCAGGCTTTTTAAGTTTTTTCTATGGGGATTGAGGTTCACAATACGGACGGATCACAAGCCCCTCACGTTTATATTCTCTGTGAAAGGCCTGGAGAATTGCACCCCGCGCATCAGCAGATGGATTCTAGGACTGGAACATTTCAATTTCAAGATTGAACATGTGCCGGGCAAGGAAAATACCATTGCAGATTTTCTCTCAAGATCACCCTTACCAGAGGAAGGAGTACCTGAGGAAGCTCTGGACAGTCCAATAATGATGATGGATTTTCCTGCCTTCACGGAAAAGAAGTGGGAAGACGGAATGAAGGAGGACAAAGAGCTTAGTGTCTTAAAAGAGCATGTCAAGAAGGGATGGCCAAACAAGAAGAAAGATGTTGAAGCAGAAGTGGAAGAATTTTGGGAGGTCAGAAATGAATTAAGTGTCATTGGAGGAAAAGTTTATCGCAATATTAGAGTGATACCTCCCAGGGAATTACGGAAGAGAGTCATTGACTTGGCGCATGAAGGCCACCTTGGGCGTAGTGCCACCAAGGCAAGAGTAAGAACTAATTTCTGGTTCCCAAAAATGGATGCCATGACGGAAGAAGTTGTAAAAGAGTGTGGGGCGTGTGCTAAAAGTGATAAGTCTAAAATGATACACAAGTCTCCGTTGTCTCCAGTAAGTGTCCCGAACAAGCCGTGGAGCAAGTTGGCAATGGACATCATTGGACCAATGCAGAATCTGGGTGTGCAGAAAAGATTCATGTTGGTTCTGATCGATTATACTTCACACTGGATCAAGCAAAAGTTTGTGCACAACATCACTACCAAATCAGTGATTCAATTCCTGAAAGAGGTGTTCTGTGAGGAAGGTATACCTTCCACATTAATTACTGACAATGGGGTACAATTCACTTCTGAGGAAATGCAGGATTTTCTGAAAATTTCAGGCGTAAGGCATGAAACCACAGCCCTCTATTGCCCGAAAGCAAATGGCCTGGTGGAGACAGCAAATAGGGTCATTAAGGAAAATATCCAGCTAGCTGCCATCAATGGACATGACGTAGAAAACTCTTTGAGGGAATGTCTGTGGGCTTATCACACATCACCCAATAGAGTAACTGGGGTCTCTCCTTTCGTGTCTCTACGTGGAAGGGAACCATGTACCAAGTTAAATCCCAGTTGGTTAAATGGTGGTGATGTCAGGGAAGTAGATTGGGAGGAGGCAGGAGAGAAGGTCAGACAACATCAAACCAAGTACAAACAGTGGTATGATATAAAACATGGAGTGAAGGTCCAAAGGTGGGAGGTGGGAGACATGGCGCAAGCCAGAAGGAACACCAAGTCGGGAACCACTCTCAGCAAGTTTCACTCTCCTAGTAAGATTGTTAAAGTGTTGAAAAATGTGGTACAGTTTGAAAATGATCAATGGTGGAGTTTTGACAACATTGTAAATGTGCAACCATAACCTGTTTTGCTAGATACCCCTGCTGTTCCCCCGCTGGTGTGTCCAGCCTACCAGTAGCCACTCTGCATCCGTTCTTAAGAGTTGTTGGTCCTCATTATAAGGAAGGGAGATGTGTTACAATTAGCCTTGTTGGTACAATCTGTCCACCCCTACTCCCTGCCCTTGTTGGACTCTCCCATCCTGAAGCTCCCTGTGGAATGTTGGTGCTGTTCTCTAGAGAGGAGAGTGGATGGTCATTAAACAGTTATCTTCCAATCTTCTGTGTCCTGTCATTCTTCAGGATTTCCAACAGTTGCGCCAAAGGAAAGTTTACTGCCAATGACGCTATAGAAGATGGTCCAACTTCTTTTACCGTGAGGGTACTTGTGGCTGATACATATATTACTATGCCACCTTGGAGGTGCCCATATTTGGCTGTCCTTTTTGCACCAGTGAAGAAACGTAAACCCTGGAGATGTGGGGGATCTGCAAGCCATGTTGTTACATTCTCACTGTACATATTTACTTTGTTAATGTCCCTTTAAACCCTGTGCATCATTCAGTACCTCTTTGGTTCTACTTAGAACCTCCACTGCTGCTAGGCACCAGGTCTGCTGCACTGTTCCTGTCTGCCAGCCTGATGCTGTTTGTTGCTGTACCACAATTTTGGATTAAAGACTTTAATCAATTTATGTTCCAGTGTATTCTGTAACATAATTTTGGCGACGAGGGTCAACTAAGAAGATTCTACACTCCATCAACTTCTTGTGGCACAGGTGTGGAGTGAATCGAAATTGAAAAAGGAACTTGAACTTTGATTTAAACTTCGAGGAAGTATCGCGATTTGGAGGTATTGTTACTTCGTTTTCCTGGAAACCTGAATTCTTTTTTCATTTTGGGTCGGGAGAAGAGGAATTTCAAGCATTTTGAACCATTTGAGCATAAGTTTATTTTTAAAACCCTCCTTGAGCTTCGCGAGCGACACTTACTGGATATTGCCGTGCGCCTGCATTCTCGTGACGCCATCGGAAGATTCTGCACCCGCCCTGAGGAAGAAGCTTCTCAACCTTCCTGTGTGACGCTTACGCTGACGCTAATTAACTAGTCTGCAATCGCGTCTCCAAGAGAATCTCCTCATGATTGGTTTGCACCACGCTACGCGACGTACTACGTCATTGGAAACGTGGCGGCTATTTTGTGGATCCGGTTTCCATAACAACGACTCACCGAGTAAACAATCATATTAAAAAAAGATTTATACGATACACTAAGGACATTACAGCAGCGTTGTCTCATCGGAGAAGTAGTATGTGCAGATTATTCTTCTTGTTTTAATGAAAAAAAAAATTCCTCATACTTATAATTGCATTTTTGTGAGACAGGTGAGACTCTTCTTTACTAGATATGAAACTTGGATGACTGTTGGAGAAATAAACCTAGTTAGTAATTGATTCCTCAGGGATCAACATATACGCATTAAATATTTTTATTTTTATTTTATTATTCTATCACATATATTTTATATTGTGTTTCCTGGGATTGGTGTGTTACACACTATTTTAATTTATTTATTAAGAAGAGTTCTCATGGCTATGCAATTTGATCCACCAGAAAAATGTTTGCAACATAAAGGAGATCCACCTTTACCTTGGACACGTTGGAAGGAAGAGTTTATTAATTACATGAAGGCAATTGATGGCGAACGCATGGGAGCAGAGAGAAAGAAGAGCATTCTTTTACATTGCTTGGGCTCTGAGGGACAAATGGTGTTTAGGGCCCTTCCACAAATTCCGCCCTCTGAAGGGGAGGGTGAAGGTACCAATGTGTATAAGGAAGCTTTATTAAGATTAGAGAAGAGGTTTAAACCAGTTACGAATATTGCATTGAACAGGTACAAGTTCTATACCAGAGCACAACTTGATACGGAATCCTTTGAGGAATTTATTACTGCCTTGAGGTCATTATCCATACATTGTAATTTCGGCAATATGTGTGATGAAATGTTGAGAGACTAAATTTATAGTACATGTAAAAAATAAACACAGGAACGCTTGTGGGAATTGGGTGATCCAAAGTTACATGAAGCCATTGCTATTGCAAAATCAAATACACTGAACAAAAGGCAGATTTGGTAGATGAAGTATGTGTGGTAAAACGCACAGAATCAGCTACCAATGGAAATCCTCATTCAAATTATAATTTCAATTCTAACAGGAGTAATGTTCAAGGAAATGTTAGGAGATTTGATAAGTCGTTCATATGTTTTAGATGTGGAAGTAGAACACATTTAGCTTCATATGGGGGATGCCCTGCGATTAACAGAGAGTGTAGGAAGTGTGGTAGATCAGGACATTTTTCAAATATGTGTAGAGATCTTAAGAAAAGTATTCCTAACTCTCAAGCTAAAGTTGCTGCTGTCATGGAAGAGATTCCAAAAGTTAATAAATGTGACTGTGGTGGGAATCACTGTGATGACAATAAGGGTTTTGTGGTATGTTTGATGGAATGTATATCGAATGTAAATGACTCCACTGATTGCATTTGCATCAAAAACCTGTCTGTGAGGTGGAAGTCTTAAATGTCAAATTAGAGCTCATGGCTGATTCAGGTTCTCCCTGGACAATTATTACAAAGGAGTATTTTGATTTACGACTTAGTTCTGTTCTTAATATCAGGAACATTTTTCCATCCGACATTGTAGCTGTAAGTTTCAATGAAGACAAAATTGATATGTTAGGTTATTTTGTAGTGGATCTTACATTTAAAACTAAATGTTTGAGTGTCAAGTTATATGTGGCTGTAAAAGGTGTTAATGTTCTAGGATGGAGAGACCTAGTGGAAGTTTGGAATTACTCTCAATCCTCGTGCTACAGAGCCAGTAATGTTGGATAATAATGTTGATCTGGAGAATATTGCTTCACTAAAAGAGGAAGATTCATCTAGGTTACAGACTTTGTTATTGTTATTGTTAATTTGGAGTTGTAACGCGCCCAATCACCTGCAGGTCTCTAAGCTCTTGGAAATCGATGTTATTACAATAACTTGGCTCAACACCTCAGAGAGACACAGCTACCAGTTTACATTGCGCTCAGGGCTTTACCAAACAGCAGTGTTTTCAATGATTTTCTGAACCGTAAAAGATTCACTTCCCTGCGTAGCCCCTCAGGCAGCTTATTCCATAGCTGGGGGGCCAAAACGGAGAAGGCTCTCCCTCCCTTGGTTACTAATTTGTAGCGGGGGCAGACCATTAACTGGGAATCCGATGATCTAAGTGTTCTCTTTGGGTTATATACCTCCAGGCGGTCTTTAATGTAGGCAGGAGCATGGCCGTAAATCGCCTTGTGAGCTATACATAAACTCTTAAATTCAACCCTCTCTTTAACAGGGAGCCAATGAAGATTTTGTAGTAGAGGGGAGGCCTTCGTTCTTCTGGGTAATCCAAAGATCAATCGTGCGGCGTCGTTCATCACGACCTGTACTCTGTTAGTCAGCATTTTTGGGAGGCCAAGATAAAGGGCATTCCCATAGTCAATCCGTGAGATGACGGTTGCTGCTACAATTGAGCGCATCATAGATTGAGAGAGAAAGGGGGCTAACTTTCTCAGTTGCCTGATGATATTCGTGCAGCTTCCGACAACGGAAGATATTTGGCTGCACATTGACAGATCACAGTCTAATTTAATCCCCAAGCTCTTTACGTTCACACTTGGCTTTGGGGCTAGTCCAAGCTCTGTAGGCCAGTACAGATCAGTCCAAGGTGAGGTGGTAGATGGAATTACCAATACCTCGGTCTTATCCGGGTTGATCTTTAACAGGTTTTCCGTCATCCATCTTACGGTATACCTCAAGATGTTTTGGGCTTGAATTTGTGCCGCCCCTGTGTTATCGACACTCAGCACAAGCTGAGTGTCATCAGCATAATTAAAGACTCTGCAGCCCATATCGGCCAACGATGCAATCAGAGGTTGGAGGTAGAGATTGATTAGAAGTGGGGACAGTGCGGAGCCCTGTGGTACCCCGCACTCTAAGGGCCCCACCTCTGAAATCGAGTCCCCCAGTTGTACCCTCTGTGTCCTTCCCAAAAGGAAGGATTGCAGCCATTTAAAGGCCAGGCCTCTGATCCCAAAGGCCTCCAGTCTTCCCAGGAGCAAGTCATGGCTGACAGTATTGAACGCCGCTGACAGATCTAATAAAATCAGGGCGCTCGGTTTCTTGCTGTCAGCCATGCCTCTTAATTCATCTAGCAACGAGAGCATCACTAACTCGGTGCTGTGGTGCGCTCGAAACCCCGCCTGTCGCTCATGTAATAGACCATGGGATTCCAGGTACAGGGACAAGGACTTCAGCACGTGTTGTTCTAAGATCTTTGCGAGGAAAGGCAACTGGGAAATCGGCCTGTAGTTCTTCAGAACAGCCGGGTCTGCGCCCGGTTTCTTTAACAGGGGCCTAACTCGAGCCTCCTTGAGATCGTCCGGTAGATACCCTGTTTCTAGGGACCTATTGAGGAGAGAGATGATCCGATCTTCCAATAAAGGACGTGCCACACGGAAGACACTCGGGGGACAATGGTCCGCTGGGTAAGCATGGGCGAATTTTGCGAATCTCGCGTTCGTGAATTTTGCGGATTTGCGAACTCGCAATTCGCAAAATCCGCGAATTCTCGCGAATTTGCGGATTTTTTTTTGTGTTCGCGCGGGTTTCTGCCAGTTCGCGAGGGTTTTGTACAATTTCGCAAACGCGAACTTACCTGTCGGGTCGCAAGTTTTGCGAACTTGTTGTTTCTACGTGTCCAGCCTGTTTGGGACACTCTTCTTCATCACTGCCACTCTCTGTCACCACTGCCACTCTCTGACTACTCATGCCACCCTCTGGCCCACCCATGCCACCCTCTGTTTCATCACAGCACCCTCTGGTTGTCCAGTCAGTGTACATTATTGTGGCAAAGCAAAGCACACCTTCCCTGCCTCAAGTGACCTGAATTAATTTGGGGCTGATTAATGTGTCACAGAATATTTTTTTAGCTGGCACCTGCTTCCTTAGTGCTTCCTGATTAGTGATCTTTTGCACTTGCGAAGTGCTTTAATTGTTGCAAAATTAGTTACAACACCTGCCCTGCCCCAACTGACAATAATGAATTAGGGGCTGAATAATGGATTTGAACTTCCAGCCTGGCTCCTGCTTGTCTCCCTTAGCTGTAATTCAGGACCTTTGTGGCATATGTGTAACTATTCTGAGGTTCAGAGCAGGGTCACATAATAGTTGCAAGTAGGCAACTGAACTCTGGAGGGGCCCCTCAGGAAGCACTACAGGAAATGGCTACTAATGATGAGCCTGAACTTTTGAACCTGGTAAGTAGTTTCAGTTTTGCTAAGATCGTATTTCTGCAATTTAGTGCTTATTCGCGGGGCGCGAAGTTGTACTGGGAAGCCGCGAACTCACGCGAACAGTGCGAGCAAGCCATAAAATCCGCTGCTCGCGGATTTGCGGATTTTGCGGGAGATTCGCGAATCTCGCGGATTGCGAATTTACCGAAAATCCGCAAAATCCGCGAGCGAAACGGATTTTCCGCCCATGCTTACCGCTGGGGAACCAGATTAGGTTTTACCCATCAGCTGCTCTAGGCTCAACTCGTCCAGCTCAGGGAACTGTACTATAGAGCAGTGAACAGGATTATGGGCATCAGAGTGTATAGTAGCACTATTCACCACACTACTCTTTATTTCCAGGATGATGGTCTTTACTTTTTCTAAGAAATACCCCTGGAAGGTTTTACAGTTTATGGGAGACTCAAAATTCTCCTGTTTTTTACTCAACTCCGACAGGATTTTGAAAGTCTCCTTCTGGGTATTCCCGGCCTTCTTTAGGCGAGACTCATAGTACTCCGCCTTAGCTTGTGAAATAAGTTTTTTATACAGATGGAGAGAGCCTTTATAGTGGTTCCTCGCTGTGTCCTGCTTAGTTTTCCTCCAAGATCTCTCCCGAGCTCGGAGTTTCCTTTTTTGTTCCCTCAATAGTGGGGTAAACCAGGGAGCCTCTTTACCAGGTCCTTTTATTAGCTGAGTTCTTTCCGGCGCTATCTGATCAATAGCTTCGCCCAGACTCCGGGTTAGGTCCGCATATTCTAGGTCCAGGCTTTTATCTGTATTCGACAGACAAGCCGCTTTCGGGAACACCAAGGTCAGGGTTTTTAAGTCAACCTCAGTCCATTTACGGGTCCTTCTAGTACCCCGGGGTAGGTGCTTTAAATGGTCATTAATGTTTACCTCACAGGTCACCAAATAATGGTCAGTCCAAACACAAGGGACCACATCCCTAAGAATGACATTTGGGTCTGTGGTCCATACTAAGTCAAGAGTATGACCCTTGATGTGTGTGGGTACTTCCACGAGTTGACTAAAACTCAAGGCGGACATAGTAATGTCCAATTGGCGTGTAGGCAGGTCCCTGTGGGGGCTATCCCAATGCAAGTTAAAATCTCCCATTATCAAGATTTTCTTATATCTTGTGCGAAGGTCTGACATAATGGGAGCAAATAAGTCATTAAAAAGTGGGGTTGAGTTGGGCGGACGGTAGATCGACAGAACCACCCAGCAAGAGTTATACAGGGTAATCTTTACTCCTACCAGATCAGCTAGATCCACTGTTTCTGATAGTAGTCTCTCTATGGACAAAGTCTTTTTAAATAGAATCTCTACTCCACCCCCCCCGCGCAGCCCCTGCGCGGTTCTGCCATATTGCATCATAGCCATTTGGAAGAGCAGCAATAATGTCCGGCATGGAGTTTTTGCCCATCCAGGTTTCTGTGAGGGTCAGGACATCAAGGTCCCTATCCTGAAGCAGTGTATAAATCTCCACATGATGGCTGTGAAGTGACCTGGTATTTAAACTCTTTAATACAGGGTATTGGGCTCTAAGAGTTCTATTGTAAGCTCGCTGTATGGCATACTTTTTAGGTCGAGCAGACCTACCCTCAATGCGTGAGCATTGAAGGTGTCTGCTTCAGACCTATTGTGGCCCGTATTTAGGAATGTGGACAGCTATCAGACGCGCGCTTTGACGAGGTCAGATTTCACCTCGGGAGCGAGTGTCTGATAGCTGCGCATGCGCAAAGCAAATCCCTTGCTCACACACAGACACAGGCAGCCCCCACCCCTCTGCATGCACGCACGCACACACACACAGGGGCGCGCATGCACACGCAGGCATACGGCACACATACAGGCACACATACAGGCACACTATCCCCTACCTCGCATTCTCTCTCAATCACACAGTCACGCATGCGCACACACATTACCTCGCGCACACACGCGCGCACACACTCCCCCCCCCTCTCCCACCCCCCCCAGGCATACACACAGGCACGCACGCATGCACTTCACATCAGCCCTGGGCCCCACTCACCGACTGCGCTCTTCCGTCGTGGCTCCTCTCGCGCTCCGCTCCTCACGGCGCGGTGCGTCTCCTCTTCTCAATCGGGGCTCCCTCAGGTCCGAGGAGCCCCGCAACAGGCGCCACACTCCTCCTTCTCATGGCCCCCTCCTGGGGACCCGGGCTACCTCGGACCGGCAGGGCGCTCCAAGCGCCGGCAGCTCGCGGACCTCGGGAGGCGGGACTTCCGGTTGGCCGCGACCGGATTGACCGGCCGGCCAAGAGCTTCCGGGTCGCCGCGGGACTTGTTTTCCGGAGGGGTTGAATTTGTTTTAACTACAATCCCCAGTAACCTTTAATGGGCGTATCTTGTTTCGGTTCAAGAGCCAGTATCTAGCTTTTGTCTACCGCTCCTTAAGCGTCCTTGCACTCTATTTATTTTGCGCGTGTGTTCTTCAACCATTTTAAGTCCCCTTGCGATTTCTTAGCATCCGATGCACAGGGCTTCCCTTAAGAGCAGCAACTTCCTACACAATGGTTACTCTTACTTTTCGAAGGACTTTTAGGATGTTGTCTGCGGCTGCCGCCGATGGAAACAAACAGCCCATCCTGGATGTGCTCCGAGGCTGCGTGGATCCCTATGCCCCCGTTGTCCACGTCCTGGTGGTGGCCTCCGGCTCTGGTCAGCATCCTGCCCACTTTGCCCAGGCATTGCCCAATGTAAGAGGGCAGCCGTCGGAGATGGATAAGAAATGCATAGAGAGGTGAGCTGTGGCACAACATTTTTTTGCAAGTGGAGTGCGTCTTTAGACCGTATATTTGGTTTTGGCACGTTATCCCTGTCAGTGTTTCCTGTGACTTATGATATGCTGTGGGCATGTTGTTTTTAATGTTTCCGTGTAAACACTGACAGAGAACACTACAGAGACAGTGAACAGACTTGAACTGTAATAGTGAAAAGGTGAAGCTTAGTCTCAGCCACTAATAATAGATTGGGCTTCATTCCAATCCATTGCCATTTGCCCTCAGCATCACTCCAGACAAGGGGGCAACATATGCACATTATATGTGTCCTTACTTCACTATGAACAGTCCGACCAGTGCCAGGCCATGGTATCTTTTGTCAGAAACACAGCAATCTATTGTGCCCCAGTCACTACTAACTGTAGAACAGAGAATGCTATGAGTGTGTGGATCTCAGAAATGAATATCGAGACAGTGGTTCCTAGAAGCTGGGCAAGAAGCACACTAAACATTGAGAAAGAGAATACACTGGAATTTTGACAGGAAACCCCCTGACACTTGTTTCTCTGTGGGCTCTCACTTGTAATGGGGGCACTAAGGTCTATAAACTGAGTTTTGCAGAATTATAAACTACAAATGTATGTGTGTGTGCGTGTCCTTGTGTGCTTGTCTGTGTGTGTGGTCCTGTGCTGATAAGCAACTGCTCCACCTTTAATGAAATGTGCGGGATTGTTTTGTGGTCAATGTTTTCCGCACTGTGCCTTTGCTCCGAATCACTGAGCAGCAGCTACAGTTCGTGTATGACATACAACGCTCCTTGCTGTAATCAAAGCGTGCCTAGTACTCCACACTACACATATTCTCCTTGGCTTCCACATGCCTGAGTGAAAGCTGCTTTTTTGGAGATACTAGAGATAGGTAGAGAACTGCCGCTTGGTGGTGATAACAACCCTTTTCCCCTTCCACTGACTTGGTTCCCCCAGGCTGCTTGCTCGAGCCAGGGTCACTCCCTCTGTGCATTGCCCTATGGCTCAGAAAGCGATGTTTCTCCATTTTCTTCCCCTCACCCTCACACCCGCTCACATACCCTCACACACCCTCACCCACACTCTCTCTCTCACTCACCCTCTCACACCCTCTCACCCTCATCCACCCTCTCACCCACACTCACTCTCTCACTCACCCTCTCACACCCTCTCACCCTCACACCCCCTCACCCTCACACCCCCTCACCCTCACACCCCTCTCCCTCACACCCTCACCCACCCCCTCACACACCCTCTCACCCCCACACCCCCTCACCCCCACACCCCCTCACACCCCTCACCCTCACACACCCTCACCCCATCAACCTCACCCTGTCACCGTCACTCTCCCTCACCCTCACACCCTCACCCTCACAACCCACACCCTCCCCCTCACACCCCCTCACCCTCAGACCCCCACACCCTCACTCCCCCTCACCCTCACTCCCCCTCACCCTCACTCCCCCTCACCCACCCTCACACCCCCTCACCCTCACCCTCACTCCCCCTCACCCCCCTCTCCCTCACACCCCCTCACCCTCCCTCAACCTCACACCCCCTTACCCTCCCTCAACCTCACACCCCTCACCCTCACACACCCTCACCAGCATAGCATAACAAAACATAGCATAGCATAACAAAACACAGCATAGCATAACAAAACAAAGCACAGGATAGCAAAACAAAACATAGCATAAGAAAACAAAACATAGCATAGCGAAACACAACAAAGCATAGCATAGCATAACAAAACATAGCATAACAAAACAAAGCATAGCATAACATAAAGCATAGCAAAAGAAAACATAGCATAGTTTAACAGAACATAACATAGCATAACAAAACACAACAAAACATAGTAGAATAAAGCATATCATAACATAACAAAACATAGCATAACATAACATAAAACATAGCATAGCATAACAAAACATAGCATAGCATAACAAAGCATAGCATATCTAAACACAACAAAACATAGCATAGCATAACAAAACACAACAAAACATAGCATAGCATAACACAACAAAGCATAGGATAGCAAAACTAAACATAGCATAGCATAACGAAACAAAGCATAGATTAGCAAAACACAACAACACATAGCATAGCAAAGCATAGCATTGCAAAGCAGAGCAAAACATAGCATAGCATAACAAAACACAACAAAACATAGCATAACAAAACACAACATAGCATAGCATAACAAAATAAAGCTTAGCATAGCATAACAAAACATAGCATAACAAAACATAGCATAGCAAAACAAAGCATAGCATAATAAAACACAACAAAACATAGCATAGCGTAACAAAACATAGCATAGCAAAACACAAAAAAACATAGCATAACAAAACACAACAAAACATAGCATAGCATAACAAAACAAAGCATAGGAGAGCAAAACTAAACATAGCATAACAAAATAAAGCATAGGATAGCAAAACACAACAACACATAGCATAACAAAATATAGCAAAACACATCAAAAAATAGCATAGCTTAACAAAACACAAAAAAACAGCATAGCAAAATAAAACATATAGCATAGCAAAACATAGCATACCAAACACAACAAAACAGATTATAGCATAGCTTAACAAACCATAGCATAGCAAAACAAAGCATAGCACAATAAAACACAACAAAACATAGCATAGCATAACAAAACATATCATAGCATAACCAAGCATAGCATAGCAAAACATAGCATAGCATAAGAAAACATAGCATAGCATAACAAATCCAAGCATAGGATAGCAAAGAATAGCATAGCATAACAAAACAAAACATAGGATAGCAAAACAAAACATAGCACAGCATACAGCATCACCCCGCACCACCACAGCATCACTCAGGGGCACCCCAACATCACTATGCGCTACCACAGCATCACTGAACGCCACAGCATCACTCGTTTGCCATCACAACATCACTCAGCGCCACCACAGCATCAATCCATGCAACCATTCAACAACACCTGGTTCAAATATGTTCTCTCAATGTTCCAAGCTTTATTACAAATGTAACAAAAGATGTTAATATTTCACTTCTGTTCTTGGATTTTCGTCACAATAAAATACACTGAACATAATCTTCACAAAAATTATTTACAAAACTTTAAGCTATTGCCATTATAAATTACAATAACTTCTATTTAAGTATTAATTATTGGAAAAAAATTAAAAGCCATTCTTATTTGTAATATCAATACATGTAAGTCACGTAAATACAACACATATTGCATTACAAATGCTATAGGTGTCACATTTGCGAAAGTTATAACTATTAGCATTGTAAATGACAAAGCTATTATTTTCGCTATTTCCAAAAACAAAACAAAAATAAAAAAATTGTCATTTACAATACCAATAGCTCAAACTTTCCTAATGCGAGACCTATTGCATTGCAAATGCTTGTTTAGCCTAGCAATGACTCTATTACTTTGGTAAAAGAAGAGTTCAAAGATGTATTCTCGGATACTTTGGGTAAAATTAAGGATTATTCACATAGAATTAAACTTAAGAATGGTGTGGTTCCGGTAGAACAAAAACTGAGAGGTGTACCTATTAATGTTAGAGAAGAACTAAAGAAAATGTTAAATGATTTAGTGACTGAGAGTATTATAGAGCCTATTGAATCGGCAGAATGGGTTTCTCCCATTGTTTTAGTGAGGAAGCCTGATAAAAGTCTAAGAATGTGTGTGGACCTTCGAGCTCTTAATGCAGGTATCATTGTGGATTGTCATCCTCTTCCAAACATAAATGAGGTTGTATCAATGTTGGAGGGGGCAAAAGTGTTTTCTACTTTAGACCTAAGGTCAGCTTACCATCAGGTGCCTCTTACTGAAGACTCCAAATGCCTGACAGCTTTCATTACTCCTCAAGGATTATTTCAGTACACTCGAATGCTGTTTGGGTTAGCATCGGGGGCATCAGTATTTCAAAGAGTGATGTTCAATATTTTTAGAGATTTGGATGAGTTTGTTAGATGTTTCCAGGATGACATTCTGATTTTCTCAGCCAATAACAATGATCATTTGCAACATTTAAAGTGTGTTTGTGGAAAATTGAGAGAAAATGGTCTTACTTTGAAACTCAACAAATGTAAAATGTTTCAACATTCTGTAGAGTACTTGGGTCACACATTGTCTGGGGATGGGGTTGTTCCTAAAAATATCTAATGTTGATGGTATCACTAATGCTCCTGCTCCTGAAAATAAGGAACAACTACTTTCTTTTGCAGTTATGTGCGAATACTATAGCAAATTTGTGTATAATTTTGCTTCCAAAATGGAACCCTTAAGGAAGCTTCTCAGACATAATGCTGTGTTTGTTTGGGAACAGGATCAGCAAAAAGCTTTTGATCTCATAAAGTCTGATATCCTGCAAGCTCCAACCCTTAGACCGTTTTGTTTGAACAAAATGTGCATAATCACAGTGGATGCTAGTAGATATGGTTTGGGTTCGGTTCTGTCTCAAATTTCAGGTAAGGAGGAGTGGAATGTTTGTTTTGCTTCACGCACTCTTAATGAAACTGAAAGGAGGTATGCGGTAATAGAAAAAGAACTTTTGGCATGTGTCTGGGCCATAGAACATTTTCGAAATTATATTTGGGGTAGTAAGTTTCTCTTGAGAACTGACCATAAACCATTGGTAAATATTTTGTGTACGAGGGGTGGATGGAGTTCCACTGCTCGTATAGCTAGGTTAACTTCAAGATTGCAGGAATATTGTTTTACAGCAGAGTTTGTTCCAGGGAAAAAGAATGTCATTGCAGATTTCATGTCTCGCATGCCTTGTAAGTCGACTACTGATGGAATTTCTCTTGAGAAGGAGGTGGTTAGTTGTTTACAAGATGTTATTGCGGGTTCGTTTGAAGATATTTCTGAACAGTCTTGGAATCTTGCTGATGATCATGATGTCACTTTACAAACCATCAAGAAGTATATTCTTGAGGGTTGGCCTGATAAAAAATATATCTCGGAAAGTATTTTACCCATGTTCTCTGTTTTGGATGAGTTGGCATTGGAAAATGGTTTGGTTTTCAAGTCTGGGAAGTGTGTTCCGCCATTTGAAATGCAGAAAGTGATTTTAGATATTGCTTATAAGATGCATCCTGGAATGTCTGCTATGAAGCGTCTCATAAGAAACTATTTTTGGTGGCCTGGTATTGATAGAATGGCAGATCGCAAGGTTAGAGAATGTGAGGTGTGCATGGGAAGTGAGAAGATTTTGAGGGTAAATGTTCCTCCTTTAAAAACTTCTGTTTGGCCGAATGAACCTTGGAAGAAACTTGCGTTTGACATTTCTGGTCCTTTTATGTGTCTTCCGCTTGATTCTGGTTATGCTCTTGTTTTGCTGGATTACCACTCTAAATGGCCGGAGGTCAAGTTTGTTTCTTCGGTTTCCACTAGTGTTGTGATAGAGTTCTTCCAAGAAGTCTTTTCTAGAGAAGGGTGTCCTTCTGTGCTTGTAACAGATAATGGGGTGCAACTTACCTCTTTGGAAATGGAGAATTTTCTCAAATTACAAAAAGTTAAACATTGTACAGTTTCTGTTTATGAACCTCATGAGAACGGTTTAGTTGAACGTTTCAACAGGGTTTTGAAGGGTTTTGTTTCTGATGTATTCAAGATGGGTTCTGGATGGAGGAATTTGTTGAGAGAAAAACTTTGGCTATACAGGATAACTCCACATTCTACAACAGAAGTTAGTCCTTTCCGTTTACTAAAAGGGCGTGACCCAGCCTCTACCATTTGTCCATGGTAGTTTAAGGACAAATGTTCCAACAAATCCTTTTCTGATGTTCTGATTAAAGATGTTGTAGAAAGAGTGGAATGCAAACAAGCTAAAGTTAAGGAATGGTATGATAACAAGTGGAATGTGAAAAATCCCAATTTTTCTATTGGTGATTGGGTCAGGATTAGGAAACCTGGTTTCATCACCAAATGTTCAAACAAATTTGGTAAACCTTTGAAAGTGGTAAAGGTTTTTAGCAATAGTCTACTTACTCAGGATGGTAAGTTATGGAACATTAGACGTGTTGCTAAGTGTCCCTCTTTGCATCATTCCAATCATTCTTCATTGCTTAATTCCACCGCTCCTGATGTACAGCTTAGTCCTAATGGTGATGTTGCTTCAAGAGTTAAAATGTCTGTTCGCTCTAGATCTCAACCTATTAGGTTTGCTGATTATGTAACTTAAATTCTTGTTGTTTTCCTAGATTACTTATTTTCTTTCTTGTTTCTTTTCTTTTTGTTTTATTATAAAAGGGAGATGTGTTACATTCTCACTGTACATATTTACTTTGTTAATGTCCCTTTAAACCCTGTGCATCATTCAGTACTTCTTTGGTTCTACTTAGAACCTCCACTGCTGCTAGGCACCAGGTCTGTTGCACTGTTCCTGTCTGCCAGCCTGATGCTGTTTGTTGCTGTGCCACAACTTTGGATTAAAGACTTTAATCAATTTATGTTCCAGTGTATTCTGTAACACATGTCTCTTGTAGTGCCACAATATCGAAAGATCTTATGTAGTCTACAAACTCTGAGTCAGATATTTTAGTGGCTAGGCCGTTGATATTCCACGAACATATACGTAATAGGTCATGCTTGCTCTCACTTGAGTTTAGGCCGGTTTGTTATTTGTTGTTATTTATTGTTCTGGCAATCCATCTTAGGTCTGACAATCCAGTTGGTAATGTCTTATCATCTCCGATCCGTCGAGTGATACCGGTATGTTGGTCATTGCTTGTTCCGCATGACCCTACCTCTCCTCTGAGAACAGAAGTTCTGGGGCTTTTTGCAGTGTCCTGGTCCTCCAACTTTGCCACCGGAATTAGTATTTCCGGATATCTTGGCTTTATGTATGGGTTTATTGTTATCCCCCAATTTTTGAAAATCTCGGCTTCAGCTTGTATTTTCTGAGAGATTGCTATAGTGGCCCAAGTGGCTTTTGTTTTTTCTCTGCCCGTACCATCATCGTCTATGAATTTGATTGAGACCAGATCAGAGCTTTTCACTTCTACCAGAGAGGGGATGTGAGATAACAGCCGTAGGATGTTACCTCTATTAAGTGTATCATGCCTTCCTTTCGAGATGTAATCCGGATTGAACCATGTGGCACCTGTTGCATTCCTTTGTTCGTTTATGATCCCGCTCCCTTTGTAAATTTGGCTTAATGATTGGGGCTCAACTCCTCGTGTTACTGATGATTTTGCCTGGTTAGTGTTGACTTCATTCGCGCCTCTTATTACTTGACCAGGTGTGTGCTGATTTGATACAGGCGGTTTAGCCAGTTGGTAATTCTCTCCGAGCCAAGGGGGGTAGCACGTGGGATCCGCAGTCTTTGCGGATGCTGGTTCTTCTTCTATCTGATCAGCCCATGTGTGTACGGACGGAGTCGCTTGAGTGATGGTGGATAGTTGACTATCCGTCGACCCTTTGTACTTCCCTAACTTTTTGGGCTCCGGGTTGTTCCCAGGCCTTTTACACGGAATGTGTTCTTGCTTGATAGTTTGTATGAGATTAGAACTAGTCATCGTGCTACTTTTTGGTAGCCGTTTCAGGTCGGATTCAGGAGATGCTTTGCTATCCCCGGAGGGTTGGAGGCATATGATTAGCCTATCTTGTAATGCGGCTTCTGGATCTTCATACGTAGTATTTCCAAGTGTTTCCAAGTTCTCGATTGTTTTCCCCTTTCCGTTGGTGATTTGAGTTGATGCTATTACCTCTACAGGAGACTCTGATGTGCTAGTGCCTCCCTCAAGTTGGAGTATGCTTTGTTCTGCAACAGGGGTTCTTCCAAAGAGATGCATAAAACCTTCGCAGTTAGAATGTGTTTTATATTTCCTGCCTTTACGTTTTTTTGCTCGTCTTTGTTTAGCGTTAATTTTTGTATCTGTATTGACTTCTCCCAAGGTTTCAGGAAGTAGAGGACCTAATGTTCCAATTTCACTGGCCTCTATACTTTTGGATATATGGGATAGGGTGTCTTTTATTTTGGAGTGTCCTTGTTTATTAGTTTCCAGCAATTCTGTATTCCTTGAGATTTCTATTTCTTCTCCAAAATGGCCATTGCAAGGATTGGTTTGTTGACACTGAGCAGACCTTTTAAGCTGTATGCACAGATCGCTCAGTAATGTTGGGAGTGTAGACAGTTTTTCAATAATTGGGCCGCATCCACATCCACCTCTGTTGCTCCTATTTACGTCTTGCGATTGGTCAAGCTTGTTTTGAAGAAGCGTGTTTAGAGTGCCCAGCTTCCCGTCAATGGCAACCACAAATACAACCAATGTATCTAATAGTGTTAATTGAGTGTCCATTTTATCTGATTTGTAGTGAAGGGCTTCTACCAGGAGTTGTATTGTTTTAAGCAGGCTAGGCCAAGCGCTTTCGTGCTTTATATGTTTTTGGGTTTCTTCTTGACTTCCTGGAGTTGTATTACGATTTTAAGCCCCCTTTAGCGCGCTTGGATCCTCCGCCGGTTGTTCCTGGAAGCCTTCAGTTGTCTTGATCAGTGTATTTGCACTCATCCCACTTCTGCTCTTGTCTTGGGAGTATGCAGCAATGAGATCTTCCCACTCTTCCTTTCCCAGGTATGAGGATATTTCTATCACCTCTGATGGAGGAGTTGTTAGCCTGTCTGCTTTGTCTATCTTCCTCCCAGACCTCGGTGGTCTATTATAGTCAATGCGTTATATGACGTAGCTAGGGCTGCCAGAGATAATTCATTCTCTTTCCAGTGCTCCTTTACGCGCACCTCCTTATTTTTAGTATCACTGAAGTGCTTTGTTGCCTCTTGGCTTCTTTGTTCGCAGATCGTTAGTGTGTCGATTTCGATACGCGTGCTGATTATATTTTCCTCACAAAGTGGACTGCCGCTCTCAACAGTGTCACAGATGTCTATTTGGCTGTTATCTAATTTGTCTACTGACAGATCTTTTGCATCATTAGTCCTGTGTACTTGGATTAGGTTGGTTTCTAATACAATTTTTCCTCTGACCTTTTTCCCAGTGGTTGTAGTATCCTGTGCCATCCAGCTTTTGTTACGCTGAGGTGTTGATGTTATTTGCGGTAAGCTTCTAGCTATAGGGCTAGGGCTTCCCTTGCTGTTGTTGTCACTCTGTATGCCAATGAACTGTAAAGGGTGGGATGGTTCAAGAGGTGACTGTAGGCCTGATAATTATTTGGAGTTTGAAAGTAAGGTGTCCCCCGCGTTTTTTAAGAAGCAGAACTTTGTGTAGATTTTTGGCTGAAACATAGTTTGGAAGTTTTTTGTTTTACTACTCTTTTCTGTTTTTGTTGTTTGCTCACTTCTTGAGCTATTTGTTTCTGATTTGTCTGATGTTATGTCAATTAATGAGCAATCGCTCTGTGTTGTCGGCCTGGTTTTGATTGGTCATTCCTCCCTGATCCCATGAAGCGTCTTGGACGTTCATTTGCGTTTTTTTATACCTCCTTTGCTCATAGGACCTCCTCGGACGTGTCCTGACCTCATGCTGCGCTGGTCAAACCTTCCGGCCGGCAAATTTTCAGGGCCAGCAGACAAAAAGACGGAAGACGATCTTAATGATCCAATCGGCGCAGCTTCCAACTACACCTCCGGTGCACCTCGCTCAGCTGGGCTTGTTGACGGGCTATCGGTGCGGGCAGGTACTCAGGAACCAGCCAATTGTGGGCTGAACTAGGATATGAGGGTCTCTAGGTAACTAGGAGGCTCCTTGGGGCTCCTTCCCCCTGCCACATCCACACTTCGCTGCCCCACAACAACAAGAGAGCTGCAGCTTACCTCCCTACCTGACTGCAATACACAGAGGAGCACGCACCCCCAGCTGCCAGCCACCGCCGGCCTCGAGCCTCGAACAGAGCCGTCAGCAGGCAGCCATCAGCCAACAGGTAACCGGTAGAGGTAAAGGTACTGTGGCAGGGCTCAGATCCGGTCTGCCTGGTGCCTGGTGCCTGGTGCCCGGTAGCCGCACGCGGCAGACTTTTGCAGAGTTATGCAGGGTTTTGGCCAGGCTCGGCCAGGCTCTGCTCAAAGGGTTTCCTCACCCAAGTTACAATGTCAGAGTGTTCAGAGCGTTCGAGGGGCTGCGGCTCACAGCGGCTCCCAGCAGCAGTGGTGGCTTCTAGCAGCTGCGGCGGCGGCGCGTAGCTCCTCCCTCGTTCTCAATCTCAGCAATCGGCAATCAGCTACAACGTTCTACCTTGGCCGCTGGTAGCATCCATCCTCTAAATGAGGTGGGAGTAGGTTATAGACGGTTCCACCCCCAGAGGTGTCTGGAATTTTCTGCAACCCTGCCATGGCTCCAGCTTGACTGGGGTCCCATAAGACTTAGCCAAACACTTTGTGAGTGTGCTCAGGCATAGGCTTTGTGATGTGCAAATGAGGTAGGTGACGCCTCCCTCCTCATCAATTCAGTGAGGGCTCATCCTGACAACACTTTTTTCTCCTTTGTCTCACTGCAAGCAATACACAAAGTCATTTAACCCAGGAGGCAAGCTGCAGGCATTTTCAGAATTGTGACTTAAAATACAACTTAATTTGAAATTCTTTTGACTCCAAACTCGATATTTCTGTCTGCTCCAATTGAAATTGATCACTTATTAAATGTAATAAGTTAACCTAATGTTTCCTATGCACCAGTGAAAAACAAATGTAATAGCTTTTCACTACCAGGACATGTAAACGTTAAAAGTACATGTCCAACTTTGTAAATACATTGGACCCTGCCATATGGTCTCTTTAGGGCCTACCCTTGTGGTGACTTGTATGTATTAAATTGGAAGGTTTAGGCCTAGCAAATGTCTTTCATGCCATGTCCAAATAGCAGTTTAAAACTGCACACACACGCTGCAATGGCAGGCCTGAGTCATGTATAGAAGGCTACTTAAGCGGGTGGCACAATCTGTGCTGCAAGCCCACTTGTAGCTTTTAATTTACATGCCCTGGGTACAAGTAAATTAAATGTGCCAATTGGGTGTAAGTCAAAGGTACCATGTTTGAAGGAGAGTGCACAAAACACATTAGCACTGGTTAGCAGTGGTAAAGAGTGCAGAGTCCTATAGCCAACAAAAACTAAGGCAGCAAAAACAGGAGAATTGAAGGCAAAAATTTGTGGGAAAACCACACCAAAGATGCCATATACTACCCCAGGATGCCCCACTAGCGGACCAACCATATCCCACACATAATCTCCCTCCCACATAACCTTAGCATCATCATTCATATAGTACTTTACCCTGAAGCATGCAGCTTCACTCATAACAATCGCAGACTCTCGATGTAATGCACCTCCAACTTCACCCTCCCTGTGCACTCCCACCCTGACATCTCACTCACACATACACCTCGTTTTATGTGGTAGTAAGAATGTGGTGTGTAAATCTTATACATGCACTCCTGCTGGCTGCCAACCTGAGATTGAAATATTGAAATTACCCATAATTACTGTGGAATGTTTATTTTTCCTTTTTTACACATTATACTTAAAACATTAGATGGAAAACCACAATGAAAATAGTGTAAACAAATGAAAAATTTAGCAGAAACCATAACTTAGCAGATACCTGTAGCCTGGCACCAATTACAGTACTGATTCTGGTACAAAGAAAATGTTGCCCTTGGCACGCAATGTAATGGAGACATCTAGTACCTTTGCTGAGCAGGAAACACTGAGTGCATAATCACAAATGGTGGGATTTTACATTTGTAAGGTGTGTAGGGTTAGGGACAGAATTGTGGGCAGTTTGGGTTTTTTGGAGAGCAGGCACCCTGTATAAGCATCTGCTCACAAGCTTGTAAGATTGTGGTAATCACATTCCCTTGCAGTATTTCCCCACCTCGGTGACATGTGCAGATATACTCCTGTCAAAGGCAGGAGTAAGGGCATTTTCAGGGTGGGAGCATCACCATGTTTAATAGTGGCCAAGAGGCAAGGCAATGCAGCAGAAAGAAGCCCCCAGGCCATATGTGTAGGACAGAGGGCTATAGAAGCAATTGAAGGTGGCATGCAGTAAAGAAGCTCCTGACACCAAAATAAGGAAACGCACACCAGCAAGTTTTAGCGCCCGGAGACTGGACTGAAGTGTCTTGGGTGAGATAGACGCCGCGACCAGACCATCATTCACAAGGCAAGTGTGCTCTACGTCACACAGCGCCATGAGTGCCAGGGGATCAACAACGGTATAAAGTCACCGCATTGAAAAATATACTGTTACAAAGGACCAACAAGGGGGACCTAACATGATGGACAATTCTGCAAAAAGTCAGCGGCAAGAGCCGCCGCAGGAGGTTACTCTCAAAGACGTAATGGCTACACTGCTACAAATGCAGACCTCCGTAGGATCAATCTCCAGTGAGGTAACTCTACTTCGAGCAGATTTTTCCAAGATTGGCTCAAGAGTAACGGAAGTCGAAGCTACGAAAAAGACCCTATCAACAGACACTGCTACTCTGCAGAAGCAAGTGCGCCAACTGGAGCTCGCACAAACACAGCTAACGGAGAAACTCGATGATCAAGAAGGGCGCTCTCGGTGCAATAACGTGCGCCTAGTTGGTGTTCCGGAAACAGTCAAGGGTCCAGCTCTAGACCTGTTTGTTGAGGAGCTGGTACAGACGCTACTCTGCCCTCGCAGACTCTCTAAATTCTTCTTGTGGAAAGGGCGCATAGAGTTCCAGGCGGACGTCCCAAGCCGGGAGCCCCCCTCGGCCTATCCTGGCAAGAATATTCAATTTTAGAGACAGGGATGCAATCCTACAAGCGGCCAGGACTGGGCCACCTCTTCAAATCGACAATAGCGTAGTATCCCTATACCCAGACTACACGGCAGCCGTATCTGCCCAACGGCGCACTTTCACGGAGGTCAAGCGAGAGCTCCGAAACAGAGAACTCAAATATGCAATGCTTTATACCGCCAAGCTCAGAGTAGAGGCAGAACGAAAAACCTGGTTCTTTGAATCACCCAGTGAGGAACGGGAATGGCTGGAGGGATGGAGACCGGCGAAGGGGAGCCACAGACAAAGAATAAGACGGCAGAGATGATCCTCGCAAGAAGCTTCTGGCGGACAAGTGGGCGAAACATCAGATCACCATGACGAGACAAGAAACGGAAGTGATGTGGAGTGAAAATGAGGTCAGAACTGTCCGGGACTTCGAAGCGCAATTGAAATATCGTTGATGCACGGGTTCACATCCCCCCTATACCATGACAGGACCTGAAGCGGCTTGCAGTTATGATGCTGAAGAAGCGACAGGATCTGGCCGTCTCCGGCCAACTAGGCGAGGGTGATGGACGGCATGGCAAGAGATACAAGTCCACATCCCCAGAAGAGGGTCCAAACCCAGACATGCACAGCACGGCGACAGGTTGCACTGAGGATAACTTTTCGGGGAAAATGGTGGGGCGGGAACGGACTCTTCCCCCCCTTCACGCAAGTACACAGTTATGGGACTAAAGTACTCTGCTGAGTTGGGGTGGCGGGTAGTTCTAAATCCGCTGGGCAGGGAAGCAGGGAGGGGGGTGGAGGGATGTGATCAGTTTATGGATGGTTTTTCGGTTGGGGCCGCAGCCCCCTTTTATGTTGTTCTAATACAGATGTTTGTAGAGCAAGACATGACAGGCTGTAGCAGAGGAGTCCAGGAGGGGCGGCCCACTTTAGATCACAATGCCAGACATGAACCAGGAGGATAGAGACTCTCAGTACAGGTACACACACCCACAGCGCCCAGGGACAGAGTTCGCAGTTGTCAATAGTCTCCTGGAATGTAAAGGGGTTGGGGGACAAAATTAAACGGGGACTGGTGCTACAGTACCTGAAGCGAAATAATGTAGCAGTAACATTGCTTCAAGAGACACACCTCCAGGGGACGACAGTTCAAGCCCTGAACAGATGGGGATTCAAGATGATAGTACACTCGGAGTTTACATCTGGGTCTAGAGAGGTAGGGGTCCTCATAAACAAACGCTTCCCATTTATAGTCACAAACACATGTCACAATGACCAGGGACGCTTTACAGCAACCACAGGCCAGTGGGACGGCAAATCTTACAATATTGTGTCCGTATATATCCCGCCGGCATTACACCAAGCTGCCTTTATAGACCTGGGGAAATTCCTGTTGACACTCCTTCGTGGAGAACTGATTATAGGAGGTGACATTAATGCGGGTATGGATTCAAGAATGGATAGACAACCTCCAAGAGACACTGGTGGGTCATCCTATAGACTACAAGACTTTGTGGAGGTGCTTGAGTTGATGGATGCATGGCGGAACAGTTACCCACTCCGGGGTTCACAATAGTCTCTCCAGAATTGACTACATTTTCACACCAGCCACGGGAATATTGGACATGACTGACATTAGACATCTGCCTAGAAGCATATCAGACCACTCACCGGTCCTCATCACATATGCACCATTTACCCCACAGACTCATAGGTTATTTCCAATCAGACGTGGATATCTGCAGGACCGTAGATTGTGTAAATCACTCATTCAGGTCACAGAGCCTTACTTTGCAGAAAATCAACACTCAGTCCCCTCACCGACGACTCTATTGGAGGCCTATAAGACAGTGCTCCATGGTAGTGCCATCTCACTAATCACAGGCAAAAAGAGAGGACACCAAAAACACATTGATGACCTAGAGTCAGCGATAGAGCAGGCAGAAGGAGCGCATACATATAACACTACAGAGGAGACAGCCCACGCATTGCACTTGGCCCAGCAGGCATACAGAGCGTACGCGCAAGAAGAGGCCTCTAATAGATTAACTAACACTCAACACAAGATATATGACCAGGGAGATAAAACGGGCCGACTGCTGGCTTGGTTGTGGAGAAAAGAGAGGATCAGCAATTGGATAACACAAATACGGACCAAGGACGGAGACTTAGTGACTACACCACAACAGATTTCCGAAGCACTAGCGCAGCACTATAAGACAATATACACACCAGTAGCCGTCACAACGATAGAAGATAATCTGGCCATTATACACGATATACGACTGCCCACACTGGACGCATATGCCACGACTGCCTTAGAGGAAGACATTACGCCAAAGGAGCTTACACAGGCGATAAGGGCGCTACACACAGGGAAAGCGATGGAATTTTATAAGCAAGGGGCCAAGCACCTAGTGCCCCATTTACTGGCCATGTACACCGAAAGCTTCCCAAGTGGTATCTTACAAAGAGATCAGCGCCTTGCCACCATAGTTGCAATTCATAAGGCTGGTAAACCAGCGAATGAATGCACATCCTATAAACCAATATCTCTCCTTAATGCGGAGGCAAAAATACTCGCTAAGACCCTGGCCACTAGGCTACAGCCGCATTTATCAGAACTCATACACGCTGACCAATCGGGGTTCATGCCGCACCGTGACCCCGCGCTTGACCTAAGAAGGCTGTTCGGTGTAATGGAACGCAGGCAAGCCATAACGGAAGACGCGGCTATACTTTCCTTAGACGCACGAATGGCGTTTGACCTGATAAAGTGGCCCTTTCTTTTTGCGGTCCTACAGCGCATGGGTTTTGGACCAAAGTTCTATACATGGGTCCGCTTATTGTACACAAGACCAGTGGCACAGGTGGTAGTAAATGGATATATATCAAAAGAATTCCCACTGGGAAGAGGGACGCGGCAGGGCTGCCCATTGTCACCCCTGCTTTTTGCAATAGTGTTGGAGCCGCTGGCGGCATGGATAAGGCAGGACCTCATGATAAGGGAATAAGATGGTGGGTGGATTGGGAGGATCGTATTTCGCTGTATGCAGATGAAATGTTCTTCTTCTGAATTAACAGCATAAGTGAACTTGTTAACTAAAGCCCCTGATTAATTATAATTGTGATACATGAATGGTGCATAAACCCTTTGTAAAACTCAATAAAGTTTGTTTAAAAAAAATAAAAAATGATTTGGGTACTTGTAATTTTGAACGCAGTCCAGAGAGAACATGATGTGGGAAGAACCGTAGGTGAAAGGCTCCATCTTGCTTGGTGTGCGCAGGACAGCATCTCTGTCCCTTTAGTAAATGAACCTCGCTATGACGGTGTGAGTGGAGGTGCATCTGGTAGAGGTTTTTATGCCAATAATCTGTGGGCCTGTTCTGTAATGACCTGACGCTGTTTGGCATGCTACCTGGGCAGTCAGTGTATATACTTTGTCCCTTATCATGGATGCCTTCCTTTTCTTTGCTCTTTTTTTATTATTTTGGATGTGGTAGTGCTAATAATGAGAACCTGAGTCCACTGGTAAGAACCAAGCAGTGGACCCCCATGGTGTTACTTCCCTGAGGTACTCCACATCTTTTCTCACATTTTTTTCACATCCTTGGAGATTTCTTTTGTTATACACTGCACTACACAGTATGATGTATGAAAAGGGAACAGAATATCAAAATTGAACAGAGATTCATGATAAGGGACAAAGTATATACACATAATTCCGATGACTGGCCTTCTACTTCTGTCTCTTGGTCTGCCATGTTTCACAGGTCCAGCGCTGGTAGGGCCACATCTACCAGAATTCCCTGATTTTAGTCTCCAAGGCTGTTCACATGTCTTTGATAGCCTTCATAATGGCCTCCAAGGGTGCTGGTTCAATAGATGTTGTACATTAGAATGTATTCTTTTAATTTCTGATGCTCCATTGCTGCACCCATCGGAGGTTGTGCCCCTTTCCATTTTACGTTGTTTGGACAGGTGTTGTCACGACTTGTTTCCTGCATTCTTGTGCCCACCACCAGGGGGCTGAATTGTGGGGCTCTCCAGTGTTCTGACTTACAATCATTTGGATTGTACTTGCAAATTGTCAGTCATTCTCAATCGATGTCGGGTTTAGTGAAAGCCAGCCTGCTCATGCTTGAAGCCAGCCTGCTCATGTTTGACACTCAATTACCTAGAATTCCCCTGCTCACTGCTTCGTCTCCACCCCTGCAGGCCAAGGATGGGTGGAGAAATTCAGCTCACTTGTGGCTGGCAGCCGCAGACCTGCTCATACCTGATGCATGTGATTACTGTGAGCTCTTTTAAGCCCCAGCTCCCTTCAGTCCAGTGTTGGTCATTGTAGCTGTGTATCAGTGAGACCGGCCCTTGTTTCTAGTGTTTCCTGAGCTTTTGTATCCTTGTTTCTAGTGTTTCCTGAGCTTTTGTATCTTTGTCTCCAGTGTTTCCTGAGCTTTTAATATCCTTGTTTCCAGTGTTTCCTTAGCTTTAGTTATTCCTGAGCTGTTGCTGTTTTCCTTGTTTCTGAATTAGCGCTGCCTGCAGTGCTTCCTTGACTCCTGAACCTTATCATTCCTTGTTCCTGAACTGCAACTGTTTCCCTTGTTCCTGAATTGGCACTGCCCTCAGTGCTACCTTGACTCCTGAGCTTTTGCTCAATTATTTTTCTTGTCTTGCTCCTGCACAGCCTTCAGTGCTACTTTGTTTTCTGGACTGCTGATTCAATACTATTCTTGTATACCCTTGTAGCCTCTTCTTCTGTATATTCTTTTCCAGTCCCTGCTTGTCTTCCCAATTCCTTGGTTCCAGATCTTAGCTGACTGTCTTTCTATTCCTTCTGTCTTGCTTATGTTATCTTGAATTTTTGCTACTTGCTTTCTGCCAAGTGTGTCCTGTGATTTCCTTCCTTTCTAGTTAAGCGCTCCTCCATGCCAGCTCCTACTCTATTGTGCGTGTATTTAGTTCTACCCCCTTGCTGACACTGCCTTGCATGTTCCTGTTTGATTGCCAGGATCTGTGGGCACAGCTGACAACCTAGGTGGTGTTTCTTGTTCACTGTGAGTACTGTCTTCGAGTTACATTTATAGCATCACCTAGGTATCAGCTCCACAGACCCTACCCTTGCATGCATATCCTATATGTGGGTATTTGCAGACAGTATCTGTAACAGCAATTGTGGGTGAGGAAGTTACTGAGCTTCAGTCGGTAAATACCGATTCTTACAGATTCGGTAAAATATACCGAATCATTAGCTACATCACATTTACCGATTCCTAAATAAAGAATCGGTAACATTCGGTATTTAGGAATCGGTAATATGTGATTACCTACATCTGGCCCTTAGTCTCTCCACTGCTTGAGGTAAAAGTTACCACCTTTCAAAGTCGATGTAGCGTACCAAAATTCCAGGAAGCTGTTGAGGTGTCTTCTCCTCCTTCCCTTAAGTAGGCCCTTAAAAGCAAATCGTCACCAGTGTAATGAAGTACTTTCTTAGTCAGGATGAGGACAAGGAAGGTTGTAGCCAAGAACCAAGCAGTTTATTGGTCATCGGTGTTACGTATGTATGTATGCCATTTTATATTTTATGAATGCAAACTAAAGATCGCATTTGCTCTTGTGCTTTGTCTCGCTCGCCTCCTCGCTCCAAGATTGCTTCCACTGTCTTGGTGTTCTAGACTGTGGGACAGTTGGAGAGCTGAGGGAAGAGAGTGGTGGTGTTTCTGTGCTGCGCAATTTATCTTCAATAAATCACCATTTATTACTATTCTGCATGATTTAATCTTTACAATTTGGCGACTTGTGACCAGAAGAATCTACGGAACTGAACTTCGTCTTATATGGATTGATTTTGAAGTATTTTACATCGTTGGGTGCCACCTGCTGCCTATTCGACTGAATCGCCCACTTTTGTGCGTGGATCTTATACAGGTCTTATATGCCTGTTAACTTGAATGTATTTACTAAATATTCTCTTCCCGCTGCTAATTGTTTTAGCAAACAAACTGCCACTCTTGGGCGAGCACCTTACCTCGGCTCAAAGAGTTTACAGCTCAGCAGAGTTCGCCTTGATGATTCTGCATTCTTTATCGAAGGACTGACGTGCGCATTACGTTCCTTGTGCACATTACATGTGAGGTCACGTACTTTGATCCTTGCGTGCCGCCATTTTGGATGTGTATTTTGTTACACTTCGGTGACACGCACACTGCTGATCATTAAGGCTGTGATCATTACGCGTTATTGCAGTCACTATTCTTTTGTGACGCGCGCGCACCTTCATCTCTGCTCGTACATATTTTCTGCCATGATGTTTTCGAGCAGCAGATGTTTATAAAGGTTTTGCATGTAGAATTCTCTCCAAGAAGTTAACGCTGAAGTGCACACCTTTAATTGAATTTCGTGCACGGTGATGTGCAAACCTATGATGCAAATTTCTCTCCATGAAGTTAACGCTGAAGTGCACACCTGTAATTGAATTTCGTGCACGGTGATGTGCACACCTATAATTGCATTTCGTTCACGGTGATGTGCACACCTGTAGCGCGGGGGTGTGGACAGGCTGGAGTCTTTCTACTGGGGGAGTAGTAACTGGCTGGAGACTTGTTTTGCGTAATGAGGGTTTTATTCTAATAAATGTTTTACGAGTCCTGAAAGTCAGCCTTTCTCTCGCAAAGTCTGCCCGGTCCGTGATGGCGTCCGTTCTGTCCGAGGATGACGAGGCCGTCCTCTTTCAGGGGATGGTACGAAGTCCTTCAAGAGCCAGCACTGTGGGTTATACCTCCGTTTCCTGCTCCGGTTCAGCTCCGAAAAGAGAAAAAAACAGAGGGAATTCGTCGGTTTCACTATCTGGTATCCATTGCACCACGGGGACCGGGTGAAAAGTGAGGGAACACCAGTGCTATTCAATTCTTGCTGGTGCTCTGTGCTCTGGGAGAGAGTGAGGTATGAAGGGGGGGGATAGGAGGGTAGGATATGTGGGAAAGGAAATGAAGGTGAGGACTATATACACTATTAAACACGGGGCCCCTTACCCCCGACCCAAGCTGCCCAACGCCGCCGTACCTGTGACAGCCACACTCCTCCCTCTGGAGTGTGGCACAGCGGTTCACCGGGTCGTTGGCCTCCTGGCTCTTCACCGTCTTCCGCTCTTTCTCCTCCGGTCTTTCCACGTCCTCTCCAGTGATCTCCGTCCTCCTCGCTCCGATGCTCGTCTCCTGTCCTCTGCTCTGCTTCCTCCTGGGTGTAGACACACCCCGAGTAGAGGGCTTCCAGGCCTTTGTCCAGTCCGGGTCCTCCGACGTCATGAGGGGGCGTGGTCCCGTCATCTCTGAAGGCCCAGTTAAAGGCGCCCTCCTGCATTTCCCCTCCGGAGCGGAAAGCAACGGACTGGTATCCCAATCAGACTGAGGGTGTAGGAGGGAAGGGACAATCAGTGATCCACCACTTGGCAGGGGTTCCCGTTCCCACCCCGTTACAACACCTTTATTTAAATTTCATTATTATTAATATGTCTTACACAAGGTGATGTGCACATTTTAACGTGTATATTTTTACTTGCACAACTGACTCCAGTACAAGTTTATTCTCGACAATAGCTGCATTTTTATTTTTATTTTATTTTCTCTTCCAACATGACAAGTCAAAATTATTCCATCCAACCTCCTCAAGCGTTTTGGCCTGCAGAATCTGAACCATGCATGAAATGGTCGGAATGGAAGGCTTACTTCCTTAACTTCATCGACACTATTGATGAGGAAAGAAAAATGACACCAGATAGGAAAAAGAAACTTTTACTGCATTCTTTGGGTCCTGGTGGGCTTAAAGCTTATGAAGGGATGACAAAAGCCTTGGGTGGTGGTGATGTAAATGTTTTTGATACTATTGTAAATGATTTCAATACTTATTTTGCACCAAAAGTATGCATTGGTATTGTCAGATTTCGTTTTTTCCAACGTAAACAAGAAAGTATTGAAACTGTTGATCAATATGTATCTGCACTGAGAAAACTTGCTGAGGATTGTAAGTTTGATCATTTGGTAGATCAGTTTATTAGAGATCAAGTTGTGATGCACAATAAGGATCCAGCTGTTCAAGACAGACTGTGGATTAATGATGATGCTGAACTTAAAGATGTTCTTAGTATTGTCAGGAAGGCTGAAATGTCAAGCCGTAGTGCGAAGTTACTTAAACAAGATGCTGCTATCGCTGAAACTTCTGCTGAAATTGTTAATAAGATTAAAGCAAAAGAATCTAGTTTTAAATCTTCAACTCCTGTTAGACATAAAGTGGATTCATATAAAAAAAAGAGTTTTACCGCAATCCTAGTTTTAGATGTTTTAGATGTGATAGCCCTTCACATTTAGCCTCAAGCAAATTTTGCCCTGCCTTAAAGCAACGTTGCTCTAAATGTGGTATTGTGGGCCATTTTACCAGAGCATGCAAAAGGAAAGGGGGTGGTAAGAAAGTAAAGTGTTTAGATGAACCAGATTGTGAATCCAGTGATGGTGATGAGGGCATCAAGAAACTTACCATTAAGGATTCCTGTGATGAGTCTATTCACCATTTCATTTGGAACATAAATTACTTTTGACAGCAAGTCGTGTAAAAAACCCTTGTGTACCATGATTATAGGAGGAGTTTCTGTTCAAATGTATGCAGACTCTGGTTCCCCTTACACGATTATTGATGAGGCTACTTGGGAATCCCTTTTTGTCAAAAGATTAGGTAACAAACTCTTTGTTTCAGATATTCAACCTGAGGGGTATTCTGGGGAGATGATTGCTATGGTTGGATTCAGACCTTTAGTTTTTAAGTTTAAGAATAGAGAAACTTCCAGTAAGTTGTATGTTGCTAAAAAAGGGCCAGCTGTCCTAGGTTGGAAGGATCAGGGCAAGTTAGACATAATTCTCAATCCTAATAGTCCTGAGCCCGTTATGGTTCTTAATGAAAATGATTTGATTTGTGAGGAGTTGTTAAAGAAATTTCCGAAAGTTTTTAATGGAAACATCGATAACCTTAATGATTTTGAACACAAAATCGTATTAAAATCTAATGCTTGTCCTAAAGTGCACAAAGTGAGACACATTCCTATCCTTCTTAGGAATGATGTTGAGAAAGAATTGGATAAACTTTTTAAAGCTTATATAATTGAGCCTATAGAGTCTGCCGAGTGGATTTCTCCAATTGTAGTTGCCAGGCGTAGTAATGGCAAATTAAGATTATGCATTGACCTTAGGCATTTAAATAATAATATTGTGGTGGACAAATTTCCCCTTCCCAAAATTCCTGAAATATTGTCGCTTGTGAGAGATGCTGAGTGGTTTTCGTCTATTGATTTATCTACTGCCTACCATCAGATTTCATTAGCTGAGGAAAGCAAGCAATTGACAGCCTTCATCACGCCTTTTGGCTGTTTTCAATATAAACGGCTTCCCTTTGGTTTGGCTTCTGCAGCTGCCATCTTTCAGAGGTTGATGTACCATCTGTTTGGTAAGATGAAAAACGTAAGGTGTTTTCAGGATGATTCAGTGTTTTTCCTGATGTTGATTGTAAAGATGGAATCATGCAGAATAGTAATAAATGGTGATTTATTGAAGATAAATCGCGCAGCAGAGAAACACCTCCACTCTCTTCCCTCAGCTCTCCAACTGTCCCACAGTCTAGAACACCAAGACAGTGGAAGCAATCACCTCCAAGCTCCAGTTGTAAGTCAGACTATCACAATCCAATGGAATATACACATGCAGGGATTCCAGCAGAATGATAACACTCATTACATCACAGGAGAGGACATGACTACAGATTTAAGATACTATCAAGTCTGTGGGGAAAGTATTCTTGAAGCAAGCACGCGGGGGCAAGATGATAGGGTCGCAGAAGACAAAGGGTGCGCACGATTGGTTCACTTCTACATGCAGGCACAAAAAGACTGCACTGATCAAGGCCATCAAAGGGAAGTCACAACCTTTGATACAGTGCGCTAGAAACGAGTATAAGCAGGCAATAATAAATGCAAAAAAGGAGTGGGAAGATCAGTATTGGCAAACATTAAAAGAGGCTAGCTCTAGCAAGGATGCTAGACGCTTCTGGGACACAATAAGAGCTAGAAATAGACCAGATAGCGACCTCATTACATGCAATATCACTAGCCAAGCATGGTTTGACCACTTTTCAAAACTATATACCTGTCAGTATGGGACTAGCGTTTTAGTTACATCTAAATTCCATGTCTTGGAGGATGCTTCTAATGAGTTCCCCTTCACAATTAAGGAAGTGAAGTATGCTATTAGTACCATTGTGCCACAAAAAGCAGCCGGCCCAGATGGCATTCCTGGGGACTTGCTTTGATCGGATAAGCAGAAATGGGGGAAGTTCATACACTCTTTGCTTATGGCCATTGAAAGAGGTGCTGCCATCCCTGGGTCCTGGAAAGGGGCTGAGGTTGTGCCCATCTTTAAAAAGGGGATGAGGGATGACCCTTCCATTTATCGGCCTATAAGCTTGTTAGATTCAACTCAGAAGGTTGTTGGTAAGGTGCTGTTGGAGAGAATATTACAATGGATTGACGAAAATCAGATTCTCTCCGATTACCAAGCGGGGTTTAGGGCTGGTACGGGCACAATAGAGCAGGCGTTCAGATTAATGCTTATCTACTGGAAGGTGGTGGTTCTAGGCAAAGGCAGTCTTTATCTCGCGTTTATCGACCTAAAGACTGACTTTGACCTTGTGCCTAGGGAGACTCTTTGGGGTGTACTCTCTGATATGGGGCTCCCAAGTTACATCCTATCTATTTTGGTGAGGCTCCACGAAGGCAATTTTGCCCAAGTAAGATGGGGCACAGAAGGCGAGAAAACAAACAGAATCCCGGTAGAGAGAGGGGTTCGCCAGGGATGTGTTCTCGCTCCCACACTTTTCTCACTATATGTGAACGGTGTGGTTGAGCATCTGTTAAAAGATCCTTCAGACGAACCATCTCTAGCGGGCGAGCGAATTCCTACCCTCCTGTTTGCGGATGATACGCTTCTAATATCTAAAACCCCAATGGGCCTCCAAAACCTCCTTATTAACTTCCAGGTTTTTTGTAAGCAGCGGGGTCTAGTAATTAATGCTAATAAAACAAAATATTTAGTGATGAATCCCCCAACAAAACTTAGCCGCCCACCTACACTGAATCTTGTGCCTCTGGAAAGAGTGATTGTGTTTGACTATCTAGGCATACGCATCTCGCATACTATGCAGTGGACCCCGCACCTCTGTTGTGGTCCTCAGGGCAATTGCCTCTGGATACCTGGTGGTACAAAAGGGGGTGGTGATGGACGGAGCATCTGAATCAATCAAACACTCACACCCAATCAAAAAATCTGGGTTTAATCCATCACCGTTCTTTAGCCCACTTTGCCACCCCAACAAAGGGTAGTACCCCTTTGGCTCCAAACAGACATCCCATTCAGAATCTCTTTTAGATTCCTATGGTGATACTCCATTTTTTGTTATAGATATACTTTAGTCCCGGGGACTTGGAGTGTATCCCATTCACATAGGTGAATTAAATCCCTTACTCTCTCCTTTGTTTATACGCACATATTGTTGTTCCCCAATCTAATTTCACCATGTTTCCGGCTTTTATTTAGTATACACAGATCACCCTGTTTCCCAGATCTATCTCACATCACAGAGCGCATTCTCTGTCCGCGATTAATACCTGGGATATTTAAATAAGAGGGGATTATGGCAACGCGTAAATGAGTCTTGCTTAAAGTACGCAATAAGTGCGAGAAAAAATACATAAAGCGAAACAAGAGTAGGAAAGGAAGGGTATTAAACTGGGAAGCCTAACGCTGACCCAGCCCAACTATCCAACTTTCGCCCATTTCCTTGCTCCCAGGTTTTTCCAAAATTTTGGAAAAACATGTGAATTCGCAAGTAACTCACTATGTGGAAACTCACAAGACCTTACACTCATTCCAATCAGGATTTAGGGAAGAGCATTCTACAGAAACCACACTTCTGGGAGTCAGTGAAATGATGCGTAGTCGCTAGGATGCAGGCGATACTGTGGCGCTCATACTGTTAGATCTGAGCGCCGTCGTTGACACGTTATCTCATACCGTGCTTCTGCAAACTCTCCAATCCATCGACGCGACTGGATCTGCCCTGAAATTGCTGACACATTTTTTTGTTGGACCGTACGTTACAAGTTTAAACCTCAAAAGCAGCTTCCAAAATCCATGCCTCTCCCTATAGGGTGCCACAGGGCTCGATTCATAGCCCCTATTGTTTAACATTTATGTTAAACCTTTGGCTGACATCGCCGAGGAGGTAGGACTATTGATTTCTTCCTACGCTGATGACACCCAAATAGTCTTCTCCCTTTCTGCTAAAGGAGCCTCTAAGCCCTCTTCTCTCCAAGATGGGCTTAGTAAAATCATGCAGTGGATGCAAGTTAATTCACTCAAGCTCAACGGGGAGAAGACAGAGGTGCTTATCCTGGGGAATAACAAAGAGCTCTGGGGTCCCCAACATTTGACCCTTGAATTGGATGTTCCCCCTCAGTCTACCAAACAAGCCTGTAATTTGGGATTCATCATCGATGACCACCTCTCGTTGAGACCTCAAGCAATAAAGGTGGCTGCAACCTGCTTGTCAATACTTAGATGGCTCAAATTATTTTTATGGATGTTGCTTGATTCCACAAAAAGAACTGTAGTCCAGGCCTTGGTCACCTCTCGCCTGGACTACGGCAACATCCTTTTTCTAGGAGCCAATAAGGAGGTCATTCGTAAGTGCAAGTCGTTCAGAATGCCGCTGCTCGCCAGCTCTGCCGGATCCCTAAAACTGCACCGGTTTCCAGTTCCTTGCGTGAACTCCACTGGCTGAAAGTGGAAAACTGCATTAAATTTAAGACCTTAAGCTATATGCACAGTATTAAAACAGGCAAGCCCCCCCCCTAATATCTGAGTTCCATTGTGCAACTATATGTCCCCTCTCGCTCTCTCCGCTCAGCCAACCAGATAACATTTTTGGTTCCGAGACATAGGTTGTCCAGGGTAGGCTGCCAATCTTTTTCTTATTTGGGTCCAACCCTGTGGAACTCTCTTCCTCTGTCTTTAAGGAATGAGTCCAGTTGTGTACACTTTCGTAAGATGTTGAAAACCTAGCTTTTTAATCAATAGGTCTTCCATCTCTCTTTTGATTTTTTTTCTGATTTGTGTCAGGCGGCGCCGGGAAGCCCTTGGGTAGCTGTGCGCCATATAAAAGTAAATAACATAACATAACACATTTTTTAAGGTATATCAAGGGGGGCCTTAGGTCCATAGGCACCCTTGTTTGTGCATTTCCAAATTTGCAGTTTCCTAGGAAATTGCAATCTAGGAAATGCAAAACCATTAGTACCTATGGGATTTTAGGCCCACAGGTATGAATGGTTTGGAAGGCCCATAGGTACAAATGGTTTTGCGTTTCCTAAATAGTGATTTCCTAATAGCGACTCCTGTTCTGTAGGAATTTCTGTTAGGAAATCACTATTTTTGTGCATTCCATTTTGCATTTCCTAAATAGCGATTTCCTAGGGTTCGCCATTTAGGAAATTCATAAATGGAATTTCGTGTTTCTGGCCATAAGTACTGTTCGTTAGGAACCATACAAATAGCAGAAACTTCATTTTTCACCTGACTCCTGATTAGATAGCAGACGGTGTGCACAATCTGGCCAGTTTACAGCTATATAGCTGAGAAACATCACTATTTACCCTGCTGCTGTCTAATCAGCTGTACCTATGCATTAACATGTCTAGCATAGATTAACCAAGCACCTACCACCAGGGAGAGCTGCAAACAAGGAGTTATCACATTTGGCAGCCATGACCTCATGCACGCTAGTGCTAACATTATCTAAAATTCCATTTGTAACCAAACAGCACAAATTCATAGAGTTATAGGTCCCAACAGCCATTGAAGAAAATGTTTTATTACTTCCATGTTATTTTGCAGACATGGCGCAGAATGTTACTCCATGATACCACACTAAGGACCAAGACGCAGCAGTAAGTTGAGCTCATTATAGGCGGTCACTTCCTCTATAAATGCGCCTTTAAGTTTACCTTAAGACGTGGCTAATGATAAAGATGATCGGATCCCTTGTAAAACTAGGCTCAGCTCTTCACTGTTCTACAGCTGTGTATTCGCTCCTTCTCACAAAGTCATGGGAATGTACCGGAGCCAAATATAAGGTTCTCAAAAGGCTGCACGTTATCATACCACCTCTTTCCTGCTCTGAGGTTTCATGTAGTCAATCACTGCTTTCTGATATTTGGAATTCTGGTTTTGGTCAATGAAACAAATCAGACTAAAACACTTGAACACAATGATTTGTAAAAGCAAAGGCCAGAACTGGAAAAGTTGTTTCCTAGTGGCATGGAGCCATCTCATACTTAGGGCGATCTTTTCAAAATAGGATCAATTGTATAGGATACCTTAAGCAAGTCATCAACGCCTTATATTTAAGAGGCTTCATTCCAATTTCATGAGAGAAGGAACAAAACTATCGGGTTGATTTATAATTTGGCGGGCAGCCCGCTATCCACCAAAGCGACAGAGTAAATTACTCCTTACCCTGACAGAGGTACCCTCGTCAAACTGAGAAATATCCGATGGCCCAGCGGCCATTTCTAGCTTAGTTAGAAACCGCCGTCCTGGCAGTTCCTGTCAATGCATTGTAAGTTTGTTGTATGGGTCTAACAACATGATGGAGCTATAAGTCAAACTAATAAAGTTTTCATTATATTTTAAAAGAAAATCAAATCCTGCTTTGTGAAAATAAAAAAACAGCAATGTTCTCTTCGTCGTGGGAGTTTCCTTCCAAAGCAAGGAAGGTGTTGTGAACTTTTCAATGCCCCTTACTGCCAGATTTGTTCTGGTGTTGACAGGCATTAAAAAAATGGCATTGTCTCTGGCGGCTATATATCCAAACGTCTGATGGAATAGTCTCCGCCATCGTCAACCTATGGTCCGCTCAATACTAAATTGGGTGGTCAGACCATAATGTTGATAGGGAGGGAACTCTGTTGCGACAGAGTTCCTTCTACACCAACATATAAATTGGACCCTACATCTCTTTAAAAAATATAGAATCATAGGGACATATTTATCAAGGGTTTGCATTGACCTTGATCACATAGTGCCACTCCAGGGCGATACGCCATTTCTTCATTATGACTTACTGGTTGCAAGTGCCCAAGTGCATTTTTTTTAATAGAATTACCTGATGCAAAAGCTGAGATAAATGCAGCTAGGTCACGAAGGAATTAATATTTGCAATATAAGCGTTCCCATGAAAAATCCAACTCAAAGGTAATGCAGTAGTATTTAAAAGAATATAACTGCGTCACGCATTGTGGAGTAGCAGAACGCAACAAGAGAAATGCGCCAGGATTACTGCGCATCATCATTCGAGATGCAGGGAATGACATATTAGGTGTAGTACAAAAATCTCAACTTCACAGTACACTCTGGCAAGGTCATCTCTGCCATGGAGGTCGTTTTACTGCAACTGGGTGTGGCTAGGAGAGAACCAGGTAGGTAGTGAAGGAGGAAGGAGAGCGTTTCCCGTCAGTGCATATCCCTCATTCACCTCAGGGAGGAGGTCATACAGTTTTACAGAATGAAGGGGGAATGTATAATGGAATTGTTGGAGAAATTAGCATCAAATCTCCAGTCGGCAAGGACCAATGCCATTCCACGACATGTAAAATTGATGTCTGTACTATAGGTGTTGGCTTCAGGATCCTTCCAAATCACATCCGCCAAATTGGCTGGCATTTCACAAGGAGCATTTTCTGCTTTTCTCCCCTCTGTGTTGGGTGCCATCATAAAACTTACACCCACGCACCTTCTATCACCATAAACTACCAAACACAAATTGGACACCAAGGAAGGCTTCCACAACATTGCAGGATTTCTTCATGAGCAGTTGGTTCGCCCTGCAGCCATGTTGCACCTGTACAGACACTGTAATCACAATTACTCCATAAATGTCCAGGAAATAGTGGACCTTCATGGAATGTTCATCAATGTCCTTGCAAACTTTCCAGGAAGTGCACATGATGTATACAACGTTTGCCACTGAGCCATCAATGAGCAGTTTAGAATGGCTAACTCATTCATAAGGGAAGTTGAACTATTAATTTACCATAAAATAAGTTGTAAGATATGACATATTAGCCATCTCTGTTTTTGTTTCTGGATCTTGTATCATGTGCACATAGTGGTAATATCTTATTCTAACATGCAGCCAATTATGTCTTAGGGCCCGATTACGAGTTAACAGTCTTTGGAAAACCGCTGTGTCGAATTCACCGCCGCATCATTGGCAGTCTGACCGCCGTAATATGATACATGAGGTTCCATAGGCAAAAGACTGCTGCTAGCCCACCATTGCAGACAGGAATACTGGACCACGGCGGGATAGGCCAATGTGTTTGTCGGAGTGCAGACCAACAGTGTTAAGACCGTCCCAATTACGATGTGCCTTCCAGATGGGTTGACTATGGTGATCCAACCACCACATCTGAGCTGGCAGGAAGTGAGGGATATAAGGCCGAAATGCACCTGTATTCACCTTTACACATTATGTGCCACCATGGAGCCGATCCTACATGTCCTGTCGATGCTGTTTTTGCTTGATGAACTACAAACTGACACTGTAGTAGATGCACATGATGGTAGGCCATACTCATACCTGGTCCTATCAATTCCACAGCAAACAGTTGACCCAGGATGGACCTGGCAAGGGTTGTGGGGTCCCTGGGCCAAACATATTGCCTGCCCCTGTTCAGATGTTTTCTCAATGTATGTACCAATTACAGTTCTGTGATGCCCTCTTTGACCAAGTCACTGATACTGCACAGGCATACATATCTTCTCATCTCACAATTAGGAAATAGTGATGTGTGCATTAAATTGTCTAACACAACAGCACCCCATCATCAATATCACAGCAAATATTCTCGGTGATACCCTCACATTGCTCACATGTTAGATCCTGTTGTGATATCAAACATAAACCTGCATGGATGTAACATCAAACTGTAACACCTACTGTGCTAAATCTCTGTAATGGACCCACACACATCACCCACAATAAAAGGTAGTGTCAGGTATAAAAGGCACTCCAAATAACCAGTGTGAGAAGCATTCAAAAGTCACTATGTAAATACTCTGCAGAATAGGTATGTCTAACCCAGGAGGATACCTGAATGGCTGGGGCCCTGGACGGCAGTCCACTTTGTGCATGCCTCAAAACCTCAAAGCGCACAGGACCTGGAGCTTTAAATCTATCAGGGATAACCAATAGCATAACCAAATGCCATGCATACGGGCGTATGTGTCAGTGTAAGTCATGAAAGCAAACACAGCAGCAACAGCATTTGTCTCACAGTTAAAGAAAGTAGGTGTAAGGTACATAGACCAAAAAACACACATGACCATGACAGTTTCTGAAAAAGGGATGACATTTTAACACCCTCCATGTGTGGATAAACAAATAAGTTACTTGAACATATCAAACACATATACAACCTAAATCATAGGAAGATGTGCAACCTAACTGATGTTGACATTGGCCAAGCCAAGCTGAAATACTTACTATATCAAATACCACCAAATGCAATGTCAGCCTTAATTGGAATACATTTCATATATCCATCCAGTGAACATTTCCCCTTGTCCTGTGTACCTCCAGCACTAGTTCCAAGGTCACGTCATACCAATCACTTCAAACAGATCAGCAATCAGGGATGAAACAAACAACTGTAGTCACACATCCCTAAGTATCCAATAACATCAAATAGGTAGAAAAGTAATGGCAGGATGTTGGAAAGTGCCCCTTTTTGCATGGTTAGCCCCCAGAGTTTGCCTGATGCCTGATGTGATGTCTAACTGTAAGTGCACTAGTTACCTGCTAACCTGGTTCCCAGTGACAGATCTCTTTCCCTAAAACGGTATCATGATTGGCACCACTTCATTAAGCCCTGTAACTCCCTAGTAAATGGTATCCATGGTACTTAGATCATGGGGGTGGAAGAAGGTCCTCTGGTGCTGCAGCACTGGTTGTGCCACCCCAGGGACCCCTCACTCAGGCTATGTACTCTGCCATTGTAGGCTGCATGTCTTGGTGCAGAGAAAACCGAATAGTCGACCTGGCACACAGCCTTGTGTGCATGCCTCCCATACACTGCATAAACTATAGGTATGTCACCCCTACTGCAGGCCTTTAGCCCTAAGGCAGGGTGCAATGTATACTACGTGTGGGCATATCAGCATGGCAGATACGCTCCTACAATGTCCAGTCTATTCTGAGATGTTGTAAGTGCACAGGGAAGCAGGAAGAGTGCATGTGCTGGATACGTGTCAACACAAGTTTCATAGCTCCATGATGCCTTAACTGATTCCTAAGGAGTTTGGTACCAAACATCTTGTCTTAATAAATCCTCATTGATGCCAGTTCTGGATGTATTAATACATTCACACAGGTGACCCTTTGAGAGGGTCCCCTGAAAACCTACCAAGCACAGGTTTGGCCAGCCTGCCAGACATGTTTTAACCTCATGGGGTGAGAGTCAGTGCTCTCAGAGGACAGAAACAAATCCTGCTCTGGGCAGAAAGCTTCAACGGTGATGCTGCCTTTGAACCTGAACCAAGAAACCTCCAGATAGTGGGGTAAGCCAAGCCCCCTTTCCTGCTCCACTTGTGGCGGAAGGAAATGTGGGAACATTAGTTAGACTAGTAGGAGGGTCCCCATTTAGCCTACACCACCCCTAGGACGGGCAAGCGATATGAACCCCTCTTCTGAAATTCCACCATCTTGGGATGGTGGGAAAACATCTTATCAGGGCTGGGAAGGGCCTCTATCCACAGGAAGTGGTCAATAGAGGATGTACACATCCCAAAGGTAGGTAGCCATTGGCTACTACCTTTCTCCCCTTCTAACCCCCCTAAATGTAGTAATTAGGTGGCATCCTGAGACCTGAACATTAGATTTTATGGACAAGAGAAGACCAGGGCAAAGAAGATCTGCTGCTCGAGAACTGAAGCCCAGCTGCAGAAGAAAAAGTTGCCAAACCATATCTGCTGCTCCCAGGACTCGACAATCGCTGCTGTTGTGCCCACCTGAAACATGAGAGGACTCCAAAAACCCCAGAGGACCTCCAACCATCAAGAAATTGCCAAGAAGCTCCCTTGGAGTGAAGCTATCACTCCACTGCATACTGCAGACATTGATCCTATGAAGTCCGGTTTGTCAACTTGCTGCTCCTTGATGACCTGAATGCCGTACTAAAGCAAGAAGAGTTAAAACAGCTTCAGAAGGTCATATCTGTCTCCTCCACAAGTTTGAAGACACAAGGACCTACTGGTGCTGCGGCGTACCAATTCCCGGGGTACCTGACCCTCAACAGCAAACACTGAGAAGACAATCCCACTCTGGACTCCCAAAGCACAAGAAGCAAGCACCCATTGAGAAAAGTTGAGACACCCAATACCCACTTCCCGAGTAGCCCAGCTGTTCTGAGATCGCTTCTCAAAGTTGCCTGCTCCTGACCACGAGGACCTAAAGATGCATGATGCCCGGCTGACCTGTTTGCTCTGCACCCTGTCCCACAGGTCCAGGCATCAGCTAAACTGCTGTGCTCCAATGGCCCTCAGGCCCTTGCTACCTCTTCCCTCAAAGGAGCCCTCTCGGACATACCTGTAAGTCCACCTGTGGTGTACATTATCAAGGGGCCGCCTTTGTACACCAGTTTTCAAGACCCTCAGTGCTCTGCTCCATCATGATCTAGGATGGTCCTGAACTTCTCTTGCTGGAATTTTGGACCTGGTCCCAACATCGACCAAAAACGAGAAGGTGAACCTTGTGAAAGCATTGCCTGATTTCTATGCTTTTTTTCCCCTTTGTTTTCTATGGTGCGTAATTGCGCATAAAAGGGATATATTTTCTGAACTTTTAAAAATCATAACCCTCAAATTACTAACCTTAGAACGGTTCTCATGATCTTAAAAATTATATAAAAATCAATAGTATTCTTTGGTAAATTGGTCTCAGATATTTTCTTGAATGTGTGTCTCATTTGTTGCCTCTGTGGAGTTAAACAAATGCTTAGCTCTACCCTCTGATAAGCCTAACTAATCGAATTAGAATTATCTGCTTTTACCTCTGTGTACCATTTGGGGATTCACTGGACTCTCTGCATGGTGTACTTCTTCTTAGTACACTATATAGAGAGCCAGCTCCTTGCACGAGAAGCCTTGGTGCAGAGTTGTCCCGGCTGCACTTGGTGCTGAAGCGGGAGCCACGGGGGAGAGGGTTTAACCACTTATATGGTGCGGGTGGGGAACCAGGTGCAAAAAGTCGACAACGAAGCCACTGTTGATGTCGGATGAAGGTTTTGATGGGTTCCATTGAGGTGCAGCATCAAGTAAAGGTGATGGTTGCTGGACTAGCGAACATCAAACTTTGGCAGTAATAAGGTCAACAGAAAGGTATTTCAAAGTCCAGGGGAAAACGGTAAATGTCTGAAACTTGATGGAGGTCAAGACTACATTTACCACAATGCTCTGGACCATCTATTTTTGGGCGATCCATAGGAGGGCCCATTGGCCAGCGATTCTTTGGTTCTGGTAAATTGTTTTTACCCTCGATGTGCGGGGACTAGTGCCACTAGTCCAGGGGAGTGTGGAGTTGCCTTTGGCTCTCAAAGGGGTCCATCTGTCTGAAGGAACCGAGCTTTGGTCCAGGGCGAGTCACAGTTGTGAAGTTCCAGGAAGGTTTCCACAGATGCAGAGTACCATGCCTTTGGTTTGTGCAGCTCCAGTTGTCGCAAATTCAGGTCTCTTCTTGTGTCCTTTGTTGCAAATCATATCGGAACTGAGGTTCTGGTGTCAGGTGTAGCCCCTAAATCCTAGATTCATGGGTGTTAGGAGAGTGGGTACCAGTGGCCAATGGGCTACCAAACCAAGCAGCTAATCTGCACCTGGGGTGACCACATCCGGGGATGTGGGCCACCTTTTCTACCCAGAACCCTCTATTCTGCCACTTTTAAAAAGTACAGAAACCTTTCTTACCTGTCCAAACCAGGTAGCCAACCCTAGAGGTGTGCCTAGCCTTCCAAAGGTGTACATCTGAATACCTAACTTCCCTGCATGCCCAAGTGCAAATGTGCCTGGGGCAGGAGGAAGGCTGTGTCTTTCTTTGGGAAGCAGCCTGGTTGCATATCACAGACAGTGAAGGCTTTGAAGCTCACCACTTTGATGTGCTACTTCACTAGCCATCCTGTCAGGGAAGGAGGTGTGACCTCCTTCCCTCCAGGCCATTGATTTTGACTCCTGGGAGATGTGATACCTCCTGGACGGTGGTCAGATTACTGTCTTGGCAGCAACAGCTGCGGGCTGGCAGGCAGAGCACAGTTCCAAGGTAGCCACCTGGTTGCATGCCACATCGTCCTCACCACAAGAATTGGGTCAGGGGTGAGGAGGAACGTTGTTTGATACCAAACATGACATATTTAGGTGGTGCCATAATGGAGCTGGCGACCTTGAGTTTGCTCAGGTGCCAGCCCATGTTATCCTAGGGACCACCTATCATTTATAGTAGCCTTTAATGATAAAGGCCACTATAGGGCCATACAAGCATGAAGTGATATACCCTCACCTTTAATTATAATTAGGCTATCCTTTTTTAGGTTTAAACCTATAATAACTGATAAAACCCCACCGAAAGGAAAATAGCCCTAACCTGTGTAAACATATAAACACTGAAAAAACACCTGCGCAACCACAAACTAAATGCCATTTAAAGAAACGAAAAGGCGAGTGAAAGAGTCATTTTTATTTCTTCCTGAAGGGGCCAATACATTGTAACTTTGTTATACAAGGCAGCAACAAGAAAGACTAAACAACAAAACTCAAGCAGAATAATGTTAGCCCAGAGATGTCACAAAAATATTGTTTCTTGTTCCTTTTGTCTTTTTCAGTTTTGTTGTCTTCAGTCTAAAGATGCAGGGTTTAGATGTTTTAGGTCTTATTTAATTATTTTATAAACTGTAGAGAGTCTGGAAATATCAACATCATAGTTTATATTTTATCTACGTTTGATTCGTTCACCGATAGGTAAAATGCCTTGTTTCATAAGAATCTTTCCCATTATGTATCATTACATTTATTCACAGACAGAGCATGGGTGAAAACCTTTGATACATCACCCCCATTTACTAGTGAGTCAGTATTGACAGTAGGTGAATTGCCAAGCATCCCAGGCTTATACGAGGTGTAGTTACAGGTATATGTGAAAAGAGTCCTGTCACCAAGCATCTGAGATAGTGGTGAAAACATGACCCTAGATGTTTGGAAAACATGGAGCGCAGTGTCACTTGGAAGGCTGCTGCAAAAGGTTCTTACCAAGTTCAACAAAGATTGAAGTAATATTGTTTCTATTTGTAGTAATTCAGCTATATATATGAAAAAGTTGTGTGATGACCTGTCAAAATCGATACTTGAGTTGAAGTGCTTCCCTGTAAGCAATCCTTACCACTTGATAGATGTTATGCTATGCCATGCTGAAAGCATCTTTACAATCTTCAGAGTTAATGAAGAATGCTATTGACTTTGTAGTCCATTCTGGTACATTGTTTCGTTATGCACAGGAACTAAAACACAAATATTTCTCTTTTTGTGCTTTGTGTGGCATCAAAGAAAGAGAGTCATCCCAGCTGTGTTATTTAGCTGGTGGTTCTCAGTCCTAGAGGCCTTGAATGCTACATTATCCATGTGGCAACCGTTTACAGAATTGTTGCTTAGGGATGATGCCAAAGGCAAGAAATGTGAGTATCTTTGGTCGCATATTGATACTGTTGTGAAAATAGTACACTTTACTGCCTTCATAGATTTTTTTCAGGAAAACATGACTGCTGTAGTGGACATAATAAAAAAAACACTAGAGACTGAAAACACCCTTGTCTACCAAGTGTTCAGCGTGATTCGTGTAGATGAGTAACATCTTCTGGAGAGTGGGCTGGGTGGCACTTTTAATGACTTTGGCACTGCAACATGTTCCATGTTAGAATTCTTCCCACTTGGTAAGCAAAGGAATGTTGAGGAACAATTTAGGAAATTTTATTTTACAGTGCATGAGAAATGGCTTGCAATGATGCATTGAAATGTCCCTTCACCAACCATGGCATTTAAAGTCGATGAAGACTCACTGAGGTACTCTGCACAAGTTCTAGATCACTTTCATAAAGGAGAATTTTCTCCAGATTTAGTACTTCTTCATTTCTGACTACTTCAATAACTGAGAGCATATGTACCCAGTTCAACACATATGTTGCAGAACCTGTCCCAGAGATTCACAATCTTCAGGTGCACCAGTATTGGCATGGAAAGCTATGTCAGTGGCCAGAATTAGCAAAGTGTATACTGGCTGTTTTGGCGTTGCTCGTCTCAAGTGCCAATGTTGAGAGGGTCTTTTCACAGATTAACGTTTACATCAGAAAGAAAGAGTGAGCGCGCATGACCAAACACTCACTAAAAGTATTGTATGGTGTACTACAATAAGTTTGGTTTGTAAAAATATATCTGGACCTCATATACCCTGTTCGTACACTGTCTATGAACATGCAATTTCAGTCCAGAAAGCAAGCAATAATAAAAAAACAATATATTCCATAAACACCATAAAAACACTGTTTATATTGTTTTTAATAGCGCCAAAATGACCAACTACTGATAACCACTGTTTTTTTAAGGTATTGAAAACACTGAAAAAAAACCACCAGAATTGAACAAAAATTGAAATTGAAAGCAGGAATGCCTAATTATACTGCACAATGCCTCCTGGGGTCAGGAGGCCTTGCTTAGGGGAGACTGGCATCTTTCAAAAATAGTGCATTGGCTTTGCCACGCATGGTAAGGGCAAGTTGAGTACGAGCAGTTTGTACTGCTCTTGCAGTCTGCAATGTGATGCACAACAAATGATGGCTGGAATGCTGAATGACTCAAACATTCACCCCAGTCAAGAGATCTGGGATAAATTAATTGTTCCTTTGCTCACTACGCCACCCCAGTGTTGACCCAGCCATATGCAAATCAGTCTTGACCCCGCTCCTCATGGGAACAGTCTAGCCCGAACTGCCAAGCTGGGTCCTCTCTAGACCGGAGACCTGGGGCCGGTTTCGGGGTAACACCCCTCATCAGTCAAGCTTGCTTGAATCCAGTAGCAAAGCAAAGGGAGGGACCCATATCTACGCATACCACAGTACAGTAAGATTACTTCTCTGCAGGTACTGTAACTCCGACTCTGATTGGAATTAGCGCGCTCTGAAAAGCGAATTGTTTTAAAATTGTATTTTTTTTTTTAATTGTGGAAATAATTGTAATGAATTTTAATCCTCTCCAAAACGTGTACTTGCACTTAATCTGGTGAAGGTGAGCTGGTGTACACCACATGTAAGAGCGGGTCACTGAGCACACGCCATCTTTGCCAGCGCTCTAGTTGTTTTTAGTGAAGAGGTTTCCCTCCCTATTTAAGGAGATGGAGAAGCGAGTGAATGCAGTGCCAGCCATGCTGCCGGTTTGGAACACCGTCCTTCCAGGAATGTCCGCTACCGTTATTCAAAGGAACAACTTCTGTTAATAGGTGAGTGTGGGGGTCCGGCTTCCAAATTCATTGAACACAGAGAAGGGAGTGCAACCCCTGTGGAAAATATAGCAGACAACCTCAAATGTGACCTAGCTAATGTCAGATCCCTGGTGAAACATCACCAGGAGATCTATATCATGTTAGAATGTCATAATTTGGACGCCTTATTCCTAACTGAAACTTGGACATGACCTGACTCAGAGGTTGAGCTGGGGTCAGCTAGCCCTCCGCGCTATAAAGCTCTTCACAAACCACGGCTCACTGGAAGAGGAGGGGGTTGGGAGTTAGCTATAAAGACAAATGGAATTTCGCTCCTATGGATGTCGATGAAGTGGAGGGCATTGAACTCTTAGGTTCTCCCTCAAGGATGTTAAAGGACAATTGCTTACCGGCATAGTCTGCTATAGACCCCCTGGATCAATGAACACTCAGCATCAAGCACTAATCGACACTTTCTACAATATGTCACTCACTCATTCCAGAATGATCATTCTGGGAGATTTTAATCATTGGGAAAATGGGAATCTAGGCCCAGCCTTGCAAGATTTACTTCAAGCCTGCAAGAATGTAAACCTGCAACAGCTGGTGTTGAATCCAACACACCAGGGAGCCCAAGCATTAGGCTTAATATTTGCAGATAATAAGGCTGTAGAGGTGGAAGATACACTGCCTCTATGTTGGGCTGATCATTTCCTTATACAATTTATGGTATTGATTCCCAGAACAAAAAATAAAACTGTTCCTATGGAAAACAATTGTCGTGGAAGGGAATGGAACAAACTGTTGAAAATAAAACAGTCCCCGGTATTTACAGAGAATAACTCCTTTGATGATAATAAATTGGTGGAGAAAAACTATTTTAGATTTTGTGATCAGATAAATCATACTCGCGATCAGTTGGTCTCAGTGAAATCTAGAAAATAGGTATAAACCATTAGCCCCCTGGTATAATGAGGAGTTAAAAATACTAAAGAAAGGAGGAAGATGATAAAATAGCCTTAAAAGATGCATTGGGAATATATAAAGGAATAATTGCCAAGGCAAAAGCAGAGTACTACGCAAAAACTATTCTAAAGACATTTAATTGTGCCAGAATTATATTTAAAATAGTGAATGCCCTCTCCAAACCCTTACTGTATACACAACAAGATCACTGCAACCCTAGACTATGTGATGGCCTTGAGGTTTACTTCGAGGAGAAGATCACTAAAATTATAGGTGGTCTGGAATTAAATAAGGAGACTGAGACAGATGGTGGAATTGGATTATCTGAACAGATGACGCCGGTGAAACAGGAGGAGGAGGTAGACAAGGACAAGCCAGCAATTCTGGATCATTTCCAGATTCCCACAGAGAAAGATTTTAATAAATTGGCTCTGAGTGTTACTTCCGGGTTACCAACGGATCCTCTCCCATACAGGATATGGAGAGGATTTAAGGAAGAGCTATTTCCTCAGCTCCACCCAATCTGTTGCGAATCACTGATCAATGGAGTAGTGCCGGATTGTTGGAACAGGCAATGGTGACACCACTATTGAAGAAAACTACGCATGATCCCCTATGTCCATCCAATTATAGACCCATTTCCCTGCAGTCCTACCCGATAAAAATCCTAGAGCGGTTAGTCAGCAAAACTCTTTCACAATTTCTAGAAGATAGCCATGAGCTAGATGAGGTACAATTTGGGTTTTGTTCTGCCCATGGAACAGAAACCGCCTTAGTAACAGTCCTAGATGAACTCAGAATGCGAGCAGACACAGGCCAATCAGTTATAATAGTGTTACTAGATATGTCAGCTGCATTTGATACGGTTAATCATAACATCCTTCTGAATAGACTTATGGATGATGAAATAGAGGAAATGGCACTGAATTGGTTTCAATTGTACCTGGCGGGTAGACAACAGGCATTGGCTCTACCTCCCTTTCTATCCAAATATAGTCTTATCCAGCATGGTGTCCCTCAGGAATCCGTGATCAGTCCGATTCAATTCAATATATATTAGAGCCCACTAATCCCCATCATCAAATCCTATTGAATTGAATTGGTGAACTATGCAGATGATACACAACTTATTTTCTCACTGGAAGGGAATCATTCAGTATCACTTGACAGATTCCACGAGTGTATGCGAAAAACTGCAAGGTGGCTTAGGGACAATTCCTTACAGTACAATGGAGAGAAGACAGACATCTTGTACTGTACAGCAAATGAAGTCCCTCATCCACTCTCAGCCAACTTCTGGCCAACCCCAACAGCAAAACCACTAATTCCCTCTAAGAAAGTGTGTAATCTGGGGGTGTTGTTTGATGATAGCCTAAAGCTAGACTCCCAAGTGGATAAAACAGTTAGAACTTGTTTTTCTCTGATCAGAGCATTACAGGAAATACTTCCTATGTTACAGACCTCAGCCAGAGCGCTGGTTGTGAGAAGTGTTATCCTGAGTCGGCTAGACTACTGTAACGCTCTGCTATTGGGTGCTCTGAAGGGGTGTGGCCAACGCGGCTGAGATGGTGGTCATACCTTGCTGAGGCTCCACGATCGGGCAGGCATCTCGCCCGCTTCATTGCGTAAAACCCGGCTGGGACACCGATATTCAGGTATTGGAGCATGAGGAGCACCTGGCGGTGATCTCTACGACCGGTGGATGAGCAGCTCTGGCATATAATCAGACTTTATTGGTTCCGGCGCCCCGAATCAAAATGGCGCCTCCCCATCTTTAACCCTATCTCTGGATAGACCAGGTCAGCACCACACGTCGGGCTTCCAAGGCTCGACCAACGGTGCGAGAGACACAGAGCAGATGATTGAGGGAGCAACAACCTGCACATAACTCTGTGCAGGAGTCTACCACAAGCCCAAGGGAAGCACCGGGGACCGGACCAGAGAATTGAAGCTGCCCCGACTCCTCCCCCATAGCGGCACCGTCTAGAGACATATCGTGTCCCTACAAGTCAGCAATTTACTCCACGGACAATTGGCGATTACCCGTGGTGGCGCCCTGCACCTCAGAGCAATGAGCATGATTTCTCCCCCCTCGCCCACAGCACCAATTGGGACGCGGACTGCCACCAGGGCTGCCTGGACTTAAAATGGCGCCCGAGAGCCTTTGCGGCTAAAAGGGACCAGGAAGGGGGATGCAAATCACCACTGGAACACTGCAACAGAGCGTGAGAGGTAGGCTGTGAGGCCCCTTAAGTTACCTGCAGTCCCCCCTATACGGACCTGGACTGATCGGAGGCACTACAGGAGGCCATTGCCTGACCTTAAGATGGCCACCTGGCTGCCAGAACAGCACCAATTTTAATCCAGCCTTCTTCCCCCCTCACTGATATCTTTGGAGTGAGGCCTTCCAGCGTCCATCATATGGACTGAGCTCCATAGGTGCACCCCAATATGCGCACATTGAGTACCCACGGGGAGGTGGTGTGCGGTCTAGGCTGGTCCGGAGGTGACTACCGAAGGGGGGACCACACAAGGTTTCCTGAGCTGGGGGACAGTGCACAGCACCGGAACCTCAGGGGACATCAGCTCCACGCAGCATAATGGGGAAGCCAAGGTTCTCACAGAACACAACGGTACCAGAAACCGTGCCGGAGAACCTACCGAACACCCGCACCTCGTCTAAGACGCCAGCGACCCCTCGGACCACTCCATTTCAAACAAGCTCAACCAAGTCCTGCCAGCAATTGAGCTCTCAAGGGTGTCAATGGAGGAACGTCTCAGCACTCTGACCATGGACATTAGCCTCCTCCGGGATGACCTACGCAAATTAGCTGACAGAGTAGTGGACGGAGAAAAAACCCTGGCCGAAGTGCGGCCCACCGTCAACATACAACAAAAAACGCTCCAAACCATCATGGGATGCCTAACCACCATGGAGGAGCGCTTGGATGACTTGGAAGGGCGCTCGAGGCACTGTAACATCCGTGTGCTGGGACTTCCGGAGGGAATTGAGGGTACGGACCCGGTGGAGTACATTGCAGCATGGGTGAAATCCTTCACTCCAAAAGCAGACCTCATGGCCTTCTTCTCCATCGAACGTGCCCATCGAGTCCCGGCCCGCAGACCTCCACCAGGAGCCCCACCCCGACCAATGCTAGCGAAATTCCTGCACTTCAGGGATCGCGACGCGGTGCTCCGGGCTGCAAAACAATTGGGCACCATATGGGTTGAAAACAAGCTCTTTCCAGATTACGCACGGGCGGTGCAAAGGCAGAGATCATCGTTCCTGGAGGTGAAACGTAGGCTACGAGCGAATATACAATACTCCCTGCTATTCCCAGCCTGACTCAAAGTAGTCCACAAAGACTCCACCATTTTCTTTGCGACCGCTGAAGAGGCTCACGATGCGCAGAGTGAAGCAGCGAGGTAGCGTAAGAGACAGTACAACATCACCTCATACCCTGGAATCTCCGGACCTGGAGCAAATTATGCAGGAGCGACGAAGGGCTTTCCAGGCAGTCACTGAACTACAGGCCTCCCAGCCTGCAGACGACATAGACCGGGCCCCACATCTCTTCTCCTTGGATGGAGACAGAGACAGTGAAGGGACATCTCCTAGAGAGGACTTAATCACCCCACCCTTGGTCAACCCCCAGACTGCTGATGACATCATTTGAGAAACCTCCTAATGGCATATGGGGAAAAAACTACCCGCTAACAGCCCAGCGCTGCCCTCCGCAGCCGAAGCCCACTCATCCCACACATGCAGCATTTCCACGATGGTTCCTAGACCAGATGATGTCCATTGATCCTTCAAAAGCCCGTTCGGGGAACCACCTCGCAGGCATGCATGGCCGACCCGAAGTTATGTTTTGGCACTCTCCCCCTCTATGAGAGTCAGTTTGGACGTATCGCTCACAGCGATAGGTCCTCAGTATTGAGACTGTTCCCTTCTTCCAGTTGTTTACCTCCCCCATACACCACGACCTCCCACTTCCACCAACATGAAGGAAGGGGGCGCCCACCTACAGCTCCACGTTATATATCGGGTAACGTTACCATGCAATGGGAGGGAGGCCACGTATCCCCAGAGATCCATCACCACAACAACGCAACCTTTCCCCTGCCATAAGCCAAACAGATTTTACTTTTCTTACATTAAACGCAAGGGGGATACACACGGCTAGGAAGTGCTATGCGATATATGCATACATTAAACACCAGCAGGCACAGATCATCCTACTGCAATTGACTCATCTCACACGAGGAGAAGAAGTGGCGGGGCACATTCTGTGCCACAACCTACTCTGCTGATGCGCGGGGAGCCCTGATCTGGATTCGACCGGGTGTCCCCTTCCGAGAAACCGGCAGGAAGATAGACCCTGAGGGACGATACGCACTACTGGAGGGGTTACCAGACTGTTAGCCCATCCTCATGGGCAGCATATATGCCCCCAACGCAGACCAGGCGCCATTTTGGGGGACCCTGGTGAATTTTACATCCTCACCATGGATATTAGAGGGGGATTATAACTGCTCCCTAGATCTCACACTGGACAGATCTCACCCCCCAGACAGACACTTGCACGCCCGCACCCACACTGCTGGACTTTGATCTTGGCCCACCCATTGGTCATTAACGGACGCGTGGGGACACACACATCCGACCACTAAAATCTACTCATTCCACTCTATCCCTCACAACTTACGAGTCCGCTTGGACCGCTTCATGTGCACACAGACTATCCTCCCACTTATACAACATTCTGACTACTTGAGTTGGGTTATATCGGACCACGATGCACATATCGTGACTCTCCGGTGGCGTCCACCCACACCCCCAATTCCCACGTGGCGACTTCCCAAGGACTGCCTCACAGACCAAGTGTTCCAACATGAGCAGTCAGAAACCATTCAATACTATTTTTCGAAAAACACAGGCACCACACAAGCTAGAGCAATTGAGTGGGACTCCTTCAAGGTGGTCCTACGAGGAGGATGCATTCGGCAAATTACAGTGGTACGGCAAATATTAGAGAGGGCGGTACAAACTACAGAACAACAAGTGGCACATCTGTCTAAAGCAGCAGACCAACAGGAGATCCCCCCGCACACTTAGCCAAAGCCAAAACCAAATACGAGGAGGCGTGTGTAGACCTGCTGCGATATAACTTTTGCGCGTACGCCACAAGAGCCCACATTGAAGGAATCCGCGCCGGCACCCTACTAGCCTGGCTCATTAGACAGGACACACAAACGCAACTGATCACCGGCATTAGGAATACTGCGGGGGATGTGGTATATGCGCAGGCGGACATAATAACAGCCTTTCAAGACTACTACACCACACTCTACATGGAACCGATCCAGGACAGGGAGGAACATATTCGTATTATACTGGCCACAGACACCATAACCCAGATAACAGATAAAGAACTGGAGTCTCTGGACGACCCACTCATGGCGACAGAGATCGAACACGCCATCCATCACCTGGCCAAAAACAAGGCCCCAAGGCACGATGGCTTCTCCATAGAGCTATATGCCACATTCCCCAGAAACATGGCCCCACGGCTAGACACAGTCTGTCACAAGGCGTTGGAGGTAGATCAACTCCTCCAGTCTATGCAGGAATCAATAATGGTGACGTTCCCCTAGCCAGACCAAGACCCTCTACTCCGGACCTCATACCGCCCAATCACTCTCCTGACCGCGGATTGCAAAATACTGAGGAGAATCCTAGAGGACAGGATTACAGAGGTACACCCTAGACTAATACACTCCGACTATTGCGGATTCGTCCCTGGGAGGAGTACTTTCCAAAATATACGCCGGCTGTTCCAGATCCAGGACAGTGTGCGGGGCAGGTTCCCAAACGCGGCATGCCTTGTACTGGATCTCAAGAAAGCCTTCGATACCCTGGCATGGCAGTATTTATTTGAGGTGCTACAGCGGGTGGGCCAAGGTCCCCAATTCATAGCGTACACTCGGCTCCTATATACCGGACTCACCACCCGGGTCAGAATAGGCCGGCACATCTCACCCTCCATTTCGATCATGCACGGAACGCGCCAGGGATGCCTCCCTGTCCCCCATCATATTTGCCATAGCCATGGTGCCACTGGCGATACGATTGCGAGAGAAGGGCGAGCAATGGGGTATACTGCTGGGAGGCCGTATTCATAGCGTATCCCTGTTTCCAGATGATCTCCTCATCTATCTCAAGGATATCACAGCAGACCTCACTACTCTCTGGTCCACACTAGCAGACTTCGAGAACGCCGCAGGGTTGAAGGTAAACTGGGACAAATCCTCCATCTACCACTTACACCCGAATGCACCTTACAGAGAAATTGAGCTCGAAAGATGTCACACTAGCATGGACGGGGGATGCCCCACGATACTTGGGGGTCAGACTCTACCACACGCCACAGGACCTCTTAGAGGGCAACCACTACAGAGTCCTCCGAGGACCAAAAGGCCAAATCAACTTCTGGCGAACTCTGCCCCTTGCCCCAATAGGAATGGTAGCACTATCAAAAATTATCATGGTGCCCCGGCTCCTGTACTATTTACCAACGTCCCGGTCATTCCACCACGTTCCTTTTTTCAGGAGCTAAACTCATTACTAATCTCTTTAATATGGGGAAAGGGCCGGCGTAGAGTAGCCCTATCAACTCCACAACTGCCAGGAGATAAGGGAGGGCTAAATGCCCCGGCCTTCAAAGCGTATTTTCTCGCAGCTTAGCAGCACTGGTTGTCGCGGTGGACAGCGCGCCGTTACCTCTGGGAAATGTATGAGAAGACTCTTCCACCTGTCCTGGCTTTGCGCATGCACGGGGTGTCGGCGGATCAGAGGTTTCTCATGAGCATGCTGAAGGAGATCCTCTCGTTGAGGTATTGGGGTCCGGCTTTGTGGAGGCATTTGGAGCCGTGGGTGAGTATCTTGAAAATGACTTTCTTCTCTATGGGGAGCCAGTGGAGGTTGCCCAGGTGTTGGGTGATGTGTTCCTGTCGAGGGATGCCGAGGAAGAGTCTGGCTGTGGTGTTTTGTATGGTCTGTAGTTTGTGGATCAGAGACTTGTTGATCCTGCTGTAGAGGGCGTTACTGTAGTCCAGTCTGCTGGTTATGAGTGCGTGGGTGATTGTCTTCCTTGATTCAGGGGATCCATTTGAAGGTCTTTCAGAGGATCCAGAGGGTGTTGAAACAGTTGGAGGCGACGGTGTTGACGTGTCGGGTCATGGAGAGGTAGGAGTCAAGTACGAGGCCAGGGTTTTGGGCGTGGGCCGTGGGGGTGGGAGGGCTGCCAAAGGAGATGGGCCACCAGGTGTTGTCCCATGCGGAGGGGGAGGGTCCAAGGATGAGGACTTCTGTCTTCTCAGAGTTGAGCTTCAGGCCGTTCCTCCAGGATGCAACGTACTTCATTGCTTCCTGGAAGTTGAGTCTGGTGGAGACGTGGTCCTTGGTAAGGGAGAGGGTTAGCTGGGTGTTGTTGGCGTGGGATACTATGTTGAGTTAGTGGTGTCTGACGATGGTGGCAAGGGGGGCCATGTAGATGTTGAAGAGTGTGGGGCTGAGCGACGATCCTTGGGGCACTCCGCAGTTGATTTCTGTGGGTTCAGAGAGGAAGGGTGGGAGTCTGACTCTTTGGGTTCTTCAGGTGAGGAAGGAGCAGATCCAGTAAAGTCTTCCTGGGCCGATTTATTTATTAGTAAACAAACCCGGGGAGATGGTGGTCCAAGGCATTAATAAGCCCCAGGAGTGAGCACCTGTGCGCTCTCTCTTATTTATTATATTAATGATCCTGAGACCTGGCCCACCCAGGGGATGATTTCTAATGAAGCATGGGAGTCTGCACTAAATGTAAAAAATAATTTCGGTAAGAGTCACGGATTTAGCGTGACTCCCGCCATATTTTATTTAAAAAAAGCTTTTTTACCCCCCCCCCCACCCCTCCTCCCCAAGAGGCCTGGGGGGTCAGAGTATTTTTACCCTGCCCCCTTTTCTTTTTTTAAATTGTTTTTTTCTGGGACTCGGTTCACGCCGAGTCTCAATAATATTTTCAACACTTCCTGCTTTGAAATGTTATTAGCCAATCAGATCTCAGCATGAGATCGGGAGGGTTTGCGGAACATTTGCGTCCCTATATATATACAAATGTGGGTTTTGGTTAATATCTCTAAAACACCTGAATGGATTTACACCAAATCACAAAAAAGCACTCCCCTGTATTAACATCTACCTTCCTGACGAATTTGGTGAAATTCCGTTGTGCAGTTCAGGCTGTAGCCGTATCTAAAGTTCCGCTGGGAATTAACATGGGGAAAATGCGTTTTGGGATGCCCCCTTTTTCTTGGCCCCCGCTTGACAGATCACCCCGGAACATTCAAAACAGCAACTGGAGTGAGTGTCATACTAGTTCTACTATACAAACGATGACTAATTACCTTAAGTTACTTAATGGCATGAGTTACAGTTTCTTCAGATAAGCTTATCTGTTAGTTTAACTATAAATGTTGATGTTCGATGGTTTTGTATGGGTAAAATGTCAGCCTAACTATAATGACCCTATAACCTTTGGTTATATTAGTGAATTGCTATGTTTTTTTCCCACTGGGCTTAAATCCACAGATGATCCGTGGAGTTTAAGTTGAGTATGAAAAAAAATACACAATTTTGGGTTCATATGGGGGTCCCTCCAGGAACCCTGTATGTGTCCTATGGGGTCAGGATACCTGTATCCTGACCTCTTGAATGTCTTTTACAGTGCATTTTCGTGCACCTGGCCAATCCGACAAAACAAAATGGCAGGTGCAACTTTTCAGTCAGTTTATGGCCAGCCAATCAGGGACTTCCCTTCCCAGCCATTTATATCTATATTTTTTAAACCATTAATACCTCTCAAACTACTGAACGATTTTACACCAAACAACTGAAAACATGATCTGCGTAACCAAATCTAGCTTTCTGACAAAAGTGGTGTAATTCTGTTCAGCGGTTCAGGCTGTTGTTGTGTTCAAAAAATTGAAAATGCCTATAGACAAAGCGCTTTGGAACCCCCCCTTTTTTTTGGCCCCCACTTGATAGATAACCCCAAAACTTTCAACACAGCAAATGAACTGACAAAGGAATTTTGTCCAAATTCGTTAAGTGGTGCCAAAGTTATTGGCAAAACAAAAAATGTTCTCCCTACAGAAACTTTGGTACGGACTATCACTAGGTACTATATATATATATATCTCGCCCTAAGGTAACTATAACTCACGCCCCCACCATGCACAGTTTTTTGTGTGAAAAATGTTACTGCAAATATTACATTGATATTATCAATGATGTTATCAAAGATGCCATAAGTGCTGTAGTATCTAGGGTAAATAGCAGTGCATTGGGAGGACGTGAAATATAGTTACCTTCAGGCGCGAGCTATAGTTACTTGAAATAACTAACTATAAGTGCTGAATTTCTATTCTTTTGTGTGAGTAAATTCAGAAGTAAATGTAAAAATGTAAATTGATACTTGTATAGCGCACTACTCACCCGCAAGGGTCTCAAGGCGCTTCTACGAATACCGCTGTGGAACCAATCCTCGCTTTCCCTGTGAGGCGTCCACTCCTGGGCACTCCCAAGGTGGAGGCCAGGCATCCTTAGCGTTGTGGGGGCCGTTGTGGACATTAAGCAAGCTATTGCCCAGAGTTGCAGAGTGGGACTCCATGATTGGAATAGGCACCGAGGCGAGAATTATCAGTTCTGTGGAATTTTGAGCCCCAGACCCGCCAAGGCGGGGAATTGAACCCTGGTCCCGGGCTAGACCTCTGCATCAGGGTCTGCCGCTCTAATCATTGAGCCACACTTCTCCTATCTCCTAGCTCACCATAATGTTCATGTAACCTTTGTTTTTTTTAGGGGCTGCATGGACAACCATCTCCATTAAATAAATATAAGGGTGGGCTACGTGGACCCACCGGGCCCTCGGGATCACTACCTCACCGGGGCAACATAACTTAAAAAGTTATGGGGACCACACGGATCCCCCGTGGCCTCACAGACCACCACCTCCCCGGGCTACATTAACTAAATATAAGGGTGGGCCACACGGACCCCCCCCAGGACCCTGGGGATCACCACCTCCTGGGACAACATAACTTAAAATGTTAGGGGGGGCCACGCGGACCCCCCTGGGTACCAGGGACAACCACCTTCCTGGGACAATATGAAAAAAATATATGGAGGGTCCACATGGATCCCCTCTAGCCCCAGGGACTGCCACATCCGAGGGGCAACATTAAATAAATATAAGGGGGGCAAGCGGACCCCCACCGGGACCCTGGTACCACCACCTCCCCAGGGCTACATTAAATAAATATAAGGGGGCATGCAGACCCCCCCCCCCACCCCCCACCCCCCAGGCCCCATGGACAACCACCTCCCCGGGGCTCCATTAACTAAATAGAAGCGGGCTATTCAGACCTCCCGACCACTGGGACCACCACCTCCCCAGGGCAACATACCTGAAAAAGTTAGGATGGGCCACGCAGACTCCCCCATCGGTCCCCCTGGTGACCACCACCTCTCTGGAGTTACATTAAAGGGGCAGCCACGTGGATCCTCGGGCCCCGGGGTCCACCACCTCCCTGGGGCCAAATAATCATTTTTAATAGGAGGGGGCTATGTGGCCCTCTCCTAAGCCAACCTTGGCCCTGAGGACCCCATCTCCCGGGGTCCAGCCATGTTTTTCTGGGTGCCTTGGAGACTACCGAGGTCACCCAGTGTGTAGTCCGACCACAGGAGGAGCCTCAATGCCCCTGCGGTCCCAGCAGGGTCTTCACTCCTGCAAGAGCAAGCTTTGCTCCAGCAATCAGGGAGATGCTTTAAATAGTTCCCTCCTTGCTGGAGCAATGTTTTCATCTGTTTCCCTGCACTCATATTTACATGCAGGGAAACAGATGAAAACTCTGCTTTCTGCAAGCAGAAGCTGTTTAACAGCTCCCACTTGCAGAAAGCAGAGTCATGCTTGCTTTTGCTTGGTGGGATCTGTCAGCAAGCAAACAGCTACCTCCTGAGGGTGGGCACCTTGGGAGTTAGCAAGAGCCAGCCCTGGGGGGTAAGTGAAGAAAACAGGAGTATAACCCATAGACCTAAATGGGACTGGGTACGTAGGATATATAGAAAAACAATGTCCCACTGGGTATCAATAACAGAGACAATTCAAACTATTGCATACATTACGTATTGCAGAAAAGGAACACCAGGGAGTCTCAGTACATTGTGTGAGAAGGTTATTAATCACCAATTACATTAAACATGGGAAGCACAGTTAAAAAGCAGCACTGTACATGAAAAGCAATCATGGAGCAACCCAAATGACACTTGGTGACAATGTGATGACGCAGTGATAGTGACGACGCAAGTGAAGGTGAAAGACAGCGTGGTCGGCGCAAAGTGATAGAAACAATCAATTAAAGGCTTTCACAATGAATATATAAAAATAAACAAGTTCAATTTGGCATGGTGATAAGCCTATTGGTAGTGCGCCGTGAAATCGCGCTGTTGTTGTCGACGGCGTTTCGATCCTCTATGATTCGGGATCCTCTTCAGGACAGGGTTGACGTTGAATTGGGGTGCTGCATGAGAAAATAATTAATTTTAGGAGATCGGGCATGAAACGGAGACTAAAGAAGGAGCACAATTGTGAGCCGAGTGATCGGGCACTTCACAGTTAACTTGAAGTAAAAGGGGAAAGGATCTATCAGTGTGGGCGGTGATGGGTGGCATGCAGCTCCAATGAGTGCTTAGGGAAGGTTAGGCTAGGGTGGTAGGAAGGGGTAGGGAGGGATCGGTGCTTAGCAAACCTGGAGTTTTGGAGCGCTGACTGAATGTAGGGGTCAGTCGTCCACAAGGTAGTAGGTCCGGGTACTCGTGTGCAATTAAGGAGTACTAGTTCAGGTTTCCTCTCGTAGTGTCGGTGGGGTGCCTAGAAGAGGGGAGGTGAAGACATAGATTGGTGTCTAGTCTTGACAAGCAGTTTGGTGAAGTCCGAGTTGTCTATAATGGCGGCGGTTCGGGGGAGTGTAGGCGGGTTACCTGAATCGTTAGGAACTGAAGGTCACCGGTGGCGAGTCAAAAGATTACTGCTGGGGGGTTAAATCTCCTCTGTTCGTGCCGGATGGGCGCCTAAGAGAAGATAGAAAGAGCGGTTCAGGGCGGGTGTTTATGGGCAGTGTCGGCGTGGTTGGACATTGCCGCGTTGTCGGAGGATCAGGGAGTAGTCAGTTACCTGGATTAGTCTGGCGGGGGGCCGATTGAATCCTTGGCGGTAACGTCCCGCGCAGAGTAGCGGGTTGACTGTAATCCTCGAATGGAACCAGGAAGTAACCGGAGGGGAGGGGGCGGGGCTACGAGGAGTAGGGGCGGGAGGGGGTGGGGAACAGCGGTGGGGCAACGCCCATAGGCTGGGTCTCTCGGTGGAGGGAGGGGAACGTAAAGGAAATGTTAAACTTCTGTACCTTACAATGCTGCATACAAAGTTACATTTGGTTATGCTTCACAATGAAAATGGTACAGGTATACATAGGAATAGATATGTGATCTAACTAAAATGCAAGGTTATAAAAAAACATTTTGAGAACCAAATCACGATGTATACATTTATACAATAAGCGCTCAGGGCGCATGGAAGTATAGACCATGACAATAGTTCTAGTCTGGGTGATCTGTAAAGGTATTAGTAGGACCACATGGGTACGAGTGATAATTTCAGAATGGGGATGGAGAAATTGCAGGGTGAAGTTAATGGGACTGCATGGGGATTCAAGTAGTGACCGTGCTACTCCATTCATCAAGGGTATTCAGGCCCCTATTTACGGAGTCTGTGAGTGAGATCCATTTACATTCAGCTCGGTTTAGGAGTAAGTTTATATTGCCACCTCTGGTAGGAAGTCTAAGATGTTCAATTACTTGCCACCTTATATCAATGTCCCGGTGGCCTTTTTCAATGAAGTGTGAGACAAGAGGGGCTGACAGCACTTGGCAGTTGACTCGGCTCTTGTGTTGGATGATGCGCTGTTTCACCATTTGGGTGGTCTGGCCAATGTAGAGTATATCGCAGGGACAGCGGATCGCATAAATCACGTTAGTGGTTTTGCAATTGGTATGACATGTAAGTTCATATCTTTTCTCGTTGTATAAAAACTCTTTGGTGTTATTGGTGAGTTCGCACACACTACATCCTTGGCACTTAAAATGTCCACGGATTGGGGGCAGGCCCCAGGCAGATGTAATACTGTTTTGGTTTTTGGTTGTTTCTGGCCATGTAATGGCACGTACCAAATGATTCGCAATGTTGTTGCCGCGTTGGTATGAAAACAAAGGTGGATCCCGGAATTGTTCTTCGGATCTTAACACCGTCCAGTTTTTCTTGATAATGGAACTCACTTTGTTGCTGTCTGGTCCAAAGGTAGAGACGAAAGGAATCCTTGTCATTGGTTCCCTGATTTTGGGTATTAGTAAATTTTCACGGTGGAAATACCAGGCACGTTTCTTAGCTCTGGCGACCAATCTACGGGGATATCCTCTATGTATAAGTTTGTTCATCAGGATGTCTGCTTCGCGAAAGTAGTCTTTTCTCCATTTACAGCTACGCCTGATACCTATAAAGTGGCCAAAGGGCAATCCATCTTTAAGTCCTGTTTTGTGATGACTTGAATAGTGTAGCAAGGTGTTCCGTTCTGTGGGCTTCCGGTAAAGGATGGTGCCCAGTGTACCCTCCTCGGCATGTATGATCACATCTAGGAAAGGTAGATCGTTCACTTTAAATTCACTGGTGAAATTCAGATGTTCTTGACTGTTATTGAGCCACTCAATGAAAGGTGTTAAATCATCGGGAGAGCCATGCCAGAGGAGTAGAATGTCGTCAATGTAGCGACGCCAAAGCCCCACATGTTGGAGGTGGGGGTTAGCCGGATTGAGGATTAATGATTTCTCCAGGTTGTGTACATAGAGAATCGCAAAGTTGGGCGCAAAGCAAGCGCCCATTGAGACTCCTTTGATTTGTAAATAATATGTCTCGCGATATAGAAAGTAATTGTTTTGTAGGGCAATTCGGAGTAAGTCCATGATAAATTCCGTTGGAATTCTTGCGGGTAGTGGTCTGGTTACCAGTAGGTCATGAATGACTTGGAGGCCTTCTCTGTGAGGAATGTTGGTATATAGTGATTCTATATCCAGACTGACCATGAGTTGAGAGGTAGTGTCAAAATCCTTGTTCTCTATGGTGGTAATGAGATCCATGGTGTTTCGTATGTAGGTATCAGTTAGAGGGACAAATTCTTTTATGATGGCGTCAATGAATTTGCCCAGGGGTTCGAGGATTGAGCCGCAACCGGAAACAATTGGACGACCCGGAGGGTTGGTTGTATTCTTGTGAATTTTCGGCAGGACGTATAGAACTGGTGTCCTGGGGTGAGGATTGTTTAGGAAGGCATGTTCTTTTTTGGTAATAATGCCAAGTTCTCTAGCAGAGGATGTCGTCCTGAGTATTTTAGATTTGATGTCTTGCAAGGGGTCTTTTGTGAGAGGTCGATAGTGTTCCAAGTTGCAAAGTTGGTGTTTGATTTCAGTGTCATATTGGTCAGTGTCCATTATGACGATTCCTCCGCCCTTATCTGCAGGCTTGATGACAATTTGGTTATTGTTTTTTAGTGATTGAAGGGCGTTTTTTTCGGTCAAGGGTAAGTTATAGGGGGTGAATCTTGAGGTGGTTTTGAGATCCAGAACTTCCTGCATGACCAGTTTCTCAAAGGCCAAGATTTTCGTGACATTTGATTGGTAGGAGGATTGAAGGTTGAAGGAGGTCGGAATATAGATTGATTCTGATAATTAGATTCCGTTTTGTCCGCAAAAAAATGTTTGAGCCGTATTCTTCTGAAGAATTTGAGCAAGTCAGCTTGAAGATCTAGGAAGTTGGTACGTTCTGTGGGGACAAAGGACAGTCCCCTCGAAAGTAAATTTGTTTCATCAGATGTCATGGTGTGCTTAGACAGGTTGAATATAGGGATGGTAAGATCCATGTCCTGGGTTGCACTATCATTATTTATTGTTGTTGACCCCATTGGTAGAACCTGTTCCGAGTCCGTCGTTCTCCTGGGACTTGCGGTTGGTATTGTCGGTTTCTTGTTTGACGGTTTTGAGGAGGGGGTTGTCCGCAGCCGCGGCCTAAAAAACCGGGTGGTAGGAGAGGTTGAGGCCTGTTGCTGGAGGTAGATGCTCCAGGGTCTGATTCTTCTGCTGAGGTGTTGGATGAGTCAGAGAAAGTGACTCTTTGGTTGTTCCGGAATCTACCCCAGTTGCGTGTCCTCGGTGGATTGTATGGGGTATTGAAGAACTCCTCGTTTAGGTAAGGGTATGTATTTTCCACTTTGTAAAATTTAATGTCCTTTTCTATTTTGTTGACTTTTTTGTTGGTTTCAAAGGTGCAGAAGGTTTCAATTGTTTTATTGATTTTATCAAGGAGGTTTTTTGCATCGGCCAGTGAGTCGTCGGCTGCGATGAGTTTCTCCAGTTCGTCAATTTCTTGTAGCTCCAAGAGGCTATGTTCTATGGCGGTGACGATTCCCAGAACCATCCAATGGCGTGAGCATGTGGTGGCAAGGTGGCTGTCCCCAGGACCAACTATGGGTCCTCCATGGGGGCTGTGCGGACTCCCTGCAGTGTTTGTTTTAGCCCCAGGGAGGTGGTGGTCCCTGGGGCCCGAAACGGACCCTCTTCATTATTTAATTGTAGCCCGGGGAGGTGGCGGTCCCTGGGCCACGTGGCAGGGGCAATTTAATGATTCCCCAGGGGAGTTGGCAGTCCTTGGGGCTGTGGGGTGGCCTGCAGCATTTGTTTTTACAGTCATTGCTCTGGGAGGTGGGAGTCAACAGGGCTTTGGGGAGCGTGTTTGCGCCCGCCTCCTTTGATCTTTAGGTCCGGGGAGGTGCCGGTCCCTGGAGCTGCAGGGGAGCTGTATGGCCCCCTCACAACTTTACATTCATTACCCCAGGGAGGAGACAGTCCCCAGGGCTGCAGGGGGGCACGCAACCCCTGCATTACTTTACATTCATTGCCCTGGCACGCCCCCTCAAAATATAACAATTGCCAAGGGGAGGTGGCGGTCGACAGGGCTGAAGGGGACCGTGCAGATAACCATGCATTTATTTGAACAGTGCCCCAGGTAGTGGAGGTCCCCGGAGCGGTGGGGGAGCCACGCCCCATATTACTTTACATTAATTTCCCCGGGAGGTGGCGGTCCCCAGCGCCTGGGCTGGCTGCTCTACTCACCTACAATATAATTATTGCCCCGAGGAGGTGGCAGTCCCAGGGCTGCGGAGGGCCGTGTGGGCCCCCCACATTCTTTGTTCTTTAGCCCTGGAGAGGTGGTGGTCTCCAGGGCTGCGGTGGGGGCCGTGTGGGCCACCCGCATTCATTATGTTTATTTAGCTCTGGGGAGGTAGTGGTCCCTGGGGTTGCAGGAGGGCGTGTGGGCCCCCAGCATTTATTTAAATAGTGCCCCACGATTTGGCGGCCCCCATATTAATTTTCTTTATTTAGCTTCAGGGAGGTGGTGGTTCCCGGGGCGGTAGGGGGGCCACGCGGGCACCCCCACATAATTAAGGAGCAGTGCCCCACAGGAGGTGGTGGTCCCTGGAGCTTATATTAAGCCAAGGAGGGGGCTCCATGAAACCCCTCCTAAATTTATAAACAGCAGTAATGCCCCCGGGGTTTGGCCCACCCAGGGGCTTCCTTAAAAAGAAGGGAAGGAGCCCTTGCATTTTTGTTTTGCAATTATGCCCCAAGATCCATGGATCCACCCACGAATTTGCGGCGAAATGTAAAAAAAATAAGAATATCTTTTTAAAGACTTGCATGGTCTCTGTGTGACCCCTCCCACCATATCTGGGGGGTCAGGTTATTCCTTCCCTGCCTCTTTCCTTTACTTTTTACATTTGTTGTGGGACTCGACTTCAAGCGGAGGCTCAAGATGGCTGCAAACACTTTTTGGTTGACGTGTTGGCAGCCAATCAAATTTCAGCACAGGACTGTGGTTCCTTGGGTCCACTGCAAGGATCTGCATCTCTAGATATCTTTATTTTTTAACCTTGCATATCTCTAAAACTACTGAGCGAATTTACACCAAATCACAAAAAATGCTTTTTCAAGCGAAACAAGGTCGTAACTATAACTACCTACTGGCGACCAGCAGTAGGTAATTACCTGATATCTATATATATATGTCACCAGTAGGTAGTTAGGACCTAATTCCCATAGACAAAGCAATTTTTGTTTTGCTAATAACTTTGGCGCCATTGAGAAATCTTTACAAATTTATCAAAACTGAAAATGGAGGTAGGCAAATAAAAGGTTGCAAAAACAACAATTGATGGACAGAAGTCAGAACAATGTCATACATACACCCCAGTACAGAGCTCTGGGCCTAAATCTATCGTTTATTTGCTCACCATGCTATTCCAGTTTGGACACAGCCATATGCAAATCAGTCTTGACCCTGCGCCCAATGGGAACAGTCCAGCCCGAACTTCCAGGCCAGGTCCTCCCTGGAGTGGAAACAAGCATCCTAGGACCGGTTTTGCCAAGTCTCACTGACCTTATTCTTCCAGCACAAAGGAAGTATTTTGACGTGGCAAAGGCAAGGTGCTCTGAAGTGTTACATTTCAGGATCCTTGCAGCCTCCTAGTAGTGAGATGTGCCCAACAACCTATACTTCGGAACTATCCAGCGCTTCCTTGGGGTTGTGTATCCGGGACAGAAGAACAGGAAGTGATCTTCAGTCTCATCAGTTAGTGGACAGAAGGGACAATCAACAGTCGAGTTCAGAGAACCTTCCCATTTTACTGTAAGGAATTTCAATGGAATGTTGACGGTTCTGAACCTGCTGTACAAAGATATAGCAAGAGTGGGCCTGATCCTGTCTAGGGACGGGTCAAAGCTTGGTGGGCACTTATGAAGTACAAATTTTGCTACCATATCCACGTCCCTCTGTTTGACCCAGAACTTGTGTAACATGCACTGCCAGAAACTCTTTTTTACCCTGGCTGCTGTTGCCCTAGATAGTGCTAATAGAGTGTGTCAGACTTCTTCCATTTACTACAATAAAACTACAAAGCGATGTGAACTTGCTGAGCCATGGTGGCTAGGCCCTTCCATCAAGCTTTATGAACTTCGCTAGAGCATCACGATACGTACCTAGTTGAGAAGTTGGCCTTATATATGCTGTCCACTAATTAAAGTGGGCACCTTGCACCAGTACAAACAACCCTTATGGTGATTTAAGAGGTCCAAGATAACCTTAGAAAGCTATCCAAGTGGTATCTGTGGAGAGCAGGCTTCAGGCTTAGTCTTGAAAGAGTGTAAAGCAGCTTGTTTTACCAGTATACAATCTTATAGTATTGGTTAAATGAAAGAGAACCACACTATGTATGTATAAAAAAGATGTATTTATTATAAGACACTAACTAGCACTTAACAGTATCCCCCCCATGGAGATAACACACGATACATATATATGTAAGAAAGAAATATCAGTAAATAGCACCGTGTTTGGGGGAAGCTCCCGCACCCTGCCGTGAGGCTAGGAACTTGGGCGTGTGGCTCGATAGGGACCTCACCTTTGGCCCACATGTCGGTCGGGTGGTGGGGGTATGTTTCAGTGTTCTGAGAACCCTTAGGAAAGTTTTAGATCTGCTTCCTATTTCAGCGCGTCAGACGCTGGTGCATGCCCTGGTCACCTCCCGACTTGATTACGGGAATCTACTTTATCTGGGGGCCATCGGCAGGGTCATTGGTCGTCTGCAGGTTCTCCAAAACGCGGCAGCACGGCTGGTCCTCAGACTCCCTAGGAGGGCATCTGCCAAGCCAGCCCTGCGAGCGCTCCATTGGCTCCCTATTGAGAGGAGAGTGCAGTTTAAGGCCCTTGCCACCTGCCACCGTATTCTGAATGGCAAGGCACCTCTCCCGCTTCAAAGCCTTATAGCTTACTATGAGCCTACACGCAGCCTTCGGTCCTCACAGATCGGGCTGCTAAAAGTACCTAGAATTTCTAAAGCTCGCATGGGAGGCAGATCCTTCAGATACCTTGCCCCCAAATGTTGGAATAATCTGCCGCTGGAACTTCGGCTTGAATCTTCCGAAACCCAGTTTAGGAAAAAACTTAAAACTTATCTGTTTCAGTAGGTAGCTTGGTTGGGAGGAGGGGGGACAGTTACTCCACTTGCCATAGCGCGGGGACACGCCAGTGGCGTAACCAGGCGCTTAATAAATCTCCAATAATAATAATAATAAATACACAGTTAGCCCCAGGGGGGACCACACCAAATATTAAGGAAGTGGTATAAGAACCATGAGTGCAGTCAAGACTATGGCGAGAAGACGTAGAATCGCTGGGACCCCAAGGAACCACCCAAGGTGAGTAACTAGATGCCCCACAGGGGACATGTGCAGTGTGAGAACACGACTGTGGACTCTGTACAATTCTACAGGCAAGTCGTTGTAGGAATATTGAAGTTTAAGGGCCTTCCCAAAGGACTCTGAAGACACCCTGTGGAAGATAGCAAGTTGGAGAGTCTCCCCAGCCGTGGATTTCTGGATGCCTGTGTTATCTGCCCCAGGGAAGCCGGGTGCACAGGGATGAAGAGGGGTCAGAAACTGCTTTCGAACCCAATAGAGGACCTCAGGAAGGAGCAGCTGCTGGAAGAGGAGTAAAGTCTTCATAGGAACCCACTTGTGGATTCTGGAGAAGAGTACCTGAAAGCAGAGGGAACAGAGTCTGGGTCACACAGGGGTGACCAGGAGAAGGCAAAAGGAATGCCCACCATCGTCTAGCGCTTCAGATAGATGGCAATGGACTTGTCTCTGCAGCTGAACTGTCCAGGCGATGTTGTCAAAGCTTGGGAGCCATCCACGAGCTGTCTCACGCCGGATGTCGAGTCTGGAGGGGGGTCGGTGTCCGTCAGGCGCACCAACAAGACTTGGCAGATACAACACGACGTGAAGAGGCAGTAAGGATGCAAAGTCGGGGCTCACATTGTCCAGGTGACTCACCACAACTTAGGTGAGTCGAAGCAAGCCCCCAGCAACAGGGGTGCCAACAGGAATTTGAAAGGAGACCCTCAGGAGGATCCGGAGATTGAGAAGAAGAGAGTCGTTCAGCCTTAGCAATGGTTAACAGACACGGTACACAAGTCAGTGCAGGACCACCTCGATGATGCCCTTGCAGCACAACCTCGTCAGCTTACGATGTGGTGCCTTCCGAATTAGGGGAGTGACTCCTTCACCCCAAGGGAGATTTCTTCTGTTGCTCTTAGAGTCCCACAGGTCTTTGGAGAACCTGTGCGGGACACGGACACTGGCGCTGCAGACGGACTTGGAAATGCAGAGAGCTGGAGTTGACGGAGTCGGTCCGATGGAGCTTCCTATCTTCAGCAAGAAGTTTGTTGCGATCAGTACGACGCGATCAGTGTGATGCCCTTGTTTCGTCCAAGCGGTTGAAGAAGATGCAGTATTTGGTTTGGAATCGAATTCATGTTGAATCTAGGGTTCCACGCTTGGGTGAACCCTAAAGTGCACTGGGACAGGGTTGGGATGATTCAGGGGTCCTTCCCAAGGGAGGGGTCGGACAGAGGGGAGGCTACTCCCATGTCCTTTGTCTGGTTTCACACCAGAGCGGGAGACAGCAGCTCCTGGGACCGGTTTGAACCGGACTATGCACAGGGACATCAAATGTGCCCCTCATGCAGGCGTTCTGCCGCTGGCAAGTGCTCCCACCCAGCCCCAATACACTAAGTCCTGTCTGGGAGGTGGTCACATCTCCCTGTGACAGGATACCTATTGTTCTGCCTTCCTCTGCTTGAGCGTCGCTCATCAGCGGGAGGGCAGAATCGTGTCTCTGGTGGCGGACAACCAAGTTGTGCGGTCCGGGTCGAGCAGACTGGTACTGTTGTATTTCGCTTAGGTGCCCGATTATAGGTTTTCCTAAATCATGCCCTTATATAGGCACAATTTGCATTTGCCCATATATAGGCATAAGATCCCAGTCCTTATTTAGGCATTAGCCATGCTATCCAAATACAGGCATGGTCACCTACATCCGTCCACCCAGACGTCTCAACGAGTTCTTAGAAATAGACCCTTAAACTCTTGGGATTTTCACTAGCACAGGATTATTGATTTCTACAAGAACTCATGTAATATGCATGAACCGCTATTCCCTAAGGGTTAATCCGTGACGTTTTTCTCTGCCTGACTCTACGCAAATACTAATATTCCAAGGTACCTACCAGGTATAAATATACCTTCCCTTGCCCAAGCAAGTTAGAGGAGGAGACCTCGATTAGAGGAACCCGTATCCCGACCGAATGCACTGAAGAGAAACTCTGTCATCCCTGCTCGCAGAGAATCTAGCTTCCAGTGTTCTGACTCCCTTTGCGAGGTGTTAGAGTTCGAGACCCGCAAAAGAGATTCCCACCTCTCTCATTCTAAGGTATGGAGCTTACTAGAACCTAGAGGGACTCTTGGCATATCTAGGCATACCATATCTTGGCATACCATACTAAACCTCCTATAGAATACAGCACCAACTTCTTACTTTGTACTACACTTAGGTTAGGTAGACTGGGGTAGAACTAGTTAGAGAAGCATCATTGAGTACTCGTATTCTTAGCCTGTGTTATTTATGTATATGAATATGTTTTTATAACTAAGAAAGACAATGCTACAGCAATACTATTTCTTTCTACTGCTTACGCTGTACATAATATACCTTGCATATTGTCTTACGATTGTAACAGCACATATCTCTTACACGAGAAACAAGACTGTTCAATAAATCGTTTTTATTGAAACACCCGTCTTATTACTGTATAACTCTGCAGAAACTAAGCATGCACGATTAGCTGAGTGAAACTGTTATCTGTTGTTTCCACGACCCTGAAGAAAGCGTTCCAATTCTAAAGGGACACAAAGTTGTCATGTTTATGCAGTTGCCAGAAACTACTACCTTCTTGTACTATAAGGAGTTTCTAGTATTACAAGGAGTTTCTAGTGGCCTTTGAGCTAGCTGGTACAAGTAATTACGTTTAATATACTCGATAGGGGCATACCGACCTCAGTCCTATGCCAAACCTATAGTGTATATTATTCCAAAGCGCAGAGCCTATTAGGGAAATAGGAACTACACTACAGTACCGGGGGCACCAATAGCCACATGGGGCCCTTTCCAGTGCCAGGAATCATACTTCCCACACCGGCTATGGTGTGGGGGTATGATTCCAACATGTTTGATACCAAACATGATTGGAATCATATTAGCTACTTTTGAGAAGGTCGCTGCGTTATGACGCGGTTACCACTCTACTGTCTTTCATGGCTGTATTGCTGACAACCCGGGAGAATGGGCTCCGTGGGCTGCAGGGGTGCCCTGCTCATGCACCCTGCCTTTAGGATTGAACGAGGCCTACTATAGGGGTGCATTGCAGTGATCTTTACATATAGGAAATCTATATCTCTGGTAAGGGGTGCAAGCACTGACTTACACAGGCTGCAATGGCAGGCATGTTGTTCCATTTTGCATGGTCTCTCATGGGTGGCATAATACATGCTGCAGCCCATGGGAGAACTCTGGGGTACCTATGCTCTGGGTACATTTACTAGGGACTGACAAGGGTCCCCCAGTATCCAATCTAGAGTGTACCAAGGTACTTACCACAACAGTTTAGGGAGAAAGCAGATAGACTGGGGTCCTGATTAACAGGATCCCAGTCAGACTAGTCAAAAACAGTAGTACATCAAGCAAAAAGTAGGGGAAACCATAAAAAGCAGATCCTACTTTCCTACACTGACCAAACTCATAACCAGTATTTCAGCATCTTTAAGGAGGCAATGGGGTCAATCTTTTGCAGTGCTGTGCGAACGGGGACGATGGAGGAGCGAGTCAACATATTAATAATGATTGATCTGATACATGTATTTTTAGCACAGACAAGAGGAGAGGTGTCAGCACTTCCACAGAGCTCTACTCCATAGATAGCCCCATTTAGAGCTGTGGCCCAGTAAACTTAAAGCACTGGAGAGATCGCACCACATGAAGTGGCCTTGAATCTCTTCAGAGTAACAGATGCTCTATGCTCGAGTGTGTTTTCACTTTTCAAAATCAGCGAACCCCAAGAGCCATTCCGAGTCAATCTGACACCCAAGAAATCAAAACATTTGACCTGCTCTATGCTGGTTCTCTCAATAAGCATCTTTTCTCCTAAAGGAGCGATGGGGATTTTGATTTAGCAGTGTTTATCTCAAGCCCTCTGGCCACACAGAAGGAAGCAAATTGATTGAGAAGGTCCTGCAGCCCCACGAGAGTCCTGGAAAGCAAGAGTGTATCATCTGCAAATATGAGCACTGGAGTGCTAATGCCCGCAGATTTCAGGGCGTCATGACTACAGTTTTCTAGTCAGTCAGCCACATCTTTAATGTATGCACTGAAAAGGGTAGGGGCTAGGACACAGCCCTGTCTTATGCCTCATCTGATGGGAATTCTGGGTGTAAGATCTTCATCATTGTGCCATCTCACCTGGGAGTAGGTATGAGCATGGAGTCTGATCAGATTCTTGAAAGGTCCGCCGGTATCCCGTACTCTCTTAAGACCCTCCACAGACTTTACTTGGGTACGAGGTTGATTGCTGCCCTCAGATCGATAAATGCAACATACAGATGTTCCTGCCCCAGGTCAATGTATTTCCAGTTGATTATCTTGAAATGAAGCACCTGATCCAGGGTGCAAACCTTACTTCTGAACCCTGCCTGAACGTTAGAGAGAATGTGGTGTTCAGACTTGCTAGGACCTGCCTGCAAAAGATCTTTTGGTTTACTGATCGGGTGATAGTTTGCAGGGAGGTACCGCTTGCCCTTTTTAGGTTGAGCATCAGTGCGCACACGCTGTCTGCAAGACCTCTTGTAGTCAACAAAACCACTTTCTTCCTGCCTGCTACTTACCATTGGTTCCCTCCACCATCGCTCTTCTTTATTATAATAATTATTATTTCTAGTTTTATATAGCGCGTAGTTACCCTAGAGCATCCCAGCGCTTATTCCAGAGCAACAAAAAGGAGGCAGTTAAGCTGTCTCTTAAGTAGTTGAAACAACAAAAACATTGGCCAGGTAGATTGATTATCATAACAAAGTCTAATACCACTTACCCAATTAATCTAAATTGGCACACTTGTCATTTAGTATTTTTTTATTCATTTTTTCGTTTTTTAAAAAACATCATTCATATATGGCTGGAGAATGATACCATTTCAGTAGCAAAAAATCACATAAAATTACACTTTTCAAAACATAAATTTTACAATCACTGTGAATGAGACATATTTACATTTACACAATAAATACAAAGACACAGACAAAAAATGCCTATTTTCATTGAATGTTTAAGGCACCAGTCCTGATATACAACCTACAAACAAGCAAGGGACATTTCGATATTTTTGCTAGCCCGCTCGCTTGACTATACTGGAACTTGGCAACTACTGGGTCAAAGATCAGGTAGAATTTATATACAAGTGAAGTCCTGACATGCCCTTCCTGAATCTTGTTCCAGTGTCGTGTGAACGCGTTTCAAACCCACGTGTTATTGAGGGGTTCTCCTCAGGACCTGGACTGGAAACTGTCCTGTACTGTGAAGTGTAATAAAGAAAAACATCGTGTAAGAACCACTGATCCCTTCTGCAATTTACATACGCATTCACTCTATTTAAACTACGAATACCTGAAATGTGGCATTTGCGGAGCAACAGTATTCTTTTTCTCAGGGGGACTGTAATTCCGTATATCTATAGGTATACCAAAGATCGTATTAGGACCGCCTAGGTTAGCTACAGTGTTTTCTTGTGAAAGGCTCGGTAAAAACAACATCACTCTGCATGTTCAGCAATCCTACCTCGAGGCAGAATTTTTTGCAGAAGGGATCAGTGGTTCTTACACAATGTTTTTCTTTATTACACTTCACAGTACATGACAGTTTCCAGTCCAGGTCCTGAGGAGAACCCCTCAATAACACGTGGGTTTGAAACGCGTTGACACAACACTGGAACAAGATTCAGGAAGGGCATGTCAGGATTTCAATTGTAGATAAATTCTACCTGATCTTTGACCCCCAGTAGTTGCCAAGTTCCAGTATAGTCAAGCGAGCGGGCTAGCAAAAATATCGAAATGTCCCTTGCTTGTTTGTAGGTTGTATATCAGGACTGGTGCCTTAATCATTCAATGAAAATAGGCATTTTTTGTCTGTGTCTTTGTATTTATTGTGTAAATGTAAATATGTCTCATTCACAGTGATTGTAAAATTTATGTTTTGAAAAGTGTAATTTTATGTGAATTTTTGATACTGAAATGGTATCATTCTCTAGCCATATATGAATGTTTTTTGAAAAATGAAAAAATGAGTAAAACATACTAAATGACAAGTGTGTCCACTTAGATTAATTGGGTAAGTGGTATTAGACTTTGTTATGATAATCAATCTACCTGGCCAATGTTTTTGTTGTTTCAATTTGAGTGGTCTAGGCCAGATAGTATATAGACCCAAGCCTTCCTTGTTTTCCTTCTTAACACCTTAGCAGCTATGGAACGTCCAGCTCCAGTGCTGGACGTTCCATTGCGCAGGTGCAGTTGGAACGTTCAATGGCCGACGGCAGCACTCCCGAGGTAGTGGTGCCGTCGGCCGCCGAACGTTCGAAGCACTTAAGGGGTTAAGTAGTTGAGGTAGCAAATACATCACTTACGGTCAAGGCTAAGGAGCACCGGCCAAGCACAGTCTCCTTACCCTTAGTTTCTTCCTCTGTTGTTTTCAGAACTTTTTTTTTAAAACATTGCATTAGGTCCGTTGCTGCTTCCACCTTTGGCAGAAACATAGCATTTACCAGCATTTGCAACTTAAACGCCACGCTGCTGGACTCCGGATTTTGATTATTTTCACAAATCTGGTACATGTCCATCTTAGGTATTCCGATTTATTTTTCTGCCCCCTCACTTTTTGTGGCAGACAGCAAGCAAAGCAAGTCCATTTTCTATGTTGGCGGCTAGATGAGCAGTGTTGTGTTTCCGCTGCTCTCCTTCCGGGGTGACTTCTCTGAGTGGCTCCACTCCCCCCGCCCGTAACGCCAGAGGCAGCCCTTCTGACCGCGAGCTGAGGAATGGGATCCCCAAGGAGGAACCCTGATGCTGCTTTACTTGGTCAACAGGAGAGCGAGATTGCAGGTGTTTCAACACGGGCATAGAGTGTGATCTAGTTACACTCCTAAGTGCAAGTGCAAATAGACTGCTTGGGTTTATTGTATAAATAAAAGGTACCTTTAACCCCTTCGCCGTGGATTTTGCCACGGCGCGCGGGAGCTAGGGGGTGAGCGCGGCGCTGCTGTGCTCATGACGGAACCACGCGGACATGAGTCACGGGCGGCGTGTGATCATGATGGAGTGGTTCAGCCACGGCCCCGCCTGTTCATTAATGCGCCTACACAGGAGGAGCTGCAGCCGCATGACGGAACCACAGCGTCATGAGCACACGGCGCCCATGACTCATGACCGTGTGGTTCCATCATAAGCAGGCAACGGGTTAATAAGTTTTCTTTGTGGTAATTTTGAAAAGAGTTAATCTGAAGGGCTGTGGGTCTGTGTTATTTGTACTGTGTAAGTATGCTGGCTGTTGACACTGATGAGCTTTCATACTCGTAGTATATTTTTACTGGATATAGATTAACATAAAAATTCTGATTTCAGACACGACGCCCTCTGAATCCTTCGCTTTGTTTGTTACGTGCAAACGATGAAGGAAATCTCTTGGGGTGTTTTGCAGCTTCCGATAAAGCTGCAGCTGCATATAACTTGCTTTTACAAAATAACAGTGAAAAAGGCTAAACAGTTATCATGGCTTCATCTGTGGTTAACAGTTCCATTTCACGTACAAACATTTTACTGCTTCATTACTCTGTGTATTAAGTGCAGCATTTTCTTTTCTGTAACATTAAAATGTGAATATTAGTCGAATTACAGTAATCCAGCATTGGCATAGCCAATAGGTCTCGCCTATTGGCTACTGGCTTTGCCAATGTGCCAATGTCTTTCAGCTGTGTTGTAGATCAGTGTGGATGTTGTGCAGCATGTTGAAAAGTTATAATAAAAATTGTGTTATAAGCATTTTTTTACCTTATATATAACCAAGAAAACATTATGTACAACTGAACAACCCTATTAAAAAAATAATTAACATCAAAAATATCTTCTAGTTTTTTTGTCCTTGCAATTCTGGCAACTTCTTCTTGCCTGTTCTACTGCTGGTTTGTTATAGTTTTTTTCTCTTTTTGAGGGAGTGGGGGAGGGGACATAAATAACGAGAGGGTGGAGGTTGTGAAATAGTACCTGAATTACAACACTAGCATCGGACAGATACTAGGGGAGAATCAACAGATGCCAGATTCTGAAGGGAGACTGAGGTGGTGATGTGCCGGTGCAGAGGTGATGATAAGTGATACTGAGGAGGTGCGGAGTTATGCTGTGGTGTTGAGTGATGCTGAAGTGGTGCTGCACTGGTGCTGAACTGCTGCTGAGGTGGGGTTACAGTGGTAATGGTGCACTAATGTGGAGGTGGTGCTGCACTGATGCCGAGATGGTGCTTTGCAGATGCGGTGCTGCACTGGTGCTCAGGTGGTGTAGAGCTGGTGCTCAGATGGTGCTGATGCTGCAGTGGTGCTATGTTGTGCTGAGTTGCTGCTGCGCTGGTGCTCAGGTGCTGCTGCGTGGGTGCTCAGGTGGTGCTGATGTTGAAGTGGTGCGGCTTTGTGGGGGATGAGGTGGAGCTGTGCTGGTCCTGAGGTGAGGCTGCACTTGTAGTGGTGTGCTGATGCTGAGGTGGAGGTGTGCTGATGCTGAGGTGGAGGTGTGCTGAAGCTGAGGGGGTGCGCTATGCGGATGCTGAGATGGTGCTGCGCTGATGTTGAGGAGGTGCTGAGATGGTGCTATGCTGGTGCTGCACTAGTGCTGAGGTGGTGCTGCACTGGTGCGGAGGAGGTCCAGTGCTGATGCTAAGATGGTGCTGTGCTGACTGAAGGGGTGCCGAGTAATTCTGAGGCAGTGCTGAGTGATGCTGAGGTGATGCGCTGATGCAGAGGCGGTGCTGCAATGATGCTGAAGTGGGGCTGTGTTGGTGCTGAGGTGGGGCTACGCTGGTGGCGGTGCATGGAGGCGGTGCTGTGCTGATGTTGAGATGGTGCTGTGCTGATGTTGAGATGGTGCTGTGCTGGTGCTGAGGTGGTGCTGCACTAGTGGTTGGGTACTGATGAGTAGGTTGTGCTGTGCTGAGATGGTGCTGGGGTGATGCTGAAATGGTTCTGTGCTGATGTTGAGGTGGTGCTGCACTAGTGGTGGTGTACTGATGAGTAGGTTGTGCTGTGCTGAGATGGTGCTGGGGTGATGCTGAAATGGTTCTGTGCTGATGTTGAGGTGGTGCTGCACTAGTGATACACTGGTGCTGCGCTGGTGCTGAGGTTCTGCTGCAGTGGTGCACTGATGAGGAGGTGGTGCTGTGCTGATGCTGAGATGGTGCTGTGGTGGTGCTGTGTTGATGCTGAAGGTGGAGCCGAGCGATGCTGAGGCAGTGCTGAGATATGCTGAGGTGGTGGTGCAGCGCTATGCTCCGGTGGTGCTGAGTGATGCTTTGGTGGTGCTATTCAGCTGATGCTAAGGGATTCTGAGGTGATGCTGAGTGATACTGAGGTGATACTGAGGTGATGCTGAGGTAGTGCTAAGTCATGCTGGTGGTCAAGCTCCCACCAACACTACTATTTTTACAAAATACGAATAAACAAAAACCCACAACACTTTTCATACTGTACAGAAGATTTTACTTTCAAATCCACTTCCTGAGTACAAAGAGTACATGTGCTGAACAGTTGCAAAACATCAGATATTTTCTCACAATGATGAACCTTGATAATGGTACAAATTAAACCAACCTAAAATTACAATATAAAATAGAGAAACATACAATGAGCTATTAATACTATATCCCACTTGGCCATGTGGCCTGTATCACATGCTGTTCCCAACAAGAGGTCCATCACCTCTTATGAGCTAAACATAAGCAAGAAGCTGCTGAATATAAAGACTTCTTTATTCTAATCTCAATTAAAATAAAAGAGCGTCACGGTCTCCTATTAACCCTGGATCCTTTGCCTCAGTTTCTACAATTGTTAGTCAGTATGGTTAAAACAGGGGAAATATTTGTAGATATCGTGAAAGGACTAAAATACTACTCTATTTAGTTTTGAAAAAATAGTCATTTAACCATTTTTCACCTTAACTCGTGGTGTTGGGCGTTTAGACTAATCTTAATTTTGTCCAAATATTTTTTCTCTAATCACCATAAATGTTGTTTCAAATTGTCACGTACCCCTTGATACGGGTCTAGAATAGGAACAGAGACGCAATAAATATATTTTGTCACCCAAATTCAGTGCTCTAACTAACCATGGGCATAGGACTACGCTACGCTCGAGGAGCATAGCGGGCATTTTTTGCTTGCTCGCAGTCCTCAACGTCAAGTTGGCGACCGCGAACGAGCAAAATCTACATCACAACAAGACTTTCTCCTCGTTCACTATCAGCAACATCAAGTTGCCGATCGCGAGCGTGGAAAATAAACCTTCTGGCGAAATTCTCAACGCAGGGAGGTCAGGTTTCTCATTGCTGGGGGTCGCGTATGCTCGCGACTGCTCGCATTGAGAAACTACCAGTCCGTGTTGAGAAAGCTGCTGCTCGAGTACAAATCTACTCGAGTGGCAGAAAACGACCGCTTGCACTGTGCAAGATGCGGTTTTCAATGATTGCACAGTGCGGACAAACATCCGGCACTGTGCAATCAATGCGAACAGCATTTTCCCTACTGCACTATGCAGTTCGCATAGCTCACGTAGTGCGAAGTGCACTTCGCGTAGGTACACATAGCGCTACTACGTCCAGGGTTAACTCTAACTAGACATTTTATAGCAAAATTAGTTTCCTCGCTCCCCTAGCTATAGTTTATTGTATATTGCATACAATTCCGTATATAACGTCTGAGCATTTATGCATTTTATCAGTTTGTAAAACTCTCAAATAGCCTTCAGTAGCTCACCAAAAATAAAATGATGGTTCTGTGTATTGGCACATCAGGATTCGAACTTACGACCTTCCCCTTGGGTGACACCTCACTCATCTCGTACTGCTAACCCTGTTTCTGTAGCCTGCTGGTTAATTACATGGAGGATTTTCCTGTGTTATCTCCCTATACTAAATCCAAAGTAGCCCCCAGTTTCCCTTATTTCAGCTTAATGGTAAACTACTTAAAGGTTTCACTTCTGTAACCTCCCTTCTGCTCCTTCAAACCGTTATCGCCCTCCACCAGAATCAGTTTAGTGTAAGAAATTTTTTTTACTATTGCATCCCCATAACATAAATGCTCGCTGCCCCCGGTCTACCTGTTACTCCCTTCTACTCCTTCAATTGACAGTTGTCACCCCCATAGCAATAATATTCGGTGTATATCCAGTCCAGGGTTTGTTTCCCCACTGTTTCCCCTTTTCTTTAGAGCTCACTATCATAATTAACATCCTGGGCCTGTAATCCCACCAAGCTATTCCTCACCTTGAAAACGGCTCATCGATCACGTTTGCAGAGCGGGTATGGAAGGAGCCCGCTTTCCCAGTTCCTTAAATACTTGCTGTTTACATAATTTTCTTCTGCAAGGCTTTCGGATAAAGGATTTGAATAACGTACGATTCCAAGCGTAAGAGAAATGCAGCTTTGGCTATATGTCTATGTAAAACTTGTACTTAAAGCTCAGCAGCTGAACCGCTGCCGAATCAAACCTGCGAAGCTTTAGTAGCGAGCGTGTTCGAACAAAAGCTGGTGTGTTCATCACTGCCTTTAGGATACCAGCGGTTTCCACAACACACACACATAATGCTTCAGACCAGTATGGTCGAGCCGCTCTTCCGGGCTGAATGGGCTTTACTGTCATTCTAGAAGCTTGAAGCAGAACAAAACATACCCACATACCAGAGAACAGAGTGCACAAATTGATAAGATGGAACGACTTAAAATTGGAAAGGCGTCTGCATTTATCACCGGACAATGGGAGGGAGGGAGGGAGGGAGGTGGCACGGACAACGGGAGTGGCGGCGGCTGGAGAAGGGGGCTGAAAGGAGTGCTCATAGTACACCTACTACAGTGTAACACTTGTAGTAAAGTAGGGGTGGGCGGAATTCACTTAGTCGCGCTACGCAAAGCTCCGCGAAACGGTAAGAAATGTCCGCGAGCATGCAAAAGTTCCACGGACACGTGGAAGTACTTGTTCCACGTTTTCGCAATGCTTTTTTCCTGTTTTTTTGCATGCTCGGGGAGAAATATCTTGCGAACACGCATTTTGATAGCGTGAACAAGCCAGAAATTCCACGAAGCCGCAGATCCCAGAATTTTTGGCAATTACACATTCTCAGCGAAACGTGAAATTACCCAAATTCCCCGAGCAGAACAGAATTTACCATCCAGGCCTATAGCAAAGGGGCCAGTAGCCATGTGAGGTGACAAAGGACAACATAGGCGTCAAAAGGATGGACTAATAAGCCCCAAAATGAATCAGATGTGTAGTACACTTCGACTGTCAGTCATGCCTGAGTAAGGGGATCTGACAGCCAATCGAGTAATTTCACTGCTCACTAATCCATTTAATTTGGCAGCTTAATTTATCACACACTTACAATTACCATCTTGTAGCTTCCAGGTTACAAAAATGGGTTCTAAAGCGTGCTCAGTAATACCAAGTTTAACTCCCTAAGTACTCTCTTGCCGGGTTAGAAAACAAATGGTATTAAATCTTTGAAATTATCGGCGCCTAAAAAAATGCCTTCTATTGTTCCCCATTTATTCTTTGCAATAAACCTTTGCATTTAGTGTAAGAATGAACGTGCACAAGCCAATATACATGTGCTTCTACTCAAATATTTTTGTCAGTAACCTATAACATTTATTTAATACATTGGTTATCACACTCCTGTTAGGTACTTTGTATTGATGACTCACTATAATAATATAATAAAATTAATCTCAGTTTATTCCCATGAAGGCTGCTACCCTTGTACATAAATCATGGAACATTTCTTGGTAAAACTAATCCCTCCGTGGCATAACTGTTCAGCCTAATTACATTTTCAAACAGCTACTTTCATAAAGGTCTATTTCTGCCACAACCTGCCTCAGTCAATTGAGCACAGTAATATATTCCACGAGTGACTTCTAGCCAAGGCCACTGAATTTAAGCAATTCTGCGGCTGTGTCTTTTTCTGCATGATTATGGATTTGCCGCATTTGTCACATAATCCATCATCTGCTGCATAATTTGCAGTTGAAAAAAAACAGTTTCAAACTCAAATGTTACATAAAGTGCTACAAAAAGTTACAAAAAATGCTGTCAGAGATGTCCGCTGGAAGGTGGCAGGCAGGACCGAACTCAATACCATCTAATTACTATCAACATAATCCCACTGCACACCATGCCACATAATTCCACTAAACAAATCCACTCCAAACCACACAATTTCACAACTAACAGTTCCAATCCATCCCACATAATTCCACTACACACAACATACATACAGCCCATAACACATGGGTAAAAAACATTATCATTTACAATGCCAATAGCTCTAAATTAAAGAAATGTGAGACATATTGCATTTCCAATGCTTGTTGAATATGAGGACAATTATTGCTCCCTGCCATGTGAAAGGGATCTCTTCTCTTCTCCAACTTTCATTACTTAGAATATGTTCAGACAGATACAGGTCCCCGGGGATGCCATTCGGACCAGGGGCTTTCCCCCTTTTCCAGCTGGCATGAAGCCCACTCAGTATCTTCCAGAATGACCTCTGCAGGAGTCATTGATCTGGCCCTGTTAGAGCATCCTACCTGAATGATTGTATGCCCGCTAGCAAGCAACGGAGAATTTGGTGCTCTCTCCTTGTATAGCCTGGTGACGTATAACACCCAGAGGCCAGGCTGAACTACAGCCTCAGGCAGGGCGTCTGGAAAACAGCTCCCATTGGCCAAAACCTTCCAAACGGCCCTTGTGTTCTTCTTACGTAGAGGCAGGTAGATCCTCCCACTGCACATCGTCCCATAATTTCTTACTAGTTTGGAGAATTGTTTTATGTGTTCCCCACGCACGTAATCTCACTCATCTCCCCTGACCTTGGGGCTTTAAGGAGCGCCTCCTTAGCCTCTCTACACTGGGGTAACACTCTTGGTTGGGCGTGGACCCGCTGGCCTCTCTGTCTATCTCTGGTGAGCTCTTTTTTCAGTTGATTAACCAGCTCACAATACAGCCTAATGAACCCAGGGACATTTTTGGCCTTAGATGGAGAGAGCTGAAGAACTGTAAAAAGACCACAGATAGGGAGAAGAAGAATACTTTATTGTTTGATTCATAAAAATCATTACAATAGTGGGCGTGCATCAATGATAAAAAAAAGACATATGTCGAACAATTGGTAAACTATTTACACATAGAACAGTAAACAAGTGTGAAATAAATCCAGTGTTTTTGCTTACATTATTTCCTCTTGCTTTTTTAAAATCCGCCTAAATGCGTCCATTTAATGCAGGGAGAAATTGATGAAAACAAACTGCTGCTGCTCCCTGCGGGTCACCGCAATGCAGGCTGATGGCTGATACACTCTCTGCTGCAGTGGTAGCAAAGTGCTCCAGAAAACGGCTGCCGCACCCGCTCCTGTGCACTGCCCCCGCCCATCCCTCCCACATCTCAAGTAAAATAGATCAATGCCTAAATTCTTTCTGACACTTCCCATCAGCTTGGTTGATAGATTTCCTGCTGATACAGGACTCGCCTGGTTTACGCTCCTCTCCCTCGCCGATGCAGTCCATTGCGCTTCTATGTCCAGCTCACAAGCAATGCCTCAAATCCCTTAAATGGCCCTGTTTCTTGTTACTTGTCACCACTGTCTTGCTCTTTTAAACTAATTTTTGCATTTATTATGTGTGTATGACAAGCTAACATAACAGTGGGTTAATGCGTTTGCTGCAGAGAAGATTTGTGTGCAAACTGAGGGACGTGGGTGCAAGTGCCAGAAGGGCCAACCCAGGATTTCATGTGCCTGAGGTCGATAAAATGAAAGCGTATTGCGCCGTAACAGAGGGTGGTTGCAGGGAGAATTAAATGAAAACAAACTGCTGCTGCTCCCTGCGGGTCACCGTAATGCAGGCTGACGTCTGATACACTCTCTGCTGCAGTGGTAGCAAAGTGCTCTGAGCATAAAATGAAACCTAACAAGAGACCCATATTCGAAGTATATTATGCCGTAACTCAGTGCTCTGCTCATTGGTGTGACTATGTCATCATTGCATCTAGCAGCGTGAGACCAGTTAGCCAATGAATCTAGGTCTAGTCAATGCACCAATCTACAAACACAAAGAGTACAGCGGGCCGAGTCTGCCCGGCACGGCATGCCCAACAGCTAGCGGGACTCTGAGGCAGTGACTGCCCGGAAGAGGAGAGGGAGGCAGAGCAAAGTCAGCAGAGTATGGCAGGGCGCGCCCAGCAGCTGCCCGGGAATGGAGGGGCAACAAGCCAACACCTATAGAAATGCAAGGCGCCACCCTCCTCGGGGAGTGGCGTCGTTAGTGGCAACAAAGGGCCGACCCCACAAGCTTTACTTCCGGGTCGGCCGACCCTGAAGTGAGGAGTAAGTAGGGCCAATAGAATTGGGGGTTATTGACGCCCCGGAAGGAATACCAGGGCGCGAGGCTTAAAAGCCTGCGTCCATCTTAGGACTCCCTCTTTCGTCGCTGGCCGCCCAGGAGTCGGACATCGCGTGGAGAAGGCGTCGCGGGACCATCGCGTAGGAGCAAGCGAGCGACGGTCAATCCGACTTGTGGGTTGCAGGTTAGCGGGCCGAGCAGTGTGTGTTCCGTTGTGTGGGGGGGGGGTCGAGTCCGCCAGTAAACGCCTCGCCCTGTGGCAGGGTTCCGGACAAGAATAACACGGGAACTTCTTGTCCAGTGACAGTTTTTACCTCTGAACAGGTTTTCAAAATTCATCATGGACTCCGGGCTGGCGGGAGAGTTGGGGCTGACCTGCTGGTGGCCTTGGCTTCTCCAGCCCTACCCGGGAAGCCGCTGGTTGCCCAAGTGGTGGCATATTATTCACCTGCGGCTCTGTTGACCGGAAGGGGGTTAACGTAAAGAGAGCAGGCTGTCTGGGTTGTGGCCTGCTGGCGCAGCCCTGAAGTTAAACCAAATGCCCATTGGAGAATGGGCGGTGAAGAGTATATATATGTATATAAATGTGAGTTTTAATGCTGTGATTTGAAAATAATTTGGACTATAATAAAGAAAGGGGGTCAATGAAGTAATTGACCCGTGAACTTATTTAATAAACATACACTCTGCAGAAAATCAAGCAAGACTCCCGAGTTTAATTGTTATGGTTGCAAGGAGGGCCTCTCGTTAACGCATGCATTGGGTGGGGGGGAGAGTGCACTTTGTATTCCATCTATGCAAGGCGCCACCCCCCTCGGGGAGTGGCGTCGTTAGTGGCAACAAAGGGCCGACCCCACAAGCTTTACTTCCGGGTCGGCCGACCCTGAAGTGAGGAGTAAGTAGGGCCAATAGAATCGGGGGTTATTGACGCCCCGGAAGGAATACGAGGGCGCGAGGCTTAAAAGCCTGCGTCCATCTTAGGACTCCCTCTTTCGTCGCTGGCCGCCCAGGAGTCGGACATCGCGTGGAGAAGGCGTCGCGGGACCATCGCGTAGGAGCAAGCGAGCGACGGTCAATCCGACTTGTGGGTTGCAGGTTAGCGGGCCGAGCAGTGTGTGTTCCGTTGTTTGGGGGGGGGGTCGAGTCCGCCAGTAAACGCCTCGCCCTGTGGCGGGGTTCCGGACAAGAATAACACGGGAACTTCTTGTCCAGTGACAGTTTTTACCTCTGAACAGGTTTTCAAAATTCATCATGGACTCCGGGCTGGCGGGAGAGTTGGGGCTGACCTGCTGGTGGCCTTGGCTTCTCCAGCCCTACCCCGGAAGCCGCTGGTTGCCCAAGTGGTGGCATATTATTCACCTGCGGCTCTGTTGACCGGAAGGGGGTTAACGTAAAGAGAGCAGGCTGTCTGGGTTGTGGCCTGCTGGCCCAGCCCTGAAGTTAAACCAAATGCCCATTGGAGAATGGGCGGTGAAGAGTATATATATGTATATAAATGTGAGTTTTAATTCTGTGATTTGAAAATAATTTGGACTATAATAAAGAAAGGGGGTCAATGAAGTAATTGACCCGTGAACTTATTTAATAAACATACACTCTGCAGAAAATCAAGCAAGACTCCCGAGTTTAATTGTTATGGTTGCAAGGAGGGCCTCTCGTTAACGCATGCATTGGGTGGGGGGGAGAGTGCACTTTGTATTCCATCTATGCAAGGCGCCACCCCCCTCGGGGAGTGGCGTCGTTAGTGGCAACAAAGGGCCGACCCCACAAGCTTTACTTCCGGGTCGGCCGACCCTGAAGTGAGGAGTAAGTAGGGCCAATAGAATCGGGGGTTATTGACGCCCCGGAAGGAATACGAGGGCGCGAGGCTTAAAAGCCTGCGTCCATCTTAGGACTCCCTCTTTCGTCGCTGGCCGCCCAGGAGTCGGACATCGCGTGGAGAAGGCGTCGCGGGACCATCGCGTAGGAGCAAGCGAGCGACGGTCAATCCGACTTGTGGGTTGCAGGTTAGCGGGCCGAGCAGTGTGTGTTCCGTTGTTTGGGGGGGGGGGGGTCGAGTCCGCCAGTAAACGCCTCGCCCTGTGGCGGGGTTCCGGACAAGAATAACACGGGAACTTCTTGTCCAGTGACAGTTTTTACCTCTGAACAGGTTTTCAAAATTCATCATGGACTCCGGGCTGGCGGGAGAGTTGGGGCTGACCTGCTGGTGGCCTTGGCTTCTCCAGCCCTACCCCGGAAGCCGCTGGTTGCCCAAGTGGTGGCATATTATTCACCTGCGGCTCTGTTGACCGGAAGGGGGTTAACGTAAAGAGAGCAGGCTGTCTGGGTTGTGGCCTGCTGGCCCAGCCCTGAAGTTAAACCAAATGCCCATTGGAGAATGGGCGGTGAAGAGTATATATATGTATATAAATGTGAGTTTTAATTCTGTGATTTGAAAATAATTTGGACTATAATAAAGAAAGGGGGTCAATGAAGTAATTGACCCGTGAACTTATTTAATAAACATACACTCTGCAGAAAATCAAGCAAGACTCCCGAGTTTAATTGTTATGGTTGCAAGGAGGGCCTCTCGTTAACGCATGCATTGGGTGGGGGGGAGAGTGCACTTTGTATTCCATCTATGCAAGGCGCCACCCCCCTCGGGGAGTGGCGTCGTTAGTGGCAACAAAGGGCCGACCCCACAAGCTTTACTTCCGGGTCGGCCGACCCGGAAGTGAGGAGTAAGTAGGGCCAATAGAATCGGGGGTTATTGACGCCCCGGAAGGAATACCAGGGCGCGAGGCTTAAAAGCCTGCGTCCATCTTAGGACTCCCTCTTTCGTCGCTGGCCGCCCAGGAGTCGGACGTCGCGTGGAGAAGGCACCCACCCACCCATCCCTAAAAATGAGGTCGTCTGGCAGGGCAGTAGCGGGGTTCCGGACAAGAATACCACGGGAACTTCTTGTCCAGTGACAGTTTTTACCTCTGAACAGGTTTTCAAAATTCATCATGGACTCCGGGCTGGCGGGAGAGTTGGGGCTGACCTGCTGGTGGCCTTGGCTTCTCCAGCCCTACCCCGGAAGCCGCTGGTTGCCCAAGTGGTGGCATATTATTCACCTGCGGCTCTGTTGACCGGAAGGGGGTTAACGTAAAGAGAGCAGGCTATCCGGGTTGTGGCCTGCTGGCGCAGCCCTGAAGTTAAACCAAATGCCCATTGGAGAATGGGCGGTGAAGAGTATATATATGTATATAAGTGTGAGTTTTAATGCTGTGATTTGAAAATAATTTGGACTATAATAAAGAAAGGGGGTCAATGAAGTAATTGACCCGTGAACTTATTTAATAAACATACACACTGCAGAAAATCAAGCAAGACTCCCGAGTTTAATTGTTATGGTTGCAAGGAGGGCCTCTCGTTAACGCATGCATTGGGTGGGGGGGAGAGTGCACTTTGTATGCCATCTATTAGTTGTAGCACTCAATAACATAAGCACGTCCCGTGATCACTGCTACCGTGCAGATTAAAATGAAAATGCAAAATAAAAACGGGTTCTTCCTCACGTTTCTTTTTTGCAACGAGTGGTGGCAGAAAGTAACAAGGAAGTAGTCCCTAAATAAAAAAGAAAACAGCCCACCAGCGGAACAAAACTGTAGTTAGTCTGTGCTGCTTCCTGCAAAACAGAAGCAAAACAGAAGTGAGGTATCGGACCAACAGCCAATCAATGAGCGAGATAAGAAGAGCAATGCCACATCTCACCAATGGTAAGCGACAAAACAAATAGAACCGCAGTGGGTGGAGTTTCAGCACTAATACTGATTACTTCATGCCTCGGAGAGAGACCTAAAAACTAATGAGCAATTAACAAGCATATGAGCGGATAAAAAGAAAATTGTTTATGTAAGGTTTGGTGTGAGTTGGTGATGATAAATCATCAAAGGGGGGATTGATAGAGCAGAGGTGTAAAATGTAACCCTAATGCAGGGGTCTTCAAACTGTGGGGCGCGACCCCCAGGGGGGCCGTGGAACGATGCAAAGGAGGTCGCGCCTTCACAGTGTCACTTCTGCCTCCAGGGCTCCAGCCCCCTCCTCCCCCATCCTGTGTCTCAGCCCGAGCTGCTGCAGTGCAGCTCGCGCTCCTGGGGCCTCGGCTTGGCCCGAGTTTTCACAGGTCTTTAAAGACCATTAGCATATTTACATGCCTTTGTTAACTGATTACTAAAGATTCGTTTTTTTATGGTTCCAGTACCTCCTGGGCCCCCACTCTGCCTATTCCTTACATTTGTATTTTTACACTTACTGCTGTTGTGTGAGAATGCATTTATTGAAAAGAAATATAAAGTTGGGTTGCCAAAAGAAACATGCCTGCTATGTGTTGTTTAAAGATCCTGCAGAGGCCTACTCTTGACCCTAAATTGAGTTATAAATAAAAAAGTATGTATTAATTAGGTATGTGACTGTTCTGTCTTTATTCTCTTTAATTATTAGTCACGGATCATTAAATGTAAATGTAAATGTAAATGTAAGGTGTTTTGTAGCGCGCTCAATTACTACCGGAGTATCCTGGCGCGAATGACCGCTGGGGAACCCGTCCTGGCTTTCCCTGTGAGATGGTCCCTTGCTGGGTATCTCCAAGGTGAAGCCAGGCATCCCCGGCGTCTGTGGGGGGCCGTTGTAGAGATGAGGCAAGCTTAATGCCCAGAGTTACCGAGTGTGATCACTGCCCAAAGTGGGCACCGAGGCGAGAATTATCAGTCCGCTGACCCTGGTCCGCGACCCTGCCGCGTCGGGAATCGAACCCTGGTCCCGGGCCGTTCTCAGCCTCTGGGTCTGCCGCCTCTAACCAGTGAGCCACACCTCTAAGGCATCCCTAGAACACAATTAAAAGTGCTTTCTATGTATATGTGCTGTTCTAAGTATTCACAGATACGTGCAAAAAATACAGCTGTAGGTGACTGCTTATTTCTGGGCCATCAAAATAATGAGCTGGTAACCCTAATCATTAGACTGGAAGTTTGTTGCAGGATCAGCACATTATTTATTTCCTCCACCCTCTAACCCTGATTAATGCCATTATAGCAATAATGTAACTTATATCTGAAACCCTACGCTTCAGGTTTCTGGGAATGCACCCTGCTTTCAGACTACTCACTTCTCATTCTCGCCTTCACTTTCACATTCACCCTGCACTCCCAACGATCACAATGCACTCATAGCGATCACCATGCACTCATATCGATCACCATGCACTCATATCGATCACCATGCACTCACACTGATCACAATGCACTCACACTGATCACAATGCACTCACACTGATCACCATGCATTCACACTGATCACCATGCACTCACACCAATCACCATGCACTCACACCGATCACCATGCACTCACACTGATCACCATGCACTCACACTGATCACCATGCACGCACCCTTGCTGCTCCCGGCCATGGCCAGGTGAGCTTCTAATGTGGCAGCGCGTATTCCTGCGGATTGGGAGGCCCTTCACAGAGTTTGACTAGACATCTTTCTGATGTTAATTGCTGTATTTTGGTTATAAACTGGTACTGATGGGGTGAAATCTTTCCTCAGTATTACTGTGTTTAAAACATTCTAAATAATAAAGCAATGCTACCCCAAAATATGCAGCATCACAGAACATTATTTACATTTTCTATCACACAATTTAGTCAAGCCTGTTGCATAATTTGGTCCTCACCTTCCTCATAACCTAGAGGTTTAGAAAATTTTCTCAGGAGGGGGTCCTTACGCTTGAAAATGTTGACAGGGGGGTCTCGGCATCCAAAAGTTTGAAGACCTCTGCCCTAATGAAATCAAGAACCCCTAACAGGCTATTATAACAATTGCAGGCAAAACTAATCAACCCTTGCACACACGCAGTTTGAACACGTGGGAAGCTTTTCTGCATGGCTGAGTTGATTAGAACAGTAACATTTATGTGATGAAAATCGATAATACCTTGTATGTGCATTGTAGAGTATACTAATGCATGTAAGTATTCAGGGGCGTAACAAAAGCCCCTGCAGCCCCTGCGGTGCGGGGGGGGGGGCAGTCCTGAGTAGATGAAGGGGGCCCCCTCAGCTCTTCCGCAGAGAGCTGTGTGTCTCTCTCACTCTCTAAATCAGCTGCAGCAGTCTGCAGCCTGCCCTGAGCACCTGCCACCTGCTGACCTAGGACATTGTTTCTCTTCAGTCAGAGCGCGCCAGGCCCGGAAAAAGAATGGGGGTGGGGGCCCTGGTGCTAATGTGCAGCCCAAGATTTGTCCATTTGTTTGAGAGGAAATATGCAAGACGGGTCTTTCTGACTAAATCACACGAGGACTTCGCCACAGAAAGCATGTTTAATTTTAGGCACTTGCTTCCCACAATCCGTGGTAGACCCTTTGCAAAAGTTGATTGATTACCTTTCAATGTCTTTTTGCTGGCATTGAATGTTACTGATGAGATTAAACATTTTACTGGTTAGTGTTAAATAATTAATACTATCATAAAAGATGCTGCATTACGGCGCATAATTAGTTTTTCCTTGCCGCATACTTTGGTGAACCCTGCCACACAATTTGGTCTTCCTCTGCCGTATAATTCCCCTGGACCTGCATATAATGACTCCAATTTGTTTAATTTTTAAAGCTCAATGATTGCCTGAAGGTGTCCTGAGCTGGACTTTTAATCACAGTTTAATGAAGGGAGGACTGCAGGCCAGAAAAGCTGAGTTTTTTGTGAAATCAAAGAAGATTACTAGTGCACCTGCCTTAAGCGATACCTTAAAGTTGGAAGATAAAAGGATGAGTCAACTCTGCCATGATCTGTATTGCTTACTCACCTGCGCTGCGTGATGATCATGCCTTCACGTTGGTAGAAAAAAGGCTGAGTCAGCACTACCCTACTTTGCATCTGTATTGTCCACTCAGCTGCCTTATTTGATGCCTTAAAGTTTGTAGATGAACAGCCGAGTCAGCCCTGACATAATTTGAATCTGTATCATCCACTCATCTGCCTTACATGAAGCCTTAAAGTTGGCAGATGATAGGCTGAGTCAGCCCCGCCATGATCTGTATTACCTTCTCACCTGTGTTACGTGATGCCTCAAAGTTGGTAGATGAAAGTCCGAGTCAGCCCTGTTATACTTTGGATGTGCATTGCCCTCTCACCTGCCTTACGCGATACCTTAAAGTTGGAAGATAAAAGGCTGAGTCAACCCTGCCATGATCTGTATTGCCTTCGCACCTGCTTTACGTGATGCCCTCATGTTAGTAGATGAACTGCAGAGTCAGCCCTACCATACTTTGCATCTGTATTGTCCACTCAGTTGCCTTACACAATACCTTGAAGTTGGTTGATGAAAGGCCGAGTCAGCCCTGCCATACTTTGAATCTGTGTTGCCCACTCACCTACCTTACGTGATGCCTTAAAGTTGGTAGATAGAAGGCCGAGTCAGCCCTGCCATACTTTGAATCTGTGTTGCCCACTCACCTGCCTCAAATGATGCGTTAAAGTTGGTAAATGATGTCACCTCCAGGAAGATTGGCAAATATCGCCCTGCACTGGTTGATAAATCACCTGCAGTAACTGTGCAGTTACCGTGGAGCCATCATTTGGGGTATAATGTGCCAATAACAAGAGCCCCCTCCTCCTTTGCAGGAAAGGGGTCCAGCTGAAGCGATGTCTCATATATTCCGGCAGCCTCACCTTTCAACATCGCCCCCTGTTAGAGCACTGTGTACACCCCTAGGGCTGCGTTCAGTTTTAGCAGCATCGATCCAGAGTACCGTGTCTAGACTAGGGAAACTGGAATTATGCGGCAGGGCAGGACAAAATTATGCGGAAAGTCCAAGGTCAGGATGGGACTGAAAACACGCGGTGGCACCACAACCGAAAAGCCCCCATTTAAATCTAAAACAGTGCCCCCCGTGTTTGTGGTAATCTCAGGGAAATCACCAGTAAACGTCGCTCCACCACATTATCAAACGGGTCCAGAAACTGCCAAAAACACACACATGCACTGACCTGTGGCCAGAATGCCAGTAAGACCCTGGTAAGCATTGACTCAACTATACAGCAAGAAAAGGTAAATTATGGGGTGTAATGCACCATATTTTGTGAGCATATTACTTTGTTATTTTGTGGTTTTTACCCGTGTTAATACTGTTTTAGCAAATGTTTCGCCTTATTAGTACAACCTTAACCTTTAAATACAGCAATAAGCTACTGAAAAGTGACTGTTAACCTCCCTGAATGGCCTTCGGCTGCCCAACAGCGCACATTGCTTCGTTTATGGTAACTTTCGATCTGGTTGAGCTAGATACATAACATTGTTTTCTTAAAATCTGCAAATTATGCAGCAGATGAAGGGTGATATGGCAAATTCGTAATTACGTGAAAAACAGCAGGGAGGCACAATCGTACAAGACCAGTGGCCAGGCATAGTCATAGAGGCCTTGTCTGAAGTATTGTGCCCAGCACTGTGCACCGCATCCAGAGTATTGTGTCCAATTCTCCCAATTTCATTCTTGAGTATTGTGTCTAGTACCACAGGCTTTGTCTGAAGTATTGTGCTCTGGCAGCATCAATCTGGAGTATTTGGCATTATAAATGACAATACCTTTTATTTATTTTTTAAAAATGTAAACAAAAACAAGCATTGGCATAGCCAATAGGTCTCGCTTTTGGGACCTTATTAAGTATTTAGTTATGCAGCACAATATCCTTGGTGCAACAACATCAACCGTTGCATGGCTAAACACTTATGAGGTCCCAAAGGCGAGGCCTATTGGCTATGCCAATGCTTAGTACATGGTAATACTGTCTGGGCAAAGATTTCACCTCTATAGTATCAATTTGGCAAACACAAAACGAAGCGACTGAAACATGATCATTTAACCTTTGAAAAGGTACTTCCGCTGTGTGCAATCATATCGCTACATTTTTTGTAACTTTTGATCCGTTTGAGCTACAACCTTTAATTTTTCTTAATATCTGCACATTATGCAGCAGATGAAGGATTATGCATCAAATCCATAATTTATGCGGAAAAAAAGCAGCTACCGCAGATCTGCATAATTCCACTGGCATACACAGATTTGACATGGAGCCATTTAGCACCACCTTATGAAATATATTGTAATGTGTAGCTTTAATGGCACACCAAGTACTTTTTCATACATTTCCTCTGCCATTTGGCGGGCTTCACTTCAGCTGGAGGGTGTGGAGGTTGTACCATGCAGGTAGAGTGCAACAGGTCTGCAGACGAGGTCTTGTGCAACAACAAACACTTGAAAGATGAATGAAACCAAGGCACAATGACCTTTGGTAAGACACATTTCAAGGGCCAAGGGTTTATTGATTCTTCGAGTTTACAGCTACTTTGGTTTTCAGATTGATAGTTTTCTGAACTAAATTCACTTATATATAGTTACAAAGTATTCCCTGAAAAAGATGTCAAATGCTTTCGGAAAATTAGCTGCACCTCGGGAGGGCTTCAGCTGCAGCCCCTGGTTGGAGTAGATCCTGTCAACCAAAGCACCTCTCAGTTTCAGAGCTGCAGACAAATGTGATAATGGCCGCGTGAAGGGCGTTTCTACAAATAAAGGGACATGTATGTTCCATTCAAGACCGGACTGGAATCAACCGGCGAGGGCAGCGGCCATCACAGGGCTCGAGTCGGGGTACCACGCGGGTGTGGACGGCGTCCCTCCACTTATTTTACCAGGTTTTTACCTGGTGGACGCCGTCCCACCTCCCAAAAGCTGGACTTCACTCTTTGGCCTCTCTGGGGAGAGATCTGAGCTCACTCAGCACACTGCTCACACGCTGGCTTCTCTGATGCAATCGCTCTAAGGGGTGAGCGAGGGGAGACAATAAGTCTGATGGTGCAAGCCACCTTTCGTGACGTCACTTCCTGTTGTGACGTCTCTTCCGGTGACAGCATCCCCCCACTTTTTTTTTTTAGGACTTGTACCCTGGCTATCACATTTTGAAAAAAAGAGGAGTCAGGCCCAGAGGGATGTGGGTCTATGCAGGTCCATATAACAATCAACAACAAGATTGCCTAAACCACACTTTCTTATTTAAGCTTTTCACTTTTTGCTTAACCTCTTGGGTGCTCATGACGAGGTCAGCTCGTCATGAGCCACGGCACTCTGGTGCTCATGACGAGCTGAGCTCGTCATGACCGCGCCCGTTCCGTGGAACCCTTGCACGCTGGGCAGATTCCCCAGCTGTGCTGAACGTTCCATGGGAACGGATGTGGCCATGACGAGCTCAGCTCGTCATGAGCACCGGAGCACCGTGGCTCATGACGAGCTGACCTCGTCATGAGCACCGGGGCGCTGTACGCGCCCACCCGCCCCCCAGCACAGTGGGGGAATGTGCCCCGCACGGAAGGGGTTAATGGCCAAACACAACTATTTCTGGGTTTGTACCGGTATTTTATTTATACCTTCTGTTTTCAAGATAAAAATTGTTTAACCTTGTTATTTCAATACTTGTACGGACGTTAACCAAAACTACAATCCTAGAATTCATAAGGATCTTAAATGAATGTCTAGGGCTCGGAGGTCCATTTCTTAGTGACGTCAGCTGCAGTCATTGGTAACACCATGAAGGTTTATATAAATACTACAATAGAGTACAACCATGTGAAAGTTGGAGAAGCCCCTGCCAGGGGTTTAACCTGTGACCTCCAGATTATGGGTCTTGCAGATGTGCCTCAACCTACTGAGCTACCTTGTAAATGGATGCCATGACACTAAATCTGAGAGAGAAAACATTCAGCCCAAGTCTTACTCAAGCGACAAGAATTACAACCAATCTCGATGAAGCAGAGACTCGGATATTAAGAAGCAGAAACCCCTAAAGGGATGAAGAGCTGATGAGTGTTACACATCATTCCCGCTCTCACAGAAGCAGCATTTAAAACACATAGCAAAATAATTCTGCTTTGTTTACCCTGGTGTCAAAACCTCACTTCAAGTGACCATCTCCCCAACCCATGACTTTTTGTGTCAGTAGCACTTTGCATTTTGGGACATGTGGTTTGTTGCTTTCTATTAAGTATCTTGTCATCTGAGTCCCAGCATGCACGTGGTGTTGGCTTGAAAAGCAGATTTGCTTCGGAGGGTCACACATCAAACTGGTGTTCCCAAAGTTTCATGACAAAGATAGTTTCTGCTTTTAATACAGGACGGTCTGTATATACACAGTAACATTTGGAAAAAATGTGTAGCCACAAGATAATTCTACCTAATATGTCTGCGCAACATGGAAATATTTGTGGAGTCCCGAAAGCACTGCAGGGGCTGATACTGTGTTGTATTCATGCTGGAATATAACATTATTGTACATTGTTCACAGTTATTGCACCATATTTCAAAATGCCAGAGTCTGCATGTCCTTCCACAGTGGACATTTTGTAAATTACAATAGTGGCTTGTGCAGCAGGGCAAATGTTTCACAAGTAAACAACCTATATAAGGTGACCCAGAATTGTGATATTGTGATGGTTTCTTTGCAGTTTAGGCACTGTAATGTGTTAAAAAAAGTTCTGTACTGTGATGCATTTACAAATAGTTAAGCATTTAGTGGTTAATTTGTACAAAGTAAAATCAGAACACCTGGATTAATCGCAGCTTCACCGATTAACCACATTGTGTGATCCTAGACAAATATTTGACTTCACCGATCAATCCTTTTCCTCACTATCACATATGAAAGCACCATCAAACCCGTGACTTCGGAATACCAATGGTACAAAAAACCTATTGTGTTTCATTTAATGGACTATACTGTTGCTTTATGTATAAGAATCTGGGCAGGGCCGACTTTAGAGTTAGAGGCCCCAGATGTGGCAATCGTTTTCGTGCTCCTCCCCCCATGACCACCTTCTACAAAGACCCCCTACTCCCACCTTCCAACAGTGGCACTCATCTCTGCACATTCTCTCCCTCACATCATTGTTTTATAGCGCTACTCATACTAACCCTAGGGTGTCAGAGCACTTTACACCAAACACACATTATCAGAGGCAATGAATCTTATAGGTGTAAATCAGTCAATAGGAAATGTTATACACACCAGTGAGGCTTACCATTTTGTGATCTGCATGTACACGTTGTTTGCAAAAGGCATATTAACCCTCGGTGCTACTTTATGATGAGTCAAAACTGTGATCTCTCTTCAGCAGAAACATTAATCACCTGCTGGACACACAAGAAACAGCAGGCGCGTTTAAAACCCAAAGTTATTTCTGAGCACAGCGCCTCTCCCAGGTCAGCGCAGGTGCAGCAGCACTGGTCGCACTGTCCTAAAGCCGCCCTGAATCTGGTTTGCATACAGGGTTCACATGACAACTGTCTTGCCTCTGAGGTCACTAATAATAGCACTCTTACTGGGCGGGGGCAGGAATGGTTTCGAAGGTCGTTTAAAACAATCACTTTTATTAAATGCTTCCCAGTACAGTGCTTTAATGTGACGTAATAATGTCACAGCTCCGCATGTCAAAGAAATACACATTTTTAGGTCGAGCCTAGCAGCGCATGCGCTGCTCTGCGAGGCACGCTGTATCTTCTCTAGGGACATTAATTACACGCCTCACTCCCCATTAGCTTCTCTGTCTCAATCCCCTTCCTTTCTGTGGCTAGTTTTTAGGTCTTGCCTAGCGTTGCAGCGCGCATGCGATGTTCGCTCTGCAAGGGCTTCCTGTGATCGATTTCATTTTAGAAGTGGAGTGTAGACTCCGGCCCTTCTTTTGATTGGTTTGCATCATCCTCCATGCTACACGCTGGCTTCCCATTATAAAGGAGGCTTTTTAGTCCCTCCTTGTTACCGCCCTGTCTCCTTTTGGCCCCGCCCGCCCACCCGGACTGGATCTTTTACTTGAGGCGTGATTCTGTCTCCTTGAATTAGTGGGTGAGCACTTTCTTTTTGTTATTCCGGCTATGAAGCACGATGCTCTAAATTGTATGTCTTTTTTCCTTACTTTAATGAGCGAGGCGCCCGCTATGGACACCACGCTTACTTTTATTTATTTTTTCGCTGCGTCCACTTCAGGGACACAGCGCTCTGTTTGTTTGTTTTTTTACTGAGGCCGGGGGGCTTCCTCGCACGATGCAGATTCACCCTTCTTGGGCGCCGCTCATTTACCGAGTTTTTACAACTTTGCATTCAAAGGAGACCGGGGGGGGCTTTCACGCACGCTGCGGATTCACCCTTCTTGGGCGCTGCTCATTTCCCGATTTTTCTAAACTTTGTATTCAAAGGAAGCCTGGGGGGCTTCCTCGCACGGTGTGGATTCACCCTTCTTGCACGCTGCTCATTTCCCAAGTTTTTTTATCTTTAGATTCAAAGGGGCCCGGGGGTTTCTTTGCACAGTACAGATTCACCCTTCTTGGGTGCAGCTCATTTCCTAAGTTTTTAAAACTTTGCATTCAAAGGAGGCCGGGGGGCTTCCTAGCACGCTGCAGATTCACCCTTCTTGGGCGCTGCTCATTTCCCAACCTTTCCCATCCATTGAGGGGAAGGAAGGACTGGAGGGCATGCTGTGTTGGCCCCATATGTCATGGCCCCATGTCTCTGTGTAAACACTCTGATCTATGTTTACAATCCTCCCTGGGAAGCGGTGGAACATGAGCCTCTCTAGATTAACTATTCATCTGCTGATCAATACCAGTGTCCAGCTCTACGGGTAGCCATCAATGGCCTGGGCCTGCTTCTACCACAGACTTTACGGCTTACACTGTATTCATGTGTAAAGGTGGATGAAAATGTCAGAGGCAGCTACAAAGCAACCAGTAAACATGGTTGTTTACCGAGGCCCCCAGGTCAGGGGCAGGGCAGGTAAAGGTGGATTACACAGGCTCCCAGCCGCAAGCACACAAAGATATGTGGAAGCACTGTAAGGTTACAAAAGGCCGTTAACAGTGATATGCTGAATTATTAAAGCGTCACGTTTGTCCATTTTCCTGGTCCAGAGATTGGAACATTGTAATCTTTACCTCCCTAAGTGTACTCCGCCCCAATGTTAAGGCGCTGGAAACCGATGACCAGGACCATATATTTGTAAAGGGTGTCCTGGCCGCGCAGGCGTGCATGCCGAGACTAACCGGGTGGCTCGGGGTGAATTTGAAACGCTTGCTATTTGCTTCTTGCAGAACTCAAGAAGACAGGAAGGCAGTGCAGCTTATATGAAGGTTGCCAGGGGCCCTATTGCAAGCAAGGGAACTGCCCCCACCCTCACAGTTAGGTGTAGGCATGGGAAGATTAAGTGATTTGCCCAGAATGACAGGATGTTGAGCTGATGGCTAGACTCGAAAATATGCAGGCTGGCTCAGTGAGGTAATCACTTATTGTCTAAATATGCGATAATTTGAAGAACATAAGTTCACATTTCAACAAAGCAAACTGCCTTCAATTAAGTTCCATGGCCGGTTATTTAAGCATCTTATATTACTTAACATTGACATCTGTTAGTCACAGTGTTTTGACGCAATAGAGGAGCTGAATGAACTATTTAGCAGAATACAAATGCAGTTAACTAACTAACTCCCCGCCCGTCACCCCCTCTCCCTGTTTTTTGATATTATTAAAGATCGAGAGGCAGGAATGGAATCGTATGATAGTATCACTCCAACATCTGTCTCTGCTGCTGGCTCACTCCCATTATAAGCAGCGCCAGAGAACTCAAACTTGGCTGGTGAAAAGGAAGGGGGCAGGGATGTCTCTGACCTCCTATAAAAAGAAGAGGGAGGTGACCAGGGGGGTTTGCTTTCAAAGGGCTCTAACAACAACCCCAGAAATGAAATTGCAACACTTTTATCAGTGCACACATACACTTTACAAAATACTTAAAAGTAAGCTAAATACAAAAAAATAATTAAAGGTGATTCAGTTCACAGTACATATGTTGTATTATTGTGCCGTGCATTCTCTATCAATGGACTTGTTTTTTTTCTCATCCAGCACTTTAACGCAGTAAATGTTGGCATCTTGTGTCTATACCTTGCCCATTGAACTGAAAGCTGCCCAATCTTCTACAAAATACAAATTCTTCTTTATGTAGAGAAGTTAAACTTAAACAATCTTTATTCGGTATATAAAAATACCATAAAAGTAGCAATTTATCCCCCAAAAAGATTGCAAGTACAAGGTTTAGAGAAAAAAAACCTGTTCAACAATCTAAAATCTACATAATACAATTTCAATATTTAAGTAAAAAATATGCACATCACATATGACCTGTCCCTTGCCAATCTAATTCATCTTCAAACTTGAAAAACATTCATAAAACAATATGAAAGGATGGCAAGCAAGAAATCTATGGGCTTCCGCTACCCCTTGTGTTCCTTAATCAAAATGCAGCCCTTAAAAAGTTAATGATACAAAAAAAGTGTAAAAGCATCTGATGCCTATTTGAAAAATAACAAGGCCACCCGTGCTTGTTTAAAGCTGGCTTTCTTTAAAATGCCATTCAGGAAAATACTTCTAGGGCAGTGGTTCCCAAACTTTTTTGACCCGTGGCTCCCTTGACCTAATTGCCAGTTGGCCGTGGCTCCCCGCCATTTTTTTTTACCGTTGTGGGCGGGTGAGGGGGGTCACCGGGGCGCAGCACACACTTTGGGAACCACTGGTCTATATTATCCCATATATACAAAGGCAACTGCTCTAATGATGGACTGAAGGCTACGTCCCGGCAATCAACTGGCATGCTACTATGTTTATCATGTTTTGAGGTAAGAGCAAACAGATGTTCTAATTGAAGCTTTTTTAATGGGCAGGTCCTGTCTGATACCGGCTACCTGCAATTTTTTTGCTTTAGTAGGGAGATTTCTGGCACTTCTCAGCACCTTTGCAACAATAGCATTTCATGATTTCCATGCACTGGTACATATGAGAAAAGTCAGGAAATCATTTCTGCACATTTTATACAAGAATAAGTGACTATTTGCTTTTATGTTTTAGCACTTCCGTCCTTCTGTGACTCGTTTTACTTTCCAAAATATGTTAGCTTTCGGAACTTTAAATACATCTGCACACCATGCCTGAGCTTCTCTGATATTAAAATATAGACCTAACCAGTGTTCCCTCTAATTATTTTTGCCTCTGTGTGGCAGTGATCTGTTTGTGTGCACACATTTCTTGTTTGTATGCGCAACTGAGTGATATTAGCAAAATTGTCTAACAAGGATTGACAAAGTCTGCACCCTGCACTTAATACAAGTATATCCCTCATCCTGCACTCACAATACAGCTAAAAACTTACCCACAGGCACATACTCACCCTGCACTCACACAGCACACTCCTCATCCTAGCCTTATGAAGACTCATTGCTTACCCCGCACTCACACAGACACATTGCTCACCCTACATTCAGGCACTTTGCTTACCCCATAATCAGATACACTCATAAACGCACATAAATTCTGCATTCAAGCACATTATTCACTGTACACACACTGACATACTGCTTATTTCACGCTTACACAGACACGAGTCACAATACATTCAGACAGACAAACCACTCAGTCTACACTCTGCAAGCAATACTTTCACCTTGATCTCCCTATGCACATCACTCACTCTGCCCTCGCATTACTCACACTGCACTCATTTAGGCAAACAACTCATTGTATAGTCATAAAGCCAAACACTGCACTCACAATACACACTATTCAACCTGCACTCAAAATACACGTTGCTCGCCCTGCACAGAATGAACACTTCCTCCTTCTCACACAGGCACACTGTTGACTCTACATTCACACAATTCACCTTGCACTTATCCAATCACTTCACTATGCACTTCTGATCACTCCTTCCAGCATGTACTATGCCCATTTCTAACCCTGCTCTCACTGTAAATTCACAAAGTTGCATCCCTCACCCTACACTCAAACTGGTATACTGCTCATCTTCCCCTCAACATGCACACTGCTCAGTTGTACCAGATGGGGAATCATACATGTATTTGTGAATTACCCTTTTATCCAAGTGTTTGTTGGTGCTATATTACAAATGCTTATTACCCAATTTAGTGGTACACATAATCTGACTACTTCATTTTCCTTAGGGGGTCTTTTTTTAACTACAGCTTAGATTTACTTTTGCTCCCGTTCACCAATCATGGTATTGCTAATTGTCTTTTCAGAATTTGTTTTATGTGATTTGTTTTCACAAATTGCTTGTAGTAACCTCTGCTGTACGCCTGCCACTCCCATACAGGAATCGTATTATTAAGAGCAATTTTGGAGAAATCACACATGTGAAAAAGAAAGGGAAGCAGCTTTCAAATTTGCACACAGGGAAGAATGTAATATCGAAACATTTTCAACGAAGTTGGTTTATTTAATTTACCGTAAAAATATAAGTAGGGGAATGTGCATCCTAGAGGTGGAGAACGGCATGTCTGAGATGCAGATTATTTTATGGCAGTCATTTTCCACCGGCCTCATTTTTTTTCCAGCTCTGCATTTCTTTACCTCCCTAATTAAAGGTTGAACATGACACTATTTTCTCGGAACGGCTGAGGCTTTTGTAGTAGCAACATCTTTTAAATACAAGCATCAAGTAAAAGCTTATGCTTTTATTATAAAAATGGTAGTACCCGCACAAGAATGCCTGCAAAGTGTTTAGATCTTGTCTGCTATTGCCGTCTCAAAAACAGTTTGTCACTTGATTTTCTTCAGAGAATGGCGATGGTGGGGCAGGGGAGTCGCACCTTCAGGAGGAAAAATATCACACTTACTAATTAGCAGGCCATCGAGAGCGCTTCTCCTGTCAGCAGGAGATTCCTTTGTTTTGTGCACTCCTTAAGGCCCCCTGCCCGGTGATAATAGGCCAAGACGCTCGGGGTGCACTATACGCAACACCTCACAGGGGAAGGGATGGAACATTTCTCAGGCGGCAGTTTCCACTACCCACATCCTGCGCCGCGGCGCCCCTGGCTTCTCATCACGGCGCACCAGGGCGCCGCGGCGCACACTTTGGGAACCACTGTTCTAGGGTATGAATAAAACGGGCATAATAAAACGAAATTAAGGGTGTTCTGTGGAGACCTGTGGACACAGCCACAGGGCCCCTTCCTCTCTACAGACGGTGTGAACCCTGCCGGCTCTGCTAATACATGATGCAAAAGATTTAGCCTAAACTGGATCATTGAAAATCTATGGTGGGCACTACTTAAACAAGACAGGTATGGTTTAATGCCCTCGGTAGACTTGGCTACTAGATGTTCTCTCACCGACAGCTTGGCTAACTCTCTGTCTTCCCGGAGAATCAAAGCACACTTGATTTTGGAAGGATTAATAAATAGATCTGCACATCCCATTTTCTCAAAAGACTCCTTCACATATTTTAGCCAAGGGATTTTTAGCCCATGGTCAAGGGAAAGACAGTCTTCTATGACCTGCCTGCTTAAAGCCGCCTCCTCATTTGCCGAGATCTTTACCCAACAAATTAGGGGTTTGGTTGCCATGCTATCCGTTATATAATGGATGCCCAATTCTTAATGAACAATATGAGCTGGCTTGCTCTAGGGGTTTTTTAACAGGCGCCGGAAATACATGTTCTCTTCAATTTGTAGGTGGTTAGCCTCAATGATTCCCCACACCTTACTTCCATATAGCACTTTAGCACAGCACATGGAGCTATATAATCTCAGAATCTGCTCTGGGGACCAGTGTCCTAGCCTTTGTGCAAAATTCATTATAGACCCCGTGCATCTGGTCATAGCTCGGCATTTCTCTTCTAATAAATATTTAAAATGTAATCAGCCAACTAATAAAATCCCCAGATACAAGAAGGACTGTACCTTTCCGCAGCGATGGGATCCAATTGTGTAATTATAGGATTTACCGGGCTTTTCCCCCACTTCCATAACATAGGATTTTGCGGGATATGGGGATAAGTCCAGATTCTGCATAAATGACACAAAACCGTCTATTAAGAGCTGCAGGCTTTTGGGGGTGCGGGCAAGAAGTACTGCGTCGTCTGCGTAAAGAATAACGGGGATCCCACGGGTAAATATCCTGGGGATGTCTGCCAGTAAAGTGCTTAGTGCATCGTCAAGACCATTTATGTATAGCGTAAACAAAAAGAGAGCTAATATGCAACCCTGTCTGACTCGGCTAGAGCAAGTAAAGGGTTCTGTTATTTTTCCCTCCTGACTGTATCTAACCGCAGCCGTGGTATTCAGATGCAAGGTTTTTAAGATGTTAATAAGCCCCGGGTCCACACCGAGCTCGCGCATAATTTCCCTCGATTGACTCTGTCAAAGGCCGAAGTCAGGTCCTTAAATGCCTTATACATCGTCCCTGAGCTAACTACTGTGTATTTGGCCGAAATAAGGTATAAATTAAGGCATTGCTCGGTGGTAGATTTCCCAAGCCTGAAGCCAAATTGGACGTCAGTTGTAACTTGGTGCTCCTCTGCCCAATCAGTCAAACAACCCCCCCAAATACCTTTGCTGACACATCAATGAGAGAAATCGGGCAGTAACATTGTGGGCTATCCTTGCTACCTTTTTTTAAAATGGGGACGATCGTGGCTGTGGACCAAGATGCTGGCATTACTGTGTCCACCGCTGCGTTTATGACCCTAGTCAGGATTTGCACCCAAAGATCCACATTACTTATAAAAAGGTCGGGTGGGATTCCTTCTGGGCCGGGGGCCTTATTCCTGGTTAAACCTTCAAGTCCTATTCTTACCTTGCCCAGTGAAAATCTTAGTTGGGTATGTCCTGCTACCCATGCTGCTCCTGCACCTGATCCGTGCTTGGATGGTGATTATAAAGCCCTTGAAAGTGCTCATGCCATTGCTCCGGCAGAATGTTATTGCTTAGCCCGGGTTTGTTAGCATTTTGCAAACAGGGATTATTTATAACTCCCCAGAAAGCAGTAGGATCCTTTAATACCACTGCCTCTGTCAAGTCTTCCCAAGCTTGTTTTTGAAGTTGATCTTTACGTCCCTTGACAGCTAACTTGTATTTTTTCCGGCAAAGGATCACCCGGTCCCTATCTCTTGGAGAGGTCTTTAAAGCATCTTTCAGCTCTCTTAGAGCATGTGAGCATTGTGGATCAAACCATCTTGGGTTGTCCATCTTAACCTTATAAGCTGGGGCTTTCAGCAAACTGTCAACTATTTGGGTAACACCCTTAAAAGCCTCAACTAATTCTGCCCCTTCCAGGTAATCACTTATTGCTTAAATATGTGATAATTTGAAGAACATAAGCTCAAATTTCAACAAAGCAAACTGCCTTCAATTTAGTTCCATGGCCGGTTATTGAAGCATCTTATATTACTTAACATTGACATCTGTTAGTCACAGTGTTTTGACGCAATAGAGGAGCTGAATGAACTATTTAGTAGAATAAAACATGCAGTTAACTAACTCACTTCCCCGCCCGTCACCTCCTACCTGTTTCTTGATATTATTAAAGATCGAGAGGCAGGAATGGAATTGTATGATAGTATCACTCCAACATCTGTCTCTGCTGCTGGCTCACTCCCATTATAAGCAGCGCCAGAGAACTCAAACCTGGGTGGGGAAAAGGAAGGGGGAAGGGATGTCTCTGACCTCCTATAAAAAGAAGAGGGAGGTGGCCAGGGGGGTTTGCTTTCAAAGGGCTGTAACAACAACCCCAGAAATGAAATTGCAACACTTTTATCAGTGCACACATACACTTTATCAAAATACTTGGAAGTAAGCTAAATACAAAAAAAATAATTAAAGGTGATTCAGTTCACAGTACATATGTTGTATTATTGTGCCGCGCATTCTCTATCAATGGACTTGGTTTTTTTTTCTCATCCAGCACTTTAACGCAGTAAATGTTGGCATCTTGTGTCTATACCTTGCCCAGTGGACTAAAAGCTGCCCAATCTTAAAAAAAAACACAAATTCTTATTTATGTAGAGAAGTCTTTCCCCCATACCCCTCTGACTACTCTCTCTCATACTCTCTCAAACCACTCTCACTCTCTCACGCAATAATTCAACATTTCCCAACATAAACTAAAGCCTTAAATAGAACCAGGATTTGCAATGCAATAGGTCTCTCATTAGGAACGTTTGAGCTATTGGTATTGTAAATGACAATTTTTTTATTTATGCGTTGGTTTTGAAAATAGCGAAATTAATAGCTTTGTCATTTACAATGCCAATACTTTTAACTTTTGCAAATGTGACACATATAGCATTTGCAATGCAACATGTTTTGTATTTACGTGACTTAGATGTATTTAGATTACAAATAACAATGGCTTTTAATTTTTTTAAATAATTAATACTTAAATTAAAGTTATTGTAATTTATAATGGCAATAGCTTAAACGTTTGTAAATAACTTTTGTGAAGATTATGTTCAGTGTATTTTATTGTACGAAAATCCAAGAACAGAAGTGAAATATTAACATCTTTATGTGACATTTGTAATAAAGCTTGAAACATTGAGAGAACATATTTGAACCAGTTGTTATTGAATGGTTGCACAGATTGATACTGTGGTGGCGCTGAGTGATGTTGTGGTGGCGACAAGTGATGCTGTGGCGTTCAGTGATGCTGTGGTAGCGCATAGTGATGTTGTAGTGGCCCTGAGTGATGCTGTGGTGGTGCGATAGACAGATAGAGGGAAGGCGTTAGATAGAGTGAGGGCGATAGACAGATAGAGTGAGGCCGATAGATAGACAGATAGATAAAGTGAGGGCGATAGATAAAGTGAGGGCGATAGATAGATAGATAGATAGATAGATAGATAGATAGATAGATAGATAGATAGATAGAGTAAGGCCGATAGATAGAGTGAGGGCGATAGATAGAGTGAGGCAGATAGATAGATAGATAGATGGAATGAGGGCGATAGATAGAGTGAGGGGGACAGATAGATAGAGTGCGGGCGATAGATAGATAGATAGATAGATAGATAGATAGATAGAGTGAGGGCAATAGATAGACAGAGTGAGGGCGACAGATAGATGGATAGAGTGAGGGCGACAGATAGAGTGAGGGAAATAGATAGATATAGGGAGGGCGATAGATGTGTGTGGTTGTGTGTGTGTGGTGTGTGTGTGTGTGTGTGTGTGTGGTTGTGTGTGTGTGGTTGTATGTGTGTGTGGTTGGGTGTGTGGTTAGGTGTGTAGTTAGGTGTGTGGTTGGGTGTGTAGTGTAGTTCCTAATTTCCCAATAGGCTCTGCGCATTGGAATAACATAAACAGCAGTGTAGACGTAGGACTGAGGTCATCTAGGTCTCTACTGACTATGTTAAACTTAATTTAGGTTTGCGCCAGCTAGCTCAGAGGTCACTGGAAACTTTCTTGAATGAAGAGGGAGGGATAACCTTCCCCTGGCTCGGACAAGAAGGGATTCAGTTTCCGACAACCGCATAAACATGACAACTTTGCTCCCTCAGAATAAGAGTATATCTCTAGAGTTGTGTGAAAACAATAGACAGATATTTCACTCAGTCAGTAGTGCATACTTAGTTTCACCAGAAGGCAGAGAAATAGAGAGACGGGCGTTTTCAATAAAAAGGTCTTATTTATTGAGCAATCTTCTTTCTCATGCAAGAGAAATGAATTGCCACAATTGAAATACTTAAAGTAAAGTAAAGTGCGTACAGTAAAAGTAGTATTATGAAATAATACTGTAAAAGCATTGATACGTTTTCTTAGCCATATGATACTTTAAAATGGTTCAAATATATACATACATATATACATTGGCTAAAAGGCTCAACTGGTGCTTCTAACTAAGCCTACCCCGGTGTACCTGACCTAAGCCTAATACGTGGGAAGGGACAAGTAAGTAGCAGTGTTAAGTTAAGTTGGTTAAGATAATTTTGCCAAGAATCTGCATCAAGAATTCTCCTAAGGGTTTAATCAGCTCCGTACCTTGGTAATAGAATGTGGGAGGTCTGGTATCTCTTTCCTCAGGACTCGATATCCCAGCAACCTGCAAGGGTAGGCTGGAAACACCGGAGCTGGATTTTCTCGGCTGGAGAAAAAGGCAGCGTCTCTCTCAGTGCGTCAAACGGGAGGGCGGCTTCCGCGGGCACTCGCATCAGCTGGGCTCTCGGGCAAGTAGATGGCCACTCTGCTCCAAACCACCGTGTCTTTGCTTAAGGCAACTGTTGGTATTTTATACCTGAAAGGTGCCGGGTTTGACGTAAGGTTGGACATAAGACATCACCAAGAACAAACAGTTCTTGCAGGACTTCAGGAGTTCTTGTTCAAATCAAAACAAAAGCAGGGGGGGTTTTCCCGGGCTGCTGGAGGCTTGGTTTGTTTAAAGAACGCGTTGTGCTTTCTAGGAGTCGATGGGAGTAGCCATGCTGTGCTTTGGATTGCATTGGCTATTACTGAATATGAATCTGATTCTTATGCCTTTGGCAGGACATTATTGATTATAACCTCACAAGGGCATAAATCGGGAATATCGAATTAGGGTCCTAGATAAGAACACGACACCCACTCCACAAATTGATGTCCATCATTACTAAAACTAAGCAATATTAAACATTCAAAGGTGCATGTGTTTTTTCCGACCCACCCCAAAATACATATTTCACATTTGAAATGGTATACGGTAAATATACGGAAATTAGTATTTGTACTGTACGCTTTTCAAGCAGTGTTATCATTCAGATAAATGCATATATATATCAGCTGAATAAATTGCGAAAATGACACATGAAATGGCTCTAAATACAGAAAAGAAGGTCGAGACCATTTCATCACATATTTATACAAATTGCTGTATATCTGCTAGTGGCTGATGTAAAATATTGTCTCTAGTATCCTAAAATAGAAGCTCTGGTCTCTAAGAATAGTTCTACTTTAAGCAGAGTACCATGTGCCAAAAAAAGGTAAATATTTTGAAAGTATGGGCCGAATAATTCCGTTTTCAGGGGAAAAGTTCCAAATATTTTCTGTAGCTTTGTTTAAAAAAAACTGAAAGCCGAATTCAGAGTTCAGGGAAAGCTGTGTGCTCATTGTTCTTATTTAAGAGTTATTCTCGTTGATTGGAGAGAAAATTATTTCAGACAGACCTGCAAAAAATTGGTCTACAGCTTCAGGTGAAAGTTCGACCAAGTTTGAAAATACTGCCACTGTGCAGTTCTCTGTGTGATTGCTATCATCGATGGTTGGATCAGCAATGCTCACAGAAGGCTGTACCTGTTTGGTGCTGCTTTCCTCTCGTACTTCGCCGCCACCTATTCGTAGTGGGGAAGTCTCAACGAATGCCGTCATCAGAATCGGTAGCCGCTGGGGACAACACGATGCATGAGTCGTTACAGGACCTAGCAAAGTATCGATATCCATTGGTACTGCTGATTTTAGTGTAAGACAGATGTCCAACACGCATTCTTCTCCGCATAGCAGACATCGAAGCACAGGTATGATGCAATTTTGCCAGATCGGTCTGAATGAAAGAAACCAGGTTGTACTCAGATCTCTTAGCCGGGCCAATCCGAGGACCTTAGTGATACGGTCTCGGTATCGTATTGCTAGGATCGTTTCTTCCATCGTTGCTTGAGTCTTGCCTGTGGATTGGCTTGCCATATCGGTGCCGAAGAAGCAAAAATAAAATTCCTGCCACGAGTCCCAAGATTAAGGGTAGGCCGCCAAAGAAAGAATGGACAAAATTGGGAAAGATGCCCAGAACTGTTTCAAATGGTGTTAATAGTCCCCAAAAAATTGTCTTAAATACATGTGCGATGCCACTGGTATCAGACATGTTTAAGATTTGGCTCAACATTTCTACGAAATGTATGGGGCAATTTGTTGATAAAAGGGTATGTATCTCTGCTGTCGTCCTTGCAACTTGCAGTTCATATATTTCTTTTGATGACGTTAGAGGCACAGTTGTTTGTAAAAGAATAGACTTCATTCTGCTTAAAGTACCAATTCGAATAGAAGAGATTTTCGACCGAGGCCATAACGTAGCCCCCATATCTGGATTGCTGTGTGGATACAATACTTGCATACAGCAAATGGCCCTGGAAGTTACAGTTGTCAGATAGGCTTTTCCTGGCAGCATGCCACAACAGGTGTGGTCACTTATTAAAATGTAACTACCATTAGAAAGTGGTCTTAAAATGGCTCTATCTGGTTTGAAGGTGTGCCATGCAGGTGACATGAAAGGTTGTTTGAAGACCCCTCGCTGGCTCCATGCAAATTAATACCTTGACACAGAAGTGTACCGCTTAGTGATTTTTTACAATTTTTACCACTAAGAAATACCTCCTTGTTTCCTTCACTATAACATCTGTGTGTATAAGGTAAATCCCAGGTTGATTTGATGTATTCTTTACCCAACCTTTCATACTGGCCTGCTGGTATATACTCTTGACAGTAATTAAACTGGAAAGTTGTTATCGGAATTGTAATCGTTCCATGTATTATCCATTCAATGACAGGTCTTTCTGACATTGTCAATGGTAATCTCTCGAGTTTTTCAATGCTCAGGATTGTATAATCTGCTCCTTTTTGTGCCAAACTGAGTTGTTTATCAGTAAGGTTAAAGATACTGAATAATGACGTTGTGTTGATTAAACGCCATGTTACGTAGCCTGAACGCAGATTTTGCAACGTCCATCCAAGCTGTACAATAGAACGTAATTGAGACTGACCATGCTGTAGCATTAGTAAGTCCTGCTCTATTATGTCAAAATTAAAGTAGAGGGTGTCTATAAATATAAATTTAGAATTTAAAAAGCACATAACAAGTGACGTTTCGGTCTTCCTTGTTGGCATCTATGAGACCATCATCAGGACTAATGTTTTTTCAAAATAAGAAGAAAAAAGAAGAGGGTGTCTACAAAATCCCTTGTAGACACCCTCTACTTTAATCACATATCTTGCCCAAGCCTACAAGGGTTTATTGGGTTTCCCCAAACATATCTTCACTATTATGTCAAAGGCAGACGATACAATACTGTCCAGTGGATATATTCTGGAAGACAGAGTCGTTAACACATTGTCCACAACAGAGAGTGATTTTTCCAAATTAATACGATGAATTTCTCGTATTTTCTCTGCTGTCTCAATTTGCATTATTTTCCATGCTTCGTTGTATGCAGCGTATATACCGGCCGCTATGAAACGTTTTTGACGCTGTTTGCGTGGTCCCATTATGAAATCACGCAAGTCAGCACCATCTTTAAGTCAAGTCAAGTGTTGCTTAATTTCAGCCAGTGTGGATTTCTGTAACCATTCAAGGCATAGTTTCCCTACACTGTATGTTGTAACTATCTCTGGATGTTGTCTCTGGGAATATCTAGGGTCTGGTCTGGTAATTTTGAACCCCTGTGTTTTGTTCAGGAATCTATCTTGACAGTTATTCGTGTCTATTGGCCAGATCAACCACTTTTTCCAATCAGTATGTGTTCTGTTTTGGTATAAAATATTAGAAACGTCTATCTCCACATCAGAAGTACTGTCACTATCATCATGGGTTTTGGAATAGACGGTGTGTTCATGTCTTATATCTTAGCAAGGCCAAGACAAGTAGTTTGTTGAATTGTGTCATTCAAGAAAATAATTTGTTCTGGGATCATGCAGGCCCTAAAAAGTGCTTCTAGGCCTTGTACTTGCCAATCTTTGGAACCCCATATAGTTTTTGTTTCAATAGTGTTTTTCCAGATTTCGAAACCTAATGTAGACATTTTGTCATAACATTTTTCTGAATAAATCAATTTAGTATTTGTCAACATTGTTTTCATTCCTGTTCTATTTGACATTTTAAATTAAAACGTTCTTGGGTCACTGTTATTAAGTCCTGAGAAGTATTGGAATTTATCAGAAAACTTTTTTGAACTGCCTTTTGGTGGAGTAGGACAGTGTTCCCACTGGTTAAAAGATAAAACATTTCTGGGCTGAGCACTTTTATGCAAATAGTGATCACCATAATGGTTATAGCAGTAAAGCTCTTCATAATTGGATGACCCCTGCAAGTAATCTTGTTCTGTAAATTTGACTGACATTACTAAATCTGACATCATATTACTAATGTTTTCAAAGTCCCAATCATCAGAGAAGGTACTAGGTGTCACAAAATCACTTAATGAAATCTTGAGCTAGTGGGGATACTTTAAAAGCTCGACCGGGCCCAAAATGTCATAATCAGTTCTGTCCCATGCTACCCCACCGGGTATTGGAATGGCTGTGATGTTCACTGATGACAGTTCTCTTTTCTCGATGTGAGAAGATGTGTGTGGCTTTAGGACCAAGTTGATGTTCTGACTTGCTGTGTCCATTGTACTATATTTTCCTTCAATGAATCTTCCCAAACATATAACCATGATGAGCCAAAGCAGGAGGAAAAGTACACCTAACACAATCCAAAATTCAATCCATGGTGAAATTAGGTAAGTCTTTTTCAGTTGGTTGAAAAGATCAATTACTTTGTTTTTCAAACTTTGTGTTGGATGCGTTTCTTCATGTTCGCTTGGGTCTTCAGAGAAATTGTCAAAGTTGATGAAGTAGCCTGATGCAGTTCTGTCAATTGTAGGAATTGCTTCCGGATTTTCATTTGCTTTTGCATTTTTCTTTGTTTCATTAGAATAGTCTGAGGCCACATCATTGTAGATTGGTGTTTCTTGACAAATTGGTACTATTTGGGTTTCAAGAGGCACTAGTTCCATGGCATTATTGCACAGTCCTTTTTTATTCATTACTGATTTCTCCAATTTGATTAGTCTCTCAGCATGAGCCTCTGGGATTGTAGCAAACTTTGGTATTCTGCTATTTCTTGGGAGTCCACTGGGCCTACTATTTTTTATTGGCCACATGATTGTGGTTTTACCAGGTCGATGGATACAATTCGGTTCTCCTTTTTACCAGCAAGGGGCGGTAGTACTACTGATCTTGTTCCGTTGATAGCTAAGACAGGTACTGCTTTTCTGTATGAAGGCCCAAATTCCTTCTTTACCGCGATCTTTTCTATGACCAGATCCCCAATCTTTGGAATCCAGACAGGTCTTGCTGGGACAGGTGGTTTTTCTTCAGTGGATGTCGACTGTTGTTTCAACTTTGTGTTACTCAGGTTTTTTCTTTTTTCATTTAGATCATGTAAAACAGCCAAACGATCTTTGATATCAAAGCTTTTTTCTTCTACCACTGAAGTGTGACTAAGTCCTGAATAAGCATTCTAGTTCCGAACAATAGTTCGCATGGAGTGAGACCTTTTAGAGAGTTTCTTGGCAGGTTAAGACTACGTTGGACACTTGTTAAATGTTTGACCCACCCATCACCTGAACCTAATACCCTCGCCGTTATAGATTGCTTTATATCCCATTTTTTTCTTTCCACAACCGCATTTCCCTCAGGATGGAAGGGAGAAGAATACCGCAATGCGATGCTCATACTGTTCATGGCCTCTTTGTAAGCTCGAGAGCTAAACGCGGGACCCTGATCAGAATGTAGCATGCCAATTGCGTATGTGGCGATAAAGACTCGCAAATCTTTTATAACAGTTCTGGCGTCAGCCGAGCGTGGTGGTCTACATTTTTAAGTGAATTCTGTCTTAATTGTTATGGGGACACATTTCTCCTACTGGATTTCTGCATTAAAGATAGCCTGAAGCTTTCTAGTAAAAGGGTCCTGGCATTACTCCGGTCGGTTCACGACTGCGATCTCTGTTGCAGTCCGGACAATCCTATGCAAATTTGAAACATTGCAGGCTCATCCCTGGCCACCAGTACTCTGATTGTAATTCTTTTAGGGATATTGCTATCTCTTGGTGCCTTGGACCCAGTCCCATGTGTGCGTCTTCAATCAGGAAGACTCTCCTGTTCGTGTTTGGAATTACCCTATCCCCCACTCCAGGGATTCGAGCAAACGGAACGGAGTTTGCATCAATTATGTATGTATTACTGAGTGGATAGTTGAGAGGTAATGCTGAATAGTCGCCTTTTAATGAGGCTGTTACCGCTAGCATGGTTTCCCCATCTATGTGTTTTTCTGAACGCTTTTCAGTGGCTACGGAAGCCGGGCGAGCCGCTTCCGCTATGGCTGTGTTAGCCAATGAATTCCCTGCAACGTGAACGCCATCACGTCGATAATTCAATGAGTGTATCACGTGAGTCTTTCGTAGTTCTTTCTATAAAAGAACTACCTGTTCCCAAAGCCTTTTATGCTTTATTGTGGCACCCGTGTCATCTTTGTAACCATTTTTGATCCATGTCTGCGTGTCACTGTTGTAGGATTTGACGCAGGAATACGAATCGCACACTATTAGTGTGGGGAATTTGCGATCAGCATTTTCAAGCACCATCTTTAAGGTTCTTATTTCAGCTCGCTGAGCTGAACATTTCCTGAGTGATTCCGTTTTGGTAATCATTGGTTTGAATCTACCAGAGCGCCAGCGACCTTTAACAATCGCGCACGCTGCATCATAGGATTTGTTTTCTACATCAAAGTGTTGTGCGAATCTGTCCATATAGATTGCGCACAGCGACGGCTCGTGGAGGGAGTTACGGTGGGGCAGGAGGGCGGGGAGGGGGAGGGGCAGGGCGGAGGTTGCTAAAAACCGGCATATGGATAATTGCAGGTAAGTAAACAATTTAATTAATAAAACGAATTTCGTAGCTCGCACTGCATTGCATTTTGCGATGCAAGGCGCACTACGAAATTCATTTTATTAATTAAATTGTTTACTTACCTGCAATTATCCATATGCCGGTTTTTAGCAACCTCCGCCCTGCCCCTCCCCCTCCCCGCCCTCCTGCCCCACCGTAACTCCCTCCACGAGCCGTCGCTGATTGCGCAGGTATATTTATCCAGAGGCAAAATTTCGGCTGGCAGAGGATATTCTCATTCATATACTAGATCATCTAGTTTTTTCAGTTTTGGGTCAAAATAGTATTTAACATCTTCTGTAGCCAAAGAAGTTTCCCATTCTATCCATTCTGGATCTAATACTCCTTTAACCAGGTTACGTGGACTTGTTAACGCCTCAAAGGCTGATTCTGCTGAAAAAACAGTTATTCTCTTGCCTTGGGCTAGGGTTCTTTCCTTAGCTACAGCAGTTCTAACCACAGTTAGAATTTTCTCTGTGGAGCTGAATTTCATTTCAGCTTCAGTGTACAAATGTGATTTGTAAGCTATAGGTACCGTTTTTCCCTCATTAGAGGTCAGGTATGTGAATCCGCATCTTCCTGGGATGACTCGGATTACAAGATTGCGTGTGTTTTCACGTGTTTGCAATTTTGTTTTAATTAAAATGTCTGTTTGTAGTGATCTCTAAATTTCTGTGTGTTTCTGAGTCCAATTGGTTTGTTTGAAATCTGGTTTTATTAATTCATATAGAGGTTTAACCCTCTCAGCATAATTTAGAATGTATGTTCTTCCGAAATTCAGGAAACCTAGTAGTGATTGTAAATTCTTCAGCGTTTTTGGAGCTTGGAGTATAGCACATTTCTCTAAGAAATTGTCTGCCAGGCTTTTGCCTTCACTTGATAATTCAGAACCTAAAAATAGGACACTTAGATGTGCAATTCGTGACTTTTTAAAGTTGAATTTGTAACCCTCTGAGGCGAGTCCAAGTATTATGGTGTTCACCCTTTTTAAGTGAGTCTCCAGGTCATCATCTGTGAGATAGATGTCATCGACATATGATAATGCTTCATCATCATATATTTGTAGTAACTCTATTATCCTTGCTGAGAATAATCCTGGGCTATTCTTGAATCACTGTGGGAGTCGGCAAAATTGTTTTTGCGATCCAAATATTGAAAAAGCGGTCAAATACCTGCTTTCTGGTGCAATGTTTTGACAGAAGAATCCATTAGAGATGTCTAATGTCGTTTTATATTTTTTGCGCACTATGTTATTCATTAGTGCTGCACTATGTGAGTTTTGTACTGCAAATGTATTACAACAGGAGTTAAGGGTCTGTAGTCCAAAACTAGACGATACGAATCGTCTGGCTTGGAGACAGGAAACAAAGGATTGTTCATTTGAGAGGTGCATGTTTCGATCACCCCTTGGTACTCAAGTTGATCTAAGATTTCCCTGACTTGTTTTTTAGCTTCTTGCTTAACTGGGTACTGCCTTTGTGCAGTGGGCTGATTTTTTAACTGGATTTTGTGATGAGGTGAATCCTCATCCCATCCTACATGATTTTATATAAAGCAGGAGCTTGGGCTACTGCCCATTTTCTTGCATAAGTATATTTTTTATGAATCGGGATATGATTCGAGAAGGCAGGCATAATAATTTCCTCGCCATGAGGGCACTCCCTGACAAACTCTGGTGGCCAGTCTTTCTCAGCTAACAGAATGTCATAGCCTTTTGAAAGTTTTTCCCAAAAGAGACTTTTAATTTTCCTGGTTTTATCTCCCTCTATACGTAATGTTATTTCATATAGCTTTGGGGCACACTAACTCGTGTGTCTGCAGTTTCCACTTGAATGTACTCATTCGTGTCCACTGTCTCCAGAAGATTCATCAGGGTCTTGTGAGCTATGGTCACTTCTGCTCCGCTGTCTAGCATTGTCTGTGCCCACTCTCCATTTTTCAGCTGTGTCCTCAGTATCCTCGGCATGTTTAATCTTAATACTTGCTACCTTCTTTCTGGCAAATTGTAATTTTTTACTTTGATGAGCAGGTTCCTTGTCTTTGGACTTGGCGTGCTCTTCTCTGTGTTCTGACCGTCCTCTTCTTTCCGATTTCTGTGAGGACGATCGAGAAGAATTCAGTGAGAATGATCTAGAGGGACGTATATCAACATCTTGATATCTGTCTGTTTTTCTTATTTTATTCCGATCTCTAAGGTTGTATCTTTTTTCAAAGGGTTCCCTTTGGGGAGACTTGTCTTCTCGGCCTGGAGATCTCTCTCTACGCTCAGGAGACCTTCCTCTGGACTGGAAACGTTTTTCCCTGGGAATAGTTGGCGTATTACCTTCCCAACTCTTTTTTGGAGTTTTTAAATTATTTTTAATAAATGTTTTTTCAGGATTTTCAGTTAGTTGGGGTTTTATCGGTTTCCCACCCAAACTATCTCTTCCTAGCTCTTCATAGGTTTTTTTTATGATTTTGGCAAGTTCCAACGGTTGGGCTGCTACATCTGTTTCCTTCAGTTTCTGGCGGACCGCCACAGATGCTGCTTCACCTTTTATGTTGGCTAATAATATAACTGAGACCAGCTTGAAGTCCTTTAGTAATTTCATACCCAGAGTTAAAGCTGGTTCTGGACCGTATTCATTTTGAATCTGTCTTAATATATCTGGTATGACCGCCATAGACGGGACACCGTGTGTTTTTGTGTAGATGGAAGGAACGACTGTGCCCCAAGTGTCACAGTCCTCCACATGTGGTGCGATCCCCATCGGGAGGCAGATAGTCAGAATTCTGTGTTTCTGAGTAGGAGTAGTATCCGGGAATACTGCCTCTATTTGAGTAATTTTTTGTGCTAACCAGAATGGGATTTGTTCCCGTTTTATGGGTACTTTACCAAGACATGATTGTATGTTCTGTGGTGTGATTTTGTTTATGTTCCCCTGGTGAGGGGTCTGCTGTGGAATGCTAAATGTCGGTTGGACTATTGAAATCCGCATGACATATTGGACTAATTGTCTATGTATTTTAATTAAGAGTTTTAGCTGAGCTAAAAGTTCAGGAACTGACATTTTATCAATGTCTGGATGTGGTGTGTAGCTGGCTAGAACCGGCTATGTTGCTCCTGGTCTACCTAGTGGACCGAGCCTGGTGATGTGATTATTATGTTTTAGGGCGCCTTTAAACCAGAGCAGGTGCTCTTGGTATTTTAGTTGAATTTCAATCTCCTCGAAAGGAGTGTATTCATCTGGAGGTTCCTCTATTTTGTAATATAGGAAGTCTTTTGTCGTAGCGTGTGCTGCTGGAAAGTGTATCCATGAATAGAATACCTCTGTCTGCCGATATTCGTGTGCCTCTATCACGAATATGACTGTACCACCTCGCGTTGTCAGCCCATTCTCTATAAGTTTTAGAGTTATAGTTCTTCTTAGATTAACCGGAATGAGTATAGCATTTGGTTCGGTTTCATGAAGACTTGTGTCTTCATCTAAGAGTTGAGCTGCTATTCTTAATCGCTCCCTTTCTTCGTCGCTTTCTGTCATTTTAACCGACTGAAAGTTTTTGTTGCAGATCGAGTTTCAAGAAAACAAAGATTAGGTGCACAATATTTTGGAACACTGTATCCTTCAACGTTGATCAAAACCAGAAACTAATACATAGGATTCTCATCCTACTAAGTTCCGGCGGATATTAACCTTTCACCCACTCCAGACGTCTATTGGAGTTTTTACGGGAAAAAGGGTTCTGTGTGAAAAAGCACGACTGAGTTACTCTATTGTCTTGCGTTAGATTATCACCTCACCAAACGTTGGGCGCCATGTAGTGTAGTTCCTATTTTCCCAATAGGCTCTGCGCATTGGAATAACAAACATCAGTGTAGACGTAGGACTGAGGTAATCTAGGTCTATACTGACTATGTTAAACTTAATTTAGGTTTGCGCCAGCTAGCTCAGAAGTCACTGGAAACTTTCTTGAATGAAGAGGGAGGGATAACCTTCCCCTGGCTCAGAAAAGAAGGGATTCAGTTTCCGACAACCGCATAAACATGACAACTTTGCTCCCTCAGAATAAGAGTATATCTCTAGAGTCGTGTGAAAACAATAGACAGATATTTCAGTCAGTCAGTAGCGCATACTTAGTTTCACCAGAAGGCAGAGAAATAGAGAGATGGGCGTTTTCAACAAAAAGGTCTTATTTATTGAGCAGTTTTCCTTCTCATGCAAGAGAAATGAATTGCCACCATTGCAATACTTAAAGTAAAGTGCGTACAGTAAAAGTAGTATTATGAAATAATACTGTAAAAGCATTGATACGGTTTCTTAGCCATATGATACTTTAAAATGGTTCAAATATATACATACATATATACATTGGCTAAAAGGCTCAACTGGTGCTTCTAACTAAGCCTACCCCGGTGTACCTGACCTAAGCCTCATACGTGGGAAGGGACAAGTAAGTAGTAGTGTTAAGTTAAGTTGGTTAAGATAATTTTGCCAAGAATCTGCATCAAGAATTCTCCTAAGGGTTTAATCAGCTTCGTACCTTGGTAATAGAATGTGGGAGGTCTGGTATCTCTTTCCTCAGGACTCGATATCCCAGCAACCTGCAAGGGTAGGCTGGAAACACCGGAGCTGGATTTTCTCGGCTGGAGAAAAAGACAGTGTCTCTCTCAGTACGTCAAACGGGAGGGGCGGCTTCCGCGGGCACCCGCTATAGCTGGGCTCTCGGGCAAGTAGATGGCCACTCTGCTCCAAACCACCGTGTGTTTTCTTAAGGCAACTGTTGGTATTTTATACCTGAAAGGTGCCGGGTTTGACGTAAGGTTGGACATAAGACGTCACCAAGAACAAACAGTTCTTGCAGGACTTCAGGAGTTCTTGTTCAAATCAAAACAAAAGCAGGGGGTGTTTTACCGGGCTGCTGTAGGCTTGGTTTGTTTAAAGAACGCGTTGTGCTTTCTAGGAGTCGATGGGAGTAGCCATGCTGTGCTTTGGATTGCATGGGCTATTACTGAATATGAATCTGATTCTTATGCCTTTGCCAGGACATTATTGATTATAATCTCACAAGGGCATAAATTGGGAATATCGAATTAGGGTCCTAGATAAGAACACGACAGGTGTGTGGTTGGGTGTGTGGTTGGGTGTGTGTGATTGGGTGGGTGATTGGGTGTGGTTATGTGTGTGTTTGGGTGTGGTTGTGTGTGGTTGTATGTGTGGCTGTGTGTGTGGCTGTGGTTGTGTGTGTGGTTGGGTGTGGTTGTGTGTGTGGTTGTGTGTGTGGTTGTGTGTGTGGTTGTGGTAGAGTGAGGGCGATAGATAGATAGAGTGAGGGCGATAGATAGATAGAGTGAGGGCGATCAATCAAAGCATTTATATAGCGCACTACTCACCCAGAGGGTCTCAAGGCGCTAGGGGAGGGGGGTCTGCTACTGCTCGAACAGCCAGGTCTTGAGCTGCTTCCTGAAGGCGAGGTGGTCCTGGGTCAGGCGGAGGTGGGTCGGGAGGGAGTTCCATGTCTTGGCGGCGAGGTAGGAGAAGGACCGCCCCCTGTGGTGGCTCTTCGGATTCGGGGGACGGTGGTGAAGGCGTGGCCGGTCGATCGAAGCTGGCGTTTGGGAGCGTAGAAGTTGAGGCGGCTGTTGAGGTATCCTGGTCCTTGGTTGTGTAGGGCTTTGTGAGCGTGGGTGAGGAGACGGAAGGTGATTCTCTTGTTGACCGGGAGCCAGTGCAGGTCTCTCAGGTGTTCGGAGATGTGGCTGTGACGGGGGATGCCCAGGATGAGCCGTGTTGAGGCGTTCTGGATCCGCTGAAGTCTCTTCTGGAGTTTGGCGGTGGTTCCTGCGTAGAGGGAGTTGCCGTAGTCCAGACGGCTGGTGACGAGGGCCTGGGTGACCGACTTCCTGGTCTCGGTGGGGATCCACCGGAAGATCTTACGTAGCATGCGCAGGATGTTGAAACACGATGAGGAGACGGCGTTGACTTGTCTGGTCATGGAGAGGGAGGAGTCCAGGATGAAGCCTAGGTTGCGTGCGTGGTCTGTTGGTTTGGGTGCGCTGCCTAGGGCGGGGGCCCCCAGGTGTCATCCCAGGTGGAGGGTGAGGATCCCAGGATGAGGACTTCCGTCTTGTCCGAGTTCAGTTTCAGGCGACTGTTCTTCATCCATTCGGCTACCTCTTTCATCCCTTCGTGGAGGTTGGCTCTGGCGGTGGCGGGGTCGTTGGTGAGGGAGAGGATCAGCTGGGTGTCGTCGGCGTAGGAGATGATGTTGAGGTTGTGCTGGCGTGCGATGTCAGCGAGGGGGCACATGTAGACGTTGAAGAGGGTTGGACTGAGCGAGGAGCCTTGAGGAACGCCGCAGATGACTTCGGTGGCTTCGGATCTGAACGGGGGGAGGCAAACTCTCTGTGTCCTTCCGGCGAGGAAGGAGATGATCCACTCCAGTGCCTTCTCCTGGATTCCGACGTTGCGGAGTCGCTGCACTAGTGTACGGTGGCAGACAGTGTCGAAGGTCGCGGAGAGGTCTAGGAGGATGAGGGCTGCTGTTTCACCGTTGTCAAGCAGGGCTCGGATGTCATCGGTGGCTGCGATCAGGGGGTCTCGGTGCTGTGGTTGGCCCGGAAGCCAGACTGCGAGAGGTCGAGGGATCCGTTCGTCTTGAGGAAGGCGGCCAGCTGCTTGTTGACGGTCTTCTCGATGACTTTTGCAGGGAACGGGAGCAGCGAGATGGGGCGGTAGTTCTTGAGGTCGGTGGGGTCGGCTGATGGCTTCTTTAGTAGAGCGCTGAGTTCGGCGTGCTTCCAGCTCTCCGGGAAGGTAGCGGTGTCGAAGGAGTTGTTGATGATGTCCCGCAGGTGGGGTGCGATGACAGCATCGGCCTTGTTGAAGACGTGGTGAGGGCAGGGGTCAGTCGGAGATCCGGAGTGGATGGAGTTCATCGTGCGGACGGTGTCTTCGGTGCTGATCTGGGTCTAGGCGCGGAGGGTGGTAGTGGGGGGCGATGGTTCGGTCGTGGCGTGCGTCGGTTGTGTGCTGAAGCTGTTGTGTATGTCCGCAATCTTGTTGTGGAAGTAGGAGGCGAGGGAGTTGCAGAGGTCTTGCGAAGGGGTGATGTCGTTGTTTCCGGCGTTGGGGTTGGAGAGCTCTTTAACGATGTTGAAGAGTTCCTTGCTGTTGTGTGCGTTGTTTCCCAGTCGTACCTTGAATGCGGTTTTCTTGGTTGCGTGGATGAGTTGGTGGTGTTTTCGGGTGGCGAGCTTGAGGGCCGTCATGTTGTCCGGTGTTGGGTCTCTGCGCCAGGTTCTCTCGAGGGCTCGGCAGTTCTTCTTGGAGCTCTTGAGTTCTTTGGTGAACCATGGGGCTTTCTTGCTGCCGGATCTGCTAGGCGGGGTCCTCAGGGGGGCGAGGTCGTCAGCGCAGTCGCTGATCCACTTCGTGAGGTTGGTGGTCGCTTGGCTGGGGTTAGAGTGATAGATAGATAGAGTGAGGGCGATAGATAGATAGAGTGAGGGCGATAGATAGATAGAGTGAGGGCGATAGAGTGAGGGCGATAGATAGATAGAGTGAGGGCGATAGATAGATAGAGTGAGGGCGATAGAGTGAGGGCGATAGATAGATAGAGTGAGGGCGATAGATAGATAGAGTGAGGGCGATATAGTGAGGGCGATAGATAGAGTGAGGGCGATAGAGTGAGGGCGATAGATCGATAGAGTGAGGGCGATAGAGTGAGGGCGATAGATAGAGTGAGGGCGATAGAGTGAGGGCGATAGATAGATAGAGTCAGGGCGATAGAGTGAGGGCGATAGATAGATAGAGGGCGATAGATAGATAGAGGGCGATAGATAGATAGAGGGCGTTAGATAGATAGAGGCCGATAGATAGATAGAGGCCGATAGATAGATAGAGGGCGATAGATAGATAGAGGGCGATAGATAGATAGAGGGCGATAGATAGATAGAGGGCGATAGATAGATAGAGGGCGATAGATAGAGGGCGATAGATAGAGTGAGGGCGATAGATAGAGTGAGGGCGATAGATAGAGTGAGGGCGATAGATAGATGATAGATAGATAGATAGATAGATAGATCGATAGATAGATAGATAGATAGATAGATAGATAGATAGATAGATAGATAGAGTGAGGGCGATAGATAGAGTGAGGGCGACAGATGGATAGAGTGAGGGCGACAGATGGATAGAGTGAGGGCGACAGATGAATAGAGTGAGGGCGACAGATGGATAGAGTGAGGACGACAGATGGATAGAGTGAGGGCGACAGATGGATAGAGTGAGGGCGACAGATGGATAGAGTCAGGGCGATAGATGTGTGTGGTTGTGTGTGTGGTTGTGTGTGGTTGGTTGTGGTTGTATGTGTGTGTGGTTGTCTGAGGTTGTGTGTGTGGTTGGGTGGGTGACTGGGTGTGTGGTTGTGTGTGTGTGGTTGGGTGTGGTTATGTGTGTGGTTGGGTGTGGTTGTGTGTGTGGTTGCATGTGGTTGTATGTGTGGCTGTGTGTGTGGTTGCGGTTGTGTTTGGTTGTGTTTGGTTGTGTGTGTGGTTGGGTGTGTGGTTGTGTGCTTGTGGTAGAGTGAGGGCGATAGATAGATAGAGTGAGGGCAATAGATAGATAGAGTGAGGGCGATAGATAGCTAGAGGGCGATAGATAGCTAGAGGGAGATAGATAGAGTGAGGGCGACAGATGGATAGAGTGAGGGTGACAGATGGATAGAGTGAGGGCGACAGATGGATAGAGTGAGGGCGACAGATGGATAGAGTGAGGGCGACAGATGGATAGAGTGAGGGCGACAGATGGATAGAGTCAGGGCGACAGATGGATAGAGTCAGGGTGATAGATGTGTGTGGTTGTGTGTGTGGTTGTGTGTGGTTGGTTGTGGTTGTATGTGTGTGTGGTTGTCTGAGGTTGTGTGTGTGGTTGGGTGGGTGACTGGGTGTGTGGTTGTGTGTGTGTGGTTGGGTGTGGTTGTGTGTGTGGTTGGGTGTGGTTGTGTGTGTGGTTGCATGTGGTTGTATGTGTGGCTGTGTGTGTGGTTGCGGTTGTGTTTGGTTGTGTTTGGTTGTGTGTGTGGTTGGGTGTGTGGTTGTGTGCTTGTGGTAGAGTGAGGGCGATAGATAGATAGAGTGAGGGCAATAGATAGATAGAGTGAGGGCGATAGATAGCTAGAGGGCGATAGATAGCTAGAGGGAGATAGATAGAGTGAGGGCGACAGATGGATAGAGTGAGGGTGACAGATGGATAGAGTGAGGGCGACAGATGGATAGAGTGAGGGCGACAGATGGATAGAGTGAGGGCGACAGATGGATAGAGTGAGGGCGACAGATGGATAGAGTGAGGGCGACAGATGGATAGAGTGAGGGCCACAGATGGATAGAGTGAGGGCGATAGATGTGTCTGGTTGTGTGTGTGTGGTTGTGTGTGTGCGGTTGTGTGTGGTTGGTTGTGTGTGTGGTTGTGTGTGGTTGTGTGTGGTTGTGTGTGTGGTTGTGTGTGGTTGGGCGTGGTTGTATGTGGTTGTATGTGTGGCTGTGTGTGTGTTTGTGGTTGTGTGTGGTTGGATGTGGTTGTGTGTGTGGTTGTGTGTTTGTGGTAGAGTGAGGGCGATAGATAGAGTGAGGGCGATATATAGATAGAGTGAGGGCGATAGATAGCTAGAGGGCGATAGATAGAGTGAGGGCGATAGATAGAGTGAGGGCTATAGATAGAGTGAGGGCTATAGATAGAGTGAGGGTGATAGATGGATAGATAGATAGATAGATAGATAGATAGATAGATAGATAGATAGATAGATAGATAGATAGATAGATAGATAGATAGATAGAGTGAGGGCAATAGATAGATAGAGTGAGGGCGACAGATAGATAGATAGATAGATAGAGTGAGGGCGATAGATAGAGTGAGGGTGACAGATGGATAGAGTGAGGGCAACAGATGGATAGAGTGAGGGCGACAGATAGAGTGAGGGCGATAGATGTGTGTGTGTGTGGTTGGGTGTGGTTGTATGTGTGTGTGGTTGTGTGTGTGGTTGTGTGTGTGATTGGGTGTGTGGTTGTGTGTGTAGTTGGGGGATGTATGACATTACAACGCATGCTTTTACCACGCATGCCTTTACAACGCAGTTTTTACATCGCAAACCATTACAACGCATAGCGCTTTGGGGTGCTGGATAGTGAAAAGTTTAATTTACTATTCCAACACCAGTCCCCGTGGACACTAGGGAAGGTGTTGGATAGTAAATGAAACTTATTCCCTATCCTAGAGCGCCCCCCAGCGCAATGCGTTGTAATGGTTTGCGTTGTAAATACCATGTTGTAAAGGCAGTGCGTGGTAAAAGTTGCGTTGTAAAGGTTGTTCACCGTGGTTGGGTGTGGTTGTGTGTGGTTGTATGTGTGGCTGTGTGTGTGGTTGGGTGTGGTTGTGTGTGTGGTTGTGTGTTTGTGGTAGAGTGAGGGCGATAGATAGATAGAGTGAGGGCGTTTGTGGTAGAGTGAGGGCGATAGATAGATAGAGTGAGGGCGATAGATAGATAGATAGATAGAAAGATAGAGTGAGGGCGATAGATAGAGTGAGGGCGATAGATAGAGTGAGGGGATAGATAGAGTGAGGGGATAGATAGATAGAGTGAGGCAGATAGATAGATAGATGGAATGAGGGCGATAGATAGATATAGTGAGGGCGATAGATGTGTGTGTGTGTGTGTGTGGTTGGGTGTGGTTGTATCTGTGTGTGGTTGTGTTTGTGGTTGTGTGTGTGGTTGGGTGTGTGGTTGGGTGTGTGGTTGGGTGTGTGGTTGGGTGTGTGGTTGGGTGTGTGATTGGGTGTGTGATTGGGTGTGTGATTGGGTGTGTGGTTGTGTGTGGTTGTGTGTGGTTGTGTGTTTGGCTGTGTGTGTGGCTGTGGTTGTGTGTGGTTGTGTGTTTGGTTGGGTGTGTAGTTGTGTGTTTGTGGTAGAGTGAGGGCGATAGATAAATAGAGTGAGGGCGATAGATAGATAGATAGAGTGAGGGCGATAGATAGAGTGAGGGCGATAGATAGAGTGAGAGCGATAGATAGAGTGAGAGCGATAGATAGCTAGAGGGCGATAGATAGAGTGAGGACTATAGATAGATAGATAGAGTGAGGGCGATAGATAGATAGATAGATAGAGGGCGATAGATAGATAGATAGATAGATAGATAGATAGATAGATAGATAGATAGATAGATAGATAGATAGATAGAGTGAGGGCGATAGAGTGAGGGCGACAGATGGATAGAGTGTGGCCAACAGATGGATAGAGTGAGGGCAACAGATGGATAGAGTGAGGGCGACAGATAGATTGAGTGAGGGCGACAGATAGAGTGAGGGCGATAGATGTGTGTGGTTGTGTTTGTGTGGTTGTGTGTGTGTGTGTGTGTGTGGTGTGTGTGGTGTGTGTGTGTGTGGTGTGTGTGTGTGGTTGTGTGTCTGTGGTTGTGTGTGTGGTTGGATGCGTTTGTATGTGTGTGTGGTTGTGTCTGGTTGTGTGTGTGTGATTGGGTGTGTGATTGGGTGTGTGGTTGGGTGTGTGGTTGGGTGTGGTTGTGTGTGTGGCTGTGTGTGTGGTTGTGGTTGTGTGTGTGATTGTGTGTGTGGTTGGGTGTGTGTTTGTGGTAGAGTGAGGGCGATAGATAGAAAGATAGAGTGAGGGCGATAGAGTGAGGGCGATATATAGATAGATAGATAGATAGATAGATAGATAGATAGATAGATAGATAGATAGATAGATAGATAGATAGAGTGGGAGGGATAGATAGCTAGACGGCGATAGATAGAGTGAGGGCTATAGATAGATAGAGTGAGGGCGATAGATAGATAGATAGATAGATAGATAGATAGATAGATAGATAGATAGATAGATAGATAGATAGATAGATAGATAGATAGAGTGAGGGCAATAGATAGATAGAGTGAGGGCAATAGATAGATAGAGTGAGGGCGACAGATAGATAGATAGATAGAGTGAGGGCGATAGATAGAGTGAGGGTGACCGATGGATAGAGTGAGGGCAACAGATGGATAGAGTGAGGGTGACAGATGGATAAAGTGAGGGTGACAGATGGATAGAGTGAGGGCAACAGATGGATAGAGTGAGGGTGACAGATGGATAGCGTGAGGGCGATAGATAGAGTGAGGGCGATAGAGGTCTGTGGTTGTGTGTGTGTGGTTGGGTGTGGTTGTATGTGTGTGTGGTTGTGTGTGTGGTTGGGTGTGGTTGTGTGTGGCTGTGTGTGTGGTTGTGTGTGTGTTTGTGGTAGAGTGAGGGCGATAGAGTGAGGGCGATAGATAAAGTGAGGGCGATAGGTAAAGTGAGGCCGATAGATAGAGGGCGATAGATAGAGTGAGGGCGATAGATATGTGTAAGATTTCTTTTAAGCCACGCCCTTAATTACATTGACCACGCCACTTTGAGAGCCCCCCCAGTTCATCCCACTTAAAGCCTTGCTGAATGGAGCAACCCAACCTGCAGCAGCCTTTATCGTATAAGCTCTGCAATAAATGTGGAAATATGTGCACGTGAGCTCAAGCAAAGCCTGTGGGTTTACAACCACCTTTATAGTTTCAGAACGACCACAAGACCAGCTCTTTCTGTGTCTTTGTGAGTGCGTGTCTTTGCGAGTGTGTGTCTTTGCGAGTGTGTGTCTTTGCGAGTGCGTGTGTCTTTGCGAGTGCGTGTGTAGCTGGAGCCCGTAATTGATTGAAATGGAGGGGGGAGGAAGAGCGGCGGGTGAAAGCAGAACCAGCGCGCCGCTTTGAAGTCCCCATAAAGTCTTTCAACACGGATGCCATCAGCGCTAAAGGATTGTTTGTTGCCTTTGTAGCTCATGAGCTTAGAATCCTCCAGGAATATGATGGATAAATAAAAATCCATCAGAAGAAACATATTGAAAGTGTCTTTCGGTTACCAGTGTATATTAGTGTTTAATAACGAGCGGGGGAAGTGGGAAATGTACCTCTCGTATCGTCCTGTGGTTTGGCCAGACTCTTTAATTAATGGCCAGTTGTGTCAACATTGCAACAGACGTGGCTTCCATCTGGCGCCAAGGGTCGCAAGCGTTGATTCTTGGGAGAAAAAGGAGGCCTAGTCAATTGCTCCCCTCCACGGCCATCCTTGCTGGGCAAAGGGAGGGGCGGAAGGCTGCAGCCAGAGGCCACCATCCTCGCAAACACACAGTCGTGCAAGAAAGAACCGCTATCCCCACTAAAAGCTGAATGAATGTTGTGCCAAATGAATGTTGTGTAATCGTGCCATAGACGTGCAGTCAAATGCGCTCACCACTCTCTTTGAAAGCGTTTATAGAGGAACACTCTATTAAGTAATGAGCTTTGCAAACTAAATAAAGCTTGAAACATTGAGAGAACATATTTGAACCAGGTGTTGTTGAATGGTTGCACAGATTGATGCTGTGGTGGCGCTGAGTGATGTTGTGATGGCGAACGAATGATGCTGTGGCGTTCAGTGATGCTGTAGTAGCACATAGTGATGTTGTAGTGCCCCCGAGTGATGCTGTGGTGGTGCGGAGTGATGCTGTATGCTATGATATGTTTTGTTTTGCTATCCTATGTTTTGTTTTGTTATGCTATGCTATGCTATGTTTCGCTATCCTATGCTTTGATTTCTTATGCTATGCTATGCTTTGTGTTGTTATGCTATGCTGTTTTGTTATGCTATGCTCTGCTTTGTTATGCTATGCTATGTTTTGTTATGCTATGCTATGTTTTGTTGTGCTTTATTATGCTATGCTATGTTTTGTTGTGTTTTGCTATGTTTTGCTATTCTATGTGTTGTTGTGCTTTGTTATGCTATGTTTTGTTAAGTTATGTTATGCTATGCTATGTTTTGCTATCCTATGCTTTGTTTTGTTATGCTATGCTATGTTTAGTTTTGCTATCCTATGCTTTGTTTTGTTATGCTATGCTGTTTTGATGTGTTGTGTTATGCTATGCTATGTTTTGTTGTGTTTTGCTATGCTATGCTTGTGTTTTATTATGCTATGCTTTGTTTTGTTTTGCTATGTTTTGTTTTGTTTTGCTATGCTTTGTTATGCTATGTTTTGTTATGCTATGCTATGTTGTGTTTTGTTATGCTATGCTGTTTTGTTATGCTATGCTACGTTTTGCTATGCTTTGCAGTGCTATGTTTTGTTATGTATGCTATGTGTTGTGTTTTCCTATGCTATGCTTTGTTGTGTTTTGTTATGCTATACTTTGTTCTGCTATGTGTTGTTGTGTTTTGTTATGCTATGTTTTGTTATGTTATGCTATGTTTTGTTATGCTATGCTTTGCTATGTTTTGTTCTGCTATGTGTTGCTGTGTTTTGTTATGCTATGTTTTGTTATGTTATGCTGTTTTGTTATGCTATGCTATGTTTTGTTTTGCTATCCTATGCTATGTTTTGTTATGCTATGCTATGTTTTGTTGTGTTTTGTTATGCTATGCTATGTTTTGTTGTGTTTTGTTATGCTATGCTATGTTTTGTTGTGTTTTGCTGTTTTGTTTTGCTTTATTTTGCTATGCTATGTTTTGTTATGCTATCTTTTGTTATGCTATGATAAGCTTTGTTTTGTTATGCTCTGCTATGTTGTTTGGCCATGCTATGCTATGTTGTGTTTTGTTATGCTATGCTATGTTTTGTTGTGTTTTGTTATACTATGCTATGTTTTGCTATGCTTTGCAATGCTATGTTTTGTTATGTATGCTATGTTTTGTTGTGTTTTGTTATGCTATGCTATGTTTTGTTGTGTTTTGCTGTTTTGTTCTGCTATGTTTTGTTATGCTATGCTTTGTTTTATGTTATGGTATGCTAGGTTTTGTTATGTTATGCTATGTTTTGTTCTGCTATGTTTTGTTGTGTTATGCTATGCTATGCTATGTTTTCCTATCCTATGCTTTGTTATGTATGCTATGTTTTGTTGTGTTTTGTTATGCTATGCTATGTTTTGTTGTGTTTTGCTATGCTATGCTTTGTTATGTTATGCTTTGTTTTGTTATGCTATGCTATGTTTTGCTATCCTATTTTGTTTGTTATGCTATGCTATGTTTTGTTATGCTATCTTTTGTTATGCTATGATAAGCTTTGTTTTGTTATGCTCTGCTATGTTGTTTGGCCATGCTATGCTATGTTGTGTTTTGTTATGCTATGCTATGTTTTGTTGTGTTTTGTTATACTATGCTATGTTTTGCTATGCTTTGCAATGCTATGTTTTGTTATGTATGCTATGTTTTGTTGTGTTTTGTTATGCTATGCTATGTTTTGTTGTGTTTTGCTGTTTTGTTCTGCTATGTTTTGTTATGCTATGCTTTGTTTTATGTTATGGTATGCTAGGTTTTGTTATGTTATGCTATGTTTTGTTCTGCTATGTTTTGTTGTGTTATGCTATGCTATGCTATGTTTTCCTATCCTATGCTTTGTTATGTATGCTATGTTTTGTTGTGTTTTGTTATGCTATGCTATGTTTTGTTGTGTTTTGCTATGCTATGCTTTGTTATGTTATGCTTTGTTTTGTTATGCTATACTATGTTTTGTTATGCTATGCTGGTGAGGGTGTGTGAGTGTGTGTGAGGGTGAGTGAGGGTGAGGGAAGTGAGGGTGAGGGGGTGTGAGGGTAAGGGTGTGTGAGGGTGATGGTGGGTGAGAGGGTGTGAGGGTGAGGGTGTGTGAGGGTGAGGGGGTGTGAAGAAACCCCCATCTGTATTCCCTGCACTCCCCCTCTCTTTTCTTTACTCCCTGTAGGAGCCACCCCACCATCTGTATTCTCTGCACACCCCCTCCTCTTCTCTCTACTCCCAGAAGGACCCCCCACCATCGGTATTCCCTGCACTACCCCCTCTCTTTTCTCTACTCCTTGAAGGAGCCCCCCCACCATCTGTATTCCCTGCACAACCCCCCCTCTTTACTCTACTCCCTGAAGATGCCCCCCCACCACCTGTATTGCCTGCACTAATCCCCTCCCTTTTCTCTACTCCCTGAAGGAGCCCCCCCACCATCGGTATTCCCTGCACAACCCCTCTCTTTTCTATCCTCCCCGAAAGAGCCCCCCACCATCTGAATTCCCAGCAAAACCCCCCCTCTCTTTTCTCTACTCCCCGAAGAAGCCCCCCACCATCTGAATTCCCTGCACGACTCCTCTCTCTTTTCTCTACTCCCTAAAGGAGCCCCCCCACCATCTGTATTCTCTGCACTTCCCCTCTCTCTATTCTCTCCTGCCTGAAGGAGCCCCCCCACTGTCTGTATGTCCTGCTCTACCCCCTCTCTCTTTTCTCTACTCCCTGAAAGAGCCCCCGCACCATCTGTATTCCCTGCACGATCACTCTCTCTTTTCTCTACTCCCTGATGGAGCCCCCCCACCATCTGTATTCCCTGCACGGCCCCTCTCTCTATTACCTACTCCCTGACAGAGCCCCACCACCATTTCTATTCCCTGCACTACCCCCTCTCTTTTCTTTACTCTCTGAAGGAGCCCCCCATCTGTGTTCCCTGCACTACCCCCTCTCTTTTCTTTACTCCCTGAAGGAGCCCCCGCCATCTGTATTCCCTGCACGGCCCCTCTCTCTATTCTCTACTTCCTGAAGGAGCCCCCCAACTGTCTGTATTCTCTGCACTACCCCCTCTCTTTTCTCTATTCTCTGAAAGAGCCCCCCACCATCTGAATTCCCTGCACAAGCCCCTCTCTTTTCTTTACTCCCTGAAGAAACCCCCCATCTGTGTTCCCTGCACTACCCCCTCTCTCTTTTCTCTACTCACTGTAGGAGCCCCCCCACCATCTGCATTTCCTGCTTACCCCTCTCTTTTTGTTACTCCCTGAAGGATCCCCGATCATCTGTATTCCCTGCACTACCCCCTCTCTTTTCTTTACTCCCTGAAGGAGACCCCCACCATCTGTATTCCCTGCACTACCACCTCTCCTTTCGCTACTCCCTGAAGGAGCCTCAACCATCTGTATTCCCTGCACTCCCCCCTCTCTTTTCTCTCCTGCCTGAAGAAGCCCCCCCACTGTCTGTATGTCCTGCTCTACCCCCTCTCTCTTTTCTCTACTCCCTGAAAGTGCCCCCCTCACCATCTGTATTCCCTGCACAAGCACTCTCTTTTCTCTACTCCCTGACGGAGCCCCCCACCATCTGTATTCCCTGCACGACCCCCTCTCTTTTCTTTACTCCCTGAAGGAGCCCCCACCATCTGTATTCCCTGCACTACCCCCTCTCTCTTTTCACTACTCCCTGACGGAGCCCCCCCACCATCTGTATTCCCTGCACTACCCCCTCTCTCTTTTCTCTACTCTGTGAAGGACCCCCCCCCACCATCTGTATTTCCTGCACGACCCCCCTCTCTTTTCTTTACTCCCTGAAGGAGCCCCCACCATCTGTATTCCCTGCACTACCCCCTCTCTCTTTTCTCTACTCTGTGAAGGAGCCCCCCACCATCTGTATTCCCTGCACTACCCCCTCTCTTTTCTCTACTCCCGGAAGGACACCCCCCCACCATCTGTATTTCCCTGCAATACCTATCTTTTCTCTCCTGCCTGAAGGAGCTCCCCCACTGTCTGTATTCCCTGCCCTACCCCCTCTCTTTTCTTTACTCCCTGGAGCCCCCCACATCTATATTTCCCTGCACCCCCCTTCTCTTTCTCTCCTGCCTGAAGGAGCACCCCTCCATCTGTATTCCCTGCACTACCCCCTCTCTTTTCTCTACTCCCTAAAGGAGCCCCCCACCATATGTATTCCCTGCACCCCTCTTTTCTCTACTCCCTGAAGGAGCCCCCACCATCTGTATTCCCTGCACTACCCCCTCTCTCTTTTCTGTACTCCCTGAAGGAGCCCCGCCACCATCTGTATTCCCTGCACAACCCCTCCATCTTTTCTCTACTCCCGGAAGGAACTCCCCCCACCATCTGTATTTCCTGAACTACCCCCTCTCTTTTCTTTACTCCCTGGAGCCCCCCACATCTGTATTCCCTGCTCTACCCCCTCTCTTTTCTTTACTCCCTGAAGGAGCCCCTACTATCCGTATTCCTTGCACTACCCCCTCTCTTTTCTCTCCTGCCTGAAGGAGCCCCCCCCGCCCCACTGTCTGTATTCACTGCTCTACCGCCTCTCTTTTCTCTATTCCCTGAAAGAGCCCCCACCATCTGAATTCCCTGCACGGCCCCCTCTCTTTTCTTACTCCTTGAAGGAGCCCCCACTATCTGTATTCCCTGCACTACCCCATCTCTCTTTTCTCTACTTCCTGAAGGAGCCCCCCCACCATCTGCATTCCCTGCTCGACCCCTCTCTTTTCTCTAGTCTCTGATGGAGCCCCCCCACCATCTGTATTCCCTGCACTACCACCTCTCTCTTTTCTTTCCTCCCTGAAGGAGCCCCCCACCATCTGTATTCCCTGCTCTACCCCCTCTCTTTTCTCTCCTGCCTGAAGGAGCCCCCCACTGTCTGTATGTCCTGCTCTACCCCCTCTCTCTTTTCTCTACTCCCTGACAGAGCCCCCCCCACCATCTGTATTCCCTGCACGACCCCCTCTCTTTTCCTTACTCCCCGAAGGAGCCCCCCACCATCTGTATTCCCTAAACTACCCCCTCTCTTTTTTCTCTATTCCCTGAAGGAGCCCCCCCTACTATCTGTATTCCCTGCACGACCCATCTCTTTTCTCTACTTCCTGATGGAGCCCCCCACCATCTGTATTCCCTGCACTCCCACTCTCTCTTTTCTATCCTTCCTGAAGGAGCCCCCACCATCCGTATTCCCTGCACTACCCCCTCTCTCTTTTCTCTACTCCCTGTAGGAGCCCCCCCCCACTGTCTGTATGTCCTCCTCTACCCCCTCTCTCTTTTCTCTACTCCCTGAAAGAGCCCCCCCACCATCTGTATTCCCTGCACTCCCCCTCTCTCTTTTCTTTACTCCCCGAAGGAGCCCCCCACCATCTGTATTCCCTGTTCTACACCCTCTCTCTATTCTCTCCTCCCTGAAGGAGCCCCCCTACTATCTGTATTCCCTGAACGACCTCTCTCTTTTCTCTACTCCCTGAAAGAGCCCCCCCACCATCTGTATTCCCTGCACTCCCCCTCTTTTCTCTACTCCCTGTAGGAGCCCCCCACCATCTGTATTCCCTGCACTACCCCCTCTCTTTTCTTTACACCCTGAAGGAGCCCCCGCCATCTGTATTCCCTGCACTACTATCTCTCTTTTCACTACTCCCTAAAGGAGCCCGCCACTATCTGTATTCCCTGTCCTCTCTCTTTCCTCTCCTGCCTGAAGGAGCCCCCACCATCTGTATTCCCTGCACTACCCCCTCTCTTTTCTTTACTCCCTGAAGGAGCTCCTACTATCTGTATACCATGCACTACCCCCCCTCTCTTTTCTCTACTCCCTGTAGGAGCCCCCTCCACCATCTGTATTCCCTGCACGACCCGCTCTCGTTTCTTTACTCCCTGAAGGAGCCCCCCACCATCTGTATTCCCTGAACTACCCCCCCTTCTCGTTTCTTTACTCCCTGATGGAGCCCCCCACCATCTGTATTCCCTGCACTACTGTTAGAATTGGGTTTCTCTGGTTGGCGCAGGTATGTACTTGCGACAAGCAGGGACCCTCTCCTCTAAATCAGGGCGAAGGATTACCCTCTAAAAATAACCCCTGCTTACCCTCTAGGTAGTGTGGCGCAAGCAGTCAAGGCTAATCTCTAGAGCACATAGGGTTAAACATTTGCAGTATCACACACAATAACCATTAACCCACCACACAATGACACCAGACTGTATTCTTTTAAAATATATCTCCCTTATATAGATTTAAAGCAGGCTTGTAAATATGGTCTTTGTACAGTTCCAAATGGTTCCAGTTACTTGTTCAGGTTGTACATATACTCTTCAAGCAGTGCCTTGTAAATACAGTCTTTCAGAGTTCAAAAAGCGGTTCCAGTTACTCTTTAAATAGGTCACAGGTTTCAAAGCAATTGAAGTTCTTATTCAGCATTAAAAATAGTTCTTAATGAGCTCGTTATAATTCTTGGACCAATATCACTGGGTGTAAAATGACCTTTCCCAGCTTAACTTAGACCAACAATGGTCCAGGCACCGTGTGCTGCGTGTGGACCCCTTTCGCTGCCTCTGGTACGCTTCACAGAGCTTTAGTTAGTCTCGTACGGGAAATCCAGCGCGGCCCCTCTAAACCTCACGCATCTCGCATGAGAAGTGTACGGCGCTGTGGAAGGGGGTGCGAGGCGTACTGGGCGCTGGAGCGGTGCGACTCGTACCGAAGCCGGGAGACAGGATGGGGACGTCTCGCAGGTACGGCTGCACAGCGTATGGACTTCAGGGGGCTCGAGGGAGTGCGCGCCTCACGGACTTCGGGTCCTGAGCGCCCGCACTTGGCACAGAGTCACAGTACCTTCTTGTGGGTGGATTTGAAGGGCACAGCAGCGGGGTCAGTTCTGGTCACGTTGCGGTGCTTCTTGGGGGCAATGCGAGCTACGGCTCGTCAGACGTAGGCGCAGGGCTCTTCCAGAACGGGGCGTTGTGGGGGCAAAACAGACGTACCCGCAGTGTACGCTTCGACCCTGGAGGTGGAGAGGCTGCAGGCGGGGCTGATGGGGGTACGATTCGCAGAACAAGACGTACCAGCCAGGCTACGCCCCACAGCACTTCACTTCACAGCTGCGGGGAGCGGGTCTCAGCGCACGGGTCACGGAGGGCACAATTCCAGGCAGAGTCCGTCTTTGCTGGGCAGCCTGCGACACAGGGATCAGCAGGCAGCGATGCTCGGACCGGACAGGTCCTCCTTCACGATGTGAGCTATGGCCCAGAACGGGGGCAGTCACGGTGCTCGTACCAGCGAGGGGCTGGTCTTCACTTTGTAGCTGGCGCACGATCAGGCCACAGTCACGGTGCTCAGGGGACACAGATGCACAAATTGGTAGAGAGCGCAGCGTAGAAGCACGACGCGCTCAGCTCTCCTTCACTCGGCGCTGCAGGGACAGACAGCACACACCAGCAAAAGCTTCCTTCAGGGGGGGTAGCGCCCACTGTTCCTGGGGCGCAGTTCAGGGGGCAAGTTCCACAGCAAGCCCTTGGAGATCTTTGTAGAAGTTTGGCACAAGTTGAAAATAAAGTAAAGTCTCTAGTCTTTGTCCTTCTCTCCTTCTGCAGCAAGGCACCCACCACAGGCCAGTCTCAGGATTAGAGACAGGAGTCCTCCTTGTAGTTTTTCCAGGTCCTTCTCGTCGGGCAGAGTTTCTTCTTTGGCACAAACAGGATCTGATTTACAAGGAGCAGGGTTCCTACTTTTATACAGCATTTTCTTTGTTCTCCCAGGCCACGGGGGCCTCCTCATAACTTCTTTCAGTCTCTGAGCACTTGTTGGGTGTACTCTGGTTGCTGCTTTCAGGGTGAGGGGCAGGCACATCAGACGCTCCACAGGAGGTGGAGCCAGCATTGTGTGGACAGGGGCAGCCAGGAGTACCTTGTTGACAGTGCTTCACCTCTCCAGGGCCAGGTGTCGGGCTGAGTCATCAGTCGCTCCCCAGGGGGCGGAGCCAGCATTGTGGTGGCAGAGCACAGCCCTATCAGAGTCCAGGGGCACTCCCACCTCCCACCAAGGTGTAATCCTGGCATTCACCACCTGTCATCCCCCAGCCCTGTCACTCACATAACCCAGACAGTCAGATACACATCCTAGCAGAGGCGGGCTGAAATGGTTAGGCAAGCAAATGCTAACTTTCTAAAAGTAGCATTTGCAAACACAGGATATTAAAATAAACTTTACTAAAAGAAGTATTTTATTCTGAGTTCAGGCATACTAAACTTGACTTTCTACCATGTTCCCTGAGCCTGCTGGGATTATAGAGTGTAATAATTCCAGCAGCCCATCTTGGCCTAAAACAACAGGTAGCCTTACAATAGTGAAAAACTAATTTGGCTGTAATTCACTATTAGGACATGCCACACACATCAGAGCATGTCCTACCTTACACTTGCAATGCACCCTGCCCTTGGACCTACCATAGGGGTGACTAACATGAAGTTAAGGGAAGGTTTAGGGGCTGGTAAGTGTGCACTTGCCCAGCCAGCTTGACAGTACCAGACTGCACGCAGGTTCAGCAATGGCAGACCTCAGACACATTTTACTAGGCCGCTTCTGTGGGTGGCACAACCAGTGCTGCAAGCCCACTAGCGGCATTTGTATTGACCAGCCCTGGCACTCCTGGTGCACTTGACTAGGGACTGACAGTAAACCAAATAGGCCAAACATGGACACCAATCAATGTAACAATTTACAACAGAGAGAGCATATGCACTTTAGCACTGGTCAGCAGTGGTAAAGTGTCCAGAGTCCTAAACCAACAAAAACAGGTCAGAGGAAATATAGGAGGAAAAAGGCAAAAAGTTTAGGGATGACCCAGCAGGAAGGGCCAAGTCCAATAACTACCCGCTCTCTTTTCTCTACTCCCTGAAGGAGCCCCCCCACCATCTGTATTCCCTGCACGACCCCTCTTTCTTTTCTCTACTCCCTGAAGGAGCTCCCCACCTTCTGTATTCCCTGCACTACCACCTCTCTTGTCTTTACTCCCTGAAGGAGCCCCCTGTTGAAATCAACGATCCATAGAAGAATTTTATTTAAAAAATGTGGTTTTATTGAAGTAGTCCAGCACAGCACAACTTGTCAGGTAACAGGCTCCAGGGATCTGACCTTGGAACACAGAACTCCTAACATAACAAAACAACTCAAGGCAGGCAGAATCTTCTGAACAGAATGGTGAAAAGGTAAAAGCATTTAAAGAGATAACATACAAAAGTAAGGAAGATATAACACATCCTTCCCCTTAACAACTTAAACATATTCCTTCTTCCTATTGGGGGGTCTGATACCTCTATTAAAGTTTTGATTCTGAAAGCAACAGAGTCAGGCTATTTGGAGACTTTGGCTTAGTAAGGGTTGAGGTGTGCAAAAGGGAAACGACACTTAGCAACTCTTCTAACATTCCACACTCTCCCATCTCGTTTTAGAACACTATTGAAGTTAACTTTAACAACTTTATTGGGAGGCCCAAACTTGGAAGTGCCTTTTGTGTTGAACTCTGGTTTGCGTATTCTTACCCAGTCTCCAACCACAAAAGAAGGTTCTTTTACATTCATTTTTGCATCATAAGATTCTTTCATCTTTTCTTGTTTTTGTTGGACCTTAAACAACACTTGTTGCAAGTTCTGTTTTAAATCATCACCCACAAAATCCCTTGATATTTTACTTTTGATCCACCAGGGGCACAGTTTAGAAGCTGGTTCGCTCCCTCTAAGAAGGCGGAATGGGATCTGGTTGGTAATAGAATGAGGGGTAATAAGATACACCCACAGTTTCTCCCTCAGGACAGTTTTCCATTCCTTACCAGACTTCCCGGCTATATCAACTCCATCTTTAAGCACACGGTTGAACCTTTCAACCTGACTATTGCCCTGCGGGTCGTAAAGAGCAGTGGTATGGTGCCTGATGTTCTGCAATCTTAAAAAAACTCTCCATCTCACGAGACTTAAGTTGTACTCAGTTATCGGTCACAAGGACCTCTGGAAAACCTTCCACAGCTAAAATTTCCCTGAAAAACTAAATGATGGCTTGGGTGGTGGCATGATGAACAAACTTGACCTCTGGCCACTTAGAATGATAATCAACGATTACCAATGCAAAACGAGAGTCTTGAGGTAATGAGTGAAATGGCCCAGAAACATCAAAGCAACCTTCTGCCAGGGGCATTTGGGCCACAGCACAGGTTTGAGGGCAGCAGCGAAAGCCTTCAGCATATTATCACTGTTAACACATTAAAAACATTACCTTACTGTTTTGTCTACAATCTTGTCCAAACCCGGCCACCAAAAACTAGACATTATTAATCTCTTCATGGAGGACATCCCAGGATGTCCTTCATGCACAACTTTCAGGATGGCATCTCTCATAGTCTTGGGAGGCACACATTTTTGAAAATCAAATCATTTTCCACTGTAAGTTCAGAAGAAACTTGCGAAAACGACTGGAGCTCAACAGGAGCAGTCTTATCTTCAGGCCATCCATTAAGAATAAAAAATTTTAGCACACTCCAAGTCTGGTCAGAAATTATGCTCCTGCTCCACTCCTCCTCAGAAACCGTAGAAAATTCCTGAGAAACAAGATCAGAGACAGAGGCAATCATCTCAATATCTTGCGAGATTCCTGCTTCTTCTGTCTGAGGACCTGGCAGTCGGGAAAGACAATCTGCAGTGGCATTTCGTCTTCCAGGAACATACTCTACAGAAAAGTTGTACGCCTGCAACCGGGACATAAGTCTGCTAATTCTCGCAGTGGTATACTATGCCCCCCACCAGGGGACAAAATAGAGAAGGGGTTTGTGATCTATCCTGAGTATGAATCTATTCCTCCAGATAAAATTCCGAAAATGTTCAACACCACAAACACACCCCAATAGCTCCCTCTCAATCACGGAATACCTCCTTTTGGTGTCATTGAGGATTCGGAAGGCAAACGCGACACACCATTCATCCTTCCAGCCTTCTGTGAAAGAACTCCCCCCTAACCCATACATGCTGGCATCCACTGTGACAACACAGGTCTTATTGATACAGAACGGTTTTAAGGTGGGAGCCTCAACAATTTCCTTTTTGATCAATTAAAAGGCGTCCAGCAACATTCCACCTTGTGTCTTGCAAGCTCCCTTAGAGATTCCTTCTTGGTGGCAAAGTCTTTGATAAACTTACTGTAGCATTTACAAAGTCCCACAAATGACAACAGTTTCTCTTTATTGTCAGGAGCTGGGGCACTTACAATTGCCTCTACCAGGGATTTCTTTGGAACCGTACCATTCCCAGAAAGCGTATGTCCCAAATACTCAACACTCTCACGGAGCATTTTACAATTATCTTGTTTCAAGGTCAACCCATTAAAGTCCAAATAATTGCACACTTCCTTTATATGTTTGGCATGTTTATCGGGGTTAGGGGAGAACGCCAGGATATCGTCCTGGAAACATCTTACAAAACCATCCAAATCTTAAAAAATGTGATACATCGCTGTATGAAAAACTGACATCGCAGAGGCTAACCAAAAGGGCATCTTTTTATATTGGAATAGCCCTGGGGCATCAAGAAAGCGGTAAATTTTTTTGAATCTTCCATTAGAACAATCTGGTAATAAGCGGAGCGCAAATCAAATGTAGAAAAAAATCTTAGCCCCCTCAAGCATAGAAACCCCCTCATTAATATTGGGCATAGGATGAAAGTCGACAATCAACTTCGCATTGAGGGCTCTCAAGTCGACACAGAGCCTCAAACTCTTATCCGATTTCCTTGCGAGAACGATGGGAGAAACCCATTTGGAGGATTCCACTTCCTTTATAATATCCTCATTGATGAGACCCTGCAAAAGTGCTTTCAGATCTTCTCTGACACATATGGACACAGATCTCAGGTTTTGGTTCACAGAACAAGCCCCATTCTTAAGCTTAATCTTGTGAGAAAAGTTATTAAGTTTTCGTAATTTACTCGAGAAAACTTTGGGGAAAAGTTTGATTATGGAGTCACTCTCATTTTGTCTGTCAATTCGGCCTGACATTCGCTATGTTTTCCCTGCACGACCCCCTCTCTCTTTTCTCTACTACCTGAAAGAGCCCCCCACCATCTGCATTCCCTGCACGACCCCTCTTTTCTTTACTCCCTGAAGGAGCCCCCCACCATCTGTATTCCCTGCACTACCCCCACTTTGTTCTCTACTCCATGAAGGAGCCCCCCACCATATGTATTCCCTGCACTCCCCTCTCTCTTTTCTCTACTTCCTGAAGGAGCCCCCCACCATCTGTATTCCCTGCACTCCTCCTCTCTCTTTTCTCTACTCCCTGAAGAAGCCCCCCACCATCTGTATTACCTGCACTCTCCCCTTTTTTCTTTAATCCCTGAAGGAGCCCCCACCACCTGTATTCCCTGCACGACACCCTCTCTCTTTTCTTTACTCCCTGAAAGAGGCCCCCACCATCTGTATTCCCTGCACTCCCCCCTCTCCTTTCTCTACTCCCTGAAGGAGCCCCCCCCACCATCTGTATTCCCTGCACTCCCCCCTCTCCTTTCTCTACTCCCTGAAGGAGCCCCCCACCATCTGTATTCCCTGCACTCCCCCCTCTAATTTCTCTACTCCCTGAAGGAGCCCCCCAACATATGTATTCTCTGCACGACCCCCTCTCTTTTCTCTCCTCCCTAAAGGAGCCCCCACCATCTGTATTCCCTGTTCTACCCGCTCTCTTTTCTCTCATCCCTGAAGCCCCCCCACCATCTGTATTCCCTGCACTCCCCCCTCTCCTGTCTCTACTCCCTGAAGGAGCCCCCCCCCCCACCATCTGTATTCCCTGCACTCCCCCTCTCCTTTCTCTACTCCCTGAAGGAGCCCCCCTCCATCTGTATTCCCTGCACTCCCCCCTCTCCTGTCTCTACTCCCTGAAGGAGCCCCCCCCCCCCACCATATGTATTCCCTGCACTCCCCCCTCTCCTTTCTCTACTCCCTGAAGGAGCCCCCCATCTGTATTCCCTGCACCCCCCCTCTCTCTTTTCTATCCTCTATGAAGGAGCACCCCCCCCCCCCCCCCCATCTGTATCCCCAGCTCTACTCCCTTTGTTTTCTCTACTCACGCCCCCCTCCCATCTGTATTCCCTCTACAAACCTCCTTTTGGTATTTAAGTAGGCATCAGGAAAACAGATTCTGGGAGATCTATGTAATGTGTCCTTTTCTCTACTCTCCTCAGAAGCCCCCCCTGACCCCCCTCACACTTTACATGGTCGTCAGATGGAAAACCAACAGAGGGCAACTTATGGAATGTTTTCATTTCCGAATATTATTTAATAGACTTCCACTGTGTGTTTATATTTGCAATTCAGGTGCTATTAACATTTATTATTTATTTGCTTTCTCATTAGAAAGCGTTTACCTATTTCCGAAATAACTGACTTTGTCCCAACCGTACTAGTGCTTTCTATTTAAATCATGATCCAATTCCTTTTTGTTTAGATTTATTTTATGTCTGGTGCTCAACCAATAACTATTTAAATACTAAATGTTTTCCATACTAAACATGCACGCCTAAGGCATTTATTTGAATATATGTATTTGGGGACTGTGCTAAGCTCACAGGATCCTGTTACACACAGAGTACCACTTTTCACAAAAGGGCTGTATTAAATGCGCTGTTTACATGTGTGCTTGTACCCGTGCACATTTAATTCTATTGTATTATATTGCATAATTTATATTCTACAAGAGCAAGCGCTCAACCAATGCAAAACAAATGCCCTTTTACAACACACGTGCGTTAATTTGTAATGCTATGCTACTGTTTCCTAGGCGCATACATCACAGTACTTCCCAGGCCTTTTAAATGAGAGATGATTTCAATCTCAAACACATGTTCTTTACTGCAGTGATGCTTATCTGACTTCCTTACAACCTATCACTGGACACAGCCTTTAAACCCTCTACCTTTTCACAGCAGGGTGGCTGTCGCCCTCCTGTCGCAGCTCCATATTTTCCAAAGAGGTGAGAAGGGTTGACAGTCACTGTTTCTAACACACAATTGCTCGTGTTTTCTTTCTTTTTTTCGCATTTGGTTTTTATCAGAATTCATTGTAATTTATATTTTATAGCTTTTGAAACAGAACCCACGGCGGAAGGCATTTACACTTCATTGAAATATGCATTTGTAACTCTGCTTAGCTCTCAGGATCCTGTTGGAGGGACGTATTCATTTAGAAAAAGCTACAAAGCAGATTTACCTGCGCGACCTACACTGTCACAGCCCTTCTAAATTTTACACCTTTAAAAATGCCTGACAAAATGAAGAACACACTTGTTTATTTTGAACTTGCTCTAATATATGTCATAGTGCTGAATACCTGGTTTCGCTACCTCAATTAAATGTTTGGGATCCTTTACAACTAACAATCATTGGAAATGGTCCTGTTTTCTAGTAACTCCTGCTTTCACTAGCCTCGCCGAACCCTACCCGTGAGCCTTTTTTCATTCGGTTTCTAAAAAAAACACAGAAACAGCGTTTGCGGCATTGTGCATTTAATTATTTACTTACAAAGATTATTTAATACACTTCCGCTGTGTGTTTATATTTGCAATTCAGGTGCTATTGATATTTACTATTTATTTGCTTTCTCATTTAAAAGCGTTTACCTATTTTCCAAATAACTGACTTTGTCCCAACCGTGTTAGCTCTTTCTATTTAAAACACAATCCATTTAGTTTTTGTTTAGGTTTGGCGCTCAACCGATACAATATTTAGATACCAAATGGCTTTCCAAACTAAACGTGCTCGCCCAAGGCATTTATACCTTATTTAAAATATATATTTGTGACCATGCTCAGCTCACAGGATCCTGCTACAGGGACTTATTCATTTACAAAAAGCTACAGGTCCACTGTCAGTAATCTGCATATTAAGCAGAAGTACCTGTGTGACCCGCATTGTCCCAGCCCTTCCAGCTTTTACATTTATAGTTATTTTATTATGGTATCCCAGTAGTTGACTTAAATGGTAATGCGGCCAACTGTAATGAGCAGCTCACTTTATGCTAATATTTCAGCTTTATAATTACGAAACCCTGTGCTGACTTTGCCAGTAAATGCCAATAAAGGTATATAAACGTAAGAGCTACGACAGGCCGGTACGTTCGTTGTTTTCAATTGAAAGTTTACTATACGCTGTCAGTAAAGGCTTGCTCATCAACGCCACTCTGCTTTACTCCACTCCGCTTTACTCCACTCAACGCCACTCCACTTTACTCCATTCCACTTTACTCCAGTCCACTTTGCTCTCTCCACTCCGCTTTCCACAATTCCTCTCTGTTTTACTCTACGCCACTCTGCTCAATCCGGCTCTGCTTTACTCCACTCTGTTTCACTCAACTCCGCTACACGCCTCTCTACATTACTCCACTCTACTCTGCTCAATGTCACTCTGCTTTACTCCACTCCACTCTGCTATTCAGCACTCCATTCCACTCTGCTTTACTCCACCACTCGGCTTTACTCAACCACTCGGCTTTACTCCACGCCACCGCACCCCAGCCAACATACTCCACGCCACTCTAAAATATGTATTTGTATATGTGCTTAGCAATGCCACTCTCATTTACTACATTCAATGCCACTCTGTTTTACTCTACTCCACTTTGCTTTACTCCACTCCATGACCCTCTGCTTCACCCCACGCCACTCCCCTTAACCCCAGGTCACCGCACCCCACACAAAAGGTATATAAACGTAAGAGTTACTATCAGGCCGGTAGTTTTGTTGTTTTCAAATGAAAGCTTACTATAATAAACATGTTAGATTGGTCGGTGGGGTGATGTATATTACATGTACCCTTATTGCCCTTTTAATAGTTTGCAGACACGCATTATTAATCTAATTACAAATGGTGATTTTTGGTGTAATGATGCATATACAGGCCACATGCACCGCAGCACACTACCCACATGCATCCCACTAACACACACCTTATAACAAAACACCACTACATTCCACGCCATGCCACTGCCCCCACGTCACTGTACTGGACACCAAGTTTGCAGTACAGAGCACAGCAGCCACACTGCTCTACAACATACCTTAAAAGCATTGCCAAAGCCAATAGCGATGGTTAAACACTTATATGGACCCAAAGGCAACATCTATTGGCTATGCCAATGCTTGTTTAATTTTGCAGAGCCTTTACCATATATTATATGATGTTTGGTGTATGATTCACATGACAAACATTGTCTGCCCTTGTTTTAAAATTGTACAAGGAAAGAGCTACATGGTTTCACGTGAGGCTTTCGGTTGTCATGGCAACATGTGGAAGGGTCACTGTGAAGAAGATTCTCTAGAATGTTGGTGTTTGAAGATTCTCTGGAATGTTGGTGTTTGAAGATTCTCTGGAATGTTGGTGTTTGAAGATTCTCTGAAATGTTGGTGTTTGAAGATTCTCTGGAATGTTGGTGTTTAAACTGTAGATGACAGTTGAGGTGTGGGGTCTGACATCTATACGTTAATAAATCTACATGAAAGAAACCTTTTCCAGTCACTGGAATTACTACCCCCACCCCTCCAAGAGACATCCCCAAAGGGAGCGTTTTAATATTTAAAAGAGCCTCTCCTTGTGCTCCTGGTCACATTGGTATCACTGCAGAGGGGGCGGGGGGAAGGATCAGGGGCTGAAGCTCCCTGCAGCTCTCACTGCAGCCTCAGCTCCGATCCTCCCCTGTAGGGAGAGGGAGGGAAGGATGAGGGTCTGAAGCTCCCTGCGGCTCTCACACCAGCCTCAGCTCCGCTCCCCAGAGATAGAAGTACGGGAAGAGCCTCTCTGTGAAGGAGGCCTGCGGGAAGGAGTAGAGAAGCTCCATGGAGTCAGCATTGTACAGGGACAGCCGCCCCCCCTTGTAGTCCAGATACACCCCCAGCTTCAGGGGCTTCTCACGAGGGGACAGAGGGGTCTGAGGGGAGGTGAGAGCCCTGTACTGACCCTTCCACCCCTGCACAGCCCAGACTCCCCCCTCAGGTGACCATGTGATCTCTCCCTTCCTGTTCACAGACTCTGCTGCGACCCCCACATGCCACCCTCCTCCCTCCCGCAGCGGCTGCACCTCCCAGTAATGTCTGCCGGAGGTGAACCCCTCACTCCCCAGCACACAGGGGTGGAAGTAGCTGAATCTCTTGGGGGTGTCCGGCAGGGTCTGTGCTGTGTCTGTCTGTCTCACTCGTCTCCCCCCTTCAGACAGGAGGAGCAAAGGATGAGCCGTCTCAGGATCCAGAGTCACCAACACTGCAGAGAAGAGATTCACAATTAGAGATTTAATGACACAAAAAAAGGCTGTAATCACTGCTTCTGTTTTACATATGATTCATTTACACCACATCTGGAAAGAGCATGCTGTGCTAGAGAGCGCACAGCACTAGACCGCTCACAACACTAAAGCGCACATTCATCTAGAGCACACACTACACCAAACACCACACTGCACTACAGAGGACAGGACATTCTACTACACACTACACTGCACCATGCAGAATACTACACATTACACTACACCACATTACCATACATGACGCATACTACACTGCACCATATATGAAACTAAATTACACCTCACAGTGCTAGACCACACGAGACGGCACAGAGTGACAGTGCTACTGCAAGGCATTCTGTACTAGTCAGAACTCTATAATACATCGTACAGAGTACGACTGCTACTAACAGTTATACTGCACTAGTCAGTGCACTGCAGTAGATGGCACAGAGTGACTGAGCTACTCCAAGGAAAACAGTACTACTCTGTACACTGTATTAGAAGGTGCAGAGTGAGAGAGCTACTAGAAGGTATGCAGTATTAGTTAGTACACTGCATGAGATGATACAGAGTAACAGAGCTACTCCAAGGTATATAATAGTACGCAGTGAACTGCATTGGATGGCGCAGAGTAGGAGAGCTATTACAAGGTATACAGTACTAGTTAGTACACTGAATTTGGTGGTAATGAGTGGCAGAGCTACTACAAGGTACGCTGTACTGGTCAGTGCCCTGCATTAGATGTCAGAGTGACAGAGCTACTCCACGGTATACAGTACTGCTCAGTACACTGCATTAAATAGGACAAAGTGACCCCTACCCTTTCCTCACGGGCACTGCGCTTGTTGAGTGAGTCGCGAGTGCCAAGGGTGGTAGTGCGGAGCTGCATCACACGTGGCACGGCAGGGTTTGCAGGTCGCGCAAGGCGAGCAGTATAGAACTACCGGTACCCCCGCCATCTGCCCTTTCAGCAGAGCAGAGGTAAGCCGTGGGACCACACCTGACACTCCATGTTGTCTTACAGAAAATGAGAAAAGTATTTATTTCCCCTGTAGGCGGCACTGCGAGGCAACAAGCACAACGTGTTCTTATTTGCAGCTGCTGCGTTTTTTCAGAGAAATCTGTTATGTAATATGATGGCCCATTCACCTCCCTTTCCACTTCCCTTTGTATTCATTTGTAATGCCCTTGAACACTTTTGTATGACTCGGAGTGATAATACTTTTATTTGATTTATAAAAGTGATAAAAGGGTGGGTCTTACCACCATACAAACAGCATGTACATCATAAAATCGGCATAAAAACAGCAATAAAATCACAGAAAAGGGAAAAGAAGCATTATCTTAACAATCTTACACAAGTATACAATCGCAGTGTAAAGTTTTAAGGAAATGGCTAGGGGGATATGACTATCTCATAGGAACTGCAAAACGACTGATGATTGTTCTAAGAAAAAGTGCAAATACTTTGGGGAATAAGTGAGTTCGGTGGGAGATACACATTTTGACTCAGATTAAAGAACACAGCCTGAAAAAGTTAGAATAAGGGGATGTCCATTAAGATGAGAAATGGGGGTCCAGGGGCAGCCATGATAAGGCCGGTTGGTCAAGATTGTTTTTAATTACTTCCATGTTTTTCTGCGGCATGAGCCAGAAATGTTATAGTTTTGCAGGCTAGTTGTATCCGGGACCCGCTGAGGCATTCTATCACAGCCGCCCTGCAAGTTCGCACCTGTGCTTCTCTTAGAAGGGGTAGCAAAAGCGGTTTCCTTTGTTTATGCAGTGCCGGGCATATGCATATTAAGTGCAATAAAGACTCTATGGCGTTGCCACAGAGGCGACAAGTGGAAGTTGACCAGGACCGTTGGCACTTGGGGGTGAGGTCCTTACTCGGGAAGCTTCCCAACCTCAGAAGGCTTAATTTCCTCTTATAGTGGTCCCTGAAACAATCTTGCAGGTATGGCTGAGGTTTCAGATACTTGTAAGTTGGTATGATACAGGTAAGAGCCCGGATTCTTCCAGCTTTAGTGAAACGAGCGCTAAAGCGGGAAGAATCCTGGCTCTTACCTGTATCATACAACGCTTTTAAACATCTTACCAATAAAGCCATCAAAGAAGCATCGCTGCTAATGGACAAAGCCGCAGTGGCAGGAAAATGCCATGCCTGGATCGTGCTGTCAACTTACAAACATCTGAAACCTCAGCCATATTTGCAAGACTGCTTTAGGGACTACTATAAGAGGAAACTAAGCCTTCTGAGGTTGGGAAGCTTCCCGAGTAAGGACCTCACCCCCAAGTGGCAACGATCCTGGTCAACTTCCACCTGTCGCCTCTGTGGCAGCGCCATAGAGTCTTTTGTATGACTCGGCACGTTACAGAACAAGGTCAGTTTTAAAGCAAACAATATTTGCGCTGCGGTGATGTTACAAATACGCCCAGTAAAGTAGTAAAGAAGTAAATGAACGTGATAGGTATGTAAATATTTATAGTCGTACTTCAGTAGGGCACGCAAAAAGAAGAGTACATTAGTAATTAGTAGTCATTAATTAAGCCAAGTAATATAAATATAGTGGTGATGAGTTTTAATGCATATTGATTTAATAAACAAGTGTTCTTTTACTTATCTCTAAATTTCACAAACAGTACCACCATGTGGAACCTCTCATAAGTTCTGTGCCAATGCTAAGCCCCAGAAACTACAGTCTCAAAAGCACTGCAAACCTCTCTTTATTTCTGCTCCCTCAGCCCTTTTATAGCTGACAGAGGGGACGGGAGCATGGGATACCTCACTACCTCCATTTGTGCACATTTTAACTTTGTGCAAAGGCCCAGACATGATTCGAAAACAGAACCGTGACACCCATTGATTTGGCAACCATACCATCATGTGCATGTGTGCTCTACCCCAGTTATTGTGCCAGGTGTGGTGCTGAGGGGTCACAGTGCCCATCCAGGTGCTGGGGCAGTGTTTCCATTAATATCAATGGGGTAACCCAGTAATGCACAGAACCTGGGTGTAATTGCAATAAACAAACAATGGTTCTGCTACAGCGTAAGCTCAAAATACCGGTCCTGTGAGTAATGATTGCGACGGTTACTCTGATTAGTCAGCTGGAGCGACTGAGAACGAATTCATACGCTGGTTGTTCTATGTGCATGGATTAATGGAGAATGCACATTGAGGGATTGCATTTAATGCACTTATTATGGAAGAATATTCGGTCCTTTGAGCTTCATAGCCAGAGGCAGTACCTCCTTGAAAGTGTGGTAGGAACCAGGAACGTTATGGGAGTTTGATATACATCATGTATAGATCTGAATCAGTCTGCAATTTATGATTGAAGGCAGCCATATTTTTCCGAAGATCTTTTAAAACGAGGCTACCATGATTTTCTACGCGGTTTCACACACTTGCTTCTATAGTCCTGATGAAGACCCCATAGCGATGGTTTGATTACTTCACATTAATAGAGGGGGTCGAAACGTTGACGTACTTTGAGATCAAACGTCTTAGTCCCTGCTGGTCACTGAATGTTACAGTAATTGGGCATTTCAAGCATAGGACGACCACTAATGAATTTGACGTTGATATTGTGAACATTCATTTTTTGAAGATATTATTGTCTTTTGTGTTATGTGTCAAAAAGGTTTGTATTGTTTATCACATTTCTGTTATTGATTGTGTTGTATTAATTGTTTTTTGGAATAATACTGTGTGTGTTTATATATGTCATGATTGTAAATTTATACATTTAATTATTTTCATTTCACTATTTTGTCACTGTCTATTGTTAATGTTAATTTGAAAAATTGGGAGGAATACTTTTCAACTTTCATTAATGAATAACCTTTTCACCAGATGGGGGGTTAAATGTTAGTCAATAATTGTCGTCCTTTCGAGCTTAAGCTTAATTCTCAAATTGCGATTAGCAAATTGCGAATTCGCAATTTGATAATTATTGCACTTTCATTCCTATGGGCCTTCTGGCCCATAGGAATGCATTGGAAATTATTCTTTATTTGCGAATTCGCTAAATGCGAATTCGCAAATAAAGAATAATAAGGAATCGCTAAAAAATAGCGATTTTGTACATACATTCCGTTTTGCGAATTCTAAATAGCGATTCGCAAAAAATCGCTATTTAGGATTCGCAAAACGTAATCTTGATACATCTGGCCCTTAGTAAGCAATTACAGATGGCAGGCAGGACTTTCCTCCTTCTATGCATGCCGGAGCCATCCTCAAGACAATTATCCAAGATACTCAGGAGGGTTATGAGCATTTGGTTAGCAAGTTTGCAAAGCAATATGAGGAATCAGGAATCCGGTGCTGGAGATAAGGTGTAGAAGAGTCAGGGTCAACAATGAACATTCTTTTTCTAAAGTAAGGGATCTCTTGTGGAAGGAGTTTCATGAAGTGCTTGACAACACAGGACTCGGTGACAAGTTCTTGCAAGGCACTGTCTTTCTTGTACAAGCATTACAAATACTCCTCTCGGGAGGTCCGCTTCAACCGAGGGCAGCCGCTGATGGCTGAGTTTTGTGATGAATCTCTCGATGTACCAGCCACGGAGATGACGTCAATGAAAAGTGCTGACGTTATTGTGTGCAAAAACAAACCTTCTTGTGCAGCATAGAGCCTTGTGAGAACAGTGATGGCCGTTTCTTGCATCATTACCCATCACCAGTGCCAGTGCTGAAGATCATTTCCAAACTTGCATCACTGACGACTGCTCCACGGTGCAGCAAAACAGAACTTTGCCAGGAACAGTAAAGATTCCAGCCGGTATCTCCCACCCACCCACCCACCTCCCCGGCTTTACATGTTAGCAGGCCTAGAATTGGGGACATGATGCAGGTATGATGTTATGTTACGAGTTAAGTTATCTGCCTTTGTATTTATCACGTGATTTACTTTTCTGTGCAACCAATGTTTACCTTTGGAGGAATGAGCCGATTGAAGCATCAATGGAAGTGGGATCATAGAGGGGCCGGTTCAGTAGATGACTCTTGTGGGTGGTTGATGCAAGGCCGCCAGGAGAACAACAGGCGTTTGTGCTGCTTTCTCGTTCCCAAGACATGTCTGTATTACTGGAGTGGCCCCTCCCATGGTAAGCATGTGCAAGGAAAGTTCCTCATTTGTATGAAAGATGGCCATATGTAAACATGGGAGTAACGTTGTACATGCACATGCCACATATTACATGCAGGCCCTGGCCTGTGGTGGGCTTTTGGGACCACACTATCCCTGCATTACGAAGAAGGTGAGCCACAGTTAACGTGACCCTGAGGGTGTCTTTTGGGAACCAGCACAGAGCTCCAGGGTGCATCACAACTGGTGTTTAACAGAGAGTTATTTATTTATTTATTAATTGTGTGATTTAAAAAACCATTGCAAATACAAAACTTTTAAAAAAAGGTATCCAGATTTCATTTAAAATGTCATAATTCTTAAAAACCAGTAAGGGTAGCAATAACATCATAAAACCAGTAAGGGTAGCAATGACATCATAAAACCAGTAAGGGTAGCAATGACATTCATAAAACCAGTAGGGGTAGCAATAACATCATAAAACCAGTAGGGGTAGCAATAACATCATAAAACCAGTAGGGGTAGCAATAACATCATAAAACCAGTAACGGTAGCATTGACATCATAAAACCAGTAAGGGTAGCAATAACATCATAAAACCAGTAAGGGTAGCAATGACATCATAAAACCAGTAAGGGTAGCAATGACATTCATAAAACCAGTAGGGGTAGCAATAACATCATAAAACCAGTAGGGGTAGCAATAACATCATAAAACCAGTAGGGGTAGCAATAACATCATAAAACCAGTAAGGGTAGCAATGACATCATAAAACCAGTAAGGGTAGCAATGACATTCATAAAACCAGTAAGGGTAGCAATGACATTCATAAAACCAGTAGGGGTAGCAATAACATCATAAAACCAGTAGGGGTAGCAATGACATCATAAAACCAGTAAGGGTAGCAATGACATCATAAAACCAGTAGGGGTAGCAATAACATCATAAAACCAGTAACGGTAGCATTGACATCATAAAACCAGTAGGGGTAGCAATAACATCATACAACCAGTAAGGGTAGCAATGACATCATAAAACCAGTAAGGGTAGCAATGACATTCATAAAACCAGTAGGGGTAGCAATAACATCATAAAACCAGTAGGGGTAGCAATAACATCATAAAACCAGTAAGGGTAGCAATGACATCATAAAACCAGTAAGGGTAGCAATGACATTCATAAAACCAGTAAGGGTAGCAATGACATTCATAAAACCAGTAGGGGTAGCAATAACATCATAAAACCAGTAGGGGTAGCAATAACATCATAAAACCAGTAAGGGTAGCAATGACATCATAAAACCAGTAGGGGTAGCAATAACATCATAAAACCAGTAGGGGTAGCAATAACATCATAAAACCAGTAATGGTAGCATTGACATCATAAAACCAGTAAGGGTAGCAATAACATCATAAAACCAGTAAGGGTAGCAATGACATCATAAAACCAGTAGGGGTAGCAATGACATCATAAAACCAGTAAGGGTAGCAATGACATTCATAAAACCAGTAGGGGTAGCAATAACATCATAAAACCAGTAGGGGTAGCAATGACATCATAAAACCAGTAAGGGTAGCAATGACATTCATAAAACCAGTAAGGGTAGCAATGACATTCATAAAACCAGTAGGGGTAGCAATAACATCATAAAACCAGTAGGGGTAGCAATAACATCATAAAACCAGTAGGGGTAGCAATAACACCAAGTGGATTAAAGAAGGGTTTGTTGAGTGTTTCCAAGTAACAGAACATGCTGCACTTCAATGACTATTAATACTTTGTGAAGCATTGCACGAATTGTGGCTTACCTTTGCCACTTACCTTCCTGGAGGTCCATATTACAGTGTAACCCCCAAGGATGCTGCATGGGTGCACACTTTGTTAGTGTGCAACTGCTACAATACCTTCCACAGCACCCTGAATGTGTTGCAGTCTTACCTGGCACTAAGTCAGAGTGCGAAAGCTTCCCATATCACCCCATCAGTAGGAGTTTGAGGGTCTACTACTTTGCACAAAATTAGGCACAGTATTTAACTACACCCACCCTAATCTGTGCCCCAGCCAAGACCAAAGGGCTGCCAAAATGGCTCTCTGATGGAGACTGGGGCTGTGTGGGTCCACTCTGGATACTGCCCCTAGTTTAAGATTAAGATTTTGGAGAGAGTTGTGAGTAAATCTCTCACAAAATATGCGGAAGAAAATAATCTCCTGGACGAGGTCCAATTTGGGTTTTGACCAGGACATGGTACTGAAACTGCTATAGTGACTGTCCTGGATGACCTGCAAATGCGTGCCGACAATGGACAAACAGCCATTTTAGTGCTGCTGGAAATGTCGGCGGCTTTCGACATGGTCAACCATAAGATATTGATCAAGAGGCTTGAGGAATGTGGCATTGTGGGCAGGGCACTGGACTGGCTGTGATCCTATCTCTCAGGCAGACAGCAGGCAGGGATCCCGAGGCCCTTCCACTTTCAGACTAGGTCAGTAAAACACAGGGTTCCGCAGGGCTCAGCGATCAGCCCAATTCTTTTTAATTTATATCTATGCCCACTGATCCCCCTCATAAAATCTTATGGTATTGAGGTTATAAATTATGCAGATGACACCCAACTTGTCTTCTCCCAGGGCAATGGGCAATGATGCAGTTCCTCTGGAGAAATTCCATAGCTGCATGCGAGAAACAGCGTGCTGGTTCAGGGATAATTCATTGCAATTTAATATGGACAAGACAAATACTTTGCTGTACTGCAAGTAAAATTCCTTGACCCCTGCCAGTAGACTTCTGGCCAGTCCCTGCTAATAACCCTCCAGTGCCTGTTACAATGGTCCGCAATTTAGGAGCACTGCTAGACAGTAATCTGCAATCGGACTCACAAGTAGCTAAAACTGTAAACACCTGTTTTTCTCTGCTCAGAGCCCTTAGAAAAAAACTCAATTTTTTACCTGTCTCAGTTAGACCGCAATTGGTAAGGAGTATTATTTTGAGCAGATTAGACTACTGCAATGCCCTTTTCCTAGGAGCTCCAGCTTCTTTCTAAAAAAACTGCAAAGAATACAGACTATTGCAGCTAAACTAGCATTGTACAGACAACGTAGAGCCTCGTCCTCGCTTGCCCCGAAAGAGCTCCACTGGCTGCCTATGGCACAGCGAGTCCAGTTCAAGGCACTCTGCATCGTCGATAGAGCAGTACATAAAATGGGGCCTAAGACCCTACAGAGAAAATGTCTATGGTATTCTAGAGCACGAAGCCTATGTTCCTCCTCAGCCAGTCTGATATGTGTCCCACATGTCAAGAAAGTTCGACTGGGGGGCAGATCATTTAGCTATGCAGTCTGCCGACTCTGGAACACTCTGCCAATAGAGCTTAGACAAATAGATACATTGTCCCGCTTCAGGAAGGAATTGAAAACTAAACTCTTTCCTAGAGATTAATTCCAGTCCTATGCTCGAGCTCAGTTACATACAATGTTTTTGGTAATCTCAGCGCCAGGATACCCGTTGGGCGGCAGCTGCGATGTAGAAGTACTCCCTTACATTACATTTATTGCTAAACTTGTAAATAAAAAGTTAGGAGGCTCTTGCAGCTTGCACCACAAATTGCCCCTGCCAGCGATGCCAGTACCAACACAACTACTTGCCATCACGCGCCAACAAGTGTAACAATTCAGACTATTCCAGACCGCCAAAGCTATAAGAATGGCTTAGGCAGCAGGTTTTGGTCATTTTTAATATATATTGAATTATAAACAACTGTTGCTGTTCTGTTCTCTAAATTAGAGACCAACACAAACACCACAACCACCACAACAACCACCACCACCATCACCATGTGGCAGACTGACATAAGTGCAGGTGCTGACAGTAAAGATCCAGTGCCAAGCACCGGAAATCACTCGCTCAAATTAAGCACATAACCCAGGTCTGTGGTCATGCCAAAGGGGTGGCCAGGGCATTATAAGGTGCTTAAAAAATGTTCCTGTTCATACAAGCCACTCTCTATCCGGATGAGGACAAAAAAATGTAGGTCTCCTCCTTTTGGTCTGCAACAGAATGGGCTCTGAAGGTATTAGGCTTAATGTTCATGAAACTGGGCGTGAGGGTTCTGTTGGAAAAATGCGCAAGTTGCTTGGGTTTAGTAGTTCACAACTATTTTCCAGTGACCAGAAGTAGTTCTCCCTACACAAAAGGTTGGAGACCCCTGATTTAAACTCTGGAAATGCAGCAGCACATATACAAAGTACAAATCTAGAAAAATCTGGAAAAGACCAAGTTTACAGACGCAAATAAAGTAACTGTACTCTGACGTGAGTGCACATTATCATTAAATACGGGAAACATCCTTTACAACACAACTTTTACAACGCACTGCCATTACGACGCAACTAGTACAACGCAAGGCATTACAACGACTTGCGCTGGAGGGCGCTCTAGGATAGGGATTAGTTTAATTACTATCCAACACCTTCCCTACTATCCACGGGGACTGGAGTTGGAATAGTAAATTAAACTATTCACTATCCAGCGCCCCCCAACGCAAGTCGGTGTAACGACTTGCGTTGTAAAAGTTGCGTCGTAATGGCATACGTTGTAAAAGCATGTGTTGTAATGTCATACATCTATTAAATACCATACCATACCATACCATACTATACTATACCATGATACCACCCCATAGCACACCACACCATCCCATACCATACCATTTTCATGAACATTAACATACAGAGCTAATCGTCACATTGATATTTACCTTTGTAACTCTTCACCACCTCTGGGCACGGAATCTTCACCTTATTACACCTGTAATAACACACACATCATCTTTGTATTAAAGAGCAATGACAGCTACAGGAACAAAGGATGAACATCACATAAGACCGGTATTTGAAATGAGATTCAGTATTAAGATCAGCGCCTGCGGACTAGAGCTCAGTGTGAGTTACTGTTTATACACAACAGTCAAAGCTCTAATGATATCCAAAAGTGAATTTAATATCTTAGCCTCAGCGTGGGTCTTCTAGGAGCTGCGGTTAGCCCAGTGAGATGGCCTGACTAACAGGTTACATCTGCTGCTGGTGGAGTCTTGTGTATATACTTTCTTAACTGAGCTCCACGTACATTCCTGCCAGCACCCACAACACCGATACTTCCAATCCCTGCCGGTGTAAACCTTGTCATCATTCCTCTGCAACCAAGATGTTTGGTAGCCTTAGTGGGATATATAAGGAAGATTTAAACTCAGACGCCATAGTAATGAAAGATTAGTTGCAAAACAAAGACTCCCACGTTTTACAGAGCAGCAGATTTTAGGCGTTAGGGGAAGTATCACAGAGGGAGAGATAAGGGATCAGGTTAGGAGGCTCAGTAATGGGAAAGCAGCAGGCCCATGTGAATACTGTAAAAAATTGTTAAATTCTTAGGTCCCTTTCTTGGTATCTTATTTTAATGAGATCTAGCTGGAAAGCTGTTGCCTCATACCTTCCTGGTATGAGGCAACAGTGGTTATGATCCTTAATCCGGGTAAAGATGCTATGTTAGCAGATTCCTATAGACCTATATTGTTGTCGAACTGTGACTACAAAATGACCACAGGAATCTTGGCTAAGAGGTTGTTAGGTGTCTTTCAAACGTTGATCCATTTCAAACAAAAAGGGTTTGTGCCTGGCAAGCAGCTGAATGAATTATCCCATCGACTTTTCGCTGCAAATGATACAGCAGAGGAATTTAATCTCCTGTTGACAATCGCAAGAATTGATGCTGCTAAAGCATTTGATAGGGTTAACTAGGTCTATCTCAGGGAGGTATTGCGGAATTATGGTTTCAGCAGCAATGTTACTGGAGTTGTATAAATGTTATATAAGGTGCCGGCAACCAAGATTTAGGTTAATGGCGAACTTATAGCTTTGTGTCATATATCCAGGAGAATTAAGTAGGGGTGTCCTTTGTCGCTAATTCTGTTTTGTCTATATATTAAGCACTTTTCCCAGATGGTTCAGCAGGATAAGGCCATTCTTCCCTTTGAAGCTGTAGGGTTACCAACAAAAATAGCACTGCATGCTGATGACATAGTTCTGTATACATTGAACCAAGGGCTCTCTGATCCTAAACTTGAGGTGCATCCCAGAGATTTCGGGAGTCTTTCAGGGTATTTAATCTATAAGGGGAAGACAGAGATTATGACATAGGCTGAAGAGAAGGTAGGACTTAAAACCAGAAACCTGATTGGATATCTAGGGATCATGGTAATTCAGAGCTTGGAGGAAATACTGGTTGTAAATCTAACTAAGGTATGCAATTGTTAATATGTAAAAAAACGATACAGATATGACAAACAATACATTCATTCAAGTGAACAAATTTGCGTCGTTATTAACAAATTCACCCGTTGTGAACTCCACATCAACCCAGACTCTCAAATAAGTAGTTAGGCAAGCACTAAGACCTAGGCCTGAGGTTATAAATGGACAGGCCACAGGTGGGGTGGCACGTAGCCACCAGAGAAATGCACGGACATGAAACCTTAGTCTAGAACTATTCTCCTTGCAGTGCTAGAGGATCTTAGAGTGGCTGTGGAAGTCAACAACACGAGACATGAAGAACTTATTTTTGTTGACATGTTTTTCACTATTAAATTTGAGACACTAGTGGTGCATATATGCACAGGGTCGGATATAACACACTCACTGATATCTGCCAGGCAAAGGATGTATTAAAGGCCCAGAAGTATATAAGTGGCGATCAAAGATGGGGCAAAGGGTAAGCCATTTTGGAAGAGTGTCATATTGTGGAAAATTATTATTTTATTAGAATAATAATGCTTAATGTAGGTATGGTTCAGGTAGCACGACTAGACTGCACCTGGCTGCATTACTTAAAGTGCTTGTTTAATTGTTGTCAATGTGCATTGTTTTCCATTCTCTTCCAGAAAACACTCAAAATTCAGCTTCTACCGCTGTATTCCTCTGTATGTGCAAAGGATCTTTTCCCAAGCTTGCTTGGCCGATGGGACGTGTATTGAAACAAGCTAAACCTTATAAAATACTGTTGATCGTTCCACATTGCCTCAACTTTCTTTATAGTGCCTCGTCATTCCGAACAGGAGTTTGATGCACACTTTATCTATGGCTAAGTGGATGGATGCCACTGGTATAGTTAAGAGCCTTTGATATATCATATGTGTTTCATTCAGAGATGGGAGGACCTTATACCCCCTTTGGCTGCATTGATGGAATAATTTCTGTGACGGCGAACAGAGTTGCGACCATCTGAAGAAGGAGATTACACCCTCAGCCCTATTTAGCATGGACAGGTCTCTGCCAGGAGTATCTGGGGGTGAGGGACTGGGAAAAAAACCAATAATGATCATTAAAACTCCCTGGATGTGGGGTACGTTAGTTCTTTGTTTTTTAGAAACACTGTGAGAAGTTGGCCTGGTATATAATGCTCACTAATTCTAGTGATCACTTTGTACCATGCCAAGCAACCCTTATGATGATGGTTGTAATTCAACCTTGTAGACCAGTTATCCTAGTGGTAACGTGGACAAAGCAGTCTTAGGCTAAACTCTGAAAGGCATGTGAAGCCAGCTGTTATACCATACACAACCCCCTTGAATACCAAATGAAAGGGACACCACACAGATATATATTGAAAATATATATTGATTTATTAACTATTAAAATCCCCTGGACTCTTTATGAGCACAGAAGCACAAGCGTTAAATCACAAGACAGTTTAAAATACACAAAAGTTGCACAATATGGATGAGCCCTAGGGGCCACCTAAACCATATACTAAATAAGTGGTATAAGAGATACCAGGAGGAAAGTGAAGAGGCCTAGGGCCTTGGGAATCGCTGGAGCTATTCGAGACTGGAAATAACTAAGTCGGGAAAGGCCCACGGGACTCGGGTGCAGTGTTCAAAGTGCACGCACTTTTCAATACAAAGTCTATGGTGCGTAAAAAGCACAAAGTTAGAAAGTTAGGAACCTTCCGAGTGACCTACGGAGCTGAAACTTAAAACACAGGCCCTTGGGATGTGTACCAGTGCAGGAGCACCGGCGGAGCTGAGTTACCTCACCCACAGGAAGCGGGTGCACAGGGTCGAAGATGTGTCGGGTTTCGTCACGCTGGTCGATGGTGCTTGGAGCTGAAGATGCTGCAGGCGGCTCGATGAGAAGAGTTCCGGTGGATCCAAGGGTGGATCTGTAGATGTGAAGACCTGAAAGCAGAGGGGACAGTGTTCAAAGTCACTAGCCAGTGACTGCCGTGGAACCAGAGTGGAACCAGGTGATGTCGGGTGCAAACAGGCGTTGTCGGGTAGCTTCTTTCTGCAGCCACGTGGATACCCGGGGTCGAGGACGTCCAGGAGTCGGTCACGAGCTGTCCCACGTAGGCTTCTCGCTGTTGGCGGTGTCGGCGACCTGATCGGAGCAAACAGGCCTTGGCAAATGCAAGCCACGCAGAAGTTGAAAGATGCTGTTCACTCGGACCAGCAAGGTCAGAGCGGGTGCTCCTTTTCACAGGAGCTTGGGTAGGTCTGGAGCAACCAGACCTGCTGTTTAAATCTTCGGGTTCGTCGCCAAGATGGCCGCTGGCCGCGTGGCTAGTGGCCGGGATGGCGCGTCGAGTGGCACAGTGCAAAAGGGCCCCACGCAGATCGTGGAGATGCTGGGGGGCTGATCTTCGGTGCAAGGGCTGCTCGGTGGTGGGGGTTCTCAGTCCCCAAAGCACAACGTCGAGGATGCCTCAGAAGCTGCGCAGTCAGCTTTACGAGTGTCTTCCAAGAGGTCCGGTCCCACGTCACTCGGTGCCTCCACGGGTCCCTTCTTTGCAGGGACTGTGGATCGGGCTCTGAGAGGTCTGGGAATCTGGTTCTTGTCGGGCTCTGGGCTCGGGCTCCGGCGGGAGGCGGCGGCAAAGCAGACGTCGAGTTGCTGGTTGGTGCCTGTGTTCACAGGGTGGTCACTCCTTGGCCACAAGGGAGATTCTTCTTCAGTCTTCTGTGCAGCAGAATGTCGAAGTCCAGTCTTCTTCTTAGTTTTAAGTTGATTTCGGGATGATCTGCTGTGCAATGGCACTGCTCCCCCTCTTATTCCAATCTAGGGGGTGGATCACCTACTAGGTCCCTCCTCTGGGAGGAACCAGGAAGGGGGGCGGTTACACCCCCTTTCCTTTGTCCAGCTCCGCGCCAGGACTGGGGCTGGAAGGCCCCAGAACCGGTTTGGGCTGGCCTATGCACGGGGACACCTTGTGTGCCCCGGGCATGTCTGATTCTATTCAGCCCTGTCCTACCCAATACACAAAATCCTGTCTGGGGTGGTGCTCGCACCTCCCAAGGCAGGAAACCCTTTGTCCAGGCCACCATCTGCCGAGTTTCGGTCAGCAGCAGGAGGCCAGACTTGTGTCTGTGGTGGCAGCGTCCATTTTGTGGAGCTGAGGCTCTGTTTAACTTTAACCGGGGTTAGGGTTACACACATGTCGTATCCCTCTAGAAGGGTGGAATGCTATCCCCGTCGCCAGAATTGGCGAGGGGATAGTATTCCAATTCGTATGACACCTTACTCGACATGTTTTGATAAAGCCAAACCAAAGATAGCATTTAACCGCGAGGATTATAATGCACTTAAGAGTATATGGTATGGCAATATCCCGGAACAGCTTAGGGAGTGGTTCCCGACAGCTGCAGACAGGCTCAGCTCATGCCAGAGCACCATCTCACATATTTCCAAGCACTCTGCCTCCAGGATTGATGAGGCCTTCCATAGGAGTGGCTGATAGGAACATATGTGTCCAGTTTAGGGTTAGGCACAGACATACTGTACCTAAGTAAGAGGTGGTTACACCGACTTACCCCAGCTGAGTGATCAGCCAGTTGTGTCAAATATGGAGGCCAGGCCAGGGGTGGCACAATACGTGCTGCAGCCCCTGGTAGGCCTTGGATACACCTATGCCCTGGGCACCTAGGGTGCACTTATACAGGGGCTCATAAGGTGAACCAGTTCCAATTCGTAATGCACCTAGAGTGCATGGAGTCCATTTTAAGGAGAGAGCAATCAGCCTGGGGCCCTGAATAGCAGGATCCCAGGCCAACTAAGTCAAAAACCAGCTAAACACCAGGCAAAAAGTTTGGGGGTAACCATAGTCAGATATCCACCTTCCTACATAACCCCCCCCCAAACGAAAGGAGATAAGGCTATCCTTGACCAGGTAAGCCTATATTGCCTAAGTGGCCATATAAGGAAGTACCAGCTCTGGCTTGGTAACCCCCTGTCTCATGGTCCACTAAGCAATCCCTCACCCTAAGGGTATCTGAGGGTCTCCACCATAGGGAATCTCTACCTGTGGCGTGTCTTTGCAAAGTCAAAGGCTGGTGTTGGGATGGAGTACTGAAGTGAGTTTCCTCTGTAGGGCTCAGCTTCCTCCAATCACTCTCCACCATGTGTGCCTTTCTTTCTCTGACTGAGTTGCACTGTGCTCTCAGGGTCAACCTCTGGCTACCTAAAGCTGGAGGTTGGGTCCCTCTGTTTGGCTTACTGGAGGGACAGGTCAGGTTTGGGGCCTTTTGGTCCCAGGTTTGGCTGTGCCCAACAATATCCATCTGGGGGAGGTCCCTAACTACTTTTAAGGGGGATCCCTCAGGAGTTTTTAAAGTTTGCACCTCACTAGGGCTACTAGTTTCGGTGCCCCTAATCTGTTGATGGGGGTGCGTTATTTGACAGGGGGCCCTTTGGGTCTCACTGTCCTTCTTGTCCTCTGCAGCCCTGGGCTGAGTAAGGCAAGGTAGAGAGGGGCAGGTTACCTGCTCCAGACTGGGTCCCACCTGAGAAGGGTCCACTGCCATCAGAGGCTCTGTTAGGCCAGGCCTAACAACCTCTGGGACAGTTCCTTCATCAGGGGTAAGATCAGTTCCCTGAGGAGGCTGATCCTTTCCTAAAGTCTGGTGGGAGGGAGATTTCTCTTCCTCCTCAATGCTCTCTGTTTGGGTGGAGTGATCCATCATTTCAGGCTTCACTACCCATGTATCAGTTTGAGTTTGGGCTGTGGCCATCACAGCCCCACCAACCTTTTCAGGAGGAGACTCAGTTTGGGTATGGGCTGTTACTAGTACAGCCCTGCTACTCTTTCCAGGAGGGAAGTTATCTAAAGATGGGGCTGAGGTTTGCTCAGCCCTCCCAACCTTTTCAGGAAGGACATCTTGAATTGGGGCTGTAGCCATTACAGCCCCACTAACCTTTCCATGGAGATTTACCATTCTAGAATGGGTTTGCTGTTCAACCTCAGCCCAGGCTGAGATTTCCAAATCATTACCCAGTAGGCAATCTACAGGCAAGTTTGCTGACACTGCCACTCTCTTTGGGCCAGTGACACCTCCCCAGCTAAGATTGACTACTGCCATGGGATGATTGGTTTCTATGCCATCAATGTTTGTCACCTGATATCTGGCATCAGGTAAAAGTTGCCTTGAGGGGACTAGACATTCAGCCACCATGGTGATGCTAGCCCCTGTGTCTCTGAAGGCCTCCACTTTCAAGCCATTGATGAGGGGCTCCTGTCTATACTTGCTCAAAGTGTTTGGGCAAGCTGTGAAATTGGCAAACCCCATGCCAGTCTCATAGACAAGAGTATCTGAGTTAGGGGACCTGGATAGGCCAGAGTCCACCTGTCCTCCAAAAGTAAACCCACCCAAATTCTTGGGGGTGCTCCCACCACCTGGGGGACCACTGCTAACAGTGACAGGAGGTGTTGGAGCCTTACCTGGAGGTATATTCTCCTTATTGCCATTCTTGGGACAACAGCTATCTGTTTTGTAATGCCCCACCTGTTTACAGGTATGACAATAAGGCTTTTTCTGGGATGTGGAAGTGTCTTGGGACCCACCCCCATTCTTGGAGTTTTGGGGCCCTGGGGAAGTCTTTTCCTTACTTTTATCCCCACCCTTCTCTTGAGGCTTGGTAGTCTCTTTCTTTTGGTCACCACCCTGGTTCTTAGGCCTGATCCTGGTTCTGACCCATTTGTCTGCCCTCCTACCCAATTCTTGTGGGGAGGTCAGATCAGAGTCAACCAGGTGCTGATGTAGAAGCTGATTTTGACAATTACTTAAGATTTGCTCTCTCATAATTAAATTATACAATCCTGTATAGTCAGTAACCTTACTTCCCAGCAACCAGCCCTCCAGAGCCTTAGTGGCACACTCAACAAATTCAGACCAGTCCTGAGTCTGTGTCTTCTGGGTATCTCTGAACATTAACCTGTACTGTTCAGTGGTTAAGCCTAACCCATCAATCAGAGCACTCTTCAGGACCAGGTAGTTTCTAGAATCCCCATCACTAACTGTGAGGAGTCTGTCTCGGCCTCTACCTTCAAAGGAGAGCCACAAGATTGCTGCCCACTGCTCCTGAGGGATCTGCTGTACTCTGCAGGCTCTCTCCATTGCAGTAATCCATTTATGGATGTCATCCCCAGCTTTGTAGGGGGGCACAATCTTACTCAGGTTTCTATTATCAAAAGACCTGTCTTTATCCTTGTGGATATTGCTGCCACCAGTGGGTTCTATTACCCCACTCTCTCTAGGCTGTCTTGCTCTAGCAAGTTTCTCTTGGGCCAGGGCAATCTCTAACTCTTGTCTCTGGACTCTCAATTCAGCCTCTCTAATTTGAGATTCTCTCAATTTGGTCTCATGTTCCCTTCTCTGAGGGCTAGTCATCCTCCTTCTGGAGTGACCATGAGAACCTCTAGAAGCATAGGAGTTGTCAGAGTCACCTGAGTGAATCCTTCTCCTCCTAGGCTCCTGGTTAAGTCCACCTGAGGGTCTGAATGGGTTGTTACCTGATTCATTCCCAAGTTGACTTAAGTTAGCCTGGTTCAGTCTACTGACCAGCACCTGACTATCTCTGTCATCATCTGACTCACTGCTTTCCACCTCCTCCCCCTCTTCTTCTTCCTCTTCCTCTACATCTACTTGAGGAGCTCCAGTGATGGAGGCATCCTCATCTACTAGGATGATAGGGGCAGGGGGGTCTACAGTGTCATCCTCTGAAGGATGGCCTCCTTCAGCATCCCCTGTGGGGTTTGCCTTAGAGGGCTTTAGAGTCTCAGACTGGTCTAAGAGCTCTCTTAGGTGGTCTGTAGTAGGGGAAGGCCCTGTCTTCAGACCCCTTAAGACACAAAGCTGTCTTAATTCCTTAAAGGAAAAAATAGCAAATTTGGATGGTGCCCTTGGAGGGTCACTCTCAACAGAGACATTCCCAGTGGAACCCTCTGCTCCAGACATTGCTCTAGTGTGGGTGGATGTGTTGCAATCTACCTACACTGGTGTTTACCTACTAAACCTATCTAGTAGTTGTAGCTAGGGTGTGCTATTCCCTTTGCTCTACAACAACTAAGTTCAGTAGAACTTAAGTATACTAGTCTTGTTTTATATGTACCTAGCAGGTACCTGTGTGATCTTTCAGATGATAATCTCAAAGATTGTAATGGTAAAACAACAGCAAGCTCAGATCCCAATCCGCTGCTCACCAATGTGAGAAGTTGGCCTGGTATATAATGCTCACTAATTCTAGTGATCACTTTGTACCATGCCAAGCAACCCTTATGATGATGGTTGTAATTCAACCTTGTAGACCAGTTATCCTAGTGGTAACGTGGACAAAGCAGTCTTAGGCTAAACTCTGAAAGGCATGTGAAGCCAGCTGTTATACCATACACAACCCCCTTGAATACCAAATGAAAGGGACACCACACAGATATATATTGAAAATATATATTGATTTATTAACTATTAAAATCCCCTGGACTCTTTATGAGCACAGAAGCACAAGCGTTAAATCACAAGACAGTTTAAAATACACAAAAGTTGCACAATATGGATGAGCCCTAGGGGCCACCTAAACCATATACTAAATAAGTGGTATAAGAGATACCAGGAGGAAAGTGAAGAGGCCTAGGGCCTTGGGAATCGCTGGAGCTATTCGAGACTGGAAATAACTAAGTCGGGAAAGGCCCACGGGACTCGGGTGCAGTGTTCAAAGTGCACGCACTTTTCAATACAAAGTCTATGGTGCGTAAAAAGCACAAAGTTAGAAAGTTAGGAACCTTCCGAGTGACCTACGGAGCTGAAACTTAAAACACAGGCCCTTGGGATGTGTACCAGTGCAGGAGCACCGGCGGAGCTGAGTTACCTCACCCACAGGAAGCGGGTGCACAGGGTCGAAGATGTGTCGGGTTTCGTCACGCTGGTCGATGGTGCTTGGAGCTGAAGATGCTGCAGGCGGCTCGATGAGAAGAGTTCCGGTGGATCCAAGGGTGGATCTGTAGATGTGAAGACCTGAAAGCAGAGGGGACAGTGTTCAAAGTCACTAGCCAGTGACTGCCGTGGAACCAGAGTGGAACCAGGTGATGTCGGGTGCAAACAGGCGTTGTCGGGTAGCTTCTTTCTGCAGCCACGTGGATACCCGGGGTCGAGGACGTCCAGGAGTCGGTCACGAGCTGTCCCACGTAGGCTTCTCGCTGTTGGCGGTGTCGGCGACCTGATCGGAGCAAACAGGCCTTGGCAAATGCAAGCCACGCAGAAGTTGAAAGATGCTGTTCACTCGGACCAGCAAGGTCAGAGCGGGTGCTCCTTTTCACAGGAGCTTGGGTAGGTCTGGAGCAACCAGACCTGCTGTTTAAATCTTCGGGTTCGTCGCCAAGATGGCCGCTGGCCGCGTGGCTAGTGGCCGGGATGGCGCGTCGAGTGGCACAGTGCAAAAGGGCCCCACGCAGATCGTGGAGATGCTGGGGGGCTGATCTTCGGTGCAAGGGCTGCTCGGTGGTGGGGGTTCTCAGTCCCCAAAGCACAACGTCGAGGATGCCTCAGAAGCTGCGCAGTCAGCTTTACGAGTGTCTTCCAAGAGGTCCGGTCCCACGTCACTCGGTGCCTCCACGGGTCCCTTCTTTGCAGGGACTGTGGATCGGGCTCTGAGAGGTCTGGGAATCTGGTTCTTGTCGGGCTCTGGGCTCGGGCTCCGGCGGGAGGCGGCGGCAAAGCAGACGTCGAGTTGCTGGTTGGTGCCTGTGTTCACAGGGTGGTCACTCCTTGGCCACAAGGGAGATTCTTCTTCAGTCTTCTGTGCAGCAGAATGTCGAAGTCCAGTCTTCTTCTTAGTTTTAAGTTGATTTCGGGATGATCTGCTGTGCAATGGCACTGCTCCCCCTCTTATTCCAATCTAGGGGGTGGATCACCTACTAGGTCCCTCCTCTGGGAGGAACCAGGAAGGGGGGCGGTTACACCCCCTTTCCTTTGTCCAGCTCCGCGCCAGGACTGGGGCTGGAAGGCCCCAGAACCGGTTTGGGCTGGCCTATGCACGGGGACACCTTGTGTGCCCCGGGCATGTCTGATTCTATTCAGCCCTGTCCTACCCAATACACAAAATCCTGTCTGGGGTGGTGCTCGCACCTCCCAAGGCAGGAAACCCTTTGTCCAGGCCACCATCTGCCGAGTTTCGGTCAGCAGCAGGAGGCCAGACTTGTGTCTGTGGTGGCAGCGTCCATTTTGTGGAGCTGAGGCTCTGTTTAACTTTAACCGGGGTTAGGGTTACACACATGTCGTATCCCTCTAGAAGGGTGGAATGCTATCCCCGTCGCCAGAATTGGCGAGGGGATAGTATTCCAATTCGTATGACACCTTACTCGACATGTTTTGATAAAGCCAAACCAAAGATAGCATTTAACCGCGAGGATTATAATGCACTTAAGAGTATATGGTATGGCAATATCCCGGAACAGCTTAGGGAGTGGTTCCCGACAGCTGCAGACAGGCTCAGCTCATGCCAGAGCACCATCTCACATATTTCCAAGCACTCTGCCTCCAGGATTGATGAGGCCTTCCATAGGAGTGGCTGATAGGAACATATGTGTCCAGTTTAGGGTTAGGCACAGACATACTGTACCTAAGTAAGAGGTGGTTACACCGACTTACCCCAGCTGAGTGATCAGCCAGTTGTGTCAAATATGGAGGCCAGGCCAGGGGTGGCACAATACGTGCTGCAGCCCCTGGTAGGCCTTGGATACACCTATGCCCTGGGCACCTAGGGTGCACTTATACAGGGGCTCATAAGGTGAACCAGTTCCAATTCGTAATGCACCTAGAGTGCATGGAGTCCATTTTAAGGAGAGAGCAATCAGCCTGGGGCCCTGAATAGCAGGATCCCAGGCCAACTAAGTCAAAAACCAGCTAAACACCAGGCAAAAAGTTTGGGGGTAACCATAGTCAGATATCCACCTTCCTACAAACACTTTGGGAGTTTGTTTCTGAAAAATAAAAACTGCAAGCATCTCACTGAACAGCCCTCAAAACAAACACTGGACTTCCAGCAAAATATTAGTACATTGTACGGGGCCACCTTCAGTATAAGGAGATGACACTGGGCTGTCGGTTATCTCTAACTTTGGTAGACAAAGTACTTTCAGGTTGGTGAAGTTTTTACTGCTAGGGCCGACCATCTGGTCTGGGCCTGCCATAAGGTCCACCAGCCACAGACCAGAGGGCCAGAGGCTTCGCAGTGACTACATACTTCAAGCGCATTTGAGCCACTGACCAGAATGCAGGGGTTCACTGGAGCTGCTGGCCAGAAGGCTCAAGACCCTCGAACCACTGACAGGCTTGACTTTGCCAGTACAAATCCAAACATCTGGTTGGCATGCTAACCTGCAAAAAGATGCTTTGAGTGGCACGTCTTGTCTGTTGAGAAGAGCCAGGTTTTCCTCATGGTCTTGGCTCCTTCCCGTCCAGGCTGCCCGGCCATCCCGGGTAGGCTGCGTCTTGGATACTTGAAACCTCTATGGGTCAAGATGGGATGAGCCCAGGCGGCGGATCCTCTCAGGGGCCCTTCCCTTGGAAGCACTGCATTTCAGTTTTTTCTGGATTGTGGTGGATGCAGTTAGCTCTGTTTTGGGAGGGCTTTCAGTCACTTTAGGCCCTCTTTAGCCCGCAGCCCAGTGGCCGGCATCCCCTCACTGCATACCTTGGCCAGTGGACTGTTCAACTGAGTTCACACCCAGCAGCGACTGGAAGGAGAGCCCCAGGCTGCGCACGACACGGGATGCCAGCAAATCACGCCCAGTTAGCAGGTATCGAAGGCAGCCGAAGACCCAAGCCCTTGGGAACTCTGCCCGTATGAGGTGACCGGGCAATTGCACAGGTAGGTAAACAAAATGAAAAACAGATTTCAAAACCCTCTCTCTCCTTATCCGAAAGAAGGCCAATAGCCTTTCTCATCATAGGTACCGACTAGGTCACACAGGAGGAATTTCGAGTGAAAGTAACTGTTAGAACTGGGATTTCTGGATGGCTAAGGCTGACGCCAAAGCCAGGCAGAAACCACCATTCTAGTCAGGGCAAGGGAGTCACACGCCAAGATAACCCCTGCTCACCCCCTTGGTAGCTTGGCACGAGCAGACAGGCTTATCCCGGAGGCAATGTGTAAAGCATTTGCGCATGCACACAACAGCACAACATCCTAGGCACACCACAAAAGGAACTCCACACAAGGTTAAATAAAAATAACTTTTGTATTGTCAAAACACATCAGATAGTAAACACACAATATACATTGTGCCAACTGGCACGGGCAATATTCACAAGGGATTATCTACAGGACAGGGCCACATGGGCCACTGTCAGAATCAACTCTTTTAGAACTAGAAATACTGTTAGAAATAGCACTTTTGAACATATAACAATCAGAAGTTTCACACATGATGCATAGAACATTCAGAGGTGTAGGAAAGACACATTATGTATAAACATACATTCAGCGGTGTAAGAACAAGGCACATGACGCATCAAAACACATTCAGAGGTGCAGCACAGGAAAACACATGATGCATAAACATACATTCAGAGGTGTAAGAACAAGGAAGACACATGATGCATAAAAACATTCAGAGGTGCCAGACCACAACTCAATAGCGCAAAAACACGTGATGCCTAAAAACATTCAGCGGTGTAAGATCAAGGTCCGTAATCATATGAAATGCATTACATTTCCTAGCACCATATCACATTGCGCAAAACTCACATTAGGCAATTACCATCATAAACATAGCAGGTAACCACATTGCGCAAAATCACCTTAGAGCCTTGCGCCCTATTCACCTATCAGCCCCCAGGCCAACTGGCCATACAATAAAGGGACTAAAGAGCCCTGTGTCCTGAATGTCAGGGCGCGCTGCCAAATACAGCGCCAGTCAGGGGTGCGCCGCCGGCGCACAAACCAGCAATTAGTGGGCAGCTGAAGACAATCCCACGCGCCTAAACGGTGCAGCTGCCCAATAATTGCTGGGCAGCTGGGAAATAACAAAACTGCGGCATGGGCTCTCAGTAGCCTTTCAAGTAAATTGCGCCACATGTTGGAGCCACACAGGCTCTGGTATCAACTAGGCCCCTCAGGAGCCATCTGGCTCTGAAACGAATACTGCGGCCAAATGCTGGAGCCACACAGGCTCTTGAGACAATAATGTCCCTGTGGTCGTGGAAGCCTCGAGGCTCTAAACGCAAATGCCCCCAGGGAGCCTTGTGGGCTCTAGCCAACGTTGGGGCGACCCACTGCCATCTGGGCCGCCCTAAATGCACCACAATTAAATATGCCCCTTTACTGGGCCATCACGGGCCTTCCAGCCCAGGAGACACTTCTCCCCACGTTGGAGCGGCCCACTATCACACGGGGCCGCTCTGATGCCATGCCACGCACCGGCACCACCGCTCTGATGCCGTGCCACGCACCGGCACCACTACAATTTCTCTCCTCCCTCGTGGAACAGAACCAGAACTGCGCCGCGTCCCCCCGGCCCAGCGCTGACTCACCGGGCTTCTCGGGGAAGACGGGTCGTTCTCCCCACGCGAACCCGGCTCTCTCTCTTGGGCGGCGGGGCTCTTCTTCTGACAACTGAGCCCCGCCCGCACCTTCCGCCGCCTCTCTTTTCATTGCTGGGCTCTCCTTTGGCCACGAGGGGCTCTCACGATACCGGAGCCCCGCCGGCGCCTGCACCCGCTCTGCTCCTCGCGCCGAGGCCCCGAGGGCGGGCCTTCCGGGCTTCGGGAGGGGCTTCCGGGTCGTCGCAGGCAGCGCGGCGGCCCGGCGGAGGAAAAATGCAGCAAATGCCGGGTGGGCACCGGCTCTTTCTTTAAAGGAAAATAAATCGAGGTGGGCACTCGAAGCGTAATAAGTCAAATAAAGCGCTCCCAAGTGCTAAAGGCAATTCACAGCTCTCCCCAGCACTGAAGGTCCAGAAAAAGCGCCCTCAAGCGCTAGAAGTAAAACAAACAGGGGACATAATAACAGTGAACTTCAGAGACATTGCAGCAGTAAACTTTATTTGCAATGCACCCCCTAGCACTGCTCACTCACAAATCCACCCTGGACATCTATCATACTTTTACCCTTATGCACCCCAAAGACCTGAGCAGAGAAATAAAATCCCGATGAATAGGTTCTATCAGTTGGAACCCCAATATAGACCGGCCCAGTGGCAAATGCCATATTATGCGACCCCAAATTATGATCCCTTTCTAATGCAGCATGCACATTGGAATAGGTTTAGTGCACTCGAAGAGGTTGATTGACATGCACGGGGACACCCTTTTAATACACCCATAAGATCAAGGGAGGAAGGGCCGAAGATTACAGGAATGGGTACTGAGAATAGTATAGGACTCACGGACAGCAAGGGGGGTGGTAATAGGAGTCTAAAAACTCAAAAAGGACGATGCAAATTGTCTGAACACCGAGATCATAAGATAACTACTGAGCAAAGTAGACCGGCTCGTAACATCAGCCCACAACCCCGTACTAACACACCAACTATTGAAGCAGTCCAGGAAGCGTACCCATTAAGAGGCTTAACAGAACAACCCAGAGTGGATACTCACGAAAATCTTCGAATTGTATCCTGGAATATCGCTGGACTAGCAGCTAAATTTGAATCTCTAGATTGGCATGACTATATAAACAAATTTCAAATTGTATGCCTGCAAGAAACATGGGCGGTTGAGCCAAATGACTATAGTCTAGAGGGATACAAATGTTTTTCTGTCCCGGCCACAAAGGTATCATCGGGGAGAGCTAGTGGGGGACTTACAATTTATGTAAACCTACATATCCAGGGAGTATGGTCAAAATTCAATTGGGACTCATATAACTTACAAGTAGTAAGGTTTCGTTTTAAAAGACTAAACCTCTTTGTACTTAATTGGTACAACGCTGTCAGCTCAATGGCAAAGGGAGCCGCTGTCAATGAACTGGACTCCTGTCTAGAAAAATTGATCTCTCTAAATAAGACACCAAATCCTCCAAGTTTAATACTTTTGGGGGATTTTAACTGTCACCTTTGTGACAAATTAAAACCATTTAATAAAGACTGGTCAAGATGCACCATAATGGAAGGGCCACATTTTGCTCATGTAAGAGAGGGATGGGATCTCGAGAAGTTAGCTAAAAGGCATAACTTGGCCCATACCTTGGATCTTGCTAAGTTGGGCGATAATGGAGACCTCAACCCAACATTTAGAGGCAGAGGTTGCCAGTCCTATATCGACTATATTTTAGTCTCGCCCCTATTAAAAAGAAACATCAATAATATGGCCATAGATGCAAGCATCTTCAGTGACCACAACCCTGTGACACTTACACTAAAAGGGTTTAATTTTAAAATAGCCCCAAAGAGAACAGACGTGATAGAAAAGGCAGTGGATCAAGGAAGGAGAATTAAGTGGGCTAGGACTGACGGGGATAGATTCTATAAAAAACTATTAACAGAGGGTCTAGACGCAATAAACACATGCCTTGATCCTAGGGTGGAATGAGCTCTAGTGGTCAGCGCATTCGAAGAAATTGCATGTCATGTAAACAATCTCCTGACGAACTCTAAATCAAGTACAGTGCCCTCCACCCCTCGTTGGTTCGACTCCCTTTGTACCAAGGCGCATAAAAAACTGAAACTTAGCCTCCACGCCATACCCAGGGATAAGCCTATGATTGCACAGAATAGATCTGAATATAAAAAAGCATTGAATACCCGCAAAAAGAGCTTACAAATTCAAGTCTGGGAGGACTTAAGGGATGCGGCAGAAAAGCGAAATATCTCAGGCTTCTGGAAGGTCATTAATTCCCCATGCTTCCAGGATCAAGGAGCACCAAAAATAATGAACACTATTTTACCCGAACAATGGCAGAATCACTTTCAGAGCCTCTACAATCACACAGGACATTTAACCCAGGGGGAAGAACTAAGACCAACACAGCCCTCAAAACTGGACTTTTCCCTGAAAGAAGTTGAATTGGGAATAGCAGGGCTCAGTAAAAATAAAGCACCCGGCCCGGACGGAATACCACCTGATCTCTACCTGAGCAAAATTGATCTGTGGGCCGCGCTACTAACGAGGGTCCTGAACGAGGCAGTGGTGGCAGGATTGCCTCGTTCCTGGTCAACAGCAACCATAGTTCCAATTTACAAAAAGGGGAACCGTGACGACCCTCAATGCTATCGCCCCATTTCTCTTATAGATGTGACAGCGAAAGTACTGGGGCGAGTTATCTTACATCGTCTGCAGGAATGGGCTGAGGAGCATCAGGTTTTTTCAGACGTCCAATACGGTTTTAGGGAGGGCAGATCCACCACTGATCAATGTCTGAACCTGTACCTTTTGGCAGCAAAATATACCATCGCTGGCAATGGGAATATATTTATGGGATTCATGGATCTCTCTGCGGCCTTTGACTGCGTAAACAGAGGAAAACTTTGGTCTCTATTGACAAATTTAGGAGTGGATCAACCCCTTGTGGACACCCTACAAACCCTACACTGGAACACGTCTGCAAGTGTGAGGTATAACCAAGAGGGAAGTAAGACCAACCCCTTTCTCTGTACCAGCGGAGTGAGGCAGGGCTGCATCTTAGCGCCCTTCCTATTCTCTATATATATCAATCTCCTGGAAAAAGAACTTCTTAAGCTAAAGGTGGATTCGCCCCAAATTGGCCAACGTGCAGTGCCGGTATTACTTTATGCCGATGACGCGGTACTGTTGGCCAGAACTCCCTTAGGTTTACAAAAGTTGATTGACGGTTTTGTCGACTTCATGGCTAAACTCGATCTATCGACAAACCTTGAAAAATCTTATATCACGACAACAGGAGCAAAGAAAAAAGGGAACTTCACTTAAAACATCGGATCACACAAGATTGGCCAGGTCAAGACCTTTTCATACCTGGGTGTACTGTTTGATAACCATTTGAACTTTAAACCCCTGGCGGAGAAACATGCAACTAAACTGGCGGCATCATCAGGAGCCATTATGGGGTATGGTCGAAGATTGGGAAGGTGGTCTCCAGAGCAAATACTAAATTTGTATAGATCAATTTGCTGTGTGAAGGTCACCTACGGTGCGGAAGTATGGGGCTTTATAGACAATAAACTACAACAAATACAGGTGGAAGAAAATAAATTCCTGAGAAGAATTTTGAAACAGCCAAAGAGCGTCCCGGCTTACATTATCCACGAGGAAGTTGGAGAGCCCTTTATCGAAGACCGGATTAAAGTTAAACCCCTTCTGGCCTGGGTCAAAATATGGACCAACCACGAGGCGGTTTTAACGAGACAAATCATAACAGACTGCCTTAAACGTGATAAAGGACACCATATCCCCTGGCTGAAGTATATTAAGGACTCGTTAGAAAAGATTGATTGTACACATTTCTTCACATCCCCAGAATCCCTAACTGTTGAGAGTAAAACGATGGTGAAAAAACTTTTTTTAGAATGGTTACGGACGATTAGGGCAGAGAGTGAAAGACACAAGCCCACTGTTTTATCTTATTGTCAACTCACAGCAAAACAAGGAATGGAACCATATCTGAGGGTCATGCATAATGCCCAGGATCGTTATTACATGACCCGCTTCAGACTCAATATGCTTCACCACATATTAGCGGTGCCTTCCAGGTTCACTCTCATAGTGGAGGTGAAGGGTACCTGCGGCTGCGACTCTAGGTCTCCGCAGGACACCCTTCACTTTGTTTTACTATGTCCTTTTTATTCGGTCCCAAGACGTAAGTTTCTAGTAGGGATTCTGAAAGAATCAAAATTCAGACAAGCAAAATTGGCTTTGAAGTTTTTACAGGAAGCTGAAGACGCCTATACATTATTCTGTACTGTAAATTTTATCCGGGTAGCACTGCGGTTAAGGGACACCAGAGAAAATTGACTTTTATATTACTTAATCCCTTAAAATTAACTCCTTCCCCACTAGTCTATATGAAATATGTTTTTAGCTAAATTTAATTTATATCTTCTTTTAAACCAAAATTTGTATGTAACATTTGTGTGTATATTGTATATGTGCTTCTATGGTGTCTTTTTAAGTACCGAATACAGACTATAAATTGAAATTGAAAACAAAGCGCTTCCAAGCGCTAGAAGGGGGAAATAAAGCGCTCCCAGCGCTATAGGCAACCAAAGGTCACCAGTCCAGCAAAAGTACAAGTAAAGGGCTCCTCAGGCGCTAGTGCCCCAAAAGTCTTCCACAAAGTCCTTCAGGGGTCCAGGGGCTGCAGTAGTCCAGGGGCTGGGCAGGGCCCAGGGAGGTAAGCCTTCCCCCAGGCCCCAGCAGCAGCATGCCCCTGGTAAGATTCAAGTTGGGAACAAGAATATTTTGTAAGGGGACACAGCCCCTTTTTATACCATAGCATCCTTTGTCTAGCAGGGTGCAGGCAGTTTGAGAACCAGCTACAACTGGTTATAGGGAACTCCTTTCACTGGCCAGGCTGGGGACATCAGACGCACCACAGGGGGTGGAGCCAGCATTGTGTGGGGAAAAGCCAGCCCTATTCACTCCCAGGTGCTATCTCCTCCCACCACTCTAGTTGCAGATGCAGTCATTCAACCAAGGGCTGACTCGGACAACCTCCTGGGGGCTCCCCAGCCCCTGTCACCCTCAAACCAGACAGTCAATCCACAAGCAGGCCCAGGCACACTCCTGGAGCCAGGCTCCAGCCAGCTTCAGCCAATCACACGCCAGATACAAATTACACAAATATGCCAACTTCTAGAAGTGGCACTTCCACACTAGACACAATCATGCCGCATATATCATTGCGCAGCATTCAATCTCACGAGTGCGCACATACCAAACTCGACCCTGCACTCCCCACACATCAGGAACTACCATGGGCATACATATTCCCCATTCATTCCTATGGGAGGGCAGGTCACTCTCACCACACATACACAGAGAGCTCACGCACTTTACACGCAGAGGCCTAAAATCACCAACACCAGGTTCCAGACACAGGCCAGGAAAAAGCAAAAAGTTTCGGGGTGAACCTGCCAAAAAGGGCCAGGTCCAACAGTAACCAACCTCCTGAAATCCTGGCTGGGGTTGAAGCTTCAAATGAGTGCCCTTCATGATTTCTACGGTACCTTGGCTGTCTAGTCACTTCATGTTTTCCTATTGCATGGGCGTCTAGATGAATGGAATAAGACTCTGGCCATCTGGTCATTCCATGCCTTTCACGAAGAGATGCTGCCATCTATTCTTCAGGAACAGCGGGCACAGAGGAGAGCGACACAGAAGCAGCAGGACCTTAACCTTGGGGTTGGGCCTGGGTCCAGCACAGGGACTGCCAAATCTCTAACTAGGTTCAAAATCACAGCTTCATACCCTGATGGAGAGAGGGAGCCCACCGGGGGCCTCTGGAACCCCTTCCTGGGCACTTTGGGACACCACACCCGGTAATTGGAGCTCAGGCCCCCTGTCAGAACTCAATGTTTATCAAACTGTAGTAGCTTATCAGTTCTTGCACGGGAACAGAGATGCTGGGTCCCAAATCCCTCTTAGCAATGTCAGTTGGTCTTCTCACAGAACCTTCTGATCATTACCTCGGGGGACGGGGGAATTGGATAAAAAAAAAAATAAACAAAGAAGAGACTGGTCCAGAGTCGGCTTCCTCAACCTGCTACTTGCTGACGTTGTCTGTTCTTTTAGTGGAACCTAGAAATAATACACCATTATATTCAATCCTACTCTACTCTAAAGTTAGACAAACTCTACTGTAAATCTCACCCACCCTTTTTCTTCTGGACTGTTGCTTCTCTTCTGTCTTATTAGTTGAGTTCTATCTTCCTCATCGGTTAGTTGTACTATTAAAAAGATAAGAGTGTTAGTTCCTCTGGTCAGTTTACCACAACTACCTCTTCTAATTTATTAATATGCAAGCGCACTTACTTCACTAACTAGATGATTTCTACTCTAGCTGGGTTCTTTAAGTCTGTTTTCTTCCTATTAACTGACTTCTATTTAAGTGTTGAGGAGTTCTCCTCTAGTTGGGCTCTGTACGTCTGTCTTCCTATTAACTGACTTCTATTTAAGTGTTGTTCTTTTAACCTCTGTTGAATGTCTTTACAGGTTTCTTCAAGAAATTTCGACACCGTTTTACAGTTCCAGGTAAATATTTACATTGAAATTACTATTACCAAAAATACTGTTAACTTTTCCTCATAATATACTAATTCCGTTTTCTGTCTCTCACTTATCTCTAGGAGCCCCTGGGATTCAACTGTTTGCTTGACCTGGTAATTATACCTCTCTAGTACATATTTCTATTTTACTTTCACTTAGCTTCGTTTTCTCGTAGCTCTCCTCTGCTCAGATACGTTGAGTACTCTCACAATACAGCTTGACGTAGGTCAGGGAAAACTCTCCTCTCTTCACTCGCGCTTGACTCGATGCGCCGAGTTTCTTCAAAGAAGCTGTTATCGCTGATCTCCGAATTCTACAGGGACGATAATTTTTTTACGTGACTAAAATTCCTACTGGGCAAGAGCACTACTCCCACACGTCGGCTCCTGGCTAGAACTCAGGTGAAGTGCGCGGTTTCTGTGGCGCTCGCGCTGCACCATAATTCCCCTGCAGCTGTGACGCAGAAACTAGACCACCGACCCGCATTTTGGCTTTGGGGGCCATCTTAAGTCTCCATCGTCGGACCCAACTAGTCCACTTGGTTAGCCCAGAGGGTACCAGAACCGTCTGGGGCAATTCTGTACTGCAGATAATTGAACCCGATATAGGGGTCCTGAAACCCCCACAGCCAGACCTGCTGGAGCTCTGACTCCCCGACACCCCAAAGGAGGGGAGCCCAGGTGCAGCTTACAGAAGCCTTTCCTAGGCACTATGTGAGAGCAGCAGGCATGCAAATTGGATTCCAGGCCCAGAGGGCCGTTTCAGAGCCTGCTGAAGCTCTGGCTGGCAGCCCGTCCAGAACTTTGCACTATGCCTAAGCAGGGGAGCACTACTGAGGCCTGTGCAGCCCTAGACTGGGCCCTCTGTGACATACATATTACCACCTCAGACCAGCAAATGTAGCCCTGGTCCAGGGGCCTGCACTCCCAGAAAACCCAGAGCTCTGAGGATGGAACCGGTCAGAGCGTTCAACCCACGCTGAGTAAGAGAAGCCTCCATGGGCCTATGGAAGTGAAACTTGGGAGGCTTAAAACACTTGCCTTCTGGAATCTGACTGGGACCGGTCACATGTTTCAATCCTCTTCAGGCCTGTGGTTCCCTGACCACGGTATGAAAGGATGCCTCTGGTCAGAAGATGAGCCTGGCAGTCCCCATAGAGCCTTGTCACAGCCTCATGGCTGGATGAAGGACCTGGTTAGTGCACCTGTCATTCGGTCTTTCCTTCAACAATATTACCAGTGGGAAAGGTGACTAGGCTTTGTTGTAATATGCGTGCGGTGCGTAGGGTGACGGGAGTAGGGGATGTTAGGTTCACATTCCAAGGCAACTCAGAATTCTGAACACCGATTCATTCATACCCAGAAATCACGTGATATAGGGGTAGATGTATAAAGCCATTTAGTGGTTACAAAGCCTGCAATTCGCTTAGTCACACGGTCTGCTACTGCCAAATGGCTTTTACAAATGCATAGTCAGAACACAATCCTTTTGGGAGCAAGTATATAATCAGCAACACTCTTAGTCACAAACACCCTTAGGAGTTCTCTTTAAAACTTGGTGGACCCACAATAGAAAGCATGCACTAAGAACCAAAGAATCAAATCAGTGCAAAAATTACCAATAACTATTAGTAATTCTTACAGTTTATTGCAAGCATCAATACATATAAAATTTCATTACAAAATTAAAAATCATACATTTCAAAGGCAAATTTGAAATTCAAATATGTAGCTCAAATTTAAAAACAAATGATCACAGTAATCAATGCAAGATAAAAACACAATGACAAAGTGGGACAAAAACAGCAGCAAAAAAATGTATTTCAAATCAAGAAGACATCACGTTGGCCAGACAAATAAGTGAAATAATAAAGTGGATGGCACTCCTATTTTTTGTAAGAAAAATATTATTTTAGTCCTCCTTCTTTAACACATGCATGCTGCAGAGGTGGCACGTTTGTCCACACTCCGTGCCTACAATACTATCAACCTAACTTGAGTGAATGAACCACTCAACCCCTGCGCACTGTTGCTACTAGTGGAAGAATCCCACTAGATATATCATCATTCTAAATTTTAATCCTGGTTACAACAATTTAAATTTTCACATATACCAATTTCACCATTCTTATTCGGAAATGTGATGTTTAATCATCAATTCGTTTTCAATAAATTTCAACATGTATTGAAAAATCAAAACATTTCAAAACATTTCACTGCATCAACAAAATCTTTCTTGGCTGTGTATAGTTGATGTAGCCCTATGCATTTCGAGTCCTATGTGGACTCTTCCTCAGGGGCCTGTAAATATGAACATCTTGTATCAACAATTTCATAATATTGTCTTCTAGTATCAGATTCAAGTTTCAAAAACATACGGATGTACAAAACAACGAACAATCACTTTACATTTCATCTGGAAGTATAATGACAAAATCATGCTCTGATAAAACTCAAAACTCCACCAACCACACCTCAAAAGTGAATATGTTAACCAGTGCGCTATACTCACAACAGAACCAAGAACTTGGTGTTCCTGCAAACACAAAATGCTTAACTATAAACAACTACTGAGTTCATATACCAATATCCTGAGACCAACAAAACGCCAAACGAAGCATTCTCTTACCTCGATTCTTTTAAATGGAAACCACCGCGTTTCCGTATCTATGCGAGTATACCACCTACAAAAATACAAAACCATCCTTAGCTTCGTCTTACTAGGTAGATGAATTCATAACGCTATCTCTCCAAACCGCCACTCCTTACCGTGAGGCTAATCACCAGCACCTTCATCTACTTCCTGCCGATTACGAAGTAAACACCGGACTTTCCGGGTTAAGAAGCGTCATACTCAGGGTTGAGCTCACAACAGTAAAAACGGACTAAACAAAATCAATGGGTAGCGCCATTTTAAAGCAGTCACTGAACGAAACAGAAATAGACCTCCGGACCGGTAAACCACAACGCTCACAAAATAACGAAAAAGAAATGAAGAGTGAAGATCAAATAATGATCAAGTGCTCAAAATTCTCAAAATAAAAATACATAGGATAGGTTTCAATACAAATTCAATAAATGATAACAGTGCATTATTTCATTTCACTCGACTCTCAGAAACACATGTATGGTGTATTTTTCAGATATACTCGTGCTAAAGAGAGGCTTGCCAAAACCTCTACATGCCTCTAGCCTGGATAACAGTGTACAGATTACAGAAAACATGTATAGTCTATTTTTTCATTTAAACCTTTTGGTTCCTGTGTCCCTAGGAACCTGATCCAAAATATCTCTCTTTGTAGGAGGGATCTGGTGAGATCCACTCCTTCTTGGAATTCGGTCCAAAAACTTGAAGGAGTTGCTGAAGACATCCACAATTAAAAAGAGACAAACACATAAAGGGATGAAAAGATGCATGAACTGTGTGCACTGTCATAATGTGATAGTTGGGACTACTTTACATCACCCCCCGACAGGAAAGACTATTGATCTACACCATGACAGTGATTGTAACTCTAAAAGCGTGATTTACTACATCAAATGCCCATGTGGCAAATTGTACGTGGGGAAGACGGAAAGAAAACTAAAAACAAGAATATCTGAACATAAGAGTACTATCAGGAATGTCAATATCAAAAGCAATTTAGCTAGACACTGGTCAGAAAATAGGCATAACATCTCCCAGCTACAGTTTTCGGTTTTGGAGAAAACCGAATTCCAAGAAGGAGTGGATCTCACCAGATCCCTCCTACAAAGAGAGATATTTTGGATCAGGTTCCTAGGGACACAGGAACCAAAAGGTTTAAATGAAAAAATAGACTATACATGTTTTCTGTAATCTGTACACTGTTAGCCAGGCTAGAGGCATGTAGAGGTTTTGGCAAGCCTCTCTTTAGCACGAGTATATCTGAAAAATACACCATACATGTGTTTCTGAGAGTCGAGTGAAATGAAATAATGCACTGTTATCATTTATTGAATTTGTATTGAAACCTATCCTATGTATTTTTATTTTGAGAATTTTGAGCACTTGATCATTATTTGATCTTCACTCTTCATTTCTTTTTCGTTATTTTGTGAGCGTTGTGGTTTACCGGTCCGGAGGTCTATTTCTGTTTCGTTCAGTGACTGCTTTAAAATGGCGCTACCCATTGATTTTGTTTAGTCCGTTTTTACTGTTGTGAGCTCAACCCTGAGTATGACGCTTCTTAACCCGGAAAGTCCGGTGTTTACTTCGTAATCGGCAGGAAGTAGATGAAGGTGCTGGTGATTAGCCTCACGGTAAGGAGTGGCGGTTTAGAGAGATAGCGTTATGAATTCATCTAACTAGTAAGACGAAGCTAAGGATGGTTTTGTATTTTTGTAGGTGGTATACTCGCATAGATATGGAAACGCGGTGGTTTCCATTTAAAAGAATCGAGGTAAGAGAATGCTTCGTTTGGCGTTTTGTTGGTCTCAGGATATTGGTATATGAACTCAGTAGTTGTTGATAGTTAAGCATTTTGTGTTTGCAGGAACACCAAGTTCTTGGTTCTGTTGTGAGTATAGCGCACTGGTTAACATATTCACTTTTGAGGTGTGGTGGTGGAGTTTTGAGTTTCATCAGAGCATGATTTTGTCATTATACTTCCAGATGAAATGTAAAGTGATTGTTCGTTGTTTTGTACATCCGTATGTTTTTGAAACTTGAATCTGATACTAGAAGACAATATTATGAAATTGTTGATACAAGATGTTCATATTTACAGGCCCCTGAGGAAGAGTCCACATAGGAATCGAAATGCATCGGGCTACATCAACTATACACAGCCAAGAAAGATTTTGTTGATGCAGTGAAATGTTTTGAAATGTTTTGATTTTTCAATACATGTTGAAATTTATTGAAAACGAATTGATGATTAAACATCACATTTCCGAATAAGAATGGTGAAATTGGTATATGTGAAAATTTAAATTGTTGTAACCAGGATTAAAATTTAGAATGATGATATATCTAGTGGGATTCTTCCACTAGTAGCAACAGTGCGCAGGGGTTGAGTGGTTCATTCACTCAAGTTAGGTTGACAGACAAATAAGTGAAAATATATATGCACACAACTTGAACAGAAAAAAATTCCTGTTGGATATCAATAAACAAGTGTTGCATTCGTCATTAATCTGTGATGTATTCCAATAAAAAGCATCGACGCGTTTCGGTGGGTCCAACGTAATATCTCCCCACCTTCTTCAGGAAAATATCAAACAAATATATATTTCAAATAAAAAGTCTATTAATATGAATGTACATATTTGTTTTATATGTGAATATCAATATTGATGAGCCAAACTTCTTTGTGGCCCTGCAGGATTTGATCACTGCAGACTTACTCATCCCTCTATTATGGTTAGGAGACTTTAATTGTGTGCTGGACCCCGAGCGGGACAGATGTTCACCCAGAAGGGGCACTAAGCCGCGTATGACCACGCAGTTACAGAAGCTAATCAGTGACCTGGGCCTACGGGATGTTTGGAGAGAACACCACCTGACTCAGAAAATATTTACCTGTTTTACACCCACTCATAATACACATAGTCGGTTAGACAGGGTCCCAGCGTTCATGGCAGCGGAGATTACTCATTTGGCACGTTTTCTGTCCGATCATGCACCAGTGTGCTGCACAGTATGGGGGCGGCGGGGCAGCTTCCTGCCGATATCCTGGAGGACCAGGTTGGTAGAGAGGCAATCTCGAACGCGTTGACAGAGAACATGTCCCTTAATTGGGGCACTGCAAGCAATAGAGCCAATGAGTGGGACACGATGATGGCGGTGATCGGGGGGGAGGCAATGGGGTTGACGTATGACGTCCGGAAGCAATTGCAGTCTGAGCTGCAGGATAGGGAGAAATCATTGGCTGAGCTCCAGTTGGGGCGGCAGGGGCAAGACGATGCCCAGGAGCGAGAGCGTGCACTGCGTGAGCGGGTAGCGGGTATGTGGGATAGGCTAGATAAGTATACTCTTATGAAGTATCGCCAACGGCTGCATGCAGAGGGAGATAAATCTTGTTTCTTACTGGCCTGGATATTGCGTAAGGAACATGCCCCCCACTGGTTACTAGCCTCCGCAGCCAGTCGGGTTAGCTGGTTTATACTCCGGCAGCTATGCTGGAGGTGTTTTGGCAACACATGCAGACAGTGTACGGGGTTGACCCTCTGGTCAGTGCTGACCTTCATGTCCCTTTTTTGAAGGGTCTCCAGCTGAGGCAGCTGTCTGAAGGAATTGGATGTGCAGATTTCTGAGGAGGAGTTGATGGAGGCGATAGTGGACATTCCTAGGGCCAAGGCCCCGGGGGCGACGGGCTGCCCATTGAGTATTACTAGGCATACTCAGCAACGCTGGTCCAGCCATTGTTGCAAACCTTTAATGAGTCCTTTAACAGTGGAATATTGCCTCTCGAGGACGAAATTCGCATGATCCCAAAGCTGGGTGGGGTCGTTAAGGACAGGCGGCATATCGACTTTTGACAATGATCAACACAGACGTTAAAATCTTATGCAAAGTGTTTGCCAACAGCTGGGACAGCACATGGGCTATTTAGTTCAGAAGGACCAGTGCGATTTTATTCCAGGCCGAAGTGCGGCTATGAACATACGACGGTTGGCCCATATACTGCACGAGACGCAGTCGGCCCTTGAGGAGATGGCGCTGGTGTCTACTTACCTCGAAAAGCATTTCACACGGTGGATTGGGGATATTTCTTGGAAATTCTCTGAAGATTGGGGATTGGTCCACACTTTTGTAGAGGAGTTAAAATATTATATACAAACCCTTCGGTACGTGTGCGGTTAGGTCAAACCAGGTCAGTGCAGTGGTTGCTGGGGCGTGGTACGTGGCAGGGGTGCCCGCCGTCGCTGTTTGCTCTAGTCATTGAGCCCATGGCCGTATGGGCAAGACAGGATCTAAGTCATTAGGGCATACAAATCGGGAATAGTACACACCTTATCTCGTTGTATGCAGACGATGCCCTGTTTTATGTTACGTCCCCGTGTGAGCTATACCGAAATTGCTGTGGTTGACGGACCAATTTGCAGTTTACTCTTGATTGTGCATAAATAGAGGTAAATCCCTGGCGTTCTCCCTGGCAGGACTGAGAGAGAGTGGGACGGAGGAGCTGCCTTGCCTGGGTTTGTGATGGGAGGCGGACCACTTTAGATACCTTGGGGTGTAGGTGGCACATGGGGATGTTAAGCTACTTCAGCTGAATATGACCAGGGTAGTTGAGTCGCTGAGGCGCTCCGTGGATTTTTGAAAGAAGCTGCCACTGTCCCTAATGGGTAGAATAGCTGTGGCAAAGATGGTGATGCTGCTGAGATGTTTGTATGTCCTGCAGACTGCGTTGAGCCGGATTCCTGCGAAGGTGTTTTGACTGTTGAACTCTCTCCTGGTGACTTTGTTTTGGGCAGGGAAGTGCTGTAGAGTTGGGCTACAGGTGCTTTTGAAGCGGTATGAGGAGGGAGGGCTAGGGATGCCCAGGTTTGATCTCTACTATTACGGGTGCACCTTCAACATGCTATGCAATGGTTGGATGAGGGTGATAATTGGGAAAAGTGCTTACTTGGTGGTCAAGTGCAACCAGGGGACCTACATGCGATCTTGATAGAGGGTGCTGGGGTGAGGGTGGAACTACCATATGTGGTTAGGTGAGTGGCCTGCCTGTGGCACAAAGTTGTGGAAAGAGTGTTGGGGCGGGCTCCCTTTCACCCGGAATTGCCCATCTGGCAGTTCGTCCCAGTGCGAGGGATGGTGGAAAATATGTCTTTCCAGGCATGGAGAGAGGGTTGCTGCATGGTTTTGGTAGACCTATATGTAAATGACACTTTCCTTACTTTTGAGCAGGCGTGTGAGGGATTTGATCTGGGGAGGGGGCAATATCTTCAATACGCTGGCCTGATGGAGCTGGCTAAGGTTACATGACCCACTTTTTCAGACATGCCCTGGACTGAGACTTTAGACATATTGTTAACATGTGGCGGTGGGCTAAGATTGGTGTCTTTGTTGTATAAGGCCATGAGGGCGGATTTGGGGTCTCTAGCACTTAGTGCATAGGACACTTAGAATGAGGATTTTCAGGTGCCGTTGCCGGAGAAGGACTGGGTGAGAGCATGTACACTAACCCGTACGGTGTGTTGCAATTACCGGCTGAAGATGCTGCACTATAACTTCTTGCAGCGGGTGTATATGACCCCGGCGAGGTTCCACCATATAGACTGATAATTAATTACCTCATAGACATGCTGCCCTTAGTTATTTCCGAAGACTGCCATCAACAAGCATTTGCAATGCAATAGGTCTCACATTTATGCAAGCTTAAGCTATTGGCATTGTAAATGACAATGTCTTTTATTTAGGTTTTGAAAACGAAAACAAAATAAAAGGCATTGTTATTTGCAATGCCAATAGCTCAATCTCGTGTAAATGCGACACCTATTGCATTGCAAATGCTTGTTCTAACTTCGTGTGCTCCTGAGGGAGTTGCGTCCGGGGTCAGAATTTGGCACGGGCTAGCTAGGCTTTCGGCTGCCACACTTTATAAGGGCCCACAGACCTGTCTGCATGAAGGTCGTGCATGCATCAGTCTACTTCTGAATGGGATGGTTATTCTTCATAATTGCTTTTAATCTGTTTTCTTTTAATATGCTGCACGCACCTTTTAACTCCTGCAATCTTCCTTCCAACCCCTTCTAGCCCCCGTCCCCCACATCCCTCATGTTCACACCCCAATACCGCAATGCCTTCTCACTAGTGTGAACGTAAGATGTGAGGTGGGTTAAGGGAGGTGCAGAAGTGTTGGAGTTCAGAGGCACTTACTGCATGAGGTGGCACTATAAAATGTATCCCCCGTTGCTTCTAGCATTAATGACCAGCAGCAGCCTGCGCGCCAAATGTGTTTGCAGCCTGGGCGCTATGTGATTATATGCCGCCTCTGCTTCTTGGGGTGCTGCGCACCAGCACATAGCGAAGCCAGCAGATGGGGAATGTACATTCACCAGGCCTGCTAAACACTTTAATATCACATCATCGAGGCCTTTTATTTTTACAATTACCAAATTGTTTATGTGTGGGGGTGCATATAAAGAGAAACAATACTCATTTTACTTCAAGTCCAACGTCCTACAAGAACTAGACTGTCCAAATCTGCCAGTTAATGCAACATATTCCATCCCGTTACCGTCCAACACTGCCGATTTGAGAAAGGAAACCAACAGACGTTTCTGCCCAAAAAGATCTCATCCAAATTGAAGCCTGAATTATAGGTTTCCTGTATGTGCAGCTAAATGGATCAACCGCAAGATAGACGTGGGAATATTTCTATTAATTTCCTGGGGGGGGGGCGGTCTACACTTCTTTCTTGCTCACCATATCAACCTTGCGTTATCCCATTTGAAGCATTTTTGTCATACAATGGGAGGGACGCCCTCGCTTCTGGGAAGAGCACCGCCCTCTGGCAGAGTCAGGCGCAATTGTGTACGTGTGAGGGCCCGGGTGGGCTGGCACCGGTCACAGTCTGCGCGTCCCGTGTAGGGATAGATTCCTCCACGGGATCTCGCGCGCTGTGTAACCCCAGCCGAAGGAGATAGGAGATGTGCGTGCGCACAGAGTGCACATCTCCTGTCCGTACGCGTGCACATCTCCTCTCCGCGCGTGCCACCTCCCGTCTCCCTTCGGGAGAGAACCCGGCGACTATAGGTCTCGCCAAGACGAGCACCGCATGCGGTGCATCGCTAGGCGAGACCTAAAAACTTGACAAATGAATAACAACATTTTAATGGCAAACAAATAAACCAGCATTTCTATCAAGACACTACGTGCTTGTCCTAACTGGTGTTCCAACTCTTGCTGAGGGCCAGAGAGAGTCATGGTCAGATCTTTGTAACAAATCTGTAGACTGGCTCCGCAAACATAAAAACTTTGACCCCCGCCTGATGTATGAAATAATTATGGTCAGGAGAGTAGGGTGGGTGGGACAATCAAACAAGTGCATAGACGGCGACTGTATTGTTCTCAATTTTTGTAGACCGCATTTAGTCCGACGTTTATTATCTATTAGAGAACAGTCAATCACCGTCACAACAGATATTAGTTCACTTCCCCTGGGCTATTTCTATAGACCTTTAGCAATACCAATAAGAGGTTCTGAAGCACATGCACCACTAACTAACAGGTTCCATGGACTTTCCAACTTGGATACTCAGGACTGACCATCAACCGTGGCATTTAACACACAAGTCCCTGAAAGGCCAATGTCAGGCATGAACCTTATATCTAATAGAAGTATAAATAGGACAACTATACTGAGCGGTAGCAGTGGGGCTAATTTGAGTATCCTAAATTGGATTGTGGCAGGATTGCAACCCAGGCTCGATAACCAAGATTGGCTAAGTATGATAAGGGAACATGACATTGTCGTGTTCCAGAAAACCTGGGCCACAGAAGATTTGTACATCGAAGGGTTTCACTGTTTTAGAGTGACAGCCTTAACACCTAAGATGGGCAGACAGTCGGGAGGCCTATTTATAGGGATTAATGTGGCTGCTGGCGGGAGTTTTAAGGTAATTCCAACCCGCAGCCTAAACTATCAAGTTGTGCTCTTCAAAAGACGAGTCTGTTTCCATTTGGTGAACTTTTACAATAATGACTTTCATTCTGTCCCAAACGAGAATTTTATTAGGCGTTTTGATTTTATCTCAAATTTGGACACACAGTCCAATAAGGGGGACCCAGTAGGTGTTCTGTTGGGGGGCGATTTTAACACTAAAATTCTTAGTAACGGGTTTGACGGAGGTTCGGCTAATCCGGGCATTCTGCACGCAAAGGTTCAGAAGTTGCCGTGCTTTTAAGATCTTACAATCTGGTTAACGTTATGGATCTGGCGGGTGGACTAAATGTAAACGACCATATGCAACCAACATTTAGGGGTAGGGGCTGTTGCTCCACAATATATTTAGTTTTTATATCCCCCCTTACTCGAAGATCAATTCAGGGCAGCAGAAGTCATTGCATCAGACTATGGAGATCATAACCCTATTAAAATACAGTTGAATTCCACCCCGACCTGTCTTCCAGATTGAATGTGGGGCTACAAACCTGACGCCATCAACTGATAACCTAAGATTGTAGTGTAGTTCCTATTTTCCCAATAGGCTCTGCGCATTGGAATAACATAACCAGCAGTGTAGACGTAGGAGTGAGGTCTTCTAGGTCTCTACTGACTATGTTAGACTTAATTTAGGTTTGTGCCAGCTAGCTCAGAGGTCACTGGAAACTTTTTTTTTTTTTTTTTTTTAAACCTTTATTTTGTTAAACGCACAATACACAGCGTCTGCCTACAACCCCTCGGGGCCGGCCGCTATGACATATCAGAAAAGGATAAAAGAAAAAACCAATAGGGCAGAACGCCGTTAAAGCAATCTCTGAGTGAAAAGTATCGTGTAGAACATAGAACAATAATGACAGGATAAGAAAAGGTTTAATTTTATGATTTTGTCGAGTACGATGTAGTAAACTACGAAAAGAGTCGAAGCTTATCACTGACCAGGAGAGACATAACCGTTCACGGAGCACCCAGAAGGAGGCGTTATAGAGGAAGGCATTTGTAAGGAAACAGGTGGCCACCGTCCAGGAACCAAGAGCAAACGCTATACCACAGAATGATGGAACACGATAAACTCCCTACTAACACTGAACCCCGACCCCAAAGAACAAAGAACATAGAAGAGAAAGAAACCGAAGAAGAGGAGAGAAAGAAAGAGAAAGAGGGCCATAGAGACAAAGAAAAGACATAGAACACATCTCATCCCCCCACCCTGCATACCAGCGGAAGGCCATGGCCCACCCCCCCCCCCAATAGGCATGCCTGTCGCCCCAAAAGAACCCCAAGTGGGAAAGAGAGTCTGGAGAGTGGGAAAGAACATCCCAGTCTCCGACTCCCAGAAAAGGCAGGAGGAGGAAAATTTAACATACTCCCGGTCACCACCAGCCCCGTAAGCATCCCCCACCCTACGAATCATCAGCACAACTGAAGTAGCAAGCAAAGCAGCAGGTGGGGAGACTCAATTCCAAATGTGCGAATAAATCAGATAATTAGCAGTCCCATCCTAGTTCCCGCCCGCCAATACGTACAGCACACTAAAGGAAATCGCCCAGCCCCGGCCCGATCCTAGGTGGCCCCACAGTTCCACCCCCGCAATCAACAATAGCAAATTACACGCATGCGGCACATCAAATACATAGACAAGTATTCTAGTCCGGGTCATGCCAGGCGGTCAGGCAGGATCATCAAGGGAGGCAACATCAGCCCTGGCCAGAACGCTGAAACCTCACCAGGCATGGCCACCGCTGGGGGTGTACCTCAGGCAGAACAAAGGAGCAAGATGGCCGCTCCCGGCATAGAAGACGCAGAGGAAGAGGAAGCGAGAGTTCCCAATCATCGACCACCACCACGTCGAAAGTGACCAACACATTTTTCCCCACAGAACGGCACACACTCCGGCGATGTTGAGGAAGCCGTGGCAACACTTGCAGAGGCAGAGTATCAGCTTTTAGAGTGGAAGGGAACTTTGTATCTGCAACTTTGTCATTAATGGAACACTCGACACTGTAGCCAGGGAGAGGACGTTCCACAGTATCCCCCTGTCGCCACATTGTATCCGCCTCGAAGGGAATGAGAGGCATCGGGGGGTCAGACAACCGCAGTAGTTCCCTGGATGGCATAGCGACATCAATCTTCCGCTCCAGTTCTCGAGTGTTTTGCCACCGTGTCGCCCTCAAGTCTTCCAGGGCTAGAAGGATATCACCATAGGTCAGGTCTGCTCCCCGCTTCAGCATGGCGGCAGTATGCAAAGGCACCACCGGGACACCCTCCAGCTCGACAGTAGGCAGGGCAGCTAGCGTCAGGGATATGGAGGCTTCCGTCTTTTCGGCGAGGTAGACCGGCACCGCCACCATCTCTGCAGTCAGCCCACATCGGAGGGGGGAGGGCGACTCCATAGGGCGGAGGAATAGCATTTAAGGCACGAAGAGATGCTGCTCGCTATACGGGGCTCGCAAGATGTGAAAGCCCTCGGCTGTATAGCAATGCGGGTGGTGGGCGCACTAAAATGGATACCGCTCTGACCGCTGGTAGCATGACAAAGGAAATATCGCCAGCCCGGACCCAATCATATGGGTATTCTCTCCGTCGCTAAGAAGGCTCCGCCAAGCCGCCCACTCCACAGCCGGTAAAATTTCCCCAGGCGCCGGTCCTGCCCCAGGTCGTCTCACCGTACGTGATCAGCGGTGTCCGGTGGCGGTGGTCGGGCCAGAGTGCGTGGGCAAAGTCCATAGTCGGCAAACTCTATGAATCCTCGACCAAAAAAGCCGGCGGGGACATCGGAGGAATGCGGAAAGTGTCAGCGCATTCGTGGTTGCATTTGCTCGCACCGTAGGCAGGAATAAAGATCAGGATGTCATGTAAACAGCAGACGGGCTGCGGAGCCGGGAGCTCAGACGTCCTGTCCGTCCGCCATCTTGGCTCCTCCCCACTGGAAACTTTCTTGAATGAATAGGGAGAGATCAGCTTCCCTGGCTCAGACAAGAAGGGATTCAGCTTCCGAAAAGCGCATAAACATGACAACTTTGCTCCCTCAGAATAAGAGTAAATCTCTAGAGTCGTGTGAACACAATAGATAGCTATTTCACTCAGTCACTTGTGCGTTGAGTTTGAGTTTAAGTTTAAATCATTTATAAAGCGCACGTTCACCTGGCGGTTTCATGGCGCTATAGTTTACTGAACCTCAGAGAATAGGAAGGTCAGGAGGGGATAGAGTGGTTTATAGTTGGAAGGCTTGTAGAAAGAGAAAGGTTTTTAACGCCTTTCGGAAGTGAGAGTATTGAGTGGACGATCTGAGGTGGGCCGGTAGAGAGTTCCAGAAGGTAGGGGCGAGTGTGGAGAATTTTGAGCCCCCCCACTTTTTGCGCCTAAAGTGGGGAACTGTCAGCAGATGTTGGGAAGATGAGCACAGTTCCCGGGCGTGGGCATAGGCTTTAATTTCCAAGGAGATAAAGGGAGGGGCGGATCCGACCCGAGCCTGCAACGTGATACAGCCCATCTTGAACTGGGATGGTTCTCGGATGGGGAGCCAGTGCAAGGACTTGAGGAGCGGGGTGACATGATGGAATTTGGCCAGGTTGTAGACTAGGCGGGCAGCCTGGTTTTGGACCAGCTGTAATCGCCGCATACTGTATGCGGGCATGCTGCAGTATAGGCGTTGCCGTAGTCTAAGCGAGAGATAACCATTGCCAGGACAATGAGTTTTAGGGCGGAGAAAGAAAAGAAGCGGGAGACCCTACGGATGGTGCACAGTGAAAGAAAAGAAGAGGACACCGCTGAACTAACCTGGGAGTGCAGGGTGAGTTGATCGTTCAGCTTGATCCCAAGCGTTTTCACAGAGGAAGAAGGAAAGGGAGGGGGACCTAGGGAGGGAGGCCAAAAAAGGGGGGTCCAGGGACTGGAGCAGCCACCTGTTAAAACCAGTTCGGTTTTGTCTGGATTTAATTTCAGGTGGTTGTAATTCATCCAGTCCCGGATGAAGATCATAATAGATTGGAAGTTGGCCATGGACTCAGGGGATGGTGACAAAGAAAAAATAAGTTGGAGGTCGTCCACATAGTTCTAGACGGAGACCTCCATTTGCTGAAGGGAAAAAATGAGGGGGCTATGTACAGATTAAATAGAAGTGGGGAAAGGGAGGAGCCCTGAGGAACTTCGCATTGCACCTTCCGTGGATCCGCCGAGAAGTCACCCAGGCGCACCGCTTGGGTGCGGTCCCTGAGGAAGGAGGACAGCCAGACCAGGGCTGACCCTCCAACCCCGGCCGCCCTGACACGGGAGAGTAAGATGGAATGATCAACCGTGTCAAAGGCGGCGGAGAGGTCGAGGAGGACCAGGGCCTGGGGAAGGTTGGTGTCCATGCCCTCTCTGAGGTTGTCGAGGACCGATAACACCAAGACTCTGTGGGGTGTGCGGGGCGGAAGCCGGCCTGACGGGGGGCTAACACTCCGCTTTCCTCCACGTAGGCGTTGAGCGCTCTGGTCACATGTCGCTCCAATACTTTCCCTAGAAAGGGTAGTAGAGAGATGGGGCGATAGTTGACAAGAGCGGAAGGGTCAGCGCCAAGTTTTTCGAGGATGGGGATGATGATGGCTGATTTTAGGGATGGAGTAACAATGCCCTGAGACAGAGAGCTGTTAAGAAAAGTAAGAGGGGGTTGCACACAGATCGAGTTGATGTGCCTGAGAATGTGAGCAGGACAAGGGTCTAAATGAGAACCTGATTTGACCAAGGGAAGAAGGGAGAGGAAAGTCTCTTCAGTCAGAAGGGGGAACGAGTCAAGGCGTGCCTCGGCTGATGGACACCGGGGGTCAAGAAAAGAAGGGGAGGGGGGGGGATATTGGCTTTGATCTTTGAAATTATATCCAAGAAATAAGTATTCAGGGAGTCGCATAGAGCCTGTGAAGGGGAGGGTTTGAGGGTAGTTCTATCGGAGTAGGCGAGACTGTGGACAATAGAGAAGATTTCTCTGGGCTGGTTTTCGGCAGCCAAGATTTTTGAGAAGAAATAGGCCGTTTTAGTGGTCAGAATAGCTTTTTTATAATGAGACAGAAGGGTGGTGTACTGAGCTTTAAGGTTGGGGCAATAGTCTCGCCTCCAGGCTCGCTCAGCATGACGGACTGTAAGTTTTAAGGCCTTCAATTCCTCGTTGAACCAGCGGTTGGCATCATTCGCCCGTCTGGAGGACTCTTGCCTGAGGGGGGCGACAAAGTCGCAGCCTGATAGAAGCCAGGAATTGATGGAGTCGGCTTGTGCAGAGGTTGACAGACCGAGTAAACCTGGGCTGAAGGAAGAGAGTGTGGCGGACAGTGAGGCCACATCCACCCGGCTCCAAGAGCGTGCCCAGATGTTTTTGGGAAGAGAGGGCTTGGTGGCTGGGCTACGGTGTAGGGAAAAAGAAATCAAGGAGTGGTCGGACCAGGGACAGGGGTAGATGGACAAGGAGACTATAGGACAGTTGAGGGACCAAATCTGATCAAGGATGTGGCCCTGAATGTGAGTAGGGGAGTGAACGTGAGAGTCAAAGTTGAGGGAACAAAGGGTGTCCGAGAATTCTTTGGAGGTAGAAAATTCTGCGGGATCAGAGGGCCAAAAGTTGAAATCACCTAATACCACGATGGAGGAATTGTTGACCGCTAAGGTGGCCACAAGATCTTGAAACCCGGCGAGAAAGAGTTGGGAGGGTTGGGGTGACGATACATGAGCAAGCAGGTAAGTGGAACTTTAAGGGATAGGGAGCGGACGACTAAAAAATCTGATGAGCCAATGGAGGGGAAGGTTAGAGGCTGAAAGAGGAATTCTCTGCGGGCGATCAGGGCGACACCACCGCCCGATTTGCCGGAAGGTCGGTCGGTGCGCAGCGCGTAATAAGTGGCGGGGAGAGCAGCTAACAAGGAAGGGAGGGAGCTGTCACAGAACCAAGTCTCTGTAAGAAATAAGAGATCTGGTTTGTGCGAGTCCAGTAGGACAAAAAGTTCGTGGCAGTGCTTAACTGCTGACCGGGTGTTAAGATAGTGGATGGAGAGGGTAGTAGGCTCAGGGGGAGCAGGGGGATCGGGAGAAGGGCTAAGGGGGGGAGGAAGAGAGCGGGGCGAGAACGAGAGAGAAGGGGAAGGGCATAAGGCAGTCAATCCCAATCTGTTGATGCGCTCAATCACAGGGTCATCCACAGGCCTTGGAGTTTATACAGGTGCGCAGAGGAGTATTGTACAATCTTGGCATGGTGGGTGGGCCCTAGGCCTGGTTGGTCGCGGACAGGCGCAGACGGGCTTGCCTAAGGCGCGCCTTCGGCGCGCAATCGTCGGGCCTGCTGCGCGTTCGAAAGAAGCACATGATTTATAGAGGGTAAGGTGACGGCGGGGGCGTGGCCTCTGAGAAGGGGCGTGGCCTCGGGGCTCGCCAGAATGGCATCAAGAGGTGGTTTCAGAACTCGAGCCACGGCAGCGTTAAATCCGCTGTGCGGGGAACTCGAGGCAAGTGGTGAGTTTAAAAAGTACAATTTATTCAGGTGACAAACAATTTTTAAAAAGATCAAGTCGCGCTCCCGGCTTCCGCCTCAGGAGGTTCGTGCAATCTGGTGTGGCGCTTGTAGTCAGTGTCTATTTATATGCGGCATCGGGGGCGTGGCCTCTGAGAAGGGGCGTGGCCTCGGGGCTCGCCAGAATGGCGTCAAGAGGTGGTTTCAGAACTCGAGCCGCGGCAGCGTTAAATCAGCTGTGCGGGGAAGTCGAGGCAAGTGGTGAGTTTAAAAAGTACAATTTATTCAGGTGACAAACAATTTTTAAAAAGATCAAGTCGCGCTCCCGGCTTCCGCCTCAGGAGGTTCGTGCGTTCTTAGTTTCACCAGAGTGCAGAGAATAGAGAGACGGGCGTTTTCAATAAAAGGTATTATTTATTGAGCAGTCTTCCTTCTCATGCAAGAGAAATGAATTGCCACAATTGCAATACTTAATATAAAGTAAAGTACGTACAGTAAAAGGAGTATTATGAAATAATGCTGTAAAAGCATTGATATGGTTTCTTAGCCATAAGACACTTTAAAATGGATAAAATATATACATACCTATATACATTGGCTAACGTGCTCAACTGGTGCTTCTAAAATACGCCTACCCCGGTGTACCTGACCTAAGGCTAATACGTGGGAAGGAGTAAGTAAGTAGCAGTTTAAGTTAAGTTGGTTTTTGCCAAGAATCTGACTCAAGAATTCTCTCTAAGGGTTTAGTCAGCACCGTACCTTGGGAATAGAATGTAGGAGGTCTGGTATCTCTCTCTCAGGACTCGATATCCCAGTCACCCGCAAGCGTAGGCTGGAAACGCCGGAGCTGGATTTTCTCGGCAGGAGAAAATACAGCGTCTTTCTCAGCGCGTCAAAGAGGAGGGGCAGCGTCCGTGGGCTTTCCGCATCTGCTGGGCTCTCGGCAAGTAGATAGCTGCTCTGCTCCAAAACCACCACCGTGTGTTTGCTTAAGGCAACGTTGGTATATTTATACCTGAAAGGTGCTGCGTTTGACGTAAGGTTTGGACATAAGAGGTCAATAAAGATGTCACTAAGAACTGGCCGTTCTTACAGTGCTCGCAGGAGTTCTATTACAAATCAAAACAAAGCAAGTGGGGATTTCCCAGGTTGCTGGAGGTTTGGTGTGTCGAAAGAACTCGTTGTGCTTTCTAGGAATCTAAGGAAGTAGCTTTTGCCGTGCCTTGGACTGCAAGGCCGATTTACTGAAATATGGATCTGATTCTTATGCCATTATAGGGATATTATTGATTGTAGCCGTACAAGGGCATAAAATAGTAATATTGATTTAGGTTCCTAGATAAAAACACAATACCCACTCCAGGATCTAATGTCCATCATTACTAAATCTAAGCAATATTAAACATGTAAAGGTGCATGTGTATTCCAACCCACCCCAAAATACATTTTGCATTTGAAATGGTGTATGCGAAATACACGAAAGATTATTGGTACTGTACGTTTTTCAAGCAGTGTAATCATTCAGGAAAAAAAAGGATGCATATATATTTAGCTGAACAATTTGCGAAATTACACATGAAATGTCTCTTCATACAGAAAAGAAGGTCGAGACTATTTCATCACATATAAATGCAATTGCTTGTAAGTGTGCTAGAGGCTGAGGTAATATTTTGTCTCTAGAATTACTAAAAATAGAAGCTCTGTTCTTTATGAATAGTTCTACTTTAAGCAGAGTACATGTGCCAAAAAAAGGTAAATATTTTGGAATTTGGAAAAAAAATAATTTCGTTTTCAGGGGAGAAAAATAGTTCCAAATGTTTTCAGTAGCTTTTGTTTATCAAAGCTGAAGGCCGAATTCAGAGTTCAGGGAACGCTGTGTGCCGATTTGCTTAAAAAGTTATTCTTTCTGTTCAGGGGAGAACATTACTTCAGACAGATGTGCAAAAAAACAGTCTACAGCTTCAGGTGAAAGTTCGACCATGGTTAAAAATGCTGTAACCGGGCAGTCGTGAGAATGATTGCTATCATCGATGTCAGGATCAGCAATGCTCACAGAAGGTCGTACCTGGGTGATGTTGCTCTCATTTCTTGCTTCACTCCCACCTAATCGTAGTGGTGAAGTTTCAACGAATGCCGTCATCAGGATTGGTAACCGCTGGGGACAACATGATGCATGAGCCGTTACAGGACTTAGCAAAGTATCGATATCCATTGGTACTGCTGATTGTAGTGTAAGACAGGTGTCCAACACGCATTCTTCTCCGCATAGCATACATCGAAGCACAGGTAAGATGCAGTTCTGCCATATAGGTCTGATTGAAAGAAACCAGGTCATATTCAGATCTCTTAGCCGGGCTAATCCAAGGACTTTAGCTATGCGGTCCCGATAGCGTACAGCTAGGATCGTTTCTTCCATTGTTGCTCTAGTCTTGTCTGCGTTTTGGCTTGCCATATCGGAGCAGAAGGGTCAAAAATAAAATTCCTGCTACGAGTCCCAAAAGTAGTGGTAGGCCGCCAAAGACCGAATGGACAAAATTGGGAAAGATGCCCAGGACTGCTTCGAAGAATGTTAACAGTCCCGAAAAATTGTCTTAAATACATGTGCGTCGCCACTGGCATCTGACATCTTTAGGATTTGGCTTAGCATTTCTACGAAATGCATGGTGCAATTAGTTGATAAAAGTGTATGTATCTCTGCTGTTGTCCTTGCAACTTGAAGATCATACGTTTCTTTTGATGACGTTATAGGCACTGTTGTCTGTAAAAGAACAGACTTCATTCTGCTTAAAGTATCAATTCGTATAGAAGAGATATTCAAGGAAGGCCAAATCGTCGCCTCTGTATCAGGAGGGCCGTTTGGATACAATACTTGCATACAGCAAATGACCATGGAACTAACGCTTACGCGATATGCTTTCCCTGGCACCATGCCACAACAGCTGTGATCCATTATTAGAACGTAACTCCTGTTAGAAAGTTGTCTAAAGAATGGCTCTATCTGTGTTGCAGGTGTGCCGTGCTGGTGGCATGAAAGGTTATTTGAAGTCCCCTCACAGGCCCCATGTAAATTAATACCTTAGCACAGAAGTATACCGCTTAGTGATCGTTTACAATTATTACCACTAAGAAATACATTCTGGTTTTTGTCACTATAACATGTGTGTGTATAAGGTAATTTCCATGATGACCTAATGTACCCTTTACCCAATCTTTCATACTGGTCTGCTGGTATATACTCTTGGCAATTTTTAAATTGGAAAGTTGTTATCGGAATTGTGATTATTCTGTATATTATCCATTCAGGTCTTTCTGACATTGTCAATGGTAATCTCTCAAGTTTTTCAATGCTCGGAATCGTATAGTCTGCTCCTTTTTGTGCCAAACTGATATGTTTATCAGTAAGGTTAAAGATAGAGAACAATGACGTTGTGTTCATTAAACGCCATGGCACATAGCCTGAATGCAGGTTTTGCAACGTCCAGCCTAGCTGTACAATAGAACGTAATTGTGACTGACCATGTTGTAACATTAGCAAGTCCTGATCTATTATATCGATAGCAGATGATACAATACTGTCCAGTGAATATATTCTGGAGGACAGAGTCATTAACCCACTGTCCACAACAGAAAGTGATTTTTCCAAAATAATACGATCAACTTCTCGTATTTTCTCTGCTGTCTCAATTTGAGTCACTTTCCAAGCTTCATTGTACGCAGCGTGTATACTGGCCGCTATGAAACGTTTTTGACGCTGTTTGCGTGGTCCCATTATGAAATCGCGCAAGTCAGCACCGTCTTTAAGTAAAGTCAAGTGTTGCTTAATTTCTGCCAGTGTGGATGTCTGTAGCCATTCAAGGCATAGTTTCCCTACACTGTATGTTGTTACTATCCCTGGATGTTGTCTCTGGGAGTATCTAGGGTCCGGTCTGGTCATTTTTAACCCCTGTATTTTGTTCAGGAAACTATCTTGACAGTTATTTGCGTCTGTTTGCCAGATTAACCACTTTTTCCAATCAAGATGTGTTCTGTTTTAATGTAAAATTTGGGATACGTCTATCTCAATATCTGTGGTTGTATTATCAGGTATTGGCTTTGGAATAGACGGTTTGTTTAAATCTTTAATCTTAGCTAGGCCAAGACAAGTAGTCTGTTGAATGGTGTCACTCAAGAACATGATTTGTTCTGGGATCATGCAGGCTCGAAATAATGCTTCTAAACCTTGGACCTGCCATTCTTTTGTACCCCAGATGGTTTTTGTTTCAATGTTGTTTTTCCAGAAATCAAAACAAAATGTAATAATTTTTTCATAAAATGTTTCCGAATAAATCAATTTAGTATTTGTCAGTATAGTTTTTGTCCCTGTTTTATCTAACAGTTTGTAATAAAATGTTTCTGCATCACTTGTGTTAAACCCTGAAAAGTATGGAAATTTCTCATAAAATGTTTTCGAACTGCTTTTAGGTGGAGTTGCACAATGTTCCCATTGACTATACTTAAAAACATTTCTAGGTTGAGCAGATTTATGCAACTAGTGATGTGCATAGTGGTTATAGCAGTACATCTGTTCATAGTTCGATGAACCCTGTAAATAATCATGTTCTGTACATTTTGCTGACATTACTAGATCTGACATCATATTATTTATGCTTTCAAAGTCCCAATCATCAGAGAATGTACTTGGTTTTACAAAGTCACTTAATGAAACCTTAAACTAGTGAGGATATTTCAAGAGTTCGACCGGGCCATAGATTTCGTAATCCGTTTTGTCCCAAACTACCCCGCCAGGTATCGTAATGGCTGTGACATTCACTGATGATAGTTCTCTTTTCTCGATGTGAGATGACTTGTGGCAAGTTGATGTTCCGACTTGCTGTGTCCATTGTACTGTATTTTCCCTCAATGAATTTTCCCAAACAAAGTACCATGATGAGCCAAAGCAGGAGGAAAAGTACACCTAACACAATCCAAAATTCAATCCATGGAGAAATCAGGTAGGTTTCTTTGAGTTGATGAAAGAGTTCTGTTACTTTGTCTTTAAAAGTTGTTGTTGCTGGCGTTACTTCAGGGTCGCTTTGATCTTCAGAAAAGTTATCGAAATTGATGAAGTAGCCAGATGCAGTTCTGTCAATTGTTGGAATTGCTTTTTCAATTTTTCTTTCATTACCATAGTCTGGCCTACATCGTTGTAGATTGGTGTTTCTTGACGAACTGTTTCAATTTGGGTTTCAAGAGGCACTAGTTCCATGGCATTGTTGCATAGTCCTTTTTTATTCACTGCAGGTTTATCAAATGTGATTAGTCTCTCAGTTTGAACCTCTTGGATTGTAGCAAATTTTGGTATTCTGCTATTTCTTGGGAGTCCACTGGGCCTACTACTTATTATTGGCCACATGATTGTGGTTTTATCAGGTCAATGGATACAACTCGGTTCTCCTTTTTACCAGCAATGGGCGGTAGTACAACTGATCTTGTTCCGCTGACCGCTAAGACAGGTACTGCTTTTCTGTAAGAAGGCCCAAATTCCTTCTTCACCGCGATCTTCTCTCTGACCAGATCCCCAATCTTTGGAATCCAGACAGGTCTTGATTGATGGTTGTTGGCTGTTGTTTTAACTTTATGTTGCTCAGGGCTTTTCTTGTTTCATTTAAGTCCTGTAAAACAGCCAAACGATCTTTTGATGTCAAAGCATTTTTTCTTATCTTCTACCACTGAAGTTTGACTAAATCCTGAATATACATTCTAGTTCCGAACAATAGTTTGTACGGGCTGAAACCTTTTAGAGAATTTCTTGGCAGATTGTTAAGACTACGTTGGACACTTGTTAAATGCTGGACCCACCCATCACCCGAACCTAATACCTTTGCCGTTATAGATTGCTTTATGTCTCGGTTTTTTCTTTCCACAATCCCGTTTCCCTCAGGATGGAAGGGACAAGAGTATCGCAACTCAATGCCCATGCTGGTCATGGCCTCCTTATAAGCTCGAGAGCTAAAAGCAGGACCCTGGTCAGAATGTAGCATGGCAATTGTGTATGTGCCGATAAAGACTCGCAAATCTTTTATAACAGTTCTGGCATCAGCCGAGCGCTGGGGCCACATTTTTAAGTGAATCTAGTCTTAAAAGGAATTAATGGGACGCTGGATTTTACGTATAGATAGCCTTATGCTAACTACAGAAATGGCCATGGCAATACTCCGGTTGGCTTGTTACTGCGATCTCCGTTGCAGTCTGGACAGCTCTTTGCAAATTTATAATGTTGCAAGCTCATCCCCGGCCACCAGTATTCTGATTGTAATTCTGTCAGAGATTCCTTGATCTGTTTGTGCCTCGGACCTTCACCAATGTGTGCGTCTGCTATTAATAAGACTCTCCTGTTCGTGTTTGGAATTACTCTATCCCCCACTCCAGGGATTTGAGCAAAAGGAACGGAGTTTGCGTCAATTACGTATGTATAATTGAGTGGATAGCTCACGGGTAGTGCTGCACAGTTGCCTTTTGAAGACGTTTTTACCGCCAGCATGGTTTCCCCGTCTATGTATTTTTCTGAACGCTTTTTTGTGGCTACGGAAGCCGGTTGAGTTGCTTCCGCTGTGGCTGTATGAGCCAAGGAATTCCCTGCAACGTGAACGCCATCACGTTGATGACTCAGAGTGTGTATCACCTGAGTCTTCTGCAGTTCTTTCTGTAAAACAACTACTTGTTCCCAAAGCATTTTATGCTTGATTGCGGAACCTGTGTCATCTTTGTAATCGTTTTGAACCCAGTTCTGCAAGTCATTATTGTAAGATTTTACGCAGAAATGCGAATCGCACACTATTAGTGTTGGGAATTCACGATCGGCATTTTCAAGCTCCATCTTTGAAGATCTGATTTCAGCTCGCTGAGCCGAACAGTTTCTCAGTGATTCAGTTTTTGTTATTTTTGGTCTGAATTTACCACAGCGCCAGCGACCTTTAACAATCGCGCATGCTGCATTGTAGAATTTACTATCCATATTGTAATGTTGTACAAATCTGTCCGTATAGATTATACAAGAGTACTGTTGGAGAGGCAGAATTTCGATTGGCAGAGCATATTCTTCTTCATATTTCAAATCATTCAGTTTTTTCATGTTCAGGACAAAATAGTATGTCACGTCTTCTTCAGCAAGAGAATTTTCCCACTGTATCCATTTTGGATCTAGTGCCACCGTTTTTAGATCAACTGGGCTGAATAACGCCTCAAAGGCTGATTCTGCTGTAAAAACAGTTATTCTTTTGCCTTGGGCTTGGGCTCTTTCTTTTGCTATAGCCGTCTGAACCGCCTTTACAGTATTTTCTGTAAGACTGAATGTTTTTTCTGCTTGTGTGTACAAATGTGATTTGTAAGCTATTGGTACCGTTTCTCCCTCATTAGAGGTCAGGTACGTGAATCCGCATCATCCTGGGATGACTCGGATTACAAGGTTGTGTGTATTGTCGCGAGTTTCTAATTTTGTTTTAGCTAACATGTATGTTTGCAGTGATCTCAAAATTTCTGTGTGTTAATGAGTCCAATTGATTGGGTTAAAATCAGGTTTTATTAATTCGTAGAGAGGTTTAACCCTCTCTGCATAATTTAGAATGTAAGTTCTTCCGAAATTCAGGAAGCCTAGTATCGATTGTAGGTTCTTCAGCGTTTTTGGTGCTTGGAGTACAGCGCACTTCTCTAAGAAGTTGTCTGCTAGGCTTTTGCCTTCACTTGATAATTCATATCCTAAAAACAGGACAGTTAGATGGGCAATTCGTGACTTTTTAAAGTTGAATTTGTAACCCTCTGCTGCGAACCCAAGTATTATGGTGTTCACTCTTTTCAAGTGAGTATCCAGGTAGTTATCTGTGAGATAGATGTCATCGACATAAGATAATGCCTCATCATCATACATTTGTAGTAACTCTGTTACTCTTGCTGAGAATAATCCTGGGCTATTCTTGAATCCCTGTGGGAGTCGACAGAAATTTTTCTGTGACCCTATTATTGAGAAAGCGGTTAAATACCTGCTTTCCGGTGCAATATTTTGACAAAAGAATCCATTAGAAATATCTAATGTTGTTTTGTATTTTTTGCGAACTATGTTATTCATTAGTGCCGCACTGTGCGAATTTTGTACCGCAAATGTCTTGCAACATGAGTTAAGGTATCTTTAGTCCAAGACTAGACGATATGAATCGTCTGGTTTGGAGACAGGAAACAAAGGATTATTCATTTGAGAGGTGCATGTTTCAATCACCCCTTGGTATTCAAGTTGATCTAAGATCTCCCTGACCTGTCTTTGTGCAGTTGGTTGACTTTTTAACTGGATTTTGTGAGGAGGAGAGTCCTCATCCCATCCTACATGATTTTTATATAATGCAGGTGCTTGAGCTACTGCCCATTTTCTGGCATATATGTATTTTCTATGTATTGGAATATGATCTGAGAAGGCAGGCATAATCATTTCTTCGCCATGAGGGCACTCCCTGACAAACTCTGGTGACCAGTCTTTCTCAGCTAATAGGATGTCATAGCCTTTTGAGAGGTTATCCCAAAACAGACCCCTTACCTTCATAGTCTTATCTCCCTCTATACGCAATGTTAATTTGTATATTTTATGAGGTTCCCTAACTCTGGTATCTGCAGTTTCCACCTGAATGTATTCATTTGTGTCCACTGTCTCCAGATGATTCATCAGGATCTTGCAACCTATGGTCACTTCTGCTGCACTGTCTAGCATTGTCTGTGCCCACTCTCTGTTTTTCAGCTGTGTCCTCAGTATCCTCGGCATGTTCGATTATTTTAATACTGGCTACCTTCTTTCTTGGAAATTGGAATTTTTTACTTTGAGCAGGTTCCTTGTCTTTGGACTGGACGTGCTCTCGCCTGTGTTCTGACCGTCCTCTTCTTTCTGATTTCTGCGAGGAAGTCTGAAAAGATCGAGAGTGACGTGTATCAATATCTTGATATCTATCAGGCTTTTTCAAATTATCCCTATTTCTAAGGTTGTATCTTTTCTCAGAGGACTCCCTTTGGGGAGACTTGTGTTCTCGGTTCGGAGATCTTTCTCTCCGCCGAGGAGACCTTCCTCTGGACTGGAATCTTTTTTCTTTGGGATTGGATTGTTTATTTCCATCCCAGCTCTTTTTTGGAGTGTTTAGATTATTGTTAATAAATATCTTTTCAGGATTTTCAAGTAGTTGGGGTTTTACCGGTTTCCCACCCAAACTATCTCTACCTAGTTCTTCATGGGATTTTTCCATGATTCTGGCAAGTTCAATTGGTTGGTCTGCTATATCTGTTTCTTTCAATTTTTGTCGGATCGCCACAGATGCTGCTTCTCCTTTTATGTTGGCTAGTAATATAGCCGAGACCTGCTTGAAGCCTTTCAGTAATTTCATACCAAGAAGTAAAGCAGGTTCTGGACCGTATTCATTTTGAACCTGTCTTAGCACATCTGGTATTACCGCCAGAGACAGAACACCATGTGTTTTTGTGTAATTGTAAACAAAGACTGTTCCCCAAGTGTCACAATCCTCCACGTGTGGTGCGACACCCATTGGAAGGCAGATAGTCAGATTTCTGTGTTTCTCACCAGGGGTAGTATTCGGGAATACTGCCTCTATTTGAATTATCTTTTGTGCTAGCCAGAATGGAATTTGTTCCCGTTTTGCGGGTGTTTTACCAAGACATGATTGTATGTTCTGTGGTGTCATTTTGTTTGTGTTTCCCTGATGAGGGGTCAGCTGTGGAATGTTAATAGCTGGTTGGACTGTTGCAGTCCGCATTACATAGTGGACTAATTGTCTATGAATTTTAATAAGTAATTTTAGCTGGGCTAAAAGTTCCTTCTCTGACATTTTTCCGATGTCTGGATGTGGTGTGTACCTGCTCCTGGTCTACCTAGTGGACCCAGCCTGGTGATGTGATCATTATGTTTTAGGGCGCCTTTAAACCAGAGCAGGTGTTCTTGGTAATTTAGTGGAATTTCCACATCCTCGTGTGTATTCTTCCGGAGGTTCCTCTATTTTGTAATAGTGGAATTCGTGTGTTGTAGCATTTGCCGCTGGAAAGTTTATCCATGAATAGAATACCTCTGTCTGCCGATATTCGTGTGCCTCTATCACGAAAATTACTGTACCACCTCGTGATGTCAGTCCATTTTCTACAAGTTTTAGAGTTATAGTTTTTCTTATGTTTGCCGGGATGATAATTGCACCCAGTTCATTTTCATTAAACCCTGTAACATCGAAACCCTGTTGATTCGCATCTACTGCGGCTTCACTGGTTTCGTTGTTGTTGCCGTTATTTGACATTGTTTTAATGAAAGTTTGCAGAGCAGGATTCCAAGGAAACAAAAGATTAGGTGCACAATATTTTGGAACACTGTATCCTTCAACGTTGACTAAACCAAAACTCTACATAGGAATCTCTTCCTACTAAGTTCCGGCGGATTTTAACCTTTCACCCACTCCAGACGTCTATTGGAGTATTTACGGGAAAAAGGGTCTGTGTGAAAAAGCACGACTGAGTTACTCTAACGTCTTGCATTAGTTTTATCGCCTTGCCCTACGTTGGGCGCCATGTAGTGTAGTTCCTATTTTCCCAATAGGCTCTGCGCATTGGAATAACATAACCAGCAGTGTAGACGTAGGACTGAGGTCTTCTAGGTCTCTACTGACTATGTTAGATTTAATTTAGGTTTGCGCCAGCAAGCTCAGAGGTCACTGGAAACTTTCTTGAATGAATAGTTAGAGATCAGCTTCCCTGGCTCAGACAAGAAGGGATTCAGCTTCCGATAACCGCATAAACATGACAACTTTGCTCCCTCAGAATAAGAGTAAATCTCTAGAGTTGTGTGAAAACAATAGACAGCTATTTCACTCAGTCACTTGTGCGTTCTTAGTTTCACCAGAGTGCAGAGAATAGAGAGACGGGCGTTTTCAATAAAAGGTATTATTTATTGAGCAGTCTTCCTTCTCATGCAAGAGAAATGAATTGCCACAATTGCAATACTTAATATAAAGTAAAGTACGTACAGTAAAAGGAGTATTATGAAATAATACTGTAAAAGCATTGATATGGTTTCTTAGCCATAAGACACTTTAAAATGGATAAAATATATACATACATATATACAGTCAAGAATCTTTATTCGATTTAGTTAAAAATCATACAAAGAGATAAAAACATTAAAATACAAACGAAGACTATTTACAATATCATACAAATCAGTGCTACAATGGGGTGCAATTCCATGCTATAAATAAAAAGAGCGAATTCATTTTATACAACATTTAAAAATAGAAAAACTCATTTAGAGGGGCCCATTACTGTGTTGCATTTTTTTTTTAATTCTAACTGCCGCCACCAAGAAATTTGCCATGCAAAATGTAATACGGATCTCGTTCAGTGATTGAAGATAGAGCAGAGCTGGTCTCACCTGCGTGAAGCCAACCTCCTGTAAAACAGGCAACAGATATTTTTTTTTAGGCTCTAAAAAGAAACCACAAAACATAACGAAATGCATGGTGTCTTGAACAGAAAAATTATCACAACAACAGGGAGGGGCTAATTCAGGTTTTTCCCAGGTTTTAAAGTTACCCAAATAAAAATGTAACAAATTAAACCTAAATTTTGTCAGGAGAAACCTATGGAATGGCTTCGTAACAACACCAAGGCAAAGTGGATAGTGCGATTGAATTTACAAGCAGATAGTGTTTCCTCACTGCAGGTTTCTGCAGTTCCCTTTCCTCACGCCCCACTCTTGCCCTACTCATGAACGGCTTCTTAATTATTTCTACATCCTGTTTCTTGATGTCCAAAGAGAATGTGAAGAGTTCCGGGCGACCCAGGTCTGAGAAAGACTTCATCAGGAAGGCCAACCATGGCATACATATATATATTGGCTAACGTGCTCAAATGGTGCTTTCTAAAATATGCCTACCCCGGTGTACCTGACCTAAGCCTAATACGTGCGAAGGAGTAAGTAAGTAGCAGTTTAAGTTAAGTTGGTTTTGCCAAGAATCTGACTCAAGAATTCTCTCTAAGGGTTTAGTCAGCACCGTACCTTGGGAATAGAATGTAGGAGGTTTGGTATCTCTCTCTCAGGACTCGATATCCCAGTCACCCGCAAGGGTAGGCTGGAAACGCCGGAGTTGGATTTTCTCGGCAGGAGAAAAGACAGCGTCTTTCTCAGCGCGTCAAAGAGGAGGGGCAGCGTCCGTGGGCTTTCCGCATCTGCTGGGCTCTCGGCAAGTAGATAGCTGCTCTGCTCCAAAAACCACCACCGTGTGTTTGCTTAAGGCAACGTTGGTATATTTATACCTGAAAGGTGCCGCGTTTGACGTAAGGTTTGGACATAAGACGTCAATAAAGATGTCACTAACAACTGGCCGTTCTTACAGTGCTCGCAGGAGTTCTACTACAAATCAAAACAAAGCAAGTGGGGATATCTTAAGTTGCTGGAGGTTTGGTGAGTCGAAAGAACTTGTTGTGCTTTCTAGGAATCTAAGGAAGTAGCTTTTGCCGTGCCTTGGACTGCAAGGGCGATTTACTGAAATTTGGATCTGATTCTTATACCATTATAGGGATATTATTGATTGTAGCCGTACAAGGGCATAAAATAGTAATCTTGATTTAGGTTCCTAGATAAAAACACAATAAGATTGCACTGGAAGGGGGTTGATAGTTGCAAAGTGTTCAGGGAACTGGTTTAGGATAATATGCATCTTATTGATTCTTGCCTGTCACTGCAATCTTTACATACAGTGATAATCCAGGATTTTACCAATTTATGCCAAGTGATTAAAACCCTTTTATCAAAACCCATATCCCAAGAAGAAAGCACCCACAGATGGTTTAACCATGAATGTACGTTGGCAAATAGGAACCTACGTAGGGCCCTATTAGCCAGCCGAGGTGTGCAACGGATGTTCAACTGGCCAGAAAGGAGTATAATGGGGCAGTTGCAAGTAGAAAGAAGGACCTCTTGACTGAATGTTGGGAAACCCTCTCTGAGGCGACCAGTCTAAAAAAAGGCAATATTTTTGGGGCAGCAGTAAGGGAGCTTCGATCAATGGACCAGTTATCAACCCCGATCAGCTGTAATATCTCTAGTGACGCCTGGGTTAAACACTTCTCAGAAATATATGCCACACCACCATCAGGGGCAGAAACGTATGTTCCTGGTAGTTTCGTCCCTATAGAGATAAGCATCTCAGCAGTAGAAGAAGCCATGCAGCAGAGTCTTGGGAACAAAGCCCCGGGGCCAGACAGGTTTCCAATTGATTTAATCAAGTTGATCCCCGATTTCTGGGCCCCAATGCTACTGAATGTTTTTAATAGTCTGACTCTCGCAAACCTACCAGCAACATGGGCCAAGAGTATTATAATACCGATCTTCAAGAAAGGAGGCAGGTCCCAGCCATGTAATTACAGACTATATCCCTAATAGACAAAACCCTAAACATTTTAGGGAGAGCTCTGTATAATAAAATTTTAACCTGGACGGAAGAAAATTATATTTTAGAACCATGTCAGTTGGTCTTCCGGAGCAAGGTGAGAACAGTTGAACAATGCATTAACCTCAATTTGCTTATTGGGAAATACACCATTGCACGGAGGTCCCCGATTTACATGGCATTCATGGATTTATCCACAGCTTTTGACCTTGTTAATAGGGCAAAGCTGTGGACAATCCTCCTGGAAGTTGGGCTGGATGAGCCGTTGGTACACTTTTTAGCATATTTTCATAAAGATCTCCAGGCTCAAGTGAGGATCGGTATGGGAGGTGAGGTTTCGGGGGCAATTGATGTAGGTAGGGAGGGTCAGACAGGGTTGTCTTCTGGCCCCCCTACTTTTCATTATCTATATCAATGGGTCGAACAGCTTTCTGAAAACAGCCACCTAGGATGTCCCCAAAATTAATGGGAAACCCATCCCTGTGCTCTTATACGCAGATGATGCGGTCCTTATAGGCTGCACTCCAAACTCCCTGCGTATTCTGGTCCAAAATTTTAATAAGTACATGAATGGGTTAGACTTAAGGGTCAATTTTAAGAAATCATTTTTAATGTGCAGTGGACTAAGGAAGCGAGAAATAGGCACTATTACAGTAGACAGTCAAAAATTGACTTGCACACAATCCTTTGTTGGGGTTGGTCTTTGCTGCGAACGGCTCCTGGGGTGAACATTTAGCTCACTCCAGGAGCAAGTTCTCAAAGGCCATCAATTCGATCTTCCCCGTTCTAACACCACTGGGGCTATTTCAGCAGTTCAGAAAATGTACAAACTTCAGTGCATCCCGGTGGCTACATATGGTGCCGAGATTTGGGGCATAGCAAAAAGTTTAGGTATTCAACAGGAAGAAAACAGGTTCTGTAGGAAACTGTTGGGTATCCCAATCTCGACCCCACAATATATATGCCACAAGGAACTTAACATCAATTTTATATCTGATTTTATCCGCGCCCGCCCTGCACTTTTTTGGCTCTCAGTGTGGAAGAACCAAGCCACTTCCCTGTCCCGACAGATTATTATTGCTTGTCTAAAGTGTGACAAAGGGTTGGAGATCCCATGGTTAAGAGGCGTGCAACAAAGCTTGCGCAGTATTAATAGAGAGCACATCTTCTTAGATCCCAGCTCAGCTGAAGTAGTTCCAAAAAAGGAACTGCGGGACGCCTTTTACTCCCTATACAATAAAGAGCGGAATGTTCTAGAATCTGCGAAAATGCGCAATTACATGTTTATTGAACAGCATTGTTACCCGCTGCATATATATGTCGCTTTTGCCAATGAGCCGATGAGAGCGGAGCTTATTATGTCGATTAAGAGCTGGAACAATCAGATTTGCACTCTGTTTCCCTCTTGGTTACCACTGTAAATGTAAATGTAAATGTACAGGAATTTATATAGCGCAAATCACTGAGCGGTTTCTAAGCGCTTGCTTAATGAACCCGTCCTGGTATTCCCCTGTGAGATAACCCCGGCAGGGTATCCACAAGGTGAAAGCCAGGCATCCCGCCGCGAGGGGCCGTTGTGGAGATTAAGCAAGCTATTGCCCAGAGTTGCAGAGTGTGAACCCGTGAATCGAGTAGGCACCGGAGCGAGAATTGTCGAGTCCATGGACATTTTTAGGACTCAAGACCCCGCCGAGCCGGGAATTGAACCCTGGTCCCGGGCTGACCTCTGCTTCCAGGTCTGCCTCCTCTAACCAGTGAGCCACACTTCTCCAAATCAAATCTTAACCAAACGCCATGCCCTTGTGATGGGAGGAGTGTACAATCAATTATACACTTTTTATTTTTCTGTAAGTACTATTTTGAATACTCCAAGCTTTTAAATCCTTATTTTAAAAAGAGACGACCGATCAGTTTGGACGAGGCCTATCAGTGTATAATAACCCTAGATGATGTAGATTTGATTTTTCGCACTTGCACTTATCTTAGAATTGCCATTAGAGCACATAAAGCACGTAGGTCTATGTTGGATCTTTGAGCCTTTTTGATAAGATTGAAAACTTTTTCCCCATTTTATCTATACTAATATAATAAAGAGAGAGCCCAAAACTTTGAGGCGGGTAATCTCAGGAACCACAGCACCAATCACAACACCCAATACAGCTTTGGAAAGGGCAGTTGCTTCAGAAGGACATAGGCTATGCAGACGCCCACCATATAAATTTAAAAGGTAAAAGAACGTGCCAGCAAAGTAGTCCCTTATGGGCGTGTCTGCGTTGTGCTGTGGGTGTGTGATGTGGCGTGACAAACGCTGGGGGCGTGTGGTACGTTCCGCCCTTCATGCCAGGTCTCATATCGTGTGGGCGGGGCGCGGGATTACGGAAAAAAAAGCGAGCGTTGTGCCCAATATTTCATTGTTTTTTCTTCCCAGGTTCTGTACATTCCAGCTCCGGGTGTCCACCCTGCTCCCTTTAAATACCCCTGCACCCCATAATCATAACCCACCCGTACTCCTTAAAATACCCCAACACCCTTAAATACTAACCCATCTTAACCCTATAAATATACCCTGTACCCCAAAACCCAAACCTATCCCTAAACCCTAAAAATAACCCTGTATCCCAAAACCCAAACCTAGCCCTGAACCCTATAAATACCCCTGTACCTCAAAACCCAAACCTCCCCTGAACCCTAAAAATACCCCTGTACCCTAAAACCCAAACCTAGCCCTGAACCCTAAAAATACCCCTGTACCCCAAAACACAAACCTAGCCCTGAACCCTTAAAATACCCCTGTACCCCAAAACCCAAACATACCCCTGAACCCTAAAAATACCCCTGTACCCCAAAACCCAAACCTAGCCCTGAACCATAAAAATAACCCTGTACCCCAAAACCCTAACCTACCCCTGAACCCTAAAATACCCCTGTACCCCAAAACCCAAACCTAGCCCTGAACCCTAAAAATACCCCTGCACCCCAAAACCCAAACCTAGCCCTGAACCCTTAAAATACCCCTGTACCCCAAAACCCAAACCTTCCCCATAACCCTAAAAATACCCCTATACCCCAAAGCCCAAACCTAGCCCTGAACCCTAAAAATACCCCTCTACCCCAAAACCCATACCTATCCCTAAACCCTAAAACTACCCCTGTACATCATGACCCAAAACTATATCTGAACCCTTAAAATACCCAAACACCCCAAAACATATACCTCAGTACCCCAAAACATATACCCCTATACCCATACTTACCTTATCCAAACATTTTAAAAAAAACATGCTTTTACCATTCATGCATTTACAACGAATTTCGTTGTAAATGTATGCGGGGGTAACAACATATAAAATGTAATGTCATGCGTTATAATGGCATTGCGGAGTCATGGTACTTTCGTAATGAAAGTATGCGGAGTGATGGTATGCGGAAAGAAAGTTGCGGAATAATGGGTGTTTACCCTCCCCCGGTAAGAACATTAGTGGCACGGCGGACCACATCTCCAGCAACATACTCATATTTTTTCACCACCGATTTGAAAAATGCACAGGTCTCTCTCATTGATGGCCAGCACCGACATACACTTTTAGACACACCTCCCGCCACAAGTTCTAGAATTCCGAACTTTAGAGCTGGGGAGCTACGTACGAATCTCGGCATCAGCTCAACATCCTGTGATTCCAGGTAAATCGTTTTGTCTCCCTGTGCCTACCACAAATGAACGTGTTCTTCTGTAATGTAAATTGTGCTCATGCCATGTTGATCGAGTTCGCGCTATATAATATTGCAAGGAAAAATAAAGTAGGGAAACTCAAGTTCACACACTACTGAACGCGCACTCTTAAGTGCATCAGCAGTGCACTGTGAATCGGAGCGTTTCACAGGCCTGTCACAGATAAGAAATGCTTTCAAAACGAAATCCTACAAAACAATATACTACTAGCCGGCAGCAATTCATACCCAGACAACGTCGGGACGGGCTGCTAGTTCTTCAATATAATGGATGATTATGTACATTTTTTGGCATTTGAATTTTATTTATGTATGGATTGACTGTGTTTTACTATGAATTAGTGCTTTTATGGGTACCAAGGTATCCGTATAAAGTTAATGAACTGAACTGAACTGACTGGAACCTTAAAGTCAGTTCTCCAATCAGTGTTGAAACCTTGTGCAATTATTTTATGTGGTCCACCGCCATCTTGAATTATTTTGTTAGGTGATCTCGAGGTCATGTATCTGTTAAGGCTTTGAGGAGATTGTATTGTTAGCTTCACAACAGAATACCTATTTGACAAGCAGGATGTCTCATTAAGCGCTGTTAATAATGAGCTAACAAGACTAGCCAGTAAACATGCAGCACATATGTGTATGTCACCTCCATGCCATGAGACCCAGGAAGGCTCCCTCGGGAATTGAGACACTCCGCAGGAAACCGAGATGTGGGGGCAGTCTCTGAACATGAGGGAAGGTGGCTGACAGGGCTGGAGTCAGCCTATCCCCCACCAGCCCCCAGGAACTGAGACAATTGAGATCAGGCACCCTAGCCAGTGGTGTGACCATGATGCAGTAGTTGTAAAGAAATGTCTCTTCATCTTATTTCAGAAATGCCATGCCTCCGAACTACACCCCATGTTTTCATTGATCAACGACAGGACGCTGAGCGAGTAATGTTTGTCTGAATCTGTGTTGCTGACAAAAATGATATATAAAGACCTTGATAAAACAAGCATTTTCAATGCAATAGGTCTCGCATTTGTAAGAGTTTAATCTATTGGTATTGTAAATAACAATGCCTATTTATCTGTTTTGCTAATTAAAACATAAATAAAAGGCATTGTGATTTACAATGCCAATAGCTCAAAAATGTGTAAATGCGAGAACTATTCAAAGAAGCGGCACTGTCCAGGGCAGCTTGGAAAGTTAAAGCGCACATGGCGGCCTGAATGTTGCAGGAAAGCATGCTGATATGGAAGTGTTCGTCATCAGGGATGCCATGTACCAGTCCTGAACGTTCACTTAAACACACAATGCATTCTGGGAGCTGTAACTCTGGCTCACCAGTGTACATGTTGGGCAATTGAATTCTTCACTACTTGGCACTCTTATGTAACCTCTTTTACACAGCTAAAAACAATTTTTGAACAAAAATATATTTTATTTACATTCAGCAAAGGTATCAAAATCAATTTTCTCAGAGCTTAAGTGCCGTTCTGTAACATTGATTGGCACACAAGTGTTTATTTCATTCTGTATTACATATGCCACAAAAATAGCAAGGTGGTATCTAAGTTGATTAGCATACGGGAGAATATAACCCATAATATGATGGTCAACAAAGTAGATTAGATTAAAAATGCTGCATTTACTTACAATTACATTTTCAAATATCATCTTTACAAAGTAAAAAAGAAAACATAAATGCAATAGATAAAACCATGCTGCAGGCAGTTCCCGTAAGTGTGACGAGCCCTTGTGTACAGAAGTTAAAAATGTATGTTTTAATGTACTGGTACCTCCCCCAGCAAGTCCGACTGTGATCGTGAGCTCCCGAAATAGGCGCGCGGACGAGCGAGTATCAACTGCAGCTCCTTTATCAGGATTTGCCCCACCCTGAGCTGTGCTATGAAACCGAGTGACTGAAGTTCACGCTACAAAAGACAACTATTAATACATAAATAAAGCCTACTTCTCGAGACTACGGTTGCTACTATAACAGGGAAATATTTCCTGATTGATAACTATTTTAAGGGTGTTTTGTGATAACAGGGGACACCTTCCAGACACAAGTATAACAAGCAAACAAATCCCCCCGGCCCTCACTTACCACATGTAGTCTACCTCCAGCCCCCAAGCCCGCTGGTACCATGCTGCGGTAAATGGGCCACAGAAACGCTGGAGCACGCACACCGCAAGTCGGCCTGGAGCGCGCCTCGAAAGAGACGCGGGAGGACAGGAGCGTGACGCCGTGAGCGTGCACGTTGGTGTTCCCGCACGTTCACAGACCGGTGTCTGCTCGTGCACAGGTCTGTCTCCAGGTCTGACTCCCTTGGAGGCAAACACGGCAGCTATAAGTCTCGTTGGCGGCAGCGCTTCGCGCTGCAACGCCAGCGAGACCTAAAAAGGACTGCAATTAGGCTTTAGAAGACACAGAAGGAGGCATCTGAGGACTTGAAGAAGGATGTGGTGCTTGGAATGAGTGGTCAGTGACCTGGGCAGAGGTTTGAGGGTTGAAATGAGGCTTCTAAAGACTCAAGGGGATGCTACGGACTGGAGGGAGGTCACTGCCAACTGGATAGACATGTATTAGGACTAGGAGCTAATCTGAGGATTACAATGAGGTTTATGAGAACTGGACGAGACCTCTTCTTATTGGAAGGAATTTACTAATGAATGGGGCCTGAATATGGCTTTAATGACATTTCAGTGATGTTGGGAAGCACTGAAGGGATGTTTTGAACACTGGCATACTAGATAGGACATTTTAAATCAGATTCTGCACAACTCTAAATTGAGGAAAACCTGAGGGAACTTTTCCAAGGCGTTATTGCATTTTGTGTGTGTTCAGAGTACTTTTCTTAGGACTTTAGTTAAGTTTTAAAGATACAAATATGTTTTGTGAGGACAGCAGGTCCTTTATGTTGCAGCTATTTCAAGACTCATAGGAGTGTGCTGAATACTCGCAGAAATTTATGAAAATTTAAGAGTTTCCTGATGACACAAGGGAGTTATCCAAGGACTTATGTTTTTAGTTGGAATCAAAGGTATTTTCTGAGGACTTAAGGTTTATTTTGAGGATGCAAAGTGATTTTCAGAGGATCTGAACTTTTCCAAGCTGTTTGTGTGAGCTCAGTGGTGGTATTTACACACAGCAGCAGCAAGGCCTTCTACTTACACACAGAGGAGTATAATAAACCAGCCGTACCTGCTTAGGGTGCTCCTGACATCCTGCAAAACAGAGAAACAAACACAGAGAAATCAGTTTCCACAGGAGATGTGAAAGTTATGGCAGTATTTTTGGGAGTGAAACACTTAACTATCTATGGTTAAAAAACAGTGACTGGGGTCACATGACAACACATTCTGTGGTATCGCATGACTAAGACAGAATATGATATTCTGAATGAGTTGACATGACATAGCAGGCAATAATATTCTGAATGGTAATGACATAGCACAGTGCCATTCTGAATGGAGTCACAAAACACAACACATTCTGATATTCTGAATGGAGTCATTTGACACATAATATGATGTTCTCAACAGGGTCACATGCATGGGCATTGTTAGAGCTGGGGTTCCCTAGTTGACAATGGTATGCACCTTTGACCAAATAGGGACCCTTGCTTCGAAGTCATTTTTGAACACATACAGTAATACAGTGATAACACTACAGATGGACACAACACAGGCTTTATAAGAATAAGTATTGTTTATATAGACTTATTACAAGACCATAAACAACAAAAATCCACAATACTGTAATCGATAATAATTCTTCAAGTTGGTAGAAATAGTTAAAAAAAAGGTTATTCACTTAAAAGCAGTCTTAAGCAAAAGGTAACCACCAACTGGAGTTATCACGACGCCAAGGTCAAATAAATCCTAAAGTACCGTGCCGACCGTGAGGTGTGCAGCGTCGGGCCCGGAGTCAAAACAGACACACAGAGAACAGTACCTTGAAAAAGCGAAAACAAAGACAGCTCACAGCGTCGGGGAGGTGCGGCGTCTGGTTCTTGCTTCGCGGGAGATGATGCGTCGGGACCTGGATGCTTGTGCAGGCAGTTGAGGCTTCAGTTCCTGACTTTTTACAGCTAATTTTAAAATTGTCTTGGTACTGATTGTATTTTAATAGTGTTGCTTCTGCCTTACCTACACGCTGACTCCCCGGTCCACCGCAGCAATTCATGCTGTTTGCTGTGGAGGGAGGTAAAGCGTCCTCAAATTCCTGATCACTCCACGCAGGGCGGCCATCTTTAGGAGGGTGACGCTCTAGTTTCCACTATCCCTCTCATTACTAAAGGGGCTCAGCGCACTCGCGCACGAATTGTTGAAGAAAGAACATCGTTGTGCTAGCGCTTGGCAGGAAACGCCCATTGCTGCTTACAGCTAATTTTAAAATTGTCTTGGTACTGATTGTATTTTAATAGTGTTGCTTCACCTTACCTACACGCTGACTCCCCGGTCCACCGCAGCAATTCATGCTGTTTGCTGTGGAGGGAGGTAAAGCGTCCTCACTTCCTGATCACTCCACGCAGGGCGTCCATCTTTAGGAGGGTGACGCTCTAGTTTCCACTATCCCTTAATTTACAAAAACTTCGGTCCCGTCGCGCAGCGGTGACGCGCAGCGGGAGCGCCTCAGTAGCGCCGAAGAGGCGCCAAAGAGAAGCCAGTCTGCGCCAGTCCGCGTCCAAACGCGCCTGGCGCTCTGCTTCTACCGACTATCATGGTAGGGCCGCGCATTACATATTGCGCTTCTTCTCTGCTGGCTTTGAGATCGAGTATTAACCCTTTATGTCTACATTCGGTCCTTCCGACCAATCCGATGGCTAACTGTAAAATCTGCAACTGAGATCTGTCTGCCCTGAGCACAGCAACACATCCTCCTATACATGATCGGAAAATGTTCCTTCTGAATTGCAGGTCACTACCTAGACACTGTACCGAACTGGCCATGTTGATAGAGGAGCTCAACCCTGATGCCCTCTTTTTAACGGAGACGTGGCTCCAGTTGGAAATGGATCCTACTGTAGTATGGGCTATTCCCCATGGTTACACCCTAAAACGACTAGATCGTAAGCTGGGTAGAGGTGGAGGGCTGGCCATTATACATAGAGACATCTTCCGTTGCCGCATTTCTATCCCAGCTATGCGAGCTTGCGAAAGTTTGTACTTTACTTTGGAGTTCTCCCCAACATCCACCTTTTCTGGTATTTTAGTTTACCGACCACCGGGCCCCTTGAACAACTTTATTACTGAGTTGACAGATGCGGCCGCTAATCAGATGCTCCTGGCAGCAAATTTTACGCTGCTGGGCGACCTGAATCTACATTTGGATGATTCCCAGGATGCAACAGTTACTGGTCTCCGACTTAGTCTCCAAGCCATTGATTTGTTGCAAAAAGGTTTTCACCCAACGCACATTAAAGGCCACCTCCTGGCCAACATTTTTAGTAATATTGACAGCCTAACAGTGAAAATCCCTATACCTCTGCCTTGGACCGACCACTATCTAGTACCTTTTACGTGGCCTACTAACATCCCCTCTATGTCACAAAATAAGAACAAGCACTGGGGTAGGAAATGGGCTTCGTTGCCCCTTTCTGAATGGAAATTGGCCCTCGACGACCATCCACCTTCCAAATCAATGAACCCCAGTATAGCCACTTCTAACTATGATAATTGGATCACTAATACTTTGGACCAGGTCCTCCTGAAAGAATTTCTACACTCCACAAAGCGATCTAAAGTAGCCCCATGGTACTCCCCTGCCCTCAGAACCATGAAACAGTTGTGTCGTAAATTGGAGAGAGCTTGGAGGCGAGAATATTCGCAATCCAAGAAAACCGAGTATAGAGCTGCTATTAAATCATATAAGAGTGAATTGAAAAATGCACAGATCCAATTTTATGACTCTAAAATTAACTCAGCCGCAAACTCGCCCAAAGAAATATTCAAAAAAGCAAAGTCATTAATCTCCCCCCCCTCCTGAGTGCCTATCCCCTGTTGGTGCGCTCGCTCGATGCAATAATCTGGCAACCTTTTTCTCTCAGAAAATTCAGGCCATCTACTCCTCCTTTCCCACTGATGTAGAGGAGCTGGACACTACTGCTGGCTCTAAAGTGGACGCTCCAGCTCATAGTTCGCTTGATGAGTTCCCTCTTCTTAACTCCATCTCATTGAAGAAAATATTCTCCAAAGTCACCTCAGGATCTCCCAATGATCCTGCTCCTCCTCAGACCCTCCTTAAATCAGCGAGGCCATATGTCCTGTTATCCTAGATGTCTTAAATTCGTCTATCATCTCCAGCTTGGTCCCTGCCCAGTGGAAATGTGCGATGGTAAGGGCCCTTCTTAAAAAGCCCACATTAGATCAGAACAACTTGGCAAATTTTCGCCCTATCTCCCTCCTCCCTTGGATGAGTAAGTTGCTGGAGAGACACATCAATAACATCTTGGTAGACTATTTGGAGTCCAATGGTCTGCTGTGTGCCTCCCAGACTGGATTCCGCCCTCAACATGGTACCGAAACCGCCTTACTCGCGGTAACGGAAGAAACAAGATCTGTGCTGGACCGGGGAGGGAAGGCGGCCATTATACTGTTGGATCTCAGTGCCGCGTTCGACACGGTTAACCATGCCACACTATTACATCGTTTGAGTGGCATGGGTGTGTCGGGCGCGGCCCTGGAATGGCTGACCTCCTTCCTGGATGAGCGCTTCTTCCAGGTGTTCGAGGGCGAGGCAGTATCCTTGAAACATCCACTGAGCTGTGGGGTTCCTCAGGGCTCGGCCCTGAGCCCCACGCTCTTTAATGTCTACACGAGTCCTCTAGCAGGAATTGTTCAGCCCTTCGGTGTGCGTATCATCACCTATGCGGATGATACCCAACTGGTGGTCTCTTTGGATCACACAGAGGGTTCATCCAACACCTTGGGGCCCTGTCTAGAGGCAGTAGCCAAGTGGATGCATTCCTCATGTCTTAGACTCAACGGGGAAAAGACAGAGATCATATTATTGGGCAATCTTGCACCGACCACTCTGGTTTCCATCTGGCCCACATGTCTTGGTTCTCCTCCCTCACCGAAACCGCACATCAAGAGCCTTGGAGCCTGGCTTGATAAAGCATTAGATTTTTCTGTGCAGGCCACCAAAACTGCTTCCATCTGTATTGGACTGTTGAGAATGCTCCGGAAGATCCTCCCATTGCTTCCTTTCCAGGTGCGGAGAATCATGGTTCAGGCCTTGATACTCTCCCGCCTGGATTATGGAAATGCGTTATATCTGAGAGCTCCGGCAGCAGTGACCAACAGACTCCAAGTCACACAAAATTGTGCTGCCCGACTTTTGTTCGGTATCCCCCGCTGGCAATCAGCAAGGAAGGCCCTAAAAGAACTCTACTGGCTCCCAATTGCTGCCAGAACACACTTCAAAGCTATGTGCATTGTGCACAAAGCATTTCACCGAAGAGGTCCAGCTATCCTGCGTTCTTTGGTTGTACCCTACATTCCATCGAGAACCCTTCGTTCCAGCATCTTGCATCTTGCCACCACAACCAAAGTCAATAGGGCTCGTTGGGGAGGCCGGGCTTTCTCACACATGGCGGCAAAGATGTGGAACTCGCTCCCGCCGAACATGCGGGAGATTAGCGACCTGATGGTCTTCAGGAAAACATTAAAAACTTACCTGTTCGCTAAAATGTGCTAAATACCCTGCTATCCTGCTCACCATATTATTCAGCTCAAGCGCTGCGAGGCCTCCCGGTATGTATGCGCTATATAAATATAATTTTTCATTTTATTTCATTTCATTTCATTTCATTTCTGACCGGGGAGGAGGTGGCGTCACGAGGGCGTGAAACCACGGTTCCGTACGATGTCACAATGTCGATGGATTCTTGACCACCCACGTCGACAACTGGCTCTTCGATGATGTCGGCTTCTGAGTTGATGCGGCACAGCCGCAGGTGTCGGGACGGCGTCACAAGTCGGAGCAGTGCTCACGGCTATGGCAGGCTTACCATGTAATTCGCTGGCATTGATGTGGCACGGCGGCCTGCGGCAAGTCTACGTTGCAAGTCGGAGCAACGCTCATGGCTGTGATGTAGATGACGGCGCCGCTAGCCACCATTGGTGTTGCAGAATTTCTTCTGCAGCAGCTAGAACAGCAAGTTTCAGATGCAGGCAAACTGAAGAGGTTAAGTCTGGTATCCCTGAGACTTTGGTCAGGAGGCAAGCTCAAATCAAGCCCATAGAGTAATATTCTGCAGGATGATTAAAGTCCTTTAGACGTTCCACCTCCTCTCCTTGGCACTGAAGACACCACTGTAAGCCAAGCCAGCAAAACAGCACACTGGCAGGGGGCAGTACAACTCCTACAGTTTCCTTGGTTCTTCTCCTTGGCAGAGGTTCGTCTTGTTGTTCCAGAACTGACCTAAAGTCTTGGGGTCTGGGTCCCCATATTTATACTACAAATCCTTTGTCCTCTGAAGGCAGAGGTTCCTGTACCCAGTCCAAACCAGTTCTGTGCAGTCCTGGAGCACTTTGTGGACAAGACTCCTTCTTTCCTTTAACAGTGTGGGCCAGGGACATCAGACACACCACAGGAGGTGGAGCAAGCATTGTGGAAGGCAGGGACAGCTCTATTCAGGTCCCAGGTGCAACTTCTCCCACCCATCTACATGCAGGTGGCTCTATTCAGCACTGTGCTGACTCACCCTGACTCCTGTAATCCCAAAGCCCGTCACACAAACACACAAGGAATACACAACCTAGCAGAGGCAGGCTTGGATAGTTAGGCAAGAAAATACCTACTTTCTAAAAGTGGTATTTTCAAACACAGAATGTTAAAACCAACTTTACTAAAATATGTTTTTTATCATTCAGAGTTCAGGCATACTAAATTTGAATGTCTACCTAGTTCCCCGAGTCAGTTAGGATTATAAAATGTTATACTCATGCTGCCCATTCTGGCCTATGGGTAACAGTTAGCCTTGCAATAGTGAAAAACGAAAATGGCTGTAATTCACTATTAGGACATGCCACACACACCAGGGCATGTCCTACATCATACTTACAATGCGCCCTGCAATTGGGTCTACCTTAGCAGTGTCTGATATGAAGAGAAGAGAATGTTTAGGGACTGGCAAGTGGATGCGCTTACCAAGTCGAATTGGCAGTACTAGACTGCACACAGGCTCTGCAGTGGCAGGCTCGAGACACACTTCTACAACCTGCTTCTGTGGGTCGCACAACCAATGCTGCAAGCCTACCAGCAGAATTTGATTTACAAGCCCTGGGCATACATGGTGCACTGTACTAGAGTTTGACAAGTAAATTAAATAACCCAATCACGGAGTCACTAATCAATACATCAATTTAACAAAGGCATGAATTGCACTGTGGCACTGAATAGCAGTGGCACAGTACCCAAAGCATCTAAAAAGCAAAACAGATCAAAACAGAGGAGGCAATCAATAAGAGATGGAAGGGAGACTCACGCCAATGATACCAGGTCTAACATATGTCCCCTCCAGCTGAAATGTAGGGAGAACTACCCTTCCCCTTGGGAGTTCTCATCACTAAGGCGAAAAAATCTGGACAGACCATCAGAATTGGTGTGTTCTGTACCAGGGCGGTGTTCCACCGTAAGGCCCCTCCCCTGTAGGGAAATGGACCACCTCAAATAACTTTGGTTTCCCACCCCTCATCTGCATCAACCATCTGAGGGGCCTGTGGTCTGGCTGAACCCAGAAGTGAGTCCCAAACATGTATGGTCTCAACGTCTTCATTGCCCAGACCACAGCAAATGCCTCATGCTCAACTGCACTCCACCTCTGTTCCCATGGAAGTAACCTCCTACAGATAAAGGCTACAGGTTGGTCTAGGACCACCTCATTTTTCTGTGATAGAACAGCCCCACGCCATACTTTGAAGCATCTGTTTGGACAAACAATTTCATTGAGAAGTTGGGCGCCTGATGCACGGGTGCTGTGCATATGGCAGGCTTCAGGGCGTCAAAAGCCTTCTGACAGGTGTCAGTCCAGTTCACTTTCTTGGGCTGCTTCCTGGAAGTTAGCTCAGTCAAGGGTACAACATTGTCGCCATACCCCTTGACAAACCACCTGTAGTACCCAGTGAGTCCTAAAAAGGCTCTCACCTGCATCTGAGTCTTTGGGGGTTCCTATGCCAGGATGGTATCAATCTTGGGTTCCTCCCCAGAGTGAAGTCCGGGTCCCCGGCGGATGTCTGTCCGGCACGTATCCTGCAGCAAATTTACTCCTGCTGTTTTGAACCCCCCATCGTCTTCCTTAACAGCTCCTTAGCACAGGGCGTAGTGACCCCTGCGCTAAAGGCAGCCACGATAGTACCCATCTTGAAGAAACCTGGCGCGGACCCTTCCATCTCGGCCAACTATCGCCCCATCTCCCTGCTGCCCTTTTTGGGCAAGGTGATGGAACGCCACGTCACCGCGGTACTGAGCGCCCATATTGAGACCAATGGGGGGCTGGCATCGCGCCAGGCCGGTTTCCGTCCCAGACATTCGACCGAATCGGTTGTGGTCTCAGTCCTAGATAACCTCAGAAAGGGCATGGATGATAACAAACACCAGGCACTGGTCCTCCTTGACCTGTCCGCCGCCTTTGACACGGTGGACCATACCATCTTACTGTCCCGTGTCAGGGCGGCTGGAATAGGGGGATCAGCCCTGGTTTGGCTCTCCTCCTTTCTGAGGGACCGCACCCAGGCAGTGCGGCTAGGCAACTTCTCTTCCACTCCCCTCCCTGTCACTTGCGGTGTCCCCCAGGGATCCTCTCTTTCTCCCCTACTTTTCAATCTCTATATCTTTCCTCTTATCTTCGCGCTCCAGCAGCTGGAGGTCACCGTGTATAACTATGCGGATGATCTCCAGCTCATCTTTGATCTATCCTCTTCTCCCCTCTCTATCTCTAACTTCCAGTCTACTATGACATTCATCAGGGACTGGATGAACCACAACCATCTTAAGTTGAACCCGGATAAAACCGAGTTGGTTCTCACCGGTGGTTCATCCAGCCCCTGGAACTCTCTCTTCTGGCCCCCTTCTCTGGGTCCCGCACCTTCCACGGTCAAAACACTGGGTGTCAAAATGAACCACCAGCTCACTCTCCACTCACAAATCAGCTCCGTGGTTTCCTCTTGTTTTCTCACCCTCCGCACCATCCGCTCTGTTTCCCGCTTTTTCTCCCCTCAGGCACTCAAGATCATTATGGCCGCCCTGGTGATATCAAGGCTGGATTATGCCAACGCCCTCTATCATGGCATTCCAGCTTACAGTCTGCGTAGACTTCAGTCGATCCAGAACCAGGCGGCCCGGCTGGTTTACGGCCTCCCACGCTACCACCATTCCACCCCCCTTCTTAGGGAGCTTCACTGGCTTCCCATAAAAGAACGTTCCCTTTTTAAGATTGGCTGCATGGTCTTTCAGGCCCGTCAGGGCACTGCCCCCGCTTTTATCTCTTCCTTAATAAAACCCTATGTTCCCACAAGAGAGCTCCGGTCTTCCTCTAAGTCCCTTCTTCAGACCCCCCGCTTTACACGTAAAAAGTGGGGTGGGGCAAACTTCTCCACTTTGGCCCCAACATTTTGGAACTCCCTCCCTGACCATCTTCGTTCTGCTACCCAGTACCTCTCCTTTCGTAAAGATCTAAAAACCTTCCTCTTCAATCAGGCTTTCCCCGCTTAGATCCTCATTCCTATCACTCTTGTCTTCTCCCTCAGCTGCCGATCCTGCTCACTAGCGCCAAGAAACCGCATGGTGTACGTTGCGCTTTATAAATGTTTTAAATTAGAAATTAGAAATTAGGGGTGCCACCTGGCCATTCCCCATCTGGTGCCCCAAGTACACCATGGAACCCTGCCCGATCTGGCACTAACTCACCTCGATTGTGAGGCCTGCCTTAAGCACTGCCATCAACACTTCCCAGAGGTGGCGCAGATGTTCTTCCCAACTGGTGCTGAACACTGCAATGTCATCCAGGTAGGCAGCACTGAAATCCTCCAGTCCAGCCAACACCTGGTTGACCAACCTCTGAAAGGTGGCATGGGCATTCTTCATCCCAATGGGCATAACCCGGAATTGGTAGTGCCCATCTGGTTTGGCGAATGCTGACCTCTCTTTAGCCCCATCAGTCAAGGCGATGCACCAGTACCCAGACATCAAATCAAACGTGCTGAGGGACTGTGCAGCCTCAAATCAATCAATTAGCTCATCAGCTCTGGGAGTGGGGTGCGCGTCAGTCCTGGTGACTGAATTGAGTCCTCTGTAGTTCAGACAGAACCGAAGTTTTGGTGTGGCACCAGGCGCGGCAGCGTTTGGGACTAAGACCACTGGGCTGGCCCAAGAACTGTTGGAGGACTCATTCACCCATAAGGCAAAAATCTTGGAGACCTCCTCCTTGATGTAGGCTCTGACCCGGTCAGTCACTCTGTAAGCCTTGTGCTTCAAAGGAAGTCTGTCCCCAGTGTCCACATCATGGACGCACCACTCAGTGACACCAGGAACCAGGGAAAACAAGCCAGAGAATTTCCCCAACAGTTGGCGACAATCTTGCTACTGTTCAGGGGTCAGTGTGGCTGAGAGGCTGACCCCCATCCACTGACCCATCTTGCTCTGTTCTAGACAGGAGATCAGGAAGAGGTTCAGTCTCCTCCTCTATTCAATCATCTGTCGCTAGGAGCATGCCCACTTTGGACCTGTCTAAGTGGGGCTTCAGGCGGTTAACATGCAGAACCCGTAAAGGGTTCCTAGGCGACCGCAAGTTCACCAAATAGGTGACATCACTCTTGCGTTCCACCACCTCAAATCGTCCGGTCCACCTGTACTGGAGTGCGCAAGGCTGTACAGGGGCCATGACCCAAACTTTCTGTCCAGGTTGAAGCTCAATCAGAGTGGCGTTCTGATCGTACCATGCTTCATTTCCTCCTGGCTGACTTCCAGATTCACCTGGACGAGTTGTCTGAATCGCTGAGTCTGGTTCCTTAAGGCCAGCATGCAACTGTATAAAGCCTGGGGAGGTTTCCTGGGAGATTGCTCCCAGCCTTCCTTGACCAGACTCAAAGGTCCTCTTACCAAGTGTCCATACAGCAGTTCAAAGGGCTTAACCCCAGGGACTTCTGTGGCACTTCATGGTAAGCAAAAAGAAGGCATGGCAAGAGGACATCCCACTTATGGCTCATAGGTTTCTCAAGACCCATAATCATGTCTTTAAGGGTCTGGTTGAATCTCTCAACCAGTCCATTACCTTGGGGGGTAAGGAGTGATGAAGTTGTAGGTAACACTGCACTCCTGCCACAGGGACTTCATACAATTAGATATGAAGTTTGTACCACGGTCTGACACCACCTCTCTGGGGAACCCCACAAGGGAGACAATCCCAATCAGTGCACGTCCTACCATGGGGCCGTCACTGTCCTGAGCGGGATGGCTTCTGGGTAGCATGGTCCACCAAGACCAGGATAAACCTGTAGCCCATGGCTGTCTTGGGGTCCAGTGCCCCCACAATGTCATGTCAATGCCCACCCGTTCAAAGGGGGTACGGACTACAGGGAAAGGTTTAAGAGTAGCCGTTTGCTTCCTTCTACTTTTCCCACTTGCCTGGCAAGTTTGAAAGGTCCTACAATGAGTGGCTGAACTCGACTGGATCTGGGGCTTATAAATGTGGGTGACAAGCCTTTCAAAAGTCTTGTCCTGCCCCAGATGTCCAGCTACAGGCACATCATGAGCCAAACCCTGTAGGAAGGATCTGAAACACTGGGGTACCACCAGCACATGGGCCGACCCAGGCTCAGCAACCTTAGGTTCGCTATACAGGCAGGCTTTCGACCGAGGCACTCGACAGAATCAGTCGTGGTATCAGTCCTGGACAACCTCAGGAAGGGTATGGATCACAACAAACACCAGGCGCTGGTACTCCTCGACCTCTCCGCCGCATTTGACACGGTTGACCATACCATCCTATTGTCCCGTGTCAAGGCGGCTGGAATCGAGGGATCCGCCCTGGTGTGGCTTTCCTCCTTCCTGAGGGACCGCACCCAGGCGGTCCGGCTAGGAGACTTCACAACCACCCCACTCCCCGTCACGTGCGGTGTCCCCCAGGGCTCTTCCTTGTCTCCCCTACTATTTAATCTTTACATCTTTCCCCTCATCTTCGCTCTTCAGCAGCTGGAGGTCACCGTGTATAACTACGCGGATGACCTCCAGCTCATCTTTGATCTATCCTCTTCCCCCCTCTCTGTCTCCAGTTTTCAGCACACTATGACATTCATCAGGGACTGGATGAACCACAACCATCTCAAGTTGAACCCGGACAAGACCGAGTTGGTTCTTACCGGTGGTTCTTCCAGTCCCTGGAACTCCCTCTTCTGGCCCCAAACCCTCGGTCCCGCCCCCACCCCTTCAACCACGGTGAAAACACTGGGGGTTAAAATGAATAATCAGCTCACCCTTCACTCTCAAATCAGCTCTGTAGTTTCTTCCTGCTTCCTTACCCTCCGAACTATCCGCACTGTCGCCCGTTTCTTCACCCCCCAGGCACTCAAAATGATCATGGCCGGGCTCGTGATATCACGGCAGGACTATGCCAACGCCGTCTATAATGGCATACCAGCATACAGCGTAAGGAGGCTACAGTTGGTTCAAAACCAAGCTGCCCGGCTGGTTTTTGGTCTCCCACGCTTTCACCACTCCACACCCCTCCTCAGGGAGCTTCATTGGCTACCTGTTAAGGAACGTTCTCTGTTCAAAACCGCCTGTATGGTTTTCCAGGCCCGTCAAGGCACCACCCCTGCCTTCATTTCTTCACTTATAAAAGAATACGTTCCCCCAAGAGAACTTCGATCCTCCACCAAGTCCCTTCTTCAAATCCCACGCTTCAGACGCAAAAAGTGGGGTGGGTCCAATTTTTCCACCTTGGCCCCCACTTTCTGGAACTCCCTCCCTGACCACCTTCGTGCTTCCACCCATTATGTATCCTTCCGCAAGGAATTGAAAACGTTTCTTTTTAAACAGGCTTTCCCTGCGTAACCCTCTCTTCCCGGCTCTATTACCGGTTCTCACTTTTGTCTCTGTAGCCAATACCCTCCACTAGCGCCAAGAAACCGTCAGGTGCACGCCACGCTTTACAAATGTTTTAAATTAGAAATTATACAGGAGCTGTTCTCCCAGTAGATCCAGTGTGATCCAGACAAATCACCTGCTGCCTGGTTTGTGGCCTGTCGCCACAAACCCTAAAGAGAAGACCACTTCCTCTGCTCTGCACAAAAACCCTCGCTGGAGGGTCCTCTTTCTTGCTGCCAATGGGTCAGCTCAGGCAGGTCCCCCAGTTCAGCAACTTGCTCCCCTGTAGGTTCCAGGACATCCCCCTTAACACCGGTCTCCTCCTGGACCGTGGGAACAATGGGAGCTGCATTCCTGTGCCCTCTACCTCTTCTCTTTAAGGCAGGTACCTGGGCCATACTTTTAGGCTCCAGGATCTCTTGCACACCCTTACTGGCTGCCGTAGTCCGAGTGGTCACACACGCCCACTCAGGCAGACCCAACATCTAGAAATGAGCCTACTTCTTCACCTTATCCCAACGGGAACTTTTTAAATCATTGTCGAACAGACAATCAACAGGCATGGCTGACCTCACAGCTACTTGACGGTTACCAGAGACCCCCCTCCCCCCACTCAAAGGGAACCTGAGCCACCTTGCAGTGGCTCTTTGTGTTGTCAGCGACAACAAATGGGAAGAATGCATTGGGGACCACCTGCTCTTCAGACACCAAGTGACACCTGACAGCTGTCACACTGGCTCTGGTGTCTCTAAGAGCCTCCACTCTATGGCCATTGATTGTCACCCACTGCCTGTATTTTTTAGTGTTATCAGGCAGTTGAGCGTTAGGGACCATCTCAAAGTCTTATAAAGAGACCAGGGTCATTTCTGCGGGACCCCACCCACCTCGGACACCCATATCCTCCCCTCCCAGGGCTACACTCACCATCTGACGGGGTGGTGCACGTGGTGGTGCTTTGGAATCCTTCAGGGGAGACTGTGTATCATACCAACGGTGGCCCATTTGACCACACCTAAAGCACTTTTCTAGGGGGCCCTCTGAACAGGTTTACCTGTCGGGCCTCTTGCTTCTTCTCAGGGGGAGGCTGGGAACCCTTCCCTTGGGAATTACTTTGGACCCCTTTCTAGAACTCCCTCGGTTTACTTTTGTCCCCCCCCACTCTTCGGCTGGGGACCCTGCCCACCTTTAGGGGAGTCTCCCACATGACCCTTGGGGACCCTGGTACTGACCCAGCGGTTCGCCTCCTCAGCAAGCTTCCTAGGGTTAGTCAACTTGCTATCAATATGGTGCTGGCGTAGCTCTGGAAAACAGTTAGCAGACAAGTGCTCCCTTGCAACCAAATCATAGAGAGCTTTAAAAGTATCCATTTTGCTACCCTTCACCCAACCATCCATAGCTCTGCAAAAGAAGGACACATATTCAACCCAAGTGCTTCCCTCCAGCTTCTTACAATTCCTGAATCTCTGTCTATAGAGTTCTGGGGTCAAAACATACCTTGTCATCAGGGTTTCCTTCATGTGGGCATAAGACATCCTATTCTCACTGGGTAGGTCTAACAAAGTATCCCTCCCCTTTCTCACAAAGAGGCCCCACAACTCAGCTCCCCAATCCTTCTCAGGGACCCGGTGGGCCAACATTGCTTTCTCATGGACTGCAAACAACTGCCCAATATCCTCAAGCTTGTGGAAATCTTTGATGACATCTTTGGGGATATATACCCTGCCTTCTGAAGGCACAGATGGTGTGCTGCCACCAGAGGAATTGATCTCTAAGCCCTTTGCCTTTATCCTCAACTCCCTAAATATCCTCTCATGCTCAATTCTCATTCTCTCTCTCTCCAAGGACAACCTGTTCTTCTCTATTTCCCTCTGACCATCCATCTTAAGCTTAGCCATCGCCAGCTTGTGTGCCCTATTTCTCTCCCTGTCTTCCAGCTCTCTGGGGAATAGGTCTTTGGGAGTGATGCTACTGCCAGGTGGGAATGGTACCCCTTCCCTAGCTGGGGGAGGCTAGCCAATCCAGTTGCCCATCTGCATCCCCAGCTGGACCCACCACCAGATCAGGGGCATTTCTTGCTTCTACCCCGGCCGTCAACGCCTTTTGGTAGTCATCCTTTTAAGAAATGCCTGGTGTAGCAACTTTCAATTTCTTGCAGAGATGCTTCAGTTTTCCAACCTCTCTTCCTCAAAATCTAGATCCATAGATGCAACTGATGTTGGTTTACTCATGGCAGTAAGAATTGGCAAGTCTCAGGAAAAAATAACAGACCAAGGAAAAAAAATGGCCAAAAAGTATGTGGTAGCTTTTGGTCTGCACTCATTAGTAGTGTACTCCAATCACTGTATATGAGTCACAAATGCAAGTCCAAATCCCACCACTGCCACCAATGTTAGAAGTTGGGGTCTCTCGTTGGCAATGGTATACACCTTTGACCAAATAGGGACCCGTGCCTCTAAGTCAGGGAAAGGGGATTACACTACTGGCTAACCCCAGGCTTATCTCAGAGGCAGTGTGCTAAGCATTTGTGAAGACATACAGTAATACAGTGAAAACACTACAGATGGACATACACAGGTTTTATAAACAAGCATTTGCAATGCAATGGTCTCGGCATCATTAATGGTAGAGCTATTGGCATTGCTCATGACATTTTTTTTTTCTTTAAATCACAAATAAATGGCATTGTCATTAACATTGCCAATACACAGCACTCTGCACTCAACAGCACACAATGCTCTGCACACTCACCCTGCACTCACTCCTCTGCACTCACTCCTCTGCACTCACTACTCTGCACTCACTACTCTGCACTCACTACTCTGCACTCACTACTCACTATTATGCACTCACTACTCTGCACTCACTACTCTGCACTCACTACTCTGCACTCACTACTCTGCACTCACTACTCTGCACTCTGCACTCACTACTCTGCACTCACTACTCTGCACTCAGCACTCACTACTCTGCATTCACTACTCTGCACTCAGCACTCACTACTCACTACTCTGCATTCACTACTCTGCACTCAGCACTCACTACTCACTACTCTGCACTCAGCACTCACTACTCACTACTCTGCATTCACTACTGACAGACAGAGAATGATCAGCCATGAATAGAGAGTATGACAGTAGGTTTGAAATCAGTGTGAGGTTTAATGGGTTGTCCTGATTACATGTGGATGTTGTGCAAGTATTAAGCAGTGAGTGGTTAGAGGACAACTGTAAGTACAGATGAAGCTGATTGCTAATGTACAGTTAATAGTCTCCAACAATGATGACAGAAATGTTGGGTACTATTGATTCAAGGACACTGTCAATGTTTGTAGCACCTGAAGAGAATTAGAGAAGCAGGACATTAGCCATGAACTAGGTGATTATCATTGCTAAATGGTATTTGAAGAAGAAAGATCGATAGGTGCCTCATTAGGAATACCTACACCGGCACCTTTGTTTATCAGCTGTGGGAAGTCAGAAATGTTTGCATTGGTAACATGGAGAGCTGTATGTCAAACAACCTCGGTCGACGAGGGCTGGGCACCGAGCGGATGGTTGAACCCTGCCCGAGCAGAGCCAAGATGGCGTCGGTGGAACCTGCGATGTGTCGGTGACGACACGGAGAGCGGGCCGGTACGGCGGAATTGAAGTGCTGTGGTCCTTCAGAGAGCAGCGGTGCGGATTCCAGAGCGGACCGAACAGAACAGCTAAGGAGGCGATCGCAGGGCGGCGAGTATTGAGAAAGCCGCTTTGCCCCCGGGAACGCCTGGTGACGCCGTGGCTGTAGAGGAAGAGGCAGACAGCAGTGCGGTGGTCGGCGGCGCTTAATGCTGTCGGAGACCTGCTGGGATATAGCTGGAGTCACCCCTGCCTGGAGCCCACGACTGAGAGGCTTACTAAAGGGCTGACCAGAGGCTCTAGCCGCCATCGTGGGAGACGTGCTGAGCAGGGGAGCGGTGGAGACCCCAGCACTCATTCATGCCGGCCCCGGATCGGACGCTCCGCCTCAACAATTCCACAGGTGTCTATGCTGAAGTGGGTGGATTGGGGATGCCAAAGACGCTGGGAGGTGCCTCTGCGAGAGCGGGTCTTGTACTCACGACGGTATTGGATGGCGGAGGTCAGGGCAGCGGTGTAGCCAGTGGGGGTGCTGCAGAGCGGGGAAGGGACCCTCCGACTTCAGAGATTGGATCCGCGGTGTAGGCTGGAGGTATGGCGGGGCATCCTGTTTACTGCCATGGTTGTGCTGCGGCCGGAAGTCAGGCACGGTCGCCTGTGACGGGGGCGGGGCCACGTCCAGACCAGAAAAAGGAGGCAGGCGGAGTCAAATGCGTCTCGCGCCCGGGGCTCCTGTGAGCGGTGTGGAGCCCCGGGCAGGAGGTTGGGCGCCGCGTGCTGAGCAGAGTCCCCGACATTGGCCAGGTAAGTTCCAAAAGGCTGGGGGGGGCTTGGTGCACTTGTGTGTGTGCGTGTATGCTCGTGTGTGTATGTAAGAGTGCGACGGTGACGGCGGGGGGGGGAGGGGGGGCCTCGGTGCACTTGTGTGTGTGCGCGCGTGTGTGTATGTGTCAGGGGTGGTGTCTCTGTATGTATGTATGTGCGTGCGTGCGTGCATGGGCGCTTGTGTGTGTGTGTATGCGCATGCGTGTTGTGCTTGCGCTTCCCAGGAGACAGCGCCTGGCCACAGCGCGCGTTTATTTATTTAAAAAATTTATAAAGCGCAGCATATACCTGTGCGTGTCTTGGCGCTATGACTTAGCTGACGATCTCTGATTGAGCATGTGTCTACCTTAGAAAAGATTGTCCTGAGCAGTTTATTGGTCAAATAACCAGGTTTTTACCAATTTTCTGAATTGGAGTAGCGAGGGTGCCAATTTTAATTCCTTTGGAAGCGTGTTTCAAAGTCTGGCTGCAGAATTGGTGAAACATCTGTCGCCCCATGTAACCGTCCTGGTACATGGCACAACCAGTAGATGTCTGTTCCAGTTACAAATCGCCTGGAAGGATGCGCGCGGCCGGGACTGTCTCCTGGGAAGCATAGTCGCTAACAAAAGATCTCGGCGGAGACGCGCTTCCGCGCGTTGACGCCGAGACCTAAAAAAGCAGCCCTCTCAATCCAACCATAAGGTCAAAGCAAAAAGCCTTGAAGCATGAAGCATGATCCGTGACAATAAAATTAAAGGCAAGTAATTCGAAATTTACTGTACAACGCCAGGCTGTCAAAGTCTAATTATGAACAAGTTATTTAGGATATAGCCAAACAAATCAACCTGTAAACATGCAGTTACTGGAAAAATAGGAGCAATTGCTGCTTACTTCGAAAGAAAAAAAAAATACTATCACTGATAACCCCAGCAGTCTGGACAACTACAACACAATATGATGTGGGTTATTAACAGAAGACCAGAGTTTCAGATTGGAACAGATCACGTCAGAAGTATGTTCTTTTTTATAACGAATCTACAGTGGGCAATGCCGATAAGCATTGGAAAAACTAAAAAGGTTCTAGTTTGTTACCCAGTTAAACACTAGCTGCTGACATCTGTTGTGATCTGCAGGTCTGTGTTGGGCCTGGCAAGCAAATACTACCAAGTACAAATAACTGAGTTAATAGTACATTTGGGGCCCTTTCCGGGTTTCTGCTACAGCACACCTTTAAATAGGTGCTCCATGCACTAACAGGGAAAGTGACCCTATTTTGCAGAAGGTGCTGCCCCCACGGCAGCACATTCAAGTGAAATACTGAGCGGATGAATCAAAGTCTCTCTGGTTTAGTAGGCAAACAGCAACTGCCCCCGCCCCCCCCCCCAGCACTTTTAAGAGGGGTTAGAGATCCCCTTGCATGTGGGTGCAGACTGCATCCACCTGAAAGGTATGTCTGGGGCCTCCGGAGACCCGGTATGGGGTGTGGAGAGAGACTGACAATGCACCTCCCAACAGCTTCTTTGCCTTTGCGTCCACAATACAGAGCAAGCACAGAGGTAAAGAGATTCCTCATTTGCAACTGTCCATGCCCCCTTGCACATGAAAGAACATCCTCTTGAGAGAGTACTGGCACTACATGTGACAGCACTATCTTTGATCATAGATGGGGATGGACAGTCACCTGCAGCCCCTTCTCTAACTAAAAGTGCCCCAGGGCCACATGCTCATTGGACGCCCTGGGAACTTTCTATAATACAACCCCCAGTATTTATAGTGCGGTTATTAGGGCATGCCATGGAATCAGGGCACTGATCAGCTGCTACGTTTTTTTCTAACTTCGTATGCTCCTGATGGAGTTGCCTTCGGGGTCGGATTTTGGCACGGGCGAGCTGGGCCCAGGCTGCCAAACTTTAGAAGGGCCCACCGACCTGTCGGCATGAAGGTTGTGCAAGTAGCAGTTAACCTCTGAATGGGATGGTTATCTTCATAACTGCCTTTAATCGGTTTTCTTTTTATATGCTGCAGGCACCCTGTTTAGCACCTATTAACTCCTGCAATCTTCCTCCCAACCCCCTCTAGCTCTCCCCCCCCACGTTCCCACCCCTTTAGCGCGCCTCCTTCTCACTACTGTGAACGTAAGATGGTGGGGTGGGTTAAGGGACACGCAGAAATGTTTGCGTTCAGAGGCACTCACTGCGAGAGGTGGCACTATAAACTGTATCCCTATTCCCCCGTTGCTTCTCGCATTAATGACCAGCAGCAGCCTGGGCGCCAAATGTGTTACCAGCCTGGGCGCTGTGCGATTAAAGGCCGGCTCTGGCTGCTTCCTGGAGTGCTGCGCAACAGCACGTAGCGACGCCAGCAGATGGGGAATGTGCATTCGCCAGGCCGGCTATACACTTCAATATCACGTCAGAGGCATTTTATTTTAAATTTCACCATTACTACAGTGCGTGTGTGGGTGCATAAAGTGAAACGATACTCACTTTACTTCGAGGCCAACGTACTACAAGAACTAGACTGTCCAAATCAGCCAGTTAATGACGTGGGCATATTTCTATTCATTTCCTGAAGGGGCCGGTCTACACTTCTTTCTTGCTCACCATATCAACCTTGCGTTATCCCTGCCATGGTTGTGCTGCGGCCGGAAGTCAGGCACGGTCGCCTGTGACGGGGGCGGGGCCACGTCCAGACCGGAAGAGGAGGCAGGCGGAGTGAAATGCGTCTCGCGCCCGGGGCTCCTGTGAGCGGTGTGGAGCCCCGGGCTGGAGGTTGGGCGCCGCGTGCTGAGCAGAGTCCCCGACATTGGCCAGGTAAGTTCCAAAAGGCTGGGGGGGGCTTGGTGCACTTGTGTGTGTGCGTGTATGCTCGTGTGTGTATGTAAGAGTGCGACGGTGACGGCAGGGGGGTGGAGGGGGGGCCTCGGTGCACTTGTGTGTGTGCGCGCGTGTGTGTATGTGTCAGGGGTGGTGTCTCTGTATGTATGTATGTGCGTGCGTGCATGGGCGCTTGTGTGTGTGTGTGTGTGTATGCGCATGCGTGTGTGGTGCTTGCGCTTCCCAGGAGACAGCGCCTGGCCACAGCGCGCGTTCCAGTTACAAATCGCCTGGAAGGATGCGCGCGGCCGGGACTGTCTCCTGGGAAGCATAGTCGCTAACAAAAGATCTCGGCGGAGACGCGCTTCCGCGCGTTGACGCCGAGACCTAAAAATAAGTATACTTTACATAGACTTATCACAAGACCATAAATGACAAAAATCCACAATACTGTAATCGTTAAGAATTCTCAAGATGGTAGAACTAGTTCAAAAATAGGTTATTCACTTAAAAGCAGTATTTAGCCACAGGTAACCCCGAACTGGAGTTATCGCGACGTTAGCGTCAAAGAAATCCCAAAGTAGGGTGCAGACCGCGAGGTGCGCGGCATCGGGCCCGGAGTCAAAACAGACCCACAGAGAACAGTACCTTGGAAAAGCAAAAACAAAGAGAGCTCACAGCGTCGGCGAGGTGCGGCGTCGTTGACGCATTGCGGTGTTGGTTCCTTGCTTCGGGGGAGATGATGAGTTGGGACCTGGATGCTTGCGCAGGCAGGGGAGGCGTTGTTTCCTGATCAGGGGGGAGGTGACATCACAATGGTGCCGAAACCACGGTTCCGTACTATGTCACAATGTCGATGGATTCTTGACCACCCACGTCGATGATCGGCTACGCGATAATGTCGCCTTCGGAGTCGATGCGGCACAGCCGCAGACATCAGACCGGCATCGCAAGTCAAAGCAGCGCTCACAGCTATGGCAGGCTTACGATGTCGTTCGCTGGCGTTGATGTGGGAAGGACGGCCAGCGTCGGGTCTACATTACAAGTTGGAGCAGCGCTCACGGCTTTGATGCAGATGATGGTGTCGCTCGCCCGCGTCGGTGTAGCAGAATTTCTTCTGTAGCAGCTAGAACAGCAAGTTCTAGAAGCAGACAAACAGAAGAGGTGAAGTCTGGTATCCCTGAGACTTCAGTCAGGAGGCAAGCTCAAATCAAGACCATAGAGTAATATTCTGCAAGATGATGAAAGTCCTTTAGAAGTTCCTCTTTCTCTCCTTGGCACTGAAGACAACACTGTAGGCCACCCAGCAACACAGCACACTGGCAGGGGGCAGTACAGCTTCTACAGCTTCCTTGGTTCCTCTCCTTGGCAGAGGTTTGTCTTGTTGTTCCAGAACTGATCTAAAGTATTGGGGTCTGGGTCCCCATATTTATACTAGCAAATCCTTTGTCCTCTGAAGGCAGAGGGTCCTGTACCCAGTCCAAACCAGTTTTGTGCAGTCCTGGAGCACTTTGTTGACAAGACTCATTCTTTCCTTTGACAGTGTGGGCCAGGGACATCAGACGCACCATAGGAGGTGGAGCAAGCATTGTGAAAGGCAGGCACAGCTCTATTCAGGACCCAGGTGCAACTCCTCCCACCCACCTACATGCAGGTGGCTCTATTCAGCACTGTGCTGACTTACCCTGTCTCCTGTAATCCCAAAGCCCCTGTCACTGAAACTCCAGACAAGAAATACACAACCTAGCAGAGGCAGGCTTGGATAGTTAGGCAAGAAAATTCCTACTTTCTAAAAGTGGTATTTTCAAACACAGAATGTTAAAACCAACTTTACTAAAATATGTATTTTATCATTCAGAGTTCAGGCATACTAAATTTGAATGCCTACCTCGTTCCTGAGTCAGTTAGGATTATAAAATGTTATACTCAAACTGCCCATTCTGGCTTATGGGGAACAGTTAGCCTTGCATCTCCGCAAGGCCATCAATATCTTCTTCAAGACCACGACCTTCCCGGAGAGCTGGAAGCACGCTGAGATCAACGCCCTACTCTAGAAACCCACGGCGGACCCAAGGGACCTCAAGAACTTCCGGCCCATCTCCCTGCTCTCGTTCCCGGCGAAGGTCATCGATAAAACCGTCAACAGGCAGCTGACATGCTACTTCGAGGAGAACAACATCCTGGACCCGTCCCAGTCCGGGGTCTGCAGCAACCACAGCACCGAAACTGCCCTCATCACCGCTACCGATGACATCAGGGCCTTGATGAACAACAGCAAAACAGCAGCCCTCATCCTCCTGGACCTATCAGCCGCCTTTGACAATGTCTGCCACCACACCCTGCGCACACGCCTCCACAACGCAGGGATCCATAACAAGGCTCTGAAATGGACCACCTCCTTCCTCTTCGGCAGAACCCAGAACGTTCGCCTCCCCCCTTTCCCCTCCACAGCCTCCGCATCATATGCGGCATACCCCAAGGATCATCCCTCAGCCCAACATTGTTCAACGTTTACATGGTACCGCTCGCCCACTTTGCCCGACTGCACGACCTCAACATTATCTGTTACGCCGACGACACCCAGCTGATCCTCTCCCTCACCAAGGACCCCCTCACCGCCAAAACTAACCTCCACGAAGGAATGAAAGCCATCGCTGAGTGAATGAAGAACAGCCGCCTGAAACTGAACTCGGACAAAACGGAGGTCCTCATCCTCGGCCCCACCCCCTCAGCCTGGGACGACTCCTGGTGGCCGACCGCACTTGGAGCAGCACCAGTACCCACCGACCACGCACGCAACCTGGGGTTTATCCTCGACGCAACACTCTCCGTGGCCTAGCAAGTCAACGCCGTCTCATCCTCCTGCTTCAATACCCTCCATATGCTCCGCAAGATCTAGAGGTGGATCCCCACCGAAACAAGAAGAATGGTTACCCAGGCCCTCGTCAGCAGCAGGCTGGACTACGGAAACGCCCTCTATGCAGGAGCCTCAGCCAAACTCCTGAAACATCTACAACACATACAGAACGCCTGTGCACGCCTGATCCTCGACATCCCTCACCACATCCACATCACACCCCACCTGAGAGACCTGCACTGGCTTCCCATCAACAAGAGGATCACCTTCAAGCTCCTCATCCACACACACACGGCGCTCCGCAACACCAGACCAACATACCTCAACAGACGACTCACCTGGGGGCCGCGAATAGGAGGAATTCTGTTTTGAGGGTGTTCAGTTTCAAATGGTTTTTGGTGTACCATATTTGAGTTTTTTGTAGCGTTGAGTTGAGAGATTTGATTACCTCAAGTAAGAGATCTTGATGTATAGTTGGATGTGAAAGTGGACATTGGAGAGACTGAGAAGTTCGGTGAGTGGCTCCATAAATAGGTTGAAAAGTGTGGGTGAGAGGGAACAGCCTTGCGGTACTCCTAACGAGACTTGCACGGGTTGGACAAGGATTGATTGAATGACTGTAATTCACTATTAGGATATGCCACACACACCAGGGCATGTCTTACCTTATACTTACAATGCACCATGCCCCTGGGCCTACCTTAGCGGTGTTTGATATGAAGAGAAGGGAAGGGTTAGGGACTGGCAAGTGGGTGCACTTACCAAGTCGAATTGTCAGAACTAGACTGCACACAGGCTCTGCAGTGGCAGGCCTGAGACACGCTTTTACAAGCTGCTTCTTTGAGTGGCACAACCAGTGCTGCAAGCCCATCAGCAGCTTTTGATTTACAAGCCCTGGGCACACATGGTGCACCATACATGGGTCTGACAAGTAAATCAAATAACCCAATCATGGAGTCACTAATCAAAACATCAATTTAACATAGGAAGCACTTGCACTGTGGCACTGAATGGCAGTGGCACAGTGCCCAAAGCATCTAGCCATCAAAACAGAGGAGGCAATCAGTAAAAAATGGAAGGGAGACTCATGCCAATGATACCAGGTCTAACAGGCATCATTTGGGGATTGCCAGGGCTGCAATTCCTGGCCTGCCCCTTCAGACTCCTGGCCTCAGAGGTAGCAAAATGAGTACCAAGAAGACAGAGGCCCTTAGTCGTGCTCCATCTTTGTTTCCTGCCAATTCTTTATTACACTAGTAGTAAATAATACCTTATTATTCACTATTAGTGTAATAATAAAAATGAGGCACCAGGATCTAGAACGAGAACTTCAGTGGCAGATGTCTTAAGTAAAAACTTGTTTTAAATGTCCTGGTGGATGAGTGTGTCTTTGTGAAAGAGAGTGTGTTTGTGAGCGTATGTCTGTATGTGGGAGCATGAGAGTGTGTGAGTAAAAGTGAGTGTCAGTGAGGGGTAGTGAGTGAGAGCCACTAAAAGGTAGTGAGTGAGAATAAGTGAGATTGAGTGTCAGTGAGTATGAGTGTGTCAGAATTAGCGACAATAGGAGCGAGTGCACCTGATTGAAAAAGCACGAGTGAGTAAGAGAGGGTATGAGTGTGAGTGTGTGTAAATGAAGGAGAGAGAATGAGTGAGTGTGTGGGAGAATGATGAAGTTAGAGCAAGTGAGTATGAGTAAGTGTGTTGGAGCCAGAGTAAGAATGAGTTAGAGTGAGTTAGAATATATATATGAGTGCAAGTGAGATTTGATGATGGAGTGTGAGTGAGAATGAGTGTGAGTGAGAATGTGATGTTATGCTTGCTAGTCTGCCATTGACTAAGGAGAAGTAGAGATAAAATCACAAGGGGAAGCCAGATGAGTGAGCCACAAAAATATACATTTTCTTATTGAGGACTGCCAGCAAGTGGTAAAATGTAAACTTCATCATTTAAGTGTAACCATGCAACCTTGAAGACGATCGAAGAAGGTCAAGCGGCGCTAAAACGGTAATACAGTACGACTTCAGGATTGTAAAATGTTAGAATAATAGGCAAGTGGCCCATGGCCTTATGGTGTTTCACTACAGTAGGACTTCAGGATGGTAATTATTTAAAAATATTAAGCAAGTGTCCAGTGGTTGTATGTTTTTTTTTCCGTTATTTTTTGGGAAAACCTTTATTTGTAAATCAAAGTACACTGCTATTCAGCCGTACATCCCGGAGGCTAGGCAGTATTATCAAAGCAGCATAGAAGTGTACAAAAAACAGTAAAAGGAGCAATCAGGTTTAATTTTATATATTATAAAAGTGAACTTAATAAACAAGATAAGAACCGAAAAGGAACAAGAGTAAAGAAAGGAAAGGGGGGAAAGAGGGGGAGAAAGGGAGAAAGATGGCAAGGCAGAGGAGCATGGAACAGCGGTAAGGCACATATCCAGGGGGAGAGGCGGGAACTTCCGCATCATGAAATAGGCATACCAAAAAGCACACATATGTGAGGGGAGCTAGAAACAGGATTACAGCACGTGAAAACCTGGGTGGAGGGATCAGCTATGGTGAGAGACGAATCTCCGGTTGGACTACCTCCGGGGGCACACAAATGTCACCTCTATACGCATTCCAGGCCCCCCAGACCAGCCCCCACATCTTGGGCTTACCCCGGGCTAAGTAAACGGTCTTCTCCCGGAGCATGCACCAATCCATGTTGGTTTTCCAAAGACTAACAGTGGGGGGGGGGTCGGAGCGCCCCATCTCTGGGCAATGTCCCTCTTGGCCACCATATTCCCCAGTGTGACCCAGCGGGTTTGAGCGTTATTGTAGTCAGTCGGACCCCAGACATTCAGCAAGCAGCGTCTAGCTTCCGCGGGCAAATCCACACCAGTCACAACACGCATAACCGCATGCACTCGTTCCCAATAAGAGGCTATGACATGGCACTCCCAAATAGTGTGCATAAAAGTGGCCAGCACACCACATCCCCTCCTACAAAGGCCGTCCTGGGAGAGCCCCATACGAATCAAACTGGGGCCAGTGAGATACACTCTGTGAAGTACTTTCAGCTGTACCAAGCGCAGTCTGGCCGAAATTGCTACTTCCTTAGGGGAGGATACCGCAGACTGCCAGTCCTCATCATCCATCTCAATCCCATCATTCATCCAGTGGTCCCGTACTTGCACCAGCAGGTCCGTCCAAACATTGATAAGTTTTTTGTAGGTCAGGGAGATGGCGCTGTCCGGCATATGGCCGTCCAGCACCCTGTCCTCCAGCGGGGACGACTCGGGAACTTTTTCTCACACAGGCAGGGTGGACGTAAGGGCATGCCTTAACTGCGCATATCGGAAGTATTCCGTGGCCCCCAGTTGAAATTCAGCCTGTAGAACGGCAAACGATTTAATCTCCCCTCTGGCCATCACATCCGCCACTTTGGAAATACCGAAGAGATCCCACCGATCAAACCCTTTTGAGGGCCACAACCTCCCCAGCAAGTCAGAGTCGTAAAGGGGAGTAACCATGGTGAGCCTACCTTTCCACCCCAGTGCCTTCGTAACCGCCCTCCATAAATGCACCGCGGTCCTGGTGGGACCAGTCAATTTCCGGTCCAGAGATCTAGAATACAGAGCTCTGTAGTACATCCTGTCGTTCATGAGCCAGCGATCCATGGCATACCCCGGATTAATTGCCGGTCCATAGAAGCCATGATTGATAGCCGCCAATTGAGAAGCCCAGTAGTACCGGCGTACATCGGGCAGGGCAATACCTCCGTCGTACCACGGAATGGTCAACTTAACCACGGCAATGCGCGGCCTTCCTTCCCACAAGAGGGTACGCTGCAAGCCTTCAATCTCCCTGAAGTATTTGGAAGGGACTGGGTCCTGCGTGTTTTGGAGCGCATACAGAAATCTCGGCAGGGACATCATTTTGAACAACGCCGCTCGGCCCAACAAGGACAGCGGCAATCTTTTCCAACCCTCCACGTCACGCCGAAGGCGCGCTAGAGGAGGGAGCAAGTTGTTGGCGTACCGTGCCCTGGCATCTGTTGAAATATAGATGCCCAGGTACTTGAAGCCCTGCTGCGAGACCTGTACTGCACAGCCCCTAGGGAGACGTGGAGTGTCTCCGCGGAGCACATAAAGGTAGGACTTGGACCAGTTGATAACCAGGCCCGAGTATCCCCCAAAGGTACCCAGTACATCAAACATCACAATCAAAGACCGACAGGGGGAGGTAAGGTATAGCAGAATGTCGTCCGCATATAGCGAAACGCGATCTTCGAATCCCGGTGACCACTTGATCCCGCTGATGTCAGGGTGGGTGCGGATCCAGGCAGCAAGCGGCTCTAGCGCAAGGGCAAAAAGGAGCGGTGACAACGGGCAGCCCTGTCTGGTACCCCTGCGCAAGGCAAAGGAAGCCGACAGGCGCCCATTGACCGTTACATTGGCCAACGGGGAGGAATAGAGAAGCCGGACCCAACTAATGAAGTCAGGGCCGAACCCAAACTTAGACAGCACCGCCCAGAGGTAGTTCCATTCAAGAGAATCAAACGCCATCGTCGCGTCCAGCGAAGCCAGGACGGTTGGCTAGCAGAGCATGTGCGCCCGCCCCATGACAGCGTGAAGTCTCCTAAGATTAAGGGCAGTGTTGTGGTGAGGTATGAAACCGGACTGGTCTGGATGGACCAAGTCCGCGATTACACCTACAAGCCGATTGGCCAGCAACTTAGCCAGGATTTTGGGCTCGGCATTCAGCAATGAGATAGGGCGATACAACCTACAAAGGTCTCTAGGCTTCCCCTCCTTATGGATGACCACAATGGTGGCCAGGCGTTGATCCAGTGGAAGTTCACCAGCCTCTCGAGCTTCCAAGAACATACTCCTCAGGGGCGCCGCAATAGTATCTGCTTTGATTTTATACAGCTCCACCGGGAGACCATTGGGACCTGGAGCTTTCCCGGAGCGCAAGGACCGTATTGCTAACGCCACCTCGTCCGCCGTAATGCCCCGGTCGATGTCTTCGCACTCGGTATCAGACAGGCAAGGGAGCTCAACCCCCTCTAAAAAGGAAGCCGAGTCCGATTCAGTCAGGGCGGAGACTGACGTATAAACCATCTCAAAATAGTCGGCAAAAGCTGAGGCGATAGCATTGGGGTCAGTAAGAACCAGACCGTCATCGCCCAGAATCTCAGGCACCACACGGGAAGCCAACTCTTTCTTGTCTAACCAAGCAAGGAGTTTGCCCGCCTTGTCTCCGGCATCATAAATCCTCCCTTGCTGTTCCCTGCCCATCGCCTTGGCAGCGTCAGTGGCAGTGGCTCTATATTCCGACTGCTTCAGGGAGAGAGCATGTAACAGTTCGGGTGTCGGTCCCAGCGCCAACTGGGAGTCCAGTCCTGCAATATCCGACTCCAACCGTATCATGTCCTCATCCCTTAGTCTGCGCACCTCGGCTATTAAGGAGAAAGCCTCTCCCCTAAGGACAGTCTTAAAGGCCTCCCAGAGGGAAAGGGCCGACGTTACTGTACCTGTGTTTTCAGTGAAGTACAGATCGATAGCTCTAGCAAGGAGGTCTCGAGTCCTGGGGTTGCGGAAATACCAGGGATTGACCGGCGCCACCCTGGTCGCCGCCGCGATGCCAAAGCAAAGGATACCCAAACTGGAGAGTGATCCGATATACCCCTGGCCATAAGGCGAGCCCCAGAGACGGTCTGTGCCTGAACCGCGGGTGTCAAAATGTAATCAATTCTAGAAAGACTGCCGTGAGCCCCCGAATGGAAAGTGTACTGTCGCTGAGCGGGATGTAAAAGCCGCCAACAATCGATAAGGCCCATAGTGCTCATGAAGTCCGGGAGCCATGCTTGTGCGCTGCGCAGATCTCTGGACGGAAAACGATCCAAGGTGCCCGAAATCACAGAGGTAAAGTCCCCGCCCAGTATCAACAGTCCCTCCGGGAGGCCCAAAATGGCGCTTCCGAGATCTTGAAAGGAAGCCGTTTGCAAACCCGGGGGGACATAAACAGAAACCAAAACCAGGGTACGTCCCTCCCATCTGCTCACCATGGCAACATAGCGGCCCCTATCATCAACCACTGTGGACTCCACCTCCAGGGGAAGAGACACACGCACCATTATCCCCACCGCTCGGGACCCAGATGAGAACCCGGAGTGGGCCACCATTTTGAACCCCTTTCTGTTCAGAGCCCTACAAGTATTGCCAACGAGATGGGTTTCTTGCAGGAGGATAACATCGGGAACACAACGTTTAAACATTTGCAATACAACACCACGTTCAGTGGTTGTATGTTGGCTAATTTTTTATTAAACTACTTTCTAGATTTATGTGGGAGGAAATCCAGAAACATTTAATGTCTCGATTGGCAAAGCTTTTTCTGCGGCTTAATGCAATTGGTGCATGAAGACGGTTGTAAATTGTGTCACTTGTCATAGTGTAGTCTAGGAATAGAGGAGGTTATGCAAAGATTCCATACGGTCCGAAGGCACAAGTGGCACTAGCACCCGATTATAATTGGCTGAGCCATAAAGTATGATAACACCACAAACAGGCCCTTGTTACGAGAGGTGTCTGGGTGAGTGATGTGTCTTTGTAAATGCAAGGTGAGCTGTGTGAGTGCAGGGAAAGCAGTGTTGCTGAGTGAGAGCAGTGAAAGCTTAGCACTTCAGTGAGGGCAGAGAGAGTGTCTGTTTGAGAGTACGGTGAATTTTGGATCTGTGTGTGCTTCGTGTTGAGTTCAGGAGGGTACCATTTGCACCCTTTAAAAAGAAATGTAATACGTTTTCTTAAAACGTATTCGGTAAAATACACTGTTTGAGCTGGAGTGAGGGAACACCTTTTGCACCTACTCTTTCAACTCAGCTTTCTTGTTGCGTTAGCTTGGGTTATAATCAAGTCGAAGTGTTTCGCCCCACCACTTTTGAAAATCCACCAGCCTAAGGTATGTGATGGCATTAGTTGCACATTTCTGACACTTGTATATTGTAGGTAATACGCTGCATAAAGGGGCACACATTGCATATGAGGGGCACTCCTGATAAAATGCAGGCCCTGTCACAATGGAGGTGAATATTGACCTAAGGGGGCATCCATAGCACATGCTGAAAACAATGGGGTGAACTCCTTAAAAGGGTCAGGTTTCATTGGCTTGACACACCTTGAAAATCCTTGAATATAAACAAGTGCCCTTTAAGAAACGCTGGCTTTTAAATACATTAGAAGCTTCCATTTTTAAAAAGGAATTTTGGGTGGGAGAACGCCTGAACAGTGAGTAAGGAGCGGTGCAAGGGACTTGGGTCCTAACCCTGCTGAAGGAGCTGGATAGACCTAGGTGGAAGAGGCCAACTCACTGAGCAGAAGAGAGGCACTGGAAGTGTGCCCAGGAGAAGGAGGTACGAGCAGAAGAGGTATTAGAAGAGTACCTGAAGGTGGAAGCCATCTAGGAAATTAGGTCACAGCTGCCCAGGAAGAACAAAGAACTGTGACCACCTCTTGTGCAGTTATGGACTTTTAAAGAGTCTGCTGTTGTGAAGCTCCCTCCAATTATGGAATTATTTCATCCCAGAATGAGAGTACTGTACCCTTTATCAGTTGCATAACAAAACCTGAGGGGACCCCCCTGCAAAGCACAATGAGGGGGGCCCCCCCAGCAGCGCAGACCACCGTCTACCACTTTGCCCCACCGACAAAAATAAGCAGTCACCTAAAGCTGTATTTTCAGCACTTATCTGTGCATACTTCGAACAGCAAATATAAATAAAATGCACTTTAATTGTGTTCTAGGGCTGCCTGAATGATGAGATCCAGGACTGATAATTAAAGGGAACAAAGACAGAAAAGTCACATTACAAATGAATACATACTTTTTTTATTTATAACCTTATTTAGTGCCAAGACAAGGTCTTTCCAGGCTCTTTAAACACATGGCAGGCATTGTTCTTTTGGCAACCCTACTTTATATTCCTTTTCATGAAATGCATTCTCACACTACAGCAGTAAATGTAAATTTCAAATGCAAGGAATAGGCAGAGTGGGGGCCCAGGGGGTACTGGAACCAGAAAAAACCTAAGCCTCTGTAACCAGTTAACAAAGGTATGTTGACTGTGCACCTCAGATAGAGCATACAGCGGACTGTTGTGGTGCACTGAAGCACCCAACAACACTTTTCAATAATGTACATCACACACAGACATATAATAGCGCTCACTACGTAGAGCTTATATAGCACATAGCTCAGAAATACCATATAGCTGGATGGCACACAGCTCCGAAGAGCATTGTAAGTAGTTTAAAACACACATAAGCATTGAACAGAACGCTCTGGACAGACCTTGCATACACCCCACATAGCGCAGATATACTATACAGCTGGCTGCAATGTGGCCCGAAGAGCACTTTTCAATAGCATGGAACACACACAAACTTCCAACACAACACATTAAATAGAACATTTTGCTTACATCTAAGCACAGACATGGCATTTGGGCCATATTTTCCATAGAATACAATATATAAACATAAATAACTTACCATAACATGTAATTGCTGCCCCTATAGTTGTGTAGCTCTATCTATAACTTGGTCATCAGAATGTACTAAAACAAAGACGATGATGCTGGGCTGGTAAATAGTAGAGAGGCGGGGTATGATATTGATTAGCATAACTGTATCTCCTTCCAGTCATTTTTCAGCCCAAGCTACCTTTTCTAAAGGTAATGCTCATCTCTTGTGTTTCAAGCCTCCTCCTGACATCTCGGCTCCTGAGACGAAAAAGGGTTGATTACTTTGCTCAGTGGAAATGCTTACATACTCGTATAATTCTAAAGATAGTGTTCTCCCTTTCTCATGATCTGAGTCTTCAGACACTTGTACGCTCCTATGCATCAATGCCTTTATTTCAGACCTGTGTGTCCTTTCTCTAAACTGCTGCAGAGCTTGCTCCAACACACATTGCAAGCGAATTCACTGGCTGAATAAATCTGTGGTTCACATACTGTTCATTTTTATTTTGTTAATAACCCCTTTAAGATTTCAATTGCTGTGCGCGTAGGATTTCTTTAACAGCGGCTTAATGGAGGTGGGATGACTGTGCCCAGGCTGAGAGAGCGGACGGCCAGGCACATTGATGAGTGCCTCTGAACACTGCCTGAGTATTTCCTGGGTGAGCAGTCAGAGGCAGGAAGGCTAAGCAGGAGGGAAAGGACACCTGTAGCAAGGGGAGTGATCTGCACCCCTAGGGCACCAGGACTTGTGTGGAAGTTCACCCCAGGATAGGGAAGGACATGAAGACTTCAAGAATTGGACAGGAGGACTCTAGGCCAGTAACAGGTGATATCTTGAGGCGGCTCAGTCTCAGAGCCCTTCTCCATTCCAGACATGGGTAGGTCAGACCACTCCAAGGACCCCGAGATGCACACTTTACATGGGTGTGACATGGAGGTCACCATTTGAGCCTCCAAACCAGTGCTTAGTTTGAGCCGGTGATTTCCAGTGCTCGGTGCCGGCACTTTATAGTCAGCACCGGGCTATGTGACAGTCTGCCACAAGGTGGCGCTGTCTAGCTAATTTAGAGATGACCCCAACTACTGTTAATTATTAACTCAATATACATTAGAATTGAATATTTCCTGCCACCCAAGAAATTCTTAAAGTTTTGGGGCCTGAAACAGTCCGAACTGTCACACTTGTAAGAGTATGAATGTTAGTACTTGTGCTGTCTCTATCATTGGCGGTGCTGGCAGGGGCAATGTGTGGTGTAAGTTGCAGTGTTCTCCTGACGACAGCCCTGGCGCTTATTTTTCTGCAAATTAAGCACTGCTCCAAACCTAGTAGTGGGCAAAGCACTGGGTCAATGCCGTGCCCTTCTCCGGGGTGGTTGCAATAGGCCCCAGGAGCACCGGAACTGGTATCCTAGAAGTAGGCATAACAGGTGGCCCATTGCCTAGATCCGCCATCTTGAAAAGGCACAGAAGGCAGAGCTTCCGTCATCATGATACACATGCTTGCACTGGCTGCCAATGTGAGGATTCTCCGTTCTCCTTGCGGGTAGCCCCCTAGTAGTAAGGACCCCACAGGGACTCGCATACGGAGTGGCCTAGATATCTGGGGAGAGAAACCACCAGGGGAGTTCAGGTTATGGGCTGATCCAACTAATCCGAAGGCAGGGTATTTAGAAGACCTTTTAGGGTTTTGTGGGAGCGTTAGTGTCTCTATGTGATTGAATGTGTGACCCCCAACCATATCCGGAGCTCTGGGTGATCGCCCCAATGTGTTTGTCCCTGTGGGAGCGCACTGTACCTCCCTTAATACATGAGTATTTAGCACTTTTCTTTAGCATCCATAGTGGGGGAGAAGGGGGAGACATGGGCGCAGTGGCAGGGTTCTTCAGTTCCCGGATGGCTAAAACTCCAAGTCCTAGTTTCGGTGTACGGAGGTACTGTACAAGGGAAGACTCGCACTGCACACACCCTTGCTTTGGACTTTTACCCACCTCCTACTCATTCACTACCAAAGTATCTAGTTCCTAGGCATGTGGTGACAGTGCGCTACACCCTGATCTAAGGCCATCATTGTATGAGGTGGGTGTGAGGCTGGCTGCAGACACTACCGAGGGAATGCAGGACTTAAGGGGGTGAATTTGTTTTTTAAGCGGGTGGGCCTACAAAGATAAAGGGTTTAAGGAGAGGGGGTTTAAAGTGGTAGAAAGAATATGCATCCATGGGCTTAGGAGGAAGACGTTGCGGATGGCTTCATTAACACCCCACCCACCCACAGAGACTCCTCGCCCTCACGGACCACTCCTGCCTTTATTATTATTAATAAATTAGATTTATAAGGTGCTCAGCTACCCGGAGGTTTCCCGGCGCCCAAGACACATTGCAAACCGAAAAGACAAAACTTATTGGTTGAATAGCCAGGTCTTAAGGCCTTTGAAGAAGCTTTTGTGGCTTACTTCGTGACGAAGTAAAAAGGGTAAAGAGTTCCACTGCATTGGGGCCAGATATGAGAATGAACGTCCGACCATACGTGAAAGTTTAAATCTGGGAACTAGGAAGTTGGCTTGGGATGAGGAACGAAGTAGATGAGTGGGAAGATATGTCTGGGCTAGGGCGCATAAGTAATGTGGTGCTGTGTCTAGTTTAATCTTATGCGTGCAGAATAAGGCCTTAAATTTCGTTCGATGCTAAATCCTGAGCCGGTGAAGGTCCCGCAAAGTGCCTGAGATGGAGGATGTTTTGGGTACATGATAAAGTAACCTGGCCGCAGAATTCTGTACTACCTGCAACTTCCGTACTAACTCCCTATTCGCTCCTAGGTATAGGATGTTGCCATAATCCAGCCTTGACATGATTAAGGCCTGGATAACGATTCTTTGAGTGGATTCAGGCAGCATCCATAATATCTTACGGAGCCATTTGAGAATAGTGAAGCAAATGGATATGGTCTTAGCTACTTGCTGTTTCATAGTCAGCTGAGCATCAATCACTACGCCCAAATTACGTGTAGTTTGCACAGGTTTAGGAAGTTCACCCATTTCTGGTGGCCAATGGTGCCGGCCCCAGAGATCTTTATCTTTCCCCATGATCAAGACCTCTGTCTTCCCTCTGTTAAGTTTTAGCCAGTTAGTATGCATTCAACTGGCAATTTTATGCAGCCCTACCTCTAGGGATGAAACTCTGGAGTTTTCATTGGCGGATAGTGAAAAGAGAAGCTGGTTGTCGTCCGCATAAGAGAAGATTGACAACCCAGCCTCTTCCGCAATGGTGGCTAACGGGCTGGCATATAGATTAAATAACATAGGACTGAGTATCGAGCCCTGTGGTAATCCATAAGGAGATGCATAGGTCTTGGAGAATGCCGATGGGGAGAAGACCTGAAAAGTCCTGTCAGTAAGAAAGTTTTTGATCCACTCCCGAGCTAAGCCAACAATTCCCAGGGACTGGAGTGCTTTTAAAAGGGTAAGATGAGACACTGTGTCAAAGGCCGCACTTAGATCTAACAGGATGAGTGCCACAGTTACCCCTTTATCCAGATGCTGGCGTATTGTTTCTGTAACTCCTAAGAGAGTAGACTTTGTGGAATATCCGTCTCTAAAGCCTGATTGGGACCCGTGTAAGATGTTATTGGATTCCACAAACCATGGAAGCTGTTGATTCACGTGTTTTTCCTGGATCTTAGATAAAAAAGGTAGTAAGGAAATCGGATGGAAGTTGGATGGCTCAGCTGGATCCGCATTTGGTTTCTTCAAAAGAGGAAGAACCATTGCGTGTTTCCATTCTGCTGGTAAAATGGCTTCCCTCAGTGAGGCATTAAGTAGTTCCATGACAATCTTTAATGAAGAGGAATCTAGTTTTAAAAAAATATTAACTGGAAGAGTGTCTTTAGGGGAGCCAGATTTAAGACTATTTAAAATAGCATTAAAAGACGGAGGGTCTAAGAGTTGCCAGTTTGTTATTTCCATAGTAGCAGCCAAGTCAGAAGGCCCGACTGGGCTGTTACTGTCAAGAATGGGGGATGGATTCATTATGTGCTGTTCCTTATTAATAGTTGCCGTCTCAAGTTCTGCACAGATCTTTTCTACTTTTTTGATAAAGAACTTTGCCACAACTTCGCAGTGTGCTTCATCAAGTATCGGAGGTGTAGGTTGACAAGTTGCCTCGCCTTGGACAGACTCACCTGAGGCCTGGCATGCAGCTTCAGTGGCAGGCGCGAGCGGGCAGCAGAAGAGGGCAAAGACGAGGCTAGCCAGGCAGGGGCTAGTAATTAAATTATGGCCGGGGGCACCGCACGGTGACGGTCTTTTTCTGTAATCTGTCTGGCTCCCGTATGCTTTTCCTCACTCGTCACACGCACTTTTAATTGCGCTTCTGTGCAATGTGCATGACTGTATGGCATTGGTCACCAGCCCCACCCTATGCCCCACCCTAAAGACGCTCAAACGTGGAGACATATGTATAGCTGCCAAGGTGACGGTCTTTCTCAGTAGTCTGTCTGGGTCCCAGGATGCCTCGCCTCACTCGTCACACGTACTTTTAATTGCGCTGCTGTGCAATGCGCATGACTGTATGGCATTGGTCACCAGCTCCACCCTATGCCCCACCCTGAAGACGCTCAAACGTGGAGACATCTGTATAGCTGCCAAGGTTTCAGTTTCCCATGTGTGACATTTTCATAATTTCAGTGTAATTATGAGTGACATTCAACAACTATGAGTGACACTTTCTCGCGAGCAAAATCAAGCAATGAAGGCAAGGAAAACAAATATCAGAGCCCACCCACTCCTATAAAAATAAATTAAATGAGTGGCACAACTTTGCAGACGGACTAGTGACTGCTGAGTGTGGTGTAGGACTCGGAGCACTGCACGCATCAGGTCTCGCCCCGTGTGCAAAAGACCTCAATCTGTCCAGCAATTATTGCACTGTCCCTTTTGGCTGCAGGCCTTACTTTCTATGTATAATAGATTGTAGGCTCATTCTGTGTGTAGCAGTGGGCACCACAGAGTGTGCAGCTGTGTGATGCTGTTTGCGTGCAGGTGGCTTGCATCTGTGTGCAGTGAGTAGCTGTGCACGATGCTACGTGCATGCAGGAGGCTTGCAACTGTGTGCCCAGTGTAGCTGTGCTGTTTGGATGCAGTAGGCTAGCGTATGTGTGCACAGTTTAGCTGTGCATGTTGCTCTGTGCATGCAGGACACTTGCGTCTGTGTGCACATTGAACTGTCTGCTATGTCGTATGAGTGCAGGAGGCTTGCATCTTTGTGTACGATATAATTGGGCGCAGCAGACCTTAGGGAGCATGCCTAAGGCCGCATCTCCCTGACTCTGCCTACATGCGGCTGGATGTCTGTGTGCAGCAAGCTTCAGACTTGTCATCCAGCCCCATGGCTCAGACTCTGTGCGCACAAGACCTCTGTCTTTGACTGTTAGCTCCAGTTTAAGGCTTTTGCTGCTCAGCCAGCCTCTGGATATCTAGTGAAGCAGGCCTCATGTTGCTTAAGTTTAGCATTCTGAGGTTTAGTCTCCAAGTACCTGTTTATTTTACTTTGCCATTTTCTATAGTGCGAACAATACCCTATGGGGTATCAGAGTGCTTTATAATTAAGCCTAGACACACAGTTATTTGAAATTAACATGCAGCTGTATTTCCATACATGAGACGCCAGCAGCCTCAGTACCTTTAATCTGTTCGAAAAGCACCTGGCTGCCAATAAATACAGGTAATATTGTTGCCGCATTCAGTATTGCTGAAATAAAATGTCTTTAAATGTCCACGGTCCGAATCGCATTTCATTCCAACTCAATCCATGAAAGCAAGCAACTTAACACTATATATTCAGCAGGATGAACCCAAAAGACCCACCAACCACCCTTCACTTCGGAACCCAAGAGCATCATCTGCAACGTTCCTCAAGGCAGATCAATCAGCCAAACACTGTTGAACACATATATTGGCTGACATTGTCAGAACCTAAGGCCTCAACAACATATCCTATGCAAACGACACCCAGCTCATCCTCTCACTCAAAGACTCCACCCCCACCAGGACCAACTTCCAAAACTGCATGAAGAGCTGCTGCATAAAGCTCAACACGGACAAGACAGAAGTGCTAACTTTAGGGAACAGCTGCTTCGCGTGGAACCACAACTGATGGCCCTCTGAACTCAGACCCACAACGACAGACCATGTCTGCAACCTCAGGATCATACAGGAGAACTAACTCACCATGAAACGCAAGATCAAAGCAGTCTCCTCTGCCTGATTCCTCACCCTTCACATGCTCTGAAATATCTTCAGATGGCTCCAAGTCAACACCAGGAAAGCCGTCACTCAATCCCTGGTCACCAGCTAGCTGCACTACGGCAACACACTCTAGGCAGGACTCACCTCCCACCTCCTGAAGAGAATCTAGAGGATACAAAACTCAGCTGCCAGACTTATCCTGGACCTCTCCGGAAGGTACAACATCACCCCCGACCTCAGGAACCTCCACTGGTACTCCATACAGAGAAGATGCCAATTCAAGATGTTGGCCGACGCCTACAAGGCAATCCACGACCAAGGTTTAGCATACATCAACCACCACCTGCACTTCCACCAGCCCCCCAGACACCTACCCTTTACCTCCCTCGCCCTCGCTCACACTCTGCATCCACCGAAGCAACAGTGGAGGATGCTCCTTCTTCTACCTCACTGCAAAGTCCTGGAACGACCTCCCCCTGCACCTCCAAGCATCATCCTCTCTCCCTGAATTCAGAAAAGGACTCAAGACTGATCCCAGCAAGAACCCAGCACCTGGATACCCTCAAGGATGATTAGCCGTGCTCTACAAATCCAAGTTGATTGATAGCTCACCTTCAGGAGTTCCCACGCTGGCGCCTCACACTTCTTTTCTATCTCTGTTATCAGGGCGTGGAGAGAGGTGATTTGATTGGACAGTCTGGTGATATTTGCATTTTCTACCATGGTGATTTTCTTCTCCATCTCCTTCAGTCTTCTGTTCAGTGTTTGCTCATTTTCTTTCAGGAGCTGCTGCAGTTTTTCAAACTCAGATTCAATTTTCTTCTTCTCAGTTCTTAACTTGTCCTGTCATAAACAAAAAACAAAAGTTGTTTAGATATTAAAAAGCTTCCTACAAGCCATCCCTGGAGAAGGAGTTCAGGGGGAGGGTGGATGGATTGATAGCTTCTTAAAAATGAGCGTGCTTCTCCCAATTTCTGAACTGCAATCTCTTACTACCTTCCCTTTTACCGTCTTCTGTCCTACTACCACTCCTGCCCTCCCCCTTTCCTCAGGCCCCTCACGAACTGTGGAGAGGTCAGAATTTGAGAAGCTGCAGAGAAGCTTGATCATTGGAGAGAGGGCAAGGAAGAAAATCACCCATAGGCAGAGACAGGCAAAGACCTAGAGACGGGCTGAAGTCAATTGTGAGTTAATGACACAGACATAAGACCTTCCTGGTTTTGGTTAAGGGCACGTTTTTTTGCCTTTTCAGTTATCTTTTTTTGGGTATCCAAGAGAAGGGTTGTGCTCCCCAGTGCAGTGTTTAATTTGTAAATAATATATTGGTCAGGGCACTTGGCTGGAGGCCACTGCAGCTTGCACTACCTGTTGTGTCAGCCAGTTCTGCTAGTGACAACACCAACACACTACTGATCATCGCACTCTTAAAAGTGTGACAATTCCATGCCTGCAAAGCTGTAAACTTATCTGGGTGGTAGGTATTTGTCATTTATTATTGTGAATTGAATTAATAAACCTCTGTTGTCCTTATCTCTAAATTCGACTTACAGTGCCACCATGTGCAGACTGTCATAAGTGCTGGTGGTGCTGAAAATGAAGGGCTGGTGCTGAGCACTGGAAACCACAGGCTCAAATTAAGCACTGAATATGTGTCATTAGTGTGTAGGTAAAGGTTTGTGCAACTGTGGTGTCTCACTAGTAAACACGTAGATGCTTGAACTCCTGTAATGTATCACTAGTATACAGGTATTAAAGGTTTGTGCTCCTGTGGTGGGGTATTAGTATAAATGAAGCAGGTTTTTTCTCCTGTGGTGTGTCACTAGTATAAAGGTCGAGGGTTGTGCTCCTGTTCTGCATTAATAGTATACAGGTAGAGGGTTGTGTCTCACATGTGTCGATAGAATACAGGTTGAGGGTTGTACTCCTGTATGTGTAACTAGTATACAGGTAGAGTTTTGTGCTCGTAGAGGTTTGTGCTCCTGTATGTGCCACTAGTATCCAGTTGTGCTCATGTGCTGTGTCATGCTCCTGTGATGTGTTAATATTATACAGGTAGACGCTTGTGCTACTATGGTGTGTCACTAATATACAGGCAGAAGGTTGTGCTCCTGTGAGGTTTCATTAGAATACAGTTAAAGGGTTGTGCTCCTGTGATGTGCAATTAGGATAGAGGTAGAGGTGTGTGCTCCAGTGTTGTGCAACTAGTATACAGGTGGTGGGTTGTGGTTCTGTCCTGTATCACTAGTAAACAGGTAAAAGGTTGTGTTCTTATGCAGTGTCATGCTCCTGTGATGTGTCAATACTATACAGGTAGAGGGCTTTGCTCCTATGGTATGCCACTAGTATACAAGCAGAGTGTTGTGTTCCTGTATATGTCACTAGTATACAAGTAGAGTGTCATGCTTCATTGATATGTCACTAGCATAGAGAAAGGAAGTTATTTTCTATGCTGTGCCACTAGTATACAGGTTGAGCGTTGTGCTACTGTGATGTGTCACCAGCATACAGGTAGAGGGTTGTGCTCCTGTATATGTCACTAGTATACAGGTGGAGGATTGTGATTCTGTGCTGTGTCACTAGTATAGAGATAGAAGGTTGTTTTCCCTTGCTGTCGCTAGTATATAGGTAGAGGGTTATGCTCCTCTGCTGTGTCACGACTATACGGGTAGAAGAGTGTGCTCCTATGCTGTGTCACTAATCTACAGGTAGAGCATTGCGCTACTGTATGTGTCACTTGTATAAAGGTAGAGGTTTATGCTCCTGTGCTGTGTCAATAATATACAGGCAGAATGTTGTTCTCCTATATGTGTCACTAGTATACAGGTAGTGGTTTGTACTCTGATATGTGTCACTAGTATACAGGTAGAGGTTTATGCTCCTGTGCTCTGTCACTAGTATACAGGAAGAGGGTTGTCCTCTTGTGCTGTGTCACTAATATATAGGTAGAGTGTTGAGCTTGTAGAGGTTTGTGCTTTGTGCTGTGTCACTAGTATACAGGTAGAGGGTTGTGCTCTTGTGCTGCTCCTGTGCTGTGCTTCTAGTATGAAGGTAGACGGTTGTGCTCCTGAGCAGTGTCACTAGTATACAGTTATAGGGGTGTGCTCCTGTGGTGTGCCACTAGTATACAGGTAGAGTGTTGTGCTTCTGTGCTGTCACTAGGATATAGAAAGAGGGTGTACTCTTGTATGTCCCTAGTATACAGGTGGAGCGTTGTGCTGCTGTGCCGTGTCACTAGTAAACTGGTTGAGGGATGTGCTTTTGTACTGTCGCTAGTATATTGATAGAGGGCTGTGTCCTGCATGTGTCACTAGTATACAGGTAGAGGGCTGTGCTCAAGTCAAGTCAGTCAAGTCAAAAGATTTGTATAGCGCGCTACATACCCAGAGGGTCTCAAGGCGCTTGTAGAAGGGTGGGGAGTTACTTGTCGAATATCCACGTTTTGAGTTGCTTTCTGAATGCTAGGTGGTTCTGAGTAAGGCGAAGGTGAGTGGGAAGTGAGTTCCAAGTTTTAGCTGCTAGGTAGGAGAAGGATCTACCTCCCATGGTGGTTTTGTTGATGCGAGGTACATTAGCAAGGGCTTGGTTGGAGGATCGTAGCTGGCGGGAGGGGGTGTAGAAGGATAGTCGTGTGTTGAGGCATTCGGGTCCGATTTCGTAGAGTGCTTTGTGTGCGTGGGTTAAGAGCCGGAAAGTGATCCTCTTATTGACAGGGAGCCAGTGGAGGTTTTTCAGGTGATCAGAGATGTGTTCTTTACGCGGGATGTCTAGTATGAGCCTGGCTGAGGCGTTCTGGATGCGTTGTAGTTTTTTCTGGAGTTTTGCGGTGGTGCCGGCGTAGAGGGTGTTTCCGTAGTCCAGTCGGCTCGTGACCAGAGCGTGGGTGACTGTTTTTCTAGTTTCGGTAGGGATCCAGCGAAATGTTTTTTTGAGCATGCGAAGAATGTTGAAGCAAGATGAAGAAACGGCGTTGACTTGTCTGTTCATCGAGAGTGAGGAATCCAGGATGACGCCCAGATTCCGTGCGTGGTCCGTCGGGATGGGTGCTTTTCCAAGGGCCTCTGGCCACCAAGAGTCGTCCCAGGCGGAGGGGGAGGTGCCTAAGATGAGGACTTCTGTTTTGTCTGAGTTCAGTTTCAGACGGCTGTGCTTCATCCATTCGGCTACTTCTTTCATTCCTTCGTGTAGGTTGGTTTTGGCCGTGTTAGGGTCTCTTGTGAGTGATAGGATCAGTTGAGTGTCGTCGGCGTAGGAGATGATGTTGAGGTTGTGTTGGCGTGCGATGGCCGCGAGGGGGCTCATGTAAACGTTGAAGAGGGTGGGACTGAGTGAGGACCCTTGAGGTACGCCGCAGATGACTTCAGTGGCCTCTGACTTGAATGGTGGGAGGCGGACTCTCTGGGTGCTTCCGGAGAGGAACGAGGTGATCCATTCCAGTGCTTTTCCTTGGATTCCGATGTTTTTGAGGCGCTGTAGAAGGGTGCTATGGCAGACTGTGTCGAAGGCTGCGGAGAGGTCGAGGAGGATGAGAGCGACTGTGTCTCCATTGTCCAGTAGAGTTCGAATGTCGTCTGTTGCTGCGATGAGGGCGGTTTCGGTGCTGTGCTTGGCTCGGAAGCCGGACTGTGAAGAGTCGAGGGATTTGTTGGTTTCGAGGAATGCGGCGAGCTGGTTGTTGACAGCTTTCTCGATGACTTTGGCCGGGAATGGAAGGAGTGAGATAGGGCGATAGTTTTTGAGTTCGGTGGGGTCAGCTGTGGGTTTCTTCAGGAGGGCGCTGAGTTCGGCATGTTTCCAGCTTTCCGGGAAGGTTGCGGAGTTGAGGGAGCAGTTGATGACGTCTCGGAGGTGCGGTGCAATAATGGAGTCTGCTTTGTTAAAGATGTGGTGAGGGCAGGGGTCTGTGGGGGATCCTGAGTGGATAGAGTTCATCAGACGGATGGTGTCCTCAGTGGAAATTGGCTTCCAGTCATTGAGGATGTTCAGGGTGGGTGGGGGACCTGCAGGGGATTGGGAGGCTTGGTCTTCTGGTTGGTTGTCGAAGCTGTTGTGGATGTCTGCAATTCTATGCAATGTGTGACTATTCTACAGGTAGAGGGTTGAGTTCCTGTATGTGTCACTAGTAAAAAGATAGGAGGTTGTGCACTTGTGCAGTGTCCCTAGTACAAAGATAGGGGGCTGTGCACACATGCAGTGTCACTAGTATATAGGTGGATGGTTGATCTCCTGCGCTGTCACTACAATACAGGTAGAGGATTGTTCTTCTGTGATGTGCCACTAGTATACCTGTGAAGGATTGGTCTTCTGTGATGTACCACTAGTATACCTGTGGAGGGTTGTACTCTTGTGCAGGGTCACTGGTTTGAAGGTAGAGGGTTGTGTGCCTTTTCTGTGGCTGTGTAATCCTGCTAATATAACAAGTGCGCAGGATCCTAGGCCTATCCTTGCTAACGCGAGTTTCAGAACATGTTTGGTGACTGGGAGAAGCACGCCAAGCGCGTACTCATAACCGAGAAGATGCTACTTCCAATGTCCTGAGTTAGCCATCTAATGTGGTGGTGGCAGCGTACCAAATATTGTGGATCATTAGTTATGTCAAATCAGAAGGGGTGGAGAAAGAAGGAACTGCGATCCATTCAGCTTCCTTATTTATATAACAGAAATATCAAAAGGGGAATGGATCACTTGTCCCAAGTAACCAGGTTTTTTTTTTAATTTTCGTGTAATATACTGATAAAAAACCCTCATTTAGCTGGGCCGGGTCGTGGCCAAAACGAGATCTGGCGAGAGCCTGGAAAAGCGACCGTGCCCCCCCACTTAGTGCCTGGAAAGCGGGTTTAGACTTTCTTATGGGGCTCAAATTGCCTGTGTTTGAGGCCAGGGGATGCCCCCGGAAACACTACAAGATCTGGAAGCGATGGGCGGACTACAGGGGACTGACCTTGGAGCCCCCAGTTGACTTAGATGATATACAATCAGCTGATGGAGACCTCGGGCCTTGGAGGGTACTGTGCCTTACCTGTATATTGTGGTGGAAAGTGAACACGTGCACTGCGTTAGGGTGGGATTAAGAGTGGGTAGCGGGGAGGGGGGGAGTTTATCTGTTGGGGTAGTTAGCGGGGCATGGGGATGTGGGAAGGGGGCGATTTTAGAGTTTAGGCTGTCTCTACATCCTGCTACATGTATGCCGTTGACATCCTGTGTGAGGAGAATTGTACCTATGCTATGCCTAAACTTTAATAAAAGCAGTTGTGAAAAAAACAAAACCCTCATTCACGTACAAAGGTTGGGGTGGCGGTATATCTTGATTCTCCGCCTAACTCTTAAAAACGTGACAGCATCATCATAGGGTTAGTTCTTATGCTTCCTCCACCCGGTGGTGTACCCCTGGTTAGTGCAGTAGTGATCAGCGATAAAGGGGTTTTCATGCAGTGAATCTCAAAAGAAAAAATTGTGAAAAGACTTGTATAGCCAGATTAGAAATTTTAATAAGTCTGGATTTGAGATGTTCTCAAAATGGTTCAGTGCGTAGGGGGATTTCTTAGGAATCTCCAGCACTTAGTATGTCCGTAAAAAGGGTCGACATGTTTCAGCCCTCGTGTTTGCTGATGCGGGTCAGGTTAGCTTTCTTCAGGACCTAGAGTGAAAAAATAGTGATGAGACCGTGTGTGCCTCTGTGGATTTAGACCGTGTTTTTTGTCAGGGTCTTAGTGAATCAAGGTATATTAATCTGATTCTGATGAGGACAAAAAGTACCTGTGGATATAAAGGAGGAAACAAGACAAACATACATAACAAGCATTTGCAATGCAACAGGTCTCGCATTAGGAACGTTTGAGCTATTGGTCTTGTAAATGACACATTTTTTATTTATATGTTGGTTTTGAAAATAGCGAAATTAATAGCTTTGTCATTTAAAATGCCAATACTTTTATCTTTTGCAAATGTGACACCTATAGCATTTGTAATGCAACATGTTTTGTATTTACGTGACTTAGATGTATTGATATTACAAATATTTAATTTTTAAAAATAATTAATACTTAAATAAAAGTTGTGGTAATTTATAATGGCAATAGCTTAAACTTTTGTAAATAACTTTTGTGAAGATTATGTTCAGTGTATTTTATTGTGCTGAAAATCCAAGAACAGAAGTGAAATAATAACCTCTTTTTGTGACATTTGTAATAAAGCTTGAAACATTGAGAGAAAATATTTGAACCAGTTATTGTTGAATGGTTGCACAGATTGATACTGTGGTGGCGCTGAGTGATGTTGTGGTGGCGACGAGTGATGCTGTAGCGTTCAGTGATGCTGTGGTAGCGCATAGTGATGTTGTGGTGCCCCTGAGTGATGCCGTGGTGGTGCGATAGATAGAGTGAGGGCGAAAGAATGCTAGAGGGAGGGCGAAAGAATGCTAGAGGGAGGGCGAAAGATAGCTAGAGGGAGGGCGAAAGATAGCTAGAGGGAGGGCGATAGATAGATAGAGTGAGGGCGAAAGATAGATAGATAGAGTGAGGGCGAAAGATAGATAGAGTGAGGGCGAAAGATAGATAGATAGAGTGAGGGCGAAAGATAGATAGATAAAGTGAGGGCGAAAGATAGATCGATAAAGTGAGGGCGAAAGATAGATAGATAGAGTGAGGGCGAAAGATAGACAGCGTGAGGGCGAAAGAAAGATAGATAGCGTGAGGGCGATAGATAGATTTGTGTGTGTGTGTGTGTGGTTGTGTGTGTGTGTGGTTGTGTGTGTGTGTGGTTGTGTGTGTATGTGGTTGTGTGTGTATGTGGTTGTGTGTGTGTGTGGTTGTGTGTGTGTGTGGTTGTGTATGTGTGTGGTTGTGTGTGTGTGTGGTTGTGTGTGTGTGGTTGTGTGTGGTTGTGTGTGTGTGGTTGTGTGTGGTTGTGTGTGTGTGTGGTTGTGTGTGTGTGTGGTTGTGTGTGTGTGGTTGTGTGTGTGTGGTTGTGTGTGGTTGTGTATGTGTGTGGTTGTGTATGTGTGTGGTTGTGTATGTGTGTGGTTGTGTGGGTGTGGTTGTGTGGGTGTGGTTGTGTGGGTGTGGTTGTATGTGTGGTTTGTGTGGATGCGTGGGGTGATGCGTGGGGTGATGCGTGGGGTGATGCGTGGGGTGATGCGTGGGGTGATGCGTGGGGTGATGCGTGGGGTGATGCATGTTTGTGTGTGGGGTGATGTTTGTGTGTGTGTGTGTGGTTGTGTGCGTTTGTGTGGTTATGTGTGTGTGGTTGTATGTATGTCTGTGTGCTGTTACAGAAGGATGTATGTGGAAGAGAGCAGCAGATAAGCACAGTAGAAGAGAACAGATGCTGCTTAAAACACGTAATAAAAATGCCTGTGCTTAGTATAGCATGCCACATGACCAGCTTTTTGGTCCCTCTCTGAGCTTACAGCTATTGCATCCAAATGTATGACACAGTAACGGGCATGCACCTAAAACAAACCAGACCTATAAGCCTCCCCAATAGGTCTCTCCTGTTTTGAATATCAGGTAAATGAGAAAAAGTTGATTTCCTAGTGAATAATTCGAATTCTGAGACTATATCGATATATTAAATGAATTACCTTAACGGCGTGTACACTGTTCAGAAATCAAAAAACGTTTTGCCTGTAAATGTAAAGTAACAATAACTTTACAGGCAAAATGTAAAGGAATATAGAGCGGAATAAGGACCAATTTCACGATAATTTTTTTTTTTATCACTGCAGGGTCTGTATCCCTGAGACCCTACCAACCTAAAGCCCTGCTTTTGGAGGAATTTAGTCCAAATATAAATTATAGCATATCGGAAGGTATCAGAGATGATATACACTGCTGACCCGCCAAAGAGGATTCTGTGATCAAATACCCAACACAACTGTTATTTTAATTATGATAGTGCCAAAATTGTTATGGGATATTCATTTTAAATAGGATTGTAGTAAACATTTTTCCTCTTTCACATCTGCTTACTTGATGATGGTCACTACGTTTTCAGTAACATTTTACACAAGGGGAGTTAATTCTCCTGGGACAGGATTTATTTTTCACAGCTCTATTCATATCAAATTCTTTCAGATAGCTACCATTACACCGGTGACACTCACTGTTGTGCCCAATTTATTATATGTAATGGAAACAACCAAATGTACCTTGCAGGTGTCTCAATTTGTGTAATATGCTATTCTCCTGTGTACAATTGATGTATGTCGGATACCTACTGGTAAGGTACGTTGAAAATACCACAAAATGTTTTAAAAAATAATAATAATGCATATGTTGTGGCCCATATTTTGCGTCGGGATTATGCCACTCTCTTGGAACACCCCTGATGCAAAATGTAATTTGTTAAATATCATAATGCGCCCAAATGTACTCATGATCGACCTGATATACATGTGTGAGGTCCTAATATCTGATGTCTTCTTGTGATGTCACTTCCTGTGGGGTGATGGGTTGTGATGCCACTTCCTGTGATGCCACATATGTCATGCTCTGTTATGTCACTTGCAAACCACCTAACTTGGTTAGTCACCCCACTTCTCTTTTTAGCACATATGCCCTAATGGTCTGCTGTGGTGGGGAGGTAGGGTCTGTTTTTGAATTAATTTGGGGGCAGGGGTAGTGTTGCCATGCTGTACAGTAAGGGTAGTGTTAGACGGGGACCCGGAGGGTCGGCCGAGTAAGGGGGAGAGGCCTCCTGGCGAGAGCCCTCTCCTTCAATCGTACGGACGAGCAACTCCCCCCCCCCCCCCCCCCCCCCCCCCCCACAGATAGACACCACACAGAGATGAGTTCTGCACACTTTTATATATATCTTTAGGTAAGGTAGTTGACGGTACAGTGGGAGCAGGATACAAGGATCCCGTCAATTCTAGTCTCTTTGGGGAAAGGGTAGCGGGACAGTCTCAGTGCCGGACGGGTACGGGGTAGCGGGTGTGGAGCTCACAATCCTCGAGCTGGCGGGTTCACAAGTAGGGGCCGCGGCAGCGCCAGCAGGCCTTCGAGATGGTTCACGGAAGGATGAGCCGCGGCAGCGCCAGCAGGCCTTCAAGATGGTTCCTGAAGAGGATGAGCCGCGGCAGCGCCAGCAGGCCTTCAAGATGGTTCACGAAGAGGATGAGTCGCGGCAGCGCCAGCAGGCCTTCAAGATGGTTCACGAAGAGGATGAGCCGCGGCAGCGCCAGCAGGCCTTCAAGATGGTTCACGAAGAGGGGCCGCGGCAGCGCCAGCAGGCCTCCAAGGATGAGTTCGTCTCGGGTCTCTCGACTCCAGGATACAACTCCTTCCTGCTCTGGAGCTACCCCAGTTATAGGTCTGGCGCCCTTTGATGTCCGGACCCTCGCACTTGGAGGTCGGGAGGTCAGGGATGAGGGAGTCCAGACACCCAGCAGGGGGGTGGAGCCAGAATCCAGGGAGGCCGAGGGTGATCGAAACCGGGCGGAGGGGAGCCATCGACACTCCTTCACCCATTGACTTGCCAAGTGGTCTCTTTACCCCCTGGGTGGATGGTGGTGCCTCGATGTCGGGGCCTGGCTGGGCCCGAGGCCGAGGTCGACCCGAGGCCACGAGGCCTGGTCGTGGAGTGTCCAAAATGGCGGCTGGGCCGGAGACCGTGGTTCGGGAAGGGACCCGGGCCAGCCGAGACTGTTGTGTTCATGAGCCAATGTTCCGTCGGGGACGGGCCGTGGGTTGACCCGACGGGTTGCAGGAGTTGTTCTTGCCCGGGAAACAGGGGTAGCAGGGGTCCGCGACCCGCCATGCGGGGAGGGGTCGGGCATGCCACGAGGCCTGTCCAACAGGCGTCCCCCCCAGCTGAAGGCAGGGAGAGTCACCCATCCTCCTAGGTAATCTCCTCGCCGAGGCGGAAGAAGCGGGACAAGCCGTCTGCGTTGGTGTGGTCTTGGCCTGGGCGATGCTCCACAGTGAAGTCCTTCCCTTGCAGGGAGATGGACCAACGTAACAGCTTCGGATTCTCTCCCCGCATCTGCATCAGCCATTGCAGGGGTCGGTGGTCTGTTTGCACCCGGAAGTGGGTACCGAAGAGATAGGGCCTGAGCTTCTTGAGGGCCCACACCACGGCGAAGGCCTCTCGCTCTATGGTGCTCCAGCGCTGTTCTCGGGCCAGCAGGCGTCGGCTGATGAAGGCCACTGGCTGATCAACCCCCTCGGTGTTGAGTTGGGAGAGGACGGCCCCAACGCCATGATCGGAGGCATCCGTCTGTACTATGAATTCCCGGCTGTAGTCGGGGGCTTGGAGCACGGGGCGGTGCACATGGCGGACTTGAGTTTCTCGAAGGCTGCTTGACATTCGGGAGTCCAGTGGACTTTCTGGGGGTTCTTTTTGGACGTGAGTTCTGTGAGGGGCCCCACAATGCTACCATAGTCTTTTACGAAGCGCCGGTAGTACCCGGTGAGCCCCAGGAAGGCTCGGACCTCTGTTTGGGTGACCGGGGGTTCCCACGCATGAATGGCAGCGATCTTGAGTTGGAGGGGGGCCACCAGGCCACTTCCCACCTTGTGCCCCAGGTAGGTCACGGACCCTTGGCCGATCTGACATTTGCTGGCCTTGATGGTTAGCCCGGCCTGCCGGAGGGCGTTCAGGACCTCCCGGAGGTGGTGGAGGTGTTCTGCCCAGTGTCGGCTGTACACGGCAATATCGTCCAGATAGGCGGCGCTGAATTCCTCCAGACCCGTCAAGACTTTGTTCACGAGTCTCTGGAAGGTGGCGGGTGCGTTTTTCATTCCGAAGGGCATCACCTTGAAGTGGTAGTGACCATCCGGGGTGGAGAAGGCGGATCGCTCCTGGGCATCGGGAGTGAGGCCGATCTGCCAATAGCCTGCTGTCAAATCAAAGATGCTCAGGTAGCGGGCAGCCCCCATGCGGTCGACTAGCTCATCTGCCCGGGGAATGGGGTGAGCGTCGGTCCTGGTGACGGCGTTCAGACCCAGATAGTCTACACAGAACCTGAGCTCGGGGGCGACGCCCGGGGCGGCGGCCTTGGGGACCAGTACGACCGGGCTGGCCCAGGGGCTGTCAGAAGGCTCGATCACTCCTAGAGCCAGTATCTTGGAGACTTCCGACTGGATGCAGGCGCGTACTCGATCAGGTACCCTGTACGCCCTGTGTCGGATGGGGGGGCTATCCCCGGTGTCAACATCGTGGAGGCACCAGGGGGTGACCCCCGGGATGAGGGAGAATAGGTCGGCAAATTGTAGAAGCAGGTCTTGGCAGTCTTTGCGTTGGGCGGGGGTCAGGGCCTCGGAGAGGTGAACTCCTTCCACGGAGCCGTCTTTCTCGAGTGTCTTCAGGAGATCGGGGAGGGGCTCGGAGTCCTCTTCAGCCCCACTGTCGGTAGCCATCAGGAGGCTGAGTTCAGAGCGTACAAAGTGGGGCTTAAGTCTGTTGGCGTGGAGGACCCGTAGAGGGTTCCGGGGTGACTCCAGGTCTACCAGGTAGGTGACGGGGCCCTTGCGCTCCACCACTTTGAAGGGTCCCGTCCATTTGTCCTGGAGGGCGCAAGGTTCAACCGGGGACATCACCCAGACCTGTTGTCCAGGCTCGAACTCGATGGACGAGGCATTCTGATCATACCAGCGCTTCATGTCCTCTTGGCTGGCTTCGAGGTTGGCCTTGGCAAGTTCCCTGAACCGCCGGGTCTGGTTCCGGAGGGCCAAGAGGTACTTGTACACATCAGGGGGAGCCTTCTGAGGAGCTACCTCCCACCCTTTTTTGATCAGGCTGAGGGGGCCCCGGACGGGGTGTCCATACAAGAGTTCGAACGGACTGAAGCCCAGGGATTTCTGGGGGACCTCCCTGTAAGCGAACAGGAGGCACGGGAGCAGCACGTCCCATTGGCGACGTAGGGGCTCTTCCAGGCCCATGATCATCCCCTTGAGGGTGCGGTTGAATCGTTCTTCTAGTCCGTTCCCTTGCGGGTGATAAGGGGTCATGAATTTGTAGGTGACCCCGCACTGTTGCCACAGGGACTTCATGTACTTAGAGATGAAGTTCGTGCCCCGGTCACTGATGACTTCTCGGGGGAAGCCCACCCGCAAGAAGATCCCCATCAAGGCTCGGCCCACCACGGGCGCTGTCACGGTCCGGAGCGGTATGGCTTCGGGGTAGCGGGTGGCATGGTCCACCAGGACAAGTATGAACCGGTGACCCTGCACTGTTCGGAGCTCCAGGGGCCCCACAATGTCTATCCCCACCCGCTCAAAGGGAGTGGTGACGATGGGAAAAGGTTGCAGGGGGACTTTAAGTTTTCGGCCGCTCTTCCCGCTGGCCAGGCAGGTGGGGCAGGCCCGGCAGTGGTTCGTTACATCGTTCCGCATCTTCGGCCAGTAGAAGTGGGTCACCAGGCGGCTGTACGTCTTGTCCTGCCCCAGGTGCCCGGCAAGAGGCACATCGTGTGCCAGGTTCAAGAGGAAGTCTCTGAATCGGAGGGGGACCACCAGCACCCGGCTGGCTCCCAGTTCGGCAATCTTTTGCTCACTGTAGAGCAGCCCGTTGTCCCAGTAGATCCAGTGGGCCCCCGAGGCATCCCCTGCGCTCTGGGCTATGGCTTGTTGTCGGAGGCCCTCGAGGGAGGGACACGCGCTTTGTTCCTGGCGGAACTGCTCCTGAGTGGGGCCACCCTCTTGGCGCCACTGGGCCAGCTCGGGGAGGTCTTGGAGTTGGTCCTGTTCTTCGTTGCTGAGCCCCGGAGGACCAGGCTCAGGGGTAGTTTCTTCTGCGACGATCGGCGGAGGAAGTTCGGGACACTCCTGCTCCTCTGGGCTGGAGATGGCGCGGGCGGCCATGGATCGGGTCGTCACACAGACCCATTCCGGGAGACCAAGCATCCCCAGGTGCTCTCTTCGCTCAACGGCTGACCAGGGCGAGCTCTCGAGGTCGTTCCCCAGAAGGCAGTCCACCGGGGCATCGTCGCGGACAGTCACTTTTAGCATGCCAGACACCCTCCCCCCCCACTCGAAGGGGACGCGGGCCATCTGGCACAGGCTTTCGGAGTTGTCTGCCGACCGTACTGGACAAAGTACATTGGGTAGGATTTGGTCGGGGGTCACCAGATGGCAGCGGACTGCGGTCACACTGGCCCCTGTGTCACGGAGGGCTTCAGCCCGGCGTCCATTGATGGTGACCCACTGGCTGCATTTCTGCGTGTTAGCGGGAATGGGCGCCCGCGGGACCATGTCCCTCTCCCCTAGACAGACCAGGGACATGGCGGCTGGCTCCCACTCGGGCTGGTATTGCTCGCACTCTTCGGCTTCTTCGTGGCCTGGCTCTTCTCCCAGGGCGACGGCGGTGATCTGGCGGTTCATGGGACTCTGATTTTTCGGGCAGTTGGGATCATTGGCGTAGTGGCCGGGTCGCTGGCATTTGTGGCAGGTGACGTTGGAGCGGAACCCGGGCCGCGTTGGAGGGCTTCCTCTTCCGGCCGGGGGCGGGGGATTGCTAGTGGGGGGCACCGTGACGGTGTCCCGGCCCGACCCTGGCCTCCTCCTCCTTCTCCTCCTCCTCCTCCTCCTCCTCCTCCTCCTCCTCCTCCTCCTCCTCCTTGGGGCCCCTGGGAGGCTCTGTTCTGTTCGCTGGACCAGTTCCGAGGGACCCGAGTGCTCTCCCATCGGTCTGCTTCGATGGCAAGTTTCCGAGGTTCGGTCAGCTTACTATCGAGGAGGTGCTGCCTCAGTTCTACGAAACAATTATTGGAGAGGTGCTCCCACACAATGAGGTTGAATAATTGCTCGTAGGTGGTGACCTGGCTGCCCTTGATCCATCCCTCGAAGGCTCGGCTAAAAAAGTTTACGTACTCCACCCAGGTGGTACCAGGGATTCTCTTACAGTTTCGAAATCGCTGCCGGTACATCTCGGGCGTGAGCCCATAGCGAGTGAGGAGGGCGGCCTTCATGTGGTCGTAGGATGTCATCTCGTGGTCAGGGAGTTGCAGCAGGGCATCTCTTCCTTCGTTGACGAACTTTCCCCATAACCCGGCTCCCCAGTCGCTCCGCGGAATTCGGTGGGAGGTCATGGCCACCTCGTAGGCCTTAAACTATTGCTGGATATCATCGTTCCGGTAGTATTCCCGGACGACGTCCTTGGGGATGTGGACCTTGGGGTCCGCAGGGGAAGCGGGACTCTGGTTCCCGGGGACGCCGAGGGCTTTGTTTTGCCGTCGAATTTCGAGTTCTTTTAAATTTCGTTCATGCTCGTATGCTAGTCTCTTTTCTTCCAGCTCCCTCTGGCTCTTTTTCTCTTCTCGTTCTTCCCTGAGCTGTAAGTGTTCGAGGGTTATCTTCTGTTCTGCCAGTTTGAGTTCTCCATCTGAGGGGAGTCGAGCCAGCTCCAACTTGTGGAGCCGGCTTTTCTCCCGTTCTTGGGCCTCTTCGGACGAGAGGCCCGCTCTTCTTCCATCCACGGGGGTGGTACTTGTTTCTGCGGTCTCGAGGCTTTGATTTTGGGGTGGGGACGCTTCCGTCTCCACCCAAGATTCCAAGGCATGCTTGAGGTCATCTTTTGTGCTCAGTCCTGTGGTAGCAATGCCCAAGTCGATGCAGAATTGCTTTAGTTCTTTGTGGCTGTATTCTTCCAGCCGTTCCATCTGAAATTTTTCGGTTGTTCCGCTCTCTTTTGTCGTCATGGCTGCTGTGTGTCGTGGGGTTAGTTACTCTCTGTACGATTATGCGTCAGCTCGGATCGCGCCGCTGGCCACCAATGTTAGACGGGGACCGGGAGGGTCGGCCGAGTAAGGGGAAGAGGCCTCCTGGCGAGGGCCCCCTCCTTCAATCGTACGGACGAGCAACTTCCCCCCCCCCACAGATAGACACCACACAGAGATGAGTTCTGCACACTTTTATATATATCTTTAGGTAAGGTAGTTGACGGTACAGTGGGAGCAGGATACAAGGATCCCGTCAATTCTAGTCTCTTTGGGGAAAGGGTAGCGGGACAGTCTCAGTACCGGACGGGTACGGGGGTAGCGGGTGTGGAGCTCACAATCCTCGAGCTGGCGGGTTCGCAAGTAGGGGCCGCGGCAGCGCCAGCAGGCCTTCGAGATGGTTCACGGAAGGATGAGCCGCGACAGCGCCAGCAGGCCTTCAAGATGGTTCACGAAGAGGATGAGCCGCGGCAGCGCCAGCAGGCCTTCAAGATGGTTCACGAAGAGGATGAGCCGCGGCAGCGCCAGCAGGCCTTCAAGATGGTTCACGAAGAGGGGCCGCGGCAGCGCCAGCAAGCCTCCAAGGATGAGTTTGTCTCGGGTCTCTCGACTCCAGGATACAACTCCTTCCTGCTCTGGAGCTACCCCAGTTATAGGTCTGGAGCCCTTTGATGTCCGGACCCTCGCACTTGGAGGTCGGGAGGTCCGGGATGAGGGAGTCCAGACACCCAGCAGGGGGGTGGAGCCAGCGCCCAGGGAGGCCGAGGGTGATCGAAACCGGGCGGAGGGGAGCCATCGACACTCCTTCGCCCATTCACTTGCCAAGTGGTCTCTTTACCCCCTGGGTGGATGGTGGTGCCTCGATGTCGGGGCCTGGCTGGGCCCGAGGCTGAGGTCGACCCAAGGCCACGAGGCCTGGTCGTGGAGTGTCCAAAATGGCTGCTGGGCCGGAGACCGTGGTTCGGGAAATGACCCGGGCCAGCCGAGACTGTTGTGTTCATGAGCCAATGTTCCGTCGGGGACGGGCCGTGGGTTGACCCGACGGGTTGCAGGAGTTGTTCTTGCCCGGGAAACAGGGGTAGCAGGGGTCCGCGACCCGCCATGCGGGGAGGGGTCGGGCATGCCACGAGGCCTGTCCAACAGGTAGCAAGAAAGAAACCCAGCGCCTAAGCTTAACTCTCGTGGAAGTTCCTGTGTCTAAATAATATCACCAGCATCAACAAGTGGGACTTTATTATCAAGAAACGAGACAAGACTATGCTATTTATATGCATTTATGTTACGTCATTGTCCAATGGGTTCCTGTCAGGAAGATCAACACCACACCCAGCAACCGCAGCTCTCTTTTTGCACGCCCGGTCATATCCTCGTATTGTGCTGCAAGAGTAAGCAGCCTTCAAAAGAGTCAAAAGAATTCGAAGTATTTACAGAGGTCAAGCCATCAGATGCCTCGAGCTGACAAGCCGCAGTCTGTGACGTATGAAATGAATGTCTCTTTCAGCCCAGAGACGGAAGCCAATCCCGGGAGCAGGGGAAGACATAGCGGACATTGTACGAGGGGGCGGGGGTGCGCGTCTGTGTTCTATGATGGTTTGCGTCAGAAACAGGGTTAGAAATGTCCTGATTGTGGTCAGAGATGCCAACTTCAACATTTCTTGGGGTGCTTGTGAGTGCCTGTATCTGAACCATATGACATTATTGTAAATGTCATCACCCACAGTGACGTCACCAGAAATGGCAGGGCGTATGTGCCATTGAGAAAGCCACAACATATAGAAAAGCATGGCAGTCAAAAGCAAAACATTTCTCTTTGATGAGTTAAGTGCTTAATTTGTGTGATGCAGTCGGAATGTTGGATACAAGAACTGTATGAACACAATATGTACAAATATATTAACAAGTTATGTCTACTATGGCGGCGATGGCGATTAGAAAGGAAACGTGAAAGATGAAGTCATGTGCACAGGGAAGATGAGCAGCAAAGAGGGCCCTTTGGTATAATTAATTGGCGATGCCAGGGTACAGGCAGCATGACACGTTTCAGAGAAAGTTGAAGCTTCACCGTAGGAGAGGCTGTGATTGCTGAGACGTGTAACTTTAGAACAGATAGTTGAAAGCAATATCCCTTCTTCCCCAACTCACCCTCTTCGGGCAGGCGGGGCATAGTGGGGAAGCTTCCTCTGCCGCACTCGGGCTGTGGAGGCATTGCTGCGGGGCAGGATCTCGCGCTCTGCCCGGGTTCCGCTGTCTCGCGCCGTTGCCCTCACCAGGTGCAGGCTGGCGCGCTCGCTTGCGGTCAGAGCGAGGGAAGGAGGCGGCGGGAGCACGCCATCTCTAGGACGCAACTGCAACTTTCTCTGTAACGGGTCAGGAGTGGAGTCGCGAGTGTGCGCCTGCCGGATGCACTACTGCACAGGTGGGGGGTGGAGCGCGTTCGCTCGAATGCTCAGGGATAGAGGACCCTCTAGTCCGCTTGGATGGATGAGACCCTGTAGCAGGTATGGCCATACCTGGCCACCGAGGAAAGCTAAAATCACCGAAAATGGGTAGAGGCTGTCCAGGGACCAGGAGGCGCGCTGCTCTGTGGGGCTCGCAGGTCGGACCTGGTTGTGGAAGGAGAGTACGGGGAGAGGTGCCAGAGCGAGGACGAGAAGGGCACGGTAAGCGTTAACGGGCGAGGGTGATCTATACTGCTGAGGAGGGGTACTTAGAGGGACATGACGGCTGAATACAAAAAGACAGCGCTTCCCGGGCTTGTAGCGTGCGTGCGCATTACAAAAGTGAAGCTTGCGACGATGAAGGGAGCTGTGCACATGCACGTGTTCACGGGCGCGTCCACAGACCACAATCTGCGTGTGTGTGTGCGCTGTCTGTGTGTGCGGTGTGGGGCTTAGTTGTAGGGGGGAGGGGGTGTGTGTCTCTGTGCGTGTGTGTGTGTGTGTGTGTGTGTGTGTGTGTGTGTGTGTGTGTGTGGGTGTGTGTGGGTGTGTGTGGGTGTGTGTGGGTGTGTGTGGGTGGGTGTGGGTGGGTGTGCGTGGGTGGGTGTGGGTGTGGGTGTGTGTGTGTGGGTGTGGGTGTGTGGGTGTGCACGTGCGCGATTGAAAGGCTGACTGGCTGTGCACAGTTGGAGCAAGAGATGTGCACGGCTCCGGGGGGCTGGGCGTGCGCGTTCACAATGTGCAATCGGCGCTCGTGCACCAGTCGATCTCCCTTGAAAGCCGACTCCATAGCAATAGGTCTCGAGCGAGACCTAAAAATGAGAATGTCAGGTATGCATTCTCCAAGTGGTCATGCTGTCTATATGCAAGGACAGAGAAGTAACTACAAAATGGCAATTCTTTAAATCTAGACAAATTCCCTGTGCAGACCGTTTAGGCATAAGATCTCTCTCTGTTCTCTCTTAGTCTCTAAATTCATATCATTCATTAAAAAAGGGAAATAAAAGGAAAATAGGCGTGATGTCATGCGACTTCTGTTTAACGTGGTTCATTTGGTTATTCATGTAATAGATTTAACTCGAGACTATTCAAAATGTCAGCGTTTGTATGCATGGCAGTATTCAGAGAATTCTATTGCAGCGCTTATCTGTCGCAATATGTATTCATCGTGGTGAAGTCTTATCGAACATGCCGGGATTGAGTCACATGTGGGGTAGATGAAATCATGTGTTGGCAATGATTCTTCGCTATATGTCATTGCACAAAAGATCTCTCTCTGTTCTCTTTTAGGCCCAGATGCATCAAACAAAAATCCGCTCACAAAGGGGCAGATTCTCAGAATCTGCCCCTTTGCGACCGGTATTTTTGGATTTGGGTTGCATCATCCCAAATGCAAAAATCGCAAATTGAGAATTCGCTAAATTGCGATTATTTGCATTTAAGGAATCTCAAATTGAGATTCCTTAAATGCAATGCATGAAAGTTTCAAAAATAGCAAATTCGCTAATAGGGCACGCAAATTACCATGAAGTACAACTTCATGGTAATTTGCAAAAACTTTGAAAAATGCACTAAAGTGCATTTTTCAAAGTTTCATGTTGCGCACACACATGCCCTAAGGGTATGTGTGTGCGCAACATATGTGCACAGGTCAATTTCAGGGGTGCAACAGTGTATCCTTTGGACACCCCTGCACCCTTGAAATCGCAATCTCAATTTGCGAATCGCTAATTGCGATTCGCAAATTGAGATTGCCTTCCCATTCATTCCTTTGGGCCTCTAGGCCCATAGGAATGAATGGGGAGGTATTCCTTAATTGCGACTCGCAATTTGCGAGTCGCAATTAAGGAATTCGAAGAAATCGCTATTTTTTCAGTGATTTCTTGATGCATTACATTTTGCTATTCCTAAATAGCGATTCGGTATTTTTCGCTATTAAGGAATCGCAAAATGGGTTCTTGATGCATCTGGGGGTTAGTCACTAAATTTGCATTACATTCGTATTTATTAGGAAGGGAAAATAAGCGTGATGTCACGCGCCCTCTGTTTTACGTGGTTCACTTGGCTATTCACGTTCCCGCTTTTACGCTAGTCTATTCAAAATATCAGAGTTTGTATGCGTGGCAATATTCTATTGCTGCGCTTATCTGTCGCAATATGTATTCATCGTGGTGAAGTCTTATCGAGCAAGCCGGGATTGAGTCACATGTGAGGTAGATGGAATCATGTGATGGAAATGATTCTTCGCTATGTCTTTGCGCTACTGTATACAAATAAAATATGATAAATACTATTACGTAAGGGCATTATATGTTGCGCTTTTATATTTTGCGATCCGGTGTGGGAATAAAGTATGTTAAAAATTCGTACATTTTGTACGGTGCTTAAACCAACCTCCCAACCTCCCTCGAGCCCTCGTGTCAGCGTACCTTATGTCCTATTGTCTGGACATCAGCGGGCGGCCAGGAGGTTAGTGCCTCCTTTATAACCCCCCGCACGCTTTAAGAAAATGCTTTTGCACATTTTATTTTATTTTTGATCACTGTTCCAACATGGATTGGTAACTTAAAATAACAAGCATTTGCAATGCAATAGGTCTCGCATTATTAAAGTTTGAGCATTATTTAGCAATGCCAATAGCTCAAACTTTAATAATACGAGACCTATTGCATTGCAAATGCTTGTTTCTTTTGAGATTCACTGCACGAAAACCTGTTTATCACTGATCACTACTGCACTAACCAGGGGTACACCTCTGGGCGAAGGAAGAACTAACCCTATGATGATGCTGACACGTTTTAAGAGTTAGGCGGAGAATCAAGCTATTTTCTCAGGTAGGAATACCTGAGAAAATCCCTTCTTCAATTAAGAAGGCAAATGACTGCATGTAATGAAGGATCATGCAATGTAAGGAAATAAGAATAGAGTAAAGGTTTACGTGGTAAAAGGAATCTAGACCACCATAGACCCTATATACATGTGTGAGATTTAAGTTTACCTCATAGCTTTCTGTTTGGGAGACAATACAAGGCCCAAACTATAGACTAGAAAAGTAGAAAAAGGAATCAAAGGTAAAACGAACTTCTATATACACTTGCCAATTGTATATCTCTTTTAGTCAAAATAAGGTCAAAAATAAAACAAAAAATATATGGAACATTAATAATTTTGTGTGTACTTAACTCTGTTTTACAAACAGGTATTATTATGTTTCTTACTTTTGTCCTTAGAATTACCACCATGTGCCAGAACGGCAGACTCCTGAGGGTAAGTGCTGGGATCAGATAAGTGTAGTTTCATGCATAAATTATCATCAATTAAACGCAGAGCGCATTTCGACCAAAGAGCCTAAATAATGCAATCCTTTGAATGTCCTAGTTTGCCTTTCTTGTCTCTGCAGGAAAGTTCAGGAGCTGAGCAGGAGCAGCCACGCAGGATACCATGAAGCAAGGGAGAAAGGCGACTAAAACACAGCTGAAGACGTCGAACATGGTGTGTAGTGACCCAGAAGCAGAATGTAAGTCAACCGACGGCTGCTAGGCGCATGCGTGAACACTAGAATGCCAAGCACAACTTTCTGCCTCGTGAGGCCAGCTTTATTTCTGAAGTGCTCTGTCTCTGATGCATCCGGTATGCGGATCGCGGCAGGTGTGACAATCTCCTTGAGTTCTGATGTGATAAAGCCTCTTCATAAGGTTGTGGTGGGATACGGTGTTGAATGCTGCTGAGAGGTTGAGGAGGATCAGGACTGTTGTTTCTCCCCAGTCGAGGAGGGATCTGATGTCGTTAATGGCAGCGATCAGGGTGATTTCAGTGCTGTGGTTGGTGCGGAATCCAGATTGGAAGGGGTCCAGAAGATTGTTGAACTCCTTCTATGGTGGTTGATGGCCTGTTAGAGGACTTTGGTGGGAAAGGGGAGCAGAGAGATGGGACGGTAGTGCCTGAGTTTGCTGGGGTCGGAAGAAGGTTTCTTGAAAAGGGGCTTGACTTCTTGACATACCAGGGGTCATAGACATTTGAACTCCTACAGAGGGTAAAGGGCACCAGAGGGGGTGCTGCGCTTTTCTGGGGATTGCTATGTAAGAAACAAGGACCCGCTGATATGGATCAAGATCCTGGGACAGGGTAAACAATGTATGCAAAGTAACACTCCCAGGCACACAAATAAGGTACTGGCACAATATAGTTGGCAAACAAACTATAGTCAATAATAATAGATAACTAGTTCAAATTAAGAAATACATTTTAATTCAATACAATAGAGAAAATTGATAAAAATCATTAGTTCATTGATAAGACTCGATAAAATAACATTGTAATTATACATATGTTTTCACATTTAAAAAGAATTATATTCTAAAAAGTGGATGGTTTCCTGTCCCCTTTTCTGGGGATTGTACATTGCAACCCTGCAAATGTACATTTATTGAACTGTGTAGATTCTGTTTTGTTGGGAGCTTAAAGGACTTTCTTTCTTACTAAAAATAAGAGCAGGGCTAGACATAACATTATTGTGTCTATTGGTTGACTGTTGAGTTTTTATCTCTTGCCCCACCCTCTACTTCCGCGAGAAGCCTTTGACTGCTCAATATGACAGAAAGAGATGTTCTTGGCTCAGTTTCGAGCCATAGTCGGACAGACCCCAGGACACCAGAGGCAAACAACCTCAACCTCTCCTACCCATGGTATGACGGGAGCCTCAATGAGGATAGACGGGCCATGTGAATGGCAGAGCGCACTTGGAGGTCAGCCCCCTCTGCACTGCACCTAAAAAGCCTGAAGAAACAGAGAAACGCCTACTTCAGGAAAATTAAACGCTCAAAAAGAGATTTCTTCAGCCTACAGCTCGCCCAAGCAAAAAAACGCCCAAGAAAACTGTTCGAGCTAATCAGAACACAATCCAAAGAACAACCCCAGACACTCAGCGCCATGGGCGCCACACCTTCCTGTGAAGACTTCTCTGCTTTCTTTAACCAAAAAACTGACAACATAAGAAGCGATCTCCTCAATGATGCAATCCTTCACTCCAACCCCCAACACACAGCAGTGCCTGAACCAAAGAACAATGCTACATGGTCATCCTTTGGCACCTACTCCGAAGAAGAAATTGGCAGATTGCTCAGCATTCTGAAACCATCTAATCACCTCATTGACCCCCTTCCTGCTAACGCTGTAAAAGACTTTACCCCCTTGCTCCTCCCACTCTGGACTAAGATTATCAATAGCTCTCTTCAACAAGGATCCATCCCTAATGCCCTCAAAGTCGGGCAAGTCACACCGCTACTAAAAAAAACAACAGCAGACCCCACTGACCTGAACAATTACCGCCCTATTACAAATATTCCCACCCTCGCTAAACTGTTGGAAAAATGCGTACAGCTACAACTGACTAAACACATAGATAAGTTTGATCTCCTCAATGCTCATCAATCAGGCTTCCGAGCAGGGCACAGTACTGAAACTGCCATGACTCACATAGTGGACGACGCCCTCCAAATCCTAGACCAAAACGATACCTGCCTCCTCATCCTTCTGGATCTCTCCTCAGCATTCGATACAGTTAAACATGAGAACTTACTCGATCTGTTAAACACAAGAATGGGCATATCTGGGACTGTTCTCAAGTGGTTCACCTCCTTTCTACACAACCGATCACAAAGATTCTAAAGTAACAACCTGATGTCCTCTCCGGTACCTGTATCGCTAGGCGTCCCTCAAGGATCCTCCCTCTCCCCAACACTGTTCAACCTAGTTATGGAACCTCTCACTACCTTGCTACAGACATCCAATGTTCACTTTCACATGTATGCCAACGACACCCAACTTTATCTCAAAATACAATCTCCCAAGGACATCATGCTTCTGAACACCACGATCAGAAACACCCAATCCTGGCTTGCAGAGAATCACCTCAAACTCAATGCACTGAAGACTGAGTTCCTCCTGATCTCACCTCCCGTAAAAATCTCTATGGCCCAAACATGGCTTAAGCACTTAACGGCTCTAAATGTACAACCTACCGTCGTAGACTCAGCAAAATCTTTAGGCATAACACTTGACGCCAATCTCACCATGCAGCAGCACATCAGCAAGGCAACCAAAGGAGCGAACTTCCAAATCAATACCTTGAGAAAACTTAAACCCTTCCAGCCTGCCAAAGACTTCCAAACTGCAGTACAATCTATAGTCATCCCGCACATAGAATACAGTAGCAACGCCCTCTGCGGACTTCCCCTAACTACAACGGCACCCCTAAGAGCGTCCCTTAACGCTGCAGCAAGACTCATCACTGGTTCAAAAAAACACTCGCATATTTCCCCTGACTTTAAATCCCTGAACTGGCTGCCATTTGAAGCCAGAATACATCTGAAAATCGCCTGCATGACTCACAAGGCTGTACACATGAACTCACCCGCCTACCTCAATCAAAAGCTGACAATCTCGGGTGGCTCTAGAACTACTAGAAGCACAAACAATCTTCTGCTGAAGCCTCGAAGATTTCGGAAGGAAAAAACCTATAAACGCTCCTTTTCAGGAATGGCACCCAGGATCTGGAACTCACTCCCACCTGAAACCAGGCTCATCTCCTCCAACAAACTTTTTAAGAAAGAAGTAAAAGCGATCCTCATGGCTAAATACACATGATCTATTATTCTGTATCCCTCATGAATCTGCTCTGTAAGACCTGCTTGACCCCTTGGACTATTTGTATTACTTGTATTATCGACTTACTTGATTGTGTACGTTCCCTTGTTGTATATTGATTGTATACGCTCCCTCTTTGTATATTTTTATATTGTTGACGCACCTTTCTGACTTTGCAGACTGTATATTATCGGCGCAACTGCTTGAATATGCACCTTGTATCGACACTACCTCACCTAAGACCTACCTCATGTTTTTGACCTACCTATGTATCTACGCACCTTGTACCTAACTACCTCAACTATTACATTGTATTACTCTATCACCCCCGTGTCCTGTAAAGCGCTCTGATATCTGCAAAGATCTTGTTCGCGCTATATAAAACTTTCAAAATAAATAAAATAAATAAATAAATAAAATAAACCAACAGGATCATTAGCCTTGACCGTTCGTGGTCTGGCAGTGCATAAACCCTGAGCCTTGTGCGCAGGGCTCTGATCTAGTGCACAGTGTTTTACAGCAATGAGCGCGTCACTCAGCTGTCAGTACTATCAGGCAGCATAGTGACGAGTGAGGTAACAATCACTCTAGAATAAAGAGCCGGTCCTTTGCGTATCTGGCTCCCCCACTCTGGAACTCCCTACCTATTAATTTACGTCTAGAAAAGCACTATCTCAATTTTTGCAAGGGCGTAAAGACATGGTTGTTTAACCAATAGTATCTTTTTCCTCAACTTGTATCGCTTATCTCATGCGTTCCTAGGCGCCGGGAAACCTTCGGATAGCTGCGCGCCATACAAATTTAAAATAACATAACTTAACATAACAGAGTGTATTTTAGGAAAAACTCTACACAAAAACTGCGGGAGAGTTTATCACTTATCATGAAATGTTCAGGGCAATGAAACCCTTGTTAACTTTATCACTCCAGACACCCTGGTCCAACACTTACATATTGCGAGCAGTGGCAGTGTCAGAGTGGTGATAAATGTGCACTAATGCTGATGGTGCTCCCAAACTATAGGCCTGCCCTTTCTTCCAGCGCGTGGCAGGGTTAAGTACACTAGTTATCCTGGGACATTCCAATCAGATGTGGCCAATCCCTGTAGGAGAACTTGAAGGCATAAAATATGACATTACATTACTAAAAGCTTGGTTTAGGAATGGTCTTACACCGGGCTTGCTCAATGGATCGATAGATAACTCTGGATCCATGCATACACATACGAACAGAGGTGCACAATCATACAGATGAATGTGCCCACTCACATACAAATGCTTGTACACACGACAGAGGGAAATCTTCACTCCATGCATACACAGGCTCACAGAGGCACAGACACACCCATGCATGCCTGTACTTACACGCAGAAGCATTTAAAATCTCATAGGTCTGTAACTACAGATCCATGCAAAACAAACTCACACAGGCATAGACTCATACAAATGCACACACTGATGTGCACACACACACACATATCCATAGACAGTTGTACAAATTCACAGATCAATATTTCCAAACCGTGTATACACAAACCCCGCAAACTCACACTCTCACATAGGCACACCCATGTATACACAGAGATACCTACATCATTTCACTGATGTATAACTCCAGACCTATGAACGCAAGCTCACAGAAGCACACATGCATTTGCACACTCACAAACACCACCAGACTTTGCAATATGCACATTTTTAGACAGGCGATTACAAACCCACAGCCAGTATATGCAAACTAAAGCATACACAACCCTCAAACACACATGTACTCATATATACATGCCTTGAATACTCCATGGATCAAAATATATACATGCATACGCAGACACACAAACACTCGTCCATGCCCACAAAAACACACAAAGATAGAGATGCGAAGACATGCATGCACTACCAACCCCATGATCATTCATACATGAACACAGACTTAGACAAGTACATGTAAGCATGAATATGCATCAACGCACAAATGCGCACGCACATACACACACTAGTACATACTCACAGCCAGATGCCATAGTTGTGCTCACATACACTTCACACACCATGTAAGTTTATATAAGTACTATCTTAAGGTCAGAAAAGTAATTCTTGTTTTTACTTATATTAGGACGAGCCCTTGGATGATTTCAGCCATAATGTCCAAGCCCAGTGACTCCAGTCAGTATATTTATCTGGTGGGGACCATGATCCAGGCTGTAGGGTGACGAATCAGACTCTGTGTGTCCACACAAAGACATGGACACAGAGACAGCACTCACTGCAGCCACTCACCCTCAAGGTTTTATATTGTTCCTCCTCCTTGACTTTAGAGTCCAGAATATATTCCTCCTCTTTCTTCAGAAGACGCAGCCACTCTTGAAGTTTTACCTGCAGGGATAAGAGTGCAAGAAGTAAGTGAAGATCTGTAGAGTGTTGTCTTTCTTACAAAACAGAGTCACTACAGAACCTGCCCCATGTGCGCAGAATGAACGTACCAGTCATACATTAATAGTGTAAGTACCACCCAAACATATCCAGATTGAAAGTACCAGTTGAACATATAAGGATTGCGAGCACCAGCCCCAAGTATCACAGGCAAGAATACAGACAACAGTGTCACTTCTTCAGTTCTGTTATTGCCTAGAAGGACCTGAAATCCTGTTCCACACAAACTAGCTGGATGTACGTTGTTACAACGCATGCTTTTACCACACATGCTTTTACAACGCAGGCTTTTCAACGCAAGTCGTTACAACGACTTGCGTTGGGGGGTGCTGGATAGTGAATAGTTTAATTTACTATTCCAACTCCAGTCCCCGTGGATAGTAGGGAAGGTGTTGGATAGTAAATTAAACTATGGCCTATCCGAGAGCGCCCCCCAGCGCAATTCGTTGTAATGACGCGTTGAAAAGGCACTGCGTGGTAAAAGTTGCGTCGTAAAGGATGTTTCCCAAACTAGCTTCATCACTGGCACTAACGCCTTCTAGATAAAGACACTGGGCTCGATTCACATAGAAAAACTTAGACGTTTGGTCCAAACTTAGACCAAACGTCTACGACCTTGGTAATTCACAAAGGGCTTTTACGAGTACTGTCTTTATGGTCGCGCTTGGGGTCAATGACAGGAGTCAGGCCATTGTCTGCAGAGAGTCTGCAACAGAGCAGTTACAGCCCTTTACGGGATCTGCAACAGAGAAAACAGGCAACACACTCATAAAGGGTCTGTGACGAGAAACTTGCCAGAACGAGACAGAAGACACCAGCCCTTTACAGGGTCTGCAGCAGGGATCAGGCACCAACCTCAAACAGGGCTGCAGCTGGGAACAGGCAGGATTAGTGAGAGAGCAGGCAGCGACCCCAAGCATGGAGTTTGGCAGGAGGGCAGCAGTCAGATTGGGAGCGTAAACAGTAGAGTCAAAGGTTTTGGCGCAGTGTCCATGTGACAAACTGCTTCAGTTTTACTATCCTGGCCCGGGATATCCTCTTGTGTCCAAGTCCCCTGATAAGAGACTTATATCTTACATGTTGCTCTCCAGAAGAGTACGAGGTTGAGGTCCGCCCAGAGAGGTCCTGCTTATACCCGGGTGGATCCCACTCCCATGACCAGTTCATGACACTACTAAAGGCTTGTGTCAGACGAGTACAATAGTGCGGTAGACGTCGCCTCAAACTCAAACTGGAGAGTGACTGATTCTACCTTCTGACTCTGTGTAGTTTGTCATCTCTGGGCTCCACTTGACTGTATGACATGTGCAGCATACATGTTGTGACACAGATATGTATAGCGCTGTATTACCATGAGCAGGGCCTCACAGTGCTGTAAGGCTCAGGTACCTTAACCCCTTACCTGCGGCCGCGATTTTGCGGCAGTGCTGCACTTCCGCAAAAGCGAGGTAGTGCTGCCGTCGGCCAACGGCCAACAGAGAAGGCAAGGGTTTAAGGCCCAGGTCTCTAGGATGCAGTGCTTGTGGACATGTGAGATGAGGTTCACATGTGCAGCGATGGGGGCCTCGGTGTGTATGAAACGCTTTCTGTTGTAGGGTGAATCAGAGTCTTGGTTGTAGTCAGCGCCTACAGTCCCCCCTTCCCTTTGTAGCCTCCCTGCCATCCCCTGCTCCTCACAACCCCCACTGGCCCCGCCCTCCATTAGAATGTTTTTAAGGCCAAGTACAACATTTGTCTTGAATAACTATCCTGATGGAAGGAGGGATTGTGTCTGGTTCACTATCAAGTTCACTGGTTCCCTCCAAATGTCTGGGGCTAATTATGAATCTGGTTGGACAGTTGGATTGGAGCGAACTATCCAAGGACAGGATATAAATGTCCCCTTTTAACTTTAAGAAGCTCTGGACAGCACTAAAGAGAACGCTGAAGACCAGAGGCGGGAATGATGGCCGTCTCCCTTCTACAGGAGGCGCTAGACCCCAGGACCGAGGAAGGACCTCTACTGAAGAGAACGCTGGGGACCAGAGGCGGGAATGATGGACGCCTCCCTTCTACAGGAGGCGCTAGACCCCAGGACCGAGGAAGGACCTCTACTGAAGAGAACGCTGAAGACCTGAGCCGGGAATGATGGCCGTCTCCCTTCTACAGGAAGCGCTGGACCCCCAGAACCGAGGAAGGACCTCGACTGAAGAGAACGCTGAAGACCAGAGACGGGAATGATGGCCGCCTCCCTTCTACAGTAGGCGCTGGAGCCCCGGGACCGAGGAAGGACCTCTACTGAAGAGAGCGCTGAAGACCAGAGACGGGAATGATGGCTGCCTCCCTTCTACAGTAGGCGCTGAAGAGAGCGCTGAAGACCAGAGATGGGAATGATGGCCGCCTCCCTTCTACAGTAGGCGCTGGACCGCCAGGACCGAGGAAGAAGGTCTGTTGCTGCTGAGGAAGGACCCTGGAGGTGGACTTCCTGCGAGGGGGTTGTCCTGATCACCAAGAGCCCAGTCCAGTGCTCAGCACCTTAAAGTGAGGAGGTCGAAGACTCTGAGCCTCTCAAGATCAGGCACCTGTGATCGCAGCCCGGCCCGACGGTCATTCCTCCTGTGAGGGGTTCCCAAAGCCAGCGAGCTTCAAGCAGCCAAAGCTACAGGAAATCTTCACTCTGTGCCCAATGATGATGGAAGTCTAGCGCCTGGACCCTGCTCTCCACTTGGTGACTGATAAACCCTGCACTGCTGGGGAGTCATCTGCACCAAAGCCCTTGTGACCCTGTGTGCTTCACAATGGATTGCTGCAGCTCTTCTGCACCTCTGCTGAGTTTGTGCCCATGTGAACCTGTGTGCTACACCCTGCATTACTGTCTCTCATCTTCTGCATACCATCACCATGTGATCGTGTGTGCCACAACCCAAAATAAACATTCTATCCTCTTAAGGATTTAACATGTACATTGACTAGTGAATCTTGAACACCCACACACATACCATGTGCTCCTCTGCAGCTTCTTCCTCTGCGGAACTCTCACTTGTGAATCGTTAACACCCACACACACTCCTTGCACAGACTTCTCCTTGGGGTCCACGGGTTCAGTATGAGCCATAAGCATCCACACACATACCTAGCTAGAGCTCTTTAGCAGCCTCCTGTATGGACTCTCGAAGTGCCTTGTGATTCCCTGAACACCCAGACATACCCTGTTCTGCAGGCTCCTCTATGGCATAACACAGGTAGGGTGACCAGATGACTCCCTGCCACGGGGACACAACATTTCTGGGCTTTAGATTTAACAGAGCAGGGCATTCTGGGACTCGTAGTCTTGGTACATTTTAATGGACCCTATTGCTTCAACACACCAGATAAAAACGATTTGTAAAAGCTAAATCCAGGAATGGACATGTGTTGTCCCAGTTACATGGAGCCATCTGGCCACCCTACAAAAAGGGTTACTTATGATCTCTGAACACTCTCACACACAGCTTTTGCTCTTCGACTGCCGCTTGGTGCGGCTCACCAAGCGACTCAGCGATCCTTGAACAGCCACAGACGTACCCTGTAGTCTTTACTTGTCGTTCAATTACATCCACACGCACCGTGTGCTCCTCTGCAGGGTCTTCAATGGGGCTTAAAGAGTGACTCTGAGATCCCTTAAGGCCCACAGACGTACCTTGTGCTCCTCTGCAGCCTCCTCTATTGGACTTGCTGAGTGACTTTTATGCTCCTTGGATTCCCGGCAGACCCAGCACATCATGGTCTGATCCTCTGCACAAAACAGCAGCTGTGCCTGGTTATGTTTCTCACACAGATTCTCCTCTGGGGCCAGCTTAATCTGTTTTAACATTTCCACCACGTTCCCCAGCTGCCTGTTGGGTCGGAGGTTTTTCCCAGAAGATATTTCCCTGCACTGTGGACAGGGGAAGTTTCCATCTCTCCCCTCCCAGCTCTGGGTGATGCAGGAGCGGCAGAAGTTGTGACCACAATCTATAATCATCACCGGATCAGTGAAATATTCCAAACAGATGGAACAAGTGGCCTCTTCCTTGAGGTTCCCGAGCTGAGCTGCTGCCGCCATGATGCAGAAATGCAGGAAGTGTAGGTAAGTTTCATTTCTCTCCCTGTGTGCAGTGGGTGTGTCTGTGCGTCTGCCCCGCTCTGTGTGCAGTGGGTGTGTCTGTGCGTCTGTCCCTCTCTGTGTGCAGTGGGTGTGTCTGTGCGTCTGTCCCTCTCTGTGTGCAGTGTCTGTGCGTCTGCCCCTCTCTGTGTGCAGTGGGTGTGCCTGTGCGTCTGTCCCTCTCTGTGTGCAGTGGGTGTGTCTGTGCGTCTGCCCCTCTCTGGCTGCGCTGGGACTTCCGGGTTCCTGTTACAGCCCCAGAGCAGAGAACTGACTCCTCTGCTCTGACTCGAGGTTCCCCTCTTTTCTCAGCTAAAAATACCAGCAATTCGGTTTGTTCTCAGATTCTGTAAGTGTCAGGAGCGGTCACATAAATATGGACTTCTATAAAATCCTCAGAGTTATTTTTAACGGAGCAATTCTGCTCCTGTTTGTTATAATATTTGTTTTAGAACTGTGATGACATCTGGAAAATAATTGTGAAACAATTTCTTACTGCATTTGCTGCTTGAAAGGCTGAAAAATAACAGCTTTTCTCACTTTTTCACATGTAATAAATCATAACAGGGTACACTGGCATTACCTGCAATTGGAAGACCAAATTATAGTGCAGGATTGAATACATTATTCAGTGAGATAAGTATGCGGCTTAACATCAATCTGTGACAGTATTATTTCAATATCGTGCACTTTTATCTCATACAATCATGGTTTGAGCAGAGGCTTCATCTCATTAGTGCAGTTAAACACCCCACTGCAACATTCATCAGAGACCTGGTGACAGTGAAGCCTTGGAAAGGGGCTGCCACTGTGGGCCACACATGGGGCTTGTTAGTCATTGTTCATCTGTTTGAGGTAGATACAGTTTTATGCGGTACATGTGGCATAGCCGTAATTACATGCACAATTCAACGTGTGCAAAATCCATTATCCCCGAGTGTCTGCAAGCCGCGCCGCCCCCTTAGTGGCGCTCCAGTACCGTCGTACTGGGGGTCGAGGGCCGCGCCTGCTTGTGTGCCTGCACCCGCTGACGTCAGGATCCGAAGGCATCCCTGAACGGGCTGAGTCGCACTGCCGTGCACGACTCGTCCCAACCGTGAAGGAATCGAAGCATTCTTGAAATCTACCCGGGTGTTGTATCCTCGTGCTTCCTGCTGAGCTCGCCTCGCCGCATGCTCTGGAATGTGGAATCCTGTGCCTAGGTATTCCAGTGATTCCAGTGCAGCGGTTGGCGTGGGCTCTTCATGTCTCTATCTCGCTTCTTTAATAAATCCTCATTTTCCACTAAATCCTGAGCAGTCTGCCTCTCTCCTTGACGGATACATCACTGGCGACTTGGTGTGAACTAACCTACGCGACTTCAGAGCCTGCAGCCCCGGTATCCCCGGACCAAGATTACCGTTGCCATCATGAGATGCTGAATTCCCTCTTCTGTGTCTGCTGAGCCTTCGCTATCGAATCGATGTCAATTTGGTGAAAATCCCGCTTTCTTCACGTTAAGCGGTGAGATTATTTTCATTTTAATCCTTTTCGCTTTGTTTTCCTCTGCGCGAGTTGACGCGTGCGCTCTATCACGCGCCTGGAAACTTCAGCGCGAGCAAACGCATGCGCTCAACATTCTCTGCATTCCAATCAGCCAGCGTCAGCACAAGCAACCAGGCAGCGTCAGCACAAGCAAGTGCAAGCAACGTCTGTTCTATCTGCTATTGTGACATCACAAAGCCTTTCTTCAAGGAAATTCTTATATTATTCTTCAAGGAATAATTCCTCTCAAGAACTTTTTAACACTGTGTTTATGACATCACAATGCCTAAGTAAGATATTTTCTGCACACTGTTAAAGTTACATTCTTCAGCTTTTCCATTCATTCTCCTGCATCTCAATGGAAAGTTTTAATGCCCCTCCGCCATTTTTGGCGAGTCCCGGTGAACCACCATTAGAGTGGAAACAATGGCGTGAAGGATTTGAAGCCTATCTCGAAGCCATTGGTGGTGAGAACTACACGGACAAACGCAAACTTGCAATACTTAAGCATTCACTTGGCGCAGAAGGAAGACAAATTCTTTCTCATTTACCTCCAATGACATTAGATAATTCATCTGAAGAAGAAGTTGATGTCTATGAAAATGCAATTATGCAGCTCGATAAACAGTTCATAAAAAAAGTCAATGAAGTGGTGGCACGTCACAAGTTTCTTAGCAGAAAACAACTTCCCGTTGAACCAATTGATTCTTTTATCAAAGATTTAAGGATCCTGGCTGCAAAGTGCAACTATCAACAATTCCAGGATCAAATGCTAAGAGACCAACTTGTGCACAACGTCTCTGATGTAAAGCTTCAAGAAAAATTGCTCGATGCAAAAGACTTATCTCTTTCAAAAGCACTTGACATCGCTCACCGATTTGAAGATATGAAGCTTGGCATAAAAGAACTATCTGATAAAAAACCTAAAGAATCTTCTTCCCAAAATTCTAGTGTATCAGTGGTCCAAAATATCAAGAAGAACCCATCTACTTTTTCTTCCAACAAACCCATGTTGACCTCTACTTCACATCAAAATTTCAGAAAGGATGTTGTTTGTTTCAAATGTGGCTTTCCTGGCCATGTTGCAACGGATAAGAGATGTCCCGCTATAGGACAATTTTGCAACTATTGTAAGTCTAGGGGTCATTTCTCCAGGATGTGTAAGAGTCGCAACAGATCGAAGTATTCTAATTCTGACCCTAGACGCCCCAGATTCTCTGAAGTTCAACCTGTGGACATCGATGACAATGAGTACGACGACATCTGCAACGTCTATGAAGTTGGAGAGGAAAAAAAAGATTCACCCTTCTGTATGCTTCAAATTGGGTCCAAATCTATAAAAGTCATGGCAGACTCTGGTGCAAAATACACTTTAATAGGTGATGATGTATTACTGAAAGAATTTCCTGATGTCATATCATTATTTCCCTCTGACATAAAATTAAGGGGGTATGGGAAAAAACCCATTGATGTATTTGGTTACTTTCCCTCCACTTTATCATTTAAGGGCAAGTCAATACATGCTAAGGTTTATGTTGCTAAGGATGGATCATGCTTACTGGGTTGGCCACAACAGAGAGAATTGATGATGAAACTTGATCCCAATCACCCCGATCAGGTTTTAGGTTACTCTGACTTCATCAATTCTGTTGAGGTATCCCCCGACAACAAATGGGAAACTATTTTTCCACAAGTTTTCTCCCCTACTTTGGGTCTACTCAAAAATTTTAAACACAAAATTATTCCCAAACATAATGCTGTTCCCAAAGTACATAAAGTACGCAACATACCCTTAGCCTTACGTGAATCTGTAAAAAAAGAACTTCAGAGGTTATGCGATTTAGACGTAATCGAGGAAATTGAATCCTCCGAGTGGCTCTCGCCAGTAGTTGTAGCCCACAAACCTAATGGGAAAATTCATTTGTGTGTGGATATGCGCGATTTAAATTCAAATGTGTGGGTGGATAGACATCCTTTACCCAATATTGGAGAAATGTTCGCTAAGCTCAAGGATGCATCTATCTTCACCACATTGGATTTATCTAACGCATATCACCAGATAGCACTTCATGATGATAGTAAGCATCTGACTTCGTTTATAACCACTGAGGGTGCATACAGATATAAAAGAATGCCTTTTGGGTTAGTGTCCGCATCCTCAGTGTTTCAGCGTGTAATGCACAACATGTTTAAGAATGTATCTAATGTGTTATATTTTCAGGATGACATTTTAGTTTTTGGTAAGGACGAATGTGAACATTCTGAAGTTTTGTTTAAAGTCCTGTCCATCCTACAAGACAACGGTCTCACCCTCACTAAAGAAAAGTGCAAATTTGGAAAAAATTCAGTGGACTATTCAGGTCATTCCATTAGTAAACAGGGCATTTCTCCCAAATTGAGTTTAGTTAAGGCAATCGAAAATGCACCTGAACCTGTCAACAAAGATCAACTTAGATCCTTTCTCGGCTTAGCCGAGTATTATGCCAAATTCATTCCATCTTTCTCTGATAAAACTTCTCACTTACGCAATTTAATGAAGAACCATCAAGAATTTACTTGGGATGATAACTGCAAATGCCAATTTAATTTTATCAAAAAATGTATCATTTCTGCTCCTGCTTTGTCACCATTTGACACCAATTGTAAATCTTTTATTGTCACAGATGCTAGCAACGTTGGCATTGGTGCGGTTCTGATGCAAAGGCAACACAACGGTTTTGTCACCATTGCTTTTGCATCAAGGCCTTTACGGGGTGCTGAAACAAAATATTCCACTCTTGAAAAAGAAACATTAGCTTGCTGGTGGGGTATTGAATACTTTCGTAGGTATGTATATGGCACAAACTTTGTTGTACGCTCGGACCATCGTCCCCTTGTAGATCTTTTTACGACCAAAGGTTGTGGAAAAGCCACTTCTAGAATTGCAAGGTGGCAGTATAAACTACAAGATTTTCATTTTTCTGTTGAGTACATTCCCGGTGCTAAGAATGTCCTTGCTGACTTCCTTTCCAGACTTCCCATCGAAGACGACAATCATGTTGCACCTGACGATGACCCTGACAAAGTAGTGTCAATTTGTGAAGTGTCCAATGGATGCATTCGTGAAGATGATTGGAATTTGGCCTGTAATAGTGACCGTGACTACTTGGATGTTGTATCCTATGTCAAAAATGGTTGGCCTCCCAAAAATAGTCTTTCCCCTAATGTTTTGCCTTATTTCCATGTGGCTCAAGAACTTTCCATCCAGGGGGAAACTCTCTTGAGAGGTTTACTGTTAGTAGTTCCGGTTAACTTAAGAGACACTGTTTTGGACATGGCTCATGAGGGTCACCCAGGTATGTCCAGTATGAAAAAAAGAATAAGGAGCGAGTTTTGGTGGCCTGGTGTCGACAAATTAATCGAGAAAAAAGTAAGGTTATGTGTCGAATGTTGTGTGAGTGACAAATCACAGAAGCCCGTTAAATATCACCACGATTCTATCTCAAGACCGTCAAAGCCATGGGAGTGCGTTTCTGTAGACATAGCCGGTCCAATGTCCTTTGGTCAGAGTCCAGTGTACGCCATTGTCCTGATAGACCAGTTCTCTAGTTGGCCGGAAGTGAAATTTGTTCCCCATGTATCTTCTAGGGTGGTTATGGATTTCCTCAATTCAATTTTTGAAAAGGAAGGTTTTCCTTCTTCTATTCTTTCCGATAATGGCACACAATTCACCTCTGCTGAGATGAAATCCTTTTGTTGCAATCATGGCATCTCACACAAGCGCTCTTCTGTTTACTATCCTCAAGGCAACGGCATGGTTGAAAGGTGGATTAGGGTACTTAAGGAGGGTCTGCAACTTGCTGTGTGCAACGGTGAGAATTGTTACGAGGCTGTTAGAAAACTTTTATGGAGTTATCGGAATACTCCTAAGGCTTATGGTGAACTGTCTCCTTTTGAAATAATGCGGGGGAGGAAAGGTGTATGTAATTTAAGCCAACCCTGGATGCGAGACCTTGTAGATGGTAAACGTGCTAGTTGTCGTTCTCCTGTGGTGTCTTCCAATTCCAGCAATCCCTGTAAAGTTGGTGATTGGGTACGTGTGAGAAAGTCTGGTTTTCTTAGGTCTGGTGTATCACGTTTTTCTGACCCGTTGTTAGTTGTTAGGGTGGGTAGGCAGGTTGTTGAGCTGTCAGACGGCAATGTGTGGAGTCTCTCTAAGGTTGTCAAAGTTCCACCTTTTCTTAGCAGTTCCTTTGCTCCCAACCATTCAGGAACCTCTCCTTCTAGTTCCAATTCACTTCACCCTCCTGCTTTCCCTCGTTCCCTTCAGCCCGTTCCCGTCCACACCCCTCATTCAAGTTTTTCCCGTCTGAGGAAATCTCCTGTGTGGCATAAAGATTACATTGTTGGTGAATAACCTTTTCTTTCCAAATTGTTCTCAATGTGATGTGACTGCATTCATTACTTTGCTTGTATGCATTTATTGTTAAGATTAATTCTTTTCTTTTCTAGAAAGGAGGATGTGTTGTATCCTCGTGCTTCCTGCTGAGCTCGCCTCGCCGCATGCTCTGGAATGTGGAATCCTGTGCCTAGGTATTCCAGTGATTCCAGTGCAGCGGTTGGCGTGGGCTCTTCATGTCTCTATCTCGCTTCTTTAATAAATCCTCATTTTCCACTAAATCCTGAGCAGTCTGCCTCTCTCCTTGACGGATACATCACCGGGCTAGGGGCCCGCAACATTTTATTTCCCCTTTGCGCTCCAGCCGCTCCGGCAATCGTAAGTACATTGTCTGTTTCAGCCTAGTACGCCTCGCCTCCCAGTTACCCGCCTCCCTACCTGCCGATCTCTGAGGAGGTACGGGTCGACCCGCTGAGAGCCGACCGCGAGGGGTGTACTGCCGTGAGAAGCCCGGCGCGCACCCTGTACGAGTCGCACGCATGCTCACGCTAGATGCGTGAGACGCGGTAGGGTGTCGCCGTTTGAACCGGGGAAACGTACGAGAGCGCTGCCCAGAGCGGGACCACGATCCTAAGGTCCCCACGGAGTGGCAAGGGACATAATCTGCTCAAGAAGTGCTCAGTAGTACAAAGAGAATACGAGAACTGTTTTGGAAGTGAATTGAGAAAGAAATCCTTTTTGAACAGGAAAACCGTACAATGAGGACTGAGCAGAACAGAAAATGCCTAAGGCCAGTGGCTGAAGCTGAGATGTGCTGTGTCATTTCTAGAATTAGAAATGCATATGTCCTGAAGAAGGGAAGGTACAAGTCCCAAAACGTGCTAAGATTAGAGGGCGTTTGGCTTAATGAACTATTTGTGGGTTAACACTCATCTACACAATGTTGGAGTTTCCATGCTCGCTTTAATACTTAGATGAACTCTGTTGGATGTTCTGTGGTTTGATGATATATATACAATACTGTAGCATAATTACATCGCTAAAACCTTTGTTTAGGAAGGAGCTTACACTAGGCTTGCTCAGTCTGATGGATGGATAGATAACTCCAGATCCATACATACACACACCCACAGAGGGACACACTCATAAGGATGCACAGAATAATTTTCAGACTCACACACAGTACAGACTCATAGAAACACACATCCATACATATATATACTTCCACACAGATGCATATAAAATATCACAGATGTATAACATCCAGACTTATGCATACACAAACTTACAGTTGCACTTCTGTATCTGCACACTCACAAATGCCACCAGACCTTGTGTTATACAAACCCATAGCAGGCATTCACATATGTAGGTATAAGCTCACAGCCAATAGATCCAGACTAAAGAATAGACAACCCTCAAACACGCATGCACATAGATACGGACATGTATTTGCATAATCTGTGGCTCAAAATCTATATATGCGAATGCAGACATGCACAAGCAGTAGTCCAAGCCCACAAAATAGACAGATATAGAGATGCGTAGACATGCATGCACTCCCAAAGATAACTCCAGGGCCATCCATACATGAACACATACTTAGACATGTGCACCTAAGCATTAACGTGCACACATGCACATATATGCACACATACACACTGGTACATAATCAAAGCCAGATAGTGCCACAACACTGCACACATACTCTAACACACACCGTGTGAGTATGTAAGTACAACCTTAATGTCTGAAGAGTAATTCTTGATTTTATGTTTTTTTAGGATGACTCCTTGGCTGATTTCAGTCCCAATATCCAGGTGCAGTGACTCCGGTCAGTATGTTTATTTGGTGGGGACCATGACCCCGTCGTGAACTTTAAGAGGCCACACAAAGACATGGGCACAGACATATGCAAACACACAGATACACAGCACTGACTGCAGACACTCACCCTCATGGTTTCATATTGTTCCTCTTCCTTGACTTTAGACTTCAGAATATATTCCTCCTCTTTCTTCAGAAGCCGCAGCCACTCTTGAAGTTTTACCTGCAGGGATGAAAGTGCAAGAAATAAGTGTAGATCTGTAAAGTGTAGTCTTAATTACACAACATAGCCACTACAGTACCTGACACACGTGCCTAGACTGTACCAATCATGCATTATTATTGTAAGTACCACCACGCGAAAAGGGGCAAGATGGCTGCAGCGTGAGTTGCCGGATCGAGGACCTCCCGTAACTCTCTTGAGTCCTGACACCGACACCAATAGCCCACGGGAGCGGAGCTAACCAAATCCATGAGTCTCGCTAGAGAGAGCAGCGAGTGGTAGTAGGACACTTGATGCTTGTCATCCGGCTGGAAATCAGGGAATCTGCCGGTCTGAGAGGGACAGTATGGGAAGGAACCGATGCTGCTCTCCTGGGGCAGTTGCACTGCGTGTGGTCGAAGTCCAGAGAGTGCTGCGCCCTCCGACAGCAGCCGAGGCGGAGGTGGAGTGGCTGTGAAGTATGGTGCTGCACTCCTGCTCTATTGAAAGATTTTAATTAATCATGCAATAAGTAATTACATTTTTTTTAATCCTGCTCGGTGCACCCAAGGCGGTTTGGGACGCCAAAGCCAGAGTAGAGGATGCTCCCCCCCCAGCGAGAAGTCGGCTGCAAGACAGAATGGCGCGGGAGGGAGAGAGACTGGGGCGTGGGGGGGGGGGGGGGGGGGCACCTCAGTAAGCTTGGTAAGCCACAAATCGGCTGTGTCAAAGAAGAAACCAGAACCGCCTGCAGAATTTTTCATAAAGAAAAAAGCAGCAATTACGGTGCAGGCTGAGCATAACCTGCCTACAAAAGGAAACCCGCTGGAAAAAATAGTACACGAAGTGACCAAGGAGCCACTTGGGGTTTCTGAGGCACTAGAGGGCCAACATGGGAACCCAGACTTACTTCAGTCAGAACAATCTGGAGCAGCTGAGGACACCCCGGCCACTGTGAGTATAAAGAGAATGGGAGAGCAGAGGAGGACTGATCAGGGCGGGCTTACAGCACTAGAGAAAGTTGAGGAGAACACCGCTACAACCGCTTGGTCACACCTGGACCTCTCTAAGGGGGGATCTCTATACCGGTTTCCACGCGTGCGCAGAAATCTGTCAACCAGGAATGCAGTAACAGTACTGGGGGACGCTAGGATGCTGATACCGGAGACCTGTTTTTTTTTCACTTTCCGATCACTCTGATGGAAATGTAGAAGATCTTGATCTGCTGGATCATTGAAGTAGAAGAGACTCTCATGAGAGTACCCTTAGTGATAAAAGCGCACCCCCGGAAACCAGTAAAACACAAGGAGAGCCCTGACCATAAGAAGGAAAATACCCCAAGAGCTTCAATGGGATTATTCAGGCACTCCAAACCTAGAAGGGACAAACTCCTCAGGCAGGATATCGGGGGAACCAGGACAGTTGGACACTGCCCCCTGGATATAATATACCAAAGCATCAAGGCACTTCAGGATGAGACGCGCTCAGAGAGCAAGAGAGTCCATCTTGCAAATAGAAAGATACAGGCAGCAATGAGATTGGTGTCGAAGGGAGGACAATCGCTCACAGTTAATTTTCAAAGGCATGGAATAAACTTCCTCCACAACTTCACCAGATTACATCAGAGTCCCTGTTTAGGAAGGCAATAAAAACATGGATTTTTAGTGCACCGGATACTCTTTGCAAAACTCTGATCTGATCTCCAATTTTTACCGTTAGCAGTAAACCAGCTTTGCTGCCATCTTTGGTTTCCGTCTCAGCGCCAAGATGCTCCTCGGAGAGACAGTTGCGCTCTATAAATATACCATTACATTACATTTCATTACAATCAGGAGAGTTAAAAAATCATGTACGGAATTCACGGAACGCATAATAGAAGTGGAAACAAGATTAAGCATCTTGGAGGAGGAAGCACAGAAGGATAAAAAAGTGGGATGTCCGGCCTGACCAGAATCATATATGTAATAATTGCACGTTCTTTGTACGTGTGGACTAATGCCACACTACAGTAAAATGAAGATGGTGACTGAGGAAGAAAATTCAAATCTTCCAAAAGAAGGGAGCTCAAGTCTTCTTACTGAGCCCGGCAACACTGTAGGTGACAATACAAGACAAAACCTATTTCTTCACATCAGAGACCAAGGCTAAAGAATGTCCAGACTCCTTGGAAGGAAGGGGGATGAACAAGAGTAGGGGGTAGAAGCATAACTGGAGCTCGAAGAAGGAGCAGGGGAAACAACAATAACAGGGGTGTTGGGAAGGAGAAAAGGAAATTAAGGGAAGAAAATAAAATGCCCTGGGTACCTGTGGGGTTTACTCTGCATGAATTTTGTAATTCGAAATTTTGTCTTGTGTTTTAGGAATAGAGGGTGGGCACTGATATTGCTGTTCCCTTTGGAGGTGCTGGGAGATTGGGTGGAAGGATGGGGAGGGCCGACGGCTTTCATCAATGATGGACTAGGCTGGTAAGAGGCAGACGGCTCTTACTGGGTGGTGGGAGCGGGGGAGGCAGAGGAAGGGCATGGAGATGGGGAAAGGGTGTGGTGGGGTTGCGGGGGTAGAAGAGGGGCTGTGCATTCAGAATTCAGCAGGCAGGAAACTATACGGCTTAACAATCTGCTATCAGCGATCACTTCTAAAAGGAGAAGAGTTCTGGCAAAGAGAGAAAGTTTGGGGGCTAGCCCAGATGGGAACGGGACAGAGGACAAGGAGAATGCAAGTAAAAATCATTTCAGCAGGAATATAGAATTACCAAATGGGAGATGACAGAGTATCTATAGCTACACTTAATGTGTGTGGGATAAACGATGGAGCCAAAAGGCAGAAAGTGACATCAGTGCTGAAATTTTGGAAGATTGATATTATCTGCCTTCAGGAGACCCACATTCCCTGCAGGAGTCAGGAGCCAATAAAAAGGATTGCGAACAAATCACCAAATGACCTGAATAAATGGAATATACAGACTGATAAGTCTAAGGATATAAAAGGAATGCAGTCCGTAAAAAAAAAACTGAACCCTTTAATGGAAGGACATCCGCAACAAAATACCTTGATGTACTGCGGCGGTCCTGTGACAGGGAACAGTGGCTGTTTTTCATGCGAATGTGATCCTCGGGGGGAGCAGAGCGAAGCGGTCTCCCCCCGCGTATTTTCGCCCGGGTGGTCGGACCCGGAGCAATGACGCATTAGGACAGGGCGCGCGCGTTAGATTACTGCGTAGGAGTTTGAGTTTTAGTCAGGGGAGAGGCGCCATGGGAGTTTACAGGCGTAGGAGGCAGGAGTTTTTAGGTGAGGCGAGGTTTAGGCAAGGAAGGTGCGCCGCGGAGGTGGAGTCGGAGCCTGCGCTACGAGGAGCCGTTTTTCATGACATAAGAGCGAGTTGGTGGTAGGCGGTGAGAGCGCTTCTGCAGCGAGGGCGGTGTGTCGCTAAATATTAATTTAATTGTGGGTTTTTTGTACGGCGCCGACTTTGTCAGGGGAAGTCGGAGTACTTCACAGGGGGAACATTGAATTATTATTTATTTATTGGTGCGATTTTTTGTGGCGCAGACTTGGCTCAGAGGTGTCGGAGCGCTTTGCATTGGGAGCCGGTTGAGAAGTTTGGGGACTTTGGATTGCATGCGTTACGGCCTATTTTTAAATTTTTTGACGCGGACACCAGGCAGATCATAGTCCAAGCTCTGGTGCTGACCAGACTGGACTACGCCAGTTCCCTGTTTCTGGGTGTTAATCAAGCTGAGCTTGCCCGTCTTCAGCGGGTACAAAATTCGGCGGCTAGGATGCTGGTCGGCCTCCCCAAATTTGTTTCTGCTCGCAGCACTATCCGTGACCTTCACTGGCTTCCAGTAGGCCAAAGAATTAAGTTCAAGGCTTTGTGCCTTACTTTTAAAATTCTCAATTTGGCCTCCCCTCCCATTCTCACCCAGACCATCCTCCACTATGTCCCCGCAAGAGCTCTTCGGTCTGCAGGATCTAATTTGGCCATTGTTCCCCGTTTTAAAAAGTCCAGAATGGGTGGACGCTCTTTTTCAGTGATGGCGGCTACTCTATGGAATTCTCTGCCTGCTTCACTTCGTTCCATCCACGATTTGTTTCAGTTCAGGAAACAATTAAAAACCCATTTATTCTCCGCTGTATAGCTATGTGTTTTGGTCATCATTGTTGTGTTGTGTCTTCTATCTCCAAAAGCGCCGGGACGCCTCTTGGCTGCGGCATCTGCGCGCTATACAAAATTTAATAACATAACATAATAACATAACATACAAGATTTAAAAAAAAATAATAATTATTACTGCAGATGTACAGGATGTAGGGTCACATAAGGAGGAGATACACATGGTTATACTCTAAGAGCCTCATGGGCAGGGTGGATTGTACGTGGGTCTGTTGCATATACTAGTGATTAGAGTCAGCTCTATATACATAGAGAAGCATATAGCTGGAGATGTGGGGGAGCATTGCAGCTGACCAACTGGCATAAGCGAGGGTGGCATTGATTGGGGCCGGGGCGGTCGTGATAGAATGGGGTACGGGGGTGGCAAGCAGTGCATTACATGAGGAACAGACAGTCTCATGAGCAGGTTACGAAGCGTACTACGTACAAGTGGAGGTATACTGCTGCAGCAGGTGGGAGGTGCGCAAACATGGGAATGCTCATGACATAGGCAGTGGCGGCAATTGTGCAGGTATCGACAGCAAACAAAAGCAGGAGGCAGACAACGGCGTTACAAGAAGGGCAGTGGTATGTGCAGGTTACCAAAGAGTGCAGAACACAGGTTAAGGGTAGTACTACAATAATGACAGTCTAGCAAACATCAAGGACACACGGGGAAGGCATTTCCATCGTCATTGACTTGCTTCGGACGGGCTCGGTTATGGATGAAGACGGTGGAGCTATGTGGCCACGGAGTGCAGCGTCAAGAGGGAACCCCGTCATCCACCTGCCACCATCAAGTGGACTTTGACTCTGATTCAATGGGGGTGGTTTGTAACAACTGCAGAGACGGAAGGTATCAGCAGGGCTCCTGCGAGGAAGTAAGTATATGGCGGTTTTGACCGGAGCGGTTAAAATTTGGTGGTGGACCTGTTCCTCGGGCAGGTCCTAGTTTTTTTTCTTTATCAACATTTGCGAAGCAGGAGCGGCTTTGCGTAGGTCACAGTATTCACGAGACTTTACTAGTGCGGTGGCCTCTGCTGTTAATCTTCAATGTGGCTGCTCGGGGTGTGGGGTTACACACTCAGACGTGTGAACTGCGGTGATGAAAGGTATTTCGCAGGGTTACTGCGAAGGGTAAGTATATGGCAGTTTCTAAGTGGAGCGGTTAGAAATTGGTGGAGGACTTTGCTCCTAGGGCGGGTCATAAGGTGTACTTTTAACAGTTGCGATGCAAGCTGTGACCTCTGGATGGTGTATGATGGTGATGGTGAATTGCCAAATACTACGATAATATTGACACTTTTCTGGTTGATCAAACGGAGTAAAATTTTGGCTATGAATGGACAGTGGTGTAAATAATATGGGATTTATATTGAAAATGCGGTTCCGGTAGTAGTCACTCCGGAATTGGGGTCGGGGGTCAGGGTAAATTCACGTCTGCCAGTATTTTTTCAGAGATCACGAGCGGATTTCACGACGGATCAGGGTCAGCGAGAGGGACATCGTGGGCGTGATGATACCCAAGATTTTCAGCAGCGGGCTGCGCAGCTAACGTCAGATAGGCAATAGCTATGTGGGCATGACATGTAGCGTGCAAAGGTTTGTCAATATACCACGTTTTGCTGGCAAGTTTTCAAGGATTTCTTTTAAAGGGCAGTGGTTGGGTAGAGAGTTGAAGGGTGTGGTTTTCTTGAAGCGAAGGTTCCAAGTTTCAGTAAGGAGAGGGCTCATTCATTTTGCTTTAGCGGGAGCCAATTTCTTTTGATTGGTTACAACCGCTTCTACGGTACTTGCTTGTTTGCTGTTTTGCTGGGTGGGAGCTTAGTCGTGTTCGGCTGCGTATGATATTGATTCTTTGGGGCATTTCGGTTTTCAGATTTGATGGGCTTAAGGGGTCCATTTGGGCAGGAACTCTACAACTGTATAAGTTCCGGTAGGTAAATTGTGATTTTGGTTGTTACAGTACAAACAGATCAAAGGGGCAGGTGGGTATGTTTTCACTGAGTGGGAGTGGTATTGGGGTTTGTTGTCCACGGCAAGAATGGTAATTTTTTTTAATACCCCCTCATTTCAGACAAGGGAGGGATTTTGCCCTGCACACTGGGACAATATCATCTTTTTCTTGTGCTGATGGTGTTTCTGTAAAGTTGTGGACGTTAGTGGGCCAGAATCCCTTATAGTATGGAACCCATTCTGTTAGAATTGGAGATGTGAGCAGATGCGTCATGGTTGGGATATCAAAAAAAAAAAAAACTCGGTTCTGGAAGTTTGATGGTTGTTCCAGTTCTATTCGCCGGTAGTTTGCATGACATGAATTTCTAAGTGACATTTGGGGCTTGAGTTTGGCCAACAAAACAAATGTGGATCGTGGGACACTCAATTGTGAATTGGGCGGCGTTTTTTGCTGACCACCAAAGCTAGAGAAGGAATTTGGGTATCCTCGGTGCTGGACATGAACGTTACTGGTGCGGTAAAGGGGTAATGTACTGGGAGATTTTGTTCCCTCTATTAGCAAAGATCGGGTATGACAGAGGTGGCCCTGATATGCTAATCCTCCATCGTGGGGAGAATGACCTGGTGGCATTATCGGTTTTAAGTTTAATCAAAGCCATGCAATTAGGTTTAGCTGTGATATCCGAGAATTAGCTAGGGACCAGTCTAGTGTGGAACAAATTTGTGTTTAGACAACAGTGGAGGAATGCAAGGTGCCATTGCGCCATGGCAAAAGCAAGAAAAGTTAAACAAGGCTATGCAGATTTTATGTGTGGGTTTGGGCATCCAGACAATTGCACATGACAGCATCGCTGGGAAGGAAGGCCATTTGTTTAGGGAAGACGGGGTCCTCCTCACACAATTGGGGATGGCGTATTACATAATTGAAATTGGAAACATGTTCTACAAACTTTTGAAAGTGGATTTGTGGGTGTTTTTCAAATAAATAAATAAATAAATAAATAATGAGAAAAGCGGGATGAACTGAGTAACAACAAAATAAGATCAGAATGGTTTTTGTTTTCGGGTGGGGTCAAGAAAAATCCAAGGTTTTTCCTAGGTGGCGGAATAGGGGGAGGTCAAGATCTAGAGCGGACATGACCGTACTTCATGAGAGAGGGTGGTGGGAGGTACAGGATGGGGGAAAAGGAAAGAAAAGATGGAAAAGTGAAAGATTTTGAAACATGGTGGTGAATTCAAGAAAAAGGAAGTTATATTGGTTTTGGAACAATACAGTTATAAACAAACAAGTGCAGAAATAAATGTTATGGTACAATATGCAAATTCAATGGTTCTGAAGATAAGTGTAAAATTACAACTGTTTGAAGATTTACGGATATTTATTAAATTGCCTGATCTATTGAATAAAAGTGCCTTTTATGCTCCCAGTGATGTTTGTCTCATTTCTTTGGGTCTGGATTATTTCGGGCGATGCTCACTCAGAACGAGCGCCAGGCAGATCACTGGTAAATGCTTTCAGCATGCACGTTGCGTGCACGTACGTACGCCGGCTCGGTGCTGGAAAGCCGTAGGCTGTCACGGCCACAGCCGCTCCTGAAGTATGCAAACAGTTTTGATGGAAAACAGACTGCAGGGTACCTGAAGTATGCAGTAATCGTTATGGAAGCAATCCTGTTGTTTTGAGTGCAGGAAGAGACTAGTGGATGCCATCTATTGATCTGAGTGCTGGTTTAATTAATATTGGAACAATTAGCGAGTATATTGCTCTGCCAAAACCGTTCAAATATAGAATTATGTAATATTACTCATAATGTACAAAACAGAACATAAATCAAAACAGATGGTTCTTGAAAAGGAAAACAACACAGTGAATCGCTGAATGTCCATGGATTTACCATAATACTATATATATTATTGCACATGACACAACAAATGATATTATTAACATATATAATGATCAATATAAATAAATATATTATTATACACTATGTACAACAATTATCTGATAAGTGAATCAGAGTGTAACAAATATATATATGGTGGTGGTGGGAGCGGAAGTCCCTTGAGAAGTGCAAAGAAGCAGGTAGAGTACCACGGCAGAGTACCAACAGGGCTTTGCATTCTTATTGCACCATCATTTAAAAAAAACCTAACCCCCTAATGCTTAAAGAATGGGCCACAAATAACCTAGAGGCATCCATGAATATGGTTTCTATACTGATAAAATACGCTGAGATTGACAGATTGGACATTTTAAAAGAAATTGAAACAGTAAATCAGCAATTATATGCATTGGAACAGGAGGAAGCGGTTAAAAAGGGAAGAGAAGAAATCAACAAGCGTCTTGATAAACATGAGGAAGTTATAAAAGCACGGAAAGGATATAAGTTTGCATGTGATAAAAAGTACTATGAGACGGGCAGAGTTTTTACGTTTTCAATGAAATTTGAATCAGTGAAAGGGCAAGCATTAGCTCCAAATGACTCTGCCAGTTTTACACGTAATCAGATTACTGTAGAAGTATCTGACACAGATCTAAGTTCCTTGGCAAGCAGCAGTGATTCTGATGAAGACAGTTCTGCAATACAACAGCTTCCACCAACTTTCACTCCCTCTGAGGAATTGTTTTTTTTAAGAGGATCGTCGCCACACGCCAGACCGAGACCGCCCCAGAAGAAAAACGGCGGAGGAACAACAAACGCCGCAAACAGAGGCGCAAGAGGAGGAGGCAGCAACAGAGGCAAACGAGGGAGGGGAAAACAATGGCCCCAACAGTAAACAATCCAACCTGTACCGCGAACACTGTGGTCAACTTAACAGAGATTGAAGTGAGTACCGCTGAGACACAATTACTGTCATTAGGATTATCTTTTTGCCCAAAAAATGGTTTCAAATATGTGCAATCTCGCATAGATGTATTTAAGTTCATACGCAAATTGAAACTGATCAAGCATTTTAAATTAAGTAAAGTCAATGAAACGGCTGCTACAATCATTCCTGCAAATCAATCAAGCAAAACTCTCCAAACATCAGATATCACCACATTAAGATCTATGTATGCATTGGCTGGGCATACTAAACACACAGAAAGAGCTCCAACAAATGGGTATTGAAAGTGGTAGGGCAGGTAAGAGTCCATTCCGCCCTCCATCCACTTTTAGTCCCCTCATGCCCAAGGATGCAATAGACACCTTCAGTGATTGCGTAATTGAGGATTTGAAGAAGCTCAATCAGAATGTCCTACGCAAGCACAATCAAAGAAGTTATTCAGAGATACAATACTCTAAGTTAATGCGTAAAATCAACGAGAATGGTAACATAATTGTAAATAAAGCGGACAAAGGGGGTAATATAGTGTTGTGGCCTTGGGATGCATATATAAAAGAAGCAGAACGGCATCTGAACGACCCATTGTGCTATAGAAAAGCCTCATTTCAGGAACTTAAATTAATCAAGGATCATGTTTTTAAGGAACTGGCCCAGTGGAAAAGAGAAGGACTGATAAGCAAGAATAAATACAACTTTCTTAGGAATGATCATCCGATTACTCCGACTTTACACTTTATCCCAAAGGTACATAAGCGAGTAACTTCTATGCCTGGAAGACCGATCATTTCCGCTCAAAAAAGCCTTCTTGAAGCTATGTCCAAGTATGTGGACTTTTATCTACATGAATACATAGAAAATCTTCCATCTTTTATTGAAGACACTGGCCATTTCCAAAGCAAACTTAATGAAGTCACCTGGAATGAAGGCTATTACTTCATAGTCATGGATATATGTTACTTGTACAGCAGCATCCACTACAATAATGGATTGAATGCGGTGAAACAGTGTTTCTCTAACAGGAGCATGCAATTCTCTAAGCACAACAATATGTTACTAAGAATGATTGAACTGTGTTTACTGAATAACTTCTTTTTATTTAACAGGCAGGTGCTTAAGCAGCTACGTGGGGTGGCTTAGGGGGCATGTTTCTCCCCAGCTACGCGTGTTTGCACGTCAGCTGGTGGGAGGAACATGTCCTCAAACACACCCAAGGGGAGCAATTCGCCAATCATGTTATAAAATGGTGGCGATTCCTTGACGACGTGTGTATAATCTGGCATGGATCAAAGGAATCAGCACAGGATTTTGTCAATGCCATCAATGTCAACTATCTAACTTTTGAGTTTACTGCCACTGAAAGCAATGAGAGGGTCGAGTTTCTAGATGTTGAGGTTTATATCGATAACAACACCATTCAAACTAAACTTTACAGAAAGTCAACAGCAGGGAACTCGACATTGCATGCTAACAGCTCTCACCCCAGACACCTCATTAAAGGTATCCCGTATGGGGAGTTTTTACGAATCAAAAGAATTTGCAGCCACAACACAGATCTCACATAATGTCTAGCAGAATCAGTACAAAGATTTCAGGCTCGGGGCTATAAAGCTAAGGGCCTGCAAACAGCTCTGACAAAAGTAAATAACATCAATAGAGAAGCAGTCTTGCCCAGTAATACCCATGATTCTGATATTGAGAGAGATAAGAATCCACAGAATGAGGATAGTGCGGTTATATTAATAACTACGTATATCCGCCAAGGGAAACAAGTTAGGAATATTATCCATAAGAATTGGTCTATACTTAAAACTGACATTACTCTTTCCTCAATTCTGAAAGAAAAAACAGCTATTATCTTTAGAAGGGCACCCTCTTTGAGGGATGCACTGGTCAGAACTAGTTCGCAAGTGTGTACTACTAGACATTGGATCTCTAACAGGACAGGGTTTTATAAGTGTAGCTCCTGTAGGGCTTGCAAGTATGGGGCCAACAAACAGGAAAACACCGATGCATTTGCAATCATCCCATCTAAAACCAATGGAATGTTTACCTGCAAAACCAAGTTAGCGGTGTACATACTTGAATGTTCATGTCATCTTCAGTACGTAGGCAGCACTAAGCTGCAAGTATTCAATCGCATCCTGCAACACCTGCGTGCGATTGTAAATTCCGACCCCAGCAATCCGGTTGCTCTGCATTTTAAGCTTGTCAATCAGAATAATCTAAATGACCTGTGCTATTTTGTGATAGATGCAGTACCAAAGTCATTAAGAGGTGGTAACAAGGAAAGGAAGTTACGGCAGTTGGAAATGCAATACATTTTACAACTCAACACCAAGATGCCGAATGGCCTCAATACTGGAGAGGATTTGCATAATTTTTTATAACAATTTTTCATAACATTTGTTTTAAAGTTATGCATATATGATGTGTGTTTAGATCCCTCCATTGCAATACTGCATCTACATCCTTCTGCTGTGTAGAGAATCTGTGGCTTTTAATAGTTTACAACTTTTTAGCTCGATGCATTTTAGCTAGGTTTTAGCCCTATTTTTACCTTGTTTTACCTGTTTTTACTCGTTTTACTCAGTGTTTTGGGGGTTTTATCTGGCGATTTTAAGTCAATGATTTACTTAAATCACTAGCACTTTTTTAAGCACTGCCATTTGTTTTTGCACAGAACCTGCACTTTATTTGATCAACAGATATTTCTGCCATCAGGGTTACATTGGGTTTGGCCCTGTGTGTCACGTTGGATGGATAACTGATACTACCACATTATTGGGCACATGCCCTGTATTTGAAATGCAATTTTTTGTATTCTTATTGTTGGTGGTATTTATATGTAATTATGTCTACTCAAAAATGTTATTATTTATATTTAACTATATATATGTATTTACATGTGTAGGGTTATAATGTTACCATGTAATCCAAGTTATACTGACGTGGCAGATCAGAAGTATTTTGTTTAGCTTCATTGTGCGAGTGGGAGGGACTACTCTCAAGGTGTTTGCTATATAATGATGTCATGGGTCCTGGCATGTCATGTGATCAAGATCCCGAAACGCGTCATGCTGCTGAATTCACAATAAAGCACTGAATAATTGAAGTACTTTGTGGTCCGTACCTGATTTTCCGCAAAAAGAGGATTTTTCATCAGGATTGTGGTTACGTTTTATAAATATATATATAAAATATGTGAGGTATTGTCTAGAGTCTCATGGTGCTAAGCTGAGCTGCGGCCGGACTCCTGGGTTGAAAACGTGAGCCCAAACTGTATGTCATATGCTGTAAAGTCATGTGCTCTGGCCACTGTGCCAAATCTGTCCAGGTAGTGTCAGCATGTAGTTATACCTACTCGGAGGTACTTTTGTTTCAAACATTGTAAATTGTGTATGGTGCTTAGGGTGTGTTATACAGGGAGTGCAAGGGTAAATTTGCGTGTATCAAATTAATTTGGTATTTGTAAAGTGCAAACTACTCACTCCTACGGGTCTGATGGCGCTGGGGGCGTAAGCTGAGCTGCTGACAGACTCGAGGTAAAGCTGCTGAGCTACTGACCCCTACCGATCTGAAAGTGCGGGTACCGAACTTAAGTGAGGTATTGCCTAGAGTGTCATGCTGCTAAATTGAGCTGCTGCTGGACTCGGGGATGAAACCGTGAGCCCAAACTGTACGTCCTATGCTGTGAAATCATGTGCTCTGGGCGCTGTGCCACACCTGTCCAACTTGTATATGGTGCTTAGGTGGTGTTGTACAGGGAGTGCGAAGGTAAATCAATACGGTATTTGTAAAGCACAAACTACTCACCCCTATGGGTGAGTAGAGCCGGTGATCAAAGCGAGAGCTCTGTGCTGCAAAGTCAGATGGTCTGGCGGCTGCGCCACAGCTGTGGGGAGAATGCATTTTGGCCAGGGTCCTGGAGTTGCCATTACCTAGCCCTAAAATAACGGGCCTAAATTGTCAGTGATAAGCTGGCTCTAAAAAGAGCCCTTGTGTTCATTAGTTGGAGCTACATATAAGTGCGGATGCACAGCTTCAAGTTATTCCGAAAAACTCGATTTCCCTGATCTGTGAAGTGTACTCCATCACTTCTGTATATATCAGCCATATCAAAATGTATGTTGTTGTTGTAGATGGACCCCATTCTATGGTCTCTGAGGTATGCAGACACAGCTTTGTTGACATTCTTCCTAGATTTTTCAATCTGAGGACAACATTGTTTTGACCATTTCCACTTCTATCCTTGGCATATATTGGAGTATATAAAGAAGGTTTGAGGCAAAAGTAACAACATTTGTCCAAAGGTGTCCTTCATAAGCATTTCCAAACCAACCCCAGTCAATGAGCCTAGGCCATTTCCACCACAATGCACAATCATGAGGTCAGGGTGTAGAAGATGCAAAGAGGTTTTAACCAAAGGTAGCAATTGGTGCAACTTCCATCCTCTCTGTGCAAACCATTTAATGTTCACATTTTGTATACCTAGGTTTAAATCAATACCTCTCTGTTCTGCATACCTCTTGCACCTGAAAACATAGCTATGTCCTACGATCCACACTTGCATTTTGAAGGTATGGCTGCAAGGTATGGAAAGATGTCTGTAGCTCATTCAGTTCCTTCGTAGAGTTTAAAGATGGGGAAAAATCTTTTTTTTTCAATGAAAACGATAATTGATTTGAAGATAAGAAGTGTTGGGTACTAAAAACTAGGGTGCATGTTAGTTGCGTGAAAAAGCATGTTTGTCATTGGTTAATAAAGAGCAGTCTAAACTTGGAGTACATACAATAGGATAAAATGTGCTCAGCTCAACCACACGTGCTACTTGCATTTGGAAGGTACATTTGTTACTTAAAACAATGGTGAACTTTTAACCCGCAGGTGCTGTTAAATGTTCGAGAATGTGCTGAAAATAAAAATGTTACGTTTTTTAACAAATATGAACTTTTAACCTGCAGGTGTCGTAGAATGTGCCAGAAAGTGTGGTAATAAAATAGGTTGAACTTCGGACCTGTATGTGGCGCGGAATATTAAGTAACTTTGCAATTGGAAAATTCAAAAATAACCAATGGAAATAAGTTTTGGAATTTCATTGAAGGAATGAAGTATTCTGATTTGTTCTTTGCATGTATTTATATGTGGAGCGACCGAGAAATTGTGCCATTACTGGTTCCATTCTTGGTGAAAGCGGTGCATTACGTGTAGTGTGAGACAAAGAAAGAATTGCCTGAGTGTGTGACATTTGCAATCTGCATACCAACTACAAAGGTGAAGTAGAGAGGAACAAGGTGTGTTATGTGTTCTGTAGTAGTGATTAAGTATTTGAGGTGATATTTTTAATTTTGAAAGTATTTTTTATTTCAACAAATATACTGTTAGTAAAGTGTGGTGTTTCATATTTGTTATAAAATATGCATAAAGTTTGACCTGTTGTTAAATGAGTACTTTATATATGTTTACAAATTCTTCAGAAAAAATGAGTGTAGTTTGTCATTTTTAAAGGACTGTATGGTTTTGAAAAGGAGGTACAGCGTTAATTTGGGTTTGCTAATGTATTCATTTGAGATAAACAAAATGTTCCACGTTTGCAAATGAGACTTTTGGTGGAAATAGTGAGGAAGGGGTGGGGGTAGGAGATGTTGTGTTATTAAGTTAAAATCAATAAAACCAAACCCAGAAATGTTATGTGGACTCATTGTTGACACTGAGAGGTACATGTGAATATAAGTCGAGGTAGGTTGTTGTACTGTGAGGCCGTCTACAGTGTTTGGAGATTACATGGAGAGGAGATGGATATAGTAAAAGTGATATGTTCCTTTTATATGTAGGCATAGTTTGAAGCATTTGATCATAGGTTGAGATATAATATGAACATGGTTTCTCGTTTGCCTTTAGCTATAGTTAATAGTTTTAGTAGTTTCTGACTAGTGAATAATAAAAAGGAAGATATGCTAAAATACCTGGTAGTAAACATATTAATGATTGTCTGTTCTTATGAAATAGAAGTGGTTGGGGAGTGTTTGTTTAGAAGAGATGTTTTTATAAATGTGTGAGAGATAAAAAAGAAATTAAAATGTTCTGTATATTTTCTGTAGGACTTTCTTGACATTAGTAAATTACATGTGATTATAAGTGATAGTTATTGTCAGGCTGTGTCCCTGTGCTGAATATACGTAGGTGTTTAAGTGGTCCGGGTTTTACCGCTGCTCAGCTTCACTATCCCTTTTGAGACACTTGTCAATTTTTTCATTCCATTTAATGTCCTTAATACACATAGAGTAAAGGGATGCTATATCAAAAGTTTGGGAATTACAACTTTGATTACTCTCCCCATCCCCTGCTATACACTCTAAAGAGTGTTTAAACGACTTTAGTAACATAACATACAGATATCTAGCTAGTAAAGGTGGTGTAGTGCCACTGGGCCCATGTATAAACCGTGCTATGGGATGGTTTATGTTTTACCCGCCAATTTGCATGTTGGAATACTTTTTGCTGTGTATGGGTATAGTGGTGCTACTAGGAATGGTGGGGGTTTCGGTTTGATTTCGTACGGTTAAGTAAGGGCGAGTGTGGAGGTGGTGTAGTGGTACTGGAACTATTTATAAACCGCCTTATGGTATGGTGTATGTTTTACTTACAAAATTGCAGGTTTTAATACATTTTGCTGATGAGCTTTCCGGCAGACACCTGTTGAAATTAAGTCTATGTATGGCTATAGTAGCGCTAAGGGGAGTGTTGGGGCTCAATGTTTGATTTCGTATGGTTATGGAAGGGCAGGGGTGGGGGTGGGGGAGGTGGGTATGTTGCTGAATATAACACAGACATTTGGTAAGTGGACATTTGTGGCAAGAAAAAGGTGATGTAGTGCCACTGGGCCCATTTATAAACCATGCTATGGGATGGTTCATGTTTTATCCGCCAATTTGCATGCTTGAATACTTTTTGCTGATAAGCGTTCTGGCAGACACCTGTTAAAATGAACTTCGTGTATGGGTATAGTGGCGGTACTAGGAATGGTGGGGGTTTCTGCTTGATTTGGTATGGTTAAGCAAGGGCAGGGGTGGGGGAGGTGGGTATGTTGGTGATTTAAACACAGACTATAGTAACGTACAGATGTCTACCTACTAAAGGTGATGTAGTACCACTGGGACCATTTATAAATCGCCCTATGGCATGGTATGTTTTTTACCCGCAAATTTGCATGTTTTAATACGTTTTGCTGATGAGCGTTCAGGGAGACATCTGTTTAAATTAAGCCTCTGTATGGCTATAGTGGCACTTCCAGGTTTGCTATCAGCCCACAAAAGGGCGGGTGTGGAGGTGGTGTAGTGGTACTGGGACTATTTATAAACCGCCTTATGGTATGGTGTATGTTTTACATGCAAAATTGCAGGTTTTAATACCTTTTGATGATGAGCGTTCCGGCAGACACCTGTTGAAATTAAGTCTATGTATGGCTATAACGGGAGTGCTGAGGTTCGTTGTTTGATTTCGTAAGGTTAAGCAAGGGTAAGAGTGGGGTGGGGGAGGTGGGTATGTGCTGAATATAACACTGACATTTGTAACATGGACATGTGTAGCTAATAAAGGTGATGTAGTGCCACTGGATCCGTTTATAAAGCACTCTATGGCATGGTATATGTTTTATCCGGAAATTTGCATGTTTTAATACCTTTTGTTACTGTGCGTTCCGGCAGGCACTTGTTGAAATTAAGTCCCTGTATTGCTATAGTGGCTCGACCAGGTTTGCTGGGACTCTTTTTCTTTTATTTCGTAAGGTTAAGTAAGGATGGGGATCAGGGTGGTATAGTGACAGTGGACCTATTTATGAACCGCTTTATGGTATGGTATATGTTTTACTCGCAAATCTGCATGTTTTAATACCTTTTGGTGATGAGTGTTCAGCAGACAGCTACGCAAATCACAGAACATTTCTGTAGATAACAAATCTTCGTGCTGATAGACACCCTTGCACTGTGGTAGAAGGCTGTCAGCGTTGATGGCAAATTATGAAACGTGGGGCCATTGTAGATTTAAATGGAAGCTTTGACCATTTCTTTGTTACTATGGCGTAGTCGGGGCTTTAAGTGGGAGAAAAAAAAACTGGGGGAGGTCTAAAAGGTGCGGGCCAAATCTCTTAAAGGAGTGTTGGCTATCCAAGTAGGGGCGTGGTCTAAATCAAGATAACTAGCATTGCGTGCCTAAGAAAATCTCCTCCAATTATCCTACCTTCAGAAAACACACTCTTTAAAGGATTTACCTTCCTCTTACAACGTGGCTCCCCAAGCATGATGTTTCCACTTCTCAGTAGTGAGCAAAATAAGCATGCGTACATCAATGTGGATGCTCTCACTGCAGCCTAATAAAAAAAAACTGACTACCTTTGCGAGGGTCTAAAATAGAGCCCGATAGAGACCCGTTTTGAGGCTCCCTGAAAATAACTGACAGTGCTGAGACCCAGCCCACCTAAAGCCCTGCATCCATTCATCCTAAGCACTGCGCCATCCAATCATTTATCAATTCATCCATACATTCCTACCTACATACATACATCTGCCCTGCACTTATGCTAAGTATCTATCAGCCCACTCACCTATGGTAAGCACTGTGCCATCCATCCAGCCATACGCCCATATATCCATACATACATCTGTTCCAGAACCAATTCTAATAATCTTTCAGCCCACCCGTCTATCCTAAGCACTGGGCCATGCATCCATTCATCCTTCCTCCCATCCATCCATTCATCTAGCTATCCATTCATCCATCTGGCCATCCACCCACGCGTCCTTTACTCAACTATACGTCCCTATTTCCGTGTATCCTCCACCCGATCCTAAATATCGCGTATTATACTCATCCACCCAGCCTCTTAAGGGGCAGAAAAGGCTGGTGATAAGAATTGCCAGGCAGATATTTCTGATAAAGAACAAGAAAGCTTTCAGTTGCTCTTTGTGGACCATAGTTCACCACCCTTCTTTGGTGGTGCTTTGAACAAAGGTTGATCCAGCGAAAGAAATGTAAAGCAGCTTTTCAGTGTAAGACATTAATTTAGAAACATAACGTTTTGTCCATTTCTATATAGAAACACTGCTTTAAACTGGCCATAACTGACAGATACTGAATACCTGTGGGGAGAGTATACCAGACAGATAATTTGGGGTGGTGAGAACCTGCACTTCTATATTTCCATGTGAAGCACAGTATAGGGATATAAAGGTAATTCCAAAGCTACTATCTTCATATTAAAGAGGGGGTTTGAGAACTAAGTGAGCCAGGCAAAGCGTGTGTTTTCTTAGCACTAAAACAAGACCCTGGGAAAGGTCAGAGCAGGTCGTGCTAGAGTTGGCTGCCTGTGGTCATCTCCAGAGGTGCAACCAGAGCGAAATTTAGGGGGAGGCTAATTCTTTCAGCAATAGGCAGAGTGGGGATGTAGGAGCTCTAAAAAGTGGGGGGAAGAACAGAGCCTCATTTACAAGCAAATGGTCTTTTGAAGACCTGTAAAGTACTTGGGTGCGGCTCTGTGTGTGTGCACGGGAAGCTGTCTCAGGGAGTTCGGGGCAAAGGGTGTTGCGCGCCTGGTGGTCTCTCTGCTAATCACCCCACAATGATGTTGCTCCTGCGCTGCAAAAAGAGAAGGTAAACCTGAGAGAAAATGGCTCTCTTTAAAGGATTTCCCTTCTCGTACAACGCAACTCACCTGGCATGATGTCTCCACTTCTCAGTAGTAAGCAATGTGCATGCTCTCATAGTCTCATCGCAGTCCAATAAAAAATTTTTTACTACTTTTGCGAGGCCCAAAAATAGAGCCCCATAGACACCCGTTTCGAGGCCCCCAAAAATAAACTGCAGGTGCTCAGACCCCCACACACCCCCCCATTTAAAGCTTTGGGTGAAGTGTTATGTTTGCAAAGTTGTAGATAAAATTGTTGAGCTGAGAATTGTAATTTTAGTGTGTGCCGTTTGGTTGATAATATCATCCTAAGTACATAGATTACAATTTTTTAAAATACTATCTATAAAGTTGTCTGCGGTGGGTTGCAAGGGGAGTGCTGTGGGGTGGTGGGATGCGGCGGAGAGGTGAAAAGTATGAGGTGGTGCAGTTACATATAAATTGTAAAGGTGTATGTAAATATTTAAATAAATACTTGCTGTATGTTGTATGGCACTACACGTCATCCTACTGCTCCCCTGCCCTGCTCCATCACGTTGCAGCACTGCCTCTGAAAGCCGTAGGTAGAAGTTATGTAATTGTATGTTAATATTTTAACATATTGAACAGATGTAAAAAATAATTTAATCTATTTTTTCTTTTTCAGAAAATTATTTCATTTGGATTAAAATTTGAAAATGCCTACAAAAACTGAAACAAAAGGAAGAGAGAAAAAATATATATTTAAACAAAAGGAAAGATTTTCAATTAGAAAAAAATGAGAGTACTACACAAACAGTTTTTTGCTAGTAAAAACACTAGACAGTTCCTGAAAAAAATATTACAAACATTTAATGAAAATAACATCACACAAAGCAAAAAGAAGACTTTTTCAAGTAAGGACAAGCAGACATCAATTTCAAATACCATGAAAAGAAAACATGATAAAGAAACTGTATGTGTTACCCGGAGACAAAAACAATTTCTAGAAATTCGTCAGAGACTTTTTCGAACTAGAGTGATTCAGAATTTAATGAAAACATGCTGCAAATATAAAAAGAAAGTGCTGCATTTTAAACAGTGGCAGCGTATTGAAATTATAGTGGATACTGCTTTCAATTTAAAACATAAGTTATTCATTGTGATTTTGAAGAGGATCAAAGTGTTGGATAAAATAATGAAAGTGTTAAAAGAGAAAAGTAGAAGAAAAAGACTTGTGAACAGAACCAACTTTTGCTAAATCTTTAGTGGGCATTGGAAACATAATTCTACTAGTGAGCCTTTTTTTTAATGCAGTAAGTTACTTCCAGGAAAATAGTTTACCATTTGTAGTTGATACTGGAGGTCATTGCTACGAAGTTCAGGATGGTTGTCCCCTTCCAAAAGAGGAAATGGTTGGTAAAAGTGCAGATGAGGTAAAAGCTGAAGAAGTGAAAGGGAAACGTACACAAACTCCTGTGTATAAGTGGGGTTGTAGCAGTATTTGTAGTATTCAACAGGAATCTATTGATATAAAGGGAAATTTGCTACAAGAATATACACAGAAAAGTATTAAACAAAATATTACGTTTTTACAAGCTCTAGATCCATGTAATGTAAGAAAATATACTGAGAAGCATGGACATTCTCTGGCTTATCTTTCAAGAAAAGTGTGTAAAAGTGTTTTTCATCACTTTAAGATGTGAGCAGTACATCATTCAGAAATGTAGAAGTTTGTAAGGAAACTGTAAAAAGTCCTGCATTTTGTTTGAGTGAGCTGAATACATGTCTTTTACATGGTTTTTTATCAGATGTTCAAGAAAAGTGTGATGATATTGAAATGCGATATTTTGGTTCAGAAGAGCAGTCCAAAGAAAGTGAAAGTTTGACAATTACAGATGTTGGAGGAGATGGGAAAGTGATTTGCACTGATTAGTTTGACGAAAAAATTGGAAAGTTTAATGTTGTGTGCTCTGAAGTACCAAACTATGTTTGTGTTTGTTGTCGATGTACTCATTGTAAATGTCAAACTAGGAATGTTGATTTGTATTTAAAAAGTGAAAAGGAGAACAATGGTAAGCGGGAAGAATTTGCAACTTACTTGTTGGTGGAAGGTCGATTAACGTATATGTAAATATTGTTACAACAAATTAGAAAAGAACAAAATGCCTGCTAGAGCAGTACATAATAACTTAGAATTAGTAGCTATTCCGGAGGAACTGGCAGAATTGAATACATATGAGTCGGTTCTAATTCAATCTGTTCATCCTTTTCAAACTATAATTCGGATGGAGCCTAAAACAGGTAAACTGCCACCAACAGAGTTGTAAAGAGGGTTGAAAGGAAGAGTGCTGTACTTACCTTTGGATTTTATGAAAACTATTGAAACTATTGCTGGAGAGAAAGAGGAAAATGAGGCAGTAGTCACTCTAGTGAATGGTGTACCAACAAAGAGTCGGAAAATATGGCAAGCATTTGTGGATGTTAATAAAGTTGAAAAGGTTACCTTATATCTTATAGAGAACAATATTTATTACAAAAATGTAAATGTGGATGAAAATGTTATAAGTTTAGAAGATGAATCTGAAATTTCAAGTGGTCAAATAGAGAAAGTGGACAAGTCAAGGACTGAAGAGGTTTATGAACATTATGTCCTTTGCATTCAAAAGAAGTAATATGAAGCAGCATTCAGTAATTTCAAGTGAAAAAAGCACAGGGAACTCTAATGAGTGTATGGGAGAAAAGCTTGGAAGCTCGTTTTCCACAGCTGTTTCCTACTGGAGAAGGTGGACGATATGATGACCGACCTGTATGGATTCCAGCTTCAGAATATCGGTCAACAAGATTATATTCTGAAGATCCTAGATTTCGAGAGTGCATTCCATACATATTTCACCTTTTGTTTCAAAGTGATCTATCCGTTGTATGCAGTGAACCACATACTTAAAACTGGAGTTCATTAATCAATTCTTACTGCAAAAGAATTTGTGGAGAAAGTTCAAGAAACAGATGAAAATTTAGAAGCACAGGTAATCAATTTGATGGCATGTCAATGTGGAACAAATGAGTATTGGTATCGTCGTCATGGAAACTCAAGTGTATGTTACGGAACATAGATACACCAACATGGTTTGTCACACTTAGCTGTGCAGAGTATGCATGGGAAGATTTTCTTGAGTTTCTAAGAGAAGTAAATTCCAATATAAAACATTTTGAAATAAAGACTCCTACTGTGTTCATTGGATCCTGTAAATGTGTGCAGATATTTTATTCATAGGTTTCAAGCTATAATGTCTTTTATCTGCAATAAAAAGAATCCACCTCTTGGAGAAGTTACCGATTTCTTTTGGAGAAAGGAGTATCAAGCAAGAGGTGGATCTCATATACATATGCTACTATGGATCAAGGGTGCACCTAAATTTGGAAATGATTCTGATGAAACAGTATTGTCTTTCATCGAACAGTATGTGACATGTGAGATTCCAAGATTAGAAGGAAATAGAAGCTTGAGACAGCAAGTTTTACGTTTCCAAAGTCACCGTTGTGGAAAGTACTGCAGAAGAAAATACAAGTCTAAAGGAACATTTTACACCAAATGTCAGTTTGGTTTTCCACGTCCAGTCATTTGTAAAGGAAGAGTATTTTTTTTTCTTCTATAAGGCACACAATAACTCAGAAATCTCCAAAGAATACCTACAACTTAAAAAGAGCAGAAGTGTCAAAGTATATCAATGACTACAATCCAGTCATTTTAAAAATGTGGATTGAGAACATGGACATCCAGTATGTTGCAGATAACTCAATTGCTGTTGCACATTATGTTACATCGTACATAACAAAATCAGAAAAAATAGAGGTGAAACAAATGTGGGAAGAAATTGCACAAGAGAAAAGCCTTAGCAAAAAATTGTACAGCTTTACTTTGAAAATGCTTTCCCACTGAGAAATTGGATCCTATGAATGTTCAGACCGCTTGTGCTCTTCAAGTTTATATTCAAAGTCACGAGGAATCCTTTGGGTAAGTTTAGGTCCTGCCTGCAAACGAAAGAGAGTGTTGAAATCGTTTGAAGAAATTGAACAATTAGCAGCAAATGAACCAGACAGCACAGACATTCTTAAGACTAATATGTTGGACACATACTATCCGAAAAGGAGTTGACATCTGGAACAAGAAATGTTAAACAGAATTTAAAAGAAGGAAAATATGCAGTAGTTGGATGTCATGGTTGTTTAGTAAAACATGCAAAGGGTAATCTTATAAACCACAAGGAACTCAGTTGTGAAACTCCAGATAAGCGAGAATTTTACTATTAGCACTTCTCCAACTGTTTAAACCGTGGCATTGCGAAAGTGAATTACTTGGAGACTTTGACGGCTACAAAGATTCTTTTAATGCATGTAAAGATAGCATTGCATGTACAATTTCCCCTACATATTTAAAAATGTTGAATGATGAAGTTGAACAGGAAAAGACTATTACAGCTGAAATAGCTAATGAAAGTTCTCAAGATAGTCAAACTAGTGGTCCATGTAGTCAAGATCCTCTTGGACAACCATTACTGGAAAATGAAGCTGCGATTGCTATGCATGAAGTTGAAATTGCAATGCAACAAGCACACGAGGAGAATATTACATTGGAAAACTTAGAAGAACATGTAAATGTTGAACAGAAAGAAATATATGTACAAGTGAGAGAACAGATAGCACATGGTTTGTTGCATGAAAAAAAGAATGTGTGTGTTCATCTTTTAAACCTCTTCTGATGTACATCAGTGGTCAAGCTGGGACAGGTAAATGTTTTTTAATTAAAGTTTTGACCAGTTATCTTAAAAAACTACTGGTTCACATTTATGTTGTGTGGTAACAGCTCCAAGTGGATTAGCTGCACACAATGTTAAAGGAGTTACTTTGCATAGATTACTGATGTTACCAGTTGAGCATGATAATACATTTGAATATCAGAAGTTGTCTGGAGAAGCTTCTTATGAAGTGTCAAGAGTGCTGAAGAAAATTAAACTTTTAATTATTGATGAGGTGAGCATGGTCTCAAACTTAATGCTTACTTTCTTACCCTTAAGAATGCAACAGGTATTAAAAACAGATTACGACATTCTCTTTGGAGGAAAACATTTAATTGTATTTTGAGATCTGCTAGAGCTAACCCTTGGAGAACCAGTGTTTAAAACTCTTCTACATGAAGACACTAAGAAATCTTTGGGAAGTATTGGAAATGTGAATCTGTGGTTACATTGTGAATATAAAGAACTCACTCAGAATATGCCACAAGCAAGAGATGAAGATTATGCAAATATTCCAAAAGATGTAAGAATTGGTGTTCTAAGCAAACATGGTAAGACGCTTTTCAAAGTCGTCAACTAAAGAACTTGTTTACAAATGAAAACACACCAGCAAAAGTAATGTACAGTAAAATGAAAGAAAAAAAAGTCTATAGTTTGTTTAATGCCTACAGTGGAAGAGTGTTATACATTTAATAGAGTGCTTATGAAATTGGAAAATCGAGAAATAGTTCACGTTAAAGCTATTGATAAAATCGAGCATCAAGGAATAACAATTCTTCTATCAAAAAAACTACAGACTAAATTGGATTCTTTGTAAAAGTCTGTACCAAAAACTGCTGGCTTAGAAAAAAAAATAGATGTATGTTTAAACTGTCGGGTAATTTTGGAGCGTAATCTGAATGTAGAAGAAGGTTTAGTGAATGGAGCAATGGGGAAAGTTGTTGATTTTGTGAAATATCAAAATAGAAATGGAATTGTATTCTTAAAAGTAAAATTTGATCAGATTACAGGGTAAGACAGATTATGCGTTCTGCTGCACGTTTTTTGCTTGTAAAAGACTTGTATGTTCGTAAAAACAGTTTCCCTTCTGTTTAGCATATGCAATAACTATTCAGAAATCTCAAGGTTTAAGTGTAGATAATGCTTTGGTAAATGTAGGAAGAACTGTGTTTAAAGAGGGAATGGTATATTTTGCATTATCTAGAGTTAGAACGATGTCTGGTTGGTATTTAATTTATTTTGATGAGAACAAGGTTAGTGCTGATGTTAATTGTGTAAGAGAATATAATCGTTTGAGAAGGCTTTACGCTCCAAGTTTAGGTGAATATCCTATTTATGAGAACGTGTTGTGTGTTCAAAACGGAAACATGTTGAAGAAACAAATACGGTTGAAAAGCAGAAAGAAAATCAAGAGAAAAGGAAAGATGTAAAGAAGCAGAAAATACAAACAAGTGATGTTGTTGTCGGATACCAATTAGAAAATGCTTCTGGTGTCAACTGCTACGGTTATGTTATTCTAAACATTATATTTTATCTTGAAGATGTTTATAGTGAAATTATGGAAAGTCAGGAAAAAAGATTATGTTCGGTACTTTATATTTTTTTTCCCACCCTTTGTCTATCTGAAAAAATCTCGATTTATATTCAACTAGCAGCCCGTCCCGACGTTGTCCGGGAGCAATCATGGCTCAGGGCCCCCGCCTGCCCTGACGTTGTGTAACCTGCCCACGTCACTGCTCACGTCACTTTTTCCTGCTGTAATGCCCCGTTTGGTACCTGCCCACGTCACTGGCCACGTCACTTTTTCGTCCTGTAATGCCCCGTTTGCTACCCGCTCCACTTTGTACGCTTTTGTCACCTGCACACGTTTCTTTTTCCTCCTGTTAACCTGCCCCCATCACTACCCACGTCACTTTTTCCTCCCTGTAATGCCCCGTTTCACTTTTTCGTCTTGTAATGGTCCGTTTGCTCCCCGCTCCACTTTGTACGCTTTTGTCACCTGCACATTTTTCTTTTTCCGCCTGTTATCCTGCCCACGTTACTTTTTCCTGCACACGTTTGTTTTTCCTCTGGTACCAGTGGCTCGCTCACCGCTCCTGCCCGCCGCCTTTCCTCCCTCACGTTTGCTTTGCTGACTGGTAACTTGGCGCCCTACCTCATCCGCCGCTGACCGCTCCTCCCCGCCGCCGCTCCTCACTATCTGCCCGCCGATCCCCACTGCCTGTCCGCCGGTCATGTCCGATGCATCCCCTGATCTCCGCCGCTCCTCGTCACTGCTCCTCCCGCGCTGATCTCCGCCGCTCCTCCCCACGCTGTTCTCCGTCGCTCCTCGCGTGTACACCGCTCCTGATGTCAGCACGCACGTCGCAGCCGGCGCTACTTTGAAGGGACTACTTTTTTTTTTACTTGTATTTTTTAATAACGTATTTATTTTTAATTTATATAGCCTATGTCCATCTGCACACTCTGAGGATTACAACAATGTATTGGGTGTGTGGATTGGCGCTGTGGTTCCCGAGTTTACCCGTCTCAAAGCCTCAAAGTTCTTCCTTTATAATAGTAGTATAGATATAGATATAGATATAGATTGTGAAAGCAAAGAAAAGTGTAATGATAGTGCAGCTAAGTTTAATGTTTAATTGCAGTGCTGTTTATGCACTTTAATGTTTATGTTGTCCCGTGTTTCTGAATTGGTGATGTATGTTTTGGTAAATGTTTTGCAATTGTAATGAAAGATTTGAATGTGTGAAAGGTATTACTGTGTCTGTTCGCAGTACAGTATTGTGAAAGGGTCTCCTTTCCCAAAAAATGTTTTGTTTTAAACTCGTGCCCCTTTATTACTTCCGTAGTTGTTCTGCCACCATGTGGATGTTTTTTTTGCACAGCCGAGTTAATGGTCCTTAAATGTGTGAATATTTGAGTGAATAAAGGCAAGAGAAGTGTGCGATAGGCAAAGTTTTCTTAATTAGTATACAGTTTATTTGCACAGCCGACTTAAAGGTCCTTAAATGTGTGAATATTTGAGTGGATAAAGGGAAGAGAAGTGTGTGCTAGACAAAGCTTTGTTAATTAGTATACAGCAGCCCTGACTGTGAAAGGTAAATTAGCCTTACTGAAATGGCTATTTGGTTTAGAGGTCACCCCCTATTTGGGAAGTAGTAAACAGTGTCAAACTCTGTTTGAGTTATGGCAGGTATTGTTTTAGTGTTCTCTGGTACTTTAAAAGGGCAATACTGTAGATGAAAGTTCAAGATTGTGTTGATAAAAGAGTGCGATAGCTGAAAGCGGCGTGAATTGGCATACAGCACTGTCTGAGTCAAAGTATAAATAGAGTTAAAGAATGCGTGATGTCTTTTCTTCTAGCAGCCCTGTGTGAATGTTTTATGTATTTCAAAGGCTGAAAGTCCGTTTTATCTTGCGCAGCAATTGTAGACAGTGGCACTGTGAGCAAGCCTTTCTTTGTAATGTTGAAGCAAAGTAATGTTTGAGCCTCCGTTTTGTATTGCCAAGCAATTTTAGAGAGTGGCACTGCGAGCAAGGCTTTGTTTGTAATCGTAAATTAATGCCGGCACTCATTAATTATCGTGTTGTTCTTGAAGTGCTGGTAATGCAAATGCGAGTAGAGTGGCTGATAGATAAAGCATTTTGTTGTATTTCTGAACTAATGGCCGTAGTCGTTATTGTTCGTGTTTTTGGCGAAGTGTTGTCAATGAGAATGAGAGAAGACACTGGCCCTGCGAGTAAGGCATTCTTTGTAATTAGTAGGTAATGTGCGCACTCAGTAAGTAAGTCTAGTGAATGACAATGCGATTAGAGAGTGGCACAGCGCGAAATAAATGCAATGCGAGTGTTTTCCTAGCGTTCGAAGGATGTGTGTCTCGTTTCCCTCTGCTAGCCCCCTATTACGAAGGTGCTCGTTAAACAAATCGGAGAAGGTTTTGCATATTTATTATTGCAAGTACTGTGTGAAATGTGTGCAAAGTAGCGTGATTGGTTTATTTTGTAAGCCGTGCCCCTTTTTTTACATTCACCCCACTGACAAGGAACGCGTAGGGAAGAGGTGTTCCCCGCCCCTTAAGTGTGACCAATGGTTCCGCGCCTGTTTTAGTTGTTGCCGCGCCCTTTGCCACGCCCCTTTCATTATGTCAATTATGGGCCCTGTGGTAATGAATGTATCGGCGAGCGAAATGACAGCGCATGTAAGTGGCATGGCATTTATTGTATTGTGAAAACTCCGAGTGCTCTTTGTGCGTGAAGGCGAAGTGCTTTTAAGTTGCAGCCCTCTTTGAGTTTACATGCCCCTTATGACAGCGTGCATGTGCCGCGCCTCTTGTACTATTTGCCGCGCCCCTTTGTTTATGGCATTCACAGACTCTTTAATAACGCGGCATGAATGTATCCTCGACTTAAGTCACTGTCCATGAAGTGGCATGCCTTTCTTTGTATTGATAAACCGCCGAGTGCTTTTGCGATGTGAGTGCTTTTGCAATCTTTGTGCCTGAAGTCGGATGAATGTATCGTCGACTTAAGTCACTGTCCATGTAAGTGACATGCCTTTTTTGTATTGATAAACCGCAGAGTGCTTAATGTGAGTGCTTTTGCAATGTTTGTGCCTGAAGTCATAGTGCTTTTGTGTGTGCTTGTAGCTGCAGCCCATGAGTTGTTTCTGCAGCCCATGAGTTGTTTCCGCCCACAAGTTTACTTTGACACGCCCAAGCAGAACAACGCCCACAGGGAACTACTTTACCCCTAATGTTGTTTGCACTTTGTAATGTATATGGTGTCCAGATGTATAGCCTATGACCATCTACTGGAACTCCCCTTTCCAACGCTGTATTGGGTGTCGTGATTGGTGGTGTAGTTCTAGAGTTTACCCACCGGAAAGGTTCCCTGTTCTCTCTTTATAATAGTAGTATAGATGTGCAACAGGTGACACTCATTGCGTATCATGTTGAGGGTCTTATTCATAGCCAACACTCTGATCCTGTTACTTAAAACTATGAAAAACAATGCCCAACCCCCTCCCCCACCCACTTTAGCAACCCAATTTTGCCAAAGACAAATCCCATTGTTGTAACCAAAACTAAGAGCAAAACAGTACTGATTTTTTTTTAGTGAGGGGTACACCCACCAGGGGACGTAGCAGCTTCAACCACTCCCTGATATAACGGAAAGGGGCCGCCATTTGAATTACAATGCTCCCAACTGCTAGCCAATTGTATAAAAGGAAAAGCATACACATAGCAAGCAGTATGACAACCAAAGCATAAAGGTCCATGCAGAGTTGCATATGAGGCATACATTACTCTATGCCCATACATATGAGCCAAAATGATCATCCTCTACATGATATCAATCGTACAAATAATCCTGCAGAGAAATCTTTAAAAAATATGTATGGGTAAATGGAGCATATATACATGAGACATTGTGGAGACATGATGGCAGGCCGTTGTTAAATCCAGTCCTTGTATCAAGCAATGGAGAAACGCTAATATTGATTACTCACTAATGATATTTCACCAATTACAACAAAGGATACACATTGACAGAAGAGGATCGATAATCAGTCATCAACATCAGAGGTGCGGGTAGGAGACAACTTTTTACGTCGTAGTGATTTGCCGTGGTCCATGGCCAGCTTCAGATTCACGAATATCTTTGCAGTGCTGTCAGTACCTATACGCAGGTGGGCGGGATATAACATGGCATATGGTACCTGTTCTTTCATGAGTAGTTTTTTGACCCCCTGGAACTCCTTCCTCGCGCTTGAACTGTGGCCGTAAAATCTGGGAAGAAGGAGAGAACATTACCTTGATAATTTATGGTACCTTTTTGTCGAGTGACGCGCAGTACTGTATCCCGGTCTCAAAATTTCAATAATCTTGCGATAATGGGTCAAGGGATAGCGCCAGGCGGCGGGTGCTTCGCCAAGGACCTGTGCTTGCGTTCAATGGCGAACATATTGGAGAGGTTCTCAGCCTCGCAGATATCCTGTATCATAGCTTCGACACAATCTTTCCAGTCACCCTACATTTGTGTACTCCAGTGGGCCCAAAATGCACACATTGTTGTACCTAGAGCACGCTTTGATATCCTCATTTTTAGCCTGTATTACTGCCAGAAGCTGCGTGATGTCTGTGGTCTTGGCGGCAACTTGTTGCAGGCCATGTTCGGCGTCAGAGATGTGTTACTCAGCCTCTCCAATCCGCACTGCCTGTTTATCTAGCTTTGATGACATGTGGTCCATACGGCCATTAAGAGCCTCAAATTTACCATCAATACCATAGATTGCAGACTGGCCTGAATGGCGGACAGGGTTTTCTCTAAGGAGGTTGGAGTCTGGGCGGCAGAGTCCAGTTCTGAGTCTGATGCGGCGTTTTGTGTGGATTTACATCCTTTACGCAATTCGAAAGTGAGTCTCAGTTGATTCCTTTGCCCATGTTGATGAAAGGAAAGAGACACCTCCCTACAAATCAATTGCCAAAGCAAGAGGCTGGAAAGTCGAGGAGTGGTCGAATCCTTGACGCCCAGCAGCCAGTTCTCCATTGATATGTCCTGACCACACTCTTTTGTTCTGCAATGGATCGGCCATTGAGAACGGGTAGGAGTCGCCCAGTTGTATATGAATAGCAGAGGGTAAAATCAAAGCCTGCCAAGTGTTCTCTAAACCAACAATGTAAAGGGTGGTGCTCCCCGTTCGCTTCGCACACGTAAGTGACTTCTGCCCTCCTCAGTGTGCGCAATCTGGTGGGCCCTGTATTCCACCACCCGTAAGTGTCTCAGTCACCCACAGCGCCGGAGTGGAGAATTGACTGCAACGTGCACTAACTCAGTCACATCACACACATTGAAGCAGGAGTAGGCTGCAGAAATCACGCAGTCGACACCCCTAGCGGTATCCCAACCCAAGCCCAGAGTCACTTATCCAGCCGTTTTCATGTAAAACAAGCCGAGGTGGAGAGCACGCTAACCGCGATGGCAGAATAATTCCAGCGTAGCCACCCCCACAGGCCTCAGCAGCTTTCCTTCCCGCAGCTGATCGTTTTAGTTCAATATGGTGCAGGACACAGCTCCAAGCGGGTAAAATGCTCAGCCCATGTTTTCAGGTCCAGCAGCCTCTGTTTCCACCGCTACTTACAGCCTCCGATAGCTCTCGGCTGCAGCAGTCACACCAGTTCAGAAAGTAGCAGCAATGGGCATATTAGGAGCAGGATACATGAAGGATTGTAAAGGGGGCCGGCAGAGCAACACTACTGTGCGGCCATCTTGCTGTGCGCCAAGTAACTCCCCACCCCCTCCCACACTTTATACTTTATTTCAAGAATGGAGAACTGATAGAAGCAAGATCCATTCTGCTTCTGGTATTCGCAAACTGTTGGATACATGTAATGGATCTTTAACGTTCAGCCCTTATATACAAGATGCACAAGAATTTCTGATTGTTATGCTTGGAGTACTAGAAGATGAAGGAAATCAGATTGAGAGTTTATTTGGACTCAGTTACAAATGGGAACATAAAATTGAACAGTGGTCATTAACTTCAAGCACTATAGTTGACAGAGAACGATTTCTATATTTAACAATACCTGACCGCAAATCTGTATTTTCCAAATTAGTAAAAGAATCTGATCACCAGATGATTTGTTCTTGTTGTAAATCAACAATGCTATCTACATTATGCCTACAAAGATATGGAAAATATTTGATTATAGTGCTGCAACGCTGTAGACCAAATAGAATAAAAGTGGAAACCAAAATTAAAAATGTTGTTGCTAGTCAAGTATCTATTTCTGGAAAAACTTTTGCAATAGTTCCTATTGTTTTCCATGCTGGAAGTACTACCACAAGTGGACATTATACAGTTTATTTAAAGTGTAATAATAGTTGGAGTCACTGCAACAATACACACTTGGAAATGAAACCGAGATTACCTTATGAATTACCCAACTCATACTTGATATTTCTGAAACAAAGATTTTAGATACACCATTCGGCCTAGTGGGAAGGTGTACGGATACTTTAAGGAATTCATACTGGATGCTTTTAAAGCAAAATATTTATACATTATTTGGCGTATTGGTAAAATGTGAGGAGAAACTACAAAGTAAATGTAAGATTTGAAGATTGGAAATAGTATTGGATGTGTTATTTGTATTGATTTTGTATTACATTTGCGAGAATTAGGGATTTTTTTTAACAATCTAGTTGAGTGTTTTTTTTCCTGCTGTTTATGATGAAACTACTCTGTCATCACTGTGAATAGTGAAGTTAAGTAGTAGCTGATGACAGCAAAAAAAAGGGAGAAAAATTGTTTACTGAATGTGAAATTATTTTGTATTATTTGAAAACTCACTGTAATTTGTGAAATATATTACATTACATAGCAGTTTTGCAGTTTATTTTATGTAGTTGAAAAGTTAGAAAAAACAGTACTAATGAGAAGTAGCACAATAGTAGTTCGATATTTAAAAAACTTTTCAAATTCACTGAAAAAACCATAGGTCTTACAGACAGTTTAGTTGGAAATTTGCATTTAAAAAAACTTCGAAATTCGCTGAAAAAAACATAGGTTTCAGGAACATTATAGTTAGAAATGAGCATTTAAAAAACCTTAGAAATTCACTGAAAAAAACATAGGTTTCAGAGAAGTTAGAGTTAGTTGGATATTTGACTCATTTCAAACCAGAGAAATTCGCCTTTTATAGTTAGTTGAGCTAACTATAACTCGCGCGCCCGCAATGCACTGCTGATGACGTCACATATTACATCACTCATGACATGGTCAGTAACATCACTCATGACATCACTGATGAAATCTCAAATGACATCACTGATGACATCATCCACGTGAAAGTCTGACACACCTCCTCACACTCTAATATAACCTTTGATACATGCACTCTAAAATACAGACTACCATTTTCGAAACCATAGACGCACCAATACCAGATACTAGATACCCATCCACTGATTCCTACCTATATATTGTGAGCTAGACATACACTGATACAGTCACTCATACATGCTGTCACTCATCATTACATCAGTATTATATCCACTCATACACCTATACATATATTCACACAGTGCTACTGATCCATAGAGTTACTCACACACCTATTCAGTCATGCCAAAAACCAATCACACGCCCATGTACTCACCTATGCAGATATATACACACCACCTGACTTATTTATACGCACACCACTTCCCATATTTATATAGATACTATCACATACTTATTCTCTTACACAATCACTAATACAAGTACACATTCATGTATGTAGACACTCTTGCATTCACTCTCTCTCATGTATAGTCAATTATACACCCCAACACTCACATATACTGTCTAAAAACATATATAGTTACTCACATATATACAACTGAGACATCAATCCACTAATCAACACACCTGTACACACAGTCAGCTACCCATACAGCCCTTCTGAGATGTACTTTTGAATTTATACAACCAGTGAATCAGCCATTCAGACATGTATGCACAGAGTCAGACTCCACCCACCCACATAGACACAAAGACACCCATACAGATACTCATTCAATCAATCAATAACCCATATAGACACTGATGTAGCTAGTCACCAACCCATGCACCTGCTTACACACCAACTGAGAGACTAAGCAACATTCACACAGTTTAGTCTCCATGCATTCAGTAACATACGTTCAATGAGTGACTTAGAGTCCAACCCCAGGCAGGGTCTGTGACAGAGAATTGACAGGCACAGCAAGAGAGCAAAACACACAAATGTTTAGATAGGGTCGGAGGCCAGGTTTATAGAAGACAGACCGGGATATGCGGCCCCAAATGAACATATAAATACAACATATATCCAGTGACTACGGAAAGGGAAGAGAGAACAGAAAGGACTCAAAAAAACTTGATTCCAACAACAAACATATGATTTACATGTATGGATTCCCATCACTCACCACACCTGGTGATTCGCTTCATCATTTGGGTATCCTTTTGTAAAGGTTAACATTCTTACTCCATAGATATCGGAGCTCTTGGATGTCAAAAGGTTTTAATTACCAAGATGAGTGGTGTATTTTTATGGTAGAGTGCATGGGAACTAAATAATAAGTGCAGTGCAAACCTAGTGAAATGAAAACTAAAATTGATGCGTAGACATACTATGAATTTTATTGGTGTATGCTACGATCAATAGTTAAAACCAGTGTTTAGGACCAGTTTTAACAAATAGCTGTCCTCAAAAGAATGGTCAACATGTTTCAGCACTATACGGAAGATGTAACCCGTGTGCTTTCATCAGGACCTCTTCAAATAATCAGGCTACTGCTATAAAACGTGAATAGAACATACATCTTTAAACCAGCAAAGGATACAAAGTGAGACAAAGTTCTCACAGTCCAGAGTTCTCCATAGGTTCACAACAGATCTGAAAAAATAATAAATGGAGTCTTAGAATGTACAGTAGAATCCTAGGGTAGAGTCCTCCCATCCAAACTTTCTGTAAAGTGTGGTGCCCCAAGTCTACCATCACACTTGCGCTCAACAAGAAATGAGCATATAACCCCCATCGTACCTCGTGAATATGGAGGACAAAGCCTCACCCCACCTGGCAAAGGCTCAGGATAAAGGAGGCACCGCTCTAGAAGGAAAAAGTACACCAGACTAAAATTTATGTAGTGTAACTAATAACCTTCAATGTTAAAAACAACCCAAAAAATACCCAGTGTATAAAACCAACAGGTATCAATCTCATAAAACTACACACACTATCATGTTCAACAATACTTTCCTCCATCTTATAATTACTGGGAGGAATGACCTAGAGGAAGATAGAATGAATGACAATGTGAAACTGATTTTTTATGCGATACTACTGGCACGAAGAGAACTTTGTAAGTTGTGGGTCTCTCCCCTTCCTCCAAATATTTTGGACTGGATAAAGTCAATGAGATATACAGCTAAACTAGATATGTTGAATTACACCAGTAAAAAACTAGCATTCTGGGCACCGTGTCTTCTACATTTTGGGTGATTGGTATGTGGGAAATTTTGAATTGTTTATTGAACTAAGTAACATCAATCCTATGATTAAGCCTTACGCCTATCTCGCTAGTATTTGGGTTGATACTCAGGCTCCAGGAATGAGGATTAGTTGAGCACACCGGATGGGTCAAATGGCATCTAGGGCCTGGATAATACGCTGACCGGACTCTGTGGAGGTGAGCCTGATGTCCCTTCCTCGATATACTAGCGTATGAGATATTAAAAAACCCAGCAGGTGGAACAGTTAGTAAACTGGGTGGCGAGTTGGCAAATGAGGATAAAAAAAAAAAAAAAAAGAAAACCAAACAATACTTTCCTTCATTGGATGTCATCTCAATAGTGTATATACATAAAACTTAAACCCATCATGGTAGGCTGTGGTCACAAATCTAAACCTTTCATTTTAGGCTGTGGTCACAAGTATCGTAATAGTGACCATCACAACTCTTTAAAGTATTCAGAGTTTTACACTGTCGCTAGCGGATTCAAAAGAATTAGTAATGTCATGATTGAAGACAGTCATAACAGAATCCCTTATAGTGAAATACGGTGAACAAGCAAGTGACCAGAAACAATTTCGATATTAAACACTGTAACTTGAAAATTCCCAATTGGTCGTTAGTAAGGTTATATCAAATGGTTAACCCCCTTTATGATTGCCCCGTGCTTTTGGGCCGAAAAATAACTTAACTTTCACAAGCACGTCACACACCCGTCATGGATTTGTAGAGGTCCTGATGAAAGCACACGGGTTACATCTTCCGTATAGTGCTGAAACATGTTGACCATTCTTTTGAGGACAGCTATTTGTTAAAACTGGTCCTAAACACTGTTTTTAACTATTGATCGTAGCATACACCAATAAAATTCATAGTATGTCTACGCATCAATTTTAGTTTTCACTTCACTAGGTTTGCACTGCACTTATTATTTAGTTCCCAATCACTCTACCATAAAAATACACCACTCATCTTGGTGATTAAAACCTTTTGACATACAAGAGCTCCGATATCTATGGAGCAAGAATGTCAACCTTTACAAAAGGATACCCAAATGATGAAGTGAATCACCAGGTGTGGTGAGTGATGGGAATCCATACATATAAATCATATGTTTGATGTTGGAATCAAGTTTTTTTTAGTCCTTTCTGTTCTCTCTTCCCTTTCCGTAGACACTGGGATATATGTTGTATTTATACAGCAAGAGAGCAACCTGCCTCATAAAGTGTCTGTGACAGAGAAAACAAACAGCCGAAGTGAGAGAGCTGACATGAGCCCATACATGGTTTTCCACAGTGAACAGTCACATCAAGACAGCAGCTACCAGCCTCATACAGGGTCTGTGAACAGACAGCAGACACCATTGGAGTATAAGACATGAAACAGGAAGAAAGAGAGAGAGTGCAGACATCAAGTGCTTTCATGGATTATGACAGGAGTCAGACTGTTGCAACAGAGCAGGTTCCAGACATTTACAAGGTCTGAAGCAGGAATCAGGCACCAGCCTTACGGATCAGCAACAGAAAACAGGCAACACACTCATAAATGGTCTGTGACAAGAAACCAACCTGGACGAAACAGAAGACACCAGCCCTTTACAGGGTCTGCAGCAGGGATCAGGCACCAACCTCATACAGGGCTGCAGCTGGGAACAGGCAGGATTAGTGAGAGAGCAGGCAACATGCTGATGCAGAGTCTGCAGCCAGGAACAGGCAACTAGAAGAGCCGGCACCGACCCCAAGCAAGGATTATGGCAGCAATCACATTGAGACCGTGAACAGTAGGGTCAAAGGTTTTGGAGCAGTGTCCATGTGACAAACTGCTTCCGTTTTTACTATCCTGGCCCGGGATATCTTCTAGTGCAGGAGACCCGGACAACAAGACCCCTGACAAGTGCCTTACATCTGGTGTGTTTTTCTCCAGCAGGGTACGGGATTGAGGTTCACCCAGAGAGGTTCGGCTTTTAACTTGATTGAGTCCCCCTTCATGACCAGCCATGACACTACTACAGGATTGTGGCAGACGAGTATAGTAGGGGGTAAGATGTTGCCTCAAACTCAGATCAGAGAGTGACTGATTCTACCTTCTGACACAGATCTGTACAGCGCTGTATTACAATTAACAGGACCTCAAAGCGCTGTCACCCGCAGGTACCTTCAGGCCTAGATCCATAGGTTGCAGTGCTTGTGGACATGTGAGGTAAGGTACCCATGTGCAGCGATGGGGGCCTTGGTGTGTGTGAAACGCTTTCTATTGTAGGGTGAATCATAGTTGTAGTCAGTGCCTACAGGCCCCCTTCTCTTTGTAGCCTCCCCACCACTCCCCCCACTGCCCCCACCCTCCATTAGAATGTTTGTAAGGCCAAGTATAACGTTTGCCTTTAATAACTATCCCGATGGAAGGAGGGATTGTGTGTGATTCACTCTCAAGTTCACTGGTTCCCTCCAAAGGTCAGAAGCTAACTATGAATCTTGACAGTTGGATTGGAGTGAACTATCCTAGGACAGGCTGTAAACTGCCCCCTTTGAACTTTACGGAGCTCTGCACAGCTCACACAGGTTCCATGACCATGTGAGCCTGTGTGCCACACCCAGCACTGGCACATCAAGTCTTCTGACACCTACAACTCACACTACAGAGCCACACGGATCTTTTGAGTATAGCGCAAGGTCCCAAACACCCACACATGCGTTCTTCTGCAGCTGCCTCTGTGTATCTTGTGATTCCCTGTACACCCACAGACATACCTTCTTCTCTACTCTCATTGGCACACACGAGTAGGATGACCCGGTGGACTCCGTGCCACCAGGACAAAACATTTCCATTTACAGGCTTTTTGACGACATCTTACTGCATTCTGGGAGTTGTAGTCTTGGTTCACTTTACTGAATCCTATTCCTTCAACACACCAGATAATAAAAATTATATGTAAAAACAAAATCCAGGAAGGGGAAAGTGGTGCCCCAGTGACATGGAGCAATCTGGCCACCTTATAAAAAGGGTGACTTGTGATCTCTGAACACTCTCACACACAGCGTGTGCTGTCCGGCTGCCCCTTGGTGTGACTCACATAGCGAATTTGTGATCCCTGAACACCCACAGACGTACCTTGTGCTCCTCTGCAGCCTCCTCTATAGGACTTGCTGAGTGAGTTTTATGCTCCTTCGACTCCCGGCAGACCCAGCATATCATCCTCTGATCCTCTGCACAGAACAGGAGCTGTGCCTGGTGATGTCTCTCACACAGATTCTCCTCTGGGGGCTTCACGGGGGGCAGATGAAGCTCTTTTGCAATTTCCACCATGTTCCCCAGTTGTCTGTTGGGTCGGAGGTTTTTCCCAGGAGAAACATTTCTGCACTGTGGACAGGGGAAGTTTTCATCTCTTCCCTCCCAGGTCAGAGTGATGCAGGAGCGGCAGAAGTTGTGTCCACAATCAATAATCATCACCGGGTCAATAAAATATTCTAAACAGATGGAACACGTGGCCTCTTCATGGAGACTCCCGAGCTGAGCTGCTGCCGCCATGATGCAGAAATTCAGGAAGGAAGTAAAAGTGCTCTTCAGTTTCCCTCTCTGTGTGCAGTGGGTGTGTCTGTGCGTCTGTCCCTCTGTGTGCAGTGGGTGTGTCTGTGCGACTGTCCCTCTCTGTGTGCAGTGGGTGTGTCCGTGCGTCTGTCCCTCTGTGTGCAGTGGGTGTGTCTGTGCGACTGTCCCTCTCTGTGTGCAGTTGGCGTGTCTGTGCGTCTGTCCCTCTCTGTGTGCAGTGGGTGTGTCTGTTCGTCTGTCCCTCTCTGTGTGCAGTGGGTGTGTCTGTGCGTCTGCCCCTCTCTGTATGCAGTGGGTGACTGTCCCTCTCTGTGTGCAGTGGGTGTGTCTGTTCTTCTGTCCCTCTCTGTGTGCAGTGGGTGTGTCTGTGCGTCTGTCCCTCTGTGTGCAGTGGGTGTGTCTGTGCGTCTGCCCCTCTCTGTATGCAGTGGGTGTGTCTGTGCGTCTGTCTCTCTGTGTGCAGTGGGTGTGTCTGTGCGACTGTCCCTCTCTGTGTGCAGTGGGTGTGTCTGTGCGTCTGTCCCTCTCTGTGTGCAGTGGGTGTGTCTGTTCGCCTGTCCCTCTCTGTGTGCAGTGGGTGTGTCTGTGAGTCTGCCCCTCTCTGTATGCAGTGGGTGTGTCTGTGCGTCTGTCTCTCTGTGTTCAGTGGGTGTGTCTGTGCGACTGTCCCTCTCTGTGTGCAGTGGGTGTGTCTGTGCGTCTGTCCCTCTCTGTGTGCAGTGGGTGTGTCTGTTCGTCTGTCCCTCTCTGTGTGCAGTGGGTGTGTCTGTTCGTCTGTCCCTCTCTGTGTGCAGTGGGTGTGTCTGTGCGTCTGCCCCTCTCTGGCTGCGCTGGGACTTCTGGTTCGTGTTGCAGTGACAAAGCACAGAACTGACTCCTCCTGTAAGTGCCAGGAGCCGTCTCCTAAATATGGATTTGTATAAAATCCTCCGACTTATTATTAACGTGGCAATAATTATATTTGTTTTAGAACTGCACTGACATCTGGAAAATAATTATGAAACAATTTCTTCACGCATTTACTGTTTTACTTGATGTTTGAAAGGATGAAAAATAACTACTTTTCTCAATTCTTCACATGTAATATTTCATAATCAGGGCACTGGCATTACGCGGAATCGGAGGAGAAAGTTATGAAACAAAACAGACTAAATTATATATACACAGCGAGATACGGCAAATAATGCGGCGTAACAACTATCTCTGACATCATTATTTCAATATCGTGCACTTTTATCTCACACAATCATTGTCTGAGCAGAGGTTTCATCTCATTGTTCAGTTAAACTCCTCAGTACAACATTCATCCGATAAACGGTGACCAGTGAAGCATTGGAACGGGGCTGCCACAGTGGGCCACATTGGTGCTTTTTAGTCATTGTTCATCTGTCTGAGGTAGGCAGTTTTATGCGGTACATGTGGCATAGCCGTAATTACATGCATAATTCACCTCGTGCAACATCTATTATTTCCATTGTCTCTGATCATAAAACATTTGTGCAAAACATGCTTTATATTTAGTTCGGAAAAATATTTGTAAAGATTGTCCTGGTTATAACCACCTATTATTTTACTACGAACACCATAGAATGTCACGTGTATTCAGTATTTACACTGCTCATATTAGTTCAGTTCAAACAGGTCTTTATTCGATTTGCATCATAAAAGACAATATACATAAAAATGCAGTTCATACAATTTAGTAAATAAGATAATAAATACTTTACAGTTTAAAACCGAATTAAAAAAAGTATTAAATTTAAACAATGATGTAAAAAGACCCATAATGACCTATAAGCAATACTATGTTACAATTAAAAACACATAAAAGCATGTAACATAGGACCTTAATTTTTCAAAATTGCGACTAAGTAATGACCAGGCCCAGCTCAGGAATTTTGCTACACCAATAACGATATTAGTTACTTTTGTGCTCAAACAGGAGCTGTTCATTGAAGGTCAGAGGTCAGAACCTACCAGTGATTACAATAAAAAGCTGAGTTAGCTTTCTCGTGGTAGACCTACTGGAAAAGTGAATACAACATAAAAGACTCTTTTACTCTCCTCACCTTGCATAGTTAGTGGTCCCTATGAACTATTTCCAAATCCGATGTAAACATATGAAATATATACACTTATGCGAATATTAGGTGTGCACCTTTAATTGTTTGTATGTGTTTATTTAGCAGACGTCTTGGTGCTGTAAGTGTATTGTTTACTCATTTCTTTCTTCGTGGTCTCTCCTGTGTTTGTCGTTTTTTACCGCTTATGACGTTTCAGGCAGATGCTGAAAGAAGAGAGTGGGGCTTCTCCAGGGTTCTGTGCATAGTGTAAGGATGGAAAGTCCTTCAGGGTCAGTGTAAAGCATGAGAATGAACTATCTACACAACATGTCTGTAGCTTGCACCCCTCCTGTGTGTGATTAGAACAATTCACTGTCTGTAACAGGGTTCCCCTGAGAATCTGTCATCATTTACCATATTATGCAGTAACCACAGGTGTTTGTGCGATATCCCAGCGAGTACATACATATCCGGCTGTTCTTATGCCATTTTTAACTTTGCCCAAACAGGCTGCACCAAGAAGGGCCAATCCCTGTGTGTACATTTACTGACACATATGTGAATGATTTAATTATGTAAAAATATGCATGCAGGTTTTTATCCATACATTTCAGTCATTCATTAAAAATATCCTGATGTGAGGTTTCTAGTGTATTGTATTTTTAGGTCTGGCGTCAGCCAAGACATTTTGATTGTACTAAAATATGTCTAATCTACTAACCAGCCACCTCTTTGCAGATGTATAACGTTAGCACGCATACCTTTACAACGCAGTATTTACAACGAATACCGTTACAACGCATAGCGCTTTGAGGTGCTGGATAGTGGTAAGTATAATTTTATATTCTGACTCCAGTCCCCGTGGACACTAGGGAAGGTGTTGGATATAAAATTAAACTTATTCCCTATCCTAGAGCGCCCCCCAGCGCAATGCGTTGTAATGGTATGCGTGGTAATGCCTGCGTTGTAATGGTAGTGCGTGGTAAAAAATGCGTGCTAAACGTTGTATACCCCTCTTTGCATCCATTGGTCTGTTGTTGTGTCACTCACATTTTGTCTCCACCCACTACAGCATGTAGCATGTGGCAGAGGGTCAGCCCTCTAAAGCCACTGGTTAACTTCACTTTGAGTGACTGCATTTGGCTCACATCCACACATACGCCAGTTGCCTTCAGTGCCAGTGTTTTTTGTTTTTACTTTATAATTACTTTAGTCTTGCCTTTGTGTTTGGAGGGTTCTGCTGTGAACACAGGACATATAACATCTTTAGCAGATCCCATCTCTTGCCAATGCTGTTGTAAATTCATTTTGGAATGTTATGCTTTTCTGGTGGCTGCTATTTCACATGATTGGGTCAGTTTGAAACTGTTCTGTATTAATTTATTTTCTTTTTACTTTATTTCTCTTTCTCTTTTTTCTTTCTTTCTTTGTTTCTTTCTTACTTTCTTTCTCCTTTCTTTCACCTTCTTTCCTTCTATCCTTCTCTCTTTCCTTCTCCCTGTTTCTTTCTTTCTCTTTTTTTCTCGTTCTTTCTTTTTTTCTCTTTCTTCTTCTATCCTTCTTTCTTTTACTTTCCATGTTTCATTCTTTCTTTCCTTTTCACCCTTGCTTTCGTTCATCTCTTCTTTCAATACTTCCTTCTGTCTTCCTTTATCTTTCCTTTCCTCTTTTCATTCTCTCTTTTATTCTTTTACTTTCCATCTTTATTTCCTTCTTTCTTTCCTTCTCTTTCTTTCATCCTGTCATTGTCTTCTCTTCCTTCCTATCTTCTTTCTTTCTTTCTTTCTTTCTCTGTTCCTTTTCTTTTTTTCCTTCTCTCATTCTGTCTTTCCTTTTTTTCTTGCCTTTTGTCAGAACCCTTTTTAGAGGGCCACTGGGCATGTAGGGGCTACTGGACTCCACCGTGGTGGTTAAGGCCTTCTACTTCTGGTGTCCCCGGGCCCGGCCTACTATGGATCCTGAGCAACTGGCCAGGTACCCCTTCTGCACTTGACTGCCAGGGGTAGCTGTGGTTGAGCAAACACGGTTCCATTGGGAGATGTAGTTGCAGGTCAGTGAACATGACTCATAACTCAAAGTGCAAACAGTACGATTAATAAATCAATCTCCAGTCCAATACTCATTTCTATAGAAAAACGAAGCATTTTATTTCTGACACTACATATACAAAGGTATATGACATTTGGAAGCAATGATGCAATCTCCCTTCAGCTCTGGGCTCTAGTAGTTGTCTGGCAGATCCCTGTACTCACCCACCTTCTTGTAATTAGTTTGAGGTTATTCCCCATTTACTTTTGGCTGCATCCAGGTAATGCGGACTATTAGGCCACACTCAACAGGTTTCAGTTCCAGTCTTACCCGTTCTGGCGGTATGGCAATGTTCAATGGTGCAGCGAGTGCCCTCGCCTTGGGCTCTCATGAGTCGGGACCGTGTAGGGTGAAAACGTGCTGCTCGCGGCGCACGCAGCAGCACCCAGTGGCCCAGTCTCTCTCTGTCAAGCAGCGCTGCCAGTTCTTTCCAGTTACTGGAGCTGCTCCTGCTCTGCAGATACAAAGCTAAGCTGCTCTTCTTCCTTTATGGAGGGTGGGAGGGGGAGCTGGTGTGGTCCTCTGGCTCCCAACCGTAGCTCCAATGAGGCTATGATGTCCACGGCGGTGTCTTGATGATTCACGGGGAATCCATCAGGTTAGATCTAAGCGTGTGGGCTAGACCCACTGATCACAGCAGTATTGCTTAGGCCTGAACCCTTGGCCGAAATGATACCGGCAGCCCCATGTTACTTGTGATCTTGGTGCAGACTCTCCTTATGCGATCGCCCTCACTACGTCGGCCACTCCTAGAATAAGGAGTTCCTTGATTTCGGAAGTGACAAGTCTGGCACTCCAGGCCATAAATCAGTTCACCTGTGACACCTACTGGAATAAGATGTCTCCGAAGCGGATTGACCTGGTCCACAGTGCTTCCAATACGGCACAGAACAAGGCACCCCTCTCTTGGCATTCTGGCGTTGCACAGGCGATATTGCACACGGACCACTGCCTGATTGGTGCACAGCCTCACACCTCATGTGAGGTGTGAAGCTGTGCACAAATCACATGCAGGGCTCCCCACTGGACCTCGCTCCCTCCAAAGCTCTCCTCACCCTCACACAGCACACTGGTCTTGGCAAGCAGGCAGACAATGGTGCTCCAGGGAAGGTGATCTTGGTGTCCTGGGTGATGTCCCCTCACCCAGCATGGAGACCAGCAGGTCTTTGCACCTAGGCAGAAGTATTGTATAACTTCCCCTTCCCACACAGCTTGTCTGGCTGATTGGCAGATGACCAGTATTTGAGGACTCAAACCTCCCCTTCTTGTAGTCATTTTCCAGACACCAAATGTGATTTAGAGTCTGAGTCTTTGAAGTTTTATTTTGGGGTTTGGCTTCTTTTAAAGTGGACACCTCTTTTTTTTCTTTCCTCACGACACATGTCTGTCACAGCAGGCAAGAATTTGAAGTTGATTGTCCCACAACACCACTCATGGGAGTGACCAGAGTTCACACCGGGATGTCAGCCACAGTGATATGTGCATCTAAAGGTTAATCCCAGACCTCAGTCCTCCTCTTTATGATTCCCTTCCCAGCCCCAACTCTCTTCCTGAGATGTGTCCAGGCCCCTTCCTTCCGATCTCTCACCGAATCAAAGAGCATCTTTTGAAGTGTAAGGGAGTCGCTTCCTTTTTCTTCCAGCGCATGTCTCACCCAACTCACAGGAATGCAGCAATACACAATTTAAAAAAAAATTGTTATCCTATGATTAAGTCTCAAGGAAGCTCTCAGGCAGTGTCTAAGTTTGTGACGACCAGTGACACTAGCCCCCGGTTTAGCCCTGAAGAGAGCACAACCACCCTCCTCTGCAACAATGGGAGGGCAGCAACTAGGATGAAGTGGGTATGTTGCTGGTAGTGCTGAGGGGCAAGGTCGAATTGTTGGGCCTACCTCTCCTTCTGGAGTAATAGCGGCAGCCTATGGATTTCATATTAGTTGTGGTTGGAGGCAAATGAGGAAAGAAAAAAAAGATATATATATATATCTGGGGGATCATTCTCCCAAACAAATACACATGCTGACAGCACACCCACTCACCATCTGCAAGCTGCGCAGCACTTCATGTATTATACTCCAACCAAGCACACATGCAACCAGGGCCAGCTTTCATAGCGCACACACGTGCAGCATTACATCTTTCATGTCATGTATTGCCCAGGGCATTAAAAGTCACAGGAGAAACCCGTAACCCCAGTTGAGACCTAGAGGGGCACAGTATCATACAACAATGTCTCAATGGGAGTCTATGAGGGAATACAATTTGGAAAGTAAATTAATTATACAAAACACCTAGTCCCAATTTTTTGTTTCAACATAATTACATTAACAAAGCACCATAGATTTATACTTTACACGGGCTATGAAGCAGCATCAACCATCCTTATTTAGTTGTGTACTAGGTGCAAGGTGAACACCTTGTGCTCGTGAAAAAGTGTTTGAACGGCGCAAGTAAAGCACGTGAAAAACGTAAACCAGCGTTTTTTGGGAATATTTGAAACTATTATTATGCAAAAACATTAACTTTATAATACAAGCAGTGGAAAATCATGGCATGATTAGCAATCCCAATTAGGCTGATACAAGTCGACGACGTTTCGACCTTCATGACTTGAGGTCATCATCAGGACAAGGGAACACAAGGAAGGTAATCGCTGCTTAATGGGAAACAAGATGAGAGTTACGCCTAATAAAGAATAAACTTAGATCAACACAAATAAATATGGGGTACATGCTTTAAGGTACCTGAAGGGAATCCAAGGCACCTGGGAAGGATGGAAAAAGAGAATAGCATTTGCAATGCAGTCGGTCTGACATTTGAGAAATTTTGAGTTTTTGGCACTGTAACTTATTTTGTTTTCTATTTATGCTTCGTTTTATACAGTGGGGTGGATGTATGTTGTTTGTAGTGGAATTATGTGCTTTGAATTGGAATTGTTAGTTTTGGAATTGTGTGTAGTGTATTTGTGTATTGTAAATATGTGGTATGGTGAATAGCTAGGGGTGAGAGGTGTATAAATTAGATAGACAGTAAGAATGAGAAGGACAGGTAGTTTGTGTATGACGTGATGAACTAACTGAAGACAACATAGTGAGTGAGAAAGAGAGATAGAAGGGGAGAGAATGTTATAGATGTATAAAGAGGCTGTAGTTGTGTATGTAGAAGATAGTGAAAGAAGAGGAGAGAATATTTGATGTTATTATTTGAAAGGGATGGCATTGAAAAGTGTGCAGAAAGATATGAAGTGAATTAATATTATAAATGCTTAATTAGTGTGTGAGAGAATGAGATAGTAGTGTGGGTGACTATGAGTATGGGAGAGGAGAGAGAGAGGAAGCTGTGTGCAATATATGAGTCACATGAACTTTTCTAAAAGCAAAGAAACAAAGAAAATGAGAGATGGAAGGCTAACAATATAGAAAAACAGTGTTTTTGGTTCCAGCTTTCCCACTAGACTGCTGGTCTATTTCTTTAAAAAAAACATATCGGGCGTGGCCAAGATGGCGACCAAGTAGGACGTGCATGCTTGTTGCTCCATCTCACCGACAGGGCCCACTGCCCAAGACTTGTCACACCGGACCAGAGGACTGGTGGTCCGGAGGTCCTGGGGTAATCTCAGGCAACAGAGACGCAGGAGTGGTGACTGCTGAATCGCGATATGTGAAAGGCTTGCGGGGGCCTGCGACCCGGTACTGGGCGCGGCATTGACACAGCTCTAGATCAGCAGACACAGTAGCAGCAGTCGAACGGGGATGCCTGCACTCCCCAGCGATGGAGAGCAATAGCTGGGCATAGCCCCCAAAGCTGTTGGCCTGAGACGCAGATCCTAAGTCCTTGAGGGGGATAGTAAGAGAGATATATATAAAGAAAAAGACACTAAAAAGAGTTTTTGTTTAAATATTCTTTATTTGTTTGCACTTAGTCACTCCTTAGTTGTTGTTAATCTAAGTACTCATTCCAAAACCAGATAGGAGTCTTCGGTTTTGTATCAATTTCCACCTACTAAATACTAATTCCGAGTTTGATACATATCCCATGCTGTGGGTAGACAAGCTAGTAGAGAGAGTGGGAAGAGCAAAGGTTATGTTGACCAGAGACCCAGCAAAAGGATACTGTCAAATACCCCTCAGGCTTACTGCCAGAGAGAAAACTGCTTCATCCACTCACTTGGGTTGATAACACTTTGACCTTCATGGCACTTCCTCCACATTTCAGAGGCCCATGGACATACTACCACGGACACACCCCCAATATGCGGTCATGTATTTAGAGGACATACAGCCAGATTCATGAAGCAAAATTGCGATCGCAAAAGCTGCGAAAAAGCTATTGCGAGCGCAATTGTCTAAAATGGTATTCTTAAAAAAAAAGTGAATTCGCAAACACAGAATAGCGAATTCGCAAAATTATTCGCAGAATCCCGGCAGTAGCCCAATAGCGATTCTGAAATTGCGAGAAACCACGGATTCTGCTAATAAAATTGCGAAATCGCAATAAAATCGCAATTGCTGTTCAAGAAGAATCGCAATTAGCGAAAAGTCGGTAAATCGCATTTTGCGAGGCGCAATTTAAGGACAACCCAAAGCAGGTGGTAACCATCAAAGCAAAGGAAAAAAAATTTGAAAAACCGTTTCCCAATCAGTAACAGGTGCTGGCCTGACCAAACACACTTAAGGAGATACAGCAGCAGCATCAGGAGTCTCACAATGCCAGGACTCTACATGGTGGTCAGGCGGCGAAGGCTACAGCGAGCAGCACGGATCAGACGTAGGATCCAGGAGAGGATATTCCGCCAGCGGGTCACCCTGCTGGGCCAAACCAGAGAGCAAATATACGCAAAGTACCGCCTGAATGGGCCAATGATCATCAAGCTAATTCAGGACCTTGACCCCCTGATGCAGCACCCAACAAGGCGGATCAATGCCGTGCCCACACATGTCCAGGTATTGTGCAGCCTGCACCTTCTGGCCTCCGGGAGCTTCCAGGGGATAGTTGCCGCTGCTGGGGGGATATCCCAGCCCACCATGTCCCGCTGCCTAAGGAGTTTCCTAGATGCAATGCTGACCCAGCTACACCACCACATCAAATTTCCCACCAGCCAACAGGACTTGGATGAGACCAAGCATCAATTCTACAGGATGCATTGACTGTACCCACATCCACATCTGCCCACCAGCACAAACAGAATACATGTACCGCAACCGCAAGTCCTACCAATCCCTCAACATCCAGATGGTGTGCAATGCTAAGACATACATCACGGACATAGTGGCACAGTACCCAGGGAGCACACATGACTCCTTCATATTCCGGCACTGCGGCCTCCACACACGACTGGTCAGGGGAGACTTTGGTGAAGGACACCTACTTGGTAAGTACACTTGGCCCACAATGTTACACTGTGATGAAGTAGCTGCGCTGCACAGGCACTCACCCTCTGCTCCTCTCATTCAGGTGACAGTGGCTACGCCCTCCGTGAATACCTCCTCACCCCATACCTCAACCCTGCTACACCACAGCAACGGCGCTACAATGTAGCTCACATACGCACAAGGAATTGCATTGAGAGGACTTTTGGGCTACTGAAGAGCAGATTCCGCATACTGCACAAGACTGGTGGGGCCATGTACTACAGTCCTGATGTGTGCTGCTGCATTGTGCCTGTGTGTGCAATACTACACAACATTGCTACCAAGCGCCGGATACCTGTAGAGATCTCTGGCAGTGAGTCGGAAGGGGACGACCGGCCACCTGCACATGTGCGTCATACTCGCGGGGAACATCCTGCTGAAGGACACAGATGCCGCAACCACATCACAATGAACTGTTTCTAGAGCACCCACTCCCCTCACCCAACAATTCACAAATGCATGGCAATGGAAATAATGACAGGAGGCCGATGTACGATGGTTGAATAAATATTATTGTTGAAGGCACAATAATAATGACATTTTTAAATTATTAACATGTGAGTAGTATTGCGCCATACTGCTCTAAGTCATAAGCACGACATGCTTCTGTCATCAGCATGTCCCTGCCAATGGATAGTAATGTCAAGTGCGCCGCCGGCTCGCGGCACCCAATCGCCTCTCAGGCTCATCCTCAGGGAGGGCAAGTGAACCCGCAGTGGGCCTGCTGCTGTGGCGTAGGACACTGACCTGTGAGGCAGACAGGCTGCTGACCTCGAGGTCCCCTCACTAGTGTCGTCCCCACCACCATTGGCTGGGCCAGTTGGATGTAGTGCCAGTACAGCACTGGTGACCTGCTCCAGTACACGCGCCACATCCTCGCAGCATTGCACCATCTGCTGCTGCATTGCCAGGGACCGACGTGACAGCTGGGAGGTGGCATTACCAATCACGTAGTTCAAACGCGTGTAGGCAGATAGGCGCGTGAGTAGCTGGCGGTGGCGGCGGCGGGCGATATTGCGCGGATGATGGCCGCAGTGTTAGCCTCCATGGCAGTTGTCATCCGCTCTATCCTATCCGACACATTTGCTACATTTCTGCCAATGTTGTGGAGCTGGAGTTGGATTGCCCCTTGGCGTCGTGCCTGCAATTGATGGATGCGTAGCATGCGGCGCTCTATGCTGAGCCCTGGCACACGCACAGCCATCCCCCTCCTGCCGCTGCGTGCTGTTCTGTCCTGCCGCTCCCTGCCATGCCTGCTGTGCTGGCTGGCCACAGTGGGTGTGCGCAGTGTCGCCGGTCTAGCAGCACCAGATGTTGAGTGTGCCGCTGGTGGTGGTGTTGCGGTTGCCAATGGTGCAGCGCCTGAAGGAGCTGGCGCTGATGGTGGTGGTCGAGCAGCTGCCAATGGAGCAGCGCCTGATGGAGCTGGCGCTGATGGTGTTGGTCGAGTAGCTGCCAATGAAGCAGCGCCTGATGGAGCTGGCGCAGATGGTGGTGGTCTAGCAGCAGGCGATGGAGCAGTGCCTGATGGAGCTGGTTGTGTGGCTGTTATCACTCACCTCCTCTGCATCCTCTGCTGCCTCGTCTATCAGCAGCCTATCGCTGTCGCTGCTGTTGTTGTCTGCGCCACCTGTGATGGAAAGTGGACATAGATTAATTGCATGTATCTTTCACATGTGCAGTTGCTACATGCATGCTGGCTGACATTCCCTGACTGGCTGTGGCATTGCGTAACTTGGGACATGTCTGGCTGCATTGGAGTTTTTGTACATTGTGGGCAGACTACATGTCCCACAATACATTTGGGCATATCCTAATGTGCATGGGTTGCATGACTGGGGTTGATTATGGGAGGCTAGAGGGTCATGGCCCATTGTTAGGGGACAGGGTCGCAGTCGCATGCCACTTACCTTGGCTGTCTTGGGTGGGTCTGGACGAGTCCAGACGGATGACCCTTATACATGCCTCAGGCTGCAGAGTGTCCTCCACACGATCCTCCATGGAGGTGTTGGGAGGGACTGTTGGTTCTCCACCTCCAGTTGCCTGGCTCTCGCCCAGCCTCTCTGCCACCCTCTCCTTGGCACGACCTCGGAGGTCGTACCACCTCTTTTTTAGGTCGTCTATGGACCTCTGTGTCACCCCCACAGCGTTGACTCTGGCGCAGATCCCCAGCCACAGTCGCCTTTTCTCCGCCTCTGGCACCCTCCTGGAGTCCTTGCCGAATAGTTTTGTGTGGTTTTGGCACACTCCATCTATTAGGTGCTCCAGCTCCTGCTCGGAAAATTTCAGCTTGCGCTTGCGCCTGGTGTCACTGGGCCCTGCTGCTGCATCCTCTGCCATTGCTGCAGTCTCAAATGTGCAAGATTCCCAACACTGGAGGTGTTCTGAGAGGTGCTCTGTGTGATGCAGCTTCGATCTGTCTTTTTGAAGCATTATTAATCCAGGGGTATTCAAACTGGGGGGCCTCATGTGATCTCGGGGGGGGGGCTTCAGGCGCTGGCTAAAAGAAGCATTATGCTCTGTAATGGTTTAAAGACCACTGCCTTAATCCCTTCTCATCCCATCTTCTACCGGTAGGGGCAGGATGGGTGCCGTAAAACCTGGTGCAATCAAGCCCCACCCACTTCGTTCGTGGTCAAATAAAATACAGCCATAGTTATGCAGAATTAAATAGAGCGGGCATTACAAACGGATTACAGCTGTTTCAGTGAGCCTGGTACCACTGCATCTGCTGCGGTACTGCTAACACCCCGCCTCCTTTGATCTCTTCCTTTACGTATGCTCTTCCGTTTCCCTTCCCTGTGATGCACTGTTTTCCTACCTGCATCCGAAACTCTCTCCCGCTGCAACCGAGGCTAACTGACCTTCTCTCACCGCCCACTCGCCCGCCTGACCTTGTTAGGCCCCCCAGCATCCCCCTCCTTGTCTCCTGCTATTTGCACACAAGAGAATGAGGACTCGTCATTGTGAGCAAACAGCACGCTGCTGCTCCTCTCACAGTGCATGAGATCATCTTCCAGAGAAGAAATAAAAGGCACAGCCGCCTTCCTGCGCAGTTCACTGGAACTGCTCCTCTTCCAAGAAATTCACATAAGAAGTGGGCGGGCCAGGACGCTGTCACTTGACGTCCAACCAATCAGCAGGAGAGCTAGTTAATCCGCAGTGGCAGCCGTAGATGGTGTCACGCTGTGCCCGCATAAATAAGACACTGGAGTCGGAGCTGTACTGGTTCACGTCTTACTTTATTCCCTACCAGCACGTTACTGGCTTACAGACCTTTTCCTGTTCCTGTTTCCTGTTTCCTGTATGGCTGCCTGTCCTGTCTGAACACAGGGTCAGGCGTTACGACATTACATCTCCCCCTTTTGTACAGAGTCTTGTCGTACCTCAGATTTCTTCAACCAGACGTCTGGGTCTTCTTATCTGACGCTTTGGACGGTTCTCTCGTTCTGGTATTCGGATGTGAATGTTATCTCTGTCATTGACAATCCGCGGAGGGCTATACCTGTCCTGATCAGCGTTGTCACTGTGACTCGCCGAGTCACTTGAGGTCTGACTCGAGGAGACCCTTTGATGGTCGCGTGAGTGATACTTTTTGAAGTATGACACGTTCCTCGTTATTTGCTTGTTGTCAGCTTTTGCGGTGATCATTGTTCCTTTCTTTTTGCTGACCTGTAAAGGGGTGTCGTGATATCGACTGTCTGCCTTCGTTCGACGGTCCTTTCGAACTATCACCCAGTCTCCTTCTTGTATGTGAGAGTCCTTGGCATGCCTGCGCCGATCGGCATACGTCTTCATTTTAAGCTTCCTCTCTTGGTCTATGTTGACCAGTGTGTCATAGTCGACAGTGATGGTCCGAGATTGTGAGGCAGTAGTCGCCATGGGTAGGCGAGTGCGAGGTGCTCTCCCTAGCATGAGGGTAGCTGGGCACTGATTTGTGGTATTGTGTGGTGTGGTCCGGTATGCCCTCAATACCTCATTCAGGGTCTGTTGGATGTCTCGATGCATTAGTTCGGCTTGTTGAATGGCCTTTTTGAGAGTTCCCATAAATCGCTCCACCATGCCATTGGCCTGGGGCCATAACGGTGTGATCTTTTGGTGCTTGAAATTGAGGTGTGTTGCAAATTCTGTGAAGTCATGACTGTTGAATGGGGGTCCATTATCCGATTTTACTCGGAGGGGAATGCCCCATGCTGCAAAGATTTCATCCAGGATTGGGATAACTGCTGCGGCCCTGGTTGACGATATCAGGTGTGCAAATGGGAATCGCGAGTATTCATCCATGACAACTATGATGTATTGTTCTGACTGTAGTGGTCCAAAGAAGTCGACTGCGACTTGTTGCCATACCCCGTCAGGTAGTTCAGACATTTGAAGAGGGCCTGGCGGTTCGTCTCGACTGACAAGTTGGCATGTTGTGCAGTCTCTTAGTGTTGCCTCTACCATTTGGTCCAAGGTGGGGAACCAGACACGTTCTCTCAAAGCCTTCTTGGTGGCATTTATCCCTCTGTGGCCTTCGTGTGCCAAGTTGATGACTCCTTGCTGTAGCTTGTGTGGGATGACAATCCTCCCCCCTCTCAGAAGGAGACCCGAGTCACTGATGGACAGTTCCTCATGAACCCGTTGGAATGCGGTCAAGTCTCGAAGAAGTTGGTCTGACTCCTGTGATGTGCTTTTCATGTGGCGCCAGGAGTTCGAGCGGACACGGGTTATGGCAGCTTGTATCAGAGGGTCACTAGCAGATGCGTCTTGTATGGCTTCCAGAGGAACGGTGGGGGGACACGCCGCGTCAATGACGAAATGAATGTAGTCGTCAGCCAGAGAGTGAGCAGGTCTCGTGGTGTCTAGGGAGTGGCGAGACATATAATCGGCCGGGTTTTCAGCCTTTCCAGGTTTGTGAATGATCGTATATACATAGTCTTGGAGACGCAGTCCCCATCTCTCAATGTGAGGAGGCATCTTGGCTTTGGGATTGCCGAAGATCGTAAGGAGTGCCTGGTGGTCGGTGATGATCGTGAAATGTTTGCCATACACAAACAGATGGAAATGTTCACATGCCCAAACCACAGCCAGGCTTTCTTTCTCCGGCTGGGAGTAGGCCTTTTCAGTGTCCGTGAGGCTACGACTCGCATAGGCGATGATGTGGCGTTGATCTGAGTTTTCACGATACTGTGCGAGAATGGCTCCCAGGCCTACAGGACTGGCGTCAACGGTGATTTCAGTCTTTTTGTTCGTGTCGAAGTAGGCAAGGTTTATGGCAGAGCTAACAGCTCGTTTGATGATGGTGAATGCCTGTTCGCAGGCGTCTGTCCAGTTGAAAGGCTGACCCTGGCGTGTGTGCTCCCGTAGTGGATAGCTGATTGTGGCGTAGTCGCGGATATAACGCGCGCAATAGCTTGCAATGCCGAGAAAGGAGCGAAGATCGCTGACATCTCGGGGGGTTGGTGTGTCAACAAGTGCGACTACCTTTTCAGGGTCAGGCTTCATCCCTTCTCTGGAGAATATGTGCCCATAGAACTTCAAGGTGTCTTTGTGGAACTCGCATTTGGCTGCGTTAAGTGTTAGATTTACGTTCAGCAGGGCATGACATACTCTGTCCAAGGCTGTGTCGTGTTCGGTTTGATCTTTTCCAAAGACAAGTAAATCATCACTGTAATTGAAGGCGTTTGGAATGCCTTGTATGACTCTCCGAATGGCTTCTTGAAAGATCTCGGGGGCCGACGAGATGCCAAAGTTTAAGCGCTTATACCGGAAGAGGCCCTGATGTGTAGTGAATGTTGTGATGTACCTGGACTGTTCATGGAGTTCCAATTGATGATAGCCCTTATTAAGGTCAAGTTTGGAAAAGACAGTGGCACCATTGAGTTTTGTAATCATGTCACTTATATGCGGCCCAGGATGGCATTCTCGCTCGATGGCGGTGTTGGGAGCACGCATGTTGACACACATTCTAACTTTGTTATCTTGTCCCTTTTTGGGGACTACTACCACCGGGGAGACCCATGCAGTGGGTCCTGAGGTGCGTTCGATGATGTCAGTTTGTAAGAGTTCTTGTAATTCGTCATCGACAGCCTGCTGTAGGTGAAAAGGCACTTTCCGGTGGTGTTGAGCGATGGGTGTCACTCGTTCATCTATGTGTAATTTTACCTTGAAGTGGTTCAGCTTTCCGAGACCTTTAAAGAGTTTTGGAAATGTTGCCACGATGTCTGGGGCATCTTCGGTCATGTAGAGGAGTTCTACTAATTTCAGCCTTTCCGCTGTAGGTAGACTGAGTAAACAGTTAGCTATGTCCGGTCCTTCCACAACATGAATGTATGCTTGGAATTTTCTGTCCTTGAAAGTCAGAGTGTGTGGAAACGACCGAGACACGTGAGGGGTTTCCGCGCCATCCATGTGAAGATGCGGACGGCCGCTGGCTTCAGTTTAGGACGTTGCTTCATGCTGTTATACTCTAGCACGCATATGTAATTTAGTGACGCCCCTGAAACCAGAACGAACTTTGCTGGGTGTTCTCCTATCATGATGTCCAGTTTTGGATATTGTTTCAGACGGTCTGGATCGGAGACCATGCAGATGAATTCATCACTGTCTTGTGATGCCGGAGTGTGTGATGAGGAATCACTGGACATGTTTCTGTGTGATCTGTAGGAATTCACCGTCTGATGTCGGAAGCGATGAGAGCTTACGGAGCGGCCTCTGAGATGGTATGGGCTCACTGATTGACAACTGGACCTTGAGGAGCTAGAAGATCGGTCTTATCTTCCTCTGACAGCACGTGCATGATGTCGTGTGCTGCGGCGTGCAGGTGATGACTTGCGTGTAGATCGCTTGGCTTGACACGCCACGAAGTGATTATCTCTTCCGCAGCGATGGCATCGCTGGCCAATGGCTGGGCATTGTCCTGAGTGTGGGTAATCTTGTCCACACCGGTAGCATGTGGGTGATATCTTGGTTGACTTGTCCTGCCTCGAGTCTCGTCTGGGCGGAGAGGTGCGAGACGAGTGCTTTGACTTGTGGGATTTGTGCGAGCTCGTTGTATGTCTTGTTGTTTGATGTGCTTGCATACGAAAAGCGTGGTCTTTCCGTTCGGATTTGTGAGTTCCCATTCGTTTGGCATAGTTTTCGGCTTGGTCGTTAATCCTTGTTAGTTCCTCGATTTCTTCCAGGGTGTATGATTTCTTTAAGAGTCTTCGACGCAGAGATTCGGACAAACAGCCATCAATGATACGGAGGCGTAGAGCGTCTTCCGTTTTGAAATTTTCGAATTCGCAATATCGCGCCATTTTCTTGATGCGTATAATAAAGTCACTCATGCATTCGTCCTTCTCCTGAGTTACCTGATTGAAGGTGTATCGTTCATAATCGACATTGCGCTTGTGGAGGAATCGTCTGTCAAGGGCTCCTTTGACCTCTTCATAAGTTGCAGTCGCTGCATTCGGTAGGTCTTTGATGAATTGCGCTATTTCTTGACCTATTAGATTCCTCAGAGCTACTAGCTTTTGTTTAGGGTCTTGTACTGACGAGACAATCTTGTAGTCTTCGAAATCCTCGATCCAATTTTTCCAGGCAGGTCCCATGGTGTTGCCCGGTGTCAGTACCAGAGGTTGCGGTTGTCTCATGAAGGGTGCCCCCAGGGACACGTGAGGCGCCATGGTTGTGCCAGCTTGGGATGCTGGACCTGCTGTCGCGTCTCCGTCCGTCGTGCTGCTAGCAGGGGTGAGAGACATTTTCCGTGCTGTATGTTACTTCTCTTCTTTTGTTGCTGAGATGTTTCTTTGGAGCTTTCCCGCTCTTTTCCACACTCTTCGTTGTGTTCTTGGGGTTTGCCTGGTTTCAAAATGGCCGCTGCTCTTGTAACGCGGGTTAGCCAATGGCCAGTGCCTGACTTTACAATGGCCGCTGTGCGGGACGCTATGTCTTGGGCCTTGGTCGTACCACGTTTCCCATTCACTCTTTGCTTTCATGCGGTCTCCACGGGACTCACCCCGACTTCTTCGCTATCTCGATCGGGTTTTCGGCGTCTCTCGTGGCACTGCCGCTCAGGTATGTTCTCCACCACGTGTGCACACACGTCATATGTTTCCCGTTGCTTTCTCCTGTCGTCTGCTTCGGTGTCGTGCTCTGTATGTTTCGACATGGCTTGTATGTTGGCTCCGGCAGTCTCGGCGTCGGTTTCTGTTTCGCGCCTTTCACACGCTGGTGGACGACGACGACTGCGGACTCGCTGGTCAGGCCTGCTGTATCCGGCTGGGTTGTGTGACTGTGTGGGGATGTAGGTATCCCATCCTCGTCGCCAATGTCACGCTGTGCCCGCATAAATAAGACACTGGAGTCGGAGCTGTACTGGTTCACGTCTTACTTTATTCCCTACCAGCACGTTAATGGCTTACAGACTAAAACCTTTTCCTGTTCCTGTTTCCTGTTTCCTGTATGGCTGCCTGTCCTGTCTGAACACAGGGTCAGGCGTTACGACATTACAGATGGCTTGGCAGGGCACCGGGGAAAGTGGTTTTACAACCAGCTGTTAGACGAAGGGGGAGGGGTGCGATGCCTGACACTTCAGAGGCACCTATATAATGCGAATTCCTTGGGGCTTTCAGCTACATAATTGGCAGCTGATACCACCATCAGCAATTTTGGGTGGTAAGAGAAGGTATTTAGCCTGTAGTACAGCTAGATTCATAAGAAAAGACATACATACATGTTACTGAAAAGCAAATTCAAGAGAGTGCATTCAGGGACAGGCTTTGAGACGCGCGCGCCTGCGCGCGCGTTCTCACACACTCGATTGCTCTTTCTCAATGGCTCTCTCCTTGAAGTTTTTCCCTCTCTCAAATTGCTTCAAATGTATTGGTATTGTAAATGACACATATTTTATTTATATTTTGTTTTTGAAAATAGCTAAATTAATAGCTTTGTCATTTACAATGCCAATAGTTATAACTTTCGCAAATGTGACACCTATAGCATTTGTAATGCAACATGATTTGTATTTACGTGACTTGGATGTCTTGGTATTACAAATAACAATGGCTTTAAAAATGTTTAAATAATTTATACTTAATTAATTTATCTAATTTGTAATGGCAATTGCTTAAACTTTTGTAAATAACTTTTGTGAAGATTATGTTCAGTGTTTTTTATAAGCAAGGGCGGAAAATCCGTTCCGCTCGCGGATTTTGCGGATTTTCGGTAAATTCTCGATCCGCAAACGCTCGCGAATTTACCGAAAATCCGCAAATTCGCACGCAGTGGATTTTTTTTTCTTGGTGATACAATTTTGCGGCGTGGGGCGTAAGTTCGCAATTGCGAACATGTAGGTGCGGCGGGCAGCAACAATCTCGCACTCACGAAATGACAAAATTTGCAATTCTGCACAAGAAATCCACTAGCAAGCAGCATAGACCTTCTGAAAATGATGATTTTTATCAGAATAACTCCTCAGGTTGACATTTTCCTGCCCTTTTATGATTTGAGGCCTTTTGACTTTCTTTGGATCACTTTTGGATTAGAAATCAACTTTCACAAGTAAGTTTGTTTGGGGCATTACATTTGCTGTTCTGCAAAAAACGAGTTTTGCTAAACTGAAAGCACTCAGCAGGTACAAAAGTTCAAATTCATCATTAGTAACCATTCCCTGTAGTGCTTCCTGACAAGGGCCCCTCCAGAGTTCAGTTGCTAGTTGCAACAATTGTATGACCCTGCTCTGACCCTCACAGCCGGATCATAGAATAGCTACAAGTAGGCCACAAAGGTCCTGGAAAAAAAAATTGCACTGCAACAGAAAGCAAATTACAGATAAGGAAGCAGGTGCCAGACTGGAATTTTAAAACAGTGACACATTAATAAATCAACCCCAAATTAATTAATGTCAGTTGAAGCAGGGCAGGTGTGCTTGCTTTTTCCCCACATAATCTACAGTGATGATGATGATCCAGAGGGTGGCATTGATGTACCAGAGGGTGGCATGGGTGAAACAGAGGGTGGCAGTGTTGAAACAGAGGGTGCTGTGAACCTGTGATGATGAACCAGACATAGAAACAACATAGTCGCGACCGTTGCGTGCCGACAAGTAAGTTCGCAATTGCGAACTGGTACAAAATCCTCGCGAACTGGCAGAAACCCTTGCGAACACTATAAAAACAAAAAAATCCACGAATTCGCGAGAATTCGCGGATTTTGCGGATTGCGAGTTCGCAAATACGCAAATTTGCGAACACCAGATTTGCAAAATTCGCCCATGCTTAGTTTTTTATTGTGACGAAAATCCAAGAGCAGAAGTGAAATATTAACATCTTTTTGTGATTTGTAATAAAGCATGAACGCTTGAAAACAGCTTGAAACATTGAAAGAACATATTTGAACCAGTGATGCTGTGGTGGTGCTGAGTGATGCTGTGGTTGCGCTGAGTGATGCTGTGGTTGCGCTGAGTGGTACTGTGGTGATGCTGAGTGGTGCTGTGGTGGTGCTGAGTGATGCTGAGTTGGTGCTGAGTGGTGCTGTGGTGATGCTGAGTGATAATGTGGTGGTGCTGAGTGATAATGTGGTGGTGCTGAGTGATGCTGGGGTAGCGCTGAGTGATGATGGGGTAGCGCTGAGTGATGCTAGGGTAGCGCTGAGTGATGATGGGGTGGCGCTGAGTGATGCTGTGGTGGTGCTGAGTGATGCTGTGGTGGTGCTGAGTGATGATGTGGTGGCGCTGAGTGATGCTGTGGTGGCACTGAGTGGTGCTGTGGTGGTGCTGAGTGATGTGGTGGTTCCCCTGAGTGGTGCCCCTGAGTGGTGCCCCTGAGTGATGTGGTGGTGTCCCTGAGTGATGTGGTGGTGTCCCTGAGTGATGTGGCGGTGTTCCTGAGTGATGTGGTGGTGTCCCTGAGTGATGTGGTGGTGTCCCTGAGTGATGTGGTGGTGCCCCTGAGTGATGTGGTGGTGTCCCTGAGTGATGTGGTGGTGTCCCTGAGTGATGTGGCGGAGTTCCTGAGTGATGTGGTGGTGTCCCTGAGTGATGTGGTGGTGTCCCTGAGTGATGTGGCGGTGTCCCTGAGTGATGTTCCTGAGTGATGTGGTTGTGTCCCTGAGTGATGTGGTGGTTTCCCTGAGTGGTGTCCCTGAGTGATGTGGTGGTGTCCCTGAGTGATGTGGTGATGTCCCTGAGTGATGTGGTGGTGTCCCTGAGTGATGTGGCGGTGTCCCTGAGTGATGTGGCAGTGTTCCTGAGTGATGTGGTGGTGTCCCTGAGTGATGTGGTGGTGTCCCTGAGTGATGTGGTGGTGTCCCTGAGTGATGTGGTGGTGCCCCTGAGTGATGTGGTGGTGCCCCTGAGTGATGTGGTGGTGTCCCTGAGTGATGTGGCGGTGTTCCTGAGTGATGTGGTGGTGTCCCTGAGTGATGTGGTGGTGTCCCTGAGTGATGTGGCGGTGCCCCTGAGTGATGTGGTGGTGTCCCTGAGTGATGTGGTGGTGTCCCTGAGTGATGTGGCGGTGTTCCTGAGTGATGTGGTGGTGTCCCTGAGTGATGTGGTGGTGTCCCTGAGTGATGTGGCGGTGTCCATGAGTGATGTGGTGGTGTCCCTGAGTGATGTAGTGGTGACCCCAAGTGATGTGGTGGTGTCCCTGAGTGATGTAGTGGTGTCCCAAAGTGATGTGGTGATGCTGTGGAAAACAACGTAAACAAACAAAACACTAATAACCTGGAAAAAGTCGTAAATGTAACCAACTGATTTTGGCCTCAGAAGTTCACGTGCCCACAATTCCAGATTTCACTCACTGGATCAGGCTGAAATCCTGAGCCAACTGAAACACCCACCCAGTAAGCTGTAACAGAAAGACAAAAGACACACAGGCATTTGAAGTTCCACAACATGTTTTCAGGAGTCAGCAGCCAATTGAAAACACATTTATGCAAATACGCAAAGAAAACTTCCAATCCTGCGTCTGAACTTCAGTAGCATGAACAGGAAGGAGAAGCCTGACAGGAGTATTTAATAAAAAAAAGTCTGAAAGGAACGGGGGGAGTGGGTGGGGGCCTGGGGGAAGTGAAAGGCATCGTCACCCATCTGCAGAATCAAAGATTTTGACATCAGTATTTAAGCGAGAGCTTCCTTTACATGGGGCTGTCACAAAAGTGCCTGTCCACAGAGCAAGCAAACAGCCCTTCAGAGGAAGGCAAACTCCGCAAATAAAATGACAATTAAACTGCCAAACTGCCCCAATGTTTAAAGCTAAAAGAGCGCACTAACTAAATAAAAGGAAAGGTCGGAGATGGATGGGAAGTGAAAGAAAGAAGAAAAAGGCCAGAGGAATAATGATCAAGAAGCGAACACCAATCAGACTTTGAGCCCCGGGGCAGCATGTGTGCCCTGTGCCCTCCCCAGGTACCCCGTGACGCGCCCCATCAGATCCCCCGGCATTCAAGCGGTTTCAGCAAACCGCCTGCCTCTGGGCACTGTAAATCCTCTCTGTGTCCTGTTGTGAGGGAGGGAAAGCTGGGGTAGGGAGGAGAGAGGAGGAGTAGAGACGAGAGGTGATGGGGGGGCGGAGGAGAAGACAGAAGGGAGGGACGGAGGAGATAAAAGAGGAAGGCAGCCAGGGCCACACCTGGAATGGGAGAAGTGCGGGAGGCCGGAAGGTGAGGAGGAGAGGGGCGAGCATGCGAGGGAGAGAGGAGATGAAGAAACTGAGAGAGGAGAGAGAGACGAGGCGAACATAGGAGAGAGTGTAGTAGAGCTGGGTCACAAAATCAGAGTGAGGGAAAGGAGTGAGGACGGCGAAGAGAGTCCCATTCAAGTGATGGGGGTAAAGAGGAGGGAGTGAAGACGGAGGGAGGGAGACGACGCCGGGAAGTCGATGGATGCCGATTGGAGAAAAGAGGGAATATGCACCGTAGACGGATGGGAAGTCGCAAAAGAGGGAACAAGATGGTTAGAGAGAAATCCGGGTCAGACAACAGGCACAAAGGGGAGGGAGGGCAGAAAAAAGAAGAAAGTGGGTGATTGGGACAAAGAAAGAAACAAGGAAGGGAGAACGATGGGAACGTGAGAAGAAAGAGGTTATGATCAAAGTAGAGACACGCGGAGGGAGCAGTTGTGAGAGAGGAGGAAGAGAAGGTTAGCAAGAGTCGGGGAGAGGGGAGGGAAGGCGAGGGTGCTAGAATAGAGAGAGATGGGGATTACTTGAGAGGATTAAGAGATGGAGAAAGGAGCATTGAGAGAAAGAGACAGCGAGACAGATTAGGGAGAGGAGAGGGACGGAGGGGGAGAGGAGAATACTGAGAGAGAGAAGAGGAGCAAGGGAGCAAGAGAGAGTGCGGGGGGAGAGATAAAGAGGAACGCAGATTAGATGGAGTAGAGTGGTCAGAGAATAATGAGAAGGGGAGAGAGGGTAGAAGAGGGAGAGCAGGAGAGGAGTAGGGAGGGTAATCTTGAGAAGAGGAAGAGGTGAGAGATTAGTCTAGTTTGAGAGATGAGTGAGAGGGGGTTATAACGGATCGAGGGGGAGGGAACGAATGAGGCAGCACAGTGAAAAAGAGATAGAGAAAGGAGATGCCTGTCCACAGAGCAAGCAAACAGCCCTTCAGAGGAAGCCAAACTCCGCAAATAAAACGACAATTAAACTGCCAAACTGCCCAATGCTTACAGCTAAAAGAGCGCACTAACTAAAATGAGGCATCATGGTGAAAAAGAGATAGAGAAAGGTGATGCCTGTCCACAGAGCAAGCAAACAGCCCTTCAGAGGAAGCCAAACTCCGCAAATAAAACGACAATTAAACTGCCAAACTGCCCCAATGTTTACAGCTAAAAGAGCGCACTAACTAAATAAAAGGAAAGGTCGGAGGGAAGCCAAACTCCGCAAATAAAACTACAATTAAACTGCCAAACTGCCCCAATGTTTACAGCTAAAAGAGCGCACTAACTAAATAAAAGGAAAGGTCGGAGATGGATGGGAAGTGAAAGAAAGAAGAACCAGCATAACCTAGAATGCTGTGGAAAACAAGCTCTTGGCATTGCTGGGGGGAGGAGAAATGCGAGTCACAGCCTGGCGGCCGTGAAAAGTGAAGTGAATAATTAGGGGAGGAGAAATGCCTGAGGCAGAGCGCACGCTGGGGGAAGCCTGTGGGAGGGAGGCTGGTGGCTTTGATGCGTGCACGCGCTTTTCACGGGCACTGCATGAAATCGCCCGTTTGGTTAAACTCTGGTTAAGCCCCTATATCTCTCGCCAGCAATGCGCAAGCGCATTAGCAGGTGAGCCCTAAAAATGGCAGGGCTCAAGAACGAGCATGGAGGAAAGAATACTCGGAAAAAGAAAAAAAACACTATAAAGAGGCAATTGTAATGTATAAAGAATCAATAATCGCGGCAAAATGACGTTTTTCCCACAGAGAAAATCAGTTCTGCAAAAAACTCAGCCAGAGAACTTTTTAAAACAGTATCTGCCTTATCCAAATTTGGCGAATGCAAACCGTTCAGCCCTTATACACATTTCTGTGACAAATTAGCATAGTTCTTTCATGGCGCATTTGGGACCTTAAAAGTATTTAGTTATGCAGCACAATATCCTTGGTGCAACAACATCAACTATTGCATGGCTAAACACTTATAAGGTCCCAGAGGCGAGACCTATTGGCTATGCCAATGCTTGTTTATTTTGCATCTGGACCAGAATTTCTGCTTGGACTATCTACACGTTTTTCTATTAACAGGGCTATAAATTGTGGTCTTATCTCGGACTACCAAGTGAGAGGATTTCCCCTCCCAGTTCCTGTGCCCCGGCTGTTGCTTCTTTTCTTTCCAGTCATCCTGACGGCCACTGACGGTTTCTTTTGTCTGCAAGCTGCACATTACAAATGCATCTCAAACCTGAGCCTCGGTGCTTCTTTTTGAAAGGTAATGAAGCCGAGCCCTTCGGACACGCTGCTCCGCCCTCCCACCCCTCCGCCCGACACCTACATTCAGCTCTAGGTAACATGTTACACCCTTCAAACAGACTCTCTACTCGGCATGTCACATGATGCGCATCTCTTGCACCCCTCCAAGCTGCCAGAAGCAAACTCCTGGGTTGTGCGCCTCTCACTCCCACCCCTCTCACACTCCCACCACTCACACTCCCACCCCTCTCACCAGAGGCAAACAGACAAGATCTGGGGAGGGGGCGAGAGGGGAAGTGGTGAGGAGCAGACCAATGTACAAAACACGTGCCTGCGGAGTCTGGATTCTTTTCTCTCATGACATTTTTGCGGGTTTCTTCAAGCAATACGGCCAGAAAAGAGAACACGTAAGTTCCGTTATTGGCGCAGGAGGATCCCCACCCGCATCAAAGTAGAAAAGGAATGCATAAATAAATACACAACCCAACTTTTTGTTTGGAGAAACTATGGCTGCAGGTTTATTACATACAACAGTATGCTATTTATGGTGGGTTATCTTACCGACGATCCAAGGGCAGGTACTCGTACTGACCTATGCTACCCTGCCCGCCAAGCTCTGTGGAAACCCAATCAGCGCTACCCTTATAGGGGTGATCCCTTTACTGGATCATGTGACACATTGGTCCCTTATTACTCGCGCCCTTTCAGGGCGGAGCGTACTAAGGCAAGCCCCCGGTTTTTCAGGCCCACAACCGCCCAAAGGACTAACGGGGCGCCGACGTCATTGTTCCAGGACCCTCCCCTGAGGCTCCTGTGATTTGGCTCTGGCACCCTTATTGTGCTCTTGCAGAGGTATCCTTCTGCACCCAGACTGCTTCCAGATCACCCTGTAACTCCACCACAGCTCTGGAGGCGGCCCCCGTCGCCTACTGAGCCCGCCACCAACCAAACAGCACATCCTTCACTTGCAACCGGCTCCTTCCAGTTTCTCTTGCATGTCCAAGAGGATCAGGTCCCTTCCGACCTGTGACAAGTGACCTCAACAGCCCAAAATCGCCTCACTTTCATGCAGATCAGCTCAAGTCTGATAATCCTGAGACCTCTTAGGTCTGGACTTGCGCATAGCACTATTCACCCTTTGCGGGAAAGCTCCACTGCATCATTAGATTTGGCCCCGGGCCAAGACAGGCGTAGCCCATGCCTGCAGCAGCCAACGCCACTTGCTCTGTGACTTGCGCATGGAGCGGGCTAACCTTCTCCGGGAAAATACCAGTGCCTCACATGTCCAGCAAGACTGTGATGGCTTCCCAGGAGAGAGCTCTCCTAAACATTGCTCATTCACCCTGTAAGCTGATGTGGCTCCCACCTCCTGTAACTAGTAGCTGCAGCCCTAGTTGAGGCTCTCTTCCCCAATTTATAGAACAGCCGCACACGTGCTAAGAAGACCGCTTCCACCACCCGCCCAGATACTCTGGTCAGGCGGATGAGGCATGTTGTTCATCACTGAAGCAGACCGTAACCTGCCTAGGGAGCAGAGTGCACCTACTATGTTGAGGTTGACTGGACATGTACACAAACCTTTGCGGTTAATGAACCATAGCGACAGGACAGTGCTTGGCCTCCTCGTCTGACAGCCGACTATCTGCTGTGTCGCCCGTGCAATGACCGCATCATGGCGCAAGGCGACCCGTTCTACCCTCTGCTAACATACTTCCTTCGGTGAGTCTGGAGTGAACAGATGTATGTTGTGCATCTGACCCTAAGAATTTTTTGGTTTGCTTTGGCAGGGATCAAAATGTTGCACCTGTCACACTCAAAAATCATGCAATGCGCAGTTCTTATGCCATCTGCCCTTCTGAGTGGGACTACATCCCCACGAGACAACGGAGACGCGTGTATATTACTAACCATACTACTAGAGGCTAAGGTACCCAATTCCAATAGGAGACTATCCCGCCATGGAATACGGGACTTAAGCAGGGAGTCTTTGTGTACGTGACATTATCCCTCCTGTTGTACGGTGATTTTGCCTTTAAAGTTTGATCTGAGTTATTAACCCCCAGACTTCTCGGGCTGCGTGCTGCTCGCCACGAATGCAGTTGCTGGCATAATGAGGGAGACTCCTGTTGCAGCTTGCAACAAAACACCTGCTTGAATGTGCTACATTGTACGCAATGGCATCCTTAACATATCTCTTCTCCTCCACAAACCTCACTGTTTATTCGAACCTTAAGCAGTTCACTATTTTCTGGGCATACCTCTAACTGAGAATCTGGTTGGTGATGCGGAACCTCCTGCCCAGCATAGGCTGACATCCTCCTGTGCAATAGTAATACTGCTAAGTGGGCCATCGATTCAACATTCCTACTTTCCTGCCAAGCTGTTGCCTGTTCAGTTTAATCTGTGGTGACTACACACAGACCCCCCCAGGCAGCTTCGCTGCTGACAATGTGACCAGTTGCTAAAATTGAGGGAATCTCACGCTTTCCCCTTGCCACTAAAGCAATTATTAAAATTAATATGATACAGTATCTGCATGAACTATGCCCAGGCAACTGTATCTGTACCTCTACATGGAATTTTACTTCCCCTACCAACTGCACTGAGGGCATGCCACCCTCACTGTTCCTGGTGTTTGACAAATCGGCCCTTGGAGGCTGTAGCAGTGCTGCCCGCTCAGCAAGTACGGCCACTGTACAGTTGTAATTTTAGTAACTTGTGACGCCGATCTGCAGGTGCCAAATACCGGGCTGTGTGTATGCGGCCCGGGAACCTAAGCTATAGGCCTGGCAATGAGGTAATACCTTTGACATACCTCTCCTGACTGGCCTCTATGTCATTCTTAAACATATTTACTGGTTTTGCCACATAGCACCCTTCAGGTTGGTGATACGGAACCTCCTACCCCTGATAAGCTGACAGCCTCGTGTTGCCATCATACACCTGTGCATCTTGAATCACCCTCCTGTGTCACCTGACCTTGGTTCTAGAGTGCACTGATCTGCGCCCAGAGCCGTTTCTAGGTGTTTTGCCGCCCTAGGCGAGAATTGAAAAATGCCTCCCTCCTCCCTTTTACTTTATTTGCAATTTGGACCAGTGTGTCTGTCAGTGTCTTGTGTGTGTGCGTGTGTGGGCAGTGTCTGGAAAATAGTTTGTGTATGTGTGGGGGGTGCGTGTGTATTTGTGGGTGTCTCTGCATGAATGTGTGCTTAGGTGTCTACAGAAAGGATGTCTGCATGTGCTTTTCTTAGGTGTCTCTGGGGAGTCGTGTGTGTTTAGATGTCTATAGGGAGGTTGTGTGTGTGTGTTTGAATGTGTGTATCTAGATAGGGAGATAGTCTGTGTGTGTTTGGGTGTCTATAAAGGCCCTCTAAACCCCGGCGCCAATGCTTTTGCTGCACTAATGGATGCTACGGCTCTGGTCGGTGCATCCGATTAACGAAGGAACTGAGATTAGAGAAGGTTTAAACCTGGATCATCGCTCTGGGCCCACAACAATGGAGCACAGTTGCTGCAGCACCTGGCCTCGTGCTGGCTACATTAGGGACAAGCGTATGTTTTTCGGTTCAATGTGCATGAATGTGCAGAAATGGAAGCGAGTGACCACACACCTCTGTTGCATCTCTAGCTGCCACAATCTGATCTGGAGATACATGTCCATTTTTCTGTACTAAACCGCGCACTCAACACCCCTCACTGGAAAGCACAGGGAGCACGTTTCCCTAAACAATGTAAGTCCAGAAAGGTATTCTATCGTCACACCTGCACCATTAAAGCCCTTCCCTGATGTTAGCGTTTCTGAATCCCCTCGCTCCGATACCCTTGCGTCACATCCTGTTCGGTGACACACTTGCTCCTCCGACAAGAACGGATTTTCCAGGAAGTATTGGGGAATATCTAGATCTAGACAAGGAAATACACAAAGGTACCATGCGCAGCACACAGCCAACTTGTGCCCTACAGCACATAACAACACTCAATGACGCAATGCAAAATGGTGGGGCCAACAGGCAGGATTTGAAGAGGGCCCCTGAGTCTCCCATATCTCACAGATTGAGAGACGGTCTCGACCTCCTTGGGCCCCCTTTAGAGACAACACCAATGAATATGGGAATCTCAGTGCAGTGGCCCCTCACCACATTCTGCAGGGGGAGGCATTGCTTTGCGTTACACCATGGGGCTAAATCTAAGCATATATCCTCCAGCCAAAGTTTATTCTGATCACTCAGGTGTCATTTATATTAAGCAAAGTTTTGACTAGTGCCCCCACCAAACCACAGGCACAGACGGGCTAAGTATTTCTAAACTAAGGCAAAAGTCTGGGCGAGGGTCTATGGGCACAGACTTAGAATCTGCTTGTTTCGTGCCAGAACAAGCTAAGTAAAGTAGACACCACCAACCACAGAAAACTAATGAATTATCCGACACCAAAGGAGAAGTACGGGTATTTATTACTCTCTACAGGAAACTCTAGCCACACACCCCTAAATCAGGAATTTGTATCATTCACACCTATGAACTGTTTATAAACGAAGGGCAGCACCATCATCCTGCATTTTCTTTATGCTATTCAAATGTAACATTACGTCACGTCTTTGCTGTACAGAGATAACATAACATCTCTTTGCATCCGATGAGTGCTTGCTTATGCACCAAAGTTTTGCACAAACACTAGTTTTTTTCTTGAGCTGCACTTCCTCTATGTAATTTGTTAGTCATCGCCTTCCCGCAGAGCATGCTATGCACATAACATCCCTCGCGTCCCCATGGATGCCGTTCATGAGCTGGGTGCCTCAGAAGTTGGTGAGCTTATTTTCCCAGGGGGAGAACAAGACAGACAGCAGTTCCCAAATGCAGAGTCCCCAATCTAACCTCCACCCAGCCGTAGATCATGTCCCTTGCCTCACACCCCCACCACCTCCACACACGAGCCGCTGAGCTTGTGCATCCCCTCCTGCTGGTCAGAACTGCAATTGCTTTACCGGAGCCCGAAAGATTCTTGAAAACCTTTTTGTCTTGCTGCGCAATTATCGTTCCGGGTCTTCTCTTTGCCGCCCTCCCCCTTTTGCCGCCCTAGGCGGCCGCCTAGTCCTGCCTAATGGTAGAAACGGCCCTGTCTGCGCCTTTGAACAGACAATTTCACAGACCTCTGTGAGTGCTAGACCCTGGTGAACACCTTCCTGGTGTCAAATCTGGTTTGAAACAATATATGCATAGGCCCTTTATTGGAGCCAACTCACCCCTACATGGAGCGACAGCAACCCAGGGGCCTACACAAGTCACCCAACAGACAAGGTGGCCCTGACTATGTTTGTGTTCTGGTGCCAGATTTGGAAAGAGCTTTGCCTTCGCTTGCTGCCCCCTGGGAAACCCAATGCCTGTGCTCTGGCCGTGGCAAGGCAAAGCCCTCGTGTAGCATAAAACCGCTGTCAAATAAGTTCAACTCTAATTAATGAAACCTACATCATGACCACGTGTGAAGACGCTCTCCCGAAACTTCTGCTGATGTAACCCATGGTCACGCCTCCTATTCAGTTCAATGTAGTAATATATGGCACTGACACACACAAAGGCCTAATACTGGGCTGTTTAAACGCCGCCCCGTGTGACCCTAAACAATCGACTTGGAGTGGATGGATGCCAACATTACCTTGCTAACACAACAGGTGATGGACCGATTGTGGATCAATGTCACACACTCACCCCAGTCCAAAGATCTGGGCCCAAATCCATCGTTTTTTTGCACTCCACACCACCCTGGGTTAGACAATGGCGATATGCAAATCAGCTCTGACCCTGTGCCCCATGGGAACAGTCCAGTCCGAACTACAAAAGCCATGTCCTTCCCAGAACGGAATCAAGCCAGCTCTGACCCTGTGCCCCATGGGAACAGTCCAGACCGAATTACCTTGCTGACTGCAATCCCTTTTGACTCTCACTCCTGACCAGCTGTCATGATTGCAGACGTGGTTGGCATTTGAGCCCGGACGATGGTTGGCAAACTCACGGAGTTCCGCCTACTGCGCATGCGCTAGATTAAAGCATGCGCAGTAACGAAGAATGAGAAATTTAAGTCCGCCCCGCGCTTACGACCTTGCTTCGCGTTAATGAGCCAGGTTCCTGTTCCGTTCCGGGTCATTTGTCTGCGTCCGAGGAGGTAGGAGATCTGCGTGTAGCTTGTTGGTCTGAGGCGGTTTATAGCATGAGTAGACACCGTGCATTAGTGATTTTGCGGGTTCATTTGCAATCTATGCACCCGCGCATAATCCTGACTCTACGATTTGGTTATATTAGGTTGTGAACTCGGCCTCCGGTCCGCCGTAGTGTTAGCGATTGTTGATACTGCGGGTTGTTTGTTCAGTTAGCGCTTAATGGCGCAAATGTTTCTATGCAGTAAGTCTTGATCCTTGGTGGGATTTCATCCAGGAGTTTTATTTGTGTTCTAACAGAATACTTTAGGGAACGCTGAAGTTAAAGCGTTCCTCTGGTTAATTCGAGAATAATTTATAAGAGTCTGTGACAGATTAACAGGCTTTTATGAGAAATGTATATTGAGCCATATGATTTCGGAATACCATCTTTGCGTGTTCCATTATAAAAAACATTGAATCCTATCTTCTAAGCATCATCTATTAACGAATTAAGGTGAGCCTCAGCCGAAGCTTGTACCTATAGATCCTGAGACCTTAAGATTCATACAGCCAGATTCATCAAGCGAAATGCGCTCGCAAAAGGGCCAGATTCTGAGAATCTGGCCCTTTGCGAGTGCAATTTTTGCATTTGGGATTCATCATCCCAAATGAAAAAATCGCTAATAAAGAATTCGCAAATTTGCGAGGATTAGAATTTAAGGAATCTCTATTAGATATTCCTTAAATGCTATTCATGAAACAGTTAAAAATTGCGAATTCGCAATTTAGGAGCGCTATTTACCACGAAGTCAAACCTCGTGGTAAATAGCGAAAACTCAGAAAAATGCATTTAAATGCATTATTCTAAGTTGCATGTTACACACACACATGTTCTTTGGACATGTGTGTGCACAACATCAGTGTAAAATCCCATTTCAGCGGTGCTACAGGGTGTCCTTTGGACACCCCTGGCACCCTTGAAATCGCATCCTTATTTGCGATTAGCAAATTGCTATTCGCAAATAAGGATTGACTCCATTTATTCCTATGGGCCTTTGGCCCATAGGAATGAATGGGGAGTTATTCCTTATTTGCGATTAACAATTTGCTAATCGCAAATAAGGAGGCTGTAGGAATCGCAATTTATTTTGCGATTTCTACATGAATACCGATTTGCAAGTCCTTAATAGCGATTCCTTCATAATCGCTATTAAGGACTTGCAAATCGGGACTTTGATGAATCTAGCTGATAATCCTTAATTCATGTCCTTCTATGTTTAGAATTCTCAATTCACATAAATCAGAAGACCCTTGTATACTCCTCAGTTAGGGGACAGAAATCAGAAACACAGATTCCATAATTACAGGTATACATACCTCTTAAAGACGATTATAATAACAGGAGATACTAGGAAGAAGCTATTATTCACTCTCTGTTTTTTCTTCTTGCAGCACCTAAACACTGAGAGAGAATCTAACACCAGCACCTGCAACACTGAAGAAGAATCTGACATTCCATTATAGTGAAGACTGAAGAATTCTTGATTTCCCCTTCCTATCCTTGTTTTGTTTCCCTCTTTCCCCCTAGTCACCCTCACATGTATCAGTGTCTAAATCTGGCATGTGTTGACGACAGAGTGAAGTTGGGGACTTAGCTTCGGGGATCACGACACTCCTGAGACAACAAGACTCGAGCATTACACCAGCTGAACCAATGCAGGTTGCAGAAAGTTAATATAACCCACCTTTAATTTCTGTCCCAATTGTCTGAGTAAATTATTCAAAGTTGCCTGCCACTGCTCTGCTCGGAGCAGCCCACCAGACAATGGCTTCCATTGAAAGACGGTGCCAACAGCTCCAAGTACTTGAGGCGGTACCCCAGAGTAGGCTCTCTTCTAACGATGCCACTTGCATCAGATACTGTATCTGTCTGTAAGCTGCCCAGTGCTACTGATGCCTAGGCGCTTCCTGGTCCACAGCTCGCTCACCCTAATCTAATCCGCTCATGGCTGGGACTCAACCGTGCGGCAAAAGTGCGAGACATCCTAGCCTGACCTTCGCCCTCAACCGACTCCCGCACAAGGGCCCTCCACAAACCTAGTGGCCTGAAACGTTTGCCCTGTGGGATGGTTGTAAATGGACTCTAAACAAATCCTAGGCCTTCTCTACCAATGTTATACTTGGAGTTTCCGGTAGTCTAGGGAAAGAGCCTGAGCCTGGCTGACCACACATCTCTAGTCAGGAGAAGGGAGTACACACTTAAGCTGAACCCAGTCCAACCTAGCTCGACACTCCACACCATTGCAGCTCTATCGCTGTGTCGCAAGGCAGTTTGCGGATAAAAACTGACCCTTGTGCCACTATATGTGAAGACTCGAGTCAGGCGGCCACTTTCTTTTGCACCACACCTTGCTCCTGCGATGCTGCCAACCACAGTAACACCACAACTACTAACCCTGGCATGCGTGCAAGAGTAAGAGTGACACTTGCGCCTATTCCAAGCCCTCAAAGCTATAAGAATGGCTAGGGCAACTTAGCATAACACCTTATGCATCCACTTAATCAGCAGTGTCCCCTACTAACACTTGCAGCAGGGTGCATATCAAAGTACCTCTTGCCCAACTGAGGCCAAGTGAAATCCACTTCGCATCAAGGTGGGTCTCACTGAACCTACTCAAGGTGCAGGTGGGCTAGTTGCTCTCCTGAGGCTCCAATGCGTCAAATTGGTTGCCTGCGCCGCCTATCAGGCCCAGGAAATTGGTGCTGAACTCTTGCTACCCACACTGCTGAGGGGCCCCGCTCTATAGTAGGTGTGCCGTATAGAATTCCCCACCGCACAATGCACCGAGTGCTCCGTCCACTATGCCTACTATTAAACCATTCGTGCCAACTGCAGTGTACAGTTATTTCCAATCCAAATCCTTAAATTTAAGGACATATAATCCGACACCCCAAGTAAACTTATGATCTCTAGGGTCTACAGTTAAGTGGGGACTGCATAAGACGACAAACTATAGAGTGAATTGACTGTCACTTGCTTACACGGGCATGACAGCATCTATGAAGCAACATGCAAGCTAGAACTGTGACGGGCAGCTGGAGGAGTCGCGTCCAGTACACTAGGCGGTGAGCAGAGGAGGAAGAGGTCCTGCAGCACGACCAGAG